>NC_050597.1:27728178-29048178 GCF_013368585.1 Megalops cyprinoides | reverse complement strand
TGTGTAGCAAAGCAGTCACCACAACCAGGCTATGGCTCTGCTTGTCTATCCATACTGAACCACGTGAGCAGGACGGCACAGGGTATGTAGGTCAGCTCCCTCTCTTCCCACACAGCCTTTCCATTGAGGGCGAGGGGCTACCCTGCCTGCAGAATGCGGGGACTGTGCCAAGAAAACCAGCCTCCGTCCACAAATATTTCAGAGGCGGCCAGGCAGTCGGATGGGGTCAGCCCGCTCTCGGTAAAAGCTGGACCCTCCCCTGACGTGGGGAGACTGGGCCACGCCAGGCAGCCTCGCTGACAGCTACTCCATCTCGCAGCACTCCCGCAGGGGAGCGTGGGATTGCTGTGTCAGGGGGACAGGTGTCACACTTAGTGAGTAGTGAGAAGTCCCCACCACTCTTGAGCAAGCACCTCATCTATTACCTCCAGTATCTGGTGTGAGCGGCTTGGTGCTGCCCCCCCCCCCGAGACCCCATCAGTGAATGTGCGATGTGTAGGCGGATCGCGGATGTTTTGTCTATCAGAATCCGATGCCCCCCCCCCCGGGCATGCTTCTAATCCAGTGACCGGGGCCAGCAGCCACTGTCTGTGGCCGGTCTCCTTACGGCTCGGAAGCGGTGCTTCAGAGAGCAGAGCACTTGAGGAGGTCACATTCTTTAGCTCACCCCCTCTGGGAGTGCGTGTCCCCCCCTGGCTCCCTCAGCTGTCACCGGCCCCCTCCACAGGTGCGCACCGCGAGCCGGTGACCTGGGGCTTGAGTTTCCAAAACAGAGGCTTACATCGCGCCGTAGGGTACGAGAGCTCCGGCTCGCCGTCAGTCAGCGTGTGTGTTTGTGCGCAGGGTTCAGTGAATTTGCTTTACTTTTTAAAACTGAGTGAATGAGCGGACAGCTATATTAATGTGTTGTGGATTCGGTAGATAACTGTGTGAGAGGGTATTTGGGGGTGGCCCAGGGGTATTCCAAGCCGGCATTGGCCAAACCTACAAATGTGCATGCAAGGCAAAGCATACCTCAGCTGTCAAAACAAAACAAGGCCTGTCTTGTTCCTTGTGAAAAATATGATCAAACAAGAGTGCATGGTTTTGAACGCCATTTTAACTTCCATGTTTTATGAGATGGTTTACTGGTGCAAGAAACAGTGGGTGTTGCTGGGAGGCTATAAGTCTTGGGAACCCCATTTCTGATGCTCCATATAAATACATTTAAGACAGGTCACTCAAAATACTGACACAGACTTTGAAGCATTAAGAGTTCAGAGATGTTGGTTTCCAGGCAGAGAGAGAGGGAGAGATTTCTGCTTGCTTTAAGGCTTGAGATTAGCCTGCCAGTGATGTACCAGGTCCCTGGTTTCTGTTCAGACTGCTTGTTTCTGTGAGTCTGCAGAGATAAGTGCAGACAGTTGCTAATGCTGCGGGGAGCCCACTCTGTCATGGATTATTTAGACAGGGGAGGGTGGTGGTCTGGAAGCTTCCCCTCGCCGTAATGCGGACAACAGGATCCTGTAGGCAGCCCCGAGACCAGTCCTCCCGCCTACCGTTGGCCCCCTTGCCAAGGGGCTGCGAGTCTGGGTTAATGTATACAGAGGAGCGGGGCGCCACGCTGTCTCCCACGGCAGCCTCTGAGTGGGCAGGGAGACATGATCGAAGGCCCTGTCGAGGCCCAGACAGCAAGGCACCCATCAACAACAGAGGAAGCCCAGCACATCCTCACAGCCACCACAGGACACAAGCCTCAATGGTCTTGTATAACAGCAAGGTCAACCTAAATTTGAATCATCTTTGTACTCCATTATCCACTGCAGTTGGGATATGGCAGGGGACCGACACAAGCTAAAGGGAATGCATCTGAATGCAAGCGGACCAAAATGCATACAGTGGCAGTGATTGGTGATTAGAGGACCACACTGCAGTTACAGTTACTGTATAGTGTATGGTATTTTCAAGGGCTGATTCTGACAATTTAAGGCTTGGGGAGGAGGACCCCATAGTCTGGGGAGGAGGACCCCATAAGTCTGTAATATCTATGTTACTGTGTTATTCTCAGTAAGTGCCCTAAAATACCCCAGCAATCCTGCTTCGCCCTGCTGTTTCCCACTCTCTGCCTCTGGCAGACAGATAGGTCCCAGGCCCGAGTGTCCCTGTGTATCAGCTCCAGTGCTGCTCGGCGTGCCTCCCTCTCAGCGTGTGCTATCTCCAAGGCCACCCTGCTCTGCCTGCCTTTATTTGGAGCTCTCCGCAGAACAGTAGGAGAGAATGTGCCTCTCCCTACCGAGGCAGGCCGAGTGCAGACAAAATTATGTCAAGAAAAATAAACAAACGCGGGGGGCCCGTGACCCCCCTCAGCAGCCGGCCTTTTGTCCGGCCAGAATAGGGGGGTGGAGGGGCACAGGTGCATGCTGCCGAAGACCATCCTCCTCTCAGGGGTTGATTATTTTAAGACCTTCTTGTATTTCCGGGAGGGGAGAAGAGAGCGACCCTGAAAGGTGTCTGTCAGGAGGAGGGAAAGGTGCTTTGAGAGGGGAGATAAGAAAGCAAGAGGTGTCGGCCAGCGGGAATGAAAACAAGCAGGGCCTCGGTGAAAGGGGATCTGCGCTGCGGCCCAAGGTAAATACGTCACCCCCCTCTCTGCCTACAGGCCTGCCTTTCACCCTTGTCAAAACTATGCATCAGCTCCTGATTAATAGAAAACGCTGCATGGGGGAATCTGTACAACTCTTTCAGCAGAAAAACGCAAAAATAGAGAAATTTCCCAGGGCCACTGTTCCAAAACCATAACCCTCCCTTTCGTAACTCACACTGGTATTTCTAAGTGATAGACAAGTGTCTTGAATTGAAACAGCACAAAATATTATGTATTAAATATTCTTCATCACTATCAGCCAAGTCAAGGGGTAAGTAGTTCATTTTTTCATAGGAGCCAATATGTTACTCACAGCTCATATGACATACACCTCAGTTTAGACTTGATGGATCTTTCCTTCTTCCACACCACTGACTTGTGGGAAGGAAATGACACACTCAGCAGAAAAATCACAACTCCCACTCACCCAGTGACCCATGAGACACCACTGATTATAAACATCAAATAGATTACTGTACCTCTTAAAACCCAGATGTCTCCCCCCAGCAGACCATTTTCCTTAATCAGGACAGTGCCGAAGTCAGCAGGCAGTGCACAGCAGTAATTATCACCCCAAGTCAAAATATTACCATGAACTCAAACCTCATGCTGTTTAACGAAATTGTGTTCTTTTGTTCCCCCTGCCCTTCAGTGACATTCATAGTCTTATGCTGGATGTTGGTTAAAAAGCACAGGCAACACAGAATACAGGATAATGCACTGCATCAATTTCTACTGTGTGGGATGCATATGGTCTGTGAAAGTAATTTTACTCTTCGCTGTAGAATGACTGGTTAACTGCAGCCTTTACCAGTGGCCAGGGATGTCGATTATGGCTGACCTCCAACCAAATGGGATGCGTTAACACCCTGAAGGGCTCCTGCCTTTTGTCCACAGTGAGGTTTCAGCCCCCCCTCCTGCCCTCCCTCCCCAAAAAGTTCCAGCCCAGACTAAATAATTTAGATTAGGGAAACTGGAAATTCATAGGGAGAAGGGAGGCACAGGCACACCAGCCAGCAATGGGAGCCACCCACCTTGATCTCAGAGTACGGGGGGATTCCCAGATACAGCCAGAGACCCGCAGACACCGAGCAGCATACAACTGAAACCAGACGGACCAAAACACATACAGTGCCGCTGACTCAGGAATAATGAGAGGACTGCACCGCAGTTTAAGGGCAAAGTCTGCTGGATCGTGTGTGGTATTTTAAGGGACGACGCTGTAGCTGAAATCACAGCTTAAGGATGGGGCAGGGGGAGGTGGGAGGTACAGGCTAATGCTCAAAGAATCCCACTCGTGGTGAAAAAATAGAGGTCATCACTGCTCTGGCTTAACCTGATGTACCTATACTGGCAGACTGATGATTGAAGAGGGAAGGTAACGCTTTACACTTGGTCTACCTTCATAAGATCTTCATAAATCATACGTAAATCACCTTCAGAGCATATTGTGCAAAATACATGCAGTGTAGCTCTTTATGTCAACAGTCATGAAGTGCTATATGACCACAATGAATGCACGCATAATAGATATGCCACACTTGAGAAAACACGCTTATTCCAGAAAAGTGGAATTGACTGTGGCAATTGTATTGAATCAGGGAGAGCCTCAGTCACCTGTGCCTCTGCCACCAAGGTTACGGTAACGAGAGCAAGGCAGCTGTGATAGCTACCTAGACCTGAAGAAACTGCCTTCAAGAACCGGGGGCAAGGTTGCAGCAAGGCCATAGGACTGAGCTCAGTCACAGAGCTTTACCAGCAAAACTATAGTGTTAAGTCACCCTTACCACCCCTATTGATCTATGGGTGACTGAGGTTGCACATCCATAGAAGTGACTGCTCCCTCTTCCTGCAACTGCTTGCAGGCACAGGGGAAGCCCTCTGTGTGTCAGGAAGACAGACAGGATAGGGGGAGAGAAGAAGGGAGAGAGTGAAGGCAGAGAAACTAAACAAACAGGCTCCCCAAGAGCCACCCATCTTGACGTGGAGGGCCTTGGGCCTTTATTGGAAGTGGAAGAAAAAGCAAACAGAGGGCTGTCCATCAGGAGCAAGGAGCCAGAACGTGAGGGAGACACATGCCTTCTCACTCTGTCAAACCCTCTGGGGTTCTTCCCAGTTGCACAAACTTCCTTAAAGGGAAGCTTAGTATCCCTCGTATCACAGTCACCAAGTATACTCACAAACACTGCTGCCGGGTTACCAGGTCAATGCACGTTACCATTTCAACTAGTTATGACCTCATTTCCAGGCACTAAGCCGCACCACTTAAAAACACTTTGACACCTTAAAATAGACAGTCTCGAGCGAAAGCTGTTGCTTATCCCCTTCGGCCAACCTGATTGGATCAGCTCCACGGAGGACCGCCGCGTGGTAGAGCCCATGTAGTGAGCTCCATGGGTTCTGATCGTGTGGGACAGCAGCAGCACCGCGGCAACGGCGGGAGAAAGGAAAACAAGCGCACGGGCGGGGCCGGGCGGTGAGCCACATAAAGACAGCTCATTAACACCCTCTGTTTGAACAGGTGCGTGGCTGACAGCAGAGGCAGACTGCAGGGAGAGGGCACAGCGTCAGACCGCATGCACACCGCTCTGCCGTCCCATCCCAGAAGCCTCTGCAGGTCGAATCCCCCCCCCACCATAAACACATCGCACTCACTGCTGACTCTGATGAACCAGCCTAGCCATGTCTGTCAGCTACAATTAAGTTTATTATTGATGCCAGCTTTTGTTGAAGCTGACAAATTACTGGCAGCTCAATTCATTTGAAATGATATGGCAGCTTTTTCCTTCTGCAGAGAAATAATTCTAGTCTAATTAAAAAAAAATTATGTATCTAAAATGAGGCCAGAAACAAACAACTCCTTATAAACTTGTGTTGAAGTGAAACCCTAAGCTCCAACTATTATTTCGCAGCTTCACTTAACTCCGTTAATCCGTTTAAATCTAATGTGTAAAAAGAAATGCAAATGCTTTACAAAGCCATAGCAAACAACCATAGGTATGCTTTACATAGCATATAAAATCCCTATTGACATTGGCATTCAATTGTTTGAGCATAGATTGACAAAAGACAATGTTTTTTTTTAGTTTAAATCTTATCTGCAAGGGCTTGCCTGATTTATGCATTATGCATCATGACAGTTGAAGGTCAACGTCCCTATGAACCATTTCTGGAGCCCAGGTGTTTACAGTAAGCATGCAGTCAGCGCAACTGCACAAATAAGTGGATTCAGGGCTGTTATGGTTGGGTGCTGAACAAAATTCAAATGATCTTTACTGAAATAACTGGAAGACTTGTCAATGACCAAAATATTACTCTTCAATCAGGTGGGCAACAGCACAAGTCACTGACCTGGAATGGTCCCGTGTTTTCTCATCAGAAAGAACAGCGAGCTGCTCAGGAAATCAAGCGGGGTGACAAGAAAAATACTTAACGGCCAGGGGGTTGAAGGGTGTCGCAGCACTGTCCATGAGGTGTGGGGGTGCTCTCTGGTGATCCTGAATGGGTGTGCTTTGTGAATGGTCCCAACATAGAAGAGACACTGTCAGCAGGTCCCAAAAAGGCTGAATGATGGAGGATCAGTCTCTACCATATTAGTTTCTTAGCAGACACTCCTATCCAGGATGATTTACATGGCTTACAATGTATACATTATCCAGTAATGTCGTAATGCAGCTGGATGTTGCACTAGTTTTCACCCTGCGAACACCCCAGGAGTACGGGCAGGTAAGCCTCAGCTGTGTGCATGAACGTACGCTTTTCATCTTGTTTGGGAGCGCTCAGGTGAAAGGTCAAAGCTGCACCTGTACCTCAGACCAAACATCACTTCTCCAACAAAGACCCTTAAAAGCCGTGTATAGTCACGTCTGTGACTTACCTGCAGCATGTTTGGTGCTGCTTGATGCCTGCAAAATAAGGACGAAGAATTCAAGGGGAGAAGATGATCTTTCACCGCTGACCATTAGAAATGACTGCATTCTGTGAACTCTGACAGCAAGCTTTAAGCTTGTATCTTCCTATGTAGAGAAGAATAAATATCCAACCATTCAGTCTGGACAGTCTGTGGCAATGTTCTGGCCAGGTTGTATGGGCACTACAGAGCTACAGATTTTCTTTCATGACAGAGGACAGGCTTTAGAAAAAAAAAAGAAACATGAACCCCCTACAAAAATAACTCATTTCAATATAACACATCCCCTTCTAAATACCCTAAGAGAGCGTCAGTGAGTGTGAGTGAGTGTGCGTGTGTGTGTGCGTGCGTGCACATGCCTTTCGGGTGAAATGAAGACACGAAAATCCATGGTCCAGCTTGAGCAAGCAGCTTTCAGAAATCTACTGCTCCGATTTTATTGACAGCTGACAAGGGTTAGAGGGCAGGCAGACAAAAATCAATATGAGCGTTTCCATTCATGATCAACAAGCAGGTGCTTTAGTCATTGGCCATCACAATCCTGACACCTTTCCAAATGAGTCCTAGTGACATGGGCAGCCTTAATTGATAGGCACACTGGTCATACACACAACTCCTTCCCTGAATAAGCAATTTTGCCTGTAACCCTTCCCATGATCCCATGCTTCAAAGTTATTGAGGAAATGTAAGACTAAACAATGGAGCTTTGAATTCCCGCTGAGGTCTCGGTTATGTTCAATGCACCCATTTTTGTAAACCACTGGTTGAGACTTTAACCCAGAGGTTAACCACTGGGAGGAATTTTGAATTGCAGATTTAACTAACAGGCAAAAATAAGTGATTTTAGGCAAAAATCAACTTTCATACATCCACAACATTACATATTTGGTTTTCTGGTCTGATAGCAGTCGTGACATACAGTCCAGCAGCATCTCATCTTACATTCACTACTGTTCAACCTATCCACCTCACACCGGTTTCAGTGTGCTGACGGGGACCAATGTGTCAGGAATAAGTACATGAGCAGAACCAGACCTTTTGAGCCCGACTGCCCCACTCACTGATGCATAAATTAAAACCCGTTCTGACAGCACAGTCCTCACCGTGCATGCTAAACACGTGAATCTGTTTAAGGCCGGCCATTTCGCAACTTTGAAGGACCCCCTCCGCGGAAATGTGATATGACATGCCGCGGTATCACTGCCAACGGCACAGGAGTGACCGGCAGCGGTTACCCCTGCCACTGCCCAGCTTGCAGAGTTTTCATGGACGACCAATCCAGCAATGCTGCTGTCGGGACAATGTCCTGGCCAATCAGACACCATTAGACATGTTGCTCTGGACTGCACGGCAGGACAACACACTCTTACACTTTGGCTCCTTAGCAAAGGACCTTAACAAAACCTGACATTACAGTGGGTGGGGGTGTGCACAAAAGAAAATACCTCACTTCAAGGAAATCATCTTCCTACTGTCCCAAACGGTGTTACTGGATAACCCCCCGCCCCCCAACTCCCTCACCCCCGGTTCCGAACGGAATGAGCTGTGGTTGTCAACTGCCATGCAGAACTCATTTGAATAACAAAGGCTGCATTCTAATAAATTAAATTATACATCTTTATCTTGTATAAAAACTTCAGTTTACTTTAAAATAGGAATCGCTACCCGAAAATGCATACACAACCTTTTCAGTGCAATGTCATTCCTGATTCAAACTGCAGATGTGCCTCTTTTCCACATGCACCTCAGTGAGCAGGGACTTTCAAGTGGCCACACTATATAACAACTGAGCTCAATCTCAGTTATCTGTTCCTTAATGACTTATTGCTGTCTGACACACTTCAATTCCCTCCCTTGCAGAGCTCCTACCAGCGCGCGACAGAGCAAGAGAGACCCACAGTGCCCCCTTGTGGTAACCACAGGAAACACTATGACCTTTACGATTTAATTGCGAGAACTAAGTGCAGGGGTGCTGAGGACGCTTCAGGCTAAATTAATTTTTTGCACGTGTCCTGAAGCAGTCATGCTTGCCTGTTTGCTTAAGCATGTATGGAGCTCTTTTCATATTAAACTTTGTCTGAGAGGAAAACAGGGAGGGATTCTTTTTTAATTACTGTGCGTATCATTACGTTTTCTATTCAGTCCTGATCTGGCTCCGGTGCCCCCCTGCGGGGGGGGGAGGGTGTGGGAGGGGGGTTCGCTACTTCTCCCCGTCCCGCTCCCGTCTCCTCTTCTCGTGCTGGTGCTTGGTGATGACGTACTTGAAGAACTCGTAGACGGACCAGCTGATGGCCGTGGAGGGCATCTGGTAGATGACGCGGGCCTGCACGCCCTTGAAGTAGGCGGGCAGGCCGCCCAGCCTGTAGACCGTCCGGAAGGCGTGGGCCAGGCCCGAGATGTGTCCGCTCGAGTTGACCGAGTGCAGCGCTACCGCCTCCTGCGTGTTGAGCAGCGTCTTGCAGACGTCCAGCGGCGTGGTGGCCGCCGCCGCCAGCGCCCCCGCCAGCGCGCCCGACACCACGTGCGAGGAGGGGTTGTACTGTCTGTGCGGGTTGAGCGCCTCCTGCAGGTACTCGTAGGTCATGAAGTGCAGGGCCTGGAAGGGCACGTTCATGGTGAGCTGGGTGGTGTAGCTGCGGTAGAACGCACCGGCGCCCTCTTTCTGCCAGATGGCGGCAATACAGTCTAAAACGCTGCGGTATGGGGAGTTGTACATCTGCATCCTCTGCTTCACGACTGCGGGGGGGTCACAGGTGGCAGGCCAGGTGCGAAGCGCAGGGTGTTTTTTCCACACAAAGAGCCAGGATGTCCAGGGACCACAGGAGTATCAGAAGAAACAGAAAAAGAGAAAGAATGAACAAAGGACTAGTGCGCAGTCAAAACATGTGTAGCCCAGCTCTGCCACTTGACAGGGGAAGTGGTTGGATGTTCTTGAGGTTCTGTTAATGGCAGTGGATGTGGCTTTTTTCTTCCTAAACACATCAGATCAGATCGCTCCTCGAGGGGGAGCAGAGGGGCTCTGAGCGCTCAATGCCGCCCTCAGGGTTCAAAGCGGCCGCGCAGGTGTCCCGCCGGACCTCGGAAGTGCACCTGGGCTTGCGGGCCTCGACCCTGAGCGGCGCTGAGGTACTTGAGCCCCCCCCTGCTGACCCCGCCCAGCTGTCTGCCCGTGTCAACAAAGCGGTGCCGATTAGGCGGCGAGAGATGCCACGCGGCTGTTTGCTCCCGGAAGCTGCTCGGTCCCCCACCGTGCCCCCTGTGCTGACACCTGCCTGGCCTGATAACTACAGAGCTGCAGAGCCTACAAACACCGCAGATTTAATGGGCCATTATCCTAATTCAACATTTTTAATAACAGCCAATAATTTTAATGGGAGTGTATTCTGTGACTGAACTGTGAACAAATCCTTCATTTTTAACTTAACCACATTCCAAACAAATCTTTACTTTCAAGCATTTAAAACTAAGTACCGGGAAGTACAAATGTCAACACCTCTGATCGAGAAAACACACCAAGACGCACTTTTTCTTATTATGCAAGAGCTCCCCCAAAAGAAAGAACTGACAAGTGTACCTCACTGCTCCTGTGTGCGAGACACCACCACTGCTACAATAACTGAAAGTAACTTATCAAGGCTTTAGAAAAAAGATCTGAAAACATCTTAAGCAAGTTGGCGACAGAAAGTCAAACTCAAGGCAGCCTTGCAGAAATAAGCGGATATACCCACATAGAAGAATTTGGTGATTTTTTTTTTTAATGTATGTTGTTTTCAAAGTACTGTACAAGCCACAGCTTCTCCTCTTAGGCCTAATGCAGGGATGCTCACTGACAGGCTGCACTGTGCGTCCCGATTAGCTGGTTCTCCTGCATGTCAGTGAGTGCCGGGAGGGCGGTTTACCTTCGGCTGGGTTCATGGCGGCGTCGTGAAGCAAGGTGGCCACGCATCCGGCGGTTCCTGTAAAATAAACTCTTAGAGGTGAGACCTGGGTCCCTGCGGAGGGGGGCGGGGGAGGGGGAGGGGACAGGTGGGGGCAGCAGGAGAGACGCTGAGTCACAGCGATCAGGTGCAGCGGATTAAAATAAGGGCCGCGCGGCCAGGACCGCTCTGTCAGCGTTCTGTGGGATTAGCCATGGCCCTGGATACCTGGGAGGAGGAGGCACTTCGCGTCCTTAATACGGGGGGTGGAGAGAGCAACCGGAACCTTATAAAGAGTCCTCCATCGTTAGGTGGAGGGATAAACATGACATAAAAAAAATTCTAAGACTGCTTTAAACTTGCTTCAGCACAATACCTCTCTGTTTTTTCCTGTCTGTCATCTCAAACCAGCCTGCACAGGAACCTTTAGAGTGTGGCTCCAAAACAGGGTTAATAGTAAATATGAGGTGGGCCACGCCTTTCATCAGTGTAGTATGGGGATTTTGGGGGTAGGGGTTGGGGGGTGGGGGTGGGGGTGAACCGAAGCGCATAACCCGTGCCGAATGTACACACTTGAGAATAGCCCCCCAGGAGGAGAACTCCGGTACTTCATCTAGAGAACACGTCTGGAGTCTACTTACCCAACCTCCCCCTGACCTGAAACAAGAGGAGAGAAGACAGAGGAGAGAGGGAAAGAAGAGGCACATGAACTGTCAGTTTGACCAATGGGAGAGCCCTGCGGAAGCCCCGCCGCTCGCCCGAAAGCACGTCTGCACTGTCAACGGTCCCTTCTAAATCTCATCTTCAGCTACTTCCACTGGCGCCAAAGGAGAAGACTCTACAATCTGTTCACTTTACAGGAGCGGATCGGATGAGGAAGCTGCCTCAAACACAGAAATGTTATACTCTAGCTCTGGTTTCAGTCACCCCTGTTGTGAGAGGGGGAGGAAAGTGCTGATCAATATTATCAGGGTTTGGGGTGATCCCACTGAGACTCAAAATCATGCTGAGGGAAGCAAGTAAACGTGTTATTCATACAGTAAGGAACAAGGGTAATAGAGAGCCTTGGCCTAGTAGAGCAGCACTGTGTAGCACAGCACAACCCAAACAGTATGCAGTGAGCAGAGTTGAACAGAGGGTGGTGCAAAAGGCCAAAAACATTTTCCACTTTCACAGCCGACTGCGTATCACATTTCTCCAACAAGATGGTGTCCGTTCCGTCGGTAAAAAGACAGAGAAGCAAGCGGCTATTGGATTACTGTCTGCTCTTAGGCTGATTACAGCGTGCGGTATGAGAGTCAGCATCTGATTTAAGCATCTCAAAAATGTAATCTTGGGTTGCTGGGGCTGTGGAATGGCTGCTTGCTAGAGCGTCAGCCTTTGCTAGCTATCGAGAGCAGCGAATGCCTTTTGCAATAATCACTGAATGCAGTTAATACTTCAGAGCCATCTTTTCTCCATTATCTCCTGTCAGATCTCCATGGTACTGCAGAGCTGTCAGACCGCATAATCGGTTACCAGAGCTGCGTTTCCCTGGTCTGGACACAGCGGGTGCCAGACCGAGACAGAAAGATATACAGATAGATAGATATGGACAGAGAAACAGAGAGAGAAAGAAAGCCGAACTCTAAGGCTCGATCGAATCGTGGCCTAAATAAATCTTTGCCATCGAGAGAGAGGAAAAAAAAGACGAGTGCTGTTGAGGTTTTTGGTGCTGGCAAAGACACATGCCTTAAGGCAGCCGCTTTGGTTTATTTCTGGATTTGATGAGATCAGCAGAACGTTGCCAGAGGACGGAAGGCAGGCTGTCAAATGGCAGCCTGGGCAAATAAGAGCAAACGGAGAACCTGGTAAGATGGGCACTGTCCTAATCCGCCTGTAGAATAAATCTCTGCCCTTCCACTTTAGCGGGGGAACGGACCCAACACGGCAGAAATCCCGTAAGCCTGAGCTAAAGTACAAACGCATAAGTCAGGACACTTCAACTGCTGTATACGTGCTTTAGTTTCAGAATCACTTCAGCGTTCCAAACCATTTCAATAACTCACTTCCTTCCTTCTAGTCACTTCTATATAGACCCTAAGCAGCGTTCCCTTGATACTCAGTATGAGTTTACAGCTCTGCTTTCACCAGAGTGGAAAAAACTCTACTTCAGATAATACATTTTAGTGAAGACTTTACAAACACAAAAAAGGACATACTCAATAACACTGGTGACTAAACAAAACCCAACGTTTCAAACATCATTTTCCCTGGATACTCTTAGAGGTTCTGACAGAGGATCTCCAAGACCTCATTCACAATTACCGAAACAACATTCCCATGGGGACCCGTGATTGAATAAACACCTGGGAGCCAGGAAGACCCCGTTTCCCCTGAGCGTGGAGTCGGATCTGTGGTGTGCAATTGTGCGCGCGATTGTGTGTGTGTGTGTGTGTTTGGCCTTCAGGGGAGGGGGGGGTGGGGGGCAGCGGTACCGTTCGCCACATGGCTGTTAGCTCCGGGGTGGATGACGTCGCTCAGTTTCTTTTTAAGCGTCTCATAGCAGGCGAAGTAGAGCGCGTGGGCCGGCCCCGCCCCCACCGCCGTGACGTTTAAGCCCCGCATGGGCCTCCAGATGCCCTCCGTCCGGACGATGCGCCACAGGGCGTCCATCACGTTGCGGTAGCGCGCCGCCGGCTCCGGCTGCAGGCTCTGCATGCGCGTCTGCGAGGGAGAGAGGGACGCGGTCAATGCGCATGTTATGTCACTCTGCCTTTCGTTGAACTTGTACGTCTTTCTTCCTGGTCACGCTGTAGCAACACAAGAACCAATCTGTCATGCCAGTGGAGCAGCCTGAATTGAATTGAACTGAGAGAGAGAGAGGGGGAGAGGAAAGAGAGGAAAGGCAAAGGAGAGAGAGGAGGGAGAGAGGGAGAGAAGGGGAGGAGAAGAGAGAGAGTGTGTGAGACAGTGAGAGAATAAGAGGGAGAGTGAGGGAGGGGATGGGAGGACAGAGGGAGAAAGGACCTGTTAGAGGTCACCCAGGACAGAACAGACACTGCAGGCCCTGTACCCTGAGTGTTGAATTCCCGGAAGCAAAGTGCAGAGGGGCACAAGGTCACAGAAGCACATAATCTGACTTCCTCTAAGTCGCTTTCCTTCTGAGCCCTGCAACCTACTCCAGCACACAGCAACAGCAGCAGTGCCTCACAGAGGGACAGGGTCCAGAGTTCATGTTAGCACTGCTACTTCAGTATTGATTTCAGAAATTTACCTATTGTTGCAGGGTCAGTTCACCTCTCTAGGGAGAAAACGGTTTTATCTTTTCTGGGAAGTCCAGGCACGTCTGCTGCTGCTCAGAGAAACAGCTGCTTGTGAAAGAGGGGACTCTCCCCACACAGAGCCCTGACTGCGCCCTGCCAAGTGACTACTCCGAGGAGTCGGCCTCACCGCACCAACATGCCGGAGAAAGCGTGCTGTGTGAGGGAATTCCCGCGCTTCAGATATAGGGGCTGAAATTAGGGCAGTGTGGACATGCTTTACCCAATTCCCACACTTCAGGGGGTCTAAGGCGATGTGGACATGCGTTACCCTAAATACACTAACCCCCGCCACACACACACACACACACACACACACACAGGTAAATCAATTGCTGTCACTCTGAACTGCAGTCTGCCGATGTGGCAGCTGCTTCGGCCTGCTCCTACCACGGGCTCCATTTTGACCGCTCCTCCCTGTGGGTGAACAGCATCTCAGAAATGCAGCTGGCAGTGAATCACGGAGGCAGCCACGGGGTGGAAAAGGGTCACGCAACAAAAAAAAAACAGAAAAAACGGACTTTGCCTGGAAAAACAATGCCTGGCTTTAACCATTGACCGCAGTTAAAAGTTCTATATCTGTGAAGATCGATATCTGAGTTTTGTACAGTCAATTTGTTTTTTTACAATCAATTTTCCCCACATGTGCCATGGTCTTCACCATGTGACATGCCTGATAAGACACATCTGTTTCCCCACAACTCTGCTTTCTTTAGATTTTTTCCCTTCTGTCTTCTCAGGTGTAGGGCACAAATGTTTGAGAGCGGTTAAGCTATTGTACACACTCATGCCCGATGACATACCAGTTTAAAGATCAAAGTTTTGGATCTGCAGGAAACATGTTTGACATTTCTCAATAAGATGATATTTTTCAAATAATCTTCTCAGAAGGAGGGAAAGAAGTGACAAATGTGGACAGCTCTGAGATTTTGCTTGATTATTCAAAATTTCTGTTTGCCAGGCTCAGATGTTTGATCTAATCCGCGAGCAACCTGTATAATTTAAGGGTTTTAATTCTGCCACAGCTTGCGTCTTTTGCTTATGAAACGTTCATACTAAAGCTTGAAAATGGCATAACATGCACATGGACGGTGATGAAGCCAAAGCTCTCCAGCTGACTGATGCGAGCAGACACGCCGTCTGCATGCTCGCTCGTCACATGACTGAGGAGCGAGGCATTCTAAATGCACTGCAGTGCCATTAAACCTGCAGCAGGGCCTGAGAACTCCCTCACACACACACAGCGTTTCACTGTGGTCACACAGCCCACACGCCGCACGTGAAGCTGGTGTGTGACCGTGACAATCCCAGTAAAGCACACAACTGCATAGGTGCAAAACAATCTTGTGTGATTTTATAGAGCTGAAGGGGCCACAAAAATGAACAGTCAACAGGATCACTGAAGTGCTCAAGCAAAATAAAGTGTTCCTTTTCTGTGAAGACATAGCTCTTCAGATATTGATATATGCTGTTCAAGAAATTAAACCAGCTATCAACAACCAGCTATTTGTTTTGTGTAATTGGTCCATGTCTATCCTATTATATTTTAAACATTCCAGGGAAACTGGAAAGCTTGAGAGCATCTGTACTACAACAGAATTCTTCTCTTGCAAGATTTGGCACAAAAGAATGAGACCCAAAAAAAAAAAAGCGTTTACAGTTACCAATCACCCTGAAATTTTTCACTAGGCCTAGTGTATTAACTGTACACCAAAACAAAATGAAAGTCTGGAATTCAGCCATCTATAAACCAACACAAAGACAGACAATACCGGTACCAGAGGTGTGGAGTCCAAACGCACAGGAAAATTTACCGAATTTTACCAAAAAATCTGGAGGGCTGAGGAATGCTTTAATTAGAAAAACGTGTAGCACTCGTCTTGATGTGCTTCCACAAAGAAGGCAGCCACCACATGAAAGTCACGTGGACTGTAGATAAGGGGTCAAGGCTGCAGCCATGTGCCTCCCCAGCTTTACGCTCGCTGGTTAAACTGTTCTTTATCGAGCGAGAATGGAATGTGTTGGCTTGCACTATGAGTCAGGCTTGTAAGTCCATGTGGATATGAGCGTCTGCCCGGTGACTGAATGACAATGTTGCTTTACACACAACCTCCAAACAGTGCAGAACATGAAGGGGTTTGTTTCTCTCCCTGGTGTAAAGCAGCAGTAAGGTGTGAGAGTGACTCCTGTATGTGCGTGCGGGGAGCTGTATTTAACACTAAAAGGTGTAAAAGAACTCTGATCCACCTTGAATGTGTATGTGTGAGAATGTACCTGTGTAAGATGAGAGTGTGCGCGTGTATATACATATATAGACAACATCAGACAGAGCAGTACAATCTGCTTTTCAGTGTGATTGTCTAGTCCACACTCAAAAAAGTGAACTTTGTATGTTGTTGAACTAAATAAATGCACCTATACCCAATGTAATTAATATATCTGTGTTAGCTTTTTAAACCTAGTCCACTTTAGTAGGTTTAACTTAAACTGAAGACTTGTTAAAACCACAAAAGCCGCTGATTTCATACAACGTAACAGTGCTGAGTGAATTGCACAATCAAAACGGTACATTATAAGAATGTCCTAAATGAGCTCCCGTAGGACAGACGTTACCCAAGCTCAGCAGCTCGCTGGGAGTTACCTGCAGATCATTACCCATAATGCCTAGCATGCACCAATTTTGTTGAAATTAAAAACGCTGTTTAAATTGAAATTGATAATATTTCTTAAGTTCTGTGTGAGTATTTTGCTTAAATCCAAACTAACAAAATGTTGTAATCACTTCAATTAATCTAACACTGATGAGTTAAGTCACTTTAGTTGTTTTTACTAATACTATTTGGATGCTACTCAACTCAGTTTCGTGGAAATTGTTGACTGGATTAAGTAAATCCAACAAATTATTTTTCTGAGTGCAGGCTGTGAAACTGTCCTGCAACTTTCACATAGGAGGGATGGGATTCTCTGCAACGGCTTGCTTCTTCATTTCTGATCTTGCTCATTTTCACTTCATTTCTCCTGAGGACTTTTGTCCGAAGTCGTTCATCAACTTTTTAAAAAAAAAAACCCCTCAGGATTTCTGTGTATAACATCCCATCTCCCCTTTTCTTATTTCATGTGTCCAAAGAGCACAGGCATTCCAGTCTTCTCTGGAACCATGCTGCTGCCCTGCCCAGTTCCAGCTGTGCAGTGGGGACAGTTAAAGTGGAACGTTCAACTGCCTGAAGTAGAGCCAGTGTCATAGCTTACAACTGAAACAAATGACATCTCCCTGTGAAAACTCATGTGAACGACTAAAATGTGCTTGTGGAATCCTAATGCCGCTCCACCATAATAACCAAACTCTCTGGGTTGACTCGGCAGCACAGATGCCAGGACCTTTGTTACTGGGAAAGCTGGCAGGGAAGATTATTATGGAAAATTAGATGATTCACCCACACAAACAAGTGTAAGGGACTGTTGCTCACAATGACAGGCCTGCAGACCTTAGTGCATCTAAATGATCGGGCAGGAGCTCTTGCTGACAAGGAACTAGACTAGTCAATGTATGCTGTGAGCCACAACTGCCAAGTGATCCAGGAACAACAGCTGAACTGTATGGATTCACACAGACCAGAGAGTGCTACACAACACGTCAATCACTTTCCAGACAAATTGAGAAGAACCATGTAAAGCCTTACCTGGGGGGTGTTGGGGTGTGGGTAAAATTCAAAAAAAAAAAAAAAAAATTAGCAACCCCCACCTCCCAGCTGGCAACTGTGGAACAGTCACTCCAAGGACAAATGCTCCTTTTGGAATGAAATTTAGCTGATTTTCTCCATTCCAGTGGAATGGAGGTCTGTTGCTTGCGTAGGCATTTCTGTTTTTGACCCACTGTTTTTGCTCCCTAGCATAGCCCAACATGTAATCATCTGGTCTGCATGCATTTTAAGGACTCTGCTCAATTTTCTCTAGCCATCAAGGCTGAATACCACAGGGTCTTGAATGCATTGTAAATACACCTTGGTTAACTGTCTGGCTAAACTGTAAGGGTATACTACTTGCATTGTTAGCTTACTTACCCACAACTTTTTGATTTATGGGAAATTACATTCTATTTCAAATTAATAGCAGCTTTTTCACCAACTAACCATTGCAGAGCTTTGATGTTTGGCGCATAGGCAGGTCACATGACCACCCTTTAGTCTCTGATTTACAACTGGTGTGGTCACATGTTAAAGCAGCCATATACATGTATAGTTATAGCCATTTCTAAACTCTCTAAACACATTACTGCACAGACTGTAACCACGGCAAAGATAAGGGGTATGACTCTTATCGTCTTTCTCTCTCTGCCTCTGACATAACCATTTGAAGTTCCAAAGAGTTTCATAATGTTACTGCTGTTATTACCAATGTTAGCAAAGATACCACTTTGATAAGAGTTGGCCCTTCAGACATCAAGTGGGTTGTATCATTGGCTATACTGCACTTATATGCAAATATATGCCAAATTGATGAAAGCATTCCACTTGCTTTCTTTAACTCATACATTTCACTTCCAACAGGTTCATATTTTACATCCATTTCATCAATCAAATTAACCTCGCTCAGAGAGTAATGTGGCTGTAATGCGCATAGCATGCATACACGGGAGTAAATGAAACTTCCCCTCTTCTGTGACTTACACAATCCCCTTGCACGGTTATCCAGTGGCACTACACGCTCACAGACAAACACATCCAATGTACCTACAGCATGTCAAGCTCCTGAATACTTTGGAGTATCTTTGGGCCTGGAAGATTGCAGGTGCATGCAACTGTTCATTTACTTATAACACTTCAAATAGAAGTTCGCCACACCTCCGTTTGATCAACACCATGACACTGAAAATAACATGAAACCAACAGCTCCCAGGAAGAGCAGGGAGGAAGGGACAGAAAATCAGCACGACAAACTTTAGCTAGTTGGAATCAGCACAGAAGGGCTTCCATTTCCATTGCGAAAGTTGAGTGCTCCTGTCGACCAGGACCCCATTACGACTACAAAAATAACCCGCCAGTTTTACTGGCTCATAGGTAGCTGACATTTGCTACCTATAAAGCAAGTCTTGACTCTAGATTGGGACTCGCCCAGTCTTCTGAAAGTTCACTACCCACACAAGTACCCACCCCTGCTCAAACCGATGCCCATATTTACCCAGCTAGTGGCATGAGTGCCTTACAGATCAGGTCAGGAAAACCAGTGTGGTGCAAATGATTTAAGCACAGTCTCATGCAGGACAGAGAGATGTACCACTGATTGGCATACGTGCATGATTTAACACACAGGGCCACTCTTAAATCGCTAGGTACTAGCAGCACAGGTGTTCTGTAAGACGATCTTGTCCTGACAGACAGTGTAGACTGTATACTGGTCTGTCTGAGAGTTCATGGAATTCATATGCAATATCGTATAAAAGAAGCACGCAGACACCAGCAATAATCCCCTACGAAAATGAAATACGTTGTAGTTTATTGAGAAATACATTGTTCACCCACAGAATATATTGTAAATACATTTACGATAGATTAAGACAAAGCAGAAATACTACAATATACCAAAACTGAAGTAAGTAAACTAAGTGACACATTTTCAATATATTGACTGAGCTAAAGTATATATTCTCAGATATATTTAATACATTATTTTCTGTATACTGCCGCATGTAAAGCAAGCTTGCAGTGGTTTCAGCATGTTGCCTTTTTAGGAGTTGCTGCCATAAAAGGAGTTGCTTGTTATTTACAGTCAGAAGTGCTAACACAAAAGAAGGAGTTTGCTACTTGCAAAAACATGGGGAAGTGCAATGACCACAGCAACAAAAGCCATCTTCCAGTTACACCATACTGAGGCCAAGCTACTTTTTATGCTTCCCGGGCGTACTTATGAGCTCTCAAACAGATCACTGTAGGTACTGTGCTGTCAGGAAACAATGCTGTTAGTGATGAATGTAGCAGCAACATCACCTGAAAGCTTTACATTCTAGCCTGTTCCCTCAAAAAAGAAAAGAAAAACCTAGAACCTCCAACCCTAATGGTAAACCTTACTGAGTTACTCCATGGACTGTGTTGGGGTTGATTTAGCATGTCAGCCTTGGAATGATCAACATTTTTCTCCTTTGAGAAAGCATACCATTCCTGATTTGTAAGGCATTAGCCATATGACAGTCATTAATTACTGAATGAATACCAAAATACTAGCTCGCATCCAGAGCTCCCGCCTTTGAACAAGGTTGAATAGAGGGTCTGTATACATTACTCTCATTAGCCACACTGTACATTTGCAAAGGCTGGGTTCAGTATGCCAGGCCTTTATCCAGTTACCTGCCCGATGGAAAAGGGCAGCTGTGTCACAGCACATGAATTTTAAATAGCCCTTCAGAAACACCCTGTAAAATATGTGCACTTTGATGCAGAGCAAATGCTATGAAATCACTGCAAGCGGCCTACAGTTTTAGAATCACGAAAGGAAATTTCCCAGCTTTGGCTGTTATGCTGTTATTGAAGTAACAGCACTCAGAGTAAACATAAGGTAGACGACTAAATCATCACAGTTCCAGCACGCTCATTTAGAAATGAGGAAGAAGAGGGTTTCAAGGGAAGGAAGAAGTTCAAGGCCTACAGTTCAGCAGAAGGATTTCCTCCTGAAAAATAAGTAAAAAAGGGCAATAACATATCTTATGAAAGGTCACCTTTTTAGCTATTTAAAACTGCCTTCATGAAAACAGTAAAAAATACTACTGCAGATAATCAACTGACAACCCACCACTACTGTCTGTTCATTGACTCAGCCAGCTAAGCCAAAGCCTAAATATAACGTGCTATCTGACAATGCAAGATGTCATTTAGGATGACAATATGCCTGCCTTAAAAAGTACAGGGCAGGGGGCAATACAAACTCGTTCACGTTACCATTACAAAGTTTGTGTGTTAATACCTAGTATGTACAACCAAATACTGCCCCTGAGTTTCACTGCCTCAACGAAGCTAACAGGATCCTTGGTGCCTTTTAATATTGGCGCACTGCATGTGCATCGTGGGTATGCCCAGCAGCTGTGGGAGACATGGATGACCAGCACCTCCATTTCGAGGGCACTTAACTCCAACAGCAACAGCTGACTACACTCAGGACAATGCAATAAAAACAAGTAGCAAAAATGTTGCTCATATGGGGGAACTCAGCATTAGTGGAGCTACCAGCTCTTCAAATAATAGATCCACCCTTTGAGAGCTAAAACTGAGGTAAAACTGATATGGAAAGCATATGAAGGTGAATTTTTCCTTAGCTGTGAAATTTAAACATTGCCTCTCTGTCTTATAATTCCGTTTGCATCAACCAGAACAAAATAAAACAGGAAGTTAAAGTGAAGCAATGTCATTACATATAGCTTTACGTGTAGGATTTGGGGAAGATGTCGTTTCGGTTAATGCCCCGTTCACGCAACACAAGACGAACTGTACTGAAGTAATATTTTTTTTTGAAATAGAGTAACCTGTTGCGCTAGGTTTACCCTCTACTTTCGTTTAAACGTACATTACTTTCATAGGAAAAGCCTGCAATCTCGCCTTTCCAAAGAAAACCTTTAATTAAGGCACAGACAACTGTTATTGCGCTTTAGCTAACGCTTTCATCACAGTAAATCATGTGATTTGCTCGACAAATTGCATGCCGTTTAACTTCTAATCCCCAACGTCCTGAGACACATTTACTGTAAACACTGCACCTTTGCCTTCGCCAACATGCTAAGTAATGTAATTACAGACTGCGTAGGGAACAAAATAAAGTTCTTTCAGTCCCGCCGTACTACATTTGCACAACTTTGCTTCATAAATTAAAGCTGAAACGATGTCTAATATGATGCAACAACACATTAGCTAGTTAGCATTGTTTGGTTGGCCTGTCAACTGAAACATTTTTTAAACGTGTGAGT
Organism: Megalops cyprinoides; assembly: GCF_013368585.1. Taxonomy (NCBI): domain Eukaryota; kingdom Metazoa; phylum Chordata; class Actinopteri; order Elopiformes; family Megalopidae; genus Megalops; species Megalops cyprinoides. The sequence goes on along the minus strand of NC_050597.1, from coordinate 29,026,478 downwards.
ACGCTTACTGTAGGCAACGTAGCTAGCTAACACACACACACACACACACACACACACACACACACACTCAGAGAGAGAGGGGGGGGGGGTATGCTACACATCGTGGCCATGTATGTTTTCTGCAAAGAGATGAATAAAATTAACTTACAAAATGCAATCTACTCACTAACGTTGGCCCTTCGCAGAAAGCGCCTTAGCAATGCTGGCAGTTGGGCAGAAGTGCGGTGCAGTGGTAAAGGAGCGGGTCTGGTAACCGAAAGGTTGCTGGCTTTATTCCCCGCTGGGGTACTGCCGTTGTACTATTGGGCATCGTACTTTACCCACAGCTGCCTCAGTAAATATACAACTGCATAAATAGATAAAGTTGTAACCTGTGAAGTCGCTCTGGATAAGAGCGTCTGCTACATGTCAAAAATAATTTAAAAAATAATAACAATAATAACAATAAAGTTGGCTGCGCTGAAGAGTGTACTCACCTAAACTGACCGCAGGCCCAGCAGGCAAAGAGGATTTATATAATGTAGTGCTCGCTAGCTAATGTTAGCCGCTACGCATCCTCCCAAACAGCCACCAGATTAGCGTCGCCAATAAGGGTTAGCTAAAAGAGGAGGCACATCTATTTGGAAACCAGCGATACGTCAACTTTTAAACACTGGTAAAAGTAAATTACCAACAGGCAAGGTCGACAGTTAGCAAGGAATCTTGCCGATTGGGACAATCTGGGTGACAATTTGTGGACTAGGTAACGCTTGGGAAGTGCTGAGAGGGTAACGTTAGCTAGCTAGGCGCTTTTCTGAGCAGCTGGCCAACTAGCCGACGACCCATGACATCCTGCTTGCTAACGATTAGCTAACGCTATAGCCAGCTAAAACAACTTCAGTTTTGACATCTGGAGCAAGTTGAAAGCAAGCTAACGTTAGGGAGTACGCCACTTTTCCAAAACATGTCTGATGGCGTGAATTGCACCATAGCTCAACCAGGTAACGTTAATGTTTGCTAATTTACAAATGCTAGTCTACACAACGCACGAGTTTTTTTTTGTGAGCGAGTAAAAGTTAGCTAGCTAGCTAATGTAGGCCAAGTTGATCTAACGTTAACGTTAGCAAGGTGACAGCAACTAGCCAAGTAACTAATCCTAAACATATTAAGCTTTAACGCGGATGCATGCTGCTGGTCCTCGAGTCTTATGCGGGCTAGCTAGCTTCAAGTAGCTTGCAGCTAATTGATGAATACAGCCGTTACTCTTGTCACGACAAACTTTTGCTAGTTGGGAAGCTAACAATTTTACACTTTGTGGAGGCAATGATGTTAGCAGGATAGCTATCCAACATGCGGTATGATTGACCGTTTTCGACCTTGCCAGACAACTGACTCAATCTATAGACATGTCGTTAGCCAAGTGGACGGCAGACTGCCTTCCACACAATTAGCTAGATTTATTCAGAGAAATTTTCTTGCTAACCGCTTACCTTGACACAGTCGATTGGAAACATCAAACAGTGTTCCATGATCCCTGCGACGGCTCCAGCAAGCATGTACGTAGTAGTGGACGCTCCCTGTGGCAGACCTTCATAGTCTGGTTCAGAGATTTCGAGGGCCTCCGGAGGGCCGTGCATTTGAACAGCCTGAAAGTCCGACTCCCCTCCAATCCGAGGAGATAGGCTTCCGACAATTCCCTCCGGAACACCCCAGAATCTGCCACCGATCCATCGAATCTCTGCACCGGCCGAAGCTCCTGCGACCCCGCCGTCCCCACCCGGGGTTTCCGCTGACATCCGCCGTCTCCTAACAAAACCATCCGCTTCCATTAGGGAACCAGATTTACAGTCTTTATCAATCAGCGTCACTTTCTAAATATTGTATTTAAATTTTTTATTTGTATCTCATTACCCGCCTCTGATGTTTCCCCGTTCCAAAACCACCACCCCCTCCTCCTCCCGCCTCTTGCTCCGGGAGGGCAGATATGTAACCAGAGGAGCAGGCCTTCGTACGCAGCTGAAAAAGGTGGCAACCATGAAAAAAACTTGGCCAATATGATTGGTTGATAAGAGGGGGACTGACTTGGTACGTCACGGGATTGTCACACATCATTCGATACTTTACCTGCTAATCAAAGGAATCAGATACCATTGGACTAACATTAGTTACTTAAATATTCATAAGTATTAGGCGGCAATTAAAGCTTGAAAATCAACTCGAGGCCTTTGGAAACTCGGGTGCTGTATACCGTATCGGGTGTTATATGCCGTAAAATACTGTCTTTAGATGTAAGCGTTAGACCCGCATTTTCATCCTTCCTCTTTCCACATGTTAAATAGTAAGGATAACATACAGTTTTCTCTGCCGAAGATGGCGAATTTTGGAAATGCGTGCGAAGTGTCTGGCACACATAATCACATTGGTCATATGAGACCTCGACTGTGTCCAAATGGGTCTGCGCTCCAATGCAATACGACACACCCTGCGTGAACACACTAGTAAGAAAAGTATCATGGTAGATGGTAGATGGTATCAAAGATGCTATAGGTGCTAAATTCTTGTTACTACGACTCGAGATACATTACGTGTTGGGTGAAGTCAGAAACAACTGGGCAGTGGGCACATGGCACGAGTGAAATTATCGGACGAAGAACTAGCTACTGACAGACAGGTGTCCTTTTCATCGATTATATTATAATATATTTTATTAATAATAGCCTTGTTATATTTTATTCCTTCTAAATGAATGGTTCATATCCACGGTGGAAATTTACTCTTGTTTTTTGTTGTTAATTAACCTGAATTAATTAAAAATGCAACCTGGCCCGTACTAGGGGTCGTTGCAACAATACTGTTTTCACAAGTCATGCAGTTTTACAACTGAAATTAATGGAAACGTTTATAGCAATACATATGGATAATTTTCCTATAATTGAGTAGATGACACCGAATTATATACTAAATAAAATATATACTATGGAAAGTATATGACTTTAAATATTTCAACCATAAAAATAAATACACCCCACCAGAAGGGTGGTAGTTTGAAAACAATATACAACAAAAAAGACGAATCAAGCAAAACCTCTTGTTTTACACAGAAAACCTCCATACTGTGACATATTGGACATGTTGAAACTGTACCAAAATTTCAATATCAAAACAGCAAAGCTCTTAGTGAACTTTTCATATAATGTATGCTTTGTAACTTAAAACTAAAATAAAAAATAGCAAAAAGGTGTGTGTCAGTACAAATTAGTTGAAGAAAACTGTTACCTTAACATTCAGTTCATCAAAGATCTTTGGAATGACCTGACAAGGTTAAGGGTATGTTTATATTCACAGCTGTTTTTGAATTCTGCAGTTAACACTAGAGTGTGAGTGTGTGATGTCACAATTTCCTCATAGAGTAATTGAGGTCAGAGTGTAAAGGTCATGACCTCTGTGCAAAAGTAAACCCTAAATTGTTCTCCCGCATTCATTCTTTGCTTTAGTTTTCTTCTCGTTCAAATATAATGAAGTGGTTTGATCCATCATACGATCCAGACACTACTACCATCACACTACTTAATTTTGATTCTGTTGCTAGTGATCTCACCAATACAGTACTACAGACTTGTCAATCACTAGCATCAGCTCAGAGCGGACATTGTGCTGATAAGATGATATATATTTGGTCAAGATGGGCTGAAAAGAAACACAGATGATTAGATTAAATCAACCACACGACATAGGCTGGAGAGGATCTTAACAGCACCTGCTCTAAACTGATGTCTTTGAAAAAGCAGATCAGGTGTTATTCAATGAGGCTTCTGGCAGAGCTATTAATCTTGCTCCTTCCTGCCCAGCATACAGGTTACACAAAAGCAAAACTTCAGATAAGCATAGTGTTAACTTGTGTCAGAGAATTCAAAGACGAGAGTGATTGACATTCCTTTCACATTTTTCTTGCATATGTGAACCGCAATCAATGGCTTTTATTTTCTTTGAAGCCACTCATCAGCAAGTCCCTTGGTCCACAATGAGCTGCAAAAACAACAGATGAGTACATCTAGAAAGGCAGAGTACCACCACCTTCCTGCCAAATGGTGTGAATTACACATATGAGCTTTAACGCAAACAAACTCAAAACATAGAAGAAACCTGAAATGAAAAGTGAGTAAACAAGACAAATCGATTAATTAATTCTCAACATTAAATATTTTGTGTCAAAGCTACAATACAAAATGCATGTAGTTTAAATTGATAAAATGACTTGTTGACTAACTATGATTTCATAATGTGAGCAAGTTCATGAATGTCATTCATTTCAGTTATTATTTTTTGTTTGCTACATGGATAGAGGATGTTCACAAGAACAGAACCACTGTGTCATATGTAGCAAGCGATTTAGCTGTTAATGTTAGTAAGAATTCAGAATAGCACATGACATTGTGAAATGCATGATTCCATTCAGAGTGATCATTGACTCTCGCATTCTGCTCTGCCATTGGAGCTGCCTGTGTGTAGCACCACTAGCGGCTTTCACTGTGATGTCATCAGTTGCTAGCAACTGCCAGCTGCTCCGGTCGTAACTGGCTGGAACACAGTGTCTGGGACAGGAAGTAGTAAGAACGAGTCTTTCCCCAAGGACAAAAGGAAAGGTCACATAAATTAAAGAGTCTGAAGAAAGTAAATGGTAAAACAGTCCCTGCTTTTCTGTTTTTGTATTACGCTGGTTTTACATAATTAATCATTGGTTCTCTGTGTTTGTGTTGGGCTGTTTCACCTGCTGTATCACAGAGATAAAAGAAAAACAGATTATAAGTTGAATGTCTCACCCAGCTACTTAGGAAATACAGTGAAGCGTGACAAGATATAAACTTCATGTAGTCTGTTACACATCCTTTGTCCTCACTGATTGTACATGTTGGCTGTTTTAAGAAACAATTACTGACTGTTGATATGCCACTCTTATTTATAGGTCTAGCCTTGTGGGGTGTGGGGTTGCCGTGCTTGGGGTTGTCCTATTTTAAATATGATCCATATTTGATATGTATTTATAAAAAAAGAAAAGATTTTTTCACACAGTACTGCCCAATGCATGCAAAGAACAATATGTAATCGATGGACACAAGCACAGCGATCTGGTTCCAAGACAACAGCAACAAAGAGCTCAGAAGACATGCCTTCCTTGTTTTTCCTAAAACAAGATTTTCCTCCTGTTAAAGAGATCATGAGGTACTTTTTTGATTGGTTTAGGCTTTTGCAAACATTGCTATAATGACAAGGTCAATTCATTTGCTTTGTCAAAGAGATTAAAGGCTTGGCTTTGCCAACAGCTGCTAAGTGCATAAATCAAGAAGGAAGTTTACATATCTTACTAATAAGTCATAATCTTTGATTAGTGTAAACAGAATACTATGTTCTTTTGTAATTTTCCTCAAGACTGGCTACACTAGATGATATAGAACAGTGGAGAGTGATGTCATAGAACAGTGATGTCACAATGGTGCAATGGCACAAAGCCACAGAGCAAGAACTGTGTTTTCTAAAGCAGAATTAATTTCTGTTTCAACTACATGACAACAAATTAAATGGATAGTCCACTTAAAACCACAATTTGATAATCATTCTCTTGTCTTTAAAGTAGTACAGAGTGGTTTCTGGGTGTTCTTTATTCCTCGAAATCTGTCAAGATCCAAGATGGTGAATAATTTGAGCTGCTTGCTTGCCATAGCGTTAGAACTGCCCAAAGAAACTAATAGCAGACAGAAAACCATGGAAATTTGAACCCAGTGAAGCAATCATAACAAATTACATTTATTTGCAGGATACATCCTATGTTCTCTAGATACATGATACCACACTTCAAAGAGTGGCCATACTAAAGACCCTTTATCAGAAAAAGACTTCTTTCCTTTAGCTGTGAAGTCTTTGACACATGACCACAGTGTGACAAGGAATGTGTTTCATTTGACTGGCATCACTTTTTGCCCTTGGAGGGGTCTGCTCAGCGATGGCTGTTGACCTGAACCCTGCTGAGGTCATAATGTGAGAACGAGGAGTAATTTCTGAGAACTGCAGCATTTCCTCTGACAAAGAGCAACAGGAAACAGCTTAATCTGGCCAAGTCCCAATGATGTCAGGTGCAACATACTGCTCTTCGAAAGACAACCTTAAATTGGAGGCATGAGATAAACACCGCAGGAAGAGTCTATAAATCAGTGTTTCCCAAACTTTTTTTCTGGGGACCCGCTTTTTAAAAATGACAAACCATCGCGATCCAATTCACAATGGGCCTTATCTATAAATCGTGAGAAGAGCAGATTTGTGCATAAATGAACGTTCCTGACCATTTTTACTGCCATTTCCGCATCACTTTATATTACCTTGAGTAGGTAAACCAGCCATTTCGAAGAGACATACATTTGATAAATCACAACTTTTATGCACCTGTTATTGAAAACATATAGGCCTACATATGTTAAATGCTTTATAAATGAGAGCAATAAATGTTTTTAGGCTAAGTTAACAGGCTATCTCATTGTTTTTATTTCCTCTCATCAGTACAACAATATGAATACTTTATATAAATGAGACAAAATAAGTGCATTTAGGCGGAGTTAACAGGCTCTTGTTTTTTTCCCTCTCATCAGTGAAAGAAACAGAATGTACGCTAGCCTTTCATACTAGATTCAATGTTATAAGTACAATCATCAGAACAATACGAACATTCAGTACTGTCAAAAACGTGCTTCTTATCTTCTATTCTTATAATCTTGTTGAAAGTTTTTTGAAATGCTCATGCCTATTATCAGAACAAGTGTGCAGCTATTCAAACAGTCAATCAACCAATTTGAACAGTCAACAATCAATTTGTTAACCACATCAGGTCCATTCCACGTTAAATCTCATTAGACACATTATGTGCTATTTACTTGGCTAACCCTTTTGCAGGTAACTTATTTTATGCTATGTAGCGTGTTTTATGGTTTGTTATGTTTTCATTAGAGTTATTAAGCTTCTCATAGTTTTCACCGCCGTATTTGCTATATTTGTTAATGTTACATCATTGTTTCCTCAAAGCTAAAATTAGCTAGAGTTTTTCTAGTTTCGTAATTTTTCTAGATTAGAAAACAATCTAGTTTTCTAATCGCACCGGTTTTAGCATACGCGCTAAATGGCTAATCACTCCAGTGTGACCGTACGCACGAAAGGGTGTGATAGGTGGGCCATGGAAGAAATTCTGCAAATTTCTTTGGCAACCCACCTGTGGGTTGCGACCCAGTCTTTCGGAAACACTATAAACAGTTAAGCTTTCAATTGGTTTTGAATTTGCTTTTGCTCCTCTTTATACCAATATACACACCTCCCCGGCCTAGCCCATGCATACATTCACACATACACACCCACACTGCAACCAACTGTGCAATGGAATGGAACTGACATTGCATCAACATTGCACATCCTACACTGCACTGATGTCCTTTTTGCACATTTAATGTATATATCCTATTTTTTTTCCTTACACTCTCTGACCTTTTTTATACATTTTCTTTCTTAAATTCTTGTGTTTTCTTGTGTTTTACTCCTAACGACATTCATAAGTGGAAGGCAAAGGAAGAATTTCATTGTACAGGGAACTTGTTTCTTTACTGTGCATATGACAATAAAACTTTGAAAAAACAATAGCTGCATATTGTTTCCATCATTCTCACATCTAACTCTTAATGCTAATATCCACTTTGGTTTGAATGCTCCTTCCATTTTTGGGACCCTATTTGGAATTGGCAATTGTTATGGGACCAACCTCTACACTTGTGCAGGAGTGCTGCAGGGAGTCAAATGCAACCCTTTGATACACACGTGCACAGTGCAGTGGCTTTCTTTGCAAGACCCAAAGTGCACCACAGTGAAATGAGACAATTGGACAAAAGGCACTACTCTGCTGATGTCATCTGAGCAGCTCACAGGCACCTGGCGAATCACAGGGCACCTGAGAACAGTGAGACAAGGGAAACCTAGCCCACAATCTCATCCCTATCCTCTGTGCAACAAAGCTAATTTGTTCCACTGCTGTGGTATCCCAGGTGTCTTGCTGAATGGGAAAGCTCAGGATACTTAAATCCTCTTCCTATGAGAGAATAACATTTTCTCTCCATCATATCTCGTGCCCTCTCTCACAACTCTCACACACAGTGGACACTAAATAACAATTCTAAACTGAATTAAGCATGCACCTGTCTCAGAGGAGAAGTTCTCAACCACTGATTTTTTTTTTATCCAGTTGTATTTACCTTCAAATTTTATTTTTAGCTCTAAAAAAATTACAGAGGTCTAGACCTCGGTGACCTCATAGCTGGTTATGGGCATGGTCACACTTCACACACTATTGGATCATAGTTAAAATATTCCTGCAGTCACCTCTAAATTACCATAATAAGAATGGGCAAGTGGTGAAAAAATGACCATGAAGTGCATGGTTAAGCACTACAGGAATTTTAATAACCAGTCATAGTTAAATAGACATGTCATTGTCCTGTGTTTACCATTTATCCATCACTATCAGTGCAGCATATGTGCCAACTATATTTATTCTGTCTTATACAACATACCTTTGTAATTGTCTAAACAAATATCCTAGTTGGATAAAAACTATGTAAAAATAGTTGTAAAATGTAAAAAAAAACAAACAGTATGTATATGTTTCATATGTCTCACATGTACATTTCAGCCACGTACATACTTTCTGCCTCTGAGTTTGATAGTCAAAAATAATTATTCACCACATGTAGAAACATGTATCTATGCCATGCTGTGCTTTTTGACCTGAACTACACAGCTGATTTGAAGCCCTTCCTAATGCCAGTGTAGGTAGATGGTGGGATAACAGATTTGTCACTGTGCTAGCAGTGGAAAGGCACTATTTGAGGAAATCGGCACTGAGGCTAGGGGTCCAACACCACAGTCATCGGTTGCAAATCCTGTTGAGAAAGTCTGAGATTAGATTGCAACTAAAGTAGTTCAACAGAACCTGAATATATAGTATACACCTCAGATATTTTACGTAAAAGTGCACTGCACTCTTATTCCATTCTATAGGTTAAAACACAGCTGCATACATGAAGAGAATGTCAGCAACCACAACCATAAAAGATTTATTTTTGAATTTGCTCCCATGAGCTGAGAACACATTAATAGCCTTACTGACCTTCGAGGCAATGATTTGCAAGTCCTGTCTGATTAAGCTGTTCACCTGGTGGAGTTTTACAGTGAGGCATAAGAAGGCTGTTAAGAGAAAAACACTGTCTGTGAAGAAGGCTTTCTGCTGAAACATTTCAACCTTTAAACTCATCTTCCTGAAAAAAGGCTGTCTGCTGATTTTAATGAATGATTAATTCGTGTTGTGTTACTGTTACTGTTAGACGCAAACCCATACAATCACGTGCCATTCACACCACATGAAAATACACGAAATGCCTGCATGTGTTCGTCCGCTTGTGCCCAGTAGGCCTACATACTCATGCAGCCCTTTGGGTCTTGTCAGCAATATCCTCACTAAAACGGTCTCCTTGGTTCTTTTTTATTTTATCTATCATACTTCCTTCTGAGATTCCTTGATATTTGAACTACCACAAATGTCCGCATATGGGTAATGTGGGGCGCCTGCAGCACAGTAGCGCCCTCTTGTGGGAAAATGTTTGCTCAGATCAATGAAGAGCAATCATGACATAATCACAATCCTGAGTGCTTGATCGGACCCCTGGAGCCACTCCGATCAATTAGCCACATCTCCATTACTGCAGTTTTCTCAGTCAACCGGGAAACTATCTTATTTGTCCAAAAGGAGGTAATCGCATTTTATTCCGGGCCGTTTTCAGTAATACGATTTAGGTCTCTTGCGCCAGTAAGCGTTGCTGAGGAGCGTGGTGTTGAATTTCTGCCGACAAAGGGAATGAAGTGTTAATTTTTGCTTACAAGAACAAAATCCTCAGGTCCTGATCGAGTTAAGGTCGATTGGGTGCTCGGCGGATCAGCTTCTTAAAGGAGAATCAACCCGTCGCAAGAGGAGCGTAATCCGTCTTCTTCGACCTAATGCTTTTTAACACGCCCTGAGAGAGCTGCGGCGCACGGCGCTGTCGGGAAACCCGAGCAGGTTAATAGAGACCTCCTTCGTTGCTGCACCTCAGGAAATCCCGCTCAATACAGATTTGAGGAGTTGTGTTTCACAGCATGAGCGCAAAACGAGACAAATTTATGTGGTTTCACTGACTATTTTGCAGAAAATTCAAGTAATGCATTTAGGTAATAACATACTTAACCCTTCGGTAATGCCCTGGTGCATTCTGTATACACACAAAGCCAGGGTGAAAACAGTATGTAATTTCCATTTTGTAGTTCGCATATCTGCATAAATATCTCTTGGGTGTGTAATCCACCGCAACCTCTGCATCTGCTGTTATCCCATTACACAGAATTACATACAGCTTCTGAGCCACTCAAAACACTTAAGGTAAGGACTTTTAATACAAAATCATTTTCCAGTGATGTTACTGGCTTCCAGTGAATGTCTGACTTGGATATTGGGGGCAAAGATACCGATTCTTACTGCCAGAGAAGCGAGTGACATTGCAAATCCTTGTGGTCATGAAAACTGAATGAGGGAGAGGGAGAGTGCTGGGGCAAACCCAAGCAAGCCTGAGCAGCATGGTAACACAAGGGGTGGGACAGCCTGAATGTCAGACTGTTAAATGTCTTTTGTCCATCACTGTTGCATCTGGTCAGTCCCCAACAACTGTCATTGGGCCAGGCAAGGCACAATGGTTTCCAGGAATATGGGCTTTGGATGTCTAGGAAAGTTGTAGGTTGTTACAAGGACAAATATAAATACCTTGATGCTGAGCTGAGTTGATGATGTTTGCCATGTCGAGAACATGAGATTTTTCTTTGTGCCTGGTTAAAAAAGAACATTACATTCAGACACAACGGCCAGCCAGCACAAAGATTTTAGCCTGAAATTGTCATGAGGTCATTTTTCTGAATCTCACTGGTGCATACACTCAGGCCACACCCCTTCATTCTGACAGAGCCAATGACCTCCTCAGCCTATGCTGTCTGCTGTGGTAGCCATTGTGGAAGTCAATAAGTGTCTCTGATTGGGCTCTTGTTCATTAGACTCACAGACAGACCAACAGAAGAGCAGATCTGACCTGACCCTGATTGCTTGATTGATTGATGCAGCTTTGTTCATCTGTATTATAATATACAATAAGGTGGGTTAAAATGTTGGCCGCAGATAGCATTTGCCCTGAGTTCACATCTCTAGGCTGTGGGAGCAGATATGACCCAGCAGCACTACAAAAGGCAGGTTATAAGATTGTAAGAGTAGTTGCTCTGGATAAGAGTGTCTGGTAAATGAACATAGTGTAATATAGGATTATTGTCTATGGATTGTTCCTATTTCAGACAGTTTGTCTAGTGGACTATGCCCTTCCATGTTTTGACTTCCCTAAATTGGGGGCCAGCACAGCAGCTTTGATTATTACAGGGCTGCCAGTGTAACTACCCCTTCTGCTATTTTTTTGTCACTCAGCTGTCATTTACCTTATCTTTCCAGTTCATTCTATCCAGTGGTTGTTGCCACATTTCTGCCTCTCCTGTTGGACTACTGCACCATCAAGTGGTCACCACTGAAACAACAACTGGACCGCAAGATTCCAGTTCTGTTCAAATCAGGCCATGTTGTAGAGCCTTTCAAACAAGAATGGACGAAAGCCTGTTTTGGCCCTATTTCTGGGCTTGCACACCAGTATTGCTGAAAGCCTGTTGTTTTGTTTTCCACTTCAAAACCTTGACTCTCACCTTTTCTGCTACAAAAAAGACTGCCCCGACCTACCTCCAGGACCTCATCTTACCCCACGCACCCGCTCGACAACTTCGCTCTGCTACATCCAGATGCCTCGCTCCTCCCACCAACAGAACAAAAGGCCCACGCTCCTCAAAACGTCGCTTTTCCATCATCGCCCCCCAATCGTGGAATGAACTCCCCACCCCCCTGAGAACAACTCCTTCACTCCAGCCCTTCAGACGTGGGCTGAAGACACACCTCTTCAGACTCTACCTGGACTGACACCCTTGCCATTTTGACCTTGTAAATCTACGATTCTTGGCTTGTACTGGCTTGTATATGTCGCTTTGGATAAAAGCATCTGCTAAATGAATACATGCAAATGTAAATGTTTTGGTCCTGTTTTTTCTTTCTGTTTATGTGCCTCGAACAGGTCCTAATGGCACTGTGGCACAGCCAAATCTCACAAGGTATTCAGTCTGAAGGCCTTGTGACTGAAACCTAAACTTTCTCTCTTTTCCTTCTTTATTTCTGCTTTGCATCCTTCCTAACGTCTTGACAGCATTTCTGAATTTCACTCAGATTTCACACTTAGTGAGTCCAATATGTCCGCCAAATATGTTTCTCGCCCCACTAATAGCCTATTTCACATATGTATCATTCTAAGCGTGTGTATTTTCATGTATGTACCTCACATTTGGCTAAAACAGGAACAAACCTCACATGTGTGCAAAATGTCCTTAATGGCCAGGTCTTCAATATGGTTGCAACAAAACCCTTTTCCCAGGTTTCCACAGCATCACCAAAGACCTGTTGCTCATAGTGCCTAGATGTTCTCAACAGTAGGTGGTTCACATTTTTTGACTTCTCACAGCATTCACTCCCGTTCTCATATTTGGTGTACATACCAGGGACTGCCTCAGGGTGTGGTGGAGCTGCTCACATCATAAACTTTAATTCAATATGTCAGAATTCACCTCATCATCTCATGCCTGGCACAGTCCTCAGGCACAGACTCTACATGTGCTTTTTACAGCTCAGGTTTGCCCGCTATTCAGTTTCAAAGTCTCCTAGTTGGTTAGTTCAATTACATATTTCATATTGTATTCTCTAATGATAATACCTGCGATAATGATAGTGATAGTACCTATCAGAAAATTCCATATTAAATTACAGCTATTACAAGTTTTTTGCTACATACTATTGTATGCGATGTTGTTCTGGAACATTCATTACATTGGATGCACACTTCATTCATTTTGTTTTAACTGAATTCCAATTTGCCTTGAAACATATAGACACTTTATCAACAGTATTTGTGTGCATTTAACCCAAATTCCCCTTGTACAACTGCTGGGACTATTAAATAAAACAGAGCAAAGAATTTTAAAAATATATACTTTATTAATACAGCAGCTGTTTATAAATATTAAAATATACATTTTACAGGTGTACAGTACGCTCACAGGAAACAAAATATTAGGCTCCTATTTGTACGGCACTTTTTTGTGTATTTTTGTTATTTTTTAAAATTATTTTTGTATTATTGTTACGGAGAAAATGAGGAAACCTACAAGTGTTAATGACGTTCGCCAGACCAAAGCAGGAGCGTTTTTTTTTTTTCTTTTTTTCTTTTCCGCTGTGGAATTAAACAAGAGCTGTTATGCAGATCTTTGTAGACTTATGACAGACTTATGACACAAAGGCCTCTGGAATGACAATCTGTAGTCCACTTGGGGGCCATTACCTTATGAACTGCAGACTTTCCTAATCCTTTTGTTCCGTTTAATAACAAGTAATAATATAGTGTACAAAAACTGCTGCCCAAAAAACACATTCTAAAGGCCTCTTCAGCATGGGTCCTGGAGGGCCAGAAGGTGTATGGATGTCACGCTGACAGACCTTTAGAAATCGATTAGCTGATTTACCGGATTCAGTCCAACCCCCTCTGTGTGCCCTTGGAGAGTTGGAAATGAAGACATTCAAAAGAGCACCGGACCGAGGCCTCAGAGGACTGGAGCTGGGGCGTCCTGCGCTAAACAAACTGACGACGACAAGCTGAAAGGAAATGGCATACCGTGCGACCCCTCGAGTCTCACCTCGGCCGAGGTAGCAGTCCAAGGAGTCCTCGCTCTGAGTGACGTGTTAAAACCATGTCCTCCCGGGGACAGGACCTCTAACATCTGTCCTCGGTATGTGAGTGTCGCGGCAGAGCTTTTCTGTCCTATCCCCTTAGCGGACGGATGCAGAAATTGCCCTGTTAGCGCACCAAATCTCCTCAAATTAGCTCACATCGCTAGCAGGGGGAGGGGGTAATGACCGCTGTGGTCTGCGGATTAAGCAGGGCCCTTGCTGTGCTCTTCCCTTCAAGTAGACATGATTGGCAACATCATTGCTGGCTGCGCTAAAAGACCACAGGTTCCAGAGGCACAAGGCCAGCGTGCGTAGCGCAATGGCACTGAGGACAATTATAGTTATTGAAGTGTCTGAGTGCAAGAATCAGTGACTTCAAGTGAACAATCCCCCCCACCTCGAGGGGGATGTTGTTTTTAGATTATTGACGACTGGATTGACTTGAAAGCAGCTCATGTATATTTGACAGTCAGGTATTAAAAGGGGAATATGTACAAAATACAGCATTTAGTTTTCATATGCACCGGCAGAGGGCACTGTTTGACATTTCTTTCCCCCCCATTTCATTTTCCATTTTATTCTTTTGTCATTTCTTGTTAAACCTTTTAATAACCATTTTTTGACCACCAGACATCGGTCTTTGGTATCACATTCTCCAGTGTCTCCTGTGAAAAGGTTTGTGTTGCTTTTAAATTTCAATTTTATCCAGGACCCATTCTGCAGTATTGCTTGATATTGATTGGTCACTTCGTAACCGTCCGTTTCCAACAACCTGCCGACACCTTCTTGAACCTTCTGCAAACTGACCACGGTAGGGGTCCAAGATGACCAGAAAAACACCGAACTCCCCTCAAGAAGTACGGCCCGAGTTTGGAGCGCACTCAGTTTACCATTGACAGCTGCGTCTCCTCAGAAGCGTCGCTTTTGTCTGGACCGATGGGGGAGGGGGTGACGTGTGAAGTAAACAGACCTCTGCTAGAGTGGACAGCAGCTCGTCTCCACTGGATTGCCCGGCAATCCCAGAAGGCACTTTCCCAAGAGCCAGAAACAATGCCCTGGGACTACGGAACCGAACAGAGGTGGGACCTGGTATCTCTGGCTGTGGTTGTTGGGTCGTTGCCCCTGGTCCGTACGCTGGGCGGTTTGTGCACAGCGGGAGGTGATCGGTTTGCGGCGCGGCGCGGTAGTAAAGTGCACTCCAAATTCACACGAGTCCACTTAGGTTCAACAGAAGGCATAGAATAGGCATTAAAAGCAGTCGGTTTGCTGTAGAAATCCAATCAATGAAGAGTGCTCTGCACAGTGCTTTTGAATGTCTGTTCTGGAAGATAAGCATTCACTTCACAAAGTAAATTAAACACAGGCAAACAGGCATGTATTAGCGCACGCACACACAGACTCAGACACACACACACACACACACACACACACACAGGTACATCAGATCTTTCTGAAATGGGAAAACAAACATTTAAAATGCTTATTCATGCCCTCTGTTATAAGCACCATTTTTCACAATTACAAGAACTCAGCTCACAGTCTGTTTAATTTCCTGTCCCCCGTGCTCCATATAAAACCTTCTGACCACGGCCAACACTTACAATGAGCGGAGCACAGTGTCTTTTTTTTTTTTTTTAGGCACAATGGGATAAAAATATTCTAAGCCAGGGGAGATAAACCATGCGCGCACACGCGCGCACACACACGCCTACCAACACACACTAGAACCGTAGCAGCAAGCTTGCATTGAACAGCATTCAGAAAAGAGTAAATACTGCTACCAAAGTCTGTGGACATTGTTTTCCCTAAAACGATCAAAAGCAAGACACTGAGAATACCATGAGAATGCAAGCCTAATGAAAGATAATTGAGAAGCTACTTCGCCTCTGACCATGTCTCTCCTCGTCTTCATCTGGGTAAGAAAGTGCAAATGACAAGGAGGGGGAGGGGGATGACATGGTCGCGGAACGTCAGGCAGACGGGTCCTTCTTCTGGGGGCGTTTGGTCCCCTGCCCCACGGCGCTGCACTCCAGGATCTTCTCCACAAACTCTTTGGTCCGCCCGGCCACGCGAGGACCTGTTGGGACAGGGCCGCAGGGCGGGGAGAGACAGAGGGGTGTCACCACCACACCTGTGCCCGGACGGCCGGGATTCGGCCTTCACCCGTGATCGACAGACCTCCCACCAGTTCAGAGACAGAGTTCCCGTGACAGAAAGCTTAAGTGTAACCAGCAGAATGCTGGGAGATGGTGCCTGATGCTGGTTAATACTCCACCAGCGCCTGGTTTGTGGACGTACAGTGAGGCATGAACTGAACCAATGTTAATTACAAGGCTTCACCCACTACAACCGAGTTGGTTCAAAGTCAAGGCGCGCAGTGCGGGCTTTCAAGGTTTTAAGGGAGCACTACATACACTCAGTATCTGCTCAAATAGACATTTGGAAGAACAGCAGCATTGGGATTGGGTTTACCTCAATCAAAAAGTTTCCACAGGGCTGGGGGGCTGGGTTGGTGGTGGATTTGGGGGGGGGGGGGGGGGTAGAAATGGGATGTCTGCATTTTGGCAGGTGCAAATACATTTTGTGGCAGAAGATTTGCAAAAGAGAGGTGAAGAGTGCTGAATTGAACAGTGTTCCCAAACGGCTGCCTCTGCACCGGGCTGGCTGAAATGAACCTGAGAACGGACATTGCGGTTTATAACTGAAGGGAAGGAGGAACGTGGCAGAAAAGAAAAGCAGCAGATTTTGCACACAGCGCAGTGCATCTGCATTGTTTTGCCCAGGGTTCACTTTAGCGCATGTGCCAGTCCCACGAAAATCACCCCCCCAATAGAGTGAACAGGTACACACCAATGCCAGCTGGCAAAGTGTTATTTGTCCCAGTTTGGCAGCTTCTCCAGCAACACGCTGGGGAAATAAGCAATTTACAGACTGTACTCTCAAAACTGATGTCATTGTTTGATCTTGTGATGCAAATCCTGAATAGAAATGGTGTTCACAACAGAAAATTCAGACATGAGAATGTGACTGTAGCTAAGCTGTAGCTTTCTCTTACTTTTTCCTCATTTTCCGCTGTAGTTCTGAAAATAAATGCTAAATGTATAATCTATACAAAAATCTATATATTGTGAAAATGTAACATCAATAATAATAAATAAAAAAAAACAATCCTAGTAAATCTAAATACCATATCCTCCTTGAACACTGACTTTAATTTTGTATGCTTGAGGCAAACATACAATGTCTGAACTCAACAGTCAAAAATACAGCATATTGCTCTACATACTAACCACCTTGCTTGCTGTGTAAGTTGCATTGTGTGAGTGCTGCCACGCTGAAGCGCTTGACGTTGTGTCTGGCTGGACTCACCGGCCGATTCCTTCAGTATGCTCTCCAGCCTCTGCGTCATCCCCGGCTCCTTCTCTTCCTCGCTGCTCTCCACTCGCTGCCGTATGATCTCCTTGATCCGCAACAGTGCCCCCAGCAGGTTGTCTGCGCACGAGAAAACTGGGACAGCTCAGGGGGGGCGGAGAGAGCCACATCACAGCGCTCTTAACCCTCCACGTTCCCCTCAAGGTGAATGGGCCACAATCACCCCCGATTCTTTTGTGTAAAATGCCCTACTACACCTTTTCACTGGTTTTATTGTCTTACATTAAGTAATTTTGGTCCTCTCTTTCTCAGCTTTTTTCCCTTTATCTTTATCTGCATATATTGGTCCATTAAACCCGATCTAATGAACAAGGCACCACACATTCATGCTGCAGTCGTTAAACATCAGCCAGATATACCAGTGCTCAGTCCCTAGTTGCTTTCTCATTTTGTTACACAGGACATTAGCTGGCCCAAATCTGGACAGCTGACCCGGCTGCTTCAGGTCAAAAAGACAACGTTCTCTTTCCTACAGGATGAGAAAAAGGGTTATTACTATGCCCTAACAAAGCCTATTATTGTTTCCAAAGACGTGGAGGGCACTTGGGTTCAAAAGCAGGTGATGGAGGTAAGTTGAGTGACTCATCTATGTGGCCCTGTGAGTCAAGGCAGTGCAGAAATAGCCCAATACAGACTTCAGAGATGGTCTCATGCAGGTGTCTGTCCATGGACAGAAGGGGGGGAAAGTGAAACAAAAACCAAATTTCAGTATGATACTTCTGTTTACAGCCTTTCTGCAGCAGCTAGCTTGCTTCAATAGCTTTCAATAGCTATCAAAATGATTTCAGGCCTAAAAATGAAAAAGTTTTTTTTTTTTTTTATCTTGTCTTTCTAGTAGACATGACAAAAAAACCCAAAATACAAATGCTACTAAAACAACAGCTACCACAGAGCTATTAGAAAAGATTTAAAAAGAGTAATTTAATCAGCATGGTCCTCATCATTTGCCCATTTGATCATTTGACCATACAGAAGCGTTTCCATTAAAATGACATTTCTTAAATACGATGCTGATTTGCCCTTGATGTCCAGACCATTCTTTACTCTCACATGTTAAAATTAATTTCTGCTCTTTCCGCTTCAGAGTTGGCGGCCGCAGTAGAGGCAGCTCAGTGGGCAGCAATCTATATCCAGTCCCTTCCTCCTTTCCAAGCAAACAGCTACTTTATGATCCAAGTAATCTACGTCCACATAAATGATTAACCAGATAAACATGGCGTGCTGGGATTGACTCAAAAGCATTACAATCATCCAAGAGTAGAGCAGTTTAATTCTACATCACATCTTGACAACGATTTCACCTGAGTGCTCATGCATGTTCACGTCCCCCTGATCGACCCCAAAGTGCTGCCACTCTCCGGTAAACACACAGTTAATCAGACTCTCGTCATTTAACAGCAAGAAATGGGAAGCATTGTGGTGTAGCCGTAATGTAATGTAATATAATGTAACGTGATCTAACAACAGACTCCAGCATGTCTGTTTGACATTTCACTGCATGCTGTATGTTGAAATAGCTGTTTTAAGACTAAAACAAACTGGCATAAGAAGCTAAGAGCCGCTTGATTCAAGAGCAACAGAGACCAAGTTGTAGAAAACCTACGGAGAGCTGCAGCCAAGCAAACAGCAGAGGATGGGCGGTCCCAGCAAGGTTGCCGAGCAACCAGGCTTTCGCTTTCGTCTGAGCGGTTTGTGTGTGGTCTACCAGAGCTAAAAGTTATATTTTAAGCACCGCTTGTGCCTCGCTCTCAAGGCTCCTTTTCTGTTCATTTCCGCAAGCGGCAATGATGTACGATAAGGAGGAAGCCACAGACTGCACTCTGTCAAGACATCACAAGAATTTGTTTAAACAGATTCAGGGCCCAGCTGGTAGGAGAGGGCTGCGAAAACCTGCCGATAAGACAGGGCCTACGTAGCTGGATTGAGTTTGGGAACATGTGACATCGTAAACAACAGGTTCAGTCAAGGACACTTGCATTATGGCAAGGGGGAGGACAGACATGGTGTCTTCGAGTAGCGTCAGAGCTAACACATGCTTCTTTTGAAGTGAATGAATGAATGAGCCAAACATTTCCTCACAAGGAGTCATAATGCCACATTTCATCAAACAAAGCATATGTCAGGAGGGTTGTCCTTCCCTTTACTTGCATTCCTGATCAAAATTTTGGAGACCTCTTAGTTGTGTTAAACTGGTAGAGATTGGAAAAGACTGAGTTATGAGTTTGCCTTCCTATATACATTGCCTTTGTTTTCTCAAAGCAAAATGACACTGTCAAATCTGAGATTATGCATCTGTGAGTGCATACCTGACTGTTAGCACCTAACAGAGAGACCATAAAGAACTGCACACAGCATAATTGATTCCTTGAACATCTCTACTAATGGCTAATACACCTGTACCCTGGGGTGGGCCATTGACCTGATTTCTGAACAAAGTCAGATACGAGAGCTGTGTGCTTGAGTCTTGCTACATTTTGGTAAGAATGATGCACTTCTTTCCATTCAAGCAGAATTGCATGTAATTATAACAAATACAACTTAATACATTAATTCAAATGCTTGTGGGTTAATCACCATATACAAAAATCTGTATTCTACATAAGCCAGAGAATGATTCCCTTTAAACCTGAGAACATGCAGCATAATTTCAGCGTCAGATTCACCCTGGTAATGCCTCATGTGAGTTTGACCACGGCCGACAGGTACATGCAGGCCGTAACTGTACACCGGCCTAATGCTGTAGACCCCATCAAGTGCATCAAGTGCTTTGACACAATAACTGCCCTCATAAGCTGCCAATCAGTTTCTGGCAAGTCAGAAACATTTCGTCAGGATCGCTTTCGGTGTCAAGCTTCACAAAAGGAGCTCACAAAACAGGCAACAAAAAACACTGTTTCCTATAAACCCACAAGAGCAGCATAAAAGTCTGTGGATTAAGAAAGACATGATGGCAATGAGACCTGTCAAGGAAAAAAAACACTGTAGAGAAATAAAGATACCTGACCCATAGCTGGAGCCAGAGTATGTAAACTACCAGTGACCGTCCCCTGTGACAGACAGCTGTAACTCTAGCTCTATATGTACAAAGAACAGTCTGTGATTTCATATGTTCTGCAGCTGTATTCTCCTCTTTAAAGTCTGTAGCATGAAAAACTTTAGCACAGAAATATTAATATATATATATATAATAAAATATATATTAAAAAAGTTAATAAATAACTTGCAGCAAAAATCTGAGCCTAAAGGTGGTGGCAAAAAACTCGAGATTGATTCCACAAAGAGAAATTATGGCCACTAAGGTTACATGGCATACAATGTTACAGATGCGCCTGCACACAATGCATTGTATGGTGCAATTCATACTTAAAAGCGCTTTTAAAGAACAGAGGGTGGTCTTAACCTATATCTGGTCACTCCCACATCTGACTCTCTAAACAAGGAAGTTTAAATTTTTGAGAAACAAGTAACTTTTGGAGGTAATCTTTTGCTTGGTCTGTCTGTCCCCAGCGTCTATAGCTTAGTGGGAGGGCACAAAATAGATTCAACAAGTCCAAGCAGCTCAATGTTTTAGGATGCTTTACCTTTATAGCATGGGGCTGAAACTGAAACTAAAACAGTGATCGCTTTCTGTGCAACTGACATTTTGATGAAAGCCAGTGTGGCAGCAGTGTGAGGCACTTGCACTTACCGTACTCCTGGTTCAGCCCCCACAGCTTGATCTTGTTAGCCTCGTGCTGGGCCTTCTTCTTTAGGCGACACGCTCTGAAGCCGCAGGAAGGGGAAACAATGGAGGCGCTAATCCACACCGCTACATTCAACAGAGGGTCACACTTTCACTCACCAGGGGGCACCGAAACCACTATGAGGCTCCCTGCACGCGCTCACTGCAAACAGCTTGTAATTATATGCGACACAGCATTAATGGGATTTATTAGATCCCATTCTTGATAATAGGATGAGGGTGGCATGAAAACTAATACACAGCCCTTTATGCCACATTATGGAAACAGACAGTCAACATTAACAAACCAAAGAAGGACAGGGATGCCTTTGAGCTTAAAAAGATGGTGGCCAGTGGCATCAGCTTTGAATGCTGACCTTCAATCCAGTTAGTAAATACATATCAATGCTAGACTTCCATTCATTCATTCATTCATTCATTCATTCAATTCCTTTCAATTCTCCTGCAGCCTACGTTATGGCATCTTTGAATGGAGAGTTTCCTGCCCCACGCCCTTCTCTGCGTCCCTCTCTAGCTGCCCCCCTGGCCTCACCTGGAGGCCAGTTTGTTCTTCTCCTTGCGGGAGCGTGCCCTGGCAATCACGGCCAGGTCGTTGACTGGCCGCATTCCCTCGATGGCGGCGTTGAGCCGGAGCAGCTGGTCGCCGATGTGGCACAGCTTCTGCGGGTTGGGCGTCAGGTCGCTGGCATCTGTCTTGCGAGCCTTCCGCTGGCATTTCTTTCCTGTGCCAGCACGCGAAAAATCACGTGATGCAAACCCTGGTGGGCGTCCACTGGAACGCCAAGACGACCCCTGCGGCAATCCCACTACTGCCACCAAGCTC
The DNA here is from genome assembly GCF_013368585.1 of Megalops cyprinoides. Taxonomy (NCBI): domain Eukaryota; kingdom Metazoa; phylum Chordata; class Actinopteri; order Elopiformes; family Megalopidae; genus Megalops; species Megalops cyprinoides. Next base: position 29,004,539 of record NC_050597.1, on the reverse strand, counting down.
AGTATTCAACTTCATAAATAGCGCATCCAACATTTGGTAGTTCCTGACAGGAAATTTCATATGAGCAGGAGGCTTGAAATTGTGCAACAAGCTATTCAAAGGGACAAACCTTTTCCCATATTATGCCGTGAGCACATTTTTATTTTCATGTACCCAAAATGTCATGCCGAAATGTATGCTGTAGTGATAGTTGCGAGTGATGTTGTGCAGGGTGTCTCACCGCTGGCCGAGGTGTCCTCTTTGAGGTACAGGGTACTCGGCAGAGTGCTCGGACTCCAGGACACGGGCAGCTTGCCCCCCTCCCGCTTGCTCCCCGCCTCGTGGCCGTGGCTGTACTCCCAGAAGCACCTGCGCTTCTTTGGTCTGGTGCTCCCCTGGCTCTCAGGGTCCTGGTCTGGAGCAAACAGACATTCACACAGCCAGTATTTTACAACTGATTATAGAGACACTTGCCCATAAATTTTATGAATAAAACCCCCAAGAAACTGGGGACTGAGTACAATCCAACAATCACTCACACTGTCCTTAATTTGTGCCACAGTTACATTTCTTCTTGATATATGCAATGTTTTCCGTTCATTGTCAGGAACATTATATCAAGTGTGAAGTTACAAAAGAACCATGTAACATTTGCTTAATGTTATCATTATAGACAAACCACAAAGTGGACAGACTGAATAAATCCTAATGAGAGGGGATCATGTGCAATTAAAGCACCCTCATTTGCAAGTATATGTTTAGGTCTAAAGGTCACAGTTTTGCTGTGAACTTCCCAATTACATATAGACAAGCTTTCTGCTATTTTTACTAACACCTGTAGAACCTACTCAGGTGTGCAGACAGCACTCCTCAGGACTTATAAGCATACAGTACATTTAAGAAAAAGGGCAGTGCATTGCGAGGCATTCAGATTTGACAATGTTTGGTACTTCATGAGAAGAGGCGCAATTTGGACCTATGACATAAAGCAGAACCCACCACACTCAGCTCCAGAGAGGCTAGAGTCCCTGCCCTCCACTGCGTCCTCCTCTTCCTCCATGCCATCATCATCATCCTCCTCCTCCTCCTCCTCCTCCTCCTCCTCCTCCTCCTCCTCCCCCTCCTCCTCTTCCTCGGTGTCCCCGGTGTCGCTGTCGGAGCCCTGGCTGGTGCAGGAGTCGCGCTCGGCGTGCAGAGAGTAGTTGTGCTCCTCGCTGCAGTGCTCTGAGGTGGAGGGCGATGATTCAGGGCCCTCCAGGGGCTGCGGATCCTCTGCTGCAGTGGCCTTGGAGATAAACCTCTGGCACAGGACCCCCGGCTCTGCGCTGGCCGCTGATGTCACTACCACGGAGGGTCGCTCAGGTGCGAGGGGTTCGGAGCCGCGCGGTGACCGGGTGCCCCCTTGCCCCGACGGGGGCTCTGCCGGGTCCCCCCCGCCGCCGCACCTCTTTGGCGGGGCGCCCTCAGGGCTCGCTGGCTCGCCCTCCAGGCCCACTTTGGCGTAGCGGGTGATGTCATCGAGCGCGGAGATGTCCCAGCGCTCGTGGTGCAGGTCTTCGCTGAAGCCGTCGTCGACGAGGTCGCTCAGCAGCTCGAAGGGCCGTTTCCGGGGTGCCGCCGGGGAACCCAGCATCAGGACCACACCTGGAGGGGAGTCCTTATGATGCACGCACACACACGCGCGCACGTACGGACGCACACATACACATGCACGCATGCATGCACACATACACACACACAAACACACACATGCACATGTACACACACGCACACACACGCGCACACATACACATGCACACACACACACACGCGCGCGAACACACGCGCGCACGTACGGACGCACACATACACATGCACGCATGCATGCACACACACACACACAAACACACACATGCACATGTGCACACACGCACACACACACACGCACACACACACACACACACATTACATTAAGGTAGTCTATAGCTGTTAATTGAACATGTATCTGAATGATAATTTCTTCCCATAAAGCACACATAATTTAACCTCATGCTCTGAATCTGCAGCTATACAGGCTTGCTAATTTGACCAGTAATAAAGCAAATAATTTTTGAAAAACAAACAGTGCAAATTGAATATGGATTCATTAGAGTTTCTTTACATAATTTGTCTGTCAAATCCTTCAGAATTTCAAATAACTCGGGACTTTACAGCATGTCTATGCAACACATCGTGCCTCATACCTGGTCATACTCAGTCCTGCCCCCCAGTGGACAGACAGCGATTGGTTCTGAGGTCAGGAGGCACCTGTGACTACCATAGGCCTCCCCAAAAACCGGTTCCATCCCATCAGTGCCCGGCTGAAGAGGAGAGACAGGAAAACTCAGTCACCACCAGAGCAATCACTTTCAATCTCCTGGATCAATTTTTCAAAAGACAGAGGATCTTGCCAACTGTAACTTTACGTGGAGAAAAATACTTCAGCTCAGAATCAACACAAAGCTGATTTACAGGTATCACAGAGAGGTGTATACACAAAGCTGTGATGCTTAGAATTGAATCTGCAGAAAGATTCGCACCACCTGTCACAGCTGTACATAGATGCTATGCCCAGGAGAACAAATGTAACTTGACATTGCTGTTCTGCAGAAGTCACAAATCCTCCTATTACATGATACTTAAAAAATGCAGATACGCAAGCAAAGTGATGGCCTACCTGGGGCATGCCCAAGACAGCGCAGTCCAGAGGGTGTCACAAGCAGACGGTGCAGGCCCCCGCGAGCTGGACAAAGCAGAGAGGGGGGGTCCGGGCTGAGGTGGCACATCTGCGCATCAGCGTCCCAAGCGCCGGGGGTTCACATCAGCTTTTCCCCACGGTAGGCCTCTTCCTGTCCTCGCTGAGGTGGGAGAGCGGGGTGGGGGATTAAATAAATGAATGCGGTGGACACAATTAATTTTCGACGCCGCTCCCTGGAGCAGCACTGCTGGCCCAGAAAGACAGCGTCCTGCGCCCTCCCTTCCCTCGCCCCCGAGTTTGAGCCGAGGTCCTACTGCCACGGTTGAGGAGGACGACCGGCTCACGCTGCCTCGCCGATACCCCACGACCTTTTTAAGCGCGAGAGAGAGAGAGAAAGAGAGAGAGAGGGGGGACATCCTCCCCTGCTCTCAGCTCCGCATCCCTGTCCTAGATCACCGAAATAGCTGTCTGATCACTCCTTTTTCTCTTCCTGCAGTGTCACACAGGCTGGGTTACTGAGCCTGAGCCTCCTGAGTGATTACGCACAAGACGCTCGGAGGAAGCAAGACGGGGGGGGTGGGGGGGTCTGGGGGAGCATGGCGCATGTGCCTCGCTCCCCTTAAAAAGGGACAGTCCGCTTGAGCCAAACCTTCGCCAGGGAACCGCAAGAAAGGAAACAGGAAGTGATAATGCAGAAAAAAAGTTATGTTTGCGCAATAGCTGGCTTTATTGTTATTTATATATTTTTTTTAATGCTGACAAAGGCTATGATACTCCCTCATGAGCGAAAGCCACGCTGTGGCGGCTTGCTGTGGCCTCTCCCATGGTGGACTGAACATTCAGCCCCCGCGGGCGGAACGTTCGCATCCACACAATGCCAGGAAGGTCGGCTGTTGAGCTCACATCCCCACTTTTCAGCCCGGAACGCTTAAAACAGACGGAATTCCGAAACGGAGGGGGGAGAGAGTGAGAGAGAGAGATAGAGAGAGAGAGAGAGAGAGAGAGCGAGAGAGAGAGAGAGAGAGAGAGAGAGAGGATATGAGCGGGGGTCCAGCGTGCCCTTTCCAAGCCACAGTATCTCCGGGAGATAGAGGGCATCACTGTTCGTTTCTGAGGAGACCAGGCAAAGGGAGATGCCATAGGACCTGCTATTTTTGTGCTCAGCGTTAAGACAAAGAGGCAGTGTACCTAGCAGACATGGCGGTGCTGCCGAGAAACATAAACAGGCGACGTTGTGTAGTCATGTCAGCCCTGAGTAAAGCCGTTTCTATCTGAGGAGACAGTCTATGAAATCAATTTAAGAAATGCAGACATTAAGACATTTTTGCTGCAGCTGCATCCAGTCAATTTTGTCTTTAGCACATTGCCAAGGCAAAGTTAAAACACACACATTTTTTATATATATGTGTGTGTGTGTGTGTATAATGTAAGTATTTATGTACAGAGAGGCTGGTCTATAAGACATTAGACATTATCTATTTCAGACTTCATGTTTCTCTGACATGCTGCAATGAGAAGGACTTCATGTCACACAGTCCCTATTGACATTTGGATGCCTTGCACAAGCACATGAGGATCGTGGGAACCAAGCAATTCTAGTATCTATTTTAACTGAGGACACATTGAACCCGTTCCACGACGTCAACGAGCAATTAAAAATATTGCAACAATTAAATCTCCTAGTGACAACCATCCCTTACCCTTCTGTTGTAAGGTTAGACAAAGTAGCCGCTTGAGGCTAAACGATTCGATTACATTTGAACAAGTTGCAATGATGACCCCCTCAGACAACAAATATTTTTGGCCGTGTGCTGTTTTTCGAAATTTGTGAAAATACAACCCAGAGCTTTTGCTTTCCTGCCTATTCCAAGTATGATTTGAAAATGTCCTTGATCGTGGAGCTTAGATCGTCTATAAAACGTTTCCAGATGTCACACAATAAATCTCCAGACGTAAAACAGATAAAAAAAACGAAGTTCTGAAGCCACGGAGACCACCATCCCCACTAGTAATGCCGGCTACAGTTAATTTCAGCAATAACGCCATGACTCCCGGAGTTCCGCATCCATTGTGACTTCAGATTATAACACGAAATATACAGTAAAAACTATGAGACAACAATACATAACGGATGCTCTTATTCTCAACAACTATCATATATCATTCTGCATTTGCAAAACTCACCACCTTCGGCTTTACCGACAGATGCAATATGTTTGAGAAAGGCAACAACGGTGTCCTTTTCCACCTGTGTGTGCAGTCGCCCGCGGCTCTGACAGCTTAGCGACACCGAAAGTTAAACGGTTTAAGAAATTGTGTGCGACTTTCGACATCAAGCCCTTCAACAACGGTTGCAAGGTGCTCATATCGTCACATTACAAGGATTAAAATGAACTGCAGCAACAAGGATAATATGTGATCGGTGGCAACTTCAGCACGCTAAATTAAATAGATTACCTTATTTTATTGGGTATCGTCGGGCTCCTCTCAAAGGTTTAACCAGAGAATGACGTTACTCTGTTGAAATATATCTGCTTTGGAACCGCCAGACAGAATAACCACGCAAACCAAGTAAAATGATTAAAGATTACCGATTCACAAAGCAAACAAATTATTTATTCCATATAAAGGAAGTTCGTTTTAAACAGCTGGTATCGAGCTAGTCCATAATCATCAACAGGGGAATCAAGAAATAAATTATACCATCTCAATATATAATACGGTCTTTTAAGCAGCCTGCATTTCTTTTATAAATCGGTAATTCATCTGTTATTGTACACACTGAGCTCGCTTATAAATCAACGATTATTGTTTTATCATTTCTGCCGCTATTCAGACACAGTCAGAAAAGAACGCCCCCAAGAAGTGACATGGTGTCGCCCGCATGACTCAGAATGAACCCTGAAAATACTTCTTTTTCGGGAGAATAAAAATGTTCCCACTTTCTCTTGCTTTGTAAAAATGGACAAAGTGGGGGTTAACACGAGTTACGATGTATATGTTTTTTGTGGACGCCATTACATTTTCAGTCTGCTTAAAAGCGAAGCTGTCTCGAAAGCTCCTGATGTAAAATGGAAACTATGTCAGCTGTAAACAGTAGCTACTTGGTGAAAAGGGCAATTGAGTTCACAGCACTTAACTCCAGTGAGAACAGATAGGGATGGGAACGAAAAAAGTAAAATCCTCACAATCAGTCAATTTCGGGTAAAAGGACAGCGTGACCTCACTGAGGTCTATAACATGTATGTAGATTTAGCAATAGCCGCTTGCTGTTGAAGGACGTACTTTACAAAATCGATTTTCAGTCATTTTCATCACCTTTTAAAAGATATCAACAATAGAGGCAGAAGACATACATTTCGAGTTGGAAACTGAATCAGTATTTAGCATGATTGAAAATTCTCTGGAAAATTCTCTGGAAATGTTGACAGTATCCTCCAGGTTTATTATTTTTTTAAAACTGACCACAACAGAGAAGGGTCCTCTTTGTCCTCTTAAAGTTTGGAGAACTATTGGTAGGGGGAAACTCCTGACAACCACACACTGAAGATTGAATCTACAGACAAGTTCCTGTTTTTTGTGCACAGTTCCCATTGGCAGCCAGACGGATCCATCTAATTGATATCAGAGAGGTGCACAGATTATGTGATGTACTGCAATGAACTGCATTGAGAATCAATGTTGTTCCATAAATTGTGTTCAGGTGCTGTTCTCATCAAATCCTCTTCAAAAACACAACGATGAGGCATCATTTGGAGGGTGTGTTCATTTTTTTTTTTTCCATGTAAAAATGTTATTTCCTGAACATGCATCATGAATATCATTTCTGTTTTATGTGTGTGTGTATGAGCGTGTGCCATTCTTTTATCATCAATTCTTGTAAAAGAGTACAGTTCACTATGAAAGTATTATCAAGTAAAGCAACAAACCTCAAAGGATGTGTACTTTAATGTGTCGCACTTAACTATTTGCACCATGGAATCTTAGTCAGTCAGTCAGTTATCAACTTTTTTTCCAGAAATCTTTCACAGATTGTTTTCAATCACATACACAGAACACTCATGCCACAAAGCCGGGCACTAGCAAACACGATACACAGCTAGGGCTCTTACACAATGGCCTAAATAGCTCTGGATACTTTCCATACTCACCCACCTGTACAGCTTAATGTTACATTGATGATATGAAGTCTCCATCCACCCTTTTCCTGTATTTCCTGTACTTTTCCTGTAAGCTGCCAAATCAAATCTCTACAGTATATCAGCCAGCTGTACTATTGGATAAGGCAGACAACAGATAAGGAGGGACAAAAATATATGTGTTGTATTGAAGTCAGCTATACATTTTATCTGATAGCACACAGGGCTTAATATGAGCATTAATGAATTTTCTGGTCTGAAATTCACAAAGGTACAGTTATTGAACTACTCCATGCTTCACCTTTATTAAATAAGGCAAATAAGGTTTTTTAGGATCATTGACGTGGGGGAGTCATTGGAGAAATACTGATTTGAAAGTTATTCTATATTCAGAATTTGACAGTGCACTGTACCAAAGACAGCTGTCTCAGTTAAAAAAATGCTACTGTCCTTTGGTTTATTCTCTCAGCTCCAGTAGACTAGAGCTCCGTTTTTATTTTCTGTAAGTACGGTGACTCACCTGTCTATAACTAGCACAGATCTCTTCCTCAGCATCCAGAGCGCTGGGCGGTCAGGTAGCTCCAAGCAACTATGCTGGCAGAGCAATGCACCTCGTCATCAACGTCCTTGATTGAACGATTTACTGCTGAATTTCTTTTTTAAATCACACGCTCAAAACTCCATAACTCAAGTCATATGTCACGGGGGCCCCTGCTCACAACCTTGGGGCATTATTTAATGGTACAACTTCCTTCACGGAAAAAAGAAAGACAGAGGGGACAGGAGAAAGATGGCAAGAGGGGGAAAAATGCATCCTGGCCAACCGAGAGAAACTCTGAGAACTGGTTGGTACAGGTTATGAACTGGAAGTTACACATTAGCTAGCATGGGAAGGTGCTCTTGCATTGCACCAGCACCAGCAGCTTTTGTTGTTAATGGTGCGTTCCTTGTGCAGCTGTTAAGCCATTAGAAGAGAGAAGAAACAATAGACCGTCCGATCTTCAATACCAGATTCTCAACTTTGGGTCTGCAAACTGATATGACAATGAACCCTGTAAAATTCCAGACATCCGCATTTTCTTCTCTTTCACTTTTCCAGGAGGACTGCCATTACTCTATTCACATCTGTTCATTAGAGAAGCTCATAACATGATACTGAGACCATTTGTCTGTCAGCACTATTGCTATTGAAATCAGCTGGCGTGATATTCACTTAAAGGTCAGATGCATGCAAATGAATAGGTTAAGTCCTTCTACACGCATGTATTTTGAATCAGTTTTGTCAATGAGCCAACGAGCAGAAGAGAGTTTTTTCTGTAAACAGCTATGCTTGCTTCTGTAGCACAGCTCAGCCAGGCAAGACAATACTTACAGCAAAGGGTCAAGTTCATGAGAGCACAGTGGCTGAATTCTAACTTTTAGCTCACCATGGAAACTGGTTCTGGATAAGTGCACTTCAATGGAAAAATCTGAGAAAAAACTGTAGTAAGCTATTCTGTTTTACAGCCCTGTCTCCAGTAGCCTTGCTTATGTTCTTTCACACAAAATGACATGAGGCGACCGGCCTAAAACTGCAGAGTTTGTACTTAATAAAGAGCTTAAAAATGGACTCAAAAATCGAAACAGCCTGAAACATATGTATATTAGCCCCAATGATTTTCCAGGTAAAGGACATACCTGTTGCTTCTGTTTGACTCTGAAGATCACTTAACATTATTTTTTGAGCAGATAGCCTTATCCAGGTTGATCTATTTATGTACATATTATTTACTAATACAGTTCAACTGCTATTTTTTCTGAGCCAATTCAGTGCCTTCATCACGGGCACAACAGCAGGGCTCTCAACCTTGAATAAAATCACATACCCCACTTTCTCATAGAGGTTCTAAGAAGAATTTTAAGAACTAAACATTAATTATTCTTTTCTTGCATTTATGACTATGAATCTTTTTGCATACCCTTCATGTTGGTTATTACAGGCTCAGGTTAATCTACGTAACCCAAATATGTCCAATGCAGCCATTACTGCAGCTTTGCTGAAGAAGTGAGTTCTAACGGCGAATGATGCATCATCACAGAGCACATCTGGGAAAGGCAGAGGGCAGAACATAATAATAGCCAGCACACACTCACCTCGGGGTGGTTTATTCCCCGAAGCACCACCGATACCGGACTGTTTGTGCCTGCTGAGGTCCAAACAGAGCCCTAGGTTCTCATTTTCACTGGCCCAGTGGTAAAATGTACAGTACATGCAGCATTTTACAAAATAATTTTTAAAAAGCAGGCTAAATCAATTAACACTTTGATCTTGATTAAAGGTGGCACTGAAATTGTTTTATATCACATGGACTTGGCGCAGTTAATTTCTTTGTTCAGGTGCAAAGAAGAGAAAATTGAGCAAGTGTTACTTTCACAACATTTTTCTTTTTCTAATGACCTCACACATTTCGCTGAATTCGGGCCTTAATCAGCAATAATAACTATACTCTAAGCTAGCGTCTCCCAAACCTCTCCTGGGGCACCCCTTGTCCTGCATGTTTTAGATCTCTTCCTGCTCCAGCACAGCTGCTTCAAATGATCAACTTGTTATGGCTCCGGCAACCCATCAGGCTCCAGCAATATCACCACTTTGTTCATTCACAAATGAATGCTTCGACTTTCTGAAAACAGGCCGCCATAAAAATGTATAAACTAACTGTAAGCCCTATTCATGTTTCAATTACCCCAACAGTGAAAGCAAGAAGCTATAGCAACACAATGGGATAATGGGAGATCTTCTGAAAGGAGCTGTGAAAGCATGCTGGCATTCATTTAAGTTTCTCGAAAACAATTGCTCATTGTGTCAGTGCAGCTACTGATAAATACAAATATCTGACACACTGAAAATCTATATTAAAAGATTGCAGAGAACAGATAATATCTGCAACTTCATACAGTGGAATTTGGTTCAACACAAATGAAGGTGTTCATTCCATTAGGCCCCACAACAGTTGAACACAGGAAATCTGCTGTGTGCGTGAGTGAAAAACCACTGTAACCCTCTAAGAAGAGACCTGAGCACAAAACTAGAGTGGCAGAGAGACCATACGCAAGATAACCGTAATATTTTTGAAGCAAAATTAAAATGTACATTTTTTCGTTGTTGCCAAGAAAATCACCTCGGTCAGTCCGTACATTTTTAACTTTTATTCAAAGATCGATGAAGTACAAACACAGGTACGCTGTCCTGCCCCCTGCTCCACCTACCGGCGGAAGAGGAAATTACAAATCCCAATTCCCGTTATGTCATCTCCTAACATGTTGCCAGGATCCCTCAGTGCCCTGCCTTCTAAAAATATATGTATTTCTTGCTTGCGCGCATTTGTGGTTCACAGATGCAGTATACCAGCGGGCTATGGCTTCGGCTGTGTTTTCGTGTTTGACAGAAAAGGTTATCTTCATGACCATATGTGTATCCGTCGTCATCACGGTATTATTAAGTAGCAGTTACCGGACATGAAGAACATTTATACCTGCGCATCTTTTTTTTTTTTTTTTTGAATAATTCGTAACCCTTCATGCTGGTTATTACTGGCCGGTTCATCGGTCACCTCAGTCTAATGTCTTTACCGACTCGACTAGACTAACTGCTACGAAAAGCGCTGGTTGTCGGAGCATTTAGCCAATGAGATGTTGCTGACGTATAGAAAAGAGCGCAAGAGCGCTACACGGACAATAACTTAACTTGTAATCTTGATTACAAATACCCGATATTGAACGCACATTTGCAATGAAAAGATGACAAATGGCCAGTCATAGTGCTGATAACATGTATAATCATGAAAAATATGATAACCTGAAAAATATTGCGGCGATAATGTATGATTGTAAACGTGCCGTGCAAATTGCGTTTTGTTAATGTGTGTCATCTCTCGTTCATCTGTATCTTATTGAAAGTGGCCTTTGGTCAGGTAGCAGCAGCACAACCAGGTGGTCAGAGTGACAGGGATCAGCGACTCACTGTCGTCACACATAGTACCTGAGGTGGAAATGCAAAAGCCCAGATCAAAACCTGTCATTTCACCGATTGTGTTCTACCAAACATTTCCAGCCAGATCATCACTGGAGACTACAGAGCTCATTCTTGCTCTGCCGAGCTGTAACTGAACTCAAGGACCACGAGTGAAGCAGTTTGCAACTTTGCAACTACCAACCGGTTCAGCTCTAATGTTCCTCAGTCTGCTATGGTCTGTTTTACCCCCAGGTGCTACTTGTCGAATCTGCATACAGCTGCCGGACGTTATGCAATGTTTTTTTTCCTTTTTTAGAGAGAGCCTTGTACATGGACTTGGGCGGAGCCGTAGAGTTCACTTCGAGTAACGCCACGAAGGTCGCTTGGTAGGAAGCACGGGCTGGAGCAGGGGAGCAGAAAGCGGCGTTTTCGGTACAGTTTTCCATGGCGACTGCAGCTTGCAAAGGCCGCGTGCGGCAGGCTGCCGTCATAGTCGCAAGAGCTTGTCACACGGCAGCGCTCAAGACCCAGTACGACGCTGTGGTTATCGGAGGAGGTAACAGAGAAAACCACGCCGCCGAAAACTACGGTCTTGCGCCAGTTTGTGTGCATCTTTTTCAGCCGTCATGTGATTTTTCAGTTGTTAAATATAAAGGCCAAGGAATGACGATTTAGGCAACGTTTCCGTGACAAACATGACCACATAAATCGTGACTTGAATTGCCAGTGTTAACTACCTTGTTTTACTGTCATCGTGCGCTCAGAGCAAGTGGTGTGCGTTATATTAAAAAAGAAACTGGAAAAGTTTTGCATTTTATGCAACAGTTGCAGTTGCACTTGCAGGAAAGGGGAGATGGTTTTAAACAGTTATTCTCTACAGGACCTGCTAAGTGCTGGCTTATTTTTGAAGATTAATGCACTTCGAACTGTATTTATAGGGTTGACACAAGGGGAAATGCGTTATCGCCTGTCTGAGATCTGATAACCGATTGCACATTGATCAGGTTCCCAAACTGAAGTGTCCAATAATAAGTTGGACATTCACATTTCAAATTGTAGATCTTAATGTCACATATCATAATTGTTTGTTGTTTGTATTGCTTGTTGCAGAGATGAATACCCATTGTTCTCTTCTTCTGTTGCAGGTCACAATGGACTGGTTGCAGTAAGCTTTTTTTTCTCTCTTTCTCATTCTGAAAGAAAAAAAAAAAAGATATGAATGAAAGTGCATATGCACGTTTCATATGACAAATAATGGATGTGATCCCCGCTCATTGAAGATGTCAGCACTTTGTCCTTGACCTGTCGTCCTGTTGCAGAGTCAATTCACAGATGTATGAGTCAGATTTGATGTAGGCGTGTAGCATATTCTCATGGCCTACAGCCATGTGGTTGTGTGTATCCTGATCAGTCTTGCTGTCTGTTCTGGCCCCCATGTGGGGGAGGGAGCGTCCCATAGCGTGCAACGCATCTGATTTACTGACCATCTTCCACTGCAGAGTTTTAGGAAGAAAATATAGTCTTTTGCATATATTCTTTCAGGATATTATTACTGCACTTTGACACTAGCTGTTGTCGAAACGTTTGATTATTGTAACACTCACTGTGACAGTATTCAGGGTGAGATAGATTTGTTGAAGCGCTGTGCAACCTATTGACATGCGTTCAGATGTGGTTGGATGTTTTCTGTGTGTTTATGTGCAATCATCATATGCGCTCCTTGCCTTGGAAGTCGCTCTGCATAAGACCATCTGCCAGGTGACCTAATGCAGTGTCCGGTCTCACCCCGTGTGTGCTTTGCATTCCAAGGCAGCCTACCTTCAGAAGGGAGGCGTGAACACTGCCGTGCTGGAGCGCAGGCATGTGCTGGGGGGAGCAGCCGTGTCGGAGGAGATAATCCCAGGCAAGTCTCTGCCTTCACTGGTAAATGCCTAATGCAGGAGATGAGGGGGCTGATTCAATGTTAGTGAAAGAATACTCTTTCACTGATTCTTGTCAGTAGTTTGTTCATAAGTCTTGTGCGCTAAGGTTATGTCTTAAAAATCATCAGTAAGTAGTTACATAATGAATGCACAATATTTAAATATTAACTATTAATGTTTACTATTCATGTAGTATTTAGTAGACAAAGTACTACACATATCTGTAGGGCGTGTCAAAAAGTGACACTGTTTCAGACTAAATGTATGTCAAAAATGCATAAAATTGAGCAGAAACTACTTTTGGTACTGGATCCTTCTCATTTCTCGATTACCAGAGCTGCTTGTGCACCTTTCTTATTAAGGTTAATTTTTAATTGACCAATGGGACAGCTCCTACCTAGAAAGATAAGTCATTCATTTAGGAAAAAAGTTCACCTTCAGACAAAAGGGTGTAACTGAGTGGAGGAAAACACCTACAGTTCTTTAACTCCCGATAGCCCTTGCACAATAAGAGACAGATGGGCTATTTTATACAGAGGCACATTCTACAGAGCATGCAGGGTGGAATATCTCCTTTTTTAAAAAAAATATCTTTCTTCCTGCTTGTGATGCCACACCTTGATCTGTAGGGTTCCACTTCTCCAGGGCTTCGTACCTGCTCAGCCTGCTCAGGCCACACATCTACAGGGACCTGGAGCTGAAGGTGAGCGTCTGCGGCCAGAGGTGTCCTGCAACCCTGACACGTCTCCAAAGCCAGAGTTTGCTCTTTGCATTTTTGATAGTCATGGCTTTTGCATTGTGTGTGCAAATTTCAACAATGTACCAAGGCAGTGGCAATGTAACAGGCAATGTACAGTGGATATAAAAATACACACCCTTATGAAATTGCAGGTTTTTGAAATGTAAAGACAGAAATAACAACAATGTGTAATTGTCAGACTTTTTCGATCTGTAATGTGATCTTCCAACAAACAAAAATCCAGAGCCACCCGCAACAAGATCATAGCTGATTTGAGACATTGAACGTGAATGGGAGAAACGATGCACTGTAGGGTTAACTGAAGTCATGTTATCAAGGCCATGGCATTGTTGTCACCAAGTATGTTTCATAAGTATTACAAACTGATTTTATGTCAGTAAACAGTGGGGGGGAATCAGATTGTCCTCATTGTTTGATGGCTCACGGCTGATGCCGTATAGGGAAATGGTTCAAGAGGTTACAGGGTTCTGTGCTAAAACAACACGCCACCCTCAAGAGACTACAAAAAAGTGACAGGAAGGGAAGACAGGAATTGGTTTGTTTTTTACACTCTGGTGATGAATAAAGCTAGAATTATGTTCTACAAGAAACCATAGAATGAGCTGACTATCGTTTGTCTTTCCTCCTTGAGTTGAGTTGACTTCAGCTCTCTCTCTCTCTCTCTCTCTCTCTCTCTCTCTCTCTCTCTCTCTCTCTCCCCTGTAGAAGCATGGTCTGAAGGTTTACATGCGAAACCCCTACTCCTTTACCCCCATGCTGGAGGAGGGGGTAGGGGGACACCCCCCGAGGTCGCTGCTGCTTGGGTCAGACCTGGAGAAGAACATGCTAGAGATCGGCAAGTTTTCGGAGAACGACGCCAAGGCAGGTACCACTCGACCTGGACGAAACAAGGCTGACCGCTGACTCAGCTGGCAGTGGTTTCCATTGCAGAGATTAATGAGGCGTCATAAGTATTTAATGCTGATGAGCAAAAATGGCACATGCTGTCAAAGAGAGTAATATACAGCGCCTGTTTCTGTCCTTATCATTCATTTTCAATTCTTGCATTTTACATTGGTTACCAGTTTTGATCAATTGGAAATGAATCAGAAATATATAATGTATGTCACAATTCCTTGATGTGGTATCATATCAAAGTTTGCATGGATTTTTAAGCATTTTGACTGCTGAAAAGCTGATTAAACACACTATTTTCCCCATTACCTACTAAAATAATTGGGGAAAAATACAATGCACAAATCATGTATAGCTAGCTTGTTAGATACAGGCTGTGAAATAAGAGTGCTTTTCAACAAGATTTTTCCCCCTGTCAGAGCCAGGGTCAGCTCTGTTTCAGTCAATTCAGGAGATGAATTTAAATTCAGTTAATTAATTGAAAAGTCGTCATAGAAAAGACTGATTTTTGATTTGTGAACTGAATTTCAGTTTGCTCCCTGAACTGAATAAAATGGAATTGACCCCAATTTTGCCTGTCAGTGTGAGTTTCTTGTTCCAGCTTTTCATGGCCTTTGGCTTATCTACTATTAAACTGTCTGCTCCCACAAAACTCCTCTTTCTTGACACATTTTATCTCAGTGTCTAAGTACTGCCAAATACAATTCTCCTGCACTTTGTGACTCATTATGAAAAAATGCTGAATTTAGCCTCTGACTGTGATAATATTGAGTCATAAGCAACGCTTTGGGTGAAGAACAGTTCCTTAATGTGTTTTGGGAACTGGTATGTAATTTAGATAAAAGCTGGCAGTGATTATAACCACAATTGCGTGAATGTAAATCAAAAGAGAATCAGAAAGGTTGTGGTTGTGGTTTTATGTGCTGAATCAAAAGTCTCTTTTTTATCATGTGCCCTTTTTCAAAATGGGTTTGCTCCAAAATGGCTACCTGTTTTCCTGTCGCCGTGGTGAGGCTGTTCAAACGGAGCAGAGAGAGAGCCCCTCTTGTTCCTCTTCATTACAGATAACAATAGCATATTGTTATTCATTCTCTCAAAACTTTTGCTACACATGATCTGCAAATATATGCATTTTTATATCAAAGATTTTTTGTTTACTGCATAAATCAATAGGCAAAGATAATTGATCATTCAAGCTGTTAATATTACACGTTTTTCCACTGAATATAGATTCAAATGAAAAATACAGAGCTTGACTGTGATATATGGCACTGTTTGTCTCATTATTTTCAGTCTCTAGATTCAATGCTTTTACTGGTGTGAAAGTACTTTCTCAGTTTTTTCACAACAAAGTCTTTCCAAGATTGTTTTGGATGTTGTTTTGACCGGTCCTACCCTCTCCGATTCTCATGTCACTTTTTGTGTCCCCTTGTTTTGTGCCTGTCTCTTTCTATTTCCCTGTCCAGGCCTACCCGGCCTTTCAGACCCACCTGGAGAAGCTGGCCTCTGCCATCCACCCTCTTCTTGACGCCCCGCCTGTGGACATCCCAGGGGTCACACAGGGCCCTCTCAGAAGGCGAATGGCAGCACTGAAGAGCATTAGACCTCTGATAAAGTGCGGTACTGACACTCAGTAGTCTAAAGCGTGTACATACAAGTATACATCCCAAAACTGGAGTGTGATTAGCTAAGTAAAAAAGAGTATTGTCCAAAGTTTTTACCGTAGACATTTTACCTCAGTTTTATCAGTATAAATGCTGCAAGTGCTCATTCTTTGTCATGGGGGCTACACTTCTGTTATTTCTGTGGTAACTGGAATAGTGATAGTAATTGTTCCCTGTTGACTGACATCGATCTATGGATTTGTGAAGCTCATCAGAGATTGCCCGAAATTTGCCTCCGGCTGGAATTTTGGTTACTTTCGCGATTTGGGAATTGTAAGAGTTCTGGAATAACCGCTTAGTCCTTGGCAACTGAATATGGGAAAAAATTCATGGCAGATAATTTTCACAGTCCCCTTGGACCAGGGTTGTAAAACCTAAGCCTCAAATTTTCTGCACTGTGTTCTGTTAAAAGGACTTAAACTCGGAAAGAACATTCCGGACTTCTATGAGCTCATAACGGCACCAATATTGAAGGTTTGTGATGATTTATTGGTTGAAAAACAAATTCATGCTCTGTTTTTTTGCATTCTTTGGGGTGCATAGCAGATTATTAGGAAAGTAACCAAGTATCTAAACAAGTCTATAAATAATATCTGTATCCAACATGGTAATGTTTCTGTTGATTTTTTTTTTCTTTTTTCTTGGGCACTCTAAGGGTGGAGGATGCTGTGTGAGAAATTGACATGTGCTCAGATGCGCTCTGTCGTTATCCGTATGTGCTGTTGTTCATGTGGCTTTACTGTATGTACCTTTACAGCTTTGCTTTGTAAGTTGCAGTGGATAAAAGCAGCTACCAAACGTCTACATCTAAATGTGGGATAGCAGGGGGGAACGCTGTGTCCGAGTCAACACCTTTAGCATCACCCTAAGTATTTGTTTCACGTCTATCTCTCCCTCTTTGACCCCCAGATTCTGAACCGCTGGTTTGAGTCGGAGCCCCTGAGGGCCACGTTGGCCACCGATGCCGTGATCGGAGCAATGACGAGCCCCAGCAACCCTGGCAGTGGGTGAGGACTCTGCCCACTAACCCCTGGCTTGCTCAATGACATAACTGATAATCCATTCACTACCTCTTACATGGTGCTCAAAATGACAATGAAGAACACCTTTCCTAATCTGATGTCAAAGAAAGAACCCAACAAAGAATCAAAAAAGCAACCGCAGAAGTACACAAGTACATAAACTTACAGCATACAGAAATGTAGATCAGGGACCTGTACACTTTCCTTTAGTCCAGTTACTATCCTTTTCAAGGTGAATGTGTTGGTCTGATGTTTACTTTTGCCTTTGTCCTCTATAGGTATGTTCTTTTGCACCACGTCATGGGGGAAGTGGAGAAGGAGAAGGGGGCGTGGGGTTACGTGGAGGGGGGAATGGGAGGCGTGTCACAGTCAATCGCCAATTCAGCTCGAGCCCATGGAGCTGCCATCTTCACTGAGCATGTAAGCACTTCTAGGTCAGAGGTTACTAGTGAAGAACATTCAGTCCTGTGAGGTTTTAAAATTGGTTTCACCCCAAGTGTTGTGTTGGGTACAGAATTTTGGATGAAAGTGATTTTGCTGTTATTGGAGTACTGCTACCAGTGTACTGGTCCTGATGTCACTGCCTGTCTCTCATTTGTCCTTTGTGCTCAACAGGAAGTGGAGCAAGTTTTGATTGGTCCAGATGGGTCCGCCAAAGGGGTTGTGCTGAAAGACGGGTCTGAGGTCCACAGTAAAGTGGTCCTGTCAAACGCAACCGCATACACCACCTTCAAACGACTCTCACCAGAGGTAATATGATCTGTAAATCACATTTTGTGGTTTTGTGTTCTGACGAGGTTATTTTTCGCTTTTACACTAACTGTTATCATTCTGTCCCACAAAGACCCAGTCATCATTGTACTGTTTCCAATGCATTCAGGGTTCTCTGCCTCCAGAGTTTGCTAAAGCAGTGTCTCAGATTGACTATACCTCTCCTGTCACGAAGATTAATGGTAAGCCCACAGCAATGTCGATACCGGCCTCCGTGGTGCCTTGCCAGAGGTGCTAAGGGGGTGTCAGAATGCACTTCGATCTTGTGCTTTTCTCTGCCTTGTCCCAAGTCATAGACTCTGCAGAATGCCTGTGCGAATCATGCTGGTGGTGACTGTCTCCTCTGTGATTCGCTGCCAGTTGCTGTGAACAGGCTTCCCAACTTCCTGGCTGCTCCCAACACTGCGGACGGAAAGCCAGGTCCACACCACCAGTGCTCCATCCACCTGAACTGCGAGAGTGTGGAGGTGCTCGAAGCAGCCTATCGGGACGCCAAACTGGGCCACCCGTCCACAAGGTCAGCTGGAAACCCATTGTTAAATCCTTAAATGTAACGCACTTCTCAGCTGTTGCATTAGGGGGCGACAAACCAGCAATTATACGAACTGTAACATGAGTTTTCAGTGCACCAAATACATTTCTATCTCAGCTCTTGGGCACAGAACAGTGATCCTATCATTCAGAACACTAAGCCTGTGAGCCCTGCGAGGCTGAACGGGTCTGCTCCTGTCATTAAACTTCTCATGTTCTTATATGAAGAATTCAAATAACAGCTGCTGGTTGCACTGAGTCCTGCATACTCTGCACCTTCCGCCAGGCCCATGCTGGAGATGTGCATTCCCTCAGTGTTGGATCCCACTCTGGCGCCCCCTGGCTGCCACGTCATCTCTGTCTTCACACAGTTCACCCCATACTGGCTGGAGGGGGGGCGTCCCTGGACAGAGGAGGACAGAGAGAAATTCACCAATTCAGGTAGGTTTCTGAGCAGAGCATACTCCACAGCAGTTCCCAAAGGGTGTCTGGCCTCCAGCTGCAGCCGGTGGGTGCCAAGGGTTTGTAAATGGGGCCAAAATTCTGTTTTCCCAGGGACCACAGTTAACCCGCTCTCTTTTTATGGATAGTTTTATGGAAACTCCAGGTTTACATATGTAAATGGATAGAAAATAACTTCTCTGGAGTGGAGTTCACTGTATGGAAACTTGGAAAAGACAAGGCCTTTTTTTTAACCCAGCCATTCTACTTCACTTATGGTTGTATTGTGGCAAACGTAAGTAAAGAAGAAGAAAAAAATACATCACGTTACATTCATTCATTATTTAATCATCACATTTAATTAGCAAGAATTGAGCTTTTTCAGAGGTAATGAGTTATAATGAACCAAGGCCTTTCTTTCTGGAGTCTGCACAACTGTGTGCAGTTCCCACATCTGTTCTTTGGCCTCCCGTTAAATTTCACCAAACATGTAAGAGTACTGTGGCCAAGCATGTGGATAGCTTCTGCTGTGTCCGGAACCAATTGTCATAGCTTGCAACGCAAAGAGTTGCACAGTTTATAAGATTCTGTAAGTGGCTAAGCTACATCAGGACAGTACAGACATTTAAATTATGCATTTTAAAGTGTTAGTGTTTTAAAGTGTTTAAGTGTTAAATGCCACTGGGTTGATATAAATGTCTCTAGATCTGGTGACAAACTTGTTAAGTATGCAATACTGTAGGGATCCTGACTTTAATTAATGTAGTCATAAAGTTAAGTGATCATGGAAGTGGTTGTAAAGGTTAGAGTTTTGGGGTTGTAATTTAAATTAGTTCTTGCTTTCTACTCTTTGATAGTTTTTCCATGAAAAACACTGAGCGAACACTGTTAGTTCAACTGATTTCAGGTATCTGCAACTGAGAGAGCAGAAATCTGAAGGTTCAACCTGTGAGCTTACTAGTTAACTGTTTAAGCATTTGTAATTTGATTATCGTCTACATTTCTTGGACAGCTGAGACATAGACGAAACAATGTATTATGGAATAGCAAGCGATCTAAAATTTCATGCAGTTTGGTAACTGAGCTTTTATATGTACAGTGTGAGTGCTTGTATGTGTTGCATTTGACTGTGTGTGTGTGCAGTGTTGAGTAATCTGCTGTCTTATTATATCTCTGCAGTGTTTGACTGGATTGAAAGCTATGCGCCTGGATTCAAAAGCTCCATAGTGGGCAAAGAGGTTCTGGCTCCTCCTGACTTGGAAAGGATATTTGGACTCACGGGAGGGGTGTGTGTCAGGTTTGGGGGGGGGGGGGGTGGTATCGCTTAGGGGGTTGCATACATTTGCAGATAAACAAGTTTATGGCTGTCCATTATAATCTAATGAGACAGAACTACATAATAATATAAGCAAATATCTTTGCCATAGTGACGAATGCTGGATCATGCACTTGTTGGACTGTTTGTACATATCTCATTCAAAGCATCAGTTAACTGTGATATATTTATTTGAAAGGGTTAAATATAAATTATAGTACTGAACATTTCAGCTGAACATCAGTAATGAATTTGCATGTGCATGCTGTTGTTTAGGTGTTGAGAAAGATTAGTGTGTTAGTGAAGATTAGTGAAGAGTGTTAGTAATATGGAAAAGTACAAGGCTCGCGCACCACTTTAGCCACTAAATTACCTTTTTTGTTATGAGGCAAGGGGAACGTTTCAATCCAGCTGGGTGTTCTTCAGGTCAGACGGAGCGAAACGTCTTTGAGTCACAATGAAAAGCTGGCCTGGGAGCTGCAGTAGTGCGCGAGCCTCATATAAAGGGTTTGTTTCAAGAACAGCTGTTCCGTCATATGTTTTGCATCTTCCTCCCCCCCGGCAGAATATTTTTCATGGCGCCATGTCATTGGACCAGCTCTATCTAGCACGCCCTCTGCCCGCCTTCTCAGACTACCGCTCACCAATCAAAGGCCTTTATTTGTGTGGCAGCGGATGTCATCCAGGTCTGTTGTTGGGTGTATGATTAATAAGATCTACATATATTTACGGTTCAGTACAACAGTCCTAATAGCTTTTGAAATATAGCCCACAAACCCCATTAACACAAATCTAAGTAACAGAATAAGCATTTTCTGTCTTTTTTTCCTGAATGAAATATTTTGAACATCATCCCAGAAATTCATTTTCCATAAGAACAAGTTCCCAACAGACAGACAGACAGAGAGAGAGACACACACACATACAGACACACACACAATATATTCTAAATATGTGCAGAATCTGTAGCTAAACATGTATACAACGCGTATTGGACATGTACCTATTGCAATATTCATGCGACATTGTACACAGCTCAGAGAGAACCCATGCAACACATGTACATAGGACAGATGTGAGTTGGTTTGGAGTATGCTTAAAAATGGGGACATTATGTACTCCTTGCACCCCTGTGATTAACACTCTGTTTGTCAGGTGGGGGAGTGATGGGTTCCTCGGGATGGAATGCAGCCATGACGGTCCTCGCTGACCTCCGAAGGAGATGAGACAAATTAAGACACACGGAGGGTGTGTGGGGGGGGAAGGGCCCACAAGGAATTATTTTTCAGTCTCCGCTCCCACCTAGAATCTCCCTCCAACTCCTCATGGCCACTGCCCACCACGGTGGCCACATGACCATGTGACTGTCCTAGTGTTCTGCCTTCTGGGTCCTTCACAGAGGACCTGCACAGAGAAACATTCACATCCACCTACTCCCACAAACACACATACAGTCAGCAACCATTGCCAGCAGCACCACTTTATGGTACAGAATCTGAACACAGTAACAGCGCCCTTTTGAGTAGTAAGACTGTCTTATATCAAATATTGCGTGCAGTGTTGATAAAAATGTGTGGGCCCTTTTGGGAAAGCATAAACCAACCAGTCACAGAGGGGTTAGGAGCTGATATGACAGGGTCTGAGAAAAGGCCTTGAGGTATGATATAGTGTAGCCATGCTCCTTCACTGTATTTACAAAGCCGGAATTTTCCAGAGACAGAAACATAAGCAGTCAGACCGAGCTACAAGGCCCTTTGTGTGAAGGGCTTTTAGGCCAAGCAAGAAAGTTTGTTTTGAAAGAACTAAAGATACAAGAAGCTCACAAAACAGGAGCAGATGTGAGGCATGTTTCTCATTTGGAACAACTAAAATAAGAGACACGGGTATAGTGAAAGAACTTTCAAAAAGACTGTGCCAGATACACTCCCCCTCCCTTGACAGGCTACTTCCCATGCAACAAACAAGGACCTTTCCCCGAAAGCTGTGTTCCTCCGGTTTCCTCAGCTTCGGCTGTGGCAACAGGGCATGTGTGATATGCCAATGTCAATCAGAACCTGTCAAGTGCTGACATTCATCATCATGTCTGAAACCAGTGCAGAACATCAGTAACTAACTAAGATGTTGCCTGAATGTAAACCACCATATCTGAGCTGTTCCAGCGACCAGAGTCTGTGTGAAGTTCACTGGCTGATTTTTCATATTGTTGAATGTTACATCCAAACACAAATGAGACATCTTTTCCTTCTACATGATATTAGGGAAATTCTGATAACACACTGGGATTGTTCTGATTGTCAGTACTGTGAAGTTTTGTTGATTTTTGTAGTATGTAATTTTACGATCAGGTATTTGGCAAAGCACCAAGCTTCAGTTGTTTTAATGTTGATTGATTGTTGCCTGTGGTCACCCCTTTGTTATCAACACTTGATTTTATTCTGCAGAATTTCATTCATAATTGCTTTGAGTGAATGCGTCCACCAAATGAATAAATGTAACTGATGTAGTGGGCTACGCTATTAAGATGAACCATACAAATCACTTTAAAAATTTAGGATCTTAGAATCTGCACAATATTGATCAAATAATGTCTACTAATGTCCTCTACTGACCTCAAGTTTCCTCTTGAATCCTGTGAAAGAAAATGCATTTGACGTTTCTCATTCATACTTTTCATGTTGGACTTGTTTACCTTGAAGTGTGGAAAAAGAAAAAAAAAAATAATGCTAATTTCCGAATAAAATGGTAAAGTTTTTTTCCTGAATCCATATTCTCGTGTCATTAACCTACTTAAAGGTAACACGTTATTTTAGATAGGACAGTGTCACTCCTGCAACCTGTAGACCTGTAATTCGTATGAGGTCCACCAGGCGTCTCTGTAACTGATAAAGTTTAGGTCTAAACAAGGTAATTGCCTGATTAACTGCTAAAGGTAGATGGATGTAATTACCTAACTACCTTGGTTAGTTAGAGCTGACAGTGGAGTGACATGCTAAGGCATGAACCTTATTCGAACTCATGCCTTGTCTGTAGGTCTAAGTTCCAGTGAGCTCTCTTTTACTAGGTTTTATTGATCGTTTATTATTTGAATACTTATCTAGATCTGACATTGCCTAACAAGTGCTGGTACTTTACTGTTACAACTGTGTTGCTGTGACAAATAGGATACGAGTTAATGTGTGGCTGTAAGTGGAAAAGTATTCTCCGTTATTAAGAATTATGAGTGGTACCGGAAGAATTAATTACTCCATCAATTAACGTTAATCAAGCCAATCCGATTTGTTTTAAAAACATTATCAAAACATGTAGAATAACCAACTTTATATTTTGTTAGTTCAGGCTCACCCCCACCAGTAAATACTGGTTTTTTATTGGCATGTAGTTATACATTTAGCTATAATTAAATGACTATTAAGTAATTTAATTTACTTAAATTGAGAGTGCCCGATGTGTCTTTATGAGGAAGATGTACCAGCAACTTGCTGCAAAAGGACTAAATTGCAGATTTCAAAGAGTCACAAAACCCTATTTATATAGAACTGGAATTTCCCAAGTTCTAATTATTGTCATCATCGTTGTTAGTCTTATTAGTAGTCCGAATTATAGTTATGTCTAATTATAAAAAGTAAAGCCTAACCAAAACATAATCAGTTAGTAACTCAAACGAATGTACTTAAAGCAACTTTAAGTAGACATCTCGTTCCCCAACTCGAAGCGGATATGTCACGGCTTTTATCTTTTATGGCAACTGCATGAAAGGCAGGACGCACAATAGATGTTCTGGCTCCTTTAAGACGCGGGTGAGGGTGGTACCTGTAGCATAGCCAAGTACGCCGACGCTACACGCTCAGGAAGCAGAGGAACCACTGAGATTCCCATACATATACTGATTTATAAAGCCGTTTAAGCTTTGTCAGAAGCTATAATTTTCATTTAGTTGTATTCAAATCAATAATGCTGGATGGTCGCTCTCATGAGATTCACCAGGGACATATACCGGCTCTTGGGGCTTGGAAGCGGTAAGCAACGTTGACTCCATGAGACTTTGGGAACTTTACTCCCTTCGTTGTAGAAAGTTTTTTTTTTTCCTCCCAAAATGCATTGCTGTTATCTATAACATTTCTTTTCGGCTCGCTTTCAGCGATCAATAAAACCACGCGTTTTGCCTGTTGCATAACACTTATCTTGCCTTTGATTAAATGTGTGAAGATAGTCTAATTTAACCGTTCAGAATAGTCCAGTGGCTTCCCCGAAGAGGACAAAAAATATGCCCTCAGTGAAGACTTTGGTGGAGTTGTGAAAAGGTATCGATAGCGCACACGGCCAGACCTTTGTGAGTATTGTAATAATTTAAGTCATTTAAGTGGTTGTGCACTGAATTTTTTTTTCTAGAGCATATGCGCCAAGCTCAGGCGGGCGTCATAATTAAACTCTGCTTCATACATTTGGTGAGAGGCTGAACGTGTAATTGTTTCTTTAATTTTGGGCTGCTTAATATTGTACAAAAATGTGAAACAAGAAGCAGCAGAACTGAGACTAACATACAGTTCGGATAAGCAGGCAACATGTAAGCCGTATGGCTTCAGTTTGGGAAGGGCCGCTTGTTTTGTGTTTTACCTGCGCGCTGTTGTGGCCAAGTTCCTAAAACGAGTCCAATGGCATTTTACTAGAAACGCGTGGAAGATTCTTCAGCTGTACTTTGGTTTGGCTAAAGTTTTGAATTTCGTGCTACTGCAGCAAACTAGTGTGTTTGTAACCATTGGGCACATGTTTAAAAAAAAAACGTTATGACTCTAAGCTCATATGAGTTGAATTTAAAGTAAATTGGAACTTATTAAAATTTTGTTTGATACAACTCCAACATACCCTTGCTCCTTGCAATCTCAACAGGCGTTTTTCGTACGTATTTAGAGTCACCCAATCATCTCCCTTTAATACCCTTCTGCATACGTTCCGTACTCCTAACATACTGTACATTGTTACGCAACGGGCAATTATGGTGTAGTTTCTTAATTTTGAAGATACTATCCGTCCTGTGAGTCACTCGTGTACTTTTTAAAATGCATATTGAATTGTATGTTTATAATAATAGTAACAATTAAACCACTGATTTGTCATGTTAAAATCAGACCAGAGACCTTGCCAATAGAGTACAGCCATATGGCAGTGAAATCTGCTGTAGTATATTGAGAAAAGTTACACAACCCAAGAATATATTGCAAATACAATTAAAATATATTAATGAAAATCTGAAATATATTGCAGTATACCAAACCACATGTACATATTGTAAATACAGTATGTTGATGGAGCTAAAAATTTTGTAAAATATTTTCTCAGTTTTTATTTATTTTTTTTTTTTTGTATGGGCAGGCTTCAGCATCAACTTTTGTTTGAATAGACTAATTGTTCACATCTTCCCAGCTTCTATTGATGGATGCTGTTCAATGTGCCGTGTTCAGTTTTAATTGGAATATGTTCAAAATGGCCATTTTATTGTTTTGTAATTGTTCAGGCAATCCAGTATTAGATAATAATTGAGATTTTTTTTTTCAATTTAGTATGCCATTAGATGTCTCCAGCAGTGTAATGATGTTTTTTTCTCTAGTTGTTTGAATTTTTTATTTACATAATTTCACCATACCACTTTCATTGACTTCCTCTTTTTCACTCAACTGCCTCCCTGATTTTAATGGTGTTGACACACCTCTGCCACAGAACCACAAATTAACTTAGCAGCATCAATATGAAGAAGTTATTCATGCATGTTGATGTTTTTTGTATGCCTGGAGTAACTTGGGTTTTTTGCATCTGCTTTTTCTTTTTTTTTCCCACCATTATGCAAGCCTGCTTTGGAATCGCCAGTCATACTGTGCTGAGATGAGACAAATGCACTCGCATGCAGCCGGCGGCTATTTTTCACACTACAAGCCACACAATACAAAGTTGGCGGATGGGCGCTACTCTACCGGCATCATCCAAGCAAATAATGGGAACCTGAGAGCAGTGAGATGGGCAACCCCTGCTGACATACCCACCCCTGTCCCCAGTAAAATTAAGCGTAATATGTCCCACCAATGTGGGCTCCCGGTCATCATCTGCAGATGACACGGCTGGGATCAGAGCTCAGCTTGTGCTCAGGTGAGCATCTTAACTACTGAGCTATTTGGGATCTACTCTACTGAGCTACCCTCTTCTGTGTTTGTTTTTAACAAAAGTGATTGCCCCTCTTGTGGTAATTACCCCTTAAGGATGGCACTACTTCATCAATGGCACAGTAGGATAGGGATATGTCACATGTCCCACTTAAATAATGAGTCACTTGAGCCACAATGAGACTTCCTGTCTGAAACTAGTTTGGCCTCATTCTTGACCTCCTGATATTCAATGCCAGCTGGATGTCACATAAAAATTCTGTCAAGTGTGATGACTTCTGAGAGGACAGCCGTTGCCAGCTTAATTTCCAATTACAGGCGTTGTTAAAGTACGGTAGACAGTATGTTGGGGCAGCAGTGTGACGTAATGGTAAGGAGCAGGGCTTGTAGCCTAAAGGCTGTGGATTTGACTCCCAGGTGGAGCACTGCTGCTGTACGCTTGAGCAAGGTAATTAACCCTTCATGCCCTAGTACAATACAGCTGCATAAATTTAAAAATTGCTGTGCAAGTTGGAGTAAAGTAATTTTACTGTTGTCTGGTCAACATGTCTGACAGTGAATCAAGGTTTTTTTTTTTTTTTTTTGGACTGTGTTTTTCCGTATTTTTGTAGTGGGATCGTAGATTGAAAGTCTTCAGCTTATAAAGAATGAGACCAAGTTGCCCCATAATGTAATTTATTTGCGATAATCCACCACAATAATTTTGACCCATTTTTGTCTGTGCATGGAATGGTTCCAGTGTCAGCTTTCTTGTGTCCCCTGTCTTCCACCTGAAGTTTTCACTGGGTGAACTGTCTCTCATTCAGTATCCACAGTAATTTTCAACAATGAAAAGGGATCCCATTAGTCTTGCTTCTCATTTAAAGAATAAAACGAAGTATGAAAGTGTGTGTGTGTGCGTGTGTTCACCTTGTTCCTCTCCCTCTTATATTGTGTTCATGTGTCTCAGTCAAAATACAGACCTGCTTTGCAACACAAAATGGACATCTTTGAAAGTCCTCCTTTGCTCCACTAGGGTGAATGAGACTACAGGAATAAAATGGGCAGCTCCTTCATAATGGCGGAGCTGATTGCTCTTTGCTGCGTTAAGAGCGTGGTGTGACCTGCAGAGTGAGTGGCAGATGAAAAGTTGAAGATGAATGCACAGCTCCAGAGATCGCATGACATTTTCTCTGTTTGGGGTAAATCACGAACAGATCAGCGGAGGGCAGTGCCAGGAGCCCGAGGCATCATGTGAAAAGGATGCAGAGCTGTTCTCTCTTCCTGGGAGGCTGCAGACGGCTTTGCTTCCAAGGCTTCCCTTTTATTTTTTTCTTTTGGACGAAAATTACTTTGTCATGTGTTGCAACTGTGGCTAACTGATTACAAGCTGTGTACTGAAATCCTGTAAGGAACATGGGGTGGGTCTGTGAGTAAATGGAACCTGGAGAGCCGCAGTTTTGGGTTGGACACATCAGGCATTTATAAAACGGCGGTGGTTGTGAACATGTGCTCTGTGCTGGAGTTAATTTTTCAATATGCCCCCTCCAACCCTCCCCCAAAACAATTTTAATTTGGAAGTTAAATTAGATATGAATGTCAGATGCAGCCTAATCACAACATATCTGTATGATGGCACGCAGTCTATAAGTTAAAGTCTTGGTTGCATTGACTCCCCTTGAGTGTGATGTTTGCTGTGGTGCTATGGTTTCACAACTAAGGGTTTAGAAATGGTTACCATTAAGGTTGCCGCATATAATTGAGTAACAGCCCTCTGTGCAAAGCTAAATGACATGCTTAATTCTCCCAGCTGTCACCATAATTCACCACTTTGACCCTGACCACAGATCAGTGGAATTGTTTTTTTTTTATTGTTAGTTGCACTGTGTGTAATACTGGTCAGCAGGAAGTGAGGATTGTGTGACTGGGATACCAGAGGGAGTTCTGAATGATGATTTAAGTAGTCATGTGCTGTTTCCACCTGAGGTCGGGATGACTCCATGAGTCATTAATGAAGCGAGGTTGTGCTGGCTGCCACGCACTGCATACTAAGACTGCAACAGCAGAATGCCTGGCTGCAGTTAGTCATGAAGCACGTTCTCTGGTCTGACCGCAAAAATGTTGCCTGTGTGGTTGCATGTCACCCCTGCTTCAGTGCCTGTCCCAACCTCGGTTCACACCGCTGCTTTATCAATTTCTACCGCAAAATCTGCTTTTGGTCACGTTCGTCTCCGTTCTTGTTGACTTTTGCTGACCGCAAGTCAAACTGTAAGTGGTAAACCTGAACAAGCGCTGCGCTAATTGTAATTGACCATACTGCATGAAAATGCTGCTGTATGATCTGTGTCAATTCTAATAGCTTGAAGTGCAAAACTGACTAATTACAATTTGACATGAAGGTATACAGCTTAGAATCTACACTTTAGCTGCATATAAAATAGTATAAAATAGTATGGGGCATCTTAGAAAGACGTTTTCCCCTAACCACAAGCAGTTAAACTTTAATTCATAATACTTAATAATAATATTCATAATACTTACTACACTTAATTCCTAATACACTATGCAAGTAAAGATGAAGTGAAGTGTTGTGATCCATGTTGCCATCCACTGTGCCAGTTAACATTATTCATGAGTTGGATTAATAGCATCATGTCACTGGGCTTATACTGTAGTTTACAGGCATACACTTTGAAAGAATACAGTGCTGTATCCACCCCATATCAGTTATGTTTACATTTTACTCCTAGACTTTTTTGTGATCAATATTTTACTATAATTTTTGCCTTTACAATGTACTTGCATTAATATGCAAATGGACACCAAAAAGGAAGAAAAAAAAAACAGGTCATGAGACCCCAGATGAACTGAACTATATACAACTGTGAGAGCTGTCAGAATTGTAAAGAGAGCAAAGCACATAAAGTAAATAAAAGGATTACATATTTATTTTAAAAATAACATAAATAAACAAAAAACTAAATAGAAGTCCATTTTCCCTCTTTTCACATTGTGACATTTTCCGCAGCACCATACCCCCAACATTTTAGTGCTTTCTGAGAGCATCCATCAAGTCCTCATGCATCCGGTTCCACTGTTCAATAGTTGTTGTTTTAGTGTTTTTGGTTAAAGCAGTAGATCATTCAAGACGCACAATGTCTAGTCAAAGTAAGATAGCCACTGCTTTTTTGATAGGGAATTGGGCGGGAACCATGAACTAATGAGAGTTTTTACTCTCTTTAGAGTACTTTTTGAAGGTATCTAACAGAGTGGCATGAAAACCAATACATACAGGACACAGATGCAGGAGTGCATTTAAGTGTACTTGCATTGGTTTTAAGTAAATTTTAAGTAGACCCTCTCTTGCTTGTGAAAAATAACAGTAGGAGCATGACAATACAGCACAAATACCAGTTTAATCTTGCCTAAATAAATTATTTTGCTTGAACAGTTTTTGGTGTGTTGCCTTGTTTATATTAAATTTATTTTGCCATTTACGATTTTTCATATTTATCAATGTGTACAACATTTCTTGTTTTCTTTTTTTAGATTAAGTTGACCTTCAGCAAGAATGGTTTAAAACAGCTGCTATATTAAGTTGTGACAGGTCATCCTGGACTGTGATAGGGAATGGCTCCAATGTTCTTGCTGGCCTTGAGAGCAAAATATGGAGTGTTTTTTTTTTTTTTACAAACTGCAAAGTAACAACAATATCTTTTTATTATTTAGGTTCTTTTCACAACCATGAAATTCATTCCTTTACACTTACATTTAGTCATTTAGCAGCCTATCCAGGGGGACTTGCAAAAGTGCAGACTAAAAGGTTAGGTGTAGAGACGCTACCAAATCATCTGTGTCGCAACCAAGGATTGGAATCATTACAAAGCATGCAACATTCTGTCAAGTGCCAGTGTTTAAAGATATAGTGTTTTTACTCAGCAAATATATTTGAGGACATAGTATTAATGTTCCGAGTTTGGGGTTAGTGGAACCAAGATGCATTTTGAACAGTTGAGTTTTCAGTTTCCTTCTGTGGCAAAGTTTTGTAAACTGTCTACAAAATACATCTTTACAAAAAGTTAATAAAATGTGACCACCTTTGGGGGCTGGCCAAACCCCTCAAGCCTACCTCCAGAGAGTGATTGACAGATTGTGATGTGCATGAAGTAACAGTTTAAATGTTTCACTGGTGAAGAAAATGGAAAGCAATACATGTTGGCAGAGTGAAAAGCAGTTACAATAACATGCAAATGAATAAAGTGGAAAGCAGTGCGTGCATGCAAAATGCGAAAAGCAATTCAAATGCTGTGCAAATGAGGACACTGCAGACTCCCACAGACTGACAGCAACAGCGATTATATGCAGATGAGAAAAGTACAGAGTGCATTCCAGAGCGACAGAAAGCAGTGCGCTTAAAGCATCCTGATAATCAATTCAAACGAGGATATTTGCTTTCTATTTTGCATGGGTGGTTTTGCATTTCTATTTTGCATTTATGTTTTGCATGGGTTTGCTTTTTTTTTGTTCCAGTTTCTTTTTCACTTTTCTTAATCACTTTTTTTAGCTCAAGGAAAACCATATTTATTTTTTGCTGTCAATCATTTACTTTAATATATTGGTGAGAATGGACAATAGCATTGGAATGACATGTGCAGTTGAATTTTTCCAGAAGCATATCAATCACACTTTAAATGCAGTGTTTTAGAATTTACTGAATGTTTAGACTTCTACATTTATGCTTGTGTAAATTGATTATATTATGTAAATTGGGAGAAAGGGTAGTAGAGTGGCAGGATACAATAAGCAGTTTTTCATAGTGCTGCTTTCAAAGAGTTTGTACATGGGGCACAGAGGGCATTGTGGGTAAGATGGGTCAGCATAAAAATCAGGAAGCCATTGGTGATGAGACCTTGCATTCCTGATGAGTGACTTAACCGTTTAGCTGTACATGAATTCATGCTGCTTCTGAGCAGGGAGAATGGACCCTTTATTGATTGCATGTGTGCACATTCTTCTGTGACACAAGTGAAAATGATTTGTGTGGGTTTTTTTTAATCCAAGAGATGCAGTCAAAGGGGATTCAGTGTTCTGTGTTCAAGGTTAAAGCATTCTCCATAGGATGCTTGTGGCCCCTTCCTGTCCTTTTTAAAGAAGGACAACTGAGTCACCTTGACATATATACTCCCTATTGCAGGGAAAGAAGGTAGCTGGTGATCTGTATGTGTGAAATGCGAACAGCCAGAGCAGCCTTCTTTCTCTCTTCCTAGATAGCTGGCAACAGAAATGACTGTTGCACCCCTGTGTGAAGTGTAGGAAATAAGCTAAACTAAATCAAGAAAAAAAGACCTGACAGATAACACTAATTTGCATGTTTCGCAGATTAAATATTAAACATGATGGAATGTTAATTAAATAAATCTGAGCTTCAAAGCTCTCAAATCTGAAGTGTTTTGAATGGAACATCAACAAGGAAATTTTATAGAGTTTGTAGAGTTTCAGGGCTATGAATACATGCATGGTATGCCCAACTGAAGGAATTTTGTACAGGGCAAATTAAAGGGCTCCTAGGGTTGATCACATGGTAGTTTTCCTGAATGTATGTGTAATTACATTAAATTGGAGCTGTAAAACAATTTAAAGTTTCCTGGGAGTTTCTACAAGAAGAGTACAGTTAGACATATCAAGCTCACACCCTTTAGAAGTCTAGTTTATAAAAATGTGGTGCAGCCAACTAAATGCTTTTCGGTGTTTTTTAGTTTTTGATAGTAGCACATTTGGGTGCCTTATGTCATAGTTTCAGTCCATGGACTGCCAAGCTTTAGAATAGAATAGAATGCCTTTATTGTCATTGCACGTTGTTGTACAATGAAATTTGCTGTGGAGCCCCTGAGACGGTACATTAACATTCTACGCATGTACAAACACACAAGCACACAATAGAAAAAAATATATACAAAAGAAAAAAAAAATAAAAATATAATACAAATATAATAAATATGGGAATACTATTCCAGTGATTGGGGTGGGGGGAGGTAGTGGGGTTAGTGTTTTATGGAGTTCAGTTCAGTAATGGCTCTGGGGTAAAAGCTGTTTTTGAGCCTGGAAATGTGGGACTTTAAGGCCCTGTAGCACCTTCCAGATGGCAGCAGAGAGAAGAGGTGATGGCAGGGTTGAGGGGTGGATCTGATGTGCTTCAAAACCAGTCTTTCAAAGCACTTTGCTGTGATGGGTGTGAGTGCCACTGGTCTATAGTCATTCAGACCGCTGATGTTAGTCTGTTTGGGCACTGGTATGATTGTGGCTGATTTCAGACAGGCAGGTACAGTAGCCTGGGAGAGGGACAGGTTGAAGATGTCAGTATGTCTTTACCTCTACTGTAGACTCTTGGGGGGGCAGAATAGTAATTGTGCTCCTCATAGATCATCTTCAGTCTCACTCACTTACAGTATGCGTTTGAGTGAGCATCACTAAAGAATGCCCCACTAAACGTCTGTACAAAACAGCTGTGCTGTTGCTTTGCACAGTGTGCCGACAATCAACAGACGAAGCAGGTAATGTATTAAAGTTCAAGATGATCAAACTGAGGTGTAATCCCCAGTCAACATTACTTACAGGAACACTTTCAGGAACAGGAACGGAAAAGCCTCCTGAATAAAAGTAGCTGTAGGGGAGTGGTATCTGTTTTCAGATGGATGGATCCATGAGCACAGTTTTTTCCCCATCCCAGTGCTTGCATTTTGCGATGCATGTGAGGAGAGAGAAGTGATAACAGCGGGATTTTAAAAGCAGAACTGGAGGGGTGCTTTAAAGAGGAAGCGCTGTGGTCTAACATCATTCTGTGACGCTAACCTCTGTTCACCGAGCCGGATTGTGCAACTGCTCTAAATCTCGGAGAGCTACTGGGAGAAAAGGATGAGTCACTCTTATTGAGGAAGTGAACACCCTCACATGTTGATCTTTCCCTGCTGTTTTTTTTTTTTTTTTCCTCTTCTCGCTCTGCATGTGCTGGATGAAGTCTTTCTTTATGTGGGCTCTTGCCTTCACTCTTGAGTTAAGCAGAGGCCTCGCAGTGTGAAGGCCACGGCAAACTGAAAAACGGCCCCCCGGAGGGGAAAGAGGGGGGCCCTCGGCTTTTTCCGTCGGCCTGTGGTTTATGGCCGTTTGATCCCTTTTGGGCTCAAGCTTGAGGTGAACGAACGGACGAGGTGTGTCACGGTGCAGCTCGCCGCTGCACGTTTTTACGGCTGCCAAGAGCCCACTGTGCGAGAATCGGCCTGTCAGCCCGACACAACTCATTTTGACCCGGCTACTATGGCGATGCCCAAAGACCATTTGCGTTGGTGTGGGTTTCATTAGGGAACACTCGTCTTTTTGTCTGGGAGCTGGCTTGTAACCATTAAAGCCGGTTGATGATGCGGCTCTGTGTGCTTTGGGAGACGCTTTTTCAGTTTTGCACTTGATCCTGTGTCTACGCATCCTGTGGAAAGTCCACAAGCAATAAGTTGCTAAAGTCAAGACTGTGAAAAGTAGATGGCTGGTTATAAATTTTGATAAGTGAAAAGAATGCATAATATGCTATTGAAATTCCAAGGCACGTCCTTTGCTGGTTTTAAATTTAAGGAGACTATTAGTGGATTTTGTGTGCGCTATACATGTGGCTTAAGAATATTCCTGAAGACATTCTTAGCAGTTTTTGGCTGGAGTGGGATCTGATATAATGAGGCGATTCTGGGCTAGGGCTTCCCAGACCCATTCCTGGGGTAACTGGAAACAGGCTTTGAAGTGTTTTTATTTGCATTTAAAGGGGTTTTAACATAATGCGATTTCGTCCCATCACCGTTTTCTTTGTTCTCTGGACACTTTGTTTTCCATTCACTTAACACACTGTGCACTCCTTCAGCAATTACAGCTCTGTTTAATTTATTTGTTGATCAATCAGTTCTGCTTAAAGCCCTTTTTTGATGGAGCACCACAGAGTACTGCAAAGGAATTTTCTGGTTGTCTGAGAGTTGGTCCAGTTGGTCACTGAAATACTAAAATGCATCATATTCCATTCCCATGATGCACATGGTGTACCCTTTTCTGGTGCATATATAAGAAGGCCACACCCTTTTAAATGGACTGGAGATGAATCAATGGCTTGTTCGCATCTATATATTTTCTCCAAATGAACATTGCTTTCAAGGTAAAAATGTGATTTGTGTGTGTGCCTGTTGGGATGCCATTGATGCATCTGATGCATCTGTCTTTCACTCCATTAATGTCACAGTGTAACACACCACTTCCAAATTCAAAGTCTGCCCAGAACCCTAAGCATGTAATGGCAATAAGGTAGCTAGAGCAAAGTTGACTCCTATGATGAGCAGCTGTCTGTGGATTGTGCGTTTGGTACTCTTACGAAGATCCCGTGATGTGTCGGTCTGGCTGCAGGAGCTACTGCCTGATTACGCTGAGAATTCAGAAGTAAAGAGATGAAAGATTTTTAACTGGAAAACAGCAGCAGTAGGAGCATGGAAAAAAAAATCAATATTTGCAGCTCAGCGAGGAGCAAATCCACATAGCCAGCCCCAAAGAACAGAACAAAAGCAAATGCTCTGAGCTCCTCCATGGGGCCAGGCTGTCTGGGCTCTCTGTTTTCTGATCAATTAGCTTGATAAAAAAGGGAATTTAAAGTGGGGAGTTGCTTTTGAAAGAAGCGGAAGAGGACCCTCTGTGTCTTTATCTGCATGTTTTCTTTTCTTTTTGACGAGTTTTATTAAAAGCAGCTGGCTTTCGGTCATAAAAATATTGTGGGGTCAGCTTGAGCCAAAAAGGATTAGCCATGGCTACATGAATGGTCTTCAAGGACCAGTTTTATTTGCTTTAAAAATGGTTTTTCACACGCCAGCCTTCCAAGAGATAGACTTGCTTTCACAAGGGACTTGTGAGTTTCACACCACCAATATTTTGTTGGACAGCTGACTGCAAATGCCTTGCATATATTCTGGGGTCATGTGTGACCTAGACCCAATTTATGGGTCCAAGAACCATGTCTTGCATTTTATTTGGTTCCCTGTAATTAGACTTGGAAATAGAATGGAGATGGACTTTGAGGAGGGGGGTTCAACCTTCCCACAACAGCATGCTTTCCTTGTGTCTGGTATTCAAACCAAACCCTGAATCATCCGCTATTAAAATTCCTTGACCAGTGACAGCCTTTCTCTCCAATTCCAGCTTTGTCCATCATGCCAAGGCAGCTGGACAAAAACTCTTATGAAGAGCTGCTGTTGTAGATAATGAGATTTCACGGGTCTCTCAGCAATGATGACGCTCCAAATTCTTTATTTATCAAAGAGACTACTTTAGGGCAACTGAGAAATTTCTGCTCACTTTCTTTATGGCAAGGATGCCCAGCCAGAGCATGTAGATATGTCTGTTCTGGTTAGCAGTTTGGCTAAGGCATGGCTCATTCATAATTTGCCATGTCTTCCGGATGCTCTGTCCATCTCGCTGTGCACTTTGCAGACGTAAGGGCTTTCTGTAATTGAAGGTTCATTATGGTTGTTCCAGTGAGGTCAGCGGTATCATGTCATTAAGCTGGTTTTGGGAAGGTGCTTCTCTTCATGAGAGAGAGCAATCCTTGCACTTAAGCAATGCAATGGACAAGAAAGCATCCCTACTGCATCCAGTAACAACAGAGGGTGGGGCAGCTGATTGCTTGTGAAGTTGCAGTTGAAGGAGGCTTTTTTGTCACTAAATAAAGCTAGCTTCTGTTTTTTTCTAGCTAGTTGTTTCATTCAGTGGTAAAATGTTGAGTAGCTTGCTTAAGATTTCACTATAGAAAGGGGTGCAGAATTTTGTGGAAAAATAAGTATTTCTTGAAATCATAAGTAATGAGGCATTTTGCTATGGGTAAGACACTTACCTGATGATAAAATTAACCAGGTGTTATCAAAATGATTCTGTATGTCATCATATCTCACTGCCTCCCCTCACTTGCCACAATATCAAATGTTGATGTAAAAATGAAAGGACAACTAGTATGTTGACATATCCAAAAATAATGATAGAATGAGCTGCCCCCCTTTCTAACTCAGATGCCCCCCTTCTAACCACTTGTGCCTCTGCATCCCTGAAGACCACCATTGAGAAACCCAACAATAAAGTGTGCTCCTAGATAGCTAGTCCCCTGTAACCTACTAGCAACTAGGGCAGTGTGTACTTGGAGGCCTGACCCAAACGTGCCACAAGGAAGCGTCATGGAGCTACTCTTTTGGAAGTTCCATCTTTTTCTGCATTTGCCCGTTTCTTAAAGTAAAATGAACCCAAACTTTTTTTGAAATCTTCTTAAAATGATCCCATTTGGACAGCACTTGGTCTCCAACTATTCTTGGCTGTAAATCTCACCAATGAAATGAGGAGTTCATACAGCTCAATTGCATAAAGGAGCTGAGTGACCAGCATGAGCAGCAGAAAAGGAAGAGCAGCCTTTTCCCAACTGGTTCCATAGCGTGTAGTGCTGTGGTTTGTGAATGCATGACTCACAGTGAGAAATGCC
This sequence comes from Megalops cyprinoides, assembly GCF_013368585.1. Lineage (NCBI taxonomy): Eukaryota > Metazoa > Chordata > Actinopteri > Elopiformes > Megalopidae > Megalops > Megalops cyprinoides. The sequence goes on along the minus strand of NC_050597.1, from coordinate 28,967,726 downwards.
AGAGATAGAAAGGAGAAAAAACAGCAGAAACAGACAAACAGGACAGTGGTTTGTCACACTAACATTTCACCATCCATAAGAGGGGGAATACATTTACATTTATTCATTTGGCAGACGCTTTTATCCAAAGCGACTTACATAGGTTACAGTTCTTTACAATGTTATCCATTTATACAGCTGGATATTTACTGAGGCAACTGTGGGTTAAGTACCTTGCCCAAGGGTACAGCAGCAGTGTCCCAGCAGGGATTGAACCGGCAACCTTTCGGTTACGAGTCCTGCTCCTTAACCACTATGCTACACTGCCGCCATATATATGCATGTATATCAGTTCTCCTTTCTGAAAGGGAATGGCTGTGGACACTGTGCAGTGTTTTCTCTAGATCCTTAGCTATATATACATACTGTGATTTATTTCATTGTGCTTTGCAGAGTGTTTACACAGGTGTGGCCTGTTTGAAAGAATAATGGTGTACGTTTCTCAGCACAATGTTTTGTCTGTGATTACTTGGTAAGTGCTTCCCATCCATCTTTGAAGGGAGTTGGTTTGCTTTGGTTCTGCTTTGGTTCTGCCCTTATGTAGAGCCCATCTGTCTCTCTGTCTGTCATCAGAGGGTGCGCGTGGCCAAGCCAAGCGTTTGTGCTGGTGACATTACTAAGTGAATGTCTTCCTTTCCCCAGAAGGCCCCAGTGAGCAGCGACAGGAGGAGATGGACTGTCGGGGCAGGAGTTCAGACCACAACGATGATGTCACGCTGTCACAGGTACTGGAGGTGTTTGTAAAGGATTGCTAATCATCAGGACCTACTATGAGTTTTAAAGGGCGAAATAAGTTGGAATTTGAAAAAAACCAACACCAGCCATGGTACATAAGTAGCACAAAAGGTTGAGTGAATGGCCCTGTGCATTGTTTTGGGTTATATAGAAATGTGCAGTCATGTGACTGATTGGAACAGACTTAGTTGACCTGAAGCTGTGTCAGCTTTAGACTGTGTTTGGTCAAACAAAATGTTTGATGGCAAGCGAGCCAATTTGAATTCTGGCTGGGATGTTGCTCGTATTCCTTTCAAGGTACTTCAGCTGAATCACTACAGTGTAAATCCTGCTGTATTTATGGTAAATGTGTAAAGCCTAAGTTGTGTAAGTCATTTCGGATAAGGGCGTGTGGTTAGTGACTGCAGAATAAAGAGGTGGGACTGTGTGTAACTGGACTGTGACTATGCTGTTTCTCCTGGGGCAGGATGGCCTGAGTGGAGAAGAGGGTTTGGGCGAGGAGGAGAGGGCCAGACGCAAAGCGGAGCGGCGGAGAGCAAGGAAAAAGGTGAGGGTGGGGAGCTGTGCCCTCTTATATGGGTCTCACCTGTTAAAGCCTGTGCATGCAGCAGTGTGGTGTAGCGATAAGGAGCACGGGTTGTATCCAAAAGGTTGCTGGTTTCAGTCCTTGCTGGGGCACTGCTGTTGTAACCTTGGGCAAGATACTTAACCCACAATTGCCTCACTAAATATCCAGCTGTATAAATGGATAAAGTTGTAGCCTATGTAAGTCGCTTTGGATAAGAGCGTCTGCTAAATGACAATAATGTAATGTAAAACACATAGGTCTCACAAGAAAGGGACGTGTGCTGCAGCCAGACAGGGTGGTGTCACGTTGTCCTAATACCCTCACGTGGGTCTCTTTTCAGCGTCGGCGCGAGCGAAAGAAGCTGGAGAGGGTGAAAAAAAGCGAAGGTGGCGAGCAGGTAAGGAATGGCGGCCTTTTCCTCTACCCCGGCGGGGCTCCGGATCCCGGTTTAGCCTTAAACGAGACCGTTTGGTTTTGGTCAGGACGGCAAGGAGGCAGAGGGTGGCGCCGAGTCTGAGCTTGAGGACAGCGAGTCTGAGGAGGAGGAAAAGGAAGTCATCCCTCACTCCAAGGACAGGCCCGTCCCCCTGCTGGCCTCTGCAGGGAACAGGGGTAACCGGCAGCCGCCAGCCGGCCCCTCTGAAGAGGTAGGACAAGAGATTGTACCCCTGTACACAAGCTCTCCACCCCCTTACCCGTCAGCGGCACTCGCCCCAAGGCTCAGTGCCAGCTGAGGGGGAGTACTTCATTCAGTAATGGGACAACCGTTACTAAGGAGCTGGGATTTTAACAATTCTACAAATATCAAAATAGAATCAAGGATTAACCTCTTCACATTTTTGCACCATACTAAAAGTGAATAAATGTCTGCTTCTCACAGTTAGGAGGTTGTACCCTTCCTTTTTTAGCGTGTTGCTACAAATGGCTACAAAATGCCTGTAAAGTAGTGTAGCATAGGTGATGACAATATACTTTTGAACACCCGCTTATTTCCACTGTTCTATGTCCGTCTATACAGTAGATAAAAAACCAGCATGAAAAAACGATGGTGGCAGAGATTCTTATAAAGATCCAATTTAATATGTTATAGAGTGATAATTTAAAAATGAATGTTGTTTGTTCATAGGACAGCCCTCTGTGTCCTTTGTGCTCAGACCACTGTGGTGAAAGTGTTTGTGTGTGAGTATGAGTGGCACAGCTCTCTGTGTGCAGGAGCCTGAGTGGGATGTCAGCAGCGCCTTCGTGGCCAATGCTGCCAGTCACATCAAGCCGAAGGTCAGGGCCAAGCCCACACCCAGGTCCAAAGAAAACAAGGAGAACGAGGCCCGAACCAGGGAGGTGGGTGCCTTAACCAACCGCCAGTGTTGTGCTGCGTGATTGAAGCGGCGGTCTAGTGTGTGACGCAGCCAGTCCACCCGTGTTGGCGTGCAGGACAGCTTTTGTAGCAGGACAGCTTATCTCCCTCTGGGAATGTTGTTGGAGGGTAATGTTCACAGGGCAGTGATCTCCGTACTGGAGAGGTAAGCAGTTCTTGGAAGTGCCGGTGCGTTGAGTGGAGCTGTAAACAGACCAATGGTATGACGCACACCCTCACTCTGTAACCCAGTCATGCTTTCACACATTTATGCTCTCACTCAGTCACACGGTCACTCACACTGTCACTTGCTACTTGGGGCTAATTGAAGCAAACTGTTGACTGTTTGCCTCTCTTGTTTGGTTTCAGGTGAATGGCACAGAAATGGTCACTAAAAAAAGCACGTCATTAACAGGTGAGTCACAAGTCTCATGGCTTGCTGCTTCTAATTATGCACAAAGCAGCATTATATATTCCTTGTAATAAAGCAGGTGGTGAGGGTAATTGTATCGAGGTGTAACAATCATTGGCTACAGCTTGGCACATATAATTTCATTTGTTAAATACACATACATACGTAAGAGTACACTTGAGGTTATTACTGTGTAAAGACGTGATTGGCCCTTGTGGCCTCTGTTGCAGTGAGTGAATTGCCTTTGCCTCTTCTTTCTCCTTGTCACTTTAGATTGCTTAATAACACTCATAAAAAGGGAGTAGTCTCCTGTGCTTGTCCATGAGAGTCACCCCTCATTCCATAAAGCTTGTCTAAATGCAGCCATGCATGACTGGCAAACACAATTCCAGAACTTTCTAAGAATTTTAAATTTGATGTGACTTTGATGTGAATTTGATGGGAGTTGCGGTTTGTGATCCTGCACAGTTTCAGCAGGCCAAGCTTTTTAGTGGCGGCTCTCTGAGTTTTCTGTTTCCTGAGCAGTTCTGTGTGCTTCCTCTTCAGAAAAAGGGATCAAACTGGTTAACCAGGGCCAGTACGCTCAGGCTGTCAGCATGTTTACAGAGGCTATTAGATACGACCCCAACGATTACAGGTACTGCGTAATGTTTCCAGTATTGTTTGAACTTTGACCCTGTCCAGAAGTACTTTTGCTTTTTAAATGATACTGAGGCTTGTTTTCACAGAAAGCAGTACCAGGTTTATGCATTAATTGTTATTAAAGTTGTCTATCTTGTTGAAGCTTGAAATTAATTCAACATTTTCTGGAAAAAAGTGAAGGAAATGCTTGGAAATTAACCAAAAGGGAAGTGTTTACTTTGCACCAAGCAGAAATGTTCTTTAACAAGGCTGAGGTTGAAGTGTAAGCGCTTGTTATGTTCAGCCAAATGTTTATCTTGGGATTTATTTACTGATCGAGCAACACTGGCTGCCTTTTTTGGCTGACGTGTGCCCTTGACATTCCAGGTTTTTTGGGAACCGCTCCTACTGTTACGAGTGCCTAGAGCAGTACCCTTCTGCCCTCTCCGATGCTGAGAGGGCCATTGAGCTGGCTCCTGACTGGCCTAAGGGATACTTCCGCAAAGGGAGGGCGCTGATGGGGATGAAGGTTGGTTTTTCGATATCTGAAGCCTTGGAAAGAATTGAGCTGTGATTGAACATCACTAAGCAGTCTGATGGAGGAAAAAAGGTCTGACTGCTGATTGGGTAGACAGAATTGGATGTCCCTCTAGCGAATCTGTACAGATTGAGTTAGGATTAAGATGACCGTGGGTGTGATTGCTGTGATAAAGCCTTTCTTTGGACTCAGCTGCAACCAGCCCCTATTGTAATCTGAGGTGCTTGGCTTTGAAGTGATTCACTTTACAGTTTGTAGTTTCTGTGTGAGTCTGCATGTGAGTGTGCCTATGCGTTTGACCCCCTATATTGCTGTGTACAAATGCTAGCTCATGGTGCCGCCTGGGCTTGCTAAGCAGTGTCTGACCCCAGAATGCCTTCTGTGTGCAGAGGTACATGGAGGCGGAGAAGGCCATGGAGCAGGTGCTCAAGCTGGATACGAACTGTGAGGAGGCAGTCAACGAGCTCACTGACTGCAGGGTTCTGCAGCTCATGGTAAATGTCCTGCCTGTGTTACCTTCAGACAGTATAAAGACATGTGTTCATTCCACATATAAACACACACACACACACACACACACACACACACACACACACACACACAAATAAATATATTACTTGAGATATGCTCATACATAAGTGGTGTCATACACATGCCGCTCATTGCTGCAACCTCCACTAACAATCCAGGAGAGTGAAGACAAGCACATGTTCACCGATGAAACACATAATGCCTAGTGCTGCTGCTTTTCACACTCCAGTCCCCATGAGTTGGAGGAAGACGCTTCATGTGCTGCTTTACGCAGGCACATTAGTTGTGGGTGTCTCATTAACCAGCAGGGGTCGCTGGTGTGCAGTGAGACTGACATACCCTGGCTGACCTACCAACCCCTATCCCTATCCCCAGTGGGGCAAAGCCAGTTTGTTCTGCTGCTGTGGATTCCTGGTTGTCATTGGCTGATGACACAGCTGTGTTTGAGCCACTCAGGAGCCCTACGTGCATCTGCCTATGCAGCTTCCTTCAGTAAGAACCCATTCCCTATGAAAGCTAACGACTAAGCTGGGAGTAGATGGAGACCTTATGTACATGTATGTTGTGGAAGTATAGCATGAATATAAAACCCACAGGAAAAGACAAAAGGCACTTCCTCTGAGACAGAAGTCAAACAGGGGACTCACTAGTGTGATGAATGGCACTGCACTTGCTAACCTGGGTGCTACAGAAGGGGGCACCAAAGCCAGCTTTAAGTAGCCTAAAGAAAAGTTAAATTAATAAGCATAAAACACAACCATTGTAAACATGCACAACATTCGGCAGGCTCAAAAAGACCTTTTTGGTGAAAATCAGTTAAATAACATATACTATTGGATTGGTACAATACCAACACAGAGCAAGATCAGTCGCCAGCATACACCTATTAAGGGGAGTGAGTGGTCGCAAGTAGTGTGGGTTACCTGGCGACCAAAGCGGAATTCCATCATCGCAGTCACAAGTAGAGTCTAGTAGTCATTTGCATAGGAGGAGAAAACGCAAAATGGAGAACAAAAAAAGTATGGTGCCCAAAACGGAAAAAAGAAAGAGGCACCAGGAAACGGAGGAAATTAAAACGTGGAAAATGTTTAATAACTGGCTTACGCAAAATGAGACATCTGAAAAGAGTTAGGTAATTAAGAATTCTCCGGAGGACGGGGCATAGATTTACCTAGCTGGTGTAACCTAATATTTGTTGGGCCATTTGCCCAACGGCAAGGTAGCTCACTAGGTAACTAATTTGATAGTTAGGTAGGTAGCTAGTTAGCTTGTTAACTAGCTATATACTTGAGCAGTTAGCCAACATCATGTAGCAGCTAACTTTACTATTGGGGTATCTCAGAACATATTAACATTTAAATTTTAACTTTGAATTTACTCTGAAGTGTTAAATATGGAGTATGTTTGACAGTAAATTGTGAATCATAAATCTGTAGTTTAGACCTACATGAGTTGACAACACAAGAGCCCTTTTTACTGTAGCTGGAGTGTCAAATGTTGTGCATTCCGTTCAAACACCGCAACATTTAAACGAGGGCGCTACATGGCGGTTTGCATGTATCTGAAGAAATGGGCGGATTCGCCCCTGCGTGCGGGTGGGCTTAACCCTCCCTCTGAGTCTTAGTTCTGAACAGTCTCATCCCAAATGTGCAGTAAATTTCATCAAAACTAAAATAAATCAAAACACAATTTCCTTTCTCTGATGCAGACTTGCTGCTCCCTTTCCATTCTTATTGGAAGAGTTCACCTTTTATCATGTGGTTGGGGGTTATGTGGCACTGCATAGTAAGATCAGTGCATGCTGATTCAAAGAAAGAAGGGCTAAACAAATTAAACCAAAAGTGTGTGTGTGTGTGTGTGTGTGTGGTGTATGTAGCCCTATTCCTAACAATACATATACTGAGAAGCATTTAAAAATGAATCATGTCATTTTTGGCTGCAGTACTTCCCCAGAAATATATGTTCACAAATTATGAATAAAAAGTAATTGTATCCACTTCATTCTGTAACAATCAGCTAGCCAGAGTGAAAAAAAAAAAAACGATCTGTCTTGTGTATTTGTGAAACGCCATGGACAGCAGAATGGTTTACAGATGTGTGAATATGGATGTGTGCCTGGGAGGGAGGGTGCAAAAGACTGGAGAAACTCAGCACTGACTGTGGCTGGAATCAAGTGGAGTTACTGCCACAAGGTTGACAACACAAGGCTGTTGAGGTCCTGAGGGAATGGTAATGAATGCTGCCAGCAAGTGCTATGATATTATGTCTGCAGTCGTGCATTCAGATGGGTTAGACCTGTGACTGGCAACAGCCAGGGCAGCCGCTGCTAATTTGTCAGACTGAGACAGAATGGTGCAGTTATGAAGGTAAAGGCCACCCTGTTCAACCTGGCTTTAAACCCAGCAGAGCACTCCTGGGGTGCTCTGGGGTGCTCCGGGGTGCCTGCGTGATGCACGGCCATGAAAGCAGTGCTCCTCGCAGCGTGTGACCTCCTTCCTCTCTGTCAGGAGCTGGGCTTTGAGGAGACGCAGAGCATGCTTCTGCTGGAGAGGTACACCACAGTGCAGGCCGCACTGGCGTCCCCTGAGGCTGCCAAGGGTAAGGACAGCCAGAGGCCATCTGGGAATGGAAGAACTGCTGTGGCATGTGGCCACCAGAGGGCAGCAAAACAGCATCTACTACAAAAAGAATCATACAAAAAATTTTTAAGAATCTGCATTTTTGTGTAATTCATGTAACTTAAAAGTTAAATAATGTTAAAATCACGCCATGGATATGATATCAGCAAGTACCCATGCAACTGCCCATGTAAATTTGCCTGAAATCCATTAATCAATAGGGAGTAAATCATCCACAATTAGTATAAAATACACACAATATTAAGTACACCAGATGTAATGTCATTCTCTCAGATCAGAGAAATTTACCCTTTTCTCTCTGTTTTTGTCACAAGAATCTCTTTCTGTCCTGATATTTGTAAACTTGTATCTCTTTAATCCATTTTTTTTCTTCATATTTTTCTGTTTTATTTTGCAGTGGTGAACATGGACTCTATTCAGGACCAAGCTGGGTGCGTCTTGCTTCTGAAAATATTTAGTTATCCAAGCATGAAAGCATTGTGTACCAAATGATCGCCTCAGAGTATAGGGAAAAGCTTGCTAATGGTTCATTACAGTATTTAATTATGAAAGTTGTGGAGTTATGGAGCTCTGCTTCAGTGAGTCTGTGATGGCACAGTTCCTTTTGTGTGTGCTGGGAGAGGGATGGCAGTTGATGTTGGTGTTTCCCTCCCCTCAGACCCCCCTACCCCTCTCTCTGGGTGGGAAATGTCACTGCTGAGCTCACGGAGAAGCACCTACGGGACCTCTTCAAAACGTAAGGTCCACATCTGAGGCCTCTGCTCTCTCTCTCTCTCTCTCTCTCTTTCTCTCTCTCTCTTTCTTTCCCTCTTACTCTGGTTCTCTCTCTATCTTTTGCTCTCTCCTCTTGCCCTCCCCTTCTTTCTCTCTGTTTATTCTAATATGTACATTGTACATTTCCCTGTGCACATTTTTTAAGGATAAACATTGGGCTATGAATGCCAGTCTCAAAGAAAAATGAAGAAATGGTCCCTCTCAGAAGTCATCTCTCAGAAGTCTCTCAGTTTCTTTCTATCTTGCTTTATTTTAACCAATGTCTCAGCCAGTCTATAATCCTGTGTCTGGCCCTGGCTCCCCCTTCTCTGACCATGTCTGTTGTCCTGCAGGTTTGGGGATATCGACAGCATTCGGGTCCTGCATGAGCGCTTCTGCGCCTTTGTCAACTTCAAGAATGCCAACATGGCTGCCCGCGCCCTGGAGAAACTGCATGTGAGTTTTGGGGAGGACAGAGGGGTTCCTTACTGGGTTCTGCTCTCTTGTTACCTCAGATGGCCACGGTGTCTAAACCTCTGAGTGATGCCATTGGCTAAGACATTCAGCAGAGGAGGCGCTAGCTGGTGGTGCATATAGTGAGTAAAACGACTCCTATCAAAGGACACCTATGACTTCTGTAGGGGAAAAAAACACCATTTACTGATCTAATTACAGTGAAGTTTTATAGAAAAAATAATATAAAACTTTAAAAAACTGGGAATTGTCCAACCAGACACTTTTCCTGGGTTTTAATGCATATCCTCATTGAATAACACAATCCAGGTAACTGAAGAAATTTAATGCAGCATATGCACAAGTGACTTTGAGCGAATTTTCCTGTGATCTCTGCCTCCAGGGGGTGGAGCTTGAGAACACCAGGCTTGTGATTCGTTACCCAGACCGTCGTGTCCAGCGAGCTCCTGCCCCCACAGCTCTTCCACCAGTTGCTGCTGTTGGGTATGACCTCCGACAACTTCACAACTCTGCCCTCAATCCTAGTTCAGTGACCTAAGCAAAATCATTTTGTGACAAGAGCTAAAACTAATCTAGGATCAGTGCTTTGGTGCAGAATTTATCTACACTCTTTACAATGCATGTCAGCATGCCTGTCTCACACACAGTACTCTCTGTAACCCTTGGGGATGACAAATTGACCTAGATTTATATTTTTATTGTACGACACACACAGAACCTAGGCAACTGTTAGTGCATTACTTAATATGATATCGGACAAAATACAGGAGAAATGTACATTTAACTCAAAATGTTAAATGAAACTCAGAAGTAGTAGGTGCAGAGGTCGTTTATAAAGATGCTCTCTTGGGCCCTGTAGCTCTCCTGTTAGGTGGTAGTGACAAATTCTGTTAAAAACTGTTGAAAATCTTCGTTGTTTTGATTCCCACACCGCACCCATGTGTTTTTGGCTTTCTGGGCTGTGTCTTTGGATGGGGCTATGATGATGGGTGTGATGGGCTCAATCTTGACAGAAGTTTGTGTGGGGCATCTGTCCCCCCTGCCCCTCCCCTCAGGTCCCGGCGCCGAGGCCCAGTGAATGGGGACGAGTGCTACTTCTGGAGGACCACTGGCTGCCACTTTGGCGACAAGTGCCGCTACAAACACATTCCGGAGCAGCGCGGCCGAGACAGGAAGCCCTGGCAGCCCTGAGCCCCACCCTGGAGCCACGCCGAAATGAAGGGGGGGGCCTGTTTGCTTTGACAGAACAGACCAGGCGAGGAAGGGAACACCACAGGGATCTTCTGTGGAGCCCTCTCTCCCTCGCCATACCAACTGTACTTTCATTCCATGTAGCCCTGACCTTACCCGCACCCTCCCCCCTCAGACCGGGCCAACTCCCTTCTGCCGTCGTGACGTCACTGCCAGCCGCTTGGCCTCGGGGACGAGGGAGGGACTCATGGGAAAGAGGGGCCCTGCCTCTCCCGAGTTTAGGGCGGCTCATGAGGTCGGGGCGATCAAAGGGGCCACGGTCGAAACGGGCCGCGGTTTGCGGCCCCGGCCAGCCGGGCTGTCATTATATCCGCCCCCTCTCTGCACTCTGTGCCAGGGGTAAACCAGGAGATGAGTTGATTTATTCGACGTTTGCCTGCCATTCCTTTTAAGGTGCGCTGTAGCCCAGACTCGTGCCTCTGCCCGCGGGAACTGTCACGTCCAGAACGGCGGGAAGGCGCGACTGTAACCATAGCGAGTTTCCGTGGAGATTTATATTGTTCATGCATGGTTTGGGCATGCCATCTCAAATAAACTACATCAAATTTTACGTTACAGTTTGCTTCCCAGTGCTACATTCAAGATACACTCCTGCCTCCTTGGCTATGGGCAAGTAAACATTACAAGGGTCTGAGCCAGACCCACTTAAGACTTATTTACATATACAGTGTAAATGTGTCTGGCTTGAGGTGATAGCTCACTCCTCTTGTTCTTAAAGTATATTTGGAGTGAGCTTTATTGTAGTCATTGGTTCTTTAATTTTTTCTTTCCCTGGAGAATCTACCTGAATCCTGATTGGCAGTACCTTCTCACTTGCCTGGCCTAAGAAAAGGCACTTTCAGTCAGGGCAAAGACAGGATTTATCTGAACAACCATGGCTGCTTTTGGTCAGAGTGTTGTGTCATTGTTGTTGGAAGAGTGCCTCCCTGGGGTTTGCCATGGTAATTGTTTGATTCTGAGATTGAGATTAGGTGTATTTCACATTTTGTAGATTATGGAATTGCAGTGTAGTTTTATTGATATGGTTAGCCTGTGTCCCAGAGCACTTGGTACAGTATTTATCCTCTTTGCAGGGGAGCATTGGCACTTTTGGAGGATGTGGAGATTTGGACCTTTGAGGAGAAAGTGTTTATTTCAAAAGGCCCTTCTGGAGTCCAGAGGCCTCATGATGTTATTCCTTCTTTCTACCATGGGGTGGCAGTGTGTCATTGAGTGTCGAGGTGTCGAGGCCTGACTTTTTTTTTTTTTTGGGTTCTTTTTTATGCAATTATTTTTTCAGCTCAGTCAGACACGGAATTGTTTGATTCTCTACGAGAACATCATATTCATTTTGTTCATGACACTTTAGAATAAGAACTATTTATTTGCTACTTTTAACACAACCCTGGGATGTGGGGACCTACATGTGTGGCTGCTGTTTGGGGGGGGGGGTAGATTACCTTGTAGTTGGACGATGTGGCTTTCTTATTCCAACCAAAAGCTTCTCCTGCGTTTCTGCTCCCCATGGAGCAGTGTAAATTGCCTTCATGATTTAAAGTTAGAATGGTATCTTCTTGCATGTGCCACCATGCCCTGCCCATGTAATCTTCATCGTGGTTCTTTTTCAAAGAAATTCATTTTGGCAATTTGGTTCGAGGTCCTCAGGGAATAGTTTCCATTGCTTATCGGTTGGAATTTGGACCACATTTTTCTCAGACACCAAAAGACACCCCTTGCCAAACAAGTTTACAGTATTTACATCGGTCTGCAGTATGGATAGAAAATCAGAGCAGAATGTGTGGATGCCAGCCATGGTGGCGTCAGTGCCAAGCTCTTTGCAGAGCAGTTAGTGTAGCTGACAGGACTGGAGCTATCCGTACATGTTAACAGCATGTGCTGGAGTCATTTTACAAGAAGCTGCACGCAGTGGGTGTGGTACCAGCCCAGACCAAGGACTGGAGGCGTGTGTGTGGTGTCTGTCCTTCAACGATCTGTCTCTGCCCCACCCCCCGAACCCCCCGCACCCCCCGCCTTCTGCTTCTGTGTCTATTTTCTCTGTCCTTCACTCCCCCTGTTTCCCTCTTCCTCTCCCTCTCTAACCCTTCCTCTCTCTCTCTCCTCTCCCTCCCTCAGTTCATTATCACATAGACCTCTCAGAATGGTCGCCTAATGTAAGCAGGTCCGTGCACTGGTGATTCTGGGGCTTTGTCAAGAGAGGACAGACACTATTAAAGCGCTGTGTTTCGGCAGAGGACACACACACACACACACACCCACACACACATATACATGCAGGTGTGTGTGACAGCTGGCATTAGCCTTCTTTCAATCATTTTTTAAGGTCTCCATCTCTCTCAGTGCCCAGAATTCCGTTATTGCATTCCTGATGCATGCCAAAGAATTCAAGACTCCTCCCCGTTCCTGGCAAATAGTGAATGAAGCAGGCCCTGTGTCGCGTTGTGGGGTCCCAGCCTGCCCTCCCCAAAAACCAGGGTGGCAGCATAAATGGAAAACCTTCAGAGCAGAAGGGGATGGTACCGGTGCGCTTTCATTTTTTACCCAGTCTTGCCACCCCACCCTGGAGACACAAGCCTTATGGGAAAATGTGCATGTTATTTATTTGCTTTAGTATTTATGATTTTTTTTTTTTTGGAGTCCACAGAGAGTGCGAGTGGGACAGCATTCTGTATTCTTTCCCCCTAAGTTTTCATTTGACTTGATTCTGTTTCTCTCTGGAGTTATTTTTAAAGACTGTTTGGTTTTAATCGTGGTTCTCCTCCCTGTAAGAAAAAGAGGACACTTATTTTAAGTTGTGGGAAATGGATTTGGTTGAGTGGAGCTGGTGTTTGCTGACAGTGGGTGATACCACTGCAATGATATTAACTAAAGGACCATCGCTGCTTGGACTTGTCTCACTCATTATTGTGCACCTTCAGTATGCGTTAATGACAGATGAACTCCTGGGGAACAATGGGTGGAGCTCAGGTGCTTTTTCCAGGTAGTCTGAGCCTAACTCTGGGCCGAGCTCATGCGCTTGTTCCAGGTAGTCTGAGCCTAACCCTGGGCCAAGCTCATGTACTTGTTCCAGGTAGTCTGAGCCTAACCCTGGGCCAAGCTCATGCACTTGTTCCAGGTAGTCTGAGACCAGGGGAAGTCGGGGGGTGTTTAATCCAGTATTGAGAAATTGGAGTCTGCTCTTGATTTTAGCGTTGCTTAGTGGGACTCCCTTTAACATTTCCAATTTTACCAGAGTGACTTTATTTAACTAAATAAAGGTTATTTTTATTTAACTATATCTAACTTCACCCTCTTTGTAGCAATTTACTTTACGTAGATATATATTTGTGCTTAAACCAAAAGCGTAATTGGAACATTATAGTTCAACTGTTCAACACCTTTTGGATATTTTTTGTTAAATGTATTGTATTGCCAAAGAGTTAATGTTGCATTAAATTTATTTGAATCTTTCCAACCCATCTTCTGATCTTTCTTTCTTTTGGCTTCCAGTCAGACTTTGCTCATCCAGTGTGAATAGTATTTCATTCAGGGCTGCCGAGGATAAGAAAGGAGGCAAACATTTCAATGGAATGTCTCTTGTGGGGACGTCTGTGGTGGGTTAGAGGCACATGGTGTTTTACTCATATGTTCCCTCATGTTTGCTATTGAACATTTCATTTAACATTATCATAACCGCCTAATTAGAACCTGGGAGAGGAACCCTAGAGAGAGTGGACGGTCAGATGCTCAAGCCAATCCAGTGACCCTTACAGTACCAAACTGAATACTTTCTCTGGATTTTATATTTTCAGGGGGTAATATAGACCCCCTCTTAAGGGGGCTGTCGTAGCTTCCCTACCAGGAAAACTGAATGTTGCCAGGCACTGTGGGTTACAGCCGCCTCCATGAGGTAACCACCTCAAACAGCCTGAGGGATTTGCTGACAAGCAGCAGGTTTGCTGATGGCACAGTTGTTTTTCCATTCAGATAGCATGCTATTCATATCAACATTCCTAAATCTTAAAATTGTTTCAGTGACACAAGGCTGAAACAGGAAATGAACAGGAAAATGGGCAATACGTGTTGACGTTTGCAATGTTAATGGTTGAAGATTTTCCCTTGGTGAACTAAAAAATTCTTCCTTGGTAAAAAAAAAAAAAAAAAAACAATGTTAAGATAGTCAAGTTCCACCAGGCTGCTGTTACAGAGCCCCTGGGCTGCAAACTGCAGCCTTGGCGCATTGTTCAGCAATGCCTTATCAGTTTAGTGTGAGACAAGGTGACTCCGCTCCACCCCATTCCGAATAGCTGTGGACTTAAGCATGGCCGCGTGAGAGAACGTCTAGCCATAGTCGTGGGGGCGGGGGGGAGCGATTTTTTTCTCCCCCCCACATATCTCCACCCACTTGCCTTTACGTCGTTCACTGGAGGCGGATCCATTGCCTAGGTGTGTTATGAAACGCTTATGTAAAAGAGAGGGGTGGGGTTTTTTCGGCGGGGGGACTTAGGAGGTGCTATAATTTGAAAAGGCAGTTGTTTATTGTTGAGAAGCATGTATTTATTCCACGCCACCGCAAATTGTGGCTGAGGGCAGAGCCCGGGGCCCTGTGTGTAATTAGAGGCAGAGGCAGAGTTCAGGCACAGCCCAGAGGGCTGTGGCCCCCACCCCGCCACTGGCAGACACGTTTGACTGGGATCCCCGGCTCCCACTGCGACCCCCCCCATCCCCCGCACACGCACACACATATACGGTATGCGCGCACGTGTGGATCCTCTCGTACACAATCAGTCAAGGATGCAGCACCTCACCAGCTACTGGATGTGACTCCTGGGACGCCCTCCATCAGAGACTCCAGCTTCTGTTGTCTGTGTGCCCACCCATAGTTTTGATGCTGGAGACTGTCCGTCCGGCTGCTGCTCTGACATCACCAGCCTTACTCAGAGACTTTTTTAAACCCGGCTCCTGAGCTTTTTAGCCCTGACGCACACCGTCCGGTGCTGACTCAGGAGCTGCTGAGAAGGGGGAAGCCAGGACTGCCGTAGCACTATGAGTGTGTCCACGACGTCCTGGTTGTGTATTTTTGGCTTAGCGCCCCCCTCAGTCATCCAGGAAGATTTCCCTTTGATTAGGTCCCTTGAACAGGGGTCTGGTATTCCGGTCTTGGTTTACCAAAGAGGGAGTGACACCCACTCAAGCAGTCAGTCACACAAAGCTTGGTGCATAAACAAGTCAATTGCTGGTTTTAGACACAAAAATCACCGATCACACTACTTTCCGAAGCGTTGTCATCCTCTGTAGTTTTCTGTACCGTAGCTGAGCCACAAAGGTATTCATCCTACTGCTGCCACTCACACCAATAATAAAACCTGCTTTCAAGGTTATACATTTTGTTTCTCTGTGGCCTAATTAAAAATGAGGAAAGAAAAGCTTAACCATCGGCCTTACGTTGGAGCCATCTAATTTTGGCAAAAACAAAGCAGGTACCTATCCTTGCAAACAGCAAATGGGCCACTAGTCGGCCCATTGGAGATAAAAAAAACACTCCAACAGTACAAGAAACCTGAAAAGGCACACAGGGGTCAAATGTCCAAATCTCCGACCCTAACGCCGTTCCAGCTGTCCAAGGGGTCTGGAAAAAGTGGGTGAAAACAAACAATGGCGGCCTGTCAAAGTGGCCTCCTTCCAAAACAAAGATTTATCCTCCACGAAGCGCACAAAACGCACAACCACATTGCGCAAACAACCTTCCAAGCTCAACCCGTGTCCTTAGCAGTGTCTTCTCAGGACGGGAACCTGAAGATGGGGTCACCGCTCTGAGGAGGTTTGGAAGATCACAAAGAGGAGGGAACAAAAGCAAACAAACTATGCAGCCACGAGCACAGCCAAGACAAGTGGCTGATACTCCGAGAGCATCCTCATAATAGATGGCCAGGAAACCGTGCTTATTGTGGCACAAAAAACAGCTGGGTTTGTGGGCTCCTGATATCCGCACTGTGGCTTCTGCTGCCTCTTTTAGAGACCCAGAGTTCGACGTGCCTTGCTATTTTTGACACAGGTTCTTCCTGTGGCTTTCAGTTGCACAACTCCTTTTCGACCAAGGTTAAGCAACTGGGCTGTCAGCAGCTGGGGTTGCTAGGCACACTGAAGTGAATGAACGGGAGAGATGGGACCGGGGTTACAATGGAACACGAATGGGCATGGCATCTGAGGACTGGCGTGACATTTTACCAAGCGTGGATGTGTGTGAAAACAAATACTAAAGTGCTTGGGTGGATGTACCTCTTTTTTGATGTGTACTTTGTACATTCAGGTGTTCTTTTATCTGTAAAAACTTTGTCTTACTTGTTCCAATTTTTTAAATGCAACCCCTCCTACATTGTCCACCTTTTAGCCATTCTAAATTTCAGACCTGCACATCATATATATATATATATATATATATATATATATATACAGTATATAAAATATGTATTAATATATATAAATCAGCTTTGTGAGGAACAGTGGTTTGATGTGCACTTGACCAACTGTCCAACTTGTCCAACTGAACACTTCCTCTGGGTTCAGTGTTTTTTCAACACTGCTTCAAATTCATTTCAAGCCTCAGTAACCATTACAAGTTACATGACAAGTGTAAGTTACCCTGCTGATATTTCTTTGAGAGTGCTGAGAGAGAACTCCACTGTGGTCTTTAGAAACTCAGCAGGTGTTGGGGAAAGCTTTTACAGAACGGTTATGATTGTGCACGGCGTGTTGTGTCCTCCTCACTCACTCACAGTCCTGTCAAATCTCCTTCGGCAACGGCACTATAAAACGCTCCTTCTTCAAAAGATGAGGCACCGAGCCACACAAGGACATTGCCCCAGGCTGATAGGCAATAGAAAACAGCCTGTTTCTATAAAACATTATAAAAGCAGAGTTTAGATGTGGACTCCTTTTGCCACTCATTGGGCATGGACAGTGCAGCCACTCTGTGTCTGGCACATACATAATTCATTCTAGTCTGTTCATAAAACATTAATTCCATCATTTACCAGCTTTTAAAGTGGAAAACGTTTTAAGCTGGTGACAAATGGTGTATTTTGAAAAATATTTCACTGTTCATTTGAGGACACTTGAAAATACTTGAAATATCAATGCATATGTAATATCTTTTTTTTTGGATGTCTGAAGAACATAAATTTAAGATGAAATCAGTGGAGGTTTGAGGTCTGTGCTTATTTACTGCTGGTTTAATGGGGGATGATGTGCATTGTGTTCATATTGATTTTCACCCTCTAGGATAAAGAAGTGAGGGCATACCATAGGGAATTTAAATAAGTTTTAAATCCATAATCAACCACAAATTGAAACCACACATATGATAATTGAACTGGGACACAAAACTAAGAGACTGGACTGCCTATCAGTTGAAGGTGATGGTCATGCTGTACAAACATCCTCTTCATCAAAAGCATTACTCAGTGCATTTTTGGTAGAGATTAAAGCACAACACGGCTGCAGGATAGAGAGAGTGAAATGTGGGAGGGATGGAGAAAGTGATAGAGGGAGGGAGGGAGAGGAAAGGAGGGAGGGAGAGAGGAGAGGAGAGAGGGGAGGGAGGGAAAGGGAAAAGAGTAAACCCAAGGCTTCATCTTGGCAGCGTGCTGCTTCACTCATTCACTCTCTCCCAGCCAACGACGCAAGTGGCTCTCAACAGAACCAGTCGACAGGTGAGTGAACTTTGCCTCATGGCTCATTCATCCTCCACTCTACCAGAGCGACTCCACTCCACTGGCTAATTTAACCATTTCTCCAATTCACTCCATGATAGCCAATTAAAAACTGAAGGGGCTCATTTTAATGCAATAAATTACAAACATATATTACTCCTGTCTTGTGAAAGGCATCCTGCCAGGGGCATTACAGGTGCTTTTTCAGTTCAGTTTCCCTCCATACAGGGCTGTGGCACTTGATTTATTTATTGGCTTGGCAGCTTGGCTGAGCTCTTCTACTTTTAGCTTTTGGTTTTCTCTGCTCGTTGTAAATTGAAGTATGTTGTTACAGCCCCTGGGCAACATTTTCATGCAGCTCAGACTACTTTGGGGAGAGTGGAATGAGAAGCGAGCTGAATTAGTTGCATTACTAATTATATGTCTACCTTTGGTGTGTATATAGTTATTATACAGGTCTGTGGCTTTGGCTCCTTGCGTGCCCGTAACATTTTAAAAGTTAAGCACCAGACAAGTGCATATTTTTCTGTAGTGGAATGATATTCCCCAAAAGAAACATGCCATAGCCAAGCAATCCGGTCATTTAGTTTTGTTGACCTCTATTTGTTGTCTTCATTTCTTCATTTAATTTCATTTTCTGTAAGCATCTTCTGTATCTATTATTGCATATGAATATTACAATACTGCTAAAATATATTGTTAAATGTACATTGTTTGAGCTGTTGATGAGCAGTATCCTCAACAATGATAGAAGAAGCTAGAGAGATTTCTGGTGAAAGTTTGGATGGTCTGGAATATTTTCATCCAGTTAGTTTTTGTCTGAAGGGAAACAGAAGGAAACAAGTGCCCTACACTCTAACGGGTTCCACAGAGACTGTAAGAGGGGCGGGGAATTGCTCTGGCAGCATTTTTACATTCATTGAATTTTTGATATGGAATTTTATGGCCAAACATAACTGCTTAAACTATTGTACATGATCTCAAAGTTATAGTCCTTCCAATAATAGGCTATTAATAAAAACAAATATGATCATCCATAACCTGTTACCAATATGAATACTTACTAGGGATCATTATCAATTGTAAATAATTGGAAACTATCATGACTAATTATTAGTGTGTTAAGATATGTAAACTGATATATGTATTATATCAGTATCACCTTTAAGAGATGTGTGCATTGATGAGAACCAGTTAAGGAATTACTTTCTGGATTCACGAACGAATTATTCTGTTCATTGGAGTAGTATATATTGTGTCAGTCTAAGAGTTCAATGGTGGCAAATGGCTGAGAACCTAATTTACAAAGAACCTATGTAAATATTATTTTCACATTTGCGCCACCGTTGGTTTATTAATTTGATTTGTAAGCTATTTTTTCCACGCAATTAATTGTTCACTTTTATGTGTACTCTGTACTGTACAACACTGGTTCACCACGTCCGTCTCCTCAGTCTCATTGGCCGGAATCTATTAAATCTCTCTCCTGAGGGTGTCAGTATTGGACTATAACGGGCTGATTAAAGCGACCGGCCTTTTTTTTCTTTTAAATTATTAGAGTGTTTTCGTAAAGACAGATACCATATACAAATATTATATGTAGACTTACCACACCTAGGCAAGGGATGCAGAGAATAGAACATATGTCAAATTCGCTAAGGATTAATGAAAAGAATATTAACATAATTTGATTTGCTTTTGAGTAGCCTTCTCGGCTATCAAAGCAATTACACACGTCACTAAATTTAAAGGGTTTGCAAAGTTGACATTTTAGTTAACTTCATTACTTTTCAGGCCCTAACATCTGTATTCTTTCCATACAGAAGTCAGATCGAGCTGAGGAACGATGCTGGGGCTCTATCTGTGCGTCACCCCGCTGCTTGTTTTCTGCGCTCACGGGAGCCCCGGATCCCCGCGCCGCTCACCCCGTGCGCCTGCGGTGAGGGTGCGTCTCGCAGGCAACAGTCGAAATCAAAACGAAGGGCGTGTGGAGGTCTTCTACAACAACACCTGGGGCACTGTGTGCGACGATGAGGTCGACATAAAGCTGGCAAACGTTGTGTGCAGAGAGCTGGGCTTCCAAAACGGCATCACGTGGGCGCATAGCGCCAAGTACGGGGAGGGAGATGGTGAGTGTCTCCAGTTGAGCGCGCGGCAAGATTTGCCCGCTGTCTCTGTTACTGTATCGATGACAGACAGTCAAACCACACATTTAAGAAACTGTGATTTAATGGTAAAATGCTGACCGCATTGTTTGCTTAACCTAATTGCAAGTTACGTTCCTCTTTGATTTATCGGTGCAGTTCACTTGCTCGGGCTCGCGGATCTCGCTGCCCCGAAAGCTCCTAGCTCGCTGAGCACCTGTTTGCAGCTATGAAAGCTGTATCCAAGTAACACAGCTAAAAGCACACTTGCTTTACACTGAAATAACTTTTTTTTTAAATCGGTCATTTAAACACCCAGTATTTTATTTTTATAGACAGTGATTTATGCCTGTTGCTGTAGGCTCATTTAATGCGCATCAGAATTTTTCACAAAATCCAAAGCCTCCTGCTACTGTTCTTTGCCTCCCCTCGCCATGCCCTTTAATTTAGATTTTGTGGGGCTATAAAGTGTCCTGTAAACCACGGCAAGTGTAGCACAACGCTGGCAAGGGAACACTGTCATTAGACAAAAACAAACGTCCTAGTACAGCCGAAAAATTGGGCACTTCATCGAACAGCGGCAACAAAAATGAAAGCACTTTTTGGAATCTCATTACAGTTCTCTGCAATTTCTGATCGTTTAGTGACTGATTTTTCCATTACCGTGTTTGTTTATAGTTGTTTTTTAGCAGCGTACTCTATTACTAAAATGCTGGCCTTTCAACCTTACATACCCTCATACATAGGCATTCCAGGGTGATGGTGGAACGTGTGATAAGCCTTGTGGGCCTAAAGAAAAAAATGCGCTAAATTTGAGCTGGGTGTTCTGATTCTGCTGGTACATTTTCGTCTGAATGTCCACCAGGCGTTTCTCATGCTTCTTGCCTGCAGGTCCTATCTGGATGGACAATGTGCGCTGCGGCGGCTCGGAGCGCTCGCTCACAGAGTGCCGCTCTAACGGCTGGGGCGTCCACGACTGCAGGCACACGGAGGACCTGGGGGTGGTCTGCGGCAACGAGAGGCGCCTGGACCACCTCTACCAGGGACCGTCGCGGCCGGGCTACCACCGGGGGCACCCTATCGCCCTGCGGCGCAACATCAGCACACCACGCCAGTGGCACGACAACTCGGCGAGGTTCGGCAACAGCGCCGTGCACGACCTCCCGCGGCTGGGCCCGCCTGCCAGGAGCCAGCTGTTCAATGGACACAGCGCGGTGAGCAGCCGGGGGGGGGGGGACTGCTGCTCCCTTTCCTCCCGAGAGACTGATCCCTCTTAAAGCATCGCTTGAACATTTGTGGTTATGAGTAATGTGTTGCTGTCTGCTGGCCGGAGCTCTGTCTGATTTCAGACTACAGCGCTTTAGGCATGTTTGATCAGCTGCAGGCCTGTGCTCCCTCCCTTAGCTACTGGTCTTGAATCAGATTCAAAATTCAACACTAAATGATTGGGATTAGAGTCTGGGTTGGTAAAATGGTGAGATGATCTTAGATCTGTTGTCAAAGGTAGACAGTACCCAGAGCATTTCATCACTGGAAGTATTAAAACCAGTTCTGTTCATTCACAATTTATCAGCTGTGAGTTTATGGAGGGGGAGTTGTTTTAATCACTGTGTCTTCGTGTATCTCTCTAGTTCTGTTTATAATTTAATCACTTACTTAATTACTTGGCATCGCTGATGTACAGAGCAACTTGGCAGGAAGAAATCACTTGTATCGCTAGTGTCAGATTTCTTAACGGTGAGAGGGGCATTCACTGAGACATCCGGCTCTTTGAGGGAGGGTTAGATCCTGGCTGAGGGGAGCTACTGCATGGCGACTCATGTTTTTATTGGTCGCTGCTCCAAGACTGCACCTGGACAGATCTTGAATGGCGAAAACTCACCCGTTCTCAGGTGGCCCTTCAGCAAATAAAGATGTCTGTGTCTGAGAATGGGGTGGAGTCAGCGCTCACGATTAGTCTCAGCTGAGACCCGGTCATAACTCTCCCAGGCAGGATGCTATGCAAATAAGCTTGACTAGCTTAAAAAAATGGCTAAGCCTCCATCCAGAAACTGTCTAGGGCAGCAGCTGAATAAAAGCATTGTCAAATTATTAACATTGAGAAAGCATTTCTCAGTACAATACACTGACCTTTAATATAATATTAATGTTGATCAGAGCTGCAGTACCTGGCTTGTGCTAGGTCTTTGGCTTGGAATTCAGTCTTTAAATCATTTACTAACATCCATCCAATGAACTGGAATATTTGTTTAAAAGCAAATTAGTATACCCTTTATCATTCATACACACTGTAAGAAGTTTTATTTTTGGTGATGTATTGCAAAGGACTGACTGTCAAATTCATGTTCTGTTTTTTTATTTTGCTTTGGAGATATATGGGAATAAAGTGCTGTTTGCCACCTAAATAGGACATAGGTCTACGTAGATGGAAATATGGAATATTTGTCAAAGTTGGTAAGAATGTTACACAATGCCTTTGTCTGACCACATTTAGAATACTTTGTCCAGTTGTGGGCATAACAATATAAAAGCAATGTTTGAAGCTGTTAAAAAAGTGCAGAGAAGGGCAACAAGACTAGTTATAGGTATCAAACATATAAGTTAAGTCTTTAGTGTTGGCAAATGGAAGTCAGGATGAATTTGATTGAGGTTTTTAGATGAAAGGTTGATTAAATAGACCACAGAAGATATTTCAAGTGGATCTGATCTGTCAGCAATAGAGGGCCACTCAAGGTTAATGTCTCACAATCACTAGGATGCACTTATAGCTAGTTAGAATATGTAGAATAATAGAATATTCAAAATATGTGATGTGAATATTGTTTGACAGTCACTTTAAACAGCTTTGTGTTAATATCTTTACATGTTGAGGTTACAATTTACATTGACATTTACATTAAGTGATTTAGCAGACACCCGTATGCATAGCGGCTTGCAAAAAGACATGCAAGTACTCCTATGAATACCACTTCACTGAGCACTGATAAAATTACGATTTAATTGCCTCCTCTGCTCGCCCCCTAGTGGTAACATAAATATCCGCTCATCTCTTCTCCTGCAGCCCATCAGCAAGGTGAGGATCGAGGAAGTTCGCCTGAGGCCCATTCTCACTGCCACCAAGAACCGCCCCCTTGTGACAGAGGGCGTGGTGGAGGTGAAGCACGCGGGGAGGTGGCGCCAGGTGTGCGACCTGGGCTGGAACCTCAACAGCAGCAGGGTGGTGTGCGGCATGCTCGGATTCCCCGCGGCGGAGCAGCACAACGTCATCGCCTACAAGTACGTAACACTTTGTTCAGTCATGATACAAAAAAGCAAAAACTGGTTAGCAGAAAGCCGGCTCCCTTTCCTTCTGGATGTTTCTATGGTGAATGTGGATGAATCTTTGACACAGGGGCTTGCTGTGATGGACAGTCACTGTGGGCCATGATGGATGCTCACTGTGGGTGTGATCTGAACTTCAGTGAGCCTTTTTTGTTATTGTTTTTTTTTTGGTGCGTAGGTCACTAGAAGATAGCTAAGGAATGGATCAGTTTGGCGGAAATAAACATTTATAATGGAAAGCAGAGTCAGACAGGCAGGCCTATTAGTGCTCCTTTAAGTCACCTTTTCTGTTAGCCACAAGCCTGTTTGTCTGCCTTATCTTCACCTCACAGGCAGTTTTTTAAAGACCTCAGCCTCTAGGCAATGATATAGAGATCTCTCTCACTGATACAGTTTCCATTTCCCTGTATTACTGTTGAACAGTTAGACTTTGAATTTTGGATTTCTTTGACAAGGCCTAATGTCTCGATTGCAGTAGCCCATCAATTACTGGAAAAGGCTCCATGGCAGGTACACTGTTGGAGTGGCTGGAGAATAGACTCTTTAAAAAAAAAAGCTTATTGATTTTGTTTCTTTTTTGGATCCATTTCAAACTTTAGATGCTGCTTTAATCCTCTGGCTTTTTAGAGCTGCCCTCAGTGCAGGCTGCAGGTCCTTCCTTAAGAGAGTTACATCTCTCCAGCCTTTGTTCATGGACTGTATTTTCATGCAGCATTGTACTGTAAGGCCATGCATGTTAAAAACTGATTTACGTTGCACAGGCCACTAATTAGGCCTGATCAGTGACTAAGGGTGCTGTTCAGTCAAACTGCATTGTGCTGTTATTGATGTGAATGGAATGGCAATGTGCCACTCAGCAGATCTTAATTACAAAGCTGCGGTGCACCCAAAGCTATTCGCAGTGGAGTGTTGTGGTGATGCTTGAAGGTCAGGTTGCCCATTGGATCATGTCCATCCAGAATGAAGAATCCAAACAAAGACGCACCCAAACAAAGGCTGGACAGACTCCTCTGTCCAGGATGCATGCAGTATATTATTTAGATTTTACAGAGGAGAGAGTGTAGGGGGGATATACTTAGTGTGCTTTGAGAACAGATAGCTAAGTGAAGTGCACCTTTCAGTGACTGACCGTAAGCAAGTTTTGCATTTCTTTTATTTCTTACACGTCTTTCATTTTAAATCACGTTTTACATGATGATTTGAAGGGAACTAGAAAATGTAACACATTATGGATACTATAAATAATAAAAAAATAATACATTTGGCACATTTCCTCATCTAGAGTACATGTGTGATTTAGCCCAGGATGGTTGTTCTTCGTCTTTAACTGACTTTCATGGTTCCTGTGTAGTCTCACAGTTGAGGTATTGAATGGTTTAACCACTGGTCACTGATGGTGCTCTTGGTATTTTTCATACACCTTGCAGGTGGCAGAATGAAGGATAAAAGTAGTGAACAGTTTTGGACATTTAGAGTTTTTGCTAGTCTTAATACCTCTATTTTCTCATGCTCCATCAGACACCCTTGTGTTTCACAAATTTAAGGGCCTCCTATTTCCTTAATGAGTAGGATTGAGATGTGGTGAGAAGGCTGTGCTGGGAAGGGAGTTGAATGCTGTTCACACTTTGAAGAGGCATACTTTATCACAGCAGAGGGTAACGCCAAAAGGCCTTACCCTACCCTTCCTCGGTATGCCTTGAATAATGGGCGGTGGTCATCTCAGAGAAGTGGATTGGTTTAGCGCTCAAAGACTGCTTTGAAATGGGCTGTGAGAAGTGCCGTAACCAAACATCTCCCGCCATGGGGAGGGAACTGAGTGCCTCGTACTCTGGGGTGTCCTCCTGTTAGAGGCCTATGAATGCGTGCATGTTTGCATGAGTGCACCCGTGTGTGTGTGTGTGCCCATGTCTGTGGGCATATGCATGCGTGGGTGAGTGCATGCATGTTTACGTGAGTGCATGCATGTGCGTGTGTGCCTGCCAGCCTGGGTGTGTGGTGACTCCAGAGCCCTGTTGTAGTGCCACATGGGCAGGCTCATATTTTTAGAGGCCTGAGTGGGAGCTGTTTAGGAGGTATAAATATAGCACTGCTGAGCAGCCCAGCTCTTTGTCCTCCCTGTGCAGTGGGCACTCATTGCTCCCTGTAGTTTGGACACAGCAGTGCCCCAACAGACTTCCAACGGGCACACGTGGGCACCAGAGAGACATAGAAAGAGACAGAGAGAAAGAGTGTGTGACAGATTTATCTCCTAAAATCCATGTGTGCAGCCTCTCATTCTATGCACTCTTCCTGTTTTCCTCTCTGTCTCCTCCATTCTTTTCTCTCTCTTTCCCTCCCACTCACACTCGCACTCACACACACATGCACACACACAAAAATGCTTACACACCAGACAGCAGAAATTAGGAACATAGTTTTAAGAACACTTCAGACGACATCTGCTGAAGAAAGTGATGTGCTGTTGCTGGCGGAGGGTTTTAACTGCAATTCCCTCAGCCGAATGTCTAATCTAGAATTGTTAGCTAGCAATGGTGTTATTACTGCTGCTATCTGCCGTCCAAAAACATCTCAATGTTAGCGAGGAGAAAATGATACTGCATGGCTAAATATGCTTTAAGTGCTGCTAGTGCTTGTCACAGCTTTTTTAAACTCCTATTTACATTCACGAGCTGTGTTATTAATGTAAAATGTTGATTTCGGGAGTAGCATTACGTGTGTTTTAATGCTAGTCCTCCAAAGCTGCGCTCCTTGTCTTCTAATTTCATAGAATTACTCTGTTTACACTGGCAGTAAGCATGCTCGGCAGCACCTCCTCCGAAATAGCTCCACTGTTGATGCCTGCCCAAGTTTGCAGTGACATGAGTGTGGTTCTGAATTCCTCCGCTTGCCGTTGGTTCAGCAATGTGGACCCTGCTGTAGGTCAAAGACGGTTTGTGTCTGCGTACATAACCACAAGGCCACCCATCCGGACATCTCACCCACCTCCTAGCATTTAGACCCTCACTTTCCATTTAGTCCTCAGTTTCCTTCACCTCCTCTTCACTGAAACCAGTTCAAAACTGAAGTCTCATGTCTCTAACTATTAAGGGTTTTACATGCTCTCATTGTGGGTACAAACATGCCTTATCGGAGGAACAATTTTCCCCCTTGTGCTAAATTTGAAACCTTTATGATCGCTTCTGTCTGTGCTGACAGCTGAAGTCTATAATTTACAGAGGGCCCTATGGAATCTGAGTTACAAAATAATATGGATGGATTTGCAAAATCCAGACACCAGAATAAGGCATTTTTGCTCACTGCTCCAAAATCAATAAAAAAAAAAACATATGCATGTACAATTTTAATGAAAATTCAAGAACTTGGTTTAGGATTTTAAGTATCTGAAATAGTGTCAATAGATATATACCTTGATAGATATATAACTTGATTTAGGCACAGCACCTCTTTATCCTATGAAAATATCCAATGGGATGCAGTGCATATCCATCCTCTGTCTTAGTTACCCTGTTCTGTCTTAGTTACACTGACTATCTTTTGTATACTACTCGTAAATAGCCCTCACCCCCAGGCTTTTTACCCGTTATGTCATGGAATGCTGTGAGGAAAAAGCACGGTAATCAGTCAGACTAATTATGGTCATTGTGAGCTCACATCGAGATTTAATGACTGTTTTCAGATACGTGCGCATGGTTTAGGCCTTGAACCTGCTGCATGCACATATCGAGCATTGGTGTAGTCTAAACGTGTGCTGCAGGTGGTGTAGTTTATATAGGTGGAAACAGGTGTTTGAATTGCGATGGCCACTGTAATGTTGCCATAAACAGCCCCCCCAAGTATGTGAGTGATGTGTTGTGTGTGCCAACAGCAACCAGGTGGATCCTAGAATAATTAAACCTGAATGTGTGCGTGTATTGCTGTAATGCACTGCAGATCTGTGAAATGCTTTCAGTGAACAGCAGCCGTTTCGCTAGCACTCCGCCCCCTTCACCGCAAATGTGTCCCACAGACTAAGATGGGTGAAGGCAAAGACAGACGAACCCCAGTGGTCTTTGGCACAAACTGAACCAGCATTTCAGCTACCTAAGGAAAGACAGATGAGTCACATGATTGAGAAATCTAGGGTCGATGCAGCTTGAAGGGCTTGAATCACACAGCCACTTAATTCACTTTTTACTGCAGATATCGCGCCAGAGCTTTTCAAGGGGGAATGCCAGCCAGTGAGAGGACAAAGGTAAAGCAAGAGGGAATACTCGACTTGATGGGTAAAAAAAATGTTAAAAAGGGACATTGTCCTGGAAACCAGTACTTTGATGTCGTTAGGTTGAGTTTCGGTCTCTAATTAGGTAGGGGCTGGGACTGCGGCGGGTTCCTCCACTTCCTTTCCTGGGATAAGGCAAACGAAAAAACAAACCGCACTGAGGTCACTGCAAACCAAGCGTGTGTTATCACGCCGTGGGTACCTTCAGTCTGGCCAGGGGGCAGATAATGGGGCCCCTGCCAAGCCCCGCCCACGCGTAGGAACCGTGTGTCACGTATGCGGCCGCCTCTGCACTGTATATCTTGGATGCGCCGCTGAAGATGCAGTAATTACAAGTTGGGGTGGGCTGAGGCTTCTGAGATTTTCTTTTTAGGAAGTGCAAAAAGACATACTCAATTATAGCTGCACCCTGCTCTGGTGTGCTGCGTCAGCAGCAACCACTGGCTGTGTCACTCCAAGAGAGCTGGGCATTATAACCATGTTTTGTGCTTAATTATCCATATCCTAATTTAACTTTTTTTGGGAGTGGGGGGGACATAATTGGACCATGCTGGTGACACTCTAACTCTTCCATCTTCGCCTTCTGGAATTAAGTGTTCCTCAATTATCTTGTCTCTAATTTATTTTCGCGTCCAACTTTGGAAAGTATGGTCGCTTCTCATGAGGACTTTAATTTTAGCCTTCATCAGCATTGCTTAGCTGTAATCTACCCCCAACACCACCTCCTTCACCCCAGGAATTTTTATTTTCCCCATTGACCCGTTTTTCCTGTCGATTGTAGACATGCGCCTCAGGTCCGGGTGCAGCCTATGATGCTCAGTCACACACTCTCACTCATGCTCAGCCAGGTTGATTTTACCACTCTGAGAATTCAGATCTTGCCCAGGAGTCTTGTGGTGGTGGCAGTGGAGTACCCACAGTCCCCCTGGCTCCCAGCTAATTAAAGGGTTAGGGCAAAGCCCAGTGCAGCATCTCCCAGCTAATTGTACCATATTGCAGGCAACGCCGGGTCAACTAAGTGTCACCCTTGGGAATTTGCAACCGCAATCAACAAATTGTATAATGTCACTGGCACTCGGCCAACAGTCATGAACTATAGGATACATCCTGGAGGGAAGCTTCTCCGTCAGGGAGACTTGTGGCTTTATGGTCTAGTCTGGCTTCATGGGGCATTAGCCAAGCTGACATCTGGAAGGACATTTACTGTCTCAAGCCAGCTCACGCTCCTTTGTGACAGAGCAACCTTGCCCTAGGCCCCTCTACCATGACCCTTTGGAACATAGTGTCAATCAATCAAACAGTAATCATCTCTGAATTTGCTGTGCAGACAGAAATCAGAGGTGGAGAGTAACTTGAATGCTGCAGGTTGTTTTTTTCCCCAGGTATCTACAGCAAGGCCAGGGACACTCCGCACAAGGAGTACCAAAAG
Organism: Megalops cyprinoides; assembly: GCF_013368585.1. Lineage (NCBI taxonomy): Eukaryota > Metazoa > Chordata > Actinopteri > Elopiformes > Megalopidae > Megalops > Megalops cyprinoides. The sequence continues at coordinate 28,938,971 of NC_050597.1, read as the reverse complement.
GCATTCACTCTCACAGGAGCGTGCCTTAAATGGGCAGCCAGCAGGTGTAGATTAAGCAACCTTCAATCAGAGAAAGCACAGAACAGCTGGTAAAGACACGGAGGCTGACTGGAAGAAGCGAGAGAGAGCTGAGAGCGTGAACCAATGCCAAAAACAGCAGCATGGTTGTTTTCTCCAAACAGGCAGTCTCTCTCTGTCATTTAAGCCTTCCTGGGGTTTGTAAACTAGGGGTGGGACTCCATGGCTAATTACACAGGCAGGTGGGACTGTTGAAACAAATTAAAAACACACCATGCTGCAGTGCTTGTGTATTTTGAAGTGGAGCACCAGGTACTGGCTTTGCAAATAAGCCTTCATTTCATACCTACTACTCTCAGCTAACCATCCCTGTTATACTCTCTCTTAGGCAAACACTGTGTTACAGGACAAGAAAGTACATTTCAAGTGCCTGTGCATCTTTAAATGGCAATTGTGCAATAAGCAGTATAACACAGGCAACTATGTTGTTCATCCATTTGCACCCATTCACATATAGATATCAGTTGAACAGAAGTCAATTGAAGCAATGCTGGAATAACCAGTAAGACACTGTTGTCCAGAAACTCACATGACTTCACATGAATGGATTACCACCTATATTCCCCAGTAACATCAATTCAAATGAATGTCCACCGATATTTGTTATATTACTAAATGAGATATAATAAGGCATGCATAGTAATATATGTGTGTATATATGGATATATTACTTACATCTGCCTTGTCTTTAAAATTCATTTCAACTTCGTATTGATCTTGTATAGTAGCTGCTGCATGAGAAAACTTTTAAGATGCAAATATGTAAAATTTGGAACAATGGAAGGAATTGGAGAATTTCACAAACCGTACGAAAGTTATAACTCACTGTCTTGAACAAAGTGATGTCTTTCTGTTTCATATTGTTAACTCTTCTGATCCAGCATTCATTTGTGTCTAGACCACACAGCAGGCTAATCCCAGCAATTTTACACGCATAAATGACATCACCCTCAGGAGCAGTGCACTAAATTCGGCTGCTCCCGATCCTCATCAACCACAGCAGAGATGTTCTCTCGCCTCGCCTCTTCTACATCTTTGTCTTCCCGTTCCTGGGAAGGAAATAACACCCTGAACATTTGGGACTGACCCGTGCAGCCACACACTGCAGTGAACGGTCACCCCCATACCCTCCAACACAGAGTCAGCTGTAACCAGTGGAACTACAATGTGTGTTTGGCAAAATGGCCACTCCATCACCTCCCCCATATCATTACATTACATTACATTCATTTAGCAGATGCTCTTATCTACAGTGACCTCCAGCACAAGGGGACAGATGTGCGTCTGTCCAAGTTAAATTAGAAAACAGTGTAAGAGCAGGCTAATGACACTCCATCAATGAGTGCAAGCACAACATCATTCAAGCACTAGCGAAATATAACTTGTGCTAATATGAAACAAGACAGCCTCGAGAACTATGGAAAGTTAAGTAAATACACTACCGTATAGTACCATATCAAGTGCAAAATGTAACAGATACATCACAAATGGACAGATTAAAAAAACATGTTTGACAGTTTAAAGTCTTAAAGCCTTATTTTTTACAGCTGTCCTTTCACAATGACACTAGAAAGTTATGAATACTGCTCTGTGTCATATCATGTTTGGCCACCTCTGTCATATAGTAACAGAACCAGGAGAGTTAGTAGAAAGGTAGCTGTGGAAATCAAGAAGCCCGTAGAATCTCTTTGCGTAAAACACATTGTCTGATGTTTAATTCGGCTACTGCTATAGGTCCCCACAGTAAAAGAGTGATACTGTGCAAAATGGTGATAGTGTAAAAATTTCCAACCCTCTTTGATTAGTGTGGTGCGTGTTGAGGTCATGCTTTTATGGTACATACCGACCTGGGCCTAAAAAACATATAACAAGTTGCCCTGCACTGAGTCAACTGCTTACCTTCAGGGTGACAAAATAACAATTTCAACAGCGTGTTCTCACTCACGTGTGTCACGAAACTCCTGGAAGCAATGGCCCCTCAGTCCAGAGCCCATGACTGGTAGACCATAAAGCTTGGAATTCCACACAGAGAACACAGCCCTTACTGTGTGCTTTATTGGAATGTCCAGCCACATGTTTGTTTCCTTAAGTGCTGATTAAGAGAGGGCCGAACACTCACCAAAATCCTGCAAGAGGTGTTTTGGTCATGACTGGCCCAACTGTGATTGGACAGCACACCCCCCCCCACCCTCCCCCCCTTTGCTTCCTTGTCAAGGTGGGGGAGATTTGAAAGCAAGCTCACCCACTCCCAGCTGGAGGAGTCTGAGATGGGCCTTAGCCTTGTGGCCAGTTGTGCCCGCCTGCCAGTAACCCTCTTCTTGGCCCCAGGAGGGACCAAGATGCCAGGCCTCGCTCTCAGAGGAAATGTCTGTTTTGTGTATCAACATTTTTTTGAAAGCATTTGTTGGAGTGGACATGACTGACCAGCACTAGGGAGCTGTGTGCCAGAACTCCGTGTGTGTTTATGTATTTAGCTTAACTCCAGTTTCCCAAAAGTATCACCCATCGCTGTTCCTGTGTATCACCCCATTTTGTGCATCTGTGTGGTTACCGGAGTTCGATGTGCAGGGGAGGTGCCTTTAGGCATGCGTCATTTCCAGAACAAGGTTGCATATTTGTTTTTTTGACTTGCAGTTATTTATGGAAAACTGTATTTTAATGTGCATGATGTCTCTGTACATTTCGTGCCTTCGTTTCCTCTCCCTGCTCCACAGCATCCTTTTTTCCCCCAAGGCTGCAAACATTCATGTTTGACATTTAATATGTTCTAAATTTGGCCCACCTGTGATCCTGTACATGTCCATTTAAACACTAGACATTTCATGGGACACCAGAACAGAGGTTGATAGGGACTGACTTAGCGAGACTGCGGGAACAATGAAACTACAGTGGCCTTCTGCCACTGCCAGTGCATGCTTGTTTTGTGTCTGAAATCTTTGTTTTCCATGTGACAAGTGTTCATGTACAGGGTGTTCTATCAGTCAGGGATGCTGATATACGCATGTTCCAGTAGTGGATTAAGACCCACTCTCAGATGTGTTGTATAACTGTAGCGAAGAGCGAGACCAGCCTCGAACCCGGGTCTACGGGATACCAAACCTGCAGCTTGACCGCACCACCAAAGAGCCTGGCTCTAATAATAATAATACAATGACACAGGCATAATTGTGTATGTGCTGATGTAGTCAATAATGTGGGCAGGAAGTGCACTTTCTGTGCGTCTTATGGTGATGTTCATGTAGCTAGTGAAACAGCGTGGCAAGGTGCTCTGATCTTTCACTTGGTAACCCCTTTTGTCTCTTACAGAAAAATTTGGGATTCAAAGGTCAAAGATCCTACTACCAGGTAAGCTTGTGGTTAGTTTGTGCGGTATTACATTTCTTTTGATGACTTCATAAAAATAGTGCAGTGTGTGCTTTACTAAATATTTTTTTACCTTAACAATAAAGATGATTTTGTTCATGTGTTCATAATGTGATCTTTGATTATGATATGCAATCTTGTCAAAGTGTCTCCTATTTCCATTGTATAATGCGGTTATAATATACTTTCAGTATACTTAAGTGCAAACCTCATGATGGTGCTGTTACCCCACCCACACAGGCTGAGCATGATGGCGGGGAAAAAGGGCTTTTGGGTGGAGAAGGTGCACTGCCTGGGCACGGAGCCCAGCCTGTCCCAGTGTCACTCCCAGCTCTCCATCCCGCGCAGCCAGACCCCCTGCAGGAACGGCCGGCACGCCATTGCCCGCTGCGTCCCAGGACCCCAGTTCTCCCGAATCTCTTCCGGCCGGCCCCAGGCCCCGCACCCCAGCATGGTGAGGGCCGCAATCTGATCAGTTCCAGATCCTGCATATCCTGATTGGGCCGCTCACTGCCCAATAGTGCTGCTCACTGCTCAGAGTAGTACCGTAACTGTGATAGCACTTAGATTAGCATCAAAACTGTGTCAGCAGTGGTGGTGGCCAGTAAAAATCTAACACGGTGGACTAGTTTTCAAACATTTAAAATTTTTGACCTGCAATCTGGCATTTTAGTCTTGGAAAGTGACTGCCCCGAAACCCAATCACATATCGGAGTATACAGCTTTAATATGTTGCCTTGTGAATGTGTACACATATGGTTAGCTGCTACAGTAGCGACTGACCTGTTGCCCACCCTGTTGTGTTTCCCCTGCCCCCTTATCAGCCAGTGGTGCGGTTGAAGGCGGGCCCACGTCTGGGTGAGGGGCGTGTGGAGGTGCTGCGTGAGGGGAAGTGGGGCACAGTGTGCGACCACCTGTGGGACCGCATCTCAGCCAGCGTGGTGTGCAGGGAGCTGGGCTTCGGGACGGCGAAGGAGGCCCCTACCGGAGCCTTCATGGGCCAAGGTGAGACTCTCTCCAGGCACTTGGTTTGCAGCATGCACACGGCAGGGGTTTTAATGTAAAAAAATGGTGATCTGAATGGGTTGACTGGGTTGAGTTCAATCTCTTCCTTGCCCTTGATAAAAGGTCCAAGTCAACCCTTGAGTTTAACATTTACATTTAAACAGTCCAGTAGATGCAGACTGGCCTTCTGTCTTTAGCACTCAGTGTAGGGGACTGTTCAGCCTGTTCTTCCTCATCTTACATTTTGTTCCTCCCTTTGACTAACACATTTACGCAACTGTTACATTCACCTGCAAATTGCATAACTTTATTTCCTGTTAATTTCTGCAGATGCCAAGTTCAATAGTTTGTAAGTCATAAAGAAAGTACATTTGCCGAAATGTATTAGTCAAAGTCAAAGACAAACCACAGTGTGGTTAGATTAAATCCCCCCACAGTCTGGCTGTGTTCCTTTCCCAGAAAAAAAAGTAAAAATGCAAGAGGGGTCTTATTTCTCTCATATTTGTACATTCATCAGAAATATTTGGGCAGGTGACGCCGGTGACCTTCCTGTAACTGACTGTGAAGGGAAGGTGGGGGGAGGGCGAGTGTTTGTGAAACACCATGTACAGTTGGGTCAGGTTCCATGACTAAGTGCACGGTAGCCGATGTTTACAGGGATTTGGGCTCTTGCATATTTGTTTTAGATTCTTTGCGAGTCGGAGGAGCTCTGAGCCCCAGCTTATCTAGTGCCTCCACGCCCGTCTGCTGCTGAATAGCCAGAGAATTTCACCATGCTGTCAGGGGCGAGAGGTGCTGAATGCTTGTCCTGTTCCTCGCACGGCCCTATGCCTTTGATCTGGTCGTGGCATGGATCCATCGGCTGCCTGGACGTTGGTGTGGTGGTGGTTACGGCATGAGGGGGAATTCCTCTGGTGCTGCGAGAGCCGCCAGGTGGCCTCGGTCACTCCAGACTTTCATCCAGGTGTAGATGTAGTTTACCTTGGCATTGAGGAGACTGGAGGCGCTGCTGGCTAACAGACTGCCTGAAGCCCTCTGGAATGCCATTCAGTGGTAGTATTTCACTGTCTGTCCACACCAAGTGACAGTTGCCCCAAGTCACTGAAGATTTAAAAATGCTCTACAGAATTTTCACATTCACAAGCACAGTAACTCCTGCCTTGTCATGAATTGTAGGTTATTAAATAGTTACAAAAATACACATTCATCCAGTCTGAATCCATAAATGCTTGTATGAAATACGGAGTGTGAGGGCAATGTTCTTACATGTCAGTTCTCCAAAATTGCCCAAAATGACAGGGCGTAACCACGCTAGGAGACTATTATATGCTAAATACAAAATCTGTAAATTGAATGTCTCTAGAGTACCTGGCCATTATATTATGTACAAGGTATGTCACTTTCCATAGGTTTCCGAACGTCTTCAGCATTTGGCTTTTGTTTTGTGTGCATGTGACAACAAGAGGAAGCTGCAAGGAAATCAAACCCCACTAGTACTAATTGGCAGTTCAGGGTCCGTTTGCTAAACATATTTTGATAGGAGTATAATACTGAGACAAAATTCAATTATGTGGCCATGGGAAGAATGAGTCTATTACATCTTGAAGCCATGCCAACTAAGCATCTCTGTCAGCTCCAAATAGATGATGATGACTCTCCATGATTTCACACACAAAGTGACCAGAGTGAACTAATGTGAAACTGTACTTTACCTGCATCAAGCCCTGTTTGAGAGTTGCCTCCACAACTTTACAACTGCAGTACAACAGTACAATGCCTTTTGTGTCACACACTGAGAGAAGATTCGTTGTTAATCTGTGAAATATACCTGTTAGCAATTAACAGGCGTATCAGTTTATATGCAGATCACCCTTACGCAGTTTGTTTCCTTGGTACTTGATTGTATCTAATGTTGGTAGACCTACCTTCATTGGCGCCGCATAAAATATTCTACATCTGATGATAACCAATAGAATAGGTACACTGTCTGTTTCTGATGTTAAGAAAGGAAATCTTGGATGGAGGAGTTGGTATGATGCTTACATTTATACTCTTAACTCTATATTTGTTGGTTACGATAAAATTTTGCAGTCTGAAAAGGTAATGAAGGTTATGTCATCACATTAGATGCAGTTCAATTAAAAGAAATCTGCCTCCAACAGGTGTTTTTTTTTAAACCAGTGCACCTGTTGCCTGAGTAAGGCAATCAGATACAGGTTCTGGAGGCTTAGCAGTTTACAGGCACCTTTTCAGCCTCTCCTTTTACAGGCTCGGGAGCCTCCACTGGATTTCAGAGTCATGTGTCTGTCTTTCACTTGTCCCCTGGAAGACTAGCATTTGAACTCCGGCCAGATGTTTGATCCGTTGCCAGGATTATCGGCAGTGGAATTGTTTTTGAACTGACCAGGAAGGAGAAGCCTTTTATTTTCCTCTATAAATACAATCTTCGTTTTCTGTATCTCCTCTCATCAGTCTCGTTGCGCTGCAATGTTTCCCTAAACTGAAAGAGCTGCTGGGAAGGCGTGTGGCATTATATTTGGACAGAGCGTGACATTACGTTGCGGCAGAACAGCTGTTGCATGTCAAATGGCAGATTCGCCTTTTTATCACAACGCCTCAGTCCACCCCCCCCCCCCCCGCCTTCCCCCCGGTTGTCCCCCTCAGTCTGGGACCGGCTCCTTGGAAACAAAGCGCTGTGTTTTTTGCGCACCGGCCTCGCCGTTGCCTGGCTGCGACGTTTGGAGATGAAGGTCGCCTCGCTTACACTTTTCCACAACGCGCTGCTTTTTAGACATTTTACACTCATGTATAATTTTCCCGGTGCGCTCCAGGCCACAAAAACATATGTCCCGTGAAAAGAGCATACATTAGCATCCAAATGAGAGAACAAGGCCAGACTGAGAGGAGTTATAATGGGAAATGTGTCGGGATGGTTTTCCTGTGCTGGCCACGCACAGCATACCGCCTGCGCCCTAATGAGAGCTCGCCTTTTTCATCTTTCCCTTTATTTTTACCTGCTTTTAAATATCACCGGAAATGGTTTGTTGATTATACTCACAGTGGAAGCGTGTCATACTGTAGTCCCCCTGTGTACTTTCCAGCCCGAAAAAAGCCACTAGAGGGGGTTTGATGTTTGAGGGAGGGTGCTTTTTTTTCTTCTGAGATTTCTAAGGTATATGTAAGGTCAAAAGTTCAGGGGGAGCTGATATGAAAATGAAATTATTTTGTGCCAACAGATCCACTTAGATTACAAAACAGTATATCTGTGGTTTGGGGGATCTGACAGCTAGGTGGCTTGTTAAGGCTTGATGCAAGAGATGAAAAGTGAAATTAATTTTGTTTTTACTGAATTTCTTTTCCAATGAGTCACATTATTTAACTTGTTATGAGTGCTGTTATAATACAAAACAAGACAAAGACGTGGTGGTTGCTTGTCAATGCACCATTCTTTTAACTGGCTCGTTGGAATCTTTGTTTCGCGCTGTTGCTGGCTGATATCTCTCATGGCGTCAGATAATCCCTGTCACGAAACAACGTGGTGGCCAGAGCGCCGCTGGGATTGAAAAGCGAGGCCGTGTCTGCCTCGGATGGCTGCCTCTCGCGCTGTGTCGTGAAGGTAAGCGTGACGGCCGAGCTGCCGCTGAAAGGACCGGCTCCGGGGGAAGCGTGCGCACCCGCAGATCGTCACGCCGACGGGAACAATGCGTTACCTCCCCGTCCCGGCGCGTCACCCTCACTCGTGCTCTGATCAAATGAAACCGTCAAATCAGATTGGCAGAGGCGCAGCACGGTCCTGCCCATCAGAGTAGCCGAGAGCAAAAAATACCCCCAGGTTTGGCATTGGGACCTGGCTGCCGAGAAAGAGACTTATTTTAATCCGCGCCTCAGACGCGGGTTACTGCAGACAGTAGCCGTCCCACGTGAGGCGCTATTAATACAGGAGCCAGTGCATTTCATCTGAAAGGCAGAAAACGTCTGGGATGAGTTCCCAAGCCGCAGGAGATTCCCACTGTCTAACCAGCGTGTCTTCCCTGAAGCCACCGCCTTCCAGGCCAGTGATGTTGCCAGCTACTTCGGATACCCACTGGAATAAGTACATCTATCCATGCCAGTCTCCTCGCCTGTCCCCCTGTCCGTTTATGCTCCTCTGTCCCTCTGTCTGTCTGTACCTGTGTGTGCTTGTAGGAATATTGCCCCATAATACAGGATAGGTCCAACTCACTTATTTTTTTTAGGTCATCGCACTCACAATGTTTTGTTTTACGTGCCTGGATGAGTACAGGAGCCACTAAAAGTCTTAATTTCTGTTTTACATTTTGGAAAATTTAATATTTTTTGTGTTCCAAATGTTATCTTGCATTCTAGCACAAAACTCAGATGGCTGGGTTTACAGAACAGTGTTTGAAGCCCAGTGTGCTCTAGAGTATTTGATTAAAGTAGTACAATTCTCCCAAAAGGTGTCAAAAACTGGCTTTTCAGCCCTCCATGAGGGTACAAGGAAGTAGATCCATCATTACTTTAAATAACATCCTGTATGAAAAAGTAATACATGTTGAAATATAGTCAGAAAATTTAAGAATATATAGAATAGATGACGCAAAATAAATATTCAGTTGTACACATGGAATTGGCAGTATTGGAGCAGTTTGAAATCTATGGCATATAATTTTAAATTTATTTAAACATATTTCCCTTATATTTTGTATGTCATATTTTACCACATGTGTAACGTTTTCTTAGGGTTTGTACAAATTTGATATTCCATTTGACCGCAGTGTCCTCTTATTTTGATGAAGATGCTGGTATTCGTGAGCCGAAGGGATAAAAACGCAGAGTCAAAATGACATACATCTGCTGGGCTTCTAGTTCACATCATTAGTTACCTAAATTACAGGGACAATACTCCTCTGTGTATATCCCATTTTAACCATTGGTGTACATTCAAATATATGGTGGTTTCAGCCAATATATGTAATTTTCTCTGCGCTTCCACATTAGGACGCTGGGACTTTAACCAATCCAGTGATTTGTTTCATGGCTACTGCAATTCTAGGAACGGCAGCCAAATACAGATCTGACATGGGTTTTAGATGGGCTTTGCAGCAATGATGTTTGGCCCAATAATATAAACAGCTGATTTAAGTTCCACTGGCTTGTAACAAATTAAGATTTTTTTCCAGATGTTTTAGCCTACTCTACACAACCAAATTTAGCAATAGGGGCTCAGTACCCGGCTACCTTGGTTACCATAGTTAGCTTGTGCCTCTCAGAAATGAAACTGTCCATGGTTAACTGCTGCTATTTGACCCCCCTCTCTCACAACATCCATGGGTAATACAGAACACTTGTGCAACATTGCTGCAATGTTGCAACAACATGACAGCACTGCTACAACGTTACAGGAATGTTTTGTGAATTGTATCTTTTTTTGGCCCTTTTTGTTGCCTGCGGTCTGCTCCAGTCTCCCAGGAGAGCCCGACATAGTCTGCAGACGCTTGCATTTTTTTGTTTTTGAAAGGGAAGAATGCTGGTAATGACGCGTAACATCTGAGCTTTTGGCGTCTCTGTAAAGCTGGCAGAAAGAGAGGCGAAACCGATACAGGTGGGAATTCATTGTTTGAGGGGTGGGATGTGTGTGTTTCATTTGAAAACAAACAAGGATTAGGGATGTTTGTTTCAACCTCAATCCCACACCACCCCCACCACCCCCACCCCCCACCCCAGCTCGCATCTGCATCCACACAAAGTGGTTTTAACTTTAATTTGTTATCAGAGTAGGAAAAACAGCTGGGGAAAGCCCTTACACCCAGCTGCCTGCCCACAGTGCGTAACAGAACATTCACACACTCACACACACGTACACACACACACATAAACTTGCACACACACGCACACACACACACACACACACACACACACACACACACACATATAAACTCGCACACACACACTCACACACACACACACTCACACACACTCACACACACACACACACACACACACACACTCACACACACATACACACACACACATAAACTTGCACACACACACACACACACACACACACACCCTGGCGGCTCACAGCAGCAGCTAACAGAGGCGCTCTTCCCACAGGAACGGGTCCCATCCACATGAACTCGGTGCAGTGCCTCGGCACGGAGCGCTCCATCATGGACTGCTACTTCCGGGAGGTCTCCCCCAGGACCTGCAAGCACAGCCAGGACGCCTCCGTCCGCTGCAACGTGCCGAAAACGGGCCTGGAGAGCACAGTGAGTGAACCCTTCCCTCCAGCACAGCACGTGCTCTCACAGTAGCAAGGTGCTTGGTGGTGAGGTGCTTGCATAAAGTAACCAGTGTTAAACAAAGAGCTAGCCCTTTCGCTACCAGTTGATGTTTTTCCTCCTGACACGTTCACCTTTGACCTTTGACCTGCTCTGTGTGTTCCAGGTGCGACTGGCGGGTGGCCGGCAGCCTGGCGAGGGGCGTGTGGAGGTGCTGATGGACATGGGCGGGCGAAAGCGCTGGGGTGCGGTCTGCAGTGAGAACTGGGGCATCAACGAGGCCATGGTGGTATGCCGCCAGCTGGGCTTTGGCTTTGCCGCTGTGGCCCATCAGGTGAGACCCCTGCCCCCTCAGGCCCATGCAGGGATTAATGAACAACTTTGGAATCGATTTAAAACAGTTTTTGCTCAGCTTACTAAGTTTGTTTTTAGTTAGTAGAAAGGTATTAACCTCTCTAAGACCCCACCCTGACCCCTCATGCTAATGTCTTATTTTGGCTCTCTTTACACACTTGATATTGCATTACATTTTGGTTTAGTTGCTTAGTGACACTCTTATCCTCAGTGACTTACTGTACATTTAGCGACTTACAATTTCTAACACATTTTATTTCCATGTGAAGCATTTGTACAACTGGTTATTTACTGAAGCAATTTGGGTGAAGTACCTTGGCCCAACGCCAATGTCCCACTAGTGAACCGGATTGGTAACCTTTGGGTTACGAGACCTGTTGCTTACTGCTAGGCCGCAGTGCTGCCCACTCCTGCCCTTCAGCATGTCACCATGTGCCACACCTTCTGAAAACCTATAATTACAGTCTCACAATGGTCTAAATGATTACAGTACATGCTAAACGAGGTCAAATAAACCTGCCTCTGAAACATTTATCATGAACTACATACTTTTTACTGTGACCATCCATTCACTTAATGCGATACAACTGCATCTTTCAGCAGATTTTCAGTATATCTTCCCTTACATCTTTCACTGAAAGGCAAGTTTAAAATGAATGACAGATTTCTTGTCCAATAGGAGGTGATATTACTGAATCAAACATTGCATGTGTGGCTATTCATAGGCTAACACAACCTGTCAGAAGCTGGTGATTGGGCTGGATCAGCCTGCCTATGGTTTTCCAGAACAGAGGCTTTTCCTAGTACACTATATGGACAAAAGTATTCGGATGCCTGACCATTACATTGTAATGACATTGTATTCAAATACATATACTTTAATATGGAGTTGGTCTCCCTTTTGCAGCTATAACAGCTTCCACTCTTCTTGGAAGGCTTTCCACAAGATTTTGGAGTGTTTCTGTGGGAATTTGTGCCCATTCATTCTGTAGAGCATTTATGGGGTCAGGCACTGATGTTGGACGAGAAGGCCTGGCTCGCAATCTCCGTTCCAGTTCATCCCAAAGGTGCTCGATGGGGTTGAGGTCAGGGCTCTGTGCAAGGCCAGTCAAGTTCTTCCACACAAAACTCATCAAACCATGTCTTTATAGTCCTTGCTTTGTGCACTGGGGCACAGTCATGTTGGAATAGAAAAGGGGCTTCCCCAAACTGTTGCCACAAAGTTGGAAGCATAGCATTGTGCAAAATGTCTTGGTTTGCTGAAGCATTAAGATTAACATTCACTGGAGATAAGGGGCCTACCCCAAACCCTGAAAAACAGGTGTGGCCAAATACTTTTGTCCATATAGTGTATCTATCAATGATGGTTATGCAATTAATTCACTTCACACTTTAATAGCAAATATTATGAAAATAATACTTAAGGGAATTTGGAAAGGAGCAGTTTGAAATTCACTTATACCCAGTTTTCGAAAAACCTAGATCCAGTTTAAGTGTAGTTCAGTTTGCTCCATACCTAATCCAGTTCTTACTGCACTGACGTCAATAACTCACTTTGAAGGAAAAAACATGTCCATTGTTGATAGTAAAACCTGTAGTATGCAGAGATTATCATTGTTAATGAAAGGCCAGTGTAATATGTACTGTATGTGTATATACATTTTTGCCAGCAAAATCTACAGTATTGTAGAAAAGTTCAAACTCCTGATTATTTTTCCAAAATCCCACCTGTGTGATGGTTAAAATGATATCAGACCCATGTATGGACATGTCATACCTTTGAAGTTATGAGATATTATTTTGAGGGTGAGAGGAGAGGTGGGACATGGGAGGGAACTGTCAAAAACAAATTCTCCTCACTGTAAGAGGAAGCTTATTTCTAATTTATGAAAAATTGTCTATATGCATCTTACCATGTGTGTTCCAGGTGCTAAAGTATGTGTTTTACTTGCTGCAGAAGAAAATTCCATTACCACTTTACTGCCTGCCAATCTCACTGATTCAGTGCCTCAGTGGTTTAAATGTGTTTAATTTTTCTGTCTGTTGCTGTCGGCCTAATTGCCAGATCTGTGTGTGGTGTGTGCGTGCGCGCACAGAGCCACAATCGCCGGTCTGTAGTAACGAAGAGGAAGGGCCGGAAAAAAGTAAACAAATTATTTTCAAATAGGAACGGGAAGCTAGCATATTAAGGAAAGGGTGGCAGCTAGTGCCAGATGTCCCCAATGTAAAACGCCTCTTTACAACTCCGGTTCACGAAAGGAGAAAAATCGGCAGGAGCCCTTTAAAGACCATGTTGCGGGTTGCCGCTTAGAATATCACTAAGGCAGAAAGCATGTTTCGGAAAGAACCACTTGTACTTTCCCAAAGAAGAAAAACGTTATGTGCCGTTTCGCAATCTTTCGGTCTTTATTTTATTTCCCTCACACAAATCACGCCGCGTTTAAGAGAAACACGTACTGTAGTGTACCAATCAACACGTCTTTTAATGTCTTACTGGCCCATTTTCGGTTGACATGGTCCGCTGGATGCTGTGTGGTTTTTGCAGGGCAGTGTTTGTTCCCGAATGGATATAATTGAAGGTTTTTCAGGCTAGAGATTTGCCACATGAGAAGTACGATGTGGAAAAGGAAAACAACCTTAAAAATAACACTTTGTCACAGGGGTCAGGACCCGGACCGCTCGCTGTTAAATCACCCCAGGCATGCCACTTGTGATAGCGGGAAACACGCAGCTTGTGAAGTGTTTTCTAATGATGGCAATTCGTTGTTGCAGCATACATCGCGCGGCGTGTGGCCAGCTGTTTGTGCGTGTGGTGATTTTGAGGTGTGTGTCGCTGTGCGCAGGAGACCTGGTACTGGCCGGGAGACCCGGGCGCCAGCGAGGTGGTTCTAAGCGGGACCCACTGCATCGGGACAGAGCTGTCGATCCAGCAGTGCCGCAGGAACGGCCACGTGCACTGCCCGCGGGGGGGAGGGTCCAGGGCAGCCGGCGTCACCTGCGCAGAGAGTGAGTGTCTCCCACATACCCCCATTTACCCCCAATAGTCACATATAGTACATCTTCAGAGGGTAAAATGTGTTGCCTGAGCTGCTGAGTGGCAGGGACTTCAGGCCAGGAACTTGGGCCTGGATTCCAGAAACATTCTCTGCTCAGGTTTGACTCACAAGTCGCAAATGTTGCTTTTACCCTTCGCAAGCACAGTTTGGCAAGTTCAGAGACCACCAAGATAGATGAAAATTTAATTGTGCTTGTACTGAGGAACAGTAGTGTTTGCATTCATTTGTTAGTGGAAGTTATGGGCAAATGTTGATTGAATCCAGGCCTCAGTGTTTGATTGACTCAACAGGAAGAAAAACCACAAATACATTGTAAATAAGGTTCATTGTCGTAAACTTTGTTACCTTATTAAATAAGTTTTATTTTTAAATAATTGATTTAATAAATGCTTTATATTGCATAAGGGTTATTGTTATTTTATTTATTACATAGGTTTATCGTTGTGTTCTTGTTTTATTATTTGATGATGGTCCATGCCTTTCCCCTGGCAGCGGCCCCTGACCTGCTGCTTGATGCCCAGAAGGTTTATGATTGCGTTATTTGGTGACGGTCCCTGCTTTCTCCCTTCCAGTGGCCCCTGACCTGGTGCTGGATACCCAGGAGGGTTATGATTGCGTTATTTGGTGACGGTCCCTGCTTTTTCCCTTCCAGCGGCCCCTGACCTGGTGCTGGATGCCCAGCTGGTCCAGGAGACGGCCTACCTGGAGGACCGCCCCTTGCACCTGCTGACCTGCGCCCACGAAGAGAACTGCCTGTCGTCATCGGCCGCACGCATGCAGTGGCCGTACGGACACCGCCGGCTGCTCCGCTTCTCCTCACGCATTCACAACCTGGGCAGGGCCGACTTCCGCCCTCGCGCCTCCCGCGAGTCCTGGATCTGGCACCAGTGCCACAGGTGGGTGGGTGGGGGGGTGGGGATGTCTGAGGTGGTGGTGGGGGGGGGGGATGTCTGAGGGGGTCCTGCGGGTGTCGCCTGACCTTCCACCCCCGCACACCCAACTTGTTGGCTTAAGCAGTTAAAGGGGACAAATTCCCCTTGTATCGCAAGTGTGTGTGGCTGCTCTAAACAAATCTGTTTCACATCCACCAATGTCAGTTTTGTTCTCCTGACACATGCTACATGCCAAAAGTGTCTGCAGGTTGAATTCTCTTTCCCTGACTTCACCTTATTGACATAAATGGTCCTCTGTGTTGGGTTGGGTGACGTGGGGGTGGGATGGGGTGGTGGTGGGGGGGGGGGTTCTGTTGCCTCGTAAAACCTCTGGGCACTAGGTGTTTCTGTGCTACATCTCCCACCCTGGGTCCCTGGCAGCTCCTTTCCTCACCTGCTAACTTGGGCAGAAATTAATTAACTGCCTCGACCCGCTTTGCCCGTTCTGTGGGGAACAAGGCGAGCTGCTTTGGGGTGGGTGGGGACCGGGGCCAGTTCGTTAATCTCTAACATCAACAGCGAGCCCCGAGTGTTTCATTTCAAAGCACCCCTTTCAGGCTCTGAGAGAGCGGCTTTGTGGCCCAGCGTCCTGAATGGCAACAGCAGGTTTCTGTCAAAAAGCGTTACCCAGTGCCACACCTCACTCGGACGGTGAGGTCATCGGCCAGGGCGCCATAGTGACCGGCTGTTCTAAGTACAGACCGCCTGTTTGGTCCGTAATAAGAAGCCTTGTAGCTTGGGGAGGTTTTATTCTGACTGTTGAAGGTGATGTACACTATGTTGTATTCAGTAGTTGGATTCTGCAACAACAGCTGACCTGATTCATCAAACAGGCTCTAGCATAGCAGCCCTGCTGTCTGGTGGCCTGAAAGGATAACCTGGTATCTGCTCTGGCCTGGAAACAAGATACAACACTTGAGTTATAAGGATGCAACAAAAGAGCCAATTGAAGCTAAATGATGTCATCATACAGCGGCAGAATTTTTCCATAATTATTCCTACTAATATTTTACACTAATACAGTAACAATAGTCAGTATATTGCTATTCTGTTATTGATGTGCCCCCACTGCAAGAACCCAAAGTAGTGGTTATAGTACCACCAGCTGAATACGTCATGAAAACAGACAAAGCTGTGATACACAGACTTAAATTTCCCAAAAATTTATTGACCCAAATGACGAAAGCTGCCTGCCCCATATCAGTTTTGATCCTTCCCATTACAGCCCCTCAGGTCCACTTAAATAGCTCACATTCAAACATTTTTGGGTTCAGAATTTCAAAACAACATCACTGATTTGAATACATTGGCTTGGGTTCAGAGCTCCGGCTTGGTCTGTGTGAGGTCCTAATGAGCCTCCCTACCACCTCTTGCCTTCACAGACACTATCACAGCATCGAGGTGTTCACACACTACGACCTCCTGACTCTCAACGGCACCAAGGTGGCTGAGGGCCATAAGGCCAGCTTCTGTCTGGAGGACACCTACTGCCCTGATGGTATGTCACATCCTGTCTGCTTCCTTTACATTCTAGTGCAATGCAGCACAGCTACCAGCACCTTTGCAACTAAGACTCATGGTCTCTTTACAAATCAATGTTCAGAAACAGCCAACAGAAAGTGCGAGCCCTGTTGAAAATGGTGCCCATTGCCTGTGGAATATGACTGTTACAAAGGCAGGCAGGACAATGTGTTCTTATTTTTGGTGTCAGGGTTGCACAAACGTTACGCCTGCTACAACATGGGGGAGCAGGGCATCACTGTGGGTTGCTGGGACACCTACCGTCACGACATCGACTGCCAGTGGGTGGACATCACAGACGTCAGGCCTGGGGACTACATCTTCCAGGTGAGAGGTCACCCTGGCCACAAAGAACATGCTCTGTTGCACTAATTGGAACAGGCAGGACACAATCCCAGCTGTAATTCCATGAGAACAGTACTAGTACATTAAGTTTTCAGTTGCATAGAGCAGGACTTTGGCTCTGGACTGTATGTCTATATTCCCTCTGTGTAGATTGCTTCCCTGACTGATCTTCCTAAACAGATATGAGCTATAGTCTCTTTTTTAAAAAATGTGGAGGCTTGCTTTCTCAGAGATCACATTCACGTTACGTTTTTTTTTTTTTTTTGGGTCATGGCTCAGAGGAGACCTCCCTCCTCGAGTCTTGGCAGGGCTGTGAATTTTTGGACACCTTCTTCTCTTTAATTAAACCATAACATTTTAACCATGTAAATTATTGCGGGTGAGCCCCTCTCAGGAACTCACGGACTGGCATCTCTACTTACCAGGCAGTTTTTCATGAACCCAGCTCTCAAATAAAGCAATGCCTTACATGGCAGGATCTAAGATCATGGCAACATTGCTGGGCAATTAAGCTGAAAATTCCTCTTTCTGCATCACACCCATGGCAGATTGGCAAATGGGGAGTTGTGTTTAATTACAGCGTACCTAGCTTTCAGGCCTTTTTCATTTATTTACAGAAGATGCAGCTGAGATAAATACACTCATATTTTTTGTGTTCTCAGCAGATCTTAATTACAAAGCTGCGGTGCACCCAAAGGCATTCACAGTGCAGTGTTGTGGTGATGCTTGAAGGTCAGGTCGTCCATTGGATCATGTCCATCCAGAATGAAGAATCCAAACAAAGACGCACCCAAACAAAGGCTGGACAGACTCCTCTGTTCATCATGTATGCAGTGTATTATTTAGTCTTCAAAGGGAAGAGAGTGTAGGGGGGTTATATTTATCGTGGTTTGAGAACAGATTCAACAATGTGCCATGGTCTGACAACTGAGGAACAAATTTGTCTGGTATATTGTGTCATAGACAACAGTTTTTCTCAGTTACTACGGAAGGCAATGTTGGGGAAGAAATGGAAAGGAGGGGTAAAAAAAAGAAAAAGCTCACTTTGTCACATCACAGTCAGATTAATCTGGGCCTTAATCTTGGAAATTGGCCCAGCCTTGAACCGTAACAATTTCAAATCAAAGAGCTCAATTGCGAGCTGCTCCCTCTTCGAGCAACAGTGCCGTCGCCCAAAATTTCAGAGGGCCTCCCTGTTCCCCACCATTAGGAATGCTTAATTTATCGCTGAGGAATGTCTCTGCCCAGTTTTAACAAGCGCTGTCTCAGTCGGAGGCCCATTGGCTCAAAGGACCACAAGAAACCTGGCAAAAAATTAAAAGCTGTCGACAGTAATTTTGCCAAATACCCTGGCTAGCGTGTGTGTATTCACAGAATTTTGGGTAGTTGTGAGCAATTTATTTTCGGATGACGTTTGACCTGTGTTTAAAATGGGTATATAATTTTGAGAGCTGCCATTAAGAAAATGGTTCTGCAACATGAGCAACAAGCTGGAAGGGCAGGAAGGAATTGTTGTATCAGCAGTTATGAAACTGGTGTGAAAACAACCCCCTATTTTAGCTGGTCAGTGCATGCCGCAGGGCAAATTAAGACCTTATCTGTGCAGAGAAGACAGCACGTCATGGTATCCCAAAAACAGTATCTCCCCACTTTATCAAAAAAGTGTGTCATTCCTGAGGAATATTGTCATTGGCTGAAATATGGCCTCATTTGCATATTCCAAGAATGTAGCATTTTTGTGTCTGACATCCCTCAGATTGGCCTAATGTTCATTCCACTCCACATTACTTTCTGAATCACATTATGTAACAGCTTGTGGTTGTTTTGTAAGCGTAGGCAGTGACAATGTTAGGGCTACATGTGGGAGGCATAACTTGTACCATCCAATCCAGTCCATTAAGGCACTTTATTAATCCAGCATTTAATTCAACGCTCCTGAAACCATGGTAACCCTGGCTAACGTTCTCACATAAAACTCTTTCCTTACAGCTCACAGAGATGATAAAAAACATTTTAATTTAAATGGGTGTTGTCTTACTGTCTTCATCTGTCCATGAAATTAAACTTAAAGGCACAAAGGACATGGTGAAGTGTGCTGAATTATGTAACTTTGGCATTTTTAAACCATTCGGTGCCTATGTAGCTTCTCCTTTTGTTGTACTCTAGCTAAGCCACTTCATTTAGAGAGCTTACAATTCATTTTTGTGAAATTTAAGATGTTTTTCTATTACTGTTTTATGAATATGACTCAGTGTCTTGTGCAACTGCTCTAAAAAGTCAAAGATTACTAATTGAACCACAGCCCACATATTAAAAGCATGTCATTGGTCAATAATTGAAATCTATCCACTATATTGATTTGGCTATAGGGGCTTTGATAGCGAAACAGCCCATTAACAGCCTACAGTACTTTTTTCCCCAAAAGGATGCGCTCTTTTATTGCATGATACTTGCTACTAGGCCCACTTCTGTTCAACTCTGAAGCAATTTATCAGTTGCCTTGCCTATTCATAGCACGCAGCTAGCTTGTACCCCGACTGGGCTACACTGGATAAAATTGCCTGTGTTCTGCCCGTGTTAGGCGTGCCAGCAGAAAGGGTCTTCTCTCTGCAGAATCAAATTAAGACTGTGTGTGTGTGTGTGTCTCACTCCAGGGGAATCCAAAAATAAGAAAGAAATAATAAACCTAGAGATTCCCCCATATGGAATATGCAGTGTATTTATGTTTCCTATTGGAATATGGGAAAGTAATTTCAGCACTTTTATAGATGTGAATCAGACAGGCTATAAAAACAATACCAGCCATGGCGGCTTTTTAATGACAGGCTATCTGACAGTTTAGCTTTAATCTGCTCTTTATTCCGAATGAGCTTTTCACTGTCTTTCTCTGTCTCTTTCCAAGCTCCTGCGAAAGCATTGATATATTTGGATGGACGTGGTGCCATGAGATACTGGCCTTTTTTATGAAAAATAATGTGGAATAAAATTAAATAATCCATTGTGTTTTAAAAATTTCCATCACAGTTTTACATAAGCTTTTTAAATAAGGATATATTGTAGGCGGTCCAGTAGTTTTCCCATGGCAGTTTTAAGATAGACTGGCATATGGAAGACGGCATGGCAAAAAACCATGACGTAGATGATTTGAAGGTGGTTTTCCCTCAAAATTTTTAAACAATTATAAAAATGCTTAGAATTCTGCAATCTGACATTCTGCAATAACATAATACAAGCTTATTTTTATTGCTGATTATGCTCAGTCCACATAAAAATCAGCTGAATTCCTTTTCCACACGGTGGCCTTATTGAAATAGTCTTGACAAGTGTGCCACTGTGGCACGACAGTGGAATGACTAACCACAAAATCTGTCCTTAAGATTGTCCTCGTAACTTTCCCCCCCAAGTATGTCAATCGGATCTTTGACAGCAACAGAGGGCTCATCGGTAAAAAACTCCAGGTTTAAGATTTGAGTTGGTATTTCATGGGAGGCCAGTCGGCACTTGGTATCTCACCACTGCTGTCAAATCATGCAAGGGGTGCTTTTGTTTTGTGCATGGTTTGTCCAATGCTGAAAAGCCTACCTAGCTCTCCAAAACAGCTATCTAGTGTTTACCTGGTGTATGCTGAGTTTTCTTACAGGTCATGCATCCATGTGTGGCACATATTTTATATCATATGTCATAATGATATTGTATGCATGGCAAAAAGGTTTTCCTACAGGTGGATGTGGTCTGTTCACAGCTGGCAGATAGCTTTAGGTGGCTTTTAACTCTGTGTGACAATGTAATTTGGAGAAACCTGCCCGTTTTGAACAGAAAATGTTTTTTGAGGTCTTTGAGGTTGCAGTGGAGGGACATTAACTAATAAAAGCACACCAAGAAACATCTGGTGGATGGAACTGTCCTTTTTCCAGTGAATGTATATGAGCTCTTATTTAAAGCATGATTCTTCTAGCAGAAAATACCACAAATTGTGTTTTTCACTGGGGAACTATGAATATGGCTTGAAAATATTCACCTGTTACAGTAGCTACAGTCAGTCATTACATTTGTCTGTGCCTTAAATGCGTTAAGAGAAAAATGTGTGAATTATTGTTTACTGGTTTGTGTTCTCTGCCAGTATGAACAGGCCTTTGGTATAAAGTATGGTGTAAGCTTTAACAGGTTTGCTTTGTGCTTACCTCCTCTCACAGGTTGAGGTCAACCCCTCCTTAGACATGGCAGAATCTGACTTCATGAACAATGTGATGCGCTGCCGATGCAAGTATGACGGGAGTAGAGTCTACATGTATGGCTGTCACACAGGTGCGGTGCCGATCACACACATATACGCATGTACACGCGCATGCACACAGACACAGACACACACACACGCACATACACACATGCGCATGGTTATGCACACATGCATGAAAACACATGCACACCACAGCAGATACCTGCACATGCACACACGAAAGTGTAGAAAATACCTTCACATGCGAAGACACGTGTACAAATGCGTAGACCCACACATGCACACAGACGTACACTAGACTTCTGAAAACTCTAGAATATCACTTCCATTTTCAGGCTTATGTTACATTTGAAACTAGGCTTTCAAAGTCTCTGTGCGGTGTCCTAAGCCTGCTGTCTGGCTGTGGTCTGCAGGGGATGCATACAGCGCAGAAATCGAGGATCTGTTTGAGCACCAGCGGCAGATCACCAACAACTTCATATAGGCCGTGCCTCAGGGTGGAGCGCTGGGACACCTCGGGGTGGGGCCAGGACACAAGCTCGGCACCACAGGACGCAGTGCCTTCAGCAATGTCACAGAACGGCATCTGTCTCCCACCAAGTGCGCCACAACTCCTAGCGGCTACACACTGACGAATGAGAAAAAAAAAAAATCAAGATTCACAGAGACTTTGGGTCCACCTGTAAAGAGAACCTTTTCAGGTGGGATCCTCATGGCAACGAGAGGGACTGTTGTCACCCTGGCAACAGGTTTACTGCAGTTCACATGGCAACAGGTTTACATATCTTGGATCCAATCAAAAATGGGTTCCTCACAAACTAATTAAATACTGTTTCCTACTAATGTTTGGTTACCAACAGATATTTTGAAACTCACATCAACAAAACCAATTCCTACAAAAGACACTTAAGGCAGAACATCTATATGGAAAAAGATATATAAAAATATAAACATATCTTCAGTAGATACATTAATATATTGATATCCATAAAGTATTGATATCATTAAGTATTATATGCTGTAGCAGACAGTGGTGCCCACTGTTGGAAATGACTGGCCATTTTAGGACAAACCCCTTGGAGAGGTAAGTAAGAGAAATGGATGAGGTGGAGGAATGTTTCTGGATGTTATTTGGGACTGTAGCCTGGCCTGGATTCCTTATTTCTGGATCTGTAAAATCTGGACAATGTCGATAATGGTGCTTTTTTTGTTGTTGAGGCGCTGTTTCAACAAATTGACACACTCCCTTTAGTTCACGGTGCTTGTTGTTGTGTATGAAAATCTAGGTTTTGGAATTTTTGCAGTTTGAAATAGATGTTTTGTAATATTGCACGTGTGATGTCATGTACAGTTTTACGTATTCACAAAATAACTATCAGTAGGGCTGTAGCTTGTGTCCACTCAACAGAAGAGTTTTGTCTCTTAATCCTTTTTGGAGTTAATATCAAAGTCAATTTTTTGTAATCAAATGATGCACTTTATTTGTTAAACATCAGTATTCTGGCAGTTTGTGTATTTACTAATTGTGCCCCAGATCATACCCTGATTGATAGATAAAATAAATCCATCTAGTGTTTCAAATTTGGCCATTGGAATATTGATGAAAAAAAATCATATTTAAAGATGTTTCTTCTAACTAAATATATGGTACACTGTAGCTTTTGTTTAATCACAGATATTGCGTTTCAGGAGTGTGTTTTTTTAAAAATACACAGGCTTTTTATTGAAATTATTAACAGCTAATTAATTATTTTATGTGGTGTATGTGCTACAGATTAATTTATTTAAGGTTTGAATGAAGTTTGCCCATTTTAAGCATGGTGCATGAGATTTCTGTTCAAATTAATTGCTCAATGAAATTAATATGTACTGTATGTAAAATGGAGATTATCTGAAAGGAAAGCATTTGCTGAGAAAATGTGATGCAGTATCACCAAGCTTCAGGACCATTTTTTGGGGAAAAAAAATCATTTTAAAAATAGCTTGTTAGACAGTGCAGCTTAAATGTTCTGCCATATCAGTTTAAGTGCAAACAGCCGAGTCATAAAAATCTCAATTTCACAGCAGCATGGAAAAGTGTATAAAAACATTCTAATTAGGTTTAGGGCCATGCATTAGGGGACACTGGCCTCTCTGCTGCTAAAGCAGCCTGCCAGGGTTCACAGAGCAGGTCTGGACACAGCAATAAACCAGCTCCTTTTCCACAGAAAACACAACTGCTTTACAGCCAGCTCTACAGTACAGGAACACAAGCGTGTGTGAATTTCTGTCTTAAAGAGAACATGTTTGGCCAAAAGAAAAATAAAAATATATATATAAGCTGTTATTTATTTGTACTTTGTACAATACACAGTTGCTGTTATTGTGTTTGGTGATGTGCACCTTAATATCCATTGAACCAGAAATCCATTCCTGTTAATTACATCAAGTATATATTTTATTTGCAGCAAAATACTGTAATTATACCTTCAATCACAGTGTTATGAGCACAAATGGTATGTAATGTGTTCCTTCTATGAGTACTGATTTCTTTGCCAGTGGTTTGTGCTACCACCTTATAATATTCGTGTCCCTCCTGTCTTTCATTTGAATACTCAAAAAAGGAATGAATTAAGGCCGTGTTCTGTAACTGACTGCCTGAATACTGCTTTCATGTGGCTTTTTCTGTTACAAAGGTAAAATGAAGCCATTTCATGAATGCTTTTAGCAGAGATGTTGTGGGTTCTCCAACCCACATTGTTCACACTGCTTCCAAGAGGTCTGAACATAGCCCACTTCGTTTTGAACAAAGAGGTCAAGAGTACAGTGACACAATGGGACTCTACAATGGGGGGGGGGCACCACTACTGAACAAAGATGGATGCTTATGATATGAACAGGTCATAAACTAAACTAGTCCTACTTACTACACAAACTTAGACATTTTTATGGTAATGCTATATTTGTTTTTTTTTATATATAGTGTTTTTGTACAGTTGCTTTCGATGTATAGACAGGAGCTGTAGCTACTTCCCATATTTAATTTTGTATTACATTCTGTTTGTGAATCTCATTCTATTTTTGGTTCATATTTGCCTCCATAACTACTTCACAATATCCTGTTACTGTATGTGCATACCGACACTGTGGCCACCGCTCTGGAAAGCAGTCGCGCCAGCTACACGTTCTGTGTGACACGGCGCTCTCACACAGGAGCAACACTGGGCTGCAGGTCTTTACCCACACTGTGCACTCAGGGACTGCTGCAATCGCTTGCGTTCCTCACCTTGTCTCTTCACCTTACTCAGTCCTTGGCCGTCACTGCATCGAACAGTCCTCCCAGGAAACGGTGGCATCACGGCAAGCTTGTGCAACAGAACAAAAAAAATGTTGTTGAACCCGCAGCTGGAGGTGCAGATGAACTTCCACATCCCTAAGCTGATCAAAGTACTCCGCTCTGCGTTGCTGCTGTGTTACCAGTGTTTTTTTTGTCCTGAAGGGGTATGTGAGATGTTCCATTTGCAGAGAGGGTGGTCAGCTTGTTGTGTTCATGTTGGTTTTGCGTATGATTGCAGCAGGCCGTTGGTTCCCGGCCAGCTAACTGCCAAAACGCAGATAAGGAAACGGTGCCCAGAAACGGATTCTTCTCTTCACTGTGAATCAATAAAATCACCTGATATAAACCAAATTTATATCTTTCCTTTCTTTCCTTCATTATTGGTTATTTATGTATTGTATGTGACTTTTGATTACTAGTTGGGCTTACCCTTGTTCCTGAACTCAGATCATATCCGGTGCTGTTCATGATCGCTATCTCAAATAGCTCAGTCATCAAACTCATTTATGCATATTTTGTCAGCTACACTTTAATCCTTATCTCTCCTTTTTGTGTGTCTCTTACCTGTACATTCTCATTGGTTTCATCCTCAGTAGTTCATTCTGTATTTACCTGTTACCTTAGTCAACTGATTTAGCATTATTTTTTGTGATAATGGCTTGAGGCTACACAGAGGCTTTTAAGGTCCTTCATGCTTCACAAATCAATGTATAGCACCATTCTGGGTTCTTCATAGCAGCAACTAAACACACAGATTCATGTAGCTGTATTGCAGAAGCAAGGACTTTGCTAATACAATGACCACACAGTGTCTACATATACATTAAGTATGACTAGATTCTTTGTTTGACACATGAACAATCATTACTAAATTTGCATATTCCTATATATTTCCTATATTTCCTGCATATTCCTATATATGTAAACATAAGTTACAAGAAGGATAAGAAGTACAAAATGAGGGTCAAAAGAAACAATAGTTTCCATCTTTTGGGGTACTGAATCTTAAGTGGCAGATGAAATCTACTTGCCAGTCTACCTTACTGAATACACCTGCTGCATCTTCTGCACCTGTCAGTCAGTGTGCCGATGTCCACTGCAGTCCTTGTGGATGTGCACTTTCGCATAGGTGAGAGGGTGAACCAACATCAGGACTGCGCTCCCTATAGGTAAGTGGTAGAATTCAAAACGGAATCCACCTTTGAATGTGTAACAAACTGATTTTTTTGTTTAATTTTATACATACACACTGTAGTTTTCCTTGATCACAAAGACACCAAACCTCCAACTCCTGGAAATGTACCATTAGTACACCCCCCATCAGGTTTTTAAATATTAAGAAGCGGCAAGAGATTTTATGAAGGGAAACGTCTCGTACAACATCCAATAACAGTTTATTTAGTTATAAAATAAAAGGTTGGTTTAGCTGGTGGAACACATTATGTCACAGCCAATGCTATCTGTACTTTATTGAGAAAATAACAGAATTATGTTGAGAAAATTTGTATGGCATATGCTGTATAATCAACCTTGTTGAAATTTTTATTCACACCACTTTTGATATAAACTGTCATGCAAACTCTGCAGTCCACAATGGTCCATTCTCCCTGGACTTCCAAGAGCGAAATTTGAAACCGTTTCAAAGGCCTGACGAAATCTATGTTTCTCCAAGCTTATAACCTAATGCAAACATTTCTCATATTTGGGGGAAAAATGAGAGCCGAGGTTCAAAACGATGGCTTTCAATGCCTGATCTGATCACATGGGAATTCAAACACCCCCCCAAAGCCTCACTCCTTTCCGAAAGGTCGTGAACACTTACATTACCCTCATACTTTTTTAAAAAAAGTCTGTTTAGTTAATGTTGTCATTCTGAGAGCATGGAACTCAGTAAGGAAGAAAAACAACACCTAAAAAAATAGACAAACAGGGTACCAGGCTTGAGAGTGGGCATCTGATGTGCTCAGC
The DNA here is from genome assembly GCF_013368585.1 of Megalops cyprinoides. Classification (NCBI taxonomy): domain Eukaryota; kingdom Metazoa; phylum Chordata; class Actinopteri; order Elopiformes; family Megalopidae; genus Megalops; species Megalops cyprinoides. The sequence goes on along the minus strand of NC_050597.1, from coordinate 28,912,515 downwards.
ACACCACTGCAAATTTTGAATAAATTTAATGGCTTATCAACAGAGATCAGAGGGTGCAGAAGTAGCCATTTCTGTAAACAGACAGCCACCCTCTGTTAGTTTTTTCTTCTTTTTTTCATGGCAGACCCACATCCTGTTTGCCAATACATGTTTTTATTTGGGAGGCCAGCGGTCTCCACCCCGGGTGCTTATGGGAATTCGGACCTACAATGTTGACTGTGTTTGCCCCAGCAGTTTCTCCAGTGAATGACAGACCTGTGGCCGTCCTCTGACTACCTGAGGACAAAGGAGTCAGCTGGACCAGGCCACTGATGCTGCTCCGCCTGCCACCCTCGACCACAACCTCCCTGCCACACAGGTCACTCGTCACCCTCCGTCTCAAGAACACCTGACAAGTAGTTGAGCCTCAATCCCAAAAAGCATTGCACGCTTGCAACCAGCTGAGTTTTACGTTTTTTATTGTTCTGATTTATGGTTATTATTACATCCTGCCACACATTCTGCTCCGTTTAACTGACACATGCTTCTCAATTGATACATAAAAGAGTGCTTCAGAGGGAGCTGTTTGAACTGTTTCGCACTTGCAGTGGTGGTTTGAGGAGTGCATCCACGGAGAACGGTATAGTTGTTTCGAGGGTGTGGAGCAAGTGAGGCATTTAGGGAACAAATAACATAAATTATTCTCCACATCCCGGGCCAGCCTAACGGCCTAACAAAGCAAAATGTATGTTTTTATATCACTGCAGGAAAAAACCTGACATTCAGGAGGGAAAATTTAGCAACAGGAAAAAGCTATTTTAGAAATCTGATGATTTATGGCCCTGGAAAAGGAATAAACTCACCACAGTCACACTGTACTTGGGAAAAGTACCTGTACAAAATACAAAGGCTGACTTAAAAAAGGAAGAACATTAGAGAAAACTCAAATCACAATGTTTCTTTTCACCGGTAGGCAGACCATGTAAGCTGAAAACAGTGGAGTTTACTGAGCTGTGGTAATACTCTAACAATGAGAGCCCACATATCAGGGGTGGTGGGTTGAGGGATCACCATTCTCCTCTTTTACCTGCTTCTCTCTCTGTCAAAAGGCAAGCAGCCAAGTGGGCTGAAAAAGGCATCACCTCAAATCAAATCCCATTTCAGTTTTAACGCGGCTGAGCAAGAATGTATTCAGTGCAGCTCCATCAGGATGAATCTGAGCAGGTAAAAGTTTTATTACTACCTCGTTCATGAATTTGCCCTCGAGTCAATACAGAAAGGTGAGATTCGCTTGTTAATAATGGGTAGGGGTATGGTCGACAAGGTCACTGATTGGGAATGTACTGTAAAAGTAAGTGTGGATGTGTATATGTGCGTGTGTATGTGCATTTCTTGAAATCATCATCTATCATGTTTCATTTGCATGTGCACGTGTGTTTGTTGAACACCTTCTCTCTCAGGGTCCCCTGTGTACGTGTGTGTGTGTGTGTGTGCGTGCGTGCACGCATGTACATGTACATGTACAAGTGCATGCCATTGTGTGTGTATGTGTGTGCATGTATATGTGCACGTGTGTGTGTGCACGTGTGGAGAAATCGTTCTCCCTCAGGTTCCATCGATCAGCTCTGAGATTTACTGCAAACAGCCCTTCAAATGAACATGCCTTGCCCTCTCTGAGCTGACAATTACAGCTATATATACTGCAGAAAATGAAAGCCGTTAAGTGCGTAGATTACAGGGTGGATCGGGCAGAGTCATTCTCTTGCCTGTAACGCAGGGCATGATTCTGCAATGCACAGAACATACCATTCCACAGAACGGGGGGAAGCCAAACACTCTGGACTCCTCTGGGGCAACTGGGGCCAGACTCACAAAGGGGTCTGGGAAGGCAGGGGGTGGTTAATTGACCCCTCACATGTTGTGCATACTCAGGAGGGATTGTCCACGTTTATGTGTCTTTAGTGACCACAGCAAAGCCCTGTTCCAGTGAGCGGGGACTCAGGGTGACTTTTGTGTTTGTACAGCCTTCCTTTTTTCCCCCGTTGTAAAATGCCAGAGGATTTAGGGGCTGAGAGAGCTGAGATGCTGACAGGGCTGAATCCCAGCTGTTTCATTACTGCGCAGGCCGCCACACTCATTTAACACCTGAGCTCTTTATTTATCTGATGTTTGTTTTCTCTCTGACGCGGGAGGTGAGGGTTGGGGGGATGGGAGGGGGGGACGGAGGTTGACCGGCTCTCAGCAACGTGCGGAGGATTCTCGAAAAGCATTCATAGATCACCAATGGCTAAATGTAGAGGATGAGAGCTCCTCAGCGTCTGTTTGCAAACCTCTGTGGCGGAGCCCTCAAAAAAATATTCCTGTTGCCCAATAACCGGGTCCTGTAAGCAAAGCTATTCTTAGTGGACGTAAAATTGTTTCCATCTCCACCATAAGAATATACATAAACTGACCTATCAAATCACCACTGTTTGTTTATCTGAGGAAAAATAAATAGCACAAATTTGTTTTTCATGAGGGGGAGAGGAAAGCTAAATCTTAAAACCTCACAAAATGATGCAGTAGGCAAATAGCTTGAAATATGGCTCCATCTAGTGGTAGGAGGCACAAATGAAGACAAACTACTGCACCACATCAGGGCACATGGGCAGTTGCCATAAACTGAACGGCCAGTCAGTGGAGTAAGGAGAGCTTCTTTGAGTGCTAACAGACCTATGAGAGAGGGACAGAAGTAAGGTTGGGAGAGGTAGTCTCAACTCTTATTCTTAAGAAATAGAGCATCTGGCAGAAAGGTTGTACCTTGAGCTTTTATGAACAGGACGTGTGAAAAAGAGGAAGTACACAGGGGTGTATTTCATTTTGCCTCCTATAGTTTGCTCCTGTCTACCCCTCGCACTCCTCGTGGGTCTGTGTTCGCTTTTCTCCCAGGGACCCAATCACAAACCTGTATGCCAGGCTCGTACTTGTCTATGGGCAGCACTGGTCTAGACAATCTCTGGTCTGTGACAGAACAGCTGCAGCAGGGTTCTAGATTATCACAGATTTTAGGCAGCACTGATTGATGTTAGATGGGATGTAGGGCAGCATTAGTCTATATTAACACAAGACTAGGGCAGCACTAGTCTAATTAGCACAGGTCTAGGGCTGCTTTGGTCTACATTATCACAAGTCTTGGGCAGCACTAGTCTATCTTAGCATAGGTGTAGGACAACACTGGCCGAGGATAGTACAGGTCTAGTGCATCACATCTCTAGGGGGAGCTCCATGGCAGTTATAAAGAAAAGGGGAATTATTTTAGATGTATTGCACTGTGGCCTATGTACATGTCTGTTTTGCTTTTCTTAAGAATAAGAATTTCCAGAATTTCAACAACTCAACGCATGCAACTTGTGGTCATTTCAATCACTCAATACTGATTTAAGCGGGAAAGTTGAATGATAGTTAATAGCCTACTACATCAGAGATAGGCCTGACAGATAAAATGAGGCAACTGCAATTCATTCACTTTTTATTTTGCTAGAATGTTATAGTTTTAGTAAGACGTAACTACGTAATGTTAGACGTTTATTGTTGCGCAACTGATTTACTAGTTCACTAGGAAGCTAGATTTTACATTAGCCTATGTACAGTAAATTCAAACTGGCTATCATGCTACTTCTAACTGCCATACCCACACACACAACTCAAAAAGATATTAACTTTTCTCATCCATAACTGGATTATTAGTTATTCATACTGTATTTAGCTTTAACTTTTGCTACTGTGTGTTGTTCTGCTGCCACGTTTCAGTGTTTGATGCACTGAACTATCTTGCAGGCATAATCAAAATTGTGCTTTTATGTATATACGGATGGAACTTCTTGCTGAGGTTCAGGGGCACACGTACTCATGAGCAACAAGGGAGAAGATGACCATGGAGATTGCCAGGATACAGGACAATACAAGAAGTGAGGAGATCACCGGTATTTTGTGTAGTCTGTTTAGTTAAGAAAAGAGCGGAAATTAGACTCCTAGGTCCCATCAACATGTTATTTGTCATGTTAAAATTGACACATGAAAAGAGAGATGAAGTACTAGTCGATAAAGCTACCAGCATTTACGTCAGCAGTTCATCCTGCCCGTGAAAACAATCACGCAGGATAAGGCTGTGACAAAATTCAGAAGAGGCGGCGGGTTATGGACGGTGCACCATTGGATGCTCAGAGTGGAGCTCACTTCGCTCCGAGGTGAAGAGGGTACACGCAATTAATGGGATTGGGAGCAGCATAGGGCTTTCCTGTTAACACGTCCTCATGTATGAAACTGTTCCCCGTAGGTAAAATCACCCAAACGCATTAAGTACAGGGCGGTTTCTAAGTAGAAAAAACCCACATTTGGTTTCACTCCAGCGGCTCGCATAATTGGAAGCATCTTGGCATGGAAATATTGTCAAGGTGGCCTGTCGATGGCGTACTTTTTCAAGGGCAGATTCAAAATTGTGGCTTCTTTCATGAGGTTGTTTCCATAGTAAAGGTGGTGTGAAATGTATGGTGCAGTCCCCTGATGTAGTTTTTTTTAATGCCTTAGGGAGAAAATCAGCCTAATTTAAACCAATGGAAAGTGTTCTTTGTTTTTCAAGAATTATTTTCTTCTCTTTGATCATGACAGTTCATGTAAGTTTTCAAGTGCATTTTGCTAATTAGGTCAATGAGAAGTGTTTCACTGAAATGTGGGACATACTTCAACAATGATATATATGTGATGTATATGTGGTGTGTACAGTATGTGAAAACATTTCCCTTACTTATTTGGGTTTTAGGGATGATGTTGTGTTTGAATGAAATTGACTTTCCTTGTTGACGCAGTTACTTTCACCTCAGTTAGACAGTCACTGTTAAGACCTAATATTTGCCATCAGAACCGCAAGAATGGACAACTATAGCAGCTAGCTTCTTCACAACAGCATTAAGAATGAAATTGCTCAGTGACAGTAAGGTTCTATAATGAAGATGGGTTTTTTAGAGTCTGTGGAGATACACTATATGGACAAAAGTATTTGGCCACACCTGTGTTTCAGGGTTTTGGCTAGGCCCCTTATCTCCAGTGAAGGGCAATCTTAATGCTTCAGCATACCAAGACATTTTGGACAATGCTATGCTTCCAACTTCGTGGCAGCAGTTTGGGGAAGGCCCTTTTCTATTCCAACATTACTGTGCCCCAGAGCACAAAGCAAGGACTATAAAGACATGGTTTGATGAGTTTGGTGTGGAAGAACTTGACTGGCCTTGCACAGAGCCCTGACCTCAACCCCATCGAGCACCTTTGGGATGAACTGGAACGGAGATTGCGAGCCAGGCCTTCCCGTCCAAAATCAGTGCCTGACCTCATAAATGCTCTACAGAATGAATGGGCACAAATTCCCACAGAAACACTCCAAAATCTTGTGGAAAGCCTTCCAAGAAGAGTGGAAGCTGTTATAGCTGCAAAAGGGGGACCAACTCCATATTAAAGTATATGTATTTGAATACAATGTCATTACAGTCCCTGTTGGTGTAATGGTCAGGCGTCCGAATACTTTTGTCCATATAGTGTATCTGTCCATAAACGTCCATGGACAGGTAAGAATGCATGGTTACATGCACCAGCCAATCAGAGACTGGCACACTGATTACTAGTTTGAGGTACACAATTGTGAGAGTTGCACGAACAATAATGGTATTGGACTACCATGTGCTGCATAGGGCACTGCATTTTAATTGAGCTCAGCCATTAATCTCTGCCATTTCACTGATTCCCACTTAAATAAAATAGGATTTGTGGATACCTACATAAGAAAAAAGACCTTAGATTAATTATGAGAGGCACGATTAGAAATATTTCCATTGCATGTGGTACAAGTTCCCCGTTCCTGTGCTGTTGAATCAAAATCTTCTACTGTTTTATAATAAAAGATATTAAGCATTAAATCCAGTCACACAAATTTACTTTATAAACCCAAAATAGGAAAACTGACAAAAAGGATCAGCTGCGTCTGTGTGATCTATGTTTGGGTGATCTGCAATATTGCAGTATCTGTATAATCACAGTACCTTTATAATCTGTGTTTGAGTGATCTGCAGTATTACAGTATCTGTATAATCGCAGAACCTTTATAATCTGTATTTGGGTGATCTGCAGTATTGCAGTATCTGTATAATCGCAGAACCTTTATAATCTGTGTTTGTGTGATGTGCAGTATCTGTACAATCTGTGTTTGTGTGGCTGGATGACTTGAATGGTCAGCCATCATCATCACCGAAGTTCTGAACTGTCTCCCTAAAATGAAGAATGGATCAATATGGGAGGGAGGTGGTGCTTAAAGAGCACCAGGGACTATCCAATGTAAAAAAAAATGCAGTTTAACTTAAAATGATTATTTACATGAATTTGCTGATTGAATTTGAAGTTGATTATAGGTTTTCTACTAAGAAAAGCAAAAAGGTATTTGAAGATGCATCAGGGAAAGTGTTTCTCTGTACGCGACAAGCACAGTCAATGGCGTGCTACTAAATGCCGGGCGCCTCTGACTGCTTCCCATATGGATCATTTTCACAGAAAAACTGGCATTTTAAGGATGCTATGCAGGACAACTGACATCTTTGTAGGAGGAGGAGCTTCAGACAGAGGGGGCGGCTGAGTCATGGACAGAGACACCCACTATTGGACACCAGAATAAGCCTGCTGCACACATGCTGTCCACTTATTGGACATCTAAGCATCTTTGCCAGCCAATGCAAAATGCCAATGCTGCTTTTTTTTTTAATTTATGTAAGGATCACTACCATTCGATGCTGCCCTGAGCCAACTTATCTATCTGACGTATTGTTATAGTGCTGTCCTTTCCGGCAGCGACTTTATTGCTATTTATGCTAGCGTGACCTCCGATTAGAGGTTGCGGCTTTCCCTTGCTTTCACCTGTCGACTGTGGGTGATGAATTGTTGCTGTCCAGCTCTGGTATTCTGAGGCTCAGTAATAATGGTCCAAAGAGGCACCAAGGCTCAGGTCACTTCCCTGATGCTGCTCGATGCTGCCGGACACTACTGAACACCACTGAGCACCAACTTCTCTCACACTATAAAATACCTGCTAGGTGTGATTAAAGCCTCTTCGTTTCACTTCCCCCTGGACTGGATTGGTTGGATTGGTTCACAGTGGTGTCTGTTATGCACTGCCCCACCCCTCAAACCCCTCAAAGGGAGTATCTTGATGTCTGTTGCTGGATGGAGTCTTGCCATCGCCTGCGAAGTGTAACCCGGGGACAAGCACTTAAAGTAATGATGAGGCCAAAAGTCAGATCTAGGGCTCATGGGGGGCTTGGAGGGAGCATAAACCTCTGAAATGTGGGACAACTTGTTCTGACACAACTCCAGCTCTGCCTCCAGGGCAGACATAATAGTCAAACCCAGGCTCCAACACTGATCCTGTCTTTTTCCTACCAGCTTTTAGTGAATGTGGAAACCTTTGGTTTACTGTGTGTTTAATACCTTTAATAATGAAGAGATTATGCTAGCCACATGTGGGGTGACACCTGTCAACACAGCAGTCCTTTACAGTTCTACACAATATGATTCCATACAAATTGAACCAACTACTTGTGGCCAAAAATCCAGTGAAGGTGCAATGGCACTGCTAAATGGTAAAAGATTTTCTAAATTATAACTTAAGAATTCTAAAGTGAAAAACAGGAGTCAACGCGAACAAACTACCTTTGCACATTGAATTCCAATCAAAATTAATTGATGTTCATTAGATTTGTATCAACAGAAGCTTGTTCACACATCAAAGGCACATCAAAGGGATTCAGTGTGACTTGTAGTGTGGGAACGGTCCGGTGCCTCGGAATTAGGGTCAGGGACTAACTCCTCAGGTCACAGCGAGGTCAATAACGGACATTAATCACGTTTGTGGGAAAAAGACATAATACATCAGGAATGTCTCAATCAAATAATTTCTTCTGTCAATGAAATTAAATTAAATGCACACTGCTTTTGGCTAACCCTGCTCAATAAAGACATGGGAAAATATTTCAGCCATCATGAATGCCTGGCCAACTAGCAGACTGAAAAAAAAAAACATGTACTGGAGCTAGCTGAGTGTTTTCAAGCATCTGTTCAGTAAACACCACGTTGCCTCAGTCTGGAGACTGCCAGCTCACCCACTCAACAAGACAAGCGCCCAGATGCTTTTGGGATGAAAATAAACATTATAATTCCTTACTTACACATTGGATTGCTAATTTAGTAATAAAATCCCTAAAACAACATAGCTGCAGTTATTTCTACAAATACCAAATTAGAAACATATTTCTAAAAATACTGATCCATTTATGCTGTGTTTGTGGTTAATTTTTTTTCATGTAATACATGGTGCTAAAATCAAACTATGATGTCAATAATTTGAAGTACAGTATGTGGTAACACGGTAATAAACTGTTTCACTGTATACAGCAATTTCTCTGTCAGTCCTTCCACGTGATGTCCTGCTTGTGTTGTTTTTGTCTTCCTGTCTGTTAGTGTGGGTGTGTCATTTGTTTGGTTTTTTTTTTTTTTTTTTTTGCGTGCATGTGCATGTGCTTTTGTTTTTGTTTTCAGCCCATCGCCCCGCCTCCTGTCCTGCCTATCTGCCCTGCTGCCACACCCACCACCTGAAGCCCGCCCTGCGTACCTGTTCCCTGTTAGCTCATCATCAGTCTGTGTGTTTATACCCCTCTATCTGCTCTGTTTCTCTGCCAGTTCGTCACGGTATTTCAGTCTGTTTCATTCCCGCCTGTTTGTCTTTTGCTCACTCTGTTTTTTTTTTTATATATACCTTCTGCCTGTTTCGTTTCATTTTGACCCTTGTCTTGTGTTTTGGATTTTCTGCTCATGGATTCTCTGGTTTTGACTTGGACTGTTCTGTTACTGCGATTTTTGAATTTCCTCAAATAAACGCCTGGTTTGTCATCCCGGTCTGCGCCTGGGTCCTTCTACCTGAAAGCCTGACACTGTAGGGATATCCTGTTCTTGAAGCAGTCTAATGTAACCACACCCAAGTCTGTGTGTTTAAGCAAAGCTCACAAATAAATACGTAACACTGGGTCTGGGTTCTCAGACATTTGTGAATTTAGTCTGTAACTATAGGCACATAGAATCTATTGCATACCTACATAGTAACAACAATATACATAGTGGTTGTTACATTGTCAACATTGTGACCATTGTGTCTGAACAAGTAGTTACACAAGCCACAGCATTTAATAATTTTGAATACTATGTAACTATGCACATGTGCAAAATTGAAATGTAAATAAATGCCAGAATATATAAACGTACATTCAGCTCCCAAAATTCTACACTTCTACAACAGGGAATGCACAAAACCCCCGCATAATACTAATACAATAATCCTATATAATAATACTGATATACTGTAGGCTCGATCTCACAAGTTAATAGTTGCCAGTTCACTGCTAATCTGTTACTACAACAGACTCTCCATATAAATCTATGCACTCAATTGAAGTAGATTTGAGTCATTCTCAACATTTTGGTGACAGAACAGAGAGGGAACAGACAGATATACTGTAGTTTGTTTTTTGATCCTCAGAACATAAGCTATGCTGATGTTTCCCCCAGATGGGCAAAATGCTGTTTTTTTTTTGCCAAGGAGAAGAGAACTCTGTCACAGCAGTGATAAGCAACCACACTCCTGCTTCTCGATTCATTTCTCGATGCTGATAAGCGCTGAAGAGTATGTTTAGGGAAAGCGCACAAAGTGACGGATTGCCCGATACTGCCTGTTTTCCCCTGCATACATAATAAATCCTTTTTGATGCAGAGCTCTTACTGGCTGACTAACGTTGCCCCTAAGTAAAACAGTGATGTGACACTCATTCCTCCCAGTAGCACACTTCTTGTTTTTTATTTCCCCACATTGGTTTTTTCTGCGCAACATTAAAACCCAGATTGGCATCTGGCTGTGCCTTTGAAGCATTTGTAATTCAGCTCTGTCAGACCCTCTTGGGGTCTGTTTTCAAAGACTTGCGGAGTTTTCCAGAAAATTAAACTAATTTTACTGTCCTGATATGTACGGACGTTAAATGATAATCATGAGGTAACGTGATCGTTTTCTTGAAAACCACCTAAGGTGGCTACTGTTTTCTGATGGAAACCAGTGGGACATCTCTTTGTTAATATTATGTGGGGAGGCCACGTTCAGGAGATGTGGGGTTCCAGGTTAGCCCTGCAACACTGCTGGCCAATGCACTGCACATATAAACCACAGGAAGGAGAAATATTTACAAAAAACACATGATTTATTTTAAATAATACAACACTAAACAGAGACCCTAAGAACAGTCACAAGTGAATCAACTGCCGACACCCAAATCTGACTCCTCAGCAGGAGCCACAAACCTGTATATAATGAGCCCTAAATCTGGCAGGTGGGGCTCGTTAAGACAGATAATGCACACACAATTACAGTTAACCTGTTTTGAATGCAGTTTATGCAGTGCAGATCTATTATTACTGAATCAGTGATTTAGAAAAGGATCCTCCATTAAACTTACAAACACTCAACAATGTGAAACAATTAATATGAGAAAGGCAGTCCTACCTAAGTGTCTAGCAATGGCGCCTCCCACTATACAAGTCAAGCAGGGCTTCCTGGTGTGTATGAGAGATGTTGTTAGCTGGACTGCACTTCCCATAGCTGCCTTGGTTTCTGCCCTAAGCTTATGTAGGACCCCAGAGCATGCCCTTGGGTCCTAAGATTATGCTTTCTCTTTTGATGTGGTCTCTTCTGATCACTTTGTTGCTACCTGCCCATTACGAAGGTCCCCATTATTGCTCAGGACGGCAATCCCTTTTTCTGTGTCCTTTAAGGTTGACAGGTTGGGCTCCATGGTCTTGTTATTCCAGCAGGACCTAGTTTTGGGTTTACCTGGGGCTCCTGGGGGTGGCTATGTCCTGCTCCCCCCTGTTTTTACTGTGTTTTGCCAAAAACTGAGGCAAATGCCATCCTCTCAGAGTATTCCCTAAGCACTGTAACTCAATTAAATATCCTGTTCATAATGCACTTCCCACCCCTAAAAGACTCACTCCAATTAGCATTAATTTGCCCAAACAATCTCACTGTGCTTTAAGGATCATAATTACAGATATTACCACAGTTTAGTTTATGTATTCGATAGCTTTAAACATGATCTTTTTTGAAAAAAAAAGGGTTTTCAATGAACTGTTCATTGCTGTTTGAAAGGGAATTTATGGTTGTTTGTACTGAGATCAATCAGCTCAGGAAAGGATGGTAATTAATACGGAGGGGGGTGGGATGGTGCTCTCTCCCCCCTCGCAACCCCCTTTCCCCCGTCCGCCTCGTTATTCATCTCCCCTGTCAGGCTGTTGCTCTGATTATGGATGTCATACAGCAATTCACCGCTTGGGGATCAATATCCCTGAAATTAAACAAAAAATGAATTTCCGCAGTCGGCCGCACTCTTAAGCCAGCTGTCCCTATTTGGAGCATGGCTGATTACTATCCCCCCCCAGCAGAAATACTGATCTGCCTGGTGGGAAAGAACTAGGGGGGAAAGTAGGGGGCAAAATGGACTTGAGGAACAGGACAGCAGGTAAAAGCAGAGCCATGGGGGTCAGGAGCGGCCCTCTTAACCGTGAGTGAGCAGCATCGGCTCAAGATGGAGTCAGAACCGCGGGAAGCCACCCAGCTGGGCCTGATGATGGAGCCCTGACTCCGGGACCCCCTCGGATCGATAATCTATTAGCACCCAAATGAGCGCGATGGGCCGAACGTCGGCCTCGTCGGAGCGTTTCATTTCCATGTGAAATGATGTGTCTCGCATGAGCTCTCGCGGCTCTGCCGTTTGGCGCGACGGGGCGGGAGCTGGAGGCAGCGCTGTGTTCCGCCGGAATTTCCGCATGCCATGCCGTTAACCCACCGCGGGCTGCTCCGGTCCGGCCAAAAGAGATGCTTTTCCCAGAAATGAGGACAGCAAAGTCCAATCAAAGCCTAGGAGCACACAAGGGACGATAAAACAGTCAAATTGATTTTTAGAGATGGACTCAGGAGTGAAAGCTAAGCACAGCGGGAGGATGGGAAAACAGACAAGATGAAGCAATGGTTCCTATGAGTCCCCTTTTTATCAGAGCTATTCAATATAAAGTGAATGATCCTCTGTCTCACTTGACCTCCTAGCTTTGGTAGAGAGTGCTAAGCATAATCTTCTGATTGTATTAGTGAGGGAGCCAAGACTAATCACTGTCCAAGACCCTCCCCACCCCCTCACCGCAAACTCCCCCATTGACAGATCCAGCCTGAAACTCTACCTGCTCTTGTCCGAACACCCCTTCACCAGGTGCGGACAAATCGCTTTGTCTCTGAGGAAGATCAATCGATCTGAAATTAATGTTTGTGATCCGTGAGGGAGATGACACGGAAGTCAGCCGGCTCCACCTAGCCTTGACACCAACTCTCCATCTTTGCATAATAAGTTTCGTTTGTTTTACTTGAAGGCGTAACCTGTCCCCCGGGAGATTCAAGGGCAAGCGGCCTGATTTATGACCTCCTCTCTGCCCCTTGGTAATGCGAGGAGGCTTTACACCTCGAAAGAACATGGAATCAAAAATAAACATCGCTGAAAAAAAGTGCTGCTGGAGCCTGCGGAAGTCCTTCTTTTGTTTACGGAACATGGAGAACAGAGTCCCAATTTACATTCGCATTAGAACGGGCGTCTTTCTTTCAATATTTTCTGACATTGATAAATGAGAAGTAAGTTTTGTTTTGTCACAGTTCTTCTCATGTAGGTGGGTGGACTTGCCACAGCTTGACTTTTTTCAAAATAAATTTAAAAAAAATTATAATTTGAGTGCATGCTCACCCTGGCTTGATACAAGCATCAACACTACAAGAAATAGATCAGTTAATGAGCGCATAATGAGCACCTACTGTACTGTGACAAAGTTGCACTGTGAAAATGTCTGTCAAATCCACACTTTAGGGATCAAGGTAAAAACCCAGGAAATAGAAGTCTCCCATCATGAGCACCTAATTAAATTTAAACAGATGGACAAATAAGCAGTCCTACCAGCCACCTCTATTTTCCATCCACTTAACCTCTCAAAGAGAATATATTAATAACACTATAACATTTTGTCTTGCTTTGTAAAACGTACAGTATATGGTTGAGATGTGGTTCTTGAATGAACTTATAACCCGTTGAGGTGGGGATTTTAATTGCCTCGTTAAAGACGTGATGACAATTCAAAGGGAAGAAAGTTATATGTGGTTAATATGTGATTTATAGTTCCATAAATAAAAATGGCATTGCTCAGCCTTAACTGCAGCTATACTGTACCACCCTGTAACCTGAGCCAGTAGGGGGCAGTCTTCCCTGTGCACTCTACAGGAAACCAATCCCTGAGTGCAGTGACAGTGACACTATACTGTAGGAGGTGCTCTTTTCGATGAGACATTATACGAAGGTCCCGACTCTCTGTGACCAAGAGAGGTTTCATGGCACTGACTGGAAAGAGTATGGGCTTTCATTGCTAAAAAGGCTCTTCTCATCTCAGCATCTAATAACCTCCTGAGATAATTGACTAAATAATTCCCTCCCCCACATCATCACTGCAAAAGAGAATTCTCAATTGCCAATCCTGCCTAATACAATAAAGGTTAAATACAAAAAAAAAAAATTTGAAAACTTAACTATTCAAAGCAACCAAGTCTCTCTAGGTAAATTTTTCAAATAGTTTTCAAACCTTTTTGGAAAACTTTATTTAAAGCTTAGTTAAACACTGCACCTTTCAAATAAAATTACATTCATAATTTGATATTCATTATCAAGTTATAGTGTAGCTTTACACTAAATACACTACACTAAGTAAAACTGTAACTTTGATTTACCAAGCTTCTTTCAGCAGTCCCATTCCTCTTCAAAATGTAAACAAGCCTGCCAATGAGTAGAGGGTCTATGACATCATCAAATCTTTCATGGGTGGATATATATATATAGTATGCCTAAAATCTCCATCTGAGAACAGGTTTCATTTCTGTGTGATACTCTGTATGAGGGTTGTCATTAAACCTTCATCGTACATTCAACATTCATTCTAGAAATAGTATTGGTTTCCTACAGCTGAATTCATGATGCACCAAACAGTCACCATACAGCACAGTGTTAATAGATGAAAAAACAATCCAAGGCAACAGTAGCTTTAGGTATGACTACTCAGTAAACCTCACTGGACTTTTCTATCATTGTGTGAGGTTCATTTCTCATAAAACACCATTTTCTATTCTAAAGCAAACTTCCCGCATAGCTCACGCTACACTTCATTAACACAGTGGGTTATACACAAAACATCATCCTTAGATTGACGCTTAATATCGCACCATTAATGAACAAACTGCCCTATAAGTAACATGTTTTATGCTGTCTTCATTCCAAGTGGATGCAGGTACTTCAAAAAGAAACGTTCACATTTTGGTAGGAGACTCTCATTTACCCTGCATTTCAAACACCTGCATGAGGGAGATCATTCAAAACTATTTATTTACTTTACTTCCTGAGATCAGCTCTGAAGAACAAGCACTATTAAGTCAGCCAATCAATACGCGAACATCAGTGTTGTTTTCTCTTGTCCACACAATAGATTTATTCTTGCTGCCAGAAAGGCATAAATCACATATTCATACATTAAATTAAAAAAATAAAAGATTGATGGCAGTGGGAAGTGCGCTTACAGATCCCAGTGATGTAAAAAAGAGGAAATATTAACCAGACTGCCAGGTGAGGATATCGAAAACTCATTTCTTTTACACTTTTAAATGTGATTGCTGATTCCTCAACATTTTCAACAGCAGAGAAAGTTTTAAGGTGCATGCTGGGACAAGGGGTATTACAATGTATAATATACTACTACCACTTCTACTACTACAACTAATAATAATAATGTTATTCAGATTTTATTATTCTAAATGAGTATTGCAAAATTGCTTTGCTATGCCAATGAAAAAACTACTGACAATGGCACAATAACAGAAACATATGACCTGTTACACTAGCACGTGGACTGTACAGCTTTTCACACGGGACAAATCCATTTACAAGCTTTGAAAAATGTAGTGTCAAGGCAATTCTCATCCATTATCCTAAAGCACATTTTCCAGCCTCAAACCTTTATTGTCCTGTTCTGTTACCATGATGTTGGGAAAAAGAAATTCTAAAAAGGTAAATAAGAAAGTGGTCTATTGTAGAATGACACCTTTTGTGATATACACAGATTATGTCATGCAATGCAAGGGCCGGTTCTGGCTGGTGCGTTTCTGGAGAGGGAGAATTATGGGCTACATTCATCAGTCCACTGGCACCGTATGTGCAGCTAGGGGAATGTGCCAAGGACGTTTTGGATAGATGTCAGGGAAGGTGATATACAGTTCACTTGCATCTCACTTTTCCCAATCCTAGGCTTCTCTGAAAGGGGTCGTGTGACACACAAAGGTCATCCTATACAGCGGTCAAAGGTCTCCGTACCAAACAGTTCTGTTAAAGCCGTTCTACAAATGAAGTGCTTTATTCGCAATCCACTTCCTCCTTGATTTTGTGTGTCAAATATATACACAGGTGTGTAGATTACATACGACCAATTTGCAAGAATTAAAAAAGTAACATTTAGCTACATTAATTATAAAAAGGACATTATGAAATTTGACAAAGAATTTGTGCATTGTCACCAGAGCAGAGAAAACTGTGAAAATGGTCCAGCTAAGTGCAGTTTTCAGCTCCAGCCTGAACACCTATTCAGCATATGCAGAATATATCTGTGGTGTACCTCTTTATGTTTTTGTCAAAACATATTATTGGAATGAATCTAAAATATATGACTTGGCATAATACTGTCACTAAGGCAGAATCAATTTGCAGTTACATTTTAGTAGTGTATGGAATAATCCACTATTCTCATATTTCATTTTAGTTAATATTTCTTTTTCTGATGACAATCTTAGATCAGTCGCCTGGCCACCTACTGTACGAGTAGGCTAAGTCACCGGTCAAGGAGCCATAGCTCAGCCTTAATAGCGCCGTCTCCAGACACTGAACAACTGCACTGTTAACAAGAAGAGTGAAAGTCGTCGGTGCCAGAGGGGGGTTAGAGCCATTATTGAAGCTTAATGATTTGCGAAGTGCGCTCTCATCTACTACGAAGGGGATTCATCTTACTGGGTAGCACCATACATCTTTCATTCGGCATTTACTCTGAGAGGGGCAATTTTTAATACCACAGTGTACCGAGTTTTCTGTCGAGTCGTGCACATTTTCTTGCTATTATTTTTATTTTAAAAGGTTTTTCCCCCCAGTTCTTACCTGTGTGACCTTCCGGCTCTTTAGGGAGGTCGGCCGAAGCCTCTCGCGGGGTTGATTAGCCAGAGCCATGCTAATCAGGTTATAAAACTGAATTGATGGAGGAGACGTGAAATTTACGAGCGGTCGAAAGCGTTATCTGTTCCAGGTTTCCCCGTGACGAAGCCGACGTGGGTAGCGTGCTGCCGCAGCGCGAAGAGCTCTTACTGTCCTGCGGGGGCTGTTGTCCTGCTCAGAGAGCGCCAGCATCGGGGCTTCTCTGGGTTTACACTCCCCGCTACAAACCCGCTCCCTGACCTCAAGGAAAGCACGGGCACGGCTCTCTTTCAGATGAAGAAGGGAATAAAATGAGTAGTTTTCTGTCTCCCTCTGAACTGATGAAAAATAAATTGCCAAGGGCTGAGCCAGCAGAATAGATGAAAAGCATTCACAAAGTCTGCTTCCAAATATACATTCCATTATTGGCATTTAGCAGATGCTCTTGTTTCGGTTACGAGTTGTTTGTGGCCTTGTACAGATGATGCATGATATTCTCCTGTAGCTCATAAATAACCTACTAATTTGTCCTAATGCAATGTTCCAAAATGTTTACCACTTCGGGGCAGTTCATTTTCTAGTAAAAAAAAAAGTAACAATCTTGGCCTACGGGCGGTTCCTTGCTGCACATTCACTTTTGTGAATGTTCGGTCTATTTTATTATGCAATAACACAAAATAATAATAATGTACTTAGTCATATGAAATACATTACTGGAGAGCTGTACGTGATCTGTGTAGTTTATATATCCCTGTCCCCAATACACACACAAAAGTCCACAGTGTGTTTATTTGGGTCGATGCCCTTGAGGTATATACATCTCAGATTTGCTGGGGGTTTCGAGGACGTTCCCGCGGTAGCGGCGTATGAACGATGAATAAAACAAAGCGAACAGGCAGGAGAAAAGCCGGAATCAGACAAGTTTGTACACGCAATGCTACAACTCCCCTCCACGCAATGCCCCTGGAAACAGCAGCATAATCCCACTGACAGATCGTACGACGGCAAGGCGGCCATCCATTCCGCCACACTCTTGCAAATGTACACGGCGAACTGCAAACTGAACATGATTTTCCACCCCTCCTCTTCTCACCTCCTTTAAATAAGTACTGTCATGTGAAACAGTAATCGGTACTGTTGGTGCACTTCGCCGTAAAATTATTTCAGTTCAGTGGGGGATGCAACTGACGTAAGTGGCTCCTGCAGATGCTACACTGTTTTACAACGTTAAATTTTTCATGCAGATTGAGAGTGAGACCACCTAGCCAACCCTGAAATAGCTTTTGCTTTCGGGGTGTAACTATCCTGTTTCTAAAAGAGGGAATCGTGATTGAGAGGCTGTCGTCATATCAAAATTAAATTGCTTCAAACATTAATTATCTGCGAGGTGCATTAAAGGACGTATTAGTTGCATTACGATATTCGATCATAATGGATTTTCTGAAATGTGCACTTCCGAACTTTCAGTATCGTACCTTTATTACTCGGTCCCTTGCGCCCTGTTAACACCCATAACTTTTCCACTCTGATCCCCATAAATACAGCATGTTTCACATAGTAATACAATGCAATAGGCTACACATACGAGCGCCCCCTCACAAACAGCTAATGTCACCACATTTGTCAGTGTGGCAGTAGGAATATTAATCGGGTTACTCTAAACTGCTGTTGTTACGCTAGATGTCTGTAATAACATATTAAACCCTATCGGTCATGGTCTCGATAAGCAATATCCGCACCGCTCTTTCCTTTGCCTTGTGTTACGATAAAAAAAAAAAAAAAAACTCACCTGCACAGAGCAAAAGGGTTCGACCCAGTCCTGCCCCTGCAAGCTCTCCATTGGCCATATCTGCGAATATTCAAGCAGCTTTCCTGTAATTGGCTAGAATGTCACCACCAACGCTTTCATAAAGCAATCCTCATAGAAGTTGTGTATGGTAACTATTGAACAGGAGAGAAAAGAAGTGCAGTTATTCTCAGGAGACGTCGTAGAGACGGATTCCTCTTGTGAAGTAAGTAGCTTTCCTCATTTGGCGTTTCTGCAGTGCCTCAGCACGGAGCTCAGTGCTGCACCAGTCAGTTATCACAGCTTCGAATATCTGCGCTCTTCATTTTCGGAGGACAGCGATGTTTTATCTGGCATGCGAAGTATTGTGTCTCACCAGTGTGATACCTGTGCATTTTTTCAGGGGAGGATGTCTGCATTAGCTCAGGGGATGAGATGGATAACTTTGAATGTGGGTGAAGCGAGAAGACACGTTTCTTCCCGAAATAAACTACATAAAAGTTTAGTTCTTGTCTCTGTGTGGACTTACGGACAGCCACGCACATTCTTTAGGTATAAATGGGATACAGCGTGTGCGTGGGCATATTAACATAATTATCAATTTATGTGGCCAATTAAAAGAAACTTATGCTGTCTGGCATTTGTGAATAACAGTCCTCCGGCACTGGAGACAGTATTTGCTGAACTGGAGCGTGTGTAACCTGTCGTGCTCATAGACACGGGATTTTCTTTATTTTGCTAACACAAAAAGTGAAAAAGTTGTTCACATTTTCTGCATTTGTTGCGACTTTAATGGGACACTGTTTAGACACGTATGTTGGAAGGGTACAGTTATACGGCTGCGACAGAATGGCTGATTCCGTGGTCAAGTTACTCGAATATCAACGGAATCTGAATTATAATGCTAAGGTCGCATGAATCTGTTTCAATGCATGCAGTAAGTCGATAACGCCTGCAACCTGTGCCAAATACATGTTTGTGAAACTCTGAGCGAGGGCGCACTGATAAAGGTTGTCCTTTGGGTTAAGCAGATCTTGACTGAAGAGACTGCACTTTGTCGCAGTCCTCCAATTACAGTTCAGGGGACAGCTTGACAGCACCAGCACAATTAAAGGGAACAGTGGATGATCAGACATAATAGCAAATGCCCATGTTATATATTATATTATATTACATTATATTATATTATATTATATTATATTATATTATACTATATTATATTATATTATATTGTATTATTGAGAAATAGTTTGTTGGCACTAATGTGAAAATGCATCTATAATGAAGCCATCACAGAAGTGGAGTCTGTCACCCCTAAGGCAGCTTTTGAAATTATTCTTCATGGTTCGAGGAGCCCTTGTTGATGGTTTATACAAACGTGATGCTGTGTGCTTGAGCTACAGTGGAAATAGAGTCGGGTAACGGCTTTCGGACCACTAGAGCTTGCTGACATTTCCATGCTAACCTTGATGACTCAGCCAGAACAATGTCAAAAAAAGAACAACGTGGAAACTCAGCTCCTGCAAGTAGTCCCCCCAAGCAGTTTCAGAAACTTTTTGGAGAGTTCAGGTGGATGGGACGCTCCCCGGGGCTGCGCCCTTTCCCACCAGTCTGTGGTTGGGACGCCCGCGGTACGGGTGCTCTCTGACCATGGCGTGTGTCCCCAGACAGCAGAAGGGGTACACGTAGTGCTGCCTGTCCTTGTCGTTCTGCTACGAGGACATACCCTTGGTCCTTGAAATAAGATCGCCTGTTCGGTGTAGGCAGACATGCAGTGCTCGCACTGCTGATAATATTTATAATTACCTGTCTAGCAATTCAGACCGCACTGTAAGTGCGTGCCTGCGGTTTGAAGCGCGCTGTTGTTTATAATATTTTTCGTTCCTTAGTCCCAGAGGGCTACTACTTCAGCAATACATCTCCGACGTTATGCCATTCCCCGGTTGTCTGAGTTGACGCTACATCCGTTAAAAAAGCTAATATCATCAACCCTTTGGTTAATATTCCTCTTTGCCCATAGCTTCCCACCCCATCAGTCAATGTGTTCTAGGCTAATGGAAAGAGACTGCCACACATCTTCAATAAAATGTTCTGTTAATGAACCCCATTGCTTTGACATATGTTCGGTGGCTCTGGTTGCGTTATCTCAGCAGCGGATCCCGGGCGCTACCTCTGTGCAAGGCACACGCGGACGTGTCCCGGGAATTAATGCACCACGCAATAAGCTGCAGCGTCGCATTGCACGCGGGCCTTACGAAGACGGCCCAGGCTTGATGTGAAATGAATTTCCTGGACGGGAGCTTTCTAGAGGGTGTATCAATCATTAGGAGGACTGGTGCGAGAAGAGGCTCCATAACTCCTCGGAGTGAAAAGACAACAGGAACGGGAAGAATTATCGTGCTTTTGTTTATAAATGCGAGCCGCTGGTAAATCTAGCTGTCATCTTGTAAAAAAAAAAAAAATCGATTTCTCCGCAACCTGTCAGCACAGTAGTGCCACTGAACATTGCTCCTCTGTCCTCTCCTCTCAGGTGTGTAAAACTCGTTGTCCAGGCGTCCATTTTATTGCCTGCACTGGATTTCAAAGAGCATGATGGTGCACTATAAACCCCAATAGGCCGACGGGCTCTCTCAACAGAGGAGTTGTCACAAACAGCAAGTGGCATTTTGAACTGGCTGCTCTAAACACACAGATCTCAGGGTCAGAGAGCTGTATCCCTTTGCCACTTCCCATCAGCCATGGCTAATTTATGTAGCTCAGTGACCGGAAAGATGTCTCTGTGGTTTATTTGGAAGTACGTAATTCCGAATGTCTTTCCAGTCCAGCTCTCTCATAAAGCACCAATAAGTAATCCAATAAAGGATTATGCAAACTTGGTATGTATCATATAGTTCATTACGGTGTGTGCTGTACTGTATAGTCGAGACGAACAGGTAGCGCTGCTGTAATTACAATACATTATTACATTATCATCATTTAGCAGATGCTCTTATCCACAGTGACTTACATAGGTTACAGTTTTATCCATTTGTACAGCTAGAGATTTACTGAGGCAACTGTGGTTTGAGTACCTTGCTAAGGGTGCAGCAGTAGTTCCCCAGTGGGGAATTGAACCTAGAGCCTTTTGCTTATTAGGCCTGCTCCTTGCCACTACACCACACTACTGCCCCAGTAGTACAGTACGTGTGTAGATTGGGGGGGGGGTCTTGTAATTAGCCTTTCTGTCTTACTTTACAGCTTGTCCCTTTCGGGCCTTGTGTTTTCAACTGGATTTACTCAGAGTCCTTATTTACCTGTGATAAATATTTCACACACTCTCCAGGCAAATGACTGGTTAAATGAAGCCCAGTTCTGACCATTCTGCATTTTGATCCCAAGGTGTTCCAGTTGAATCAAGCAAAGGCTGTTTTTCTATTTCATGCTGCCTTTGCATAACCATCGCTAACCAACCACACCCCTGCGCTACAACGAGCATCCCCGCGCCCTCGCCCCCCTCGTCCCGGACCCCTCCACCACACCTGCGGCCCGCTCCTCAGCCGCTGCACCCAGCTAGCCCATTAAAACGCATTAGTCAGCCCCAATGACTCCACAGCCCTGCCTCCACTGTCAGTTTGATCAATCTCTCCTCTCACATTATTTATCCCCCTGGAGTTCGGTCGAATCTCTAACCCCGTTCCGCCAGGCAACCCCCCCCCCAAAACTCGTCTTTTATTAGAAACCAAACGGGCTCGGAGAAAGCCCTCATGCCAGGATGCTTTTCGGCCTCCCTGTCCCACCCAAGCAGAGATTGTTTTCCGCGTATGGATTTTCTCCCTCCCCCCGCGTGCTGAGGATTGCCCCTCACGCGCTGCTCTCCACCTGTCTCCTGCCGCACTATTTATACCCTGTTCCACTTAACGTGTTTCTTGCTCTGATAATTGCCTTCATGTGAGAGGGAGACAATGCAGGGCTGTGTGGTCCAGTGGCAGGGAAGCACCTGGTCGATTTGATGGGAGGATGCTCATTGGTAATCGTAGCCATACATAGAGTATGAAGTCTATTTTCTGCACTGAAACATCTATTGTGTGGAGACGGTGGTCATACATCTGTTAGCCTGACTGTTGCTGCTAATTTGTGCATGTGTAAGTTGTCACCTCTCTGCTTTGGTGGGGGGGGTGAAAGCAGCAAGCAATGGAGTGGCTTGGATGTTGCGGCTATGAAGACACTGCTCCATTCTCCTTCTCAGGTGACCCCAGCAGCACAGAGTGACAGTTTGTTGAAAGGCAACTATGACTGCGTGGGTGTGGCTGCTCCTCCTAGGCCTTCCGGGGCCGTCCCGGGGCCAGCGCTCTGAGCCCATGTTTGTGTCAGTTACCAAGACCCTGCTGATGCCCGACTACGAAAACAACCCTACCCAGCTTAACTATGGGATGGCTGTGACGGACGTGGATGGAGACGGGGACCTGGAGGTGCTGGTGGCTGGGTGAGTCAGACACAAATCCTGTTCTTTAAACAGGTAACCCTGGCACACCTCTGTCACAGGGCAACACAACAAACACAACACAACCATCTCCATTTCATTCTGAAAATGATATTTTTTTCTACACTCTCTCATTGTTATTTCTTTGGCTGGATCAGTTTCTGATGTTTTGTAAATCCTCTCATGAGTGTCCACAAGCATTTCTGACACTCGGTTTCAGTGTTGCTGACAGAAACATGTCCTCACATCCAGCCAGCGCTTTCTGTCTGCGCAGCATACGATTGGAGGAGGGTAATGTATAGACTCCACTCTGTTGAAAATTGCTCATCAGTGTGATTTTCCATTAAAAAAACGAAATGGTTGTATCGCTCTGTCTCTCTCACTGAATGGAAGCTAGCCTGGATAGGAGGGAAGTCGCCAGAGTGGGCTCAGAGCCCTGAGGGTCTGCGCTGATGTAAATTGATGTAATTGACTGTGCTCCCTCAACGGTAACCGTCATACAGGTCTGCTGGGAGCAGGAGATTGGAAACTGGTAGGGGGGGTGGTTCCCCTTGTGGGCACTTATTGTGTGGAGCGGGAGTTTAGGCCGAGCGGAAAGGCCCTGGGCCATGGAGGAACACTCCTGCCATAATAAGATGATTCTTAGGCTGGAGTGAGGCTGCAGCAGATAGTATCGTCTAGCGCTATCGCTGTAGTCCCAATGACAGTAGCGGCTACACACTGCTACTGAGTGTGACCATGAGGAGGTGCTCTTACAAAGCAGGTTGTCTTGGGACCAAGAAAGGTATTTTTTGGGACTATCAAAGCTGTCACGGCTCAGGCAGGGACTCGGGCATAGACAGGGAAGCAGGATGCAAAAGAGTGTTTATTATAACCAAATTGGAATCCCACAAACGTGGTCAAATCAGGCGAAGTCAAAAACCCAGAAAAGCACAACTAACGACACCGATATCAGATCCACAAACGTGGTCAAGAGAAACAGGCAAAACAGGCAGGCAGAACAGGACAAACAGCTCATAGTGAAACAGATGAACTGAGACACGAACTAGCAACAAGACCAGACACGAACTAGCAACAAGACCAGACACAAGCAGGGAATATATAGGGCAAGGCTGATGAGGAGATGGGATGCAGGTGCACAGGCAGGCAGGTGGGGACAATCAGGTAATCAGGTGGGGGGGAGACAGGGCGGAGAGCAGGGCAGGGCTGGAACACAGGGAAAAACAAGAGCACATGGACAGGGAAAACAAAAACAAACCCGACTAAGATGCCAGGGCACTGACAAAAGCATTTTTGATCCAGTCTGGTGAAAATAGCTCTTAAAAATCTTTTCCAAAATAGTCCAAATGAATTCAAGCACTACTTACACATTAGTTCCATGTGTAAGAACCATATGTAAGAACTCCATCATTGTAAGGCAGGATTCACATTTTTCAGGGCACAGTCCTAGACATCCTTAAATATGGTGGAGGAGATCATTCGATAAGCGGTGTGTATTGTTTAATTTTATAGTTGTGTAAGCTGACATGTTATACAGTAGCTGCTCACAAAATACCCAGCAAGCACTGTTGGCTGTGAATCAGACTGATGTGGTGTGTCATGTGATGCATCTTGGGTTTACTCCACTAAACCATAAGCAATGTCCCAGCATGCATCTGTGTTCAAGAAAATATTTTCTTGAAAAACAGGCATGAGCGGAGATTGTTCGGACCCTGAGTTGTGCAACAGTTGTTTTGTAAGTTGAGTTGTGTCAGCAATGTTTTTTAAGACAAATAATAATGAAAAAGCAGTAAAGTTTTTTAAGGTCGGATGACTTTCTGATAAGTGGTCGGTGCAGGGATGTATGCACATTCTATCTTGTCCGGGTTACTGGGCGCTTTTTATCAGCAGGGACATGTTTCGCTTATCTTTGCTTAAATTATAGGAGAATGCTTGTTAACCATACAGTACACTGCAGTGCCTTAGAGACCCGGTGTGCTATAGTTTGGCTCTCCCTCTCCCTCAGGTACAATGGGCCAAACCTGGTGTTAAAATATGACCAGACCAGCCAGAAACTCCTCAACATTGCTGTGGACGACCGCAGCTCCCCGTACTATGCCCTGCGGGATCGCCAGGGCAACGCCATCGGAGTGACAGCGTGTGACATTGACGGAGATGGCAGAGAGGAGATTTATTTCCTCAACACCAATAACGCCTTCTCAGGTACAGGGAGAAAGACCCTGCAAGGGGAAGGGATAGGGGAGTGGAAAGTTAAGGTGAGAGGCTACAGGGGAAGAAAGCGTTAAGATGGGCTGAGATGTACAAAGTATAAGTTGAGGATCCAGACAGATTTTTGGAACCGATAAAAATCAGATAGAGGCATTGTCAGAACAGCAAAAACAAAAGCTGTTTGATAAAAAGTCTTTATGAAAGGAATCTGTTTTCTAAGAGAGAATTGTAGTCATCTTGTTCTGTAAAATCAGATTTCTTGGATTACTTATCAGATGTACTTTTTAAAGTAAACAATTTTATTAGTGTATGCTAAAACATATTACATGATTTCAAATATTGTGAAATGTATTCTACTTTGTATTAACTTATGAATACTAGGTGTACATATTGAAAGACACAAAATTTATTTTAATAACTGAACATGGAAGACAGTTTTAAATCCTTTTGTGGTTTCCTAACCTGCCTGACTGTCCTACAAAGTCTAGAAAGCTCTAGATTGTCTTCTATAGTTACTTAAAACAATTACAGATTACTTCAAAACAGAAATAAAGACTGAACGTGCTTAGCTAAGTTGTAGTCATAGTCTGCACTCTGTATGCCATGCTAGTTTGCACTTTGCAGTGTGACATTTTACTTTATATTTATTTTATCAGCACTGAAATGCAAATATGGTGCCACCGGCTTCACAGTGCAGTCCAGGGAACAAAGTTAAAAGGCTTACTTTTGGTGTTAACACAAAGTGTGATAAATATTAATATTTAATGTAATGAAATGGTTCAAGACTACCACCTCGGCATGCTTTCAAAGCTCATATAGAAGTCAGTGAAATTTGTTATTTTTTTGAGGCAGTTAGAAACTAAATGTACGTTTATCTCTTGTGCACTAGAGAGAGGGAAAGTCTGATGTTGATGCCATAAAAGGACATTGAGAATAAGAGATCCCCCTGTGAAATTGATACTTTGCCTTTTAGTGTTTCATTAATACCTACTTCACTGTAAAATACAGAATATAGAGTTTTTGATGGTGAATTAACCCACCCCTTTGTAATTTCACTGGAGTGCTCCAATAACATTGAGCAATATATCATTGTGGAATGTGCCAGGAATTTGTCTGCATCATAAAATGTTTTTTTTTTATTTATTTAGAAGAAATGTTCCATGTTGTAGTACGAGCTGACTGGAGTGTGGTTCACAGCAGCCAAAGGCCTCCCAAGGTTTTCCGGTTCTCGCTGAACAAACTCTCCTCTCCAAGGTCGAGCGACGTACTCCGACAAGCTTTTCAAGTTCCGCAACGGGCGCTTCGAGGACCTCCTGAGCGACGACATCAACGAGCACCGGGACGTGGCCAATCGCATGGCGGGGCGGTCCGTCGCGTGCGTGGACAGGAAGGTACCTGCGCCGCTCTCGTGGAGCTACCTCAGTGGATGGAGGCAGAGGAGACAGCGGAAATCACCTAGCCCTCAACAGCAGTATTTCAAATGCCCTGCGGCTTCGTTTATGACAGTTAATTCCATGTAGTGGCATGATTTTTCGCACCTCGCGCTGCAGCACGGTAATTAGAAAAGCGAACGTCCGTTTGTTGGGAGGCAGGCTGGGAAAAATGATTGCTCCTCCCTCCAGGTGCATAATCGCACCCACAAATCACCATTCATTTTGTCTGAAATCCTTTTTTTGTGTTGGGGCATAATTGTAGGGACTGATGATGAAGTGCCAATCATTTCTAAGGTTTGGCGGACAGCCAAGGGGGTGGCGAGCCTAGCGTTATATCTCTCTAATCGCTGGCGCAGTTCGTGCAATTCCCTGTTTCAGTCACAGGTGAAGAATGTCCACTTTTCCCTCTGGGAAACACAATAGGAATTGGAATAGATTTTGTGGCTGTGGCAGGGTTCAGCGTGATCAGTCTCAGGTCAAGAAAGAGGTCTCGGAAGAAGGTTGTGCGATTCCATTTCTCTGAGATAATGCTTTTTAGACGCACTGAGATCTGGCTCTGTAATGACTTTTTAATTAAAACAAATTGCACATGATGCTTTTCTTTCCAGTGAGAGGAGTTGCTTCTCCTCGCTGCTGTGATTGGTCTTCTTGTTTTCTAAGGACTCTCAGAGTCACTGGTGCAATGTTGCTCTTGTGACCACTTCATCAATGTTTGCTACCATGCTGATGTAATATAACGTCTTTATAATATTCACTAAGTCTGTTGTTGAGCATGTCATAGCATGTCAGCATGTCAGCAGTGAATTGCTATTGTGTGAGCATGTCCAGTTTGTCCAACAGCCTGACAAGATTTAAAGGCAAGAAATTATATTCCACTTTACAAATGCATAGTGAACTATTACTACCCAATCTGTGGAAAGTGGTAATTGATGGAGAGATTTCAGCTCTTCAAACATTCACATAGCTTTAAGAGTTTAGCGTACTGATGGGAAAATTCAGAGGAGATGGACTATGGAGAGAAATGCTTTGGTCCCAAATTACATTAAGGCCCTAATACAAATGTATCTATAATGCACTAATATGGTGTAACTACTGTGTGCATACACATTAATTACATAGTACTTACCATCAAACCTGTTTGTGGCTTGTGTTACTACACTTTTGTAAACACAGTGTGTATGTACACAGTGCCTACTATGTAGGTACAGAGCACCACCCCATAAATGCCCAGACATTAGGAACATTTAATTTTAAATGGATCTGGTAGATTTTAAAATTTTTGTCTCCCGCAAATAAAATCGTATCTGTTATGTCCAAAAAATTGTAGAAGCTGGTATATCTGCCCTTGTTTTGTCTTCTCTGGTTTTCTGTGAGTGGTTGGCTCAAGCTGACATGATCTACGCCGCTCTGACCCCCGATGCCCCCCTCATTCGTGGCGTTAATTATCCGAGTGCTGAAGGTTGTAGCCTGCCGCAAGGTGCATGGTCCGGGCCGCTAAATCACCGCCGCGGCCTGGAACGCTTCCCAGTTTCATCTCTGAGTGCATTTAGGCCCTAATTTCAGCCTCGGCTCAGTGGAGTGGCGGCCGACGCACATAGGTTAGGAAGACGTGTCGGTGGTGGGAAGATAGAAAGGGGTGGTGTGGCTTCCCGGGCCTGGGGGAGGCGGAGGATGTCCCTCTGCTTCATTACGGCGGGCTGACGGTGCAGACAGACCCCTTGCATCTCTACCAGAGGTGGGCGGGGGTGAGTGCCTGGGCTTGGGGGGAGTCATCCCAGTCCACGTTCCCTCGAAGAAGCAGTCAGGAGAAGTCATGTCCGCACATCCAAACGTCTACAGCCGCGGACTCGTGCCGCACAGCGGACAAACACGCAAGAACCTGCTATTGAGACAGGTTCAGAAATTACCCAAAGATTAGGTAACATTACTGTACGACCCAATTAGCCTTGGACCCTCTGGTCCTCCAGATAAAGATGGCTTCACCTTCACTGGCAATGCAAAGACCAAAGTGCGCATGATTTCTGTTTGGCTTCTTCCTTCATGTGGTGCATAAGTGTTGCTGTTGAAAGGATTGCTCAATGAGAAAAAAAACAAGTGGCAAAGTGCCTGGTTGGTCATTGCCAGGCTTCTTTCACTGTTAATGATAAGGCTACCCACTGATGAATATCCATTTAGAGGACAGCCCTTTAATAAGCAGCCCCAGTGTATTTCTTTATACACTCACTGAGCACTTTATTAGGAACACCTGTACACCTACTTATTCATGCAATTATCTAATCAGCCAATTGTGTGGCAGCAGTGCATTGCATAAAATCATGCAGATATGGGTCAGGAGCTTCAGTTAATGTTCACATCATCCATCAGAATGGGGAAAAAATATGATCTCAGTGATTTCGACCGTGGCATGATTGTTGGAGCCAGATGGGCTGGTTTGAGTATTTCTGTAACTGCTGATCTCCTAGGATTTTCACGCACAACAGTCTTTAGAGTTTACTCCGAATGGCTACAGTAACTGAGATAACCACTCTGCACAATTGTGGTGAGTAGAAAAGCATCTCAGAATGCACAACATGTCGAATCTTGAGGCAGATGGGCTACAACAGCAGAAGACCACGTCGGGTTCCACTTCTGTCAGCCAAGAACAGAAAGCTGAGGCTGCAGTGGGCACAGGCTCACCAAATCTAGACAGTTGAAGACTGGAAAAAACGTAGCCTGGTCTGATGAATGTTGATTTCTGGTGAGGCACACAGATGGTAGGGTCAGAATTTGGCGCCAGCAGCATCAATCCATGGACCCTACCTGCCTTGTGTCAACAGTCCAGGCTAGTGGCGGTGGTGTAATGGTGTGGGGAATGTTTTCTTGGCACACTGTTGGGATTGTTAATACCAATCAATCATTGCTTGAATGCCACAGCCTATTTGAGTATTGTTGCTGACCATGTGCATCCCTTCATGGCCACAATTTACCCATCTTCTAATGGCTACTTCCAGCATGATAATGCACCGTCACAAAGCAAAAGTCATCTTAAAGTGGTTTCATGAATATGACAATGAGTTCAGTGTTCTTCATTGGTCTTCCCAGTGACTGGATCTGAATCCAATAGAACACCTTTGGGATGTGCTAGAACAGGATATTTGTAGCATGAATGTGCAGCTGATCTGCAGAAATTGTGTGATGCAATCAGGTCAACATGGACCAGAATCTCAAAGGAATGTTTCCAACATCTTGTGGAATCCATGTGTGATGGAGTGCTGTCACTGCGGTTGAGTATGCGCTCTGACTGCCATACCAACGAGCCTGCCTCTTTGGCATCGCAGTCAAAGTTGCATTGTTAGTACCCCGTAGACCCGGGTTCAAGGCCGAGTGGGGTGACTGCTTTTGCCCTTCGCTACAAATGGTGTCAGTAGTAGGATGGCTTACTGCGAGGCCATTGGAGGTGTGCCCGGTGTGTGAGCCGTATGAGGGACCCCCAGGTTCGGTTGACCCCAGTGTGAGGCACCCCAGAGATGGGTGAAGCACGGTGTGAGGGTCCCCAGAGATGGGTGAAGCACTAGTGAGTGGGGCACCCTGGAATGGGAGAAGTACGGCAGGGGAATGCATGAGGGACGCCATGGTGCGTGAAGCTCATGGGTGCGCTTTCCAGAGGGGAGGGCAGTGTGACGGAGTGCTGTCACTACGGTTGAGTATGCGCTCTGACTGCCATACCAACGAGCCTGGCTCTTTGGCGTCGCGGTCAATGTTGCATGGTTAGACCCAGGTTCGAGGCCGGGTGGGGTGACTGCTCTCACCCTTCGCTACACCATGCCATGAAGAATTAAGGCTGTTTTGAGAGCAAAGGGAGGCCCTACCCAGTATTAGTATAGTATTCCTAATAAAGTGCTCAGTGAGTGTATATTCACTCTGAGGATCCAGGGGGCCCCAGTCATATAACTGGGTGCATTAACCTCATTGAAATTTTATGCACGGGTCCATTAGCATGTGTCGCCTGTTCCCTCGTCTTCCACAGGGACTGATAATGGAGTGTGAAATGAAAGTCTCGGGGTAGGACAGAGAGGGGGTCAGCCCCAGCAGCCAGTGAGCTGTGCACACACACAGACCGAGGAGTATGTAACCAAGGAAACACAATGTTTCATAAGCGTGCTGACTCCTTCCTTGCTGTCCTGCTGTGGACAGGGCTAGTGGTGTCCATGCTATGGGTCATGCCACTGATCAGCACTGCTGTAGCGCTGTGTGTTATACTGAATTGACATTGATATTGATATTCGGATTCATATTCATTAGTTTGCTGGATATGTGGATCCCACATTAAGTATGGGCTGCTGTCAAAGGCAATTTGAGGCTCACTGCGCATGAGTGTTATAATGAGCCAATGTGAGTTATGGCTGAGCCATCTATCAATTTCTGTTGTTGGATGATACTATATGCTCTTCTTAACAGCAGTATTAATCATCAAAGTCTTTAATTTAGGCTCATGTAACTTTTTACGAAACCCACAAGGCAACCCACATTGTTTTTTGAGCCTTGAAAGATGGCATCTTGCAGTGTCAGTACCAAAGGCCAAGCCTAGATGAAAGTAAGTAGGTAAAGATCTCTGAGCCAGGTAGACATATTGGTATCGGGGTGTGTTGTGGATAAGGTAGGTGATGATAGTTGTTCCATGCCTGAGAGAGATTTTAGCAATAATAGTAATAATTCTGTACTTTCTGCTCAATGTGCTGTTGAAACATCATGCAGGCCCAGCTCTCCACCCTGAATACTGGGGGGTTAAACTTGGCTGGCAGACTGTTGGTGCTACAGTTGAACAGTCCAGTCCTGCCTGGCGGAGCTGGATATGTATGGTAGCGGAAAGGCCGTCAGTGCGAATTAACTAAACTAGTGTCTGAAGGAAACTGAGCAAAATGGACGTAAAAATCGGTCCGTCTGCTGCGCCTTCTTAATCAGTTGTGAGGATGGTGTCGGAGTAGATGCGTTCCTTGATTTGAGTTAATTTCCCAAATTGTTATGAGTCATTATTTTTTTAAATGAGGCCATTAGAATTCAATTAAACTATAATAGCTCTATCAGCTCGGGTTATCAAGCTGTCCTTTGCCACTCCCGTACATTGATCCCTCTTTCTGTTAATTGTGGAATTTGTTCGTTAGAAGCCAGGGATATGATCTTTAATTATTTTAAAATATGCAGGAGTGGCGGTGTCTTCCTTTTGCTGATTGTGAGGAAGGTAGAAAAAGGTGTGACTTGATCAAGTTCAGTTGATTGCAGTTTTGTTAAAAACAGTTTTTAACGAAACTGTTTTTATCAGTTAAGTTTTTTTTGTAAGCGGCAAACTCTCACTCCTTACTCTCACTGTCTCTCTCTCTCTCTTCCTCTCTCTCTGTCACCCTTCCTTTCTCTGTCTGTCTCTATCTCTCTGTCACAGGGTACTGGGCGCTATGCCATCTACATCGCTAACTATGCCAGTGGAAATGTGGCGCCTCACGCACTCATCGAGATGGACGAGGCCACCAGCGATGTCTCCAAAGGGATCATCGCCCTGTCCAATGTGGCTGAGGAGGCTGGGGTCAACAAGTTCACAGGTCAGGGGCTTTTGTGAGCTCCCAAAGAGAAAGCACAGAGAATAGGTCCACTGTAGCTATGCAGAACACGACAGGAAGTTCAGCACAGTGTTTGTAGGAAATGTAGTTCAAGCATGTTTAAGTCCTTGACCTCTAGTTCCCGAAACTTCAGTGGACCGTCTGTGAAATCTGACCTGAAGGCAGCCTAACGGAGATGTCTCGTTAATTTTAAATATTCATCTGTAAATAATGTCAACATAATGAAAATATTCCACCTCTCTGTATGCAGTCATCAGTGTTATGAATGGGCTGAATTAATATCTGCATAGAGCGCTTGCGAAACTGCTACTCAGTGAGTCTGGTCACATGGCTGTGTTTGTAGCCTCTTTATTGGCTGTGGCATTTGCATGAGTGAGAGAACCTTTCCTAACCACTCTGCCCAATTTGACTCCCGGGGCTGCGGCCCCATTTGGGCCCTGTTTTGATTTACGCCACAACCTCCGCTCCCGCCCGCTGCGCACAGCTGAATTATGGGACGTCTTTATTAGAAGACAGCTGCGTTAGAGCAGAGGAAGCCTTACACTGGCGGGGCCTGCTTTTGGCCCAGTCAGCTGTTTACGGCCCGCGAAAGTCACAGAGATTCGCAAGGACAGTGGAGCCATATTTCAACGGCGGCCTGCTCAATGGGCCAAAGGCTCCATTAATCGTTGCTTTGCACAGGCCCGGGATGGGGCTTCCAAGGCAAAGGGACAACTTCTCTGCTTACGGTGGGGAGGTGGGGTGGAGGCCCCTGAGGCTGGGATGCATGGGTGATACGGCCGCAACTAGAGTATGGTAGGAAGACCACAGAGCAATTATTACTGTTTGCATCCAGGCATGTGGAGTTTGCTGACA
Source organism: Megalops cyprinoides (assembly GCF_013368585.1). NCBI lineage: Eukaryota > Metazoa > Chordata > Actinopteri > Elopiformes > Megalopidae > Megalops > Megalops cyprinoides. Next base: position 28,879,789 of record NC_050597.1, on the reverse strand, counting down.
GTGGTAAGTTCTCAAGTGCAGGCATATAGGGTTTTAAGACAGCAGGTGAGATCTCTAATGGCAGGTATGTGGAATTTGAAGGTAATGGTTAGATCTCTATTGACTTTGGATATGGCAGGTAAGGTTTCTAATGCAGACATGAATTTTGAAGACAGTGGTCTCTAACACCAGGCATGTGGAGTTGGAGGCAGTGGTCTGTAACGCCATGCATGTAAAGATTTAGAGATGGCGGGTAAGATCTCTAACTCCAGGCATGTGGAGTTTGGAGACAGTGGTGAGGTCTCTAACGCCAGGCATGTGGAGTTTGGCGACAGTGGTGAGCTTTCTAACGCCAGACATGTGGAGTTTGGAGTCAGCAGTAAGGTCTTTAATGCCAGGCACTCAGAAGCAAATACAAGGGTACAAGATGAGACTCAGCACGCTATATCTTGGTAGGAAAGAGGTAGATGACCTCATTTTGCTGTAATTAATAACCCATTGCCAAAAGTAAGTAAAGTTGTATTTCTAATCGCAACTGTACCCTGTAGGCTCATTAAAGTTTTATGGCCTCAAGACTGATGTTATTTATCTAAGCCAGTGAAAGAGATGATAAATCCAGGAGTAGCCTCAATGCTGGCAATGGGGAAGAGATGAAGGGTGTACTGTACCTCTCTCTCTTTCTCGCTTCCTATTTTTTCTCTCTTTCACCAGTCAAAAACAAGACTGCTGGAATGAGCTGCTGTTATAGGCTTTGCCTTTTTTGTTAAAGATTTGAACTTGATTTGAATAGGAGACACTCACCACAGGGGTTCACGCAGGGATGGGCAGAAAGCGGGTGCTGATTTTTATGTGCGGAGGTCCTCTGGAATGCAGGCACGCCGTGCCGTGGGTTGAGCTCCCTCGTTCAGTTTCCCGGGACCCCCACATGAAGCGCCCGCGTCAGCAGAAAGCATGCGCCGCCGAACAAATGACCCGGAGGAGACCATAATGGCCGCATCGATCGCTCGGTAACGGTCTCCCTCCCTCTCACCCCCCACCCTCCCCTCCCTGCTCTCTCCTCCTCCCGTCTCGCAGGGGGCCGGGGGGTCGTGGTGGGCCCCATCGTAAGCCAGACCCGCTCCGACATCTTCTGCGACAACGAGTACGGACCCAACTTCCTATTCCGGAACAATGGGGACGGGTCCTTCACGGACGTGGCCGCGTCAGCAGGTGAGGGGACGCTGCAAGGGGTTTTTGGGGGGGGGGGGGGCGGTGGGTGGAGACACCGTGACCTCATATCCCCCCCTTTTCCACCCCTCATTACACCTCTCACCACTACAAAGGGCACCTCGGGCGCCGGAGCCTGAAATTCATTCCAAAGTTTTCCTCCAAAGTAAAGAGTAAGCATTCAAGAGTGAGCCTGGGGGAAGGTGTGTCGCTGGATGAACACACTAACAGAATGAAGGTGTACGTGGCAGATTAATAACACAGCTCTCGGTGAGTCCAGTCAAATACAGGAGTGTTGCTGCTTTCACAAGGGATGTGCTGGAGAGCCCCCTCTGAATGGTTGTAAAGGGGAATGGTTGTAATGTTGTGTGATGTAATAATGCAATAAATATGTGATATATCTGCACATTTATGTAATAATGCTTTAAAGGCATGTAATATGTAAAGTGAATATAAGAAGTATGGTTTGGTGTGGCATTCTGGAACATGCAGTGGAACATGAACAGGATGTGCAGCCTGGTGCCAATTGCAAATGCACAAATTGCTTGAAATCTCTTGTGCCATCCCTTGCTTTAACCCTTTCACAGAGTCGGCTTATGTTTTTTTTGACGTAAGCATGGCCTTATTTTCACCACAGGAGTTGAGGACCCCATGCAGCACGGCAGAGGGGTGGCGCTGGCCGACTTCAACCGAGACGGGAAGACGGACATCGTCTATGGAAACTGGAATGGGCCACACCGCCTCTTCCTGCAGCTCAGCACCAATCGGAAGCAGCGATTTAAGGTAGGGGGGTGTGGCTGGGGAACAGGTGGTTAGTCTTAGAAATCTTGGGAATAGGACAGTGGCTCTTGAGTCTGGAGAGGTACTCTGTGGACCAAAGTCACTTTTGAGAAACCCTTAGTCAGTACAGCTCCAGTTGTAATAGCAACAGATAACTGAAACAGTGAGATTAGGCACTATGCCACAATGCAAGTGCTGGAATGTGTATCAGGGAAATGTATGTAAGGACAAGAGCAGAAGATTCTGTTCATCTTTCCTCATCTCCACACTGTGCAGAGCTGCTTGTTCTCAGTGCAATACGGCAGAACTCAGTTTAAAATCGATCAATCAATCAACCAATCAGAGTACTTTCCCTCACCCTCTACACCTCTTTCAAGGAGCCAACAGTGACTGAAAGATAGGTAGACCTCCACTCAGGGCCCCCATCATTAATTGGCCTTTGAAGCCCAGTAAAAAGTTAGTGACAGTTAATCTAGGACCTCCCTGGAGGGCCAGGGACAAACAAAAAAGGTCCCACTGTAAATATGGGCTCGTCCTACAGCGAGTTAATGGTCCGTCTGCTCCCTATGCATCTTGATGTGGCAGTATGTTCTGTTTTTGACTACCTTGGTTTATGCCCCTAGCCCAGCCCACCTTCAATCTCATCGGTCACTTATCTGTATGTTACTTTCATGCTATATCTTCTGCAGCACAGCATGTGTCAGTTAACCACCAATGTCGATAACGTAATAGTGGAAGTTCCAAGGCATCCCCTCTGATATGTTCTCTCTGTTGCTGGGAAGAAAACACCAAAGAAACACACAGAGAATGGATAGAGAGGCTACATTTACAAAGATGCAAAGTCTGACTAATGAATGCTTTTCTGAAGTTAACGAACAATGCTCTTCGGCTTCAGCTTTTAGACTTTGTAACACTTGTTTTACGTTTTTAAAAAACTTAAAGGTATGTTGAAGATATTACGATGCAATCTATGTCTCTTTCAGTCAACTAATCCACAGGTCCATCAGCTGGCTCTGGTCCTTGCCAGTGTAGGACAGGGAAAATAGAATGAGTCATTAAAAGAGAAGTGTCTGACCGACGCACAGTCCACTGCAGAAAAGGGTGTCAAATGCACTACAGCCTACCAGCTCATTGGCCGGCCGCCAGCTCTTTGTCCCCGTTCACAGCAGTGCTGCCAATAATCAAAGAACGGTTGTCAAGGACGACGCATCCATTCCCATAAATCTGCAGCCAATCTGTCCATTCATCCCCCCATTCAAAGTACAGGCCGGAATAGGTTGCAACCCGCGAGCAGTGACTGACAGAGCTCACTGAGCATGTCTCTGTCCAGTAAGTGATTTCCCCCACTTTCTAGCACAGGTGATTTCCCCCACTTTATAGAGCAGAAGAGCCAAACTCTGTACGACCTTGCGCATTCTTTTTTTCAGCCCAGCCCAAGTTCCCTTGGCTTAATCAGGCTAATCAGTTAAAAAACTCCATATAAGAACTTATGTGCTTATGAGGTCAAGAGTTCTGCCATAAGTAAGTGAAACCTGAGATTGCGGGCCCTTGTGCTGTTGCTGCCATCTACTGGCAAAATGCAGTACTGCACCAACTGCGGACAGGCGGACAGCGCACTTGGGACAAGAGTGAATAGTTCTTGATGCCATGGCATCAATACAGTCTCTCAAACATGGCCACTCCAATTGATCTCAATGCCCTCTCCTGATCAGTATAAATGTTCTATGGCATACTCTTTCAGTGAGTGCATGCCACAGGGGGCTAGGACCCTGGGTTCCCTTGTGCGCTGGTGGTGCGTTGGCTTTGTTAAATTGTTAATGACTCACCTCAAAACCAAAGGGAATTTTATGGCGGCACTTTGGTGTCGAAGAGCCGTCCTTTGGATAAATTGGGATGCCTGTTTTTTAATGCTGTTTTTTTTTCATTCTTACATATACAACATACTGTTATTTGAAAAGGTGTCTTTTTAAAAGTTTTTAAATTTTGCATGATTGATTTTAAAACCAGCCCTGAGTTCCCGGAGGGCAGCTGGCTGTCTGCTGGTTTCGTTAAACTTTTTGTTTCATTTTAAATCTTGGTTGCTCTTACTGGTGCAGAGAGTAATCTGCTGGTGTGGAGACACAAAGCACACTTCTCCCGCTAACTGCACAACACCGAGGGAGGAAACCCTCACGGCTATCAGCACCTGATGGTTCCCTGACGCTGTCCCACTCACCCCTTACACACTCCACAGATGTACCGCGTTACCCTCGACGCCCCTAAGCTCAAGACTCCAGCGCAGAGGTAGGCTCTGAGGAGCACTGACTTACACACGGCCTGGCTGTAATTTACCAATTACCTCTGTCTGAAAGCAGATAATTGCCTTTGACTTGGGCTGAGGTCATGTGTGCAAAAGCTGGCCTGTGTGTTTTGCAGTGTGCCCCCCACCCCCTCCACCCCCCCCAACACTCGAACAGAAACGGTGGCTGCTTCACTGCCACGCAGATTAACGCTGTCGGTGGGTCACAGAGTTGAGCCCCGGGGGTTAACTCCTCCCATGGGGATGGAGAGATCTCCCCCCGACGTGAGCGAGCCACCAGGCCCCCCTCCCATCCCCGCCACTTGTAATTAAATTGCAGCTCCGGCGGGATGCTAATTAAATGCGTGCAGGGGCGAGCAGGGGCGAGCGGGCCAAAAGTGCGGATGGAGGCAGTGTGGGTGTAATTAAAAGCTGCCACTGAGCCTCCCCTGACGCCCAAACGAGCGCTCTCCGCCTCGCACTCCCTCACGCCAGAGCTAACGGCCCGTCCCGGCGCCGCCCGTGTTTGGGACGACGCGGAAGGGAGGTGTTGGCGGAAAAAAAAGCCCAATCATGACACAATCAGTAATTAAGGTGAGGACGGAATGCGTGAAGCAATATTCCACTGCTTATCCCACAAAGACAGAGAGCTCTAAGTGCTGTGCTGTGATGAGTTAGCAGTTGATTTCCTGTATGCTTATCTTTTTACGCTGCCTGTGTGGCTTGGACATCATTTTCTGAAAAAAAAAAAAAGTCACACAGACCTGGACGTTCAGGCTCAGGGGAGCATGCTTACGCGGACACGCCAAGCACGCACCGAGTCACCGTGTGTTTGGCGCCCTTATGAGGCTGATGTATGGAGGCTTGGCTTGCTCGGCTGCCCTCTCCCTCGGCCCTGACAGTGTGTCAGACAGCATTCCCTGGCCTGGGCCTCATTCCCACAGTTTAACACATGTATCAGTCTGAGTCGTTTTTCGATGTGGGGAAAGAGTGAGGGTGTGGTGAGGAATGTGTTCCAGGGAGAGCGCTGAGTTGGGACATACCGAGCCCACGCCAGTTGGATGTCCCTACGAGGTACATTATGTGGTGCTTTTGGATGGCCAACTGGATGCTTTCCCTGGTTTTAATTCACAGAGCAACCCAACATTTTGTGAGTAAAACAACTTATTCACAGAGAAACCCAATGTTTTGTGAATAAAATGTCGTTCAGTCACATCCATTTGTGAATAAAACTTCTAACTCATTGAGCTTAATGGTACCCTGTGTCTGAAAGGGATCTTTTGGCTGTACCCAGATTATCTCTGTATACATGTGCTCATACATGCACGCACACATGCATGTACATACTTACACACATACGCACAAACACACACACATGGTCTCACCCTGTTGGCCTGTCCCGCACACACACACACACACAAACACGCACACTTTCTTGTTGATGGCCTCTCCTGATGTGGCCATCCCCTCTCCTTCACCCAGATGGAGGAAGGTCACTGTGCAGGCCCCAGAAAGTAGGCTTTATGAGGCTTATAATTAAAGCAGGGAGTAAATACGAGGGGGAGTGGTGAGCCCATCCATAACTCTTGCTGGGCTTATTGCCGCGTCACTGAAGCACAGTAATATCGGTTACTTTCCTACGTGTCACTCCCTACTGGTACCATCAGGTCTTGTTAAATCCAGGAGTCCTGTCTGTGAGGTGCACCACGTACAGTGCAGGGAGACATTTTTCTTTAGTAAAAGTCCTTTTTCATTTTGCCTCTGGGCACTCTATTTCTTCTAAAACAGGTGGCAGCCCATTGGAGCTTGAACTGGCTTTGTTCCATACCAGCTGAAATGGAAAAAAAACAATAGAGATTCCCAATATACATAGGAATGAATTGTGACCAAGGCACGGGTCTTAGGTTATCTCAATCTGCTCCTGTATGTTTCCCATTTTAATTTCTATTCGAAGTGGATGTTCATCCCGAGTTTTTTTTCCCGGTCCCAGGACATCGCCTCTCAGAAGTTTTCCATGCCCTCTCCGGTGCGCACTATCATTGCGGCTGACTTCGACAATGACAACGAGCTGGAGGTCTTTTTCAACAACATCGCCTATCGAGGGCCGTCTGCCAACAGGCTGTTTAGGTGAGTATGGGGAGGGGCCAAGGCCTCATCCCTTGAGCTAAGAAGTGGCAGCTACAGTGTTGTAGTAGAACTCTGAGAAAGTGCTTTGTTATACATTCCCCTCATTAACAAAGCATTCTCCGATGGTCTTTGGCACGTGTGTGCTTAGTGTTTGTACTCAATTCTACCAAACAAGCACTTTTTCTCAGGCAATTTTTCCAGAATACTTAAAAGTAAATTCAGATACAAGTGATCTATACCTGTTGAACGATAACTGTAAGATAAACCACTAGTATTTATTTAGGCAACAGGCCTGAATCAGATGCTTTGCAATCCATCCTGAACTCCTAGACTTACTTGCATGATGACTGTCCATTGCTCATACTTAATTGCCCATTGACTCTACATAGCAATACAATGTTTGGTTTGGGATTTAGTTCCCATAATTCTTTGACTTTGATATCGGCTCTGGAGTTTGAGCTTGGCTTTTCAAAAAAAAAACAAAAAAAAAAAAACAAAAGGCAAATAAAAAGATTCATCTACTGTAGATTAAGCAAGCTTTTGACATCTGAAGTTAACACAAGCCTGAATTAGATGTATTACATTGTTCAACGGTCCGGAACAGAAAACATCCACAGAGAGGAAATAGTCCTCCTCCTAGTCCTGGTGGAGGTTTGCGGGTAAATCCAGACAGGTTAGCGAGCCAGAGGCCAGTCGGCCAGGCCACGAGCACCTGGGCCAAAAGCCCTAGGGTCTACAAACTGCCCGGCCCGACCGCCGCACCTGAATGGGAAACGAGTTTCCGACACGCTCTCCAAGAATCCCCGATTCCCCCCCCCGGCAGGATCTGGGAGGCAGGATGTTCGGAAGGCGAGACTGGGTGGAAGACAATGCTTTATAATCCTAGCGTGAAGAGGCGGCCAACTTTCCAGGGCCTGCAACTGCGGGGAAAGCGATCAGACACTGGCCACAAGAAAGCCAAGGGTGGAGCAGCACTTCGGCTCTAAGCATGCCACAAAAACAAAAGAAAAAAAAAAGACTACGCTTTTCTGAGGAGCTAAGAAAAACCAAGTTGAGGCAAAATCAGTTGAATCTGCCAAATTAAAAACTGAAGGAGTTGTCTGGCATCAAAATGCAGCCCTGAACTGCTGCACTGCTCCACAGATTTCCAGCGTCTTAAACAGCAGGCAATCGGATGTTGCATTCTTATCTGACTGCACGTGGTTTTGGTGGAGTGGTAAGGAATTATAGAGCCTGTTAAGCCGAGTTAAATGTGGAGCGAGGTGGTCCCTTTTCAACGCAGAGCAATTTGGTGCAGTTTTATTGATTGATATTTGCTGTGCTAGGGTGTCTCGGAGGGAGCACTCAGACCCCCTGATCGAGGAGCTCAACGTCGGGGAGGCAGCTGAACCAGATGGCCGTGGGACAGGTGAATGCCTCCAAACCATCAGACTTGTCATAAACTCTGTGCAAACAGAGCTGTAAACACAACATACACAATCTTCTAAGTGTGTTTAACGACCTGTCTTTTGAAGATTCCCTTGAAATTGCGCTGTGAATGTGCCATTCCTATTTCTACCACTTGATGGCATTAGAGATCCACAACTGTCTGAGACTATGCTCTAAGAGAGGGTTTTCCTTGGTTGAAACAGCTCTCCAGTCTTCTGAGATTTAAATATCCTGTGTGCAGTTCAGTACCACTCACAGTTATGTGTTGATATGATTAACACCTCACTCTGAGTTTCATAACATGTCACAATAGCTTACTACATTCCTCCACTGTTATTCTATCCATGCTTGAGTAATGATGGATGCCTAGGTTACAAACATATGAATCAGGCTAGGTAGATGAGAAGCGGAGAAACACAGTGAATTCAATTCATATTTTATCCATTTGTCCTTAACCTGGGTACACATTTCAACTCAAGTGTCACCTTTTTCCTCACAAATGCAATTTGGCAGGCTCAGCGATCTCCAAGAATGAATGAAAAAAAATCATATTCATACTAACAGACAGTACATCTTGATGTGTAATTGTGAGTCAGAGTTAAGGACAAAAGTAGATTGAATCCAGGCCAGCTTGTCACTGTATTCCTCCCTCCCCTCATTCCCTTTGCACGCTAGGGGCGACGGTGACAGACTTTGACGGTGACGGACAGCTGGACTTATTGGTGTCCCATGGGGAGAGCGCAGCCCAGCCCATCTCAGTCTTCAAAGTCAAACAGGCAAGCCCAAGGAATTGTGGGACATTCTGCAGCAAGAATCGGGAGGCTTGATTGGGTTGCCAGCCTGCTAATATGAGCTTATAAGGGATTCAGAAATGGTGGTGAAAACTGAAGATACAGCACTGAAATGCATAGCCTTCTGTGGCTGTCATGTTTGCAGGGGAGGTAACCTTTGGTTTAATGTTACAACATTACAACAGTGCCACAGATTCTTTACACATGGATTCAATAGTCATCTCTGTGTTTATCACCTTGAGTCTTCTGTCTCTGCCATTGCTAAAGCTACAAATGGTTCTGATTTGCTGGCAGGTTATGAACATTATTGAAGCAATGTGGTCTAAAGCAGAACATTCACATGTCAGCATAGGAACATGGATAATAGTAGAACCTCTTGCTACCAACCGGAACCTCCAGACAGAGGACAAAAAGGAGTGCCACAGTCGAATATCTGGAGAAAATAGAACATCTGTGATGGTGCTTTCCCTCCCACCCTTCCTCCCCGCAGGGCTCCTCCAATAGGTGGCTGCGTGTGGTGCCCCGCACGCAGTTTGGTGCCTTCGCCCGTGGCGCCAAGGTGGTGGCCTACACCAAGCGGAGCGGCCCCCACACACGCATCATCGACGGGGGTTCTGGGTACCTGTGTGAGATGGAGCCAGTGGCTCACTTTGGATTAGGTATGTTCCCCCCCCACCAGACACTTTTAAAGGCTAAAGTTAGAGCTGGAGATTCAGGGGTTCAGCCAAACTACACACCAGATAGGCACACTGTTTGTATTCACTGAAAAAGTGCTAATAGTTGAGTGTTGTGTGTGGGGTTGGTAGGGAAGAGTGAGCAAGAAAAAAGGGGTGTCCTGTCGAAGAGGATGGCGTGCGCATGTGCTGGGAGTGCAGCTGGAGCAGGGGTCCCCCCCGGGGCTCTGTGTCATCATCCTGCACGGATCTTTCTTCCTCCAGGCACGGGTGGGAGAGAGCGAGAGCTCAGCTTAATACCCTTCCTGATTATAGGCCCAAGGGAGGAGGTCACTAACACACAGGTGCAACAGCTGGTTGAGCTGGTCGCTCCTGGCCTGGATGCTACACAGCCCCCCCTACAATTCCCCAACCCCCACCCCCCAAAGCCCCCAAAATCCCCTGCTCCTGCTCCAGATGCTTTCCAGAGTCAGGCCACGACGGTCCATGAGGGAACCGTTTTGCGGTTTTTGGAGCGCGGTTAGGCGGCCAGTTGGAACCTCTTATTGCTCTTAATATACTGTGAAGAACAAACCGCGGGCCGCCCGCGGGCCTGCAGGACAACCCCCACATTTTTTTTCTTCTTTCTTTCTTTCTCTTTTTTTGTGTGGCGGGTTTTCCATCCCCAAAAATAAATCTGCACGTTCCTGAACGGGGCTCCTTTCAGCTTCAGTGCCCTGACCTACTTTGCTCCTCAAGCAGGCTTACAAGCCCGACATTTACTCACAGTCACCTACGGCTGGTCACGGTAAAATTATAGGCAGTTTAGGGGATATTCGTCATTAACAGCACATACATATGCGTGTATTTGGACCTTGAGATGACTTGTAAAAGTCAACAGGTGCTTGGAAATGACCTCCGAGGAGAGTGTTTAGTTTGCCGTACCGAGCACACACTAAATCAGCAACCCTAATGAGGCTGATTTATAAAGGCGGAGCTATATCCAGCCATACTCTACTACAGTCCTGACACTCTTTCCTATCATGGAGTATTCCTCTAGAGTACGATTCCTGCTCTGTTTCCCCAAAATTCAGGGACACCTCCCCCGTATTGGCAGCAAGTCATTACTGGGAACAGGTGACGGTGAAATTTTGCCTGTTTCCTCCCACATGGCTCTGGAGGAGCAGACCCTGCCCAGAACGAAACCTCGGTGGGATCTGTTTACCTTTAAAATGTCGCTTTAATTAAGAGGCCAGGGGGCCTTCAGAGGCCTGATCAAGCTTGACTAAAACATTTAATTGAGGGAAAGATGATCTGATGGAGGTAAGGTTGTCATCCCTCAGCCCCCCCCCACCCCCCCACCCCCACCTACTCCGGTTTCCCATTGGTCACTCTCAGAGCATTCATTTGTGCAGTGGGATCAGGGGTCTGGAGCAGCCTGAGTCACACCTCGTCCCCTCGCTGCCAGGCTGGAAGGAAGCGAGGTTCCTTCTGGAGAGCGAGAACAGCGGCTCCGCTCCAGAGGAGAGAGAGAGAGAGAGAGAGCGGACCTCCTCGCTCGCCGGCGCCACCCCCCCCCATGCCCAGTCAGAGTGAATCCAGCGTGCTCGCTAACACCCTGTCCGGCCCATGCCAAAGCTCTCCCTCTCCGCCTGGCCCGTGCTCGCGCCCTTCTTGGGAGGCCTCCTTCATATTTTCCATAGAGAGCTCCACGGGGGAAAAAAAAATAATAAATAAATCATTCATTGTGCCTCCTTCCTCCCACGGGGTGAGGAAACAAAGGAAGCTCTGTTAAAACGGGGGGGGGGGGGGGTGACCACGGGCCCCCGCCTCTCTCTCTCTCCCTCTCACGCCGTGCTCCTGCCATCGCTCCGTAGGGAAGGATGTGGCCACCAGCGTGGAGGTGTTCTGGCCGGACGGCCGCTCCGTGGCGCGCCCGCTGGAGCCCAGCGACATGAACTCGGTGCTGGAGATCCCCTACCCCAAGGAGGAGGAGGAGGAGGCCACCCCCGCCATGGAGATCGAGGTGGGAGGGTTTGATATCAGGAAAAACTAATCTTCCAGGACTTACAATTTGCTTATACTGTAATAAAGATCATGTAGGGTAATAACACTGTTAATGTTTGGCCTTCTATATTCAGTACATATTTATTAAGTGAGGTGTCTGATTGGTTCATGTCCTGTCAGTCATGCATACCTCTTGGCAAGGGGTGGGGAAAGGACAAAATTCAGCCCTTTGTCACTGGATTATAGCTCAGGAACATCAGACATCTTGGGTGAGCACAAACACCATGATTTAGTAGGCCAGACTTAAATAGGATGAGGCTTGCCATACTGAACAGCATCCTATATTACTATAAGTACAGTACCTGTCCAGTGGGCAGGTAAGTGTTGGATGTACCAAGACATCATTCATAAGGCCATCCACTTAATGCATGTTTGGTACTACAAAGCCAACACTTTCCAGTGTTGTAATTTTCAAACAATTATTGACCTATTCCTAAAAATCAAGTGTAAATACAAGCAAGGTGATGTTTACATGGTCCTTGTATGGTTTTGGGTACTTGTTGTTAAGCTTTTGTCATGGAATTATACAGGAATGCCATAGAATATACTGACCTGCAAATTCTGAAACAGTTACTATTCTGGCACACTGAAATGTAAACCTCTACGTCTTTTCCAGTGTGGAAATGGATTCACAGTCAACGAAAACGGCCGCTGCACAGGTAGGTTGGATCTCACTCCAGGCAGATGGGAATGATTACGGCAATGAAAAATGATCGACTCGTTTCATGTGATAGTTTGAAACAGGAGGAAGCATACAGATGAAGGCCAGAAATGAGGGGTTTGAAGTGATTGGGGTGACGTGTTCTTTGATGTCCGTTTGGGCTTCCCTCCCTGACCTGCTGCTTCTGGCAGTAGACAAATATGTCCCACCATGACCCTCTCCGAAATGTCATACAGCTTTCAGTTATTAACAAGCCCTTTCCGCTGTCTGCACAACTCCTCATACCCCTGTGAACGAGCAAAATTGATATATGGTAAAATATGAAAACCAAATTGAAAAGTACATTTCTTGAAATGCATATGAAAGTAAATGGAATGGACCTCCAAATTACATTACATTATGGTCATTTAGCAGATGCTCTTATCCGGACCAATTTTATCCATTTATACAGCTGGATATTTACTGAGGCAGTTGTGAGTTAAGTACTTTTCTCAAGGGTACAGCAACAGTGCCCCAGCAGTGAATTGATCCAGTAACTTTTTGGTTACAAGCCCTGCTCCTTACAACTATGCCACACTACATCAGTTTTACTGCTTGTGTATACGGCATTGCCAGGGCTTGTTGTTTGTTTAGAAGACACACTCTTATTACATGTCATCCATTTATAAAGATAGATGCCTACTAAAGGATTGTGGATTCTTGCTCAAGACTACAGCAGCAAGAGGACAATGTTCCATTCCCAGAATTTATCCCCACTCCCACACCTCCCCCAACAGCAACATTTCAATACTTAATATACTGTGTGCTTGATGCTGTATAGTTCATCCTTGTGCAATGTAGTTTAATGGACTAAAATATTCCTTCCATTTGGACTTAATATTTGAATTAATGAATGTATGAATTATTAGTGAGGGTGTGGTTTTACTGAGGTCTCTCAGGTGCAGCCTGCCCCCTCAGTGAATTCCTCCATTCCTGCACTGCTGTGATTATCTGCCCTGATTGTTTGTCCCATGTTGAGTGTGATTCTTTCCCATCTGAACCCCAAAACCTCCCCCCCCCCCAGACATGGATGAGTGCACGCAGTTCCCCTCTGTGTGTCCCCGAGACCGTCCCATCTGCATCAATACCTACGGGGCCTACAAGTGCCGCGCCAATAAGAGATGCGGCCAGGGGTTCGAGCCCAACGACGAGGGGACAGCCTGCGTGGGTGAGTTGGGGGGCGAGGCTTCAAGGCGCAACAGGGTAGGGGTCGCCAACCCAACAAGCAAGGTTTTGCCGCAAAGCTGTCCATTAATTCATTTCATATGTGTTTTTTTTTCTTATCCTCGTGCAAAACAAGCTCGTGTCACAATGGGGTAGATGCAGCAATCAGAAAAGAGAGGATGCTGTGTGCATTGCGAAAATTAGCAAGCTCGTGCTCTCCAGCTCCACCACGACTGCCATGCATTCCTCCTTTGTCCCCATTCCCCACCCCGTGGGGTCGTCATTCCACAAAGGGTCCACTGACTCTCCACAGGTGCAGTTCACAAATAAGACCCCTCCCACCTCTTTCCCCTCCTCTGTGTTCTCTCTCTGCAGCTCAGGTGGCTTACTTTGAAGGGAACCGCTCTTCGGCCTGCAGGTTTGGGGTTCCCCTCTCGCAGATCTCTCTGACTGTCCTGGCCCTTGTCACTTTCAGTCTGCAGGCTTGACCGCCCCAGCTGTACCTCTCCCCCTCCCCACCCTCCTTCTTTCTTGATGTTAACGGGGGGAGGGAGGCGGGTGTGGCTCTCGGATAAACTCTATAAGGTGGGTCAGACCTCACCCCTCCCCTCCTCCTGCTGTGGTGTCGGCCTGGCTCCTCCCCCCTCCTAGCTCTCAGCCCTCTGCGTACTGAAGCATACACACTGAGCGTGTCTGCTGGGAGCTGGGAGATTTGTGACATTGTAACTGACAAAAAACAGTCCTCATATCACCTGATCTTGGGGGAGGGCTTTGTGAGTGCTCCCTGGACCAATTACAGGCCCTGGGAGCAACCATAGCGACGACAGCTACAGTCACAGCAACAACTAGAAAAAACTACAACTATGGTTAGAAGAACAACTACAACAACTTGGGAACAACCATAACAACTATGGACTACAGTTACATCAACAACAACTACAGATACAGTTACAACAACTACTACAAATGAAGTTACATCAACAACAAAAGAAGCTACACCCACAGTGACAACTACAAATACTGTTACAAAAACAGCCATGTCAACAACAGCAACTCCAGCTACAGTTACAACAACAATGACATCATGTGAATTTGGTCCCTGATCAGTTTTTGTCTATACCATTCCATGGTGGTCTGTTGCATGACTTAAAAGTGTAGAGGATTCTCAGTGGGTTCAGGTGCTTTATAGGCCAGGGTGAAGCCCCCAAGGCTCCCTCCCCCCTTTTTTTGTTATCTCCAACAAGCACGCTTTTCTCCACCTTTGCGCTCTCGCCTGATGCATTCCTCATTCCCTGCTTCACAATGCAGCGTCGTTTGGCGCCAAGCTACGGTCTACAAAGCGCGGGGTGCACAGAAGCTGCTGGAGACAGCAGCATATGCCTTCCCATCTGCGGTGTGCAAGGTTACAGTATGATAACGCTGCATAATACATGTGTGGAATCACCTCCCACACAGTATTTTGGTTGTTCTGTGAGGACGGCAATACGCTTTACAGCTACTTCCAACACACAGAATGGTGGTTGCAGACCCATTTTACATTAGTTGGAGATTGGGAGCTGAACAGTTGCCCACTTTAAGCGTTATATCAACGTTTGGCATCGTAAAGTATATGCACTGTACTTACCCACACCGAAAATGACCTCTAACCCTTACTATACTGTAGGTGTCATTTAAGGAAAGATTCAAAATGTTTGAATCTTCCCTCACCTTTCAGACTCCCTCTAATCTAAAGCTAAGGCTGATTTTGAAGGTGGTGGTATTGTTAGAGGACAGTTGCAGCTACTTTCTGGTTCAAACCCAAGCCTCTACTCTATAAATGATACCAGCTGTCATCTTAGCATATGACCAAAGTTCCAAGTTTCTACATGATCAAAACTGGCTGCTTCTTTTCCTCCAGTGATTTGTCTCTTATTTGACAGTTGTGCAGTATGAGGTTGTTTTAAACTGGAGATACATGCGTCCGACAGTCGGTGGAGGCACTCCAACGGTATTGTTAGTAAGGGTCTGCTGGCAATCTCTGATAAATGCTCTCACTGACAGCTGACGCTGATTCTACATGTTGAATCGGGAGAAACAGCCGTCAACAACAGGGTAACTACAGACAACTACAGCAGCAGCGACTACAAAGTCAACAATGCTGTTTGTCTAACCATCAGGTGCATGTATGCCCAGCTTTAGAAAACGAGGATTCCAATGCATGTGTTCATCACCCTTTGCTCTTCCGTTGTGCTGATTTTGAAACGAAGAGGAAAATATTCCCTCTGCCAGGACCCATGTCTTCCAACACGCACCGTCATGTTTATTTGAAACTCATCTGCCGGCGTGCGTCTACGCAAGAGGTGACAGGGAGAGTCCTGAGAGACAGAGCAAGCTGCCATTCCTCGCATAGAGCGCTCAACATTACGTGACGCGGATCCTGCATTTTTTTGCTCTCAGTGAAGAACTGGGACTGGAGCAAGCAAGCAAACAAAGAAGGGCATCTCGTACGGATTTGCTGGAAGCTTGAGGTCGCTGTAGCTAGTGTGCAGTGTTCACTGGGCAGCTCGCTTCAGACAGGGTGGTCTCCGGGGCCAGGATCATGCTGGCGGCCCCCGGCTCTCTCTTCATTCTCTGACTAAGAGAGGGGAAATGCTTCTCACAGAGCCGAATTGTTTTATTCCCAGTCCTGCCGCTCACACATTACAGTATGGGGGAAACATCCAGCACAGCTTGCCACAGAAGCGTCAGCTCTAATGAGATCTGATCCGCGCAGCTTATAAAGAAATACCTTGATGGAAAAGTGCTGTGTAATTAGATATTCCGCACCGGTCAGCTCTATGACACGAAAACAGATTCAGAAAGACAAGGGGAGGCAGGGCGTTATGACTCAATAAATGAATCAGTTATTAGGGGGCAATAAAGCCTTCCGTTGGCAAAACGGGTAGGAATGTGTCGAATATACTCTCCTGGTGGCTCTCTCTGGCTAACCTGCGGTTATGGAACCTACCTGTTCTGTTCACAATGAAAGGTCTTATCATCTCCTAGACTAATTGGTCACTTAGTCACTTTCACTGCAAATATGAAGTATTTTGCTATGAGACAGAACTGTGGTGAAGCAGACCTGTAAATAGCCTCATCTGCATAATTAAGATGATGATTATATGATTGTGTTGTTCTGCTGTTTTTTTTTCAGTTGAATTGAATGAGCAGCTGTATTCCCTCTGCAGAATGAAATGTGAGTTTGGGGTGCTCCCTGTGTGAAATAAAATCTTAAAATCTGGAATCTCCACATTTCCGCTTGGGTCGTTGCTTATTTGTGTTGGGGACTCGGGGGGGGGGGGGGGGGGGGGGCGTTGACTAAAACGCACTGACCACTCTGTCACTTGACCTCAACAGGGACCCCATTATTTCTACAGGGTGCCCTCTTCTTGCAGACACAAGTAAGCCTAACACCGAGCCAAACCAATCACTTTGTCGTCTATCCATCTTAACTGCAATGTCCCTTCAGTTACAAAATGAAGCAAATTTTACATATTTTTGTACTTTTTTCTTGAGAACATCTGTAACCCCTAGCTCATGATATTGTGTAAGAGGCAGAACAAAAAAGAAAACACTTGTTCTAATTCGTTACTCAGGTTTAAGAACCAGCTGCATTATGGGCATATTGAATAGAGACTGTTTAATTTTTATTAAGAATACATATGTAAAAGGCTTATAGAGGACAACCTGAGTGCTACTGAATGCTACCTATATTAAATCTGCTGACCTACATAAGTGTGTCGTGAACAGTTTCCTCAACTCTCACTTTACCTAAATCACTCACTGGACGTGGGGTGGTGTGGTCTTCTAGACACAGTATAGCTTGGTGGGCAGTTTGAGGAGACGTATTTTTCAGATAAAAAAATCACATGTCTAGCCAAAGTATTACTGAATGCAATGTTAATGCTTCCACATCCTCTGTAGAGGGTTTGGTAGTTGCAGTGATTGATTATGTGATGATTCAGAAAGGCATGACTCAGAAAGGATGGTGGTAATGGATCCATAAAAACCACAGCTGTGTCACAGAAGTGATGTACTGTAATCTCCAGCAGAGACAGCACAGTAGATATTCTTGAGCGCTTGGTTTAATCCTTTGTCACTCTGTGCTCTTAGAGGCTAGTAATAGCTCATTGAACAGTTCCTCTCAGCTCCACGTTTTGCGTTAAAAGCATAGATGTAGAATCACTTGAATGAGAGGAGTGTTCTAGCTTGCATTTCACACTGTTCCATGTAAGCAGACCTCCTGAGTGGATACAACACCACAAACTCCAATTGACACATTTTAAGGGACCAGACCAGAAAGTAGACCAGAATGGGGTGTGATATATTCATTCAGTTTACGATTTCATGAATACACTGAAAATGGCATTAGCCTAATCTACAGATAGTCAACTCATAAATGTGTAAAAATTAATGTGTACATAAATGTAAATCCTTAAATCTGCCATGTCTTATGGTCCATGCATAGGAAAACAGCTACTCTGCTTACATACACACAGCATTCTGGGTAATGGTCCTTACCTTGGTTATGGTCATGTGCTTGAAGAAGCAGTTTACATGCACCATGAAATGTGACCACCGGCATTTCTGTATACAGTACATGATAATCACAGCATCTCAAATCAGCCCTGTAAAGGACAGGTGTGAATTCACAGCTAATTATCTTATTTTTGAGTACAGCTTGGAAAATACTCACTGTTGTATTGTCTTGTGCTTCTCCATATGTTTGCAAAATAACTTGCAGCAATTATCTCCTCAGTGTTCCAAAAATGTGGGCCTTTTTTGTTAGCTGTGAAACCTAGCCAGTGAGGGAATTACAACCCAAGATCCCATGCAAAACATTAATATGTACAAAACCAAGTGTACAGAAGGAATATTCTGAGTAAGGTTTTTACATGACAGTGTATTCCATTTAATAGAGGAATATCCTGTATCAGGTTTCTCATAACTGAATACTGGCTGATTCGATTTATGGTTGTGAAATAAGATTTTCGAATGACTCATGTTGAAGTTGGAATAATTGAATATTTTCTATTGGAACATTAACGTGCATGTACAAGTGCAGTTACAAAGAATCATAAAATGAAATACTTGCCGATATTGACAATGTGCTGTACAAATTGGAGCGTGGCAGAGAACTATCCCTTTCCCCAAGGGAATGGGGCACGTTGCACTGGAAGTCATTTTCACCTCCTTCCACAGGACAATAAACACCTGCTTGAGACCTCGCATAGCTTTCAGAGGGCCCAAGTCACGTTAAATTCACCCAGGCATTTTATGCAACACTGCTGGCCAGGGGAAAGCTGAGGCAGGGCTCTGGGTGGTCACAGCCAAGAAATATGGCAGCCCTGATTAAAGAGGACAGGACTGTGGAATAACGGTTGAGGAATGGACCAGAAGGTCGCAGGTTTGATTCCCAGGTGAAGCCCATCTATTGCACTCTGTAGTGAGGCACTTCAGTACAGTTTCCAGCTGTGTCCAGAGTGGATAACATGTAAAATGCAAGCTAAGCTGGGTGAAAGCATCAGCCAAGCAAGCAAATAAGTAAATGAAGACTGTAGCATTTCAGCACAGAGGCTTTTCCCATCATGCTGTTCTGTCAAAACCCCAAACCAAAGCCAAGGGAGAGGCTTCCTCCAACCTCATCTGTATACATAACAGCATTCCATGCTTTCTGAAGGGCTCCATATACCCTGGAATGACACTAATCATCACTGGCATGTTTTCTTAGTTTTAATTGAATTAGTATGAACTATTTGTATTGAGGGGCCCTAGTGTTTCAAAATTTATTTATTTACTTAATGTTCATCCAGTAGAGACAGATACATATAAACATAGAAAGTTGTTGCAAACCACACAGCAGCAAAGCTACTGTTATTAGTCTCTCCTTTTCTAGCGTCGATGCGCATGAAAATGAGTGCATTTGTGTCAGAATTGGGTAATTATTGAATTGATTGGCCACGCCTCCTAATTAAGAATGCCGGGTGGTATAAATAAGAGTGGAAGCTTGTGAGAAGGGAGTGCTGATAATTTTTGTTGGGTGCCAGCACACATAGGGGTGGAGAGGAGGATGAGACAGCAGATATTCCAGCATAAAAATCTATTCAACAGGAAAGGGTGGATATCAATGCAGCGGGGGTGATACAGTATATGTACTACACTGTATCAATACAGCAAATACTGCTACATGGCAATATCGTTGAGGTAATCATTTGAAACGAGACATTTCTGTTGGATCTAGTAAACAATAAAAGGGAAGTCCACTACTGGTAGGTATAGAAGAGGTAAGTTGTTAATGGCTTGGCCTTATTTAGAGCATATGGTCAGTTAAGTCCTCACTCTGGAGGATAGGGAAACATCCGACTGGTCTGTGATCAGCATGTCTGCTACTGGAGACAGTAGCGCATGACCTTCAGTGCTGCACTAGATATGATAGGGAGAGGCAGGTATTGAGGGGGGCAAGTGTCATCACCAAGGAAGGCAGATTTCAGTTTGAAAGGGTTACTATTTACAGCAGAGGCCTATAGGGAAATATATAATCGAGCGTTAAAATGAATTTGTTCAACAGAATAGGTGGATGTTATCTCACCTCCTAACGTAACCCACTCCCCACAATAGGTGGCAGTATACTCCTTAAACCTGGTTCACCCCACCATTAAACTAAAAGAAGACAGCGCTAGGGCAGAACAGAGAGGTTTGACTGGAGATTTTGTACTCCTTAATTAATGTGTTTTTAGCCCTTCTTTAACTATTTTTATCCCTTGCCTCGTCATTTGATTTCTACTTGTCTTATATATAATAAATGAAGCCGTTTTTATATTCCCCATTCTGGTGCATTTAAAAAAGCTTTTCAAGTGAGATGTAATCGACCACTTTCATTACAAGGACCAAGGAAATGTCTCTGGAAAAGAAAAATGATCAAGCTTTAACCTTATGCATATGAATATCATATCTGAGGTCATTTTTTAGTTATCTGGGGAGAAAAAAACCCAGGGTAAAAATGACAGGTTGTGCAAAGGCCTGACCAGATCGTAGACTGACTGATACAGGAGCTGCACAGTATGGCCAGGCAAACACATTCCCAGGGTTTCCTTTATTCAGGGAATGGCTGGAGGTGCCCTTTAAAATGCTGGCACCACAGTGAGAGTGAGAGAGAGAGAGAGAAGCAGAGGGGCAAAGAGGGAGAAAAACAGGGAAAGAGGCAGCGAGGGAGAGCAAGAGACAGAGAAAGAGGCAGAGAGAGAAAGAGACAAAGAGGGTAAGGAAAGGAGACAGACAAAGAAAGAGGAGGAGAAAGACAGGTAAAGAGAGGCAGAGAAAGAAGGAGACAGGGAAAGGGGCAGAGAGAGACAGAGGCAAGGAGAAATGAAGGAAAAGGAAAAGAGAGAAAGAATCAGAGAGAGGAAGCAAGAAAGAGGCAGAGAGAGATGATTATATCTGCGAAAGGAAGTCCAAATAGACTGAACTGCAGTGATGCAGTGATTATTGTCTTTGAATGCAACATTAGATTCCTGAAGCCTCACCCAGTCTTTGAAGAGCCTGTGCTTTGGACCAGAGCTGTACTAGGAGGAGGAGGAGGAGGAGGAATGGGGGGGGCACCCCTCCAAGGGCCAGCACAAGTGGAACGTGGGGTGTACGCACGCCACTGGCATACCTGTTTACCCAGGTGCTGTGCCCCCAGCCGTTGCCAGGCGCAGGGCCAGAACTGGAGAATTCCTGACTCGACCCCTCGGACCATCGGAGGCCTTGGAAGAGGGCGAACGGGCCTGCCAAAATGTGGTCTGACCCTCTGCTGCGGCCTACTTCTTCACGGATCATAAAGTTATGCACTGCAGATTTGTTTTTCCTGTGGTACAGTATGACCAGTGCAGTTGACCAAGAAGCAGAGGCTGAACCTTTCCATGTGTTCCCAAAGTAAATGAGACGTCATTCATATTAATGGAAGAGTTCCCTTAGGCTACCGATAGTCCCTCTAATGTTCAAGTCTTGCAAGTAAAGGGCTTTCCTGTGTTTTTCACTGACAGTAACACCACATTATGAGGCTGCTGTGTGCTGCCGTCAATGCCGGTACTTTAGAAGGACATCAGAGCTGAAGCTAGAGAGGTATCATTACTTATAGGGTAGTTACAATACTTGGGTATGCAATGTCTGAACTACGCAATGAAATATCATAGTCCATGCCACAGTGAAGATCTGTTTTTGTTCGCAAACCCCTTCAAAAAGGGAGAAAGAGAGAGAGAGGGAACCTCTCCAAGCACCCAGATACATTTCCATAGCAACTCCTCTGCTGTGTAAATGGTTTCCTTTGAGTGTCATTCATTAAAGAGGAGACATTGGTGCCAAATCATTCTGAAAACCCAAAAAAACAAACAAAAGGCAAGAGGTTGCTGAGGTTGCTGTGAAGCCACAGCTTCTAGAGAAACCAAAAAAGCTCTGCTTGAGTGTCGCACAGAAATGGCATATAGTAGATCTAAATATGTAAATCTGTTTTTAAAAATAAATATGGCAAATGAATCTGTGGCATATCATGAAAACTGGCCTAACTCTGGGAATTGCAGGTACAAGGACAAGCCAAACAACATCATGAATCAGCCATCTCTTGCTGACTTTACAGGCAGCCAGCTATATTACTTTCAATAGGGAATGCACACCTGATGCACAGATCACACCGATCATAGTAAGGCTTGAATGAAACCATGAGGCAAAATTAATATACAGACAGATAGCATGTTAGCATGTTACACACACACACACACACACATACACACACACACACACACACACACACACACACACACACACACACACACACACACACACAGTGAGCAGCATCCTAGGCTTTACATGGACAACACAATAAAAAAAACTGCATTCTGGGTAGGCACGCTTGAGTGGCACCTAAGTCTGCAAAGCTGGGGGCCAGTCCGATACCATCTCGACTGGCCCATCCGGCGGCTCAGAGAAAAAGTGCCTGCCCGCACTAATTTGTCTGCTCCTGGCTGTCTTGGCACCAGGACGGCCCTGAACCCCTGGTCTGACAGCTGCTGCTCTTGCACCGAAAGCCCTCTCACTGCAGACCTTGTAAAGCGGCTAACACAACGCAAAAATAGAACAAGATGTTTCGCAGGGCTGCTGCCTCCTGCTGCTCGCCGTCTCCGTGAAAATGACTGATGTAAATGGTTCCAATTTCGTGGTCCGATGCTGGAAATGCACTTTTACTGTTCTGACACGCTCAAGAACAACACCTCTGACGTCGCTTGGAATCACTGCAGTTGCTCGCTACGCTCTGTTTGTTACGATGCGTTACACATAGTTTACACTGCGCATAATATGCACCGGTGGTGTGTGACATTGCAGATATGAAAGGAGGAAAAAGACGTAAGCAAAATTGACCTTGGCTTGGGAAGAAGAGTCAGACCGAAATTTCCACCAGGAAAAAGCATGTTGAAATTTAGTGGGCAGAGCAAATCAGAAACTTAAACCAAGAACTGAAACTGAGCGAGACAGACATAATAACTCTATTAAGAAGTTAATTGTCAGGTCAAAAGTGTGACTGTTTTGGCTGTAGAATTGTCTTTTAATGTCTGACTATGATTCTGGTGGCCCTCACACTTTGAAAAAGCCAGTGTATACGCATATGAATCCCAGAAATTGTATGTATTTGGACTTTGGAAGACTTTTTTCTCTTGATATGTATGTTTGCAAATGGTTCCGATGCACCGTTTGTATAAAACTGATTTTTACCGAAGTCTGGGATGAACATCATTTCTTAAGAAGAGTGAAAATGAAATCTGAACCATTGGAATGTCGGGAAGAGGGTTAACAATCTTAATGTGTGGGCCGCAGTTTATTTTTGGATTTACAACAAAGTGAATCCCTCAAAGCTTGCCCCTGGATCAACTCCTACCCCGGCTCACCCTTCAACACAGCCCCTAACCCTAAGAGTGGGTGCTGGAAACCAGGCAAGCGCTGACACAGGGCTCTCTTTTCCTCTCTGATGAAAGAGGAGTTGATTTTATTTAGAATTCCTGCGTACACTGGAGGTTAAAGCGAACAGCAGACACAACAAAATATGTGTCCATCACTGAGATTCAACAAAGCCATGGGGCCTGCAGCCAAAGCTAACAGGCGAGGCCCTTTGAGAAAAACAAAAAACAAAAAAGAAAATTTAGAAGAGGTTCCAAGATGAGGCAAAGTACAATAAATTGAACGGTTCGACATGGCCTGAGACCGAGCTAAAGTCGGGAAGTCTTTCCATCATGCGCTTTCCGCACCTTCAGAACGTGGTCACTGGCCCTCGTTTTGAAATGTCAGCAAATTGGGCTCATCAAAGCCCCTCGGCCTTCTTGCGGCTTGCCTGTTCCTGCTCTCAGAATTTCATGATTGATAAATATTCGAAACAAATGTTTCAAGGAGAAACAAGAGCACCCCAGAACATACTGTACTTATTTTAAGAGTCTCTGCCTGTTGTATGAGGTCTTAACCAGGGGCAAACTTTTCCCCTGCATTTTGCATTTTACAGAATTTACAAATAACTTGGTGGGAATGTACTATTTTGACACAACAAGTAAGCAGACAAACACTATAAATAAAGCTAATTAGGGCAAAAGGTAAACTGTTTCTGGACAGCAAGGAGACAGGGGTAGAGGTCAGGGTAGAGGCCACCATTGCTGTAAGTTTGTCCCACAGGAGGAAAGTCCTCTGGGTTTGTGCAGTGCGTCACAGCCCATTGGCTGATGTTCATGGGCTGTGATGCACTGAGTCTGGCCTCCTGTCTGAAGCAAAAGGACACTGATGTTGCCACAGATGTTGTGACCTTGACACAGAGGCAGCTTCAGCTCCTTGGGGTCAGGGGGAGGGGGTGTTGAGGAGGCATC
The DNA here is from genome assembly GCF_013368585.1 of Megalops cyprinoides. Lineage (NCBI taxonomy): Eukaryota > Metazoa > Chordata > Actinopteri > Elopiformes > Megalopidae > Megalops > Megalops cyprinoides. The sequence goes on along the minus strand of NC_050597.1, from coordinate 28,855,721 downwards.
TGGGATTTTGGGAGACCACACTGCCATTAAAACATGTTGTCAGTCAGAGATTTGTGTTGCCATTCTGAAATTCAAGAAGAAGTCAGCCTACTAGGCACTTCCTGTAAACCCGTGCCTGCCCCAGCGACTGAGGGCTATCTCAAGGTCAGGACAACGAAGAGTCGACTACAGCTGATCAGGCTTCTTCTGAATTTACTGCCACCTGGGGACTCCATGGGCACCCTTCCTGTGCCCTGCTGTCCTTAGCCCCACCCACGTGATCAGCTGCGTATAGGTCTGACCCACCCCCTGGGTGACAGACCCAGTTTTGGAGGCCAGAAGCAAAGGTGTATTCCCTTACAGCCCTGTTGTAGAACTGAAAATGAGCTAGCTCACCTGCTTCTGAACCAGGGTGGGTTTTACAATGTCTTTTTTTTTAACTGAGCCAACTCTTGTCAGCTCCACCCTCTAGCTCTGCCAACGCTGGCCTACTTATGCGAGAGCTATGGGTGGAGATGACACAGGAGCTGAAAAAGAATGTGACAGATATGTAAGGGAGAAAGGAGCTGGCCTCCATTGCCGGGAGCAGGGAACAGTCAGAGACCTTGCAGGTAGAGCTAATACAGAGTCAAGCTGGCTTCTGGAAAACTTCAGTCTTCGGACTGCAGACAAAGTCCAGACGGCCATCTCAATCTGGGCAGGCGTGATACAATGTGCTGTGGCTCTGGTTTCAGGGTAAGGCAATGGAAAGGGAGTTATGCTGTACTGGGCCACCCAGACGTAACTCCAGCTTGTGATGGGCTGGTTCCATTATGACAATGGAAACCTATACCGATAGCTTGCGATGCCAGTCGTATCACTGCCATAAAAGGTTGAATTTAGAATGTCGTCTTGGTGCATGTACTGGTATACACATGATGAGAGTGTCTTAAAAAGGCATGGAGGATTGTTGTTTGAGAAAAGGGAAACTGTTTAGATTGGATGTACTGACCATTTAAAGTTGTAATGACCATTTAAAGTTCATTACCGAACATCCAATGAACTCTTCCCGAAAACCTAAAATAATTTCAAAGCTCCACTAATAAATAGCCACATGTTAAAGGCCCATATTAAAGTAAACTACTGATAATTTTTCAAAGACAACCACGGGTACCCTCCAAGACAGTTGAAATAATTGCACAGAACCATTTCTGCTTATAATGTTTGGCAGGCCTTGTAGCTAATCCAAATATTTCCCTGGACACGATGACCTTTTTTTTTTGTTTTTTTTTTTGCCTTCCCGGCAGAACGCGTGTTCCTATTTGACATTCATAATACCAAATGCCTGCTCTAATCAGTGACGAAGTGTGACGCCACCTTTTGCTAGCCAGCGACTCAGACCGAGAGAACGGGGGACAGCTGTCCCAAACACGGAGCCCGCTGCTCCATCACAGAGGGAGCTCCGCTCCTTAAAACGACTCCCGAGGAAACATGATACCTTCTAATAAAGTTTACTCCTCTGGAGCCGGTCCCTCGGAGTGTCAGAGCGAGATGGATTTATTATTGCGAGCGGTGCCAAGTGTGCATAAAAAGAGCCCGGCCACCAGTACGATGAAACAAAAAGGTATCTATGGTTTCAGGAGTGCTGGAGCATCTCGCTCCATGAGAATCTGCTAAGAGATTTGCCACGCCAACCTTTTAAGAAATGAAGAACAGTAGTTGTAACAGTAAATACAAATGCTTTTTACTAGAAGTTCTTTAGTAGCTGTCTTTAACAGACACTGTATATCCTTTGGACCTGTAACCCAAATGAAAATGCTCCTTGTCCTCCCTGGAGCCTCCTCCCAGAGCGAAACAAGCAGGCTGCCAGTCCATGCATATTTTCCACAAAGCCCCTGAAAGTGGAGGCTTCACCCTGTTGGCGCAGGTGCGGTGCGTTTCTGCGGCCAGAGGAGGGCGAAGTGGCCGCTGGTTGAGCACGAGCTTAAAGGACACTTTGGCCAGGTGATACACGCAGGGGCAGCGGAGGGGCGAGAGACAGGGGGAGTGTGGAGCGAGGGGGGCGCGGGGCTTTGGAACAAAACTGCCCTTGTGAGGTGGAAAGGCTCTCGTGCTGGAAACTCTCGTCGGGAGCGGAGGCTGACATTTGGCCGCAGGTGCTGAGCCATTAGCGCGGCCCCTGCCGCTGTTTTCTTTAGCGCCCACAAGCTGGCGGGGCCGAGGGGCTGGCAGCCGCTTATCTCCGGCCGCTATATGAGAGGGCTCTGAGTGATGCCTGGGCCGCGCTTTCTGTTCCCCTAATCTGACAGCGACGATGGGACCCCCTCTCCCCCTGTTCGATGAACTTCCTCTTGTAAGAAGGTGCTGTATCAAGGGCCCGAGGCGGGACTGAGCCCTCCGTGCCAAACCACCTGCTGTTATCAATGTATTCATAGTTTCACCACGAGAGCAGTATATCCTTGAGCTGCCCTCTTTTAACAATGGGTTGAAAGAATACTGTCAGCAGTGGCTCTAATGCAGCACAGAGCTTTGGGCTCTGACTGCAAACCACTACATGCCACCAAAAGTGGTTTTGTATCAAAATAAAACCCGAGGAAAGTGCTGGGTCAGACCGAAAGCCAATTTTATGAATCAGCCTTGAAAATACCTGTGTTTGGAACATTTGGTAAAATACATTTTCACTGCGGTTTATTCTCCAGCACCCTATTGACCTTTAAATTAATTACAAGTTCCAATTAAATATTCAAGTTAAAAGTTAAATTACTAATATTTCAGAGAACAGCCCCCAGGCATCATTTAATGATTGCATTAAGATGGTATACAAGCTGCACACTTTCTTTAAAAACAATGTGTTTTTCATCTCAAGTGAATTGTACTGTCTGAGTGTGTATCCTTGACTTTCTTATTATGAGAGCTTGTGCCATTCAAAGTATTTAAATGCTTTCCTTTTCTTATGTCAAGACAGAATAAAAAGACACTTAATCTTTCTCCCCTGGCAACTTAAATAGAAACTTATAAAGAAAATGCATATTGGTTGTATAGATCCTTGTTATCTATCTCTAGCATCTCTTCCAAAGTGACTGTGCATTTGGCTGACCGCATATACTGAATACCAAAAATATTCAATAACGCTGCGACTGACACATTTAATATCCTTTTAAATGTGGGACATGAGATATCTGATCTGATACGTGTCCAATTTTTTCCTGTTTTATCAAGTTGTCCTGTTTTAGAAGCTGAATATCCTTTCTCTCTGAGGCCTTTTGGCTGAAATGCGCAGCCAAAGACACAGGAAATTCAAAACCCGCACGCTAAAATGTACAGGGTACAGACACAAAACTGCACCCTGTGTAATGTCAGCAAGGGCCCTGTGGTAAATGACATACATGTGAATGCTCTGAATCCACTCTTTTGGTCAGGATCACTTCATGCGGAGGGCATTGCAATATGCAGCCGCGAAACCTCAACGCCGTGATACCATCTCTGTACGCATGTCAATTCGCATGCCTTCTCACCACATCCTAACCCGCTTGTACTATAAGATGTTATTTCTAAAAGAGCGCCCTTGCATATAGACAGGAAGACTGAGGGGAAACTGCAGACTGCAGTGACTGCAGACATGCAGAACTATCCAGAAACGTGGTGCCATGCAAGTAGTATTGTCCACAGATGTGATGACCCTGATGCTAATGTTAAAGGCATTGGTAAAAGACGCTTTGAACAAGGTTGTCTTTTTGGACAGGTCTGCCTCCCCACCATGTGGGAAATGATGAGTTCTTAGAAAGGAGTGGGAGTGTGGATGAATTAAAAAGAGAGTTTATGCCCTTCATATTGCAAGTTCAATTCACAGGTAGGTGAATGTACCCTAAGCTCCACTTAACTTGAATGGCTTCAATACAGTATCTTGCTGTATGGATTGATAACAGGATAAAATTATACAAGTGTCTATTAAATGAATAAATAAATAATGAATAAATAAGTGTATTAGTTAAAAAATTAAATAATAAAAAATAAAGGATCTCTATGGGGATCCAAGTCCATTTTGTTCACTGGCACTGTATATCTCTGTGCAGGTACTCTATACAATATGTATTGCCCGGTTGTTAAAATCTCCTAATCAACATTTTAAACATGCAGTACAGTACTGTGGAGCTGGCACACAAAAGAAAGAAAATCAGTCACTCTCCTCTAATTTCACTGAAGAAATCTGTCTTTGTGCAAGGGAGGGAGATCAAGTCTTGTGTTAAAAAAAGATAGACACAGCTTTCAGCAAGTGGTAAAGTGCTTTTTGAACGGCCTGTATGTGTGTGTATGCCTCCGTTTTATTGAAAAGTGCAGTGTTTCTCTCATTAAGGTGAAAATTTGGCTGGGTGTACCCATCACTCTCTGGGCTGCAGGTCAGAGGTGCTGGCTTGCCTCTCCCTGTGCCCATTCTTCTCTGAAACAGGACCCTCGCCTCCGTTTGAAAACCAATAACTGTTATCTGCTGTTCCCTGGCAGAGCACAAAGCTGTCAGATCAAGGATGATTTCATTTCTGTTAAAACAGAGGGACTGGTTCTTTCTGCGTCAAGAAAGGCACTTTTGTCTGTGAGAGCCCCTTCACAGGCCTGCGTATCCTGGCTCGGGATACAGCCTGTTTTGAGCGCGAAGAGTCCCATGCCGGGACAGGGAGCCTCTCTCAGCATGGTGTGTGGCATGGTGCCAGGGTGGTGCATTGGGTGACCGCCCCCCAAGATCCGGAACGCCGCAGATCCTGTTGTGGGCCGGGGGTCTGTTTTCTCCGTTTCTCATATATGATAGCGCGTCAAGACAACAACTTGCCTGAATGGCCCCAAAGAACCATCCCCACCCCCCGACTTCTCTAAGGACAGTGGAATACGCATCTTGCTCAGAAAACAAATGACCTTTGAACCTTGAAAAATCTGCAGATTGTGCTTTGGTTTGTAATGATGGCTTTTTTATGCTGTTTGTGAAATTGGTTTCATTCGCTGTTTTGGCTGATTTTTCCCTCCCTGGCTGGCATTTACGATTATTATTTTTTTATGCCTACTGAGGCCAGTTTTATTGCTTGCACATTTTCGGTTTTCCTGCACGTGTCATATCACAGAGCACTGGATCTACTGGAAAATTACAGAGCTACAGTATCATTCAGCTCTGTTAGGAGAACTGTGTTCAGGCAATGATCACTGAAATGTTGAGTTCTCTGCCATACACAAATAATGGCAAATGGCCAGAGAATAATCCCTGGAAGGCCTGATATACAGTATCTCACACAGAAGCTAAGATCTTTGCAGATCTTAGTAATAATAATAATTTCAAAGATACATTGCAAGTACATTTATATTGAAGTCTCGACTCTCATAATACCTGTACATGCAAACAATTGAGAGAGATTTTTTTAAAAAAAATCTGATTTCATAAATCCCTTTATGGGAAATAACACCTGTCAATATCAAAGCTCAAGAGACCTGTTTCCACAGAAGCAACCACATGCTCACATTACGAGTTCAGGATGTCAGCGATGGTATTTATTTGTGTATGGGTGAAAATCTTGTTGAAACATCACTTCAACACAGTCTTACACTTTCAGCATCCAACGATTAGAAGCTTTATGAAAATTGACCACATTTGCATTCACACAAATATGACATAAAAATATGTTAGGAAAAGAACACTTATTGACATCATTGATAAATCATCTTACAGCAGCAATGAGCCGGGAACTCTTTGGAGATTCTCCTCATGTGTAAGGAAGGGGTGCTTCACCTAAGGAAGGAAGACTTGGTTTTCTAATAAACAGTTGCTACATCAATAGAATACACATTTGCAGAACAGAATTTTACAAAACAAAGTTCATACTGTATGTAAACTTGGTCCATAAAGAAAAAAAAACAGGGTTCCCACATCACCTTTACCAAATCCACAACCCTGTCTCTGGAGAGCTCCGTCTTTAATCAGTACTCTTTACTTCTGTAAATGCTGCTCCTCCTCACTCACTATCTGTTGAGCAAAAGGACCAGCGCCCCCTGTTGATGGCCCTCCTGCCTTCTCCTGAACTCTGGCCCTATTTGCTTCTCATGCCCAAAGAACAACCTAACTATACATTTGACTCCTGATAATTGCGAGACTACCATGACATTGTGCACCTAACCAGAGTATGCATATAACAGGAGTAAAGTAAAGTTGGTGTGACTGAAATGGGACCAGGTGCACATTGTGCAATAATGCAGAGTAATCAGTTTTCCAATGGCAGCTGTAAGGAGCTGACTGTAAAACCCTCTGTTCTGAATAACATTCCCTGCCTGGGGAACGGCTGGCTCAGGAGGGGACAGCAAGATGGATCTATCTCCTCCACCCAATTCTGTCACTTAACCTCTCATTTCGATCAGGGTCACTTGCTCTGGTAATTTATGCCATCCTCAATGCCTTTCCTGACCCAGCCCGCAGAACAAAATGATTAATTTCCCACGCTCAGAGAGGGAGTCGGTCCTTTCCAGCACTCCAGTCTGTACCCACAAATCCCCGTTTGTCCTTTACCTTTGACCCTCTGGGAGGTTGCTCTCTCCTCCTGTCACCACCCCTCCCCTCTCCTCCCTACACCCCCCCAAACCCCCCCCACCCCACACACACACACACATACACACTCACACACACAGGCTCAGGATCAAAATCAATGGAGGGGTTTTCAACAGCACAACAACTCAATACCCACTCGGTCACGGCACGCCCACTTCTGTACACAAAGAATCTCATGCGATACAGTGCTCATGTACAATATACAACACTGGCTCAGTGGCAGTTGGGAATCAGCTTGTTCAGCCCCAGGCTGGGTAACCACAGAAATGAAACATGAGGGCATCGAGCACAGGAGGCCTCCGAGAAGCGCTACTGTTCGCATGTGTGGTTTGAAAAGGTGCTGGCTGGAAGACGCCCTGGAGGGCATATAACCTTGGAAATGTCTGAGAAGTGTTAAGGGTTGCCAGGTGAGACACTGAAAACAATAAGAAAAAAAACAGAAAGGAATTAATGAAAGAGAAACAATACATTAAACAATAGGCAATGTTTGAGGAATATTCCGTCCCAAGATGTGTGCAGCCTGACTCCCCAGGGGCCCTGTTACAGTGTGCCATCATCTGTTAAGATCAGACATTCAGCCCCTATAAGAGATTCTGGTTGGTAACAGGAGGTTCTGGTACTGTCTACATTCCCATTCCAACAATGGATGTTCTGTTTGGCACCGAGCTGACTACATGGTCCAATATCTTTGAAATCAGAATTACAGCCGAGAGGTTGTTCTTTGGCCCGGCCACCAGAGGGCATCACAACTATAAGTGGCAGAAGCACAAGTACAGAAACACAAGCAGAGCAGACATCTGAGGACTCATTCCTATTTTTAAACAAGCACAAAGTAACTTAAGAAATAACTTAATCATAAAGAGAACTAAAGTTTGAAGGGTACAAAAGGAGAAAAAAGTAAACAGGTGATAATTTATGGAATTAGTAGTAACAGAAAACAACAACAACAACAATAATAATAATAATAAACAATGTACATAATAGTAATAACGAAGACAGTCATAATTGATAGCAATGATAATCATGTGAATTAATATGAAATGGGTGTAAAAGGATGGAGAAACATGTAAACAAAGGGACCTGCCTCTCCTGACATACATCCCGTGAGCTCCAGCAGGTTTAATGCATCTCCACAGCTCTCAGTCTTTATCAGCTACTGCAGCCAAATCAGCCATATCATTCATCCCATTAATTATGGACTCTGTAAGCATATGGCACATTAATTACTAAGCAGTGCTGCTATAAAGAGGGTCGGTTTCTGGTGGTTACCACTGCAGACTTGATCACAGGATATTGATGTAAAGCCTCTGGACACCATTAATGCCAAAGGGTGACAAAGAGGAGACCCTGCTCTAACAGCCTGTAAGCGCCGAGCCGCAGGTGGGCCAAAGCAAACGTTACTCAAGGTTCACCTCTTCTGCGGACCCCCCCCCCAAGTGAAGAAAAACAAACTGTAACCAGCGGCTTTATTCTGCTGGGGACAGTGGCAGCTCGGGGCTGAGAAAAGGCAAGGGTTTACTCGTGTTCTCGATACGGTGAAACTGCTCAAGCACTGAGTGCAGTAGTGCATGGCCGTGGCCCGCAGGCGGGCAGGGCAGGGCAGCGTGTGCTGGCAGATGGGGCAGACGCCCTCCAGCCGTCTGCGCGCGATGGAAGATGGAAATGATCTAGAGCTAATTGGATCTATTCATTCGAAGAAGGCGGCACAAAAAAAATGAAGTGGTTTTCCATTTAGCGTCTGTTGCAGTCTGTTTCCAAGAATGGGATGAGTGTTGGAGGATAGCGTCCTTCACAAAATCCCTGCCAAGGAGGGACATCAAAATGCCTGAGTTACACAGCTTGCCTAGCGCAACGTTACATTTTGAAAATCCCTCTCAAAAATTCATGATCACTGATGGTCTTACAGTTCTTGTATTACCCAATATGACCTTGTAAGTTGCTCAGGAGATGAATATGGTGACATTTGGTACTGACTAGAGACAGGAGATGCCCACGGAAAACACAGCTGGTACGAGTGAAGTTGCACATGTGCGTACGTGTGTGTGTCTCTGTGTGCGCTCGTGTGTGTGTGTGTGTGTGTGTGTGTGTGTGTGTGTATGTGTGTGTGTGAGCCAGCTCCTGGCTAAATGGATGGTTGTTGGCACTGTAAGGAGGGTGTCTCCCCCCCCCACTCTGTTCAGAATCGGGTGCTCTCATGTTTCAGCATGCGGATTTTGGAGAGCCCATCGGCCCCCCGGTACCCGTACCCCTGGTGCTGCTCCTCCAGTCACCGGCCGCTGCTGCTGGAGGTGGAGCTGCTGCTGGAGCTGGAGCCGCTGGAGCCCCGGTCCTCAAAGATGGAGATCTCAATCTGATCACACCAACGTCAAGGCTCAGTCAAGCGTGCATCTGATATTCCGGCCATGTGGAGAAATCTAAATATGGGCCTCATCTACATACATAGATAATAAATGGACATAAATAAGTCCAGGATATTTTTCAGGCTCATAGTTCACCAATACCATTTTACTGGAACTGACAAAGAACCAGTAGTTGTTTGTCAGCTCCAATCAAGTGGTGCATTTTATTGCATCCCCCTGTCCTTAAATGGAAGGACAGAGGGACCCAATAAAATTATTAGAAGCATTGGCATAGATAGATGCAAAGAATCTCATAAATACAACAGTGAACAGGACTGGAATCTGGAATATGTGACCGCTAATGGAACTATTCAGTGTCAGTTGACATTGTATAATATTGTATAATGTATCCTGTTGGACTTCATCTATATTCTTCTATCAAATGCATGAGTTTTTTTGTCAGGTTTATATGGGAAAAACCATGTGAGATCACCTATTCAGAAGGGTTGGAAAAACCCCGTCTGAATCTACTTCAAACTTATGCTAATTAAGTTGTGATTTCACACTGGGGCCACAATTTGGGGATTTTCTGGATCAAAGCGGATCAAAGCCTTAAGTTCCCCACAGTAAATGGCCTTCAGATTCATATCTCCGCAGTCCCAGACTACATCATCGGAATGTAGAGATCAGCTCTGCTCACATTTAACACAAACCAAATTATTCCCAATTCATGAGGATTGAATGGTTCTATTAAATTCTGGTACGTTAAGTCACAAGATTTTCTTCATAAGAATCCGCCATTAGGTCTGTCTCAGTCTGTTTGCCTCTTTTAGCAAAAGTCTGAGAATGTCAGGAAATGTCATAAATACTTGCTAAGTTGAAGGTACCTCAAATGACACTGGGTAATACAGCTCATAGTGCTTCATTAAACTGTGTACAATATTGTGGATAGCACCCTCTGGTGGTCAGTGCAGGACCCTGTGGTGATGGTCAGCCAGGCAAAGCTTTGCCAAGTAAAAGTGTCAACTCAAACCATCATATGACAATACACTGTTCCCAAGGGAGTTTGCAGTGAAACAGGTTTTGGAGGCAGCTGGGCCTAAAGCCATGAGGGAGAACGAGTGACAGTCCTGCCAGACGTGTTTGATGGTCCACTGGATAGATTTTCCTCTTTTTTCAACAAAATCGCCTCAAATTATGGGATTTCAAAGAATAACATATTCTTGGAAGGCCCTGAAAGGCCATGATTATTGTACCTGGAGACAGAAGGCAACAGCACAGCCAGATGGGAACTCAAGGCGATTGGGTATTCATCAGCGTTGAGACGAGACACACCCAAATGGCTGTCAGATCATTGCAGATTCACAGAGGAATTATTACACAATACTGAGAGTACCATACACCACAAACCCCATGGGTATTGTGTGTGTGTGTGGGAGTGGGGGGAGGGGGAGCCGAGGGGGATAATTTCAAAAGAATGATACATGAATAAATATGATATCCTGTTCGCAGTGTTAGAAAAACAACCACCTCCCATTTGGTGTAAACAGATCCGTTGATGCTCACGCCCACCGCTGGTGTCTGAACTGTCACAGTTTGTTTTCACCGCTGTCTGTGAATAAAGAGGCTGCTGGTGGGCATATGCTTTCCTTAATGGTGCAGTTTCCATACAGGAAAACAGAACTCAGACTGAAGACGTGAGCCATCACTGACACACATCAGAGAACCTGGTTTGACCAGAGAACCATACCTCCGCCCCCGAAAGGTCACTCATCATGGCTTATCAGAGAGCATGCCACCATGTTTTGCAGACATACCATCTTTACTAAAGATGGCGGAATCATCCTCGAGTGCCACAGGGGCCATCACAGTGGTCACGAATGCTGTTGGAAAGCATAACCGGTAAAGTTGTCATATGCCAGCCATGCAGAGGACAGTGTTCGCACTTGTCAAAGTCTGACTGAGATGGAGACATCAACATCAATGGTTGGAGGACACAAAGGCTAAAGTAACGTTATTTATCTGGAAAAGCTGCCACTTTACCATCCAAGCCTATATTGTCCACTTCTTTAAACAATTTAACAAAAACATTATAAAGTGAAATACATGGGAAAACTATTGAAAATAGCATGCAGAAAAGTTTACATACTTTGCTCAGCTGATTTATGAATATGTAATGCATATATAACATTATCCCTCTGTTTGCTTTTCAAGGAGAAGAAACCTAGTTTCTTTATAAGGACAAACAGAATGAAAAATCCTCTGTTTACATTCCCTGCTCCTGTTGATGGACAGCAGCTACCCTATCTATTGAGTTGTACTGACTATGCAAACAACCTCTCTTCATGAAGGTGTGCTCAAAACTGTGACCTCCAGCAAGGATACCACCCTCATGCCCCTCTCGATGGGGTCGGTGATGAGCAGGCCTCGGGGCGCGTAGATCTTTTCGTTCTGCTCCTGAATGTATTTGGAGATCTTCTTCAGCACCTGGGAGGGAGGAGAACGCAGATGGGCCGGGTCAGGTGGAGCATGGACACTCCTGCACACAGCAGATGTCTGCATCTGCGAAGACTGGGAGTAATCTCAGGTGCGGGAGTCCTCTGATGCTACCTGAGTGTGTCGGGTAGGGTGTACATACAGTGGTGTTTGCACAGCATGAGCGAGGGTGGATTAGTCATTACTTTACACGACATTACATGTCGCATTTATTTCATTCATTTATTTTAGCATTTATTTTATTCGCTTAGCAGACGCTCTTATCCAGAGCGACTTACATAGGTTGCAATTTTATCTATTTAAACAGCTGGGTTATTACTGAGGCAATACTAGGAAAGGTACCTTGCCCAAGGGTACAACAGCATTCCCTTAATGGGGAGTTGAACCAGCAACCATTGGGTCATGACTCCTGCTCCTTATCGCTATGCCACACTGCTGCCCTCTTGAAGTTTCCCCTACACAGCTGGACTGCCACAGATTTGCAAGAACTGCGCTGTCTAAACAGTGACTTCTTGTCTCAATATTTAGGAAAACACCTCCTTTCTCCCAGGCCCATAATCCAAACCAAGAATAACTTCACCATTTAGCAAGAAGCTATTCATGACTCAATGGGTTCAATTACCAAAATTGACAACTTTAGTTTTGCTGCATTACTTTTTTATTCTGCAGCTTGGCTCTCCCTCTGGGGCACGCTCTCGCTCGATTCCGCGGGTAAGATGCTAGCGCGATTTGGAAACACAATAAAGCACAAGGGCCCAGATTATTTAGATTGCGCCAGCATGGTGTTTTTTCATTTCGCAAGTAAGCATTGCGCCAGATGCACACTCATAGCTGCGCTCCCCAGTGAAGGGAGACTGACTGTTAACTCCTCGCTCCAGGAACAAAGCTCCAGGAATAAATCACTAGGATGCTTCATAAAAGGAGAGGGAAACAATCTACTTTTATCTGGTTTTGGTTGAGTGATAATTACACAATTGTCTAGCTGCAAGCGATGTCATACATTGCTGAGACTCATAAATGACCATTCAGCATTACTTTGCACGCTTCTTGAAACATGCAAATGCTGTGTTACGGATTGATCTGCCATGCTTTTCTGAAGTTTGAGCATGCTTAGCAATGCTTTGTGTCAGCTCCACTACAGAACCACAAAGCATGAGATGAGGTCATTTTAGCGGACATACTTCACACAGGTGCTATTGTGCTCTGAGGCTGTGGTTGCTCCTATTCATTATCCATCTCTGTCCATCAGTCACACCTTTAAGGTGGTGCAGGTTTGAGTGGGCCCCTGGGCCTGCATGCCTGTGTGTTCAGGTGAGAGGGCCATAAGCCAGTAACTGTGATCCATACAGAGAATGTATCCCAGAAAAAAAGTGTCCTGTTCTTCTCCTACTGATAGTGTTGCCCAGAAAACAAAACGGTTTGTTCCCAGAAATCCAAGGGACCATACTTCAAGGGCAGAGATCCAAGGGACCATACTTCAAGGGCAGAGATCCAAGGGTCCATACTTCTTCTCACCGCATGGAAAAGCACTACGTCTGGACATGACAGAGAAAATGTGGCACCGTTCAGACACAAGGGAGGTTTTTGAATTGATTTTTTCCATGAGGATTTTTTTCCATCTTTTAATTAGAACCCCTATTCTAGAGTCAAAACATGCAATTTTCCCTCTTAGCTTGTCCTTGCTTAGAGGCTTTTGGCTGTGCTTGGTGGCTCCGGTGTAGCTACATGCACTCAGTCCACTATGATGGTGCAGGTGTTAATCTATTAGCCTATGGAACACTCAGACATTCACGCCAAGATTTACATCTGTTCATGTGTGGCCTCTAATCCGCTGCGGTGCAAAAAAAAAAAAAAATTGAGTGCGTGCACTTTGTCATCCTCTGTCACGAATTTCTGAATCCCATCTTTCAATGTAAATATTTTACCAAACTTTTTTTTTTTTTGAAAGGACAGGATAAACAAACATTGCTGGGAATTTCACAGCACGGAGTGATAAGATCTTAATGTTGCACAAATCTGACAAAACACAAAAGAAGCCACTTCCTGACACTTCTGCTGACAAGCTTTATATATGACGTGAAACAGAGGGCAGGCATGGGAGCTGGGAATGACCTGGGATTTTCCATTTCCCTGGAGTCCTGTTCTGGGCGGCTGGCGCGTTGGAATATAAACGAAACAATTAATGTCTGTGCCCTTTCGGGAGGTGTCCGTGGCACTCAAAACCATGTTATCATTGGCAGGGTGGGGTACGCTCGGTGGTGGACAGGTGCGAGCTTTCGCAGGACCCAAGCAGAACAGCGCACACTTCGAGCGAGACATTATTTGAGCGTTCGCTTTGCTGCAAATTAAATCTTATCTCACATCCTTTCATTCAGAGGCTTGTTTTATGTTATGCCCCTGGCGTGTGCCAGCCCGCCCTTACAATGGGGCCGCTGGCCATATAGGAAAGAGCACAGTGCATGAAATGCGTGTGAAACTCTCACAATTCAAGGTTAGGTGGGAAAATTTGAGCTGTACCATCAGCAGTCTTGATTCAATGAGCCAGAGCAAAAGTTCAACTGTATTGTCCCTTGCAGGATAAAAGCTAAAGATCAAGGTTACAAGGATTGTTATCTGAGAAAGCTGGCAAGGGCCTATAAGATGATGCATGATTAGGTCCTTTTGGTTTCTCCAGCTCTCAGAGGGTGTGGTTGGCAGTTAATTGTATGGTATTATGGTTGTGTGGTGATTGGGTCAAAGACAGCCCCCACCCTCACCTTTTCGTAGCGCGTCTCCATGCAGAGGAAGATGATGTAGGCTGTGGCACAGGCCAGGCAGCCCTCCAGGTACGACTGGCCCCCGATCTTCTCCGCCTCAGCGTAGAAGGTGTTGAGCGTCTTCACCGTGTCTTCAAAGAGAGTCCGCTCAATCTGTCGACAGTAGCCACAGTCACAACTGAGAGATCAGATGCTCTTCGGAGAAATGCAACTCCCATTTCAACCAGTCTCCCAAAATACTCATTATTTCCCTCTTCATAAAATACCTTTTGGAAATGAGAAAGCTGAATTTTCAAATACAAAGAATTAATTAAAAAATGTAAATGCTGCAATGTGACCAGACACAGACACTGTTCCAGTGGGAGGCAGGTATATGCAATTGTTCCCTAATTTCTGTCTGTGCTCTTGATTTCATCTGTCCCACAAGCCCTGATTATCCGTACTAAATAGTCCTGAGTAATCAAAACTGTACTTTTAATGCTGGTAACTAAGGGAACAGAATGATATCAGTTCTTCTCTAAAAATATCTTTTCCGTTTGATATCCTCTGAGTGGCTGACATTTATTCAGCACTGTAATGTTTTATTAACACTTCAGCAGAGTTCATTAGAGTAGGGAACTCTCTGTGTGTGCCGGGAGGATAGCTTAATAGTCATCATGGAATGCATAAAGCCCTGTTAGAGCTCAGTGCTTAGCCCTTCAGCACTATCTCACTGGCCTCTCTCCCTCTCTGTCTTTCTCTTGGTCTGTCACATGTGCAAGCACCAAATATTTTGATCTTGGCAGATTTGCCTGGCTGTATGTGGCCTGTGTGTAGCTTTACTACACCAATGAGCACATGTATGGCATGGAATTGCACCATCTCAAGCTTGTGCATGAGGGGAGGCTCACCCGGCTGTCCAGCTCAGAGGGGAACTTGGTCTGGAACTTGCAGATGGTTCCCTCGCTGTAGTCCCTCTGGATGAAGACTTTGGTGGCCAAGGAAGCGCTGTGGCGGAGCTCCTGCAGGTTGTGGAACTGCGGGGAGACACAGCACTTCAGTGTCACCTGTACACACACCCCAGCGTAACATGCACACCCAGACACACACAGACACACACAAACACAAACACATACATACACACACAAACACACACACACACACACACACACACACACACGCATGCACACACACATAAACAGGTGGTACCCTGACATCCATATCCTGGCTTCTACACACTGTTCAAATAAAAGCTTCTTTCAACAGGATGGAGAATTTGCCTCGAGAAGACAAATATCCTTGACAATATCTGTCATCTCTATACATTAAGCTTTGATTTATTTATTTAATTTTCATTTTGACAAGCCCAAGAACAGGATTCTGCAGGAGAAGAATCCATTCTAATATTATCATAATTTCCACATGTTGAAATTACTGAACATGTATGGTCTGTGCTTTGCAGATAATTGCATTTAGGGAAAAGTGTTTGAATTCAACCTTTGGGCGATAACACAAAGATGTTGTTATTCCAGATGTCCCTGACGTGTGGAGGCGACGTACAGTAAAAATATACTTTTAGGATTAAATGTGATATTTGGAAATGTCCGGAAAGTGCTGGAAAGCTTTCAGAGCCGCACACCAGAGAAGGGCTTCCTCCGTGTTACTCTTGCCCTGCTCTCATCCCCATGTGTCCCTGTGTGTTTGCACTGACAGTCTCCATCTCCTCCTCCAGCCTCACCATTCCCATTAGTTTCAGCTATATTTTTCATTACCTGTTTATTTTGCTCTAGTCTCATGTGGGCCATTTTGTTTTTGTAATGGAATAAATAAATCTCCATCCATATCAGTTGTGTTTTTTTATTACCTGTTTATTTTATTCTACTCTCAAGCAGGTCATTTGTTTTTGCAATGAAATAAATAAAGCATAGCACAAAAAAGCATACAATAGGATATTATAGAATGGGATTAAACAAATAAATAGATTAAAAACCCAAACGAGTAAGCATAATTTAAGAAAAGATTTTTTCAAAAAATCCATCAAAACAAATAACCTGAAGTCTGCTGAAACAAGTGGGAGTGTTTATGAGTGCATAACGACATCTAATATTTCCACCGGCAAGTCATGTAAGGGAAGTCTTTCTGCGCAATGGTGGAGTCAGTGAATGCCGGTCGATTTTCTCAAAAAACGATGACATTCGTGGAATTCAAACGCATATTACTCTGTCAACAGCTGCTCAAGCTGGAAGCGACGACAAGGATGAACGTCCTACTCACCCTACTGTGCAATTTTTAACGATTAAGAACATTATGAGCTGATCCTTGTAACACGGTAACTTTTTTGCATAAACCGCACCTCACCAAAACACGATGCTCTGGGTTTCTGAAACTGGCTACGTTAGTTTGCCAAACCAAACTTTCCCACTGATTAGTTGAAACCTTCTCGCGTAGAGGGACCCAAATGGAGGGGTAACTACGATCACAGTGCCACAGGAGTCACAGCCAATGAGCTCCTAATTACAGCTATTAAATTCCTCTCCTGACGCAAGCCTGTAATTCCAGAACACAGTTGCTGTCCGACAGCACATCTCTGGAATAAGTGGTTGAGGGGGTCAAGGTGTAAACGCAGCGTACGCTGCACTTTTTTCACCCCCGTGAGAATTTCAGCCCATTCGACCCCTCACGTCACTCTGGCAGGACGAGTTTGTTTTCGGGATTGAGGAAGTTATGCCATAAACACCGCTTCCAAGATGGACGGATTTCAAGAAAACAATCGGAAGGCTTCCAGGCCTCCCTCGGCAACTCCAAACATCCACTTCAATTATGTCACTCCCCCCTCCCCTTCTTCAGGCAGCGCATAAAGGATTTTGATATTCCCACGAAGCAAATCATTCTATTAATAGTTCAACATATCAGCAGAAGGTCACTGTTAATTTAGCCAAGACCAGATCGGTTGACCTAATCAGCGCAATTATGACGCAGATTTCCGTTCCAAATATATTGTGGATATGGGATTTGGTCTCTCACCAAACCTACTCAGCTCCACACAATGCTGATTACACACACACACACAGAAGAAAAAACAATTGAAATCTTTGGAATAGCATGATTCCAGATTGTTTGAGGGCTCCAGGGCTGAGAGCAGTGGGTGCATGTGCTGAGTCAAGCCGTCAGCGAGCCGACGCGGGGCGTGGTTTCGTCTGGCGCCTGCACAGAGTGACAAAGCCGACAAAGCCAGGGCCAGTGCGTTGGGTCTCATCAGCCTGCATGGGAGCAGCAATCAGACTGCATTACCGCCACGAGAAACATCAAAGTGCTTCGCTTCACTCCAGAACAGACGTGGCCAATTAACTGCGGCACCAGTGCTGGGCCTACACTTTGGGGAGGCTAGGGGGCGCTTGTCCCAGGTCTTGCTGCCTCCCCTGGCCAAATGTATTAGACGCACGCAGGTTTAGGTAATGATTCTATTTCCACCGTCATGGACTACACAAATGTTTCTCCTTTATGTTGCTGCATAGTGCCGAAGCAGTCGCTGCCAATGCAGACCCAGCCCTCCCATTACCGAGTTACGGTACACGCAGTTGAATAAAAAGAGGGGATTGCCGGGGCTCCACCAGCTGAAACATTGGAACCCAGAATTCGGAATTCGGAACTGGCAACAGCTGGTGTTTCAGTTACACCAACACGTCCACAGGGGTATGTCTGAGCAACGGGCAGGGGCAGGCGCAGGCGCTGATGGATGCTAGGGGGGGATATTCGCAGGTCTCCGGTTTCTAAGGCAGCACTTACCCAAGCCAGGCAGAGCCATGGGTGATGGAGGAGCTGGGTCAGGACACGGAATGCACCAACCCCCCCCACCCCATGTACCCAATCCCCCCCCCCCCCCCCCCCCCCCCCCTTCGCCATGTAAAACTCCCTGTCAGGGAGAAAAGCCCTCATCATCATCATAATCTGGGGGACAGACAGTGATGGAATAGGAGTGGACAGGGGCCTGCGCTCTGGGGTGTCTCATCAGGCCCACGATGCCTCATATCCCATGATCCCCCCATTTCCCTCCACACTGTAATCCCCTGCCTGGCAGCAGCCCTCGTTGCCCTCACAAACCGGGTTGGTCCACTGAGAGATGATCCATTTCAGCTCACTGGGGGAAGGAGACCAAGGGAAAGGAGACCAAGAGGAAGACAATGACCCCACTGCTCTTTTCACTGTGCCTCCCACTGTGCCTCCCCGCTCCCTCACTCCACAGCAACTAACTGCAAGACATCCAAGTGGGGAGGATATGCTTGCATCCCTTTGCAGACTGTTAAATAGACTGCCAGCTCCAGATTGGTAGCAAAGATGGCTCAGAGAATTGTTAATCACAAATGCATTATCGAGTACTTTAATCTTAATAAAACGCCGGGAGGAGATCTTGGTTTCCAGACCCCGAGAGATTTGCTCTGACTGGGATTGTTTTTTTTTCGCCCCCTCCTCCACGTTGGTATTTGCTGAGATCAAACTCAACAGCTCAAATGCATTCACTGCTCATGCCCACTGATGTCCGCTTGAGGTAAACTGAGAACCTTTGAAGAAGCTTCTTGTGAAGCTGTATTCAGTTTTTGGGACTTAATAGATTCGTTCATATCATAGCTAATCAGATTTATGAATGGTGTAGAATCAACCTTCACATGCCACACTGTCTGACTATGTCCACCAGGACATCTGTGTGGACCAAAACTCCATTTTATCAAAAATGACCCCAGATGCTGTAATCAACTGGGCAAGGTATGTCAAAAAATAGCAAAGCCAAAGCGAGCCGCCTTCACTTTAACAGAGTTAAACACCCACTGTAAAAATGTGGAAAACAGTTATCTCTTAGCTGGCTAGATAATTAAATTAGCCTGCTAGGTGGTTTTATTTCCCAAATGCTTCTCTGTACATGTAGCATTTATGCATCCTCCATCTAGTTTGACCAAGCTTGGCCTGCATTCATGATTGTAAGCCTCCACATTAGTTTGCTAGGGGCTAAGGGAAGTTCCACTCCCTATCTGCCTACTGTAGCGTAATGTCTGTTATTAACTTTGACTGAACTGTCCAGGCTAACCAGGATTCAAATGAGATGGAAACAGCTCTAGGTTTCAGTAAGGTGTTTTGTGTATGTGTCAGGGTGTAACTGTTGTAACCGCTGTACTGTACTGATGTACTGTACATCAACTACAGTGTTTACAGCTGAGTTACAATTCTGTCCCTTACTGTATGTTTCACTGAACTGCATTACCACAGTGGAGCAAAGAAACATCTTGAAGGTTTAGGCAGTAGGTTAAATGGTATGTGTTTGTGATACTGCCCTGTGTCGGCCCTCTTTCATACTCTGATGGTGAGCTCTCACACCTTCCACCACATGCTCTCAGGCCACATTGTCCTAACAATATTAAGACCATCGCTCCGAACACGAAACCAAACAAAACAAAGCACATGTGCTGACCATCTGCCCCCCAAATTAGAATGCAGGAAGAATAACTGCAACCAACAACAAGCTACCTTTGTAAACTGGGCAGAAATTGTGCATATCTGTTATGCATAGCCAGAGCAGACATATTTAAACCTGGCAGAAAATATAGGTACCCACAATGCATAACCAGTGAATAGGTTTTTAAATCAGGCAGAAAGCATACATATCCATTGTGCATAACCAGTACAAAGAGAGGTTAATTTAAAAGACATTTGATTGTTGCGGTACTTAAAAGGGCACAAAATTACCCCAGCAGCAGGCAGTGATATGGCTGCACATGGCCCTGTGGTCCCATTAGAGAGACAAATTGCAGGGTTCTGTGGCGGTGACTGATTGAGGCAACATTGCAGGGTACGACTGCTTTCTGTCTTCTTGTCACCCCCACGCTTTCTCCCTCTCTCTTTCTCTCTCTCTCTCTCTCTCTCTCTCTCGCTCTCTCTCTCTCTCTCTCTTTCTCTCTCTCCCTGTCTCTCCCCCTGTCTTCCATCTCTCACTTCAGCTCAGAGCTGTTGAAGGGGATTGCTTCATCAGCATGACATGTTTCCAGTTTTTGCCACACTGATTTTGCCGCTCTTAGAAATGGCATGACGAGTTGTGACATTTGACATATGGGAAATGCTGCCATGTTTTGCCCACAGCTGTCCTCACGGCCAATATGACTGGCTTTCCTATTGCTCCAATAATGCTGGGGGGCGGGGGCATTGGGGGTGCATGATGGGGACCTCTCCCTGTTTACAACATGCAGTGACCTTTTCCTGCCATTTCACACGTGACACCTGACTGTTGAACCATTCGGAAAAGCCCTCTCTCAGCTACGAGGGTGGATGCACACGGTTTACAAAAAGCTCAACCCAATTACAGCACAGTGACCCCTGAAACAGAGGGAGGTCTCACACCATCAATTTTACGAGTATTTATTTGCCAAACGCGCTTATCCAGAGTGACTTAGCAGGGAACATGAGTGCATACAAGAAGGCCACATAAACAAACAGCATGTACAGGAAATGTCAGACCGGATTGGGACAACGGTGCCAGCCCAGAATATTACAATAAGGAGCACCGTACTGAAAATGCAGACAAAGCAATATGATAATGTTGGCTTTCGGTGAAATCCACTATTCTTCATAATCAACACTTCATCAACTAGTTTCAATGACAAAAACAGTAAAATATTAGATGCTTATAAGAATGTGAGAAATATAAGATGAAGTGCTATACAGCAGGCTTGGTCCATTGTTGCGGATGTTTCACGTAGGGTTCTGGAATGGGTGGCATAGCACAAGACAATATTAGAGTGAACATGTCATGATTCCCAGTAATAGCTGCTTTGATTTAGGAATGATAGGGAATGTAAGAATAGTGCAAATGGATGCCTATGGAAAAACATGAATGGAGCCTGAACTAAATGCCTGAATAGCTGTGCATCTCAGCCTCTGAGCTCTCAACTGTTCCCTGGACCGCTCACATTAAATGTGTCGTTTATAATTAATAGGGTCTGGACCAGGATGCTGGCACTCAACCAGAGACAGGGGATGCTGTGCTACCGTCCGTGCCTGTGTCTCTCTTTGTCTCTCTGTGTTTCTCTCTGTCTCTCTCTCTCTCTGATCGATGGAGCAGCTCTTACCAGCTGCGCTCCACCCATTACACAAGCCTAGAGAGACAAGACACAACAGTGATGGGTGGGCGGGAGAACCTGAACGGGACAGACACCGGTGACCTTGCTGTCATAGTCCGAGCCCATAGCTGCTGTGGTCCAGCCGGAAGTGGAGATCTGCCGATCAAAGTGCATGGGCAGGAGAGGAGATGTGAAACGGACGAGCGGCACGTGATCGTACCGTCATGCAAAGTACGTGTTGAAAGACTGACAAATGTTTCAGCAGCAGCGTGGTGTAGTGGTGAGGATCAGGGCTTGCTACCCAAAGGTTGCTGGCTCAATTCCCTTTAACCAAATTGCTGTTGTACCCTTGGGCAAGATATTTAACACAGAATTGCCTCAGTAAACATCCAGCCTTATAAATGGATCACTTGTAAGAACTGTAACTTATGTAAGTTGTTCTGGATAAGAGCGTCTGCTGAGCAAAGTGTAATGTGAAGATTCAGGATTCTCATTTGGACATGAGGTAGGGGGAGGAGAGGTTTCCCCAGCAGTTCAGTTGTGTCTGAATCCTGAAGTGAGCTTCAGTGGTTTTAGTGTCACAGGCCTAAGGATGTGCTGTGCAGGCAAAAAGACCACATCCTCTGTGTATATACAGTAGGACGAGCGCGTGCTTCCCTGACACGCACAGGCAATCATGGGCCTTTGTTCAATACAACCACTATGTACTTTCAGCTGTTCCACCAGCTGTGAGTGGCAAATCTGTATAGGTGTTCCCTTTCATTGATCATAAAGAAACATTTTCAATCTATTAGCTGCTAAAACTATGATGTTTCCCCTTCTGTCTCTCAAATGGAGCACCCCAAGCATGAGCAAAAAATAGGGGAACAACTGCCGAATGACAAATGCTTTACCTATTGAGCTGTGTTTGCTCGTCAAATACAGATGACAAAACAGACAAAATAAAACTGTAAAATAAAAAAAATCTTAATTTTCTGACTTGGCTAAATGACATGTTTCAGTGTCAGACTTTCTCAGATCAGCCAAGGGCAAAGCCCACTCTGGCTAGACTGACTGGGTGAGAGTTGTTGCAGTTCTGTGAGAGGTTTATGTGCCCACGCACCAACACCACTGCACCACCTACCAGTGATCCCGCCTAATGTACAGGCGTAAGGGCAGAAGAAGAGGCCTATCAATGGCAATGAACAGGAACAGACAGAGGAGTGGAGAGGGGGCAATATTGCACCTCGCTTGAGGTGGGAAATTGAACCAAGGGTCAAAGGGAGGGAGGAAGCTTTTGGTGGTGGGACACATGCGCAACTCACAGGAAGAGAAATGTGGCAAGCTGAGACTTGGGAGAGCAAGACTGTGTGTGTAGAAGCTCAAAGTGAAATATCACCCCATAAAGTCCCCATCATTATGTCCACTAAAGCTGGCAACCAAAAACACTTCCATTTCTGAATGTCAAACAGGGGCTGTACAATGTCTGTCACTTTCTAATCTCTTAGGCTAACACATTTCGATTTTCAGTCAAACAGGAAGTGCTGTGAAGCTGCACATTAATACAAAAAGAGAATCAATTCCTTTGTGTAAGAGGTTTCCATGTCACTCCAGTGAGCCATCAGGCTTGTCCAAATAAGTACCAAGGCTTTCATCTGTTCTCACTGAATCAGATTACATTGATCTCTATCCAGCTGCATACAGTAGGTATCTTGATTTGAAAGATAGAACCAGCATGAAAGTATTCTTTAGTTTCTGTGATGGTATTTCAGTCCCATGCTGAAAAAAATGAGCAGCCAACTCTGAACACCATGTACCATGCTAATGCATTTTATGACAATGTCTAAAAATAGCCTGTTCTTTATATGGTGGTGGGAGAAGATGTGACAATGGCACTGGGTCTCCGGTAAGTAATTAATCAAACCCTATCTCGTTGCTTTGGAGACGAGCCCGATTACTGTCACGCACTCTTAGCAACGGAAGATTTGTGCCGCAATCAATGCACGGCACTTGTGCAGTACGTAGGAGTAACGCAAGGATGGTGCTGTTTAAAAGAGCAAGTACACTTATACACTTTAAAACTTTAAGACTTAATGCATTGTAGCATGATGGGATCGACTAAGATTTCTTCTGGCTGGAATTCTGACAAACAGAAGGAATGCGGATGGTTCTGTAAAAGTGCATGGATCTAGAAGACAAAGCACTGGGAGGCCATCTGGTTGGAGATTCCCACCACTTATAAAGGGGTGCTGACCTGTGAGGACGGTACTGTGTGTCCAAATGAACACTTTCCCTGCATTCTTTCAACACTTACTGATTCTAACTTTAGGTTAATGTCAATCACTCAAGGTAATTACTGCACACATTTTGAAGAACTCTTGATTTTAATTCACTTAAAGTCCACTTCAGAGTTGAGTGGAGCAGCTGTGAGATGTCTTGCACTATAATGCACAAGCTTACAGTCCATTATTTAGGAGTACAGTACATTATTTAGCGTTGCAGCAAAATCTCCATCTGACTGATTACCTATTTTAATTTAGGGTCTATTACGTGGAACTATGGTAAATAAATGCTGTTCTCTCTTCAGTGTAAAGGCAAACCCCCCACCTTTTTTGCTTTTAAATACATATAGCTGGTAGCCCTGGAATTAACAGAGGTTTCTGTATTAGTGCACGCCTGTGCCATGTATAATTTCTTTGATCCTTAACAAACCCAATGATATCTTTTATAATCTGGTGTTTCTTTTCAAAGAGCTGGCCATGGGCAGGGGCATTTCTAGCTATTGAAAAGATCCAGGCTAAGTCAAGTTTGCCTGGAGCTTGTCCTTTTTTTTGAAGGGAGATTGACATTGGTAGGTTGGGGAGGTTATATCTACCTTTATAATAAATAAATATTACCACACTTTTGGACACTGCGAGTCAAGTTCCGCTCTGTTACACAGTCTGTCTGTTGTTTTGGTATAAACACCTCCTTTTTCAGGGCAAAAACATTTGGGGCTAGGCTTAAAATATTCGGGGCTATAGCCCCGAATGATTGGACCCAACGACGCCACTGGCCATGGGCATATTAGCATATTGTCATAGAGAACACTTCATTTCAGGCCATTCAAAGAAAGGG
The DNA here is from genome assembly GCF_013368585.1 of Megalops cyprinoides. Taxonomy (NCBI): domain Eukaryota; kingdom Metazoa; phylum Chordata; class Actinopteri; order Elopiformes; family Megalopidae; genus Megalops; species Megalops cyprinoides. Next base: position 28,831,417 of record NC_050597.1, on the reverse strand, counting down.
AGATAAGTACTGAATTCATTGAACTGAATGCTTTCCAAGGAGAGTCAGATTTGATTGAGACGGGTATGTCTGCTGAAAGGCAATGTAATGAAAGTATGCTTAAAGATTATGACTCTGACAACCAATACCTTGGCCACAAGTCATCTGCTAGACGGAGCCAATACACGCCTGTTCCTAATCTTCAATCCAAGGTCCTTATCAGTTACAAACAGTCGCTAAATTCCTGTGCTTTTCATCCTCTAAGTCAGACAACATGGAAAGTTGGTTTTACATTTAACCTGGGCTTATTTTTTCATCAAAAATAACATTTTTTGGTTTTTATGACTGTTTAAAAATTCACTGTCGAGACGTCCTAATCATATTGTCAGACACCTAAAAAACACAAGTCATTAAGTTCATTTTTAGTCTGGCCACTGAAATCAAGCATCAACTCGAATGTAGCGGACTTTGGCGGTGCCTTTTAAATGTAAAGGTCAAATGGTAAAGAGCGCATTAGGAACGCATTGACATTTAATAAATTCTAACCGGTATAATTCAGGGCTTCGGGAGCATACCGTGAATAAAAATGTCACGCAGGGTCAGAGCATGTGTGATTATTACGGAGCCTGTTTGCTGGTAATTTATTGGGAGCCGACTGTACAGCGAGCGCGTTAGAATTCAAGACGGCACACGCTGCCTGTCTGTGCTAGGAGCTACTGTCCACGGTGCTGACAATTTACATCCCCAGCAGTGTATAACGCAGCGCGCACAGCCTCTCCTTCATCCAACCCCCAGACCGGACACAAAGGACTGTTGTTTTCCCTTAATGTACACGGATTATACCCCGATTTAATTTCCCTATAGTGTTCTAGGTCTTCGGTCTCAAGGGCTGAAACACCACCACAAACAAGATGCGTTTTACTGCATTTCTGTTCGACCACATTACAAAATCGCGCAGGGGAAAACCGTAACCACACTTTGAGATGACATTAGGAGGAAACGTTTAAACGTTGTCGATGAATGCAACATATTCATTGCTACTGTTTACCATCGTGTGCAAAGTGTTTTCTTCACAGAAATCGAAATCGATGTTGAATTACTCGCTCGCTGCAAACCCCTTTTCAGTTTTATTTAGAATACTCTGTCAGTGTGATTTAAAACATAAACTTGTTCATGTTAACACAAGATTCGTCGCAGTTCAGTGCAATTTAAGTCGCGTGTATTAGAAGAAGAACAGCTCTCAATGCACTTGTAGCTTTTTCCCGTTTTCCAAAGGCGTTAGTCAATAAATAAGACTCACACTAGACATATTTATGTTTTATCTCTCAATTGACTCACAACAATCAAATTTGGGCCCGTTTTGCCGTTTGCTCTGGCTGGGCGGTGGAGCAGGTGCATTATCGTTTATCTCACACAATCGTCCCCTGAAAAATCAACACGCATGTGTGGCCATCTAGACTAACTCTACAATCGTTTCGTTTCCCAAAATTGCAACATTATTTAGCTCCGTCGTTTTTTTATTTTTCAAGACAGAACCACCCTCGCTCAATGTGTCGTACTTCATAGCAGACGGGTATTTGAAAGAATAAGCCGACTCTTACCTCTGTCGCCATGTTGCCATTAGCCAGGGCAGGATCTGTCCCGGTGCTGAAATCGTTTCAACTCGCTGTGGTGGGACGCCACGACAGAGCTTCGCGGGAGGGAGGGACAAACCGGAGAGGGTGGAGGAAACAGATGCCGCGAGGGGCTTAGCCATTTCATCCAGGGGATATCAGTCGACCTCCATTTGTCTGTGGTGGAAGCAGAACGTCTCACTGAGGCGGAACTCCAGGGGGAGTCAGGTGTCTTTTCGAGTTGCCCTGCCATCGCAAAAAGTAGAACTAAGAAGTCGTGACATGAAGCAATGTCAAAGTAAACGCTCGGAGAATTACAACACATTAGTATGTTCTCTGATAAGCGGTGGTTTTAAGTGAACGTTGTTTCCTCTAAGGTATCATTAGTATTAGCCGTTTGGCTGACATTTAAGTGTTTTTTTCCCTGAAAAAACATCTTTCTTATTTGCAAAAGAAACAATATAAGAGACGTCCTTAACTGACATTGCACGTGAAGGCGTTTTCCTGCTGTGTAGGTCTGTCTGGGTGAAAGTCTTCTATTTTCGATGGAAGGTATTTATTGTAAGTTAAATATTTGCTGTATTGTCTCATATTTATGCAGAACACTTGTATTTCATATGAAACTCATGATTATAACATCTTAACAGTTTTCATAATACATAAAATTCTGAACAATTCGAATAATGACGGAGTCAGCCATCATTAACACGATCAATTTGTTTTATGGACCTACACAGAGGAATATGAAACATTCACGATTTTTTATTATTTATTTTTTTAATTTTATTTTTGCTCAATATCACAGAGCTCTTTCCTTTTTTTTTCCTTTTCGACTTGATATATAGGCCTACTTGAAATCGCAGTATCTTTAAACGGAAAAGTATATGACTCGTGGTGCTGGTCTGGTTGCTGTGGTTCTGAACAAAACAAGCCTTCCAGACGACCATGTAGGCCAGTTTTAGTCCTATGCAGACACAGGGGAAATTTATAATTTAGTATGAGTCCTTTAAATTTTTATAACTCAGCGCAGTAGCTGTTGGGGCCATATAAGCTTTTAGGCGATTATAGCATCGCCACAATTAAAAGAATAATATGTATTTTAAAAGGGTGTTACGTGACAGCTTGAACACTCCCTCTGCAAAATAAATAGATATTAGATACTATCGTGTGACGAAGAGTGAATCCTTGCTGCCCATTAACGTTAGTTTTTGTTTTGTTAGGCTTTAAGAAGATTGTTTCAAAAATGTAAATATGTCATTCTCATGTATTGCTGAGCACTGATTGAATATGGAAATAACAGAATGAGTGGGGCAATGGGCAGTGTCTTTATTTTTAAATAAAGTTTGATCTGTTCCAAATCTGTCAACTTATCTGCCCACTTATAAGTAAGTAGCCCTGTTTTTTGTTTTGATACGGCCATAGTTTGACCAAACATTGAATATAGGTCGCATGTCAATCAATTTGAGGAAAATCGTACAGCCGTCAGCTTTGCGTGGGGTATCAAGTTTCTCAAGGATCCCCCTCATTTCTGGTGTGTGGCGTGACCAGGGTACTAATGCAAGCCAAGAGAAACGAGCGACCGAGATAAAGATAAAGGGAATTTGTGTTAGTAGCCTATAGGTCTTCTTTCTGCAGCTCCCCTCAACTGCTCTACTGTCTACTTTGCTCATGATATGGTAGCAACAGTCAATTACAATCAGAATGAAATATATATTATGAGGTATTCTATGTATGTATGTATCTATGTATGTATCTATCTATCTATCTATCTATCTATCTATCTATCTATGTGTTTCTATCTCTCTCCCTCTCTCTCTCCATATATATATATAAATGCATGGAAACATGAATGACTGTTCCAAATACAGCGCGACTTTATCCATAAAAAGCTTTATAAAAAGGGTATAAATGTTAAATTATTATAATGAAGAGCATGATTTGTGTGGGTGTTTGGAAAATTCTGAAAACCTACTGGAATCAACTGAGCGTGTCACTCGTGTTTGGAGACAGAAAATAATTGGTACCTCCCATTCTGAAAGTTCCATTGAACATTTTCGGTTGCCGTGGGAACGCAGCGATTCACAAAACCTCAAGAATTCACAGCCTTTACATATAAAATCGCATACTGCCGCGTTTGCCCAGCATGCTTTCCTGCGGTCCCTTCCTTTCTGAATGAAAATAGAACCGACGCACATGGGGAATGCGGAACTAAGAGTGTTAGCTTGGGCCAGGCTACTGGCTCCGGATTGCCGCTATGAGATGAATGTCCAATTGCCTGTTGGCAGACTGAGGGACTGTACCTGATGACAGATTTTTCTGCACATGTAGCCCATGCAGGCACCTTATAAGAAACTAAAAAGCAGCCTCGAGAAAGGCCAGTAGCTTTTGCTGTATGCTTGGCATATCCTGCTGAACATACTCCACGGTATTCATTCACAAATATTGTATATATTCATGACATTTATGCTTGAGGGGAAAAATACTGATAGGTTTTCAGGGTACAGCCATAGATGTCTTGTAAACTGTCAATTTAAAAACGAAGATATTTGGAGATGATGTGGCATTTTACCAAAAGGAGGATGAATGCTAAAGGGGGAAAGAGTAGACGAGGCAAATGCCAGTGTAGTGATCATAGCCGTTGATCATAACAAAGTATGAATGCAGTTTAAAGTGTCATCTTATATCACTCCATAAGCTTACAGAGAACCCAGCCCTGTACAAAAATGCCAGTTTCTGAGTCCTAAATTACCCTTGTAACAAACAGCACTTTTCTTATGCAGTACGTACAGTATGGACAACTGTCAACACATAGAGCTATTCATTTACTTGATAGATGCTCATGCCTTTGTAATTTATATATATTTATAAAAGGCACATAGATAAGAATGCCTCGTAAGCCCTATTTCATATAACTACTGACTAAACAAGACCCCCATGGTAAGACTGAAGTAATACTGAATGCAGGAGTAACAAGAAGACAGGCAAAGAGCTACTACTGACCAGAAAATGGATGCCAAGCAAGAAAACAAGAAGGAAACAACAGTAATCATAGCCTGAGTTCATGCTGTGTGTAGCGAAGGGCGAGAGCAGTCACCCCTGGGCCTACGGGGTACCGAACATGCGACTCATTGGTATGGCAGTCAGAGGGCATACTCAACCATAGTGACGGCACTCCATCACACTGTGGAATCTGATGACACTGTACACTGTACTGGAATCAGCCTAATGTGTTAGCAGCATGCAAAGGTCAGTGGGCTCTGACCCCGCAGCCTGATCTCAGAGATGCGTGAGGTTTTCTATATCACTGTAGTGTCTCCTGAAAATCTTAGAGTTTCTGTGGTTCTGCACTACTGTTTGAATCTACTACTTCTCCAAACCAGAATGTGTTTATTCTCATGCCATAATGTGTAACAGGCACACTCACTATTAGAATGTAAATACAATCTACTGGTGAACCTATGGCTTCAGCGTTGTATTTTTTTTTTTTCCTTTTCTAATTGATGGAAAGTTTGGGTTTGTGTAAATAAAATGTAAAGCATTATAAGTGGGGACATGGGTGAAGGGGAACATCAGCAGTGAGACAACACCTACACAGCATCTATAGGCTGACATAGTTTACCAGGGGCTTTACTTTATTTATAAGAGGCTGGGACTGGCTTATATTTGATGCAGATGGTATAAGTTAGGGTGACCATACGTCCTCTTTTTCCCGGACATGCCCTCTTTTTGGGACCTGAAAAATGCGTTCCAAAAAGAGGGCATGTCCGGGAAAAAGAGGACGTATGGTCGCCAAAGTATAAGTAGTCATAGTTCTGGTGCCCTGGTTACCCTCCAGATGTGTCAAATACAAAGCTGACCTTATACAGTGTGGCATTCTGGGAAGGAACAAGACCTGTAATACAAAGGTTGTCAGTTTGAGTCAGGTCATGCTGTTGTACCCTTGAGCAAGGTACTTATATACTGATATACATAAACTGTGCAAGTCGCTCTGGGTAAGCATGTCTGCTGAGAAAATAATGTAATGCAATGTGCATTCCCAACCTACATGGGATGCTTCTCGAGCAACGCTGGTCAGTTACTTCATAACTTGATAACACCTGCGATAACAGGTGATGAAGTTCCCAATTAAACTGAGACCTCATGCCGGAACCCCCACCGTGAAATGACAATAAAGTCTATTCTGATTCTGATTCTGATTCTGAGAAGCCCGTGGATCATGGACACCCACGGACACCGCTGTCAGCACTGCCTGCCCACGAGGCGACGCGTAGGGCTGTTAAATGCTATGCTAAAAGCGCGCAGATGCTGGGAAATGAGTCCGTTTGCAAAGGATTCAGAGGAAAATGGCAACCCGGGTAGGGTTTTGACAAAGCCTTCATGCGTGTGGGCGGAAGGGAGGACATGCAGAGGCGAGCGGTCCGCTGGATAATGCGCGTCGGAGGTAAAGGCGGCGAGCTGCTCATTAGATCATGATGGGATTAGACAGTGCTGCTGGGAGGCGGACGCGCAGCGAGACGGAAAGGCAAGGAGAGGGCGGTGGATGCGCCGTCATTCGAGGGGCATCGTGGGGATAAGCCGGTCTAGGTTGGCCGAGACTCCCATCCCACCGTCAGCCATCTCCGTGCAGCAGGTCTCGCGTGTTAGTTTTGTCAGTGACAGAGCGAACGAACACGCACACACAGGCGAGTGTGGGTCAGAGTGCAGAGGAAAAACTGGACCCGGCACTCTCGGCCAAGATCCCCCTTTTGTTCCATTTCCAAAACGTTTACGGTTGAGCAGGGTGTCATGCTACGAGATGTCTCTGTTTTCCTGCTACAGTCGGCAAACCAGTCAGCCCCATGACAGGACCTGCCTGCAAATTGGATTAGTGCGAAACTGCCTGGAATTGCAGTGCATCGGAAGGTTTAGCAGGAGAGACCAGTTTGTCAGGAAAAACATATTGTAACGTTTAATGGGTCATAGCAATATCGCCTCCAGGTTGTTGGAGCCCACTCCCGGAGGCTGTTTTCATTTACTTGGCAAAAAATGTAATGAAATCTGGCGTTTGCTGTAAATGTTAGGTTCCTAAATCGAAACCCGAGCCAGCCGTAACTGACGTCCCCTGTTCTGTTGACATTCTGTGGACCAAAAGTAGGCTATGTATTTTTTGCGCTCGATACAGGGGATTTCTTGGGATCGCTCCAGTCGCAGCTGCTGAAAATTCACTTCACCTGAATCTGGACCACTGTGCATTTAAAAAAATATTGGAAAATATTCTTAAGAATGTGTTTTAATCCTGGAAGAAAAAATACTCACAAGTTGAGGCTGTGACTGGTCAGTTTGGTGCTTAAAGCAGTTTCACCAAAGCAAGTTCTAAAAATACATCCCCATTCTTCAATCAGATATGAAGGTGGCTGATATGATGGGACCTATGCTAGACTTGTTAAACTGTAAAACAGAGTACTTCACTGATATGTATTGTGCATTTAGTTCAGTTACTATTCACCCGGCTAAATGGGGGTTTGTAGTAGTGGTGTCAGAGTTCAACAGTTTAGAACAACCTGACAAAAGATGACTGTATACTATATTCTGGGGTTTATCAAGAAACAAGTTAATTTATCATGGCCATGTCTGTTCTTGCAACAAGCACTGCTATCTAATACAAGTGTTTATAGAGTAATATGATTACCAATGCTCTTAATGGGACTCAAAGATGCTGGAGTGAAGGGGAGTCAAACAAGCTGGAGGGGAGTCAGAGATGCTGGAGTTAAGAGGAGTCAAAGGTAGCCAAAGGTCTTTCATGAAGGTGCTCTATGAAAACGAATGTTTACTTTGTTTTGATTGTTGTGTTATTTATACCAATCATCTTGAAAGCCAACAATCAGTAGCAACAAATGCACTAGATAATCAAGCATTTGCTCATTGCACAGCATTCTCCACCTGCTTAACATCAGATTCAGGTGTTAAATCTGAGTGCTGTTTTTGTGGTGATATTTGGCAATGACATTTTGCACATCTCTTATGAGATGAAAAATTGAAACAGGAATTTTGTTAATTGATGGCAAGGTTGTTAGCAAGTAAATAGTAAAATATTAGTTGTAACACTATCTCAGGCTTTAGATATTCAGGATAGTCTTGCATAATTCCTTATGACGTGCAAACAATGGCATTCCTCTGCTATAAATACCAGGATACCATGAAAATGAGGTAAAAAGAGGCCTGGTCCCTGAATCACCCAGCTTACTTTGTAGATCACATTAACAATTTGACCTTGGTTTCTGAAGAGAGCAGTGCCAGGCAAGCTGTAATGTAATGGGACATTTGGCCTCTTCCCACAAATAGACTAAGACCATGACATGCCTGTACCCCACAGGCATGGTCGCTGTCAGCGGCGAATATTTAAGGGGTAATCCATTTGAGTCTTTTTCTGTTGAAGGGACATATTTACAGAGGGTCAGTATTGCATCCTGGACCTCCCATAAGACATCTTATAATACAAGTGGGGTGCTGAATGGTGCTTCCCTGCAGGTTCACAAGCCTTTTTCATGTGGGGTACCAGGAACACAGCCCTACAAATCCTACAGTAGGTGGAGCAGTGATTGCTACCACTCAGCAGGGGCTAGTGGGAAGTGAAGGTTGCATTAGTCAAACAGTAAAACTGGCTGTAATGCTCTGCATGGCTTACCTCTAAAGTGATGCGGTGCGTGCAGTCCCTGCTTCACATAATAAGGAGCAGTGTCTATGGCTCTAGCACTCCAGGCTAAATTACACAGCTCTTACCGACGGCTCTATTGTAGTGGACGGAGAGAGGCTACATCACCTCTGCTCCAGTAAGCGGTGACAGGGGGGCAATTAAGGGGTGGATCAACTCTCGCCCCTAGTCTATTTTGTTTTTTGTTGTTTTTTTTTTTTACCTCAGCAACCACTGTGGAAGTCTCAGTGTCCATAAACGTAATGCTTAGCATCCCATAACGCTTGGTAGATGACTAACATCGAGGTTCTCTTGACTTATGTCATTGTTATTATTGAATCCATGTCATCATTATTGTTGTTGTTATTGTCATTGCAATTGCTGAGTCCATTCCCAGAGCTCACCAGCTTGTGGAGGGATTTTCTAGACTGTACTAAGTTATCACAATAGGTAATTTTCTATTTAATCAGCTAACTGACAGATGAAAATAATAATCGCAATGGGCAACAGGAAGCCATGTTGTAGTATATGATTGTTACAACCCCTTCCAAACTGGAAAAGAGGCAGGCCCTCCTTAAAGAAAAAACAATGCCAAAATAAGTGCAGATCACCTTCTGGAACAGAATACACACACACACACACACAGTTTTTCTTTGTCTGACTCTCAAATAAAAATAATTAGTACACTACCATAATGAAAGTATATTGTTATACAGTATATCGAGAAATGTGCTATTGAGGCCAAGAATATGTTACAAATACATTTAAAATGGATTAACGCAAAACAGAATTAATTAACCAAAATGGCAAAAATATACATATTGTAAATATATTGATTTAGCTAAAATTTTATTCTCTAAAATACGGGTTCACACTCCACAGTCTACAGTTAAGCTCACAAAATTTGCTCTGCAGTTAGAGTATTCCTTGCTTTGTGCTCTCAGTACAAGAACAGACCATAAACTGTATATTGTTTGTGCTTAGCTTGCTTAGTGCACACATGAATGTAAAGCTAACATAGATGTGCTGTGCACAGATGTCCTTAAACTGGGCTGAACATGACTGACAGTTAAGATATTGAATATTGGAATGGCCTAAAGAATTTTCTGGTTCACCAGCAGCTATTCATACTAATTTACAAAATGAGAGGGTTAAGTAGATCATAGGAGTGGGAACGTAATTTCTCCCATAGCTCAGTATATAAGCGTTTTCATTCAAATCTGAAACTGTAATGCAATATGAAGCGTTCATAAAAAATTTTATGGTGGTTTTCAAAGTCCCTCTACTGCCATATGAAATTATAAATATGTATATATAACACGATATACATATACTTCAACATGTTACACTCATTATAAAATATTCAGCTCTGCAATAAATTTCCATTTCATGATAGTTTTCACTGAAATTCCTCCAGCAGTTTTCAATTACAGCAAATGCTACAACAGCATACAGATGGCTACAACAGTGTGTCACTATGATGAAAATAGCAGATTAGAGGGGTTTTTATGTTAACAAAACACAATTTTCAAAAGAGTGTGAAAATTTTCAGAACTAAACACAAAAACCCAAACTATTCACACTAGCTGCAAAACCATCTAACACGCACAAAGTTTTGCTGTGCAGAAACAAACAGTGAATAATATATTTTAGTTGATTAATCAAAGCAGAATAACAGCCTCTCTTTGACTGATTGTTTTGTAACACTGAATAAAAATTCAGAAGATATGAATTTCCATACATTGCATTATATCTGTGTCTGTAGGAGAATGTGGAGATTTGCTATTTGATGTACAGCAGTACTAGCCTTTTGCTTGGAGTCTGATGATGGGATCTCACCTACCCATGAGCCCCCATCTCGACATAATACACAGGGAGAGTTGGTGGAGATGGGTAGAGGAGGGATGCCGTGAACAACTGACACACAAAGGAAGTGATAAAAGGGGTCTTTATGCTCGCAGATAGAACCAGTTCAGGTAGGTTCAGTTCATTGCTTAGGGATTGCCAGAAAATTCTCCTACCAGTTGTGTGTTTGAACATTAAAACATTCCTCTTTTCAAAGTTATACAAGGCTGAAGGGTTCTAAATTAAAGTGAACAAACATGTATACATTCTAATGAATAGTTTGATGCTTTCTTTTGCTTGTACTTTCTAGCTTGTATCGTGTCTGGCCAACCATTGAAACCTGGTCATGCAGTGCTTCTAATATTGTTTACTCCTTATGGTTTTTCGCCTGTTTTGTACTCTGCCTCACTTGTAAGTCGATTTGGATAAAAGTGTCTGCCAAATGAATGAATGTAAATATAATGTAAATGTACACTACAATGCAAACGTGTACATCAGTCATGCCTGTAGAATACATCACATCTCACTTCTGTTTGTGGTCAAAGGTCTTCATTAAAGCTATTGGGTGTCCTTTATGTATGAGGTGATGATTTGTGCACCCCTGGTGTTGCGAAGCTGTGATATCACCACAAGTGCCATTGACTGACTGAAGATGGATGATTCAGTCACGCCACATGGGTGGCCATCAAAAGCTTTTGACTAAGTATGTACTGTTACTGTAGTCCTTCCAAAATGACATGCACTCTTGATGGCCGCCGCCTTCACACTTATCTTGTCTCTCTCAGCATAAAATGAATGACCAAAAAGGTCTGCATCATATTATAACATATAGAATTTATTGCTTTTTTAAATACGCACAGTTGTTTGTGTATGTCATCACAATAAACAACGTATTATATCAGCCCTCCAACTAAGCTGTTTACAGCAGCAATGTTCTTCTGGAAGTCCTCGAGGCGCATGCTGTCCAGCTGACGTCTCGGGACAATTTTGAGTTGCGGTTGCGTTTGACCCGGATGCTGAGCACAACCACAAATGGGACTGTGGCGATGACCGTGCGCGAGCGACCATTACAGCATCCATGATCATGATGATGACGATGACTGACAACCTCTGCAGCTTGCACTGTGTCATCATATGCTCCTACTTTTATCCTTGCAGCCTTCCACATGGTGGTGTGGCAGTCATCGTTTATGTTTCTGTCCATTCCCGCACAGACAAAGCCATTGGCAACAGCTACCAATACAATTCAGCACTTTACAAGAGTGGATGTCGGCATATCAACAATATGTCTTTAAAAAGACGAACTGCAATAGCACTTAGGAAACACAGTGGGAGATTAAGAATGTTGGGTTTTTTTTAAATATATAAACAAGTTAAAATGTGTTTTGAATTCAGAATTTTGGAACTCGGTTTAGTTTTTTTCTGTGGTATTAAGTGTTTTTGAACATCTTGATTATCGTTGGTAAATAGTATTTTGGAATGTACGATAATAGCCTTTTCATCTTTGGATAGTTTACTTGTGTAAATGCTGTCCCACATTAGATGTCTACGACAGCTAGTCTAGGGAGAGTTGAGATAATACTCTGTGCTGCGGTTTTGGCTGTTTCAGCGATATTGCAGAACATAAAGTTTCAGCAATCGGTCTGTGCTAGACCGAATGTCATGCAGTCAAGTACAAACTGTGTTACAGTAATATAGCTCTGTTTTGGTACCAGTGACAGATGGCATAAAGTTTTAAGATTGGACTGTGCAAGTTGCTGTGTGATATGTTCTGTGGCTAACATTTCCAGGTGCAGCATGGGAACTCCACAGTGAAACATCAGCAAAAGGTTCTTCCTGGAGGACTTCGTGTTTTCTTAAGGGCATGAAACATTGAGAGAGTAGCCTTTGAGGTGCACTGTAGATCAGGTTTATCAAAAAATGTATGAATCCATTTGCAGAGTGGCCATTGGGCCATGTAAAGATGGGGAAAAATGACTGGGCAAGAAGAGGCTTCCTTCTGAAAGTGGAATCACTTTAAAACTGCATGCTGAATGAATGTGTAATTAAATGAGCAGGGGCTTGTCACAGGGAGTTGGAGAGCTTAGCTGCATTGATCTAGTGTGGGAGATGACATGCGGAGACGCTGGGATGGTGGGTGGGCTGGCCACAGCCGGTGACCGGTCCAGATCCCTCGCCTTCCTCCCACCCCCTCCGGCTCCTCAGACACTTCCAGGAAGCAATAGATGCCTTGTGCAATGATGACACCCACTACTCCTTTATGGAATATGAAGTCCTTCTAGGAGGTCTGGTAACTCAAACAGGCCTTGAGGAAACTATTTTCTCTCAGTCTCGTTGTTACTGTAATCCAGGAGGGTTATTTTGTGTGTGTGTGTGTGTGTGTGTGTGTCTGCAAATGTGAGTACATTCAGGTTTGTATAAAGTTGGTGTATATTTATGTTTATGAGTGTATGTTTGTGTTTATGTATATATGCATGTATAAGTGTCTGTATAGACATCTATGTCAGTGTTTGTACACATGTGTGAGTGAGTGAGCGAGTGTGCATGTGTGTGTGTGTGTGTGTGGGTGTGTGAGAGAGAGAGAGAGATAGAGAGAGAGAGGGAGAGTGCGTGTGTGTGTGTGTGTGTGTGTGTGTGTGTGTGTGTGTGTGAGGCTGACCAGGCCGCCTGCCACCACAAACATCCTCTGCTTAACCATTGACTTAAACACAGGAGGAGCCTGCTGGAACCTGCTCAAATCATGCTCCCTTCCGAGAGGACAGGAAATGAGAATTCAGAAAATGAGAAAATAAAACATTATTAACTGGAATCTTCGAAAAAGGCAAATAAACACTGATCACAGCTTCCAAGACTCTGGGACTTGAAAGGAGAAGCACTGTCCTTTTCAATGTCTTCACAACAATGGCATCTGGCACGGTCCACCAAACCCTCACGTTTCAGCCGGCTCTCATTGGGTCATCCGTGGTACACGAGCCAGCAGTTTGTGATGGGAGAGGAGTGGGAGCAGGAGACAGTGAAAGCTCATTGGGCCAGAATGATCCGGAAGGACCTGCGAGACCACAGCATTGATGAAAAAAGTGCAGGCTCCTGGACATTTTTTTTGTCTTGTGCAATATTTGCTTCTAGATCCTGTGCTGGGACCAAAACGCACCATAGGAACACAGAAAAACAACTCAAAAACAATACACAGGAGCCATCTGGGAGATGTAAGGGGTCACAGTGACAACTTGTGAGCCAATACTGACAAAACGAAAGAACATACACGGATGGAAAAAGGGTAAAACGCCGTGACCAAGAGGACTTTTACTGAGAGGCATGAGGAAGACACTGAGCCCTCCATTCATTCTGTGACACGCTTTGAGTTTGAGATTTAAACAGTTACGTTGTCTCATTTTATCCATATATTTTTTGTTCGTTTCAACATCCACAAGACTCATGATTGTATGTAATACGAGATATAGATCCTCACTCGGAGTTAAGTGCCTAGAAGGATGCTGCTACAAGGTCAGTAAAGGTTAACAGAAAAGAAAGGCAGTAACCAGGACCTCTGAGCATGCATAATGATTGTGTTTAAAGGTCATAGCCACTTAATCCCTGCCAAAGCCCATAAGGGCAAGCAATTAATGAGAAGAAAAATCAATTACTCACACAGAGCAGAATTTAGGAAAATGAAGGTTTTGTTTGTGAGAGAATCCTGGCACCAGAGTAGGCTATCGTGTTCACAGTTTTATCTGTCAGGACAGTTGTTGGTTCCAACATGTGTGATGTCAGAAAAGAGGTTGACAAAATTAATGTGCACGTGGATTACCAAATTATTCCAGGGCAGTTTATAGTAAAGGGCAACTGTTCCCTTACAAATTATTACGATTAATATTGCTAAATATAGTAATTTAGAAAATATTTAACATACATATGTCTGACTGGTGATGAGGCTCAGAAAAAGTGTTTGGCTGGAGTAATCCAGCACAAACTGTGGGCCTCATGAGGGATAATTTATCAATGCTTGACATGTCCAACTTAACATTTTCCCTGGGTGTTTTTGTTATAATTATTTTTGGAAAACCACCCCTCGAGCTTTTGAAAAATAATTGAAAACAACACCTCTCCTCGGTGGGTCAAAATTCTTATAGCTCTTGTGGCCACTCAAAGTCTACAGAGCCATTTCCAGGTGGCCGTGAAAACAGATTCCTGATGTCACTGCACAACCTCCAGGCAGGAGCTCAGTGTTCAATTGTAGCATGTACATATTCCAAGAATTACAAATCCATCACTGAAAATCATATTGTCAGAATAAAACTTTGCAAAATACTCATAGGGGCATGTACAGATTCAAATGGTATAGATTCATGGCTGAGAAGGTGAAGGGCAGAGAGTGGGGACAAGCATGCGAATCATTTCAGTCATCACTCTCCAATATCTCTATCCCTTATCAGTCTCCATTATTGCTACTGTCATTTATTGCTCTCCATTATCTTAGTTATCTCTATTGACTCTATTATCATAGTCATACTTCTTTTCTCCTACAGTGAAGTCTTTTATATTTTCTAGTTGGTTTTTCTGTTAGAGTGCACTTAAGCACTAATGTGCCAGTCCTGCAGTGTGAAAGTCATAATAATAATAATAATTATTATTATTATTATTATTATTATTATTATAAAAATTTTCCTCCCAAAAGCAGAAATTTGTCTTTGACTTCACCTCCCATAAGACTTAATTATTTTAAGACTAAAATGTAATTTTTTAAAAACACACACTTATACAATTACATACATATACATACATACCAATTAAATATTACTCAAGAGAAACCTTTTGTAAGCCCTCTCCAAAACATCCTAGCTGACTCTGAAGACTTTCAGTTTCCTTATTAAAAACAGTCGCAGACTGGCATTTTTTAAAAAACAGTCTGTATTCTCCATAACGGTTAGCTTCTTCTATATACCCTCAGATACTTAAATCATTCCACAACCTCCACAGGTTATTGCCATTTAAAAATGACGTTTTACTTTAATATGCAATCCACCTAACTGACAGCATCTCTGAAGAGCAGAAACCAGTAATTTAACTCACTTAACGGCTGATCCTCTCAGAAGGGTCTTACCAGAGCCATACCAGGAGCATATTTAAGTATGTTGACAGTGTTTCCCTGAATTCTCATGTCATTGATGTATATGGTCAACAACATGGTGACAAGACCTAGCCTTGAGGGGCACCAGTGTTTACAAGTTGTTCAATCTCTTTGAGCATTTATGTTCAATGGAAGTGTAAGGTCCTATGAGATTCCATGCTGTACTCTAAGAATGTTAAATCAGACTGATGAATGCCACATTAGCCATCACAAGGACTCAGCCACATGTTTTCACCTCTGTACATCTCTGTAATGTAGGCAAAGGTAGAGTCCGGCGGTCACTGAATCAGCTCCTCCACAGCGCGGCCCCTCAATCAAGGAGGCTGTGATTTATAGAAAGTCATCACCCACGCTGGCTGCAGGAGCCCAGACAGGGGACGGTCCTGTCAGGGAATGCAGGCCTCAGTTTTCGGGGACACGGCTGCACCCGTCGCTCCAGCCCAGTGGAGATAACACAAATGGCGACAGCGGACAAGGAACTGTGGGGTCACGTGCACGGTGGTGCATTACATCATTGGAACAGTAAACATTAACTTACAAAAAAAAGTAACAACCACCCTGGCTTTGACTGCTGTGGAGACACTGGCAAGAAAAGACAATCTCCACTCATCCGCCATCCATCATTCCCCGTGATTTGTTTTCCGTGATTGCGTGAGGCCATTTGGCTATATTTGTCAAAGATATTCCCGGAGGTCATTTTGCATAATCTAATTACCATCCCCACTGAGGAGAAGAAAGTGACTGATATTGTTTGAGGCTTCCGCTGCATGTTGCTTTAAACCTCTTAATTCCAAAAAACTCCGGCAGAGCTTAGAAAACAGTGTTCTTTTGGACAGCACAGAATGGTGTCACAATTTGAAGGGTAAGAGCAGCAATCAATGGGGAAGACTGGTCTGGTCTGACCCATTGAATTATGCCTCAGTGCACTGGAGAATGGAATGAATGCTATCAGCTCCAAAGATAGTTGAATGTCCTCTGAATAGACAGGCAATGTTGTCAATGATGCATGTGGGCTAAAAATACATTTGCAAATGAAAAAATCTTACAGTTCTGCTCAAGGCTATCTCAGCATCAAATGCTTCCATGTCAAAGCCTCAATCATATGTAAACAGATATTCTACATAATAGATTTGGTGTCTGCATGGCAGTATCCTTGTCTCTGTGGTTTAGACTGCCATTTATGTTTACATTTAGTCATGTGGCAGACAGTCTTATCCAAAACAACTTGCAAAAAAAAGGTAGAAGGTGCAAGTGTGTTTGGGAAGGCCACATGAGCAGCATGTACAGAAATTGACAGACCACATCTCAACATGAGTCAGTTCTGTTACAGTGTTGTCATAACCAGGACCAGATGGATTGCAGAAGCGCTGCAATGAAAAATTAAAAAATAACAACTGCAATAAAGCCCATAGTGATACAAAAGCTGTAATTTTTATAACTAGTAGGAAGAGAGGACCAGTGACCAGTGATGTGTTTCCAGATGGCAAAAAAGAAGTAAAAAGGTATAGCTGCACCCTGTGACAGCATCCAAATCCAGAATTCTCCACCTTCTGTCCAACCATGTGATTCTAACCAAATGACACCTAGGTGGCAAGGCCTGGCAGTGACAGCACTGCTTTGGTCTATTTCGAGTGACATGTGGCATCAGTAATGTTAACTAAAACAAGCCTAGAGCCAGACTGTGTGGCAGATTGTCGGTGCTGGCGGCCAATCCTCCATCCTTCTTTGGTCATCATGGCTGCAGCCGTACAGTGCCCGGCCCCACACTGTTCATGCTTATGCCACACCCCTTAAATAAATGCCCCATACTTTGCTGCCCATAAGGATGCCTGTCACTGGATGTTCCACAAAGTGCCACCAAATGTTCCCACATTGTGAACTAGAACAATCTGATCCTTCATGCGCAATATGTATTTACCATGTAATCACAAAGTCAAATTCCTCTTTCAGATCACTCTCTCCTTTATATCGATTGCCTTGTTTATGTTAATCAACCCAGTGACTGGTTTGTGTTACTCACACTTCCTCTGAGGGCAGAAACTGAGGCCGCAAAGTGCAAAAAGAGAGCAAGCACTCCTTGTTTGTAACCAAAAGATACTGTACATGTGACACATTCCACTTATTAAGATGTGGACAGGGTGCTTTGGAGCAGCTCAGTGGTTCAGCAGCCTTTGCTTTGAGTGAAAGCTGAGCTCCACAGCCTAGGTTTGATCCCAGCCCTGTCATCGGGCAGTGATGACCAGGAGCCCACCGTGGTGGAGTGGCTTGGTTCCACCAGGGTGGGTGTGTTGACAGACATGGCTTGTCTTGCTCCTCTCAGGCACGCTGTGACTCATCAGGTGCCTGCAGATTGACATTGGTTAAGCCGTGACCTTCCTCCAGTTAGTGCTTATCTCACTCTAGTGCACAGGGCAGCTTGCGGTGTGAAAAACAGTCACTGTTTGCATGTGGGTGTGTTGAAGGACTGCTTTTGCCACACCCCAGTGTTTCTGCATGAGTACAGGGGTTGTTACTGTGAGATGCATTATATCAAAATGTAGATTCCAAATTAAGGCTGCATAAAAGTGAAGAACATTAGGAAAGATGGAAGGATGGTCAGAAAAGAAGGATGTCAGGAAATAAGGTAAAGCTTGCACGGCTAGGCCTAGCATATTGATTTAGACTGAACGCACTGGTAGGTGTCTTCATCTGAGAGTTGCATAGTGTCTACTGATCTTCTGGGTCATTCAGCCAGTAGCGCGCATTACACATGACCTTACAGCAGGCCTCTGAAAGAGATGGAAGGGCTTTCCCAGGGCTGAGGAGAGGTGTGAAGACCATCCAGGCTGTGCTTTGTCTCTACCAGCCCATGGGCCTTGCAGAGGCCACCGGGCTGCGGGGAGAGCCAGCGATGGGGGGTCCCATGTCGGCAGGGTGGGGGTGGGGGGGTCGGAGAGCAACCGCCGGCACACACATCTGCCTCCCATCTCCTGGCGATGATGTCAGAACGAGCTCCATCTGAAACAGATGTGCCTCCCCAGCACCCAATCCATCAGCCAAGATTAAAAGAGGAGACACCCCCTTCTCAATCCCCCCACCCCAACATTATCGTGCTATGTAGGCCTCTCGCGAGGGTTACAGCGAGAACCTGATCAAATTGGGGGCTTGAAAATGTTCACGTACCTTCAAACAGATACAAAACCACAATGATAAAATATCAAAGACAATCTGGAGCACACAATCAAAAAATGCAACACAACAAGGGATTTATCTGGCGATAACTCCTACTCATCCCAACCAGCCTGTCGATCCAGCACAACATCACCGTACAACTCGGCTCAACGACACTAACTCCATCCATGTCTGCAAGTAACCTGGGGGTAGTGATTGATGACTAGCTAAAATTTACCAACCACGTCACAATGACTGCCAGATCATACAGATTAGCGTTGTACAACATCAGGAATATCAAGCCCTGCCTATCTCAGTATGCTGTGCAGCTCCTTGTCCAGGCTCTTGTCATCTCAAGACTGGACTGCTGCAATGCTTTCTTGGCTGGCCTATCTGCATGCACTATTAAGCCTCTGCAGTTCATACAGAATGCAACTGCATGTCTGGTTTTCAACCAACCAAAGAGGGCTCATGTTACACCTCTCTTGGTCTTGCTCATCTAGCTCCCTGTAGCTGCCTGAATCATTGTTGAAGGCCTTAATGCTTGCATACAGGACGACCAACAAAACTGCACCTACCTACCTGAACTCATTACTGCAAGCATGTGTTCCCTCCCGACCCCTACGGTCTGCTACCGAACGACATCTGGTGGTCCTGTTGCACCACAGTGTGAAATCACTATCCAAAACTTTCTCCACCATTGTCCCCTGATGGTGGATTAAAGTTCCACACTTCATCTGTTCTGCCGAGTCCCTCTCTGTCTTCAAGAAATATCTGAAGACACAGCTCTTCCACTCTTACCTGAGCACCTGAAACACTACCACCTAAAGAAATTTTCTTTCTCATGTCTCAAAACTGTTTCCTGCTAAACTATATTAAAAATGTAATCTAATGGCTTAATGCACTCGTTATCTGTACCTAGCTTGTACCTTGTCTGGCCAACCTGGTTATGCAGCGCTTCTAATATTGTTGACCCCTTATGGTTTTTTGCTTGTGTTGTATTCTGCCTCACTTGTAAATTGCATTGGATAAAAATGTCCGCCAAATGAATAAATGTAAATGTCAATGTCTGCAATGCTCTGTAGAGTAAATCCTGAAAACAGCATTATTGAAAACAACTCCCTTTTTGAATTCTGGAGGGCCTCGCATGTGGATTATACCAAATTATTCCATTTTATATCCAGGGACGAATGCGTCTATGCCCCCTCCCCATGCTGTGCTCTCGCCCCGTGCTCCTCACTCCAGGACTCTGCAGATGTAATCAGTGGGGTCTTCAACCGGCGGAGGTTGGACCCCGTTCCAACTTGATCGCCCCAGGAACAGAACAGATCCCGCTGCCTGCATCAGTCCCGGGTCAATCAGCCAGCGCGGTTTTGGACACAAAACAAAACTGAGGAAGAGTGAACTCAAAAGGCCTTCCACAATTTCTCCAGGGACAAGCCCAAATGGTGAATGTGGAGGCTGTCAATACATGCACAAACACACACACACATACGCACACACATACACAAAGATTCAAGTTTCAACCAGAGGCCCTGAAGACAGCGGAAAACCCACGTCTCCGAACAGAGAGAAATATCTGGGTTTCTTCTACACTGACAGTGAAAGACTAAAAAATGTTGATACCGAAACATCTTCATCTTCCATGGTTTCATTAATTATAATAGATGCTACTTTTTCTTTCCTAACAAAAAACATTGTCTGTGCGCAGTGGAACTTTCCTCCAAAAATAGACTTTCTTTCAGTTTAAAGGACCATATGAGTGACAGACAAAGCCACTGCTGGCAAATGCCAGCTCTGTATTTATTCTTTTTTGGTTTTGATCGCATTAAATCTCGGACAGACTGTATAAATGTGTCACTGAACAATAACAGCTCTCGGCTCAACCACGTGGTATTAGTAGTCACAACTTGATTTAATTTAATAGTCGGGATAATGAGCTTCCCCCTGCCCTCCTTCAGATGGATCATGACAGCTGCTGTAGATTTTATTAAATGTTCCTCCATCCTCCATGTTTCTCAGCGTTAGTGTTTTTTTTTCTGACATGATGCCTGGCCTTTATCTACTGAAAGGGCAGCTGGGCAGCTGGGGTACTCTGGAAAGGCACAGACTGGTAAGAGTGGTCAATTTGCTTTATATGTCCTGCTGAAAGCTTTGTCTGTGTTTCATAAATGTTTCTTAATTCCCTCAACCCCCCCCCCCCCCTCCTCCCCCGAAGGTCCCACCTTGGTACCCCCCAAACAACCTTTTTTTTGTTCCAAACAATACTTAAACATAAGTATGCTATAAGTATAAGACATAAGTGTAAGACATGCTAAATGATCATTTAAAGTACTATTCATTCAGCTTTGGATGTTTGTGATTCTTTCTGTTCCATTAAGATTAATGTATTTTAAATGCTTAGTTTGACTGCAGTTTAGACCAATGATTCTCAGTCCTGCTCCTGGGGGCCACCCTGCTCCGCGTGTTTTCCATCTTTCCCTGCTCTACTTACCTGATTGAACTCATCAGTGGCACTTTTGATTAGCTGAGCACACCTGATTTAATCAAAAGCATGTTAATCACAATAATCAGGTGTGTCTGGAGCAAGGATAAATAGAAGATATGCAGGACAGTGGGCCTACACGAGTAGAGTTGAGAAACTGTGGTCTAGACTAATACTAATACTAATACTAAGACTAATCCATTTCCACATTGTACATGGCCTCCTCTGTACAGTGTTATGCTCACTCAGTGTAATGTTATCATCACGACACAAGCAATCAACACATTTTTTGTTTGCCTCTAAACATTTACATTTCAACTTATTTTAGGATGGACAGGTTTAGTTCATTCCATCAAAGACAGATGAGCTCCTTCCGCAGTCTTGACACTGCTTGAAATAACACAAAAACAAAGCAGTCAAGCCTCATCTTCTACTGCTATTGCATGAGGGGAAAAAATTAAACTTGTTAAATAAGTAAAGGCGAAAACAGAAATTATGCTAATGGCAGCATTTACTAAACTTTGGAAGTAGATAAGTCAGCTATGCTTTTAATTTCTGCGGTCAAAGGTGCTAAATGTATAGTATACTAATGGAAGCGAAGACAGCTGTTTGTTTTCAGTCTGCTAACTGGTATCGATTAACTACAATGAGAACAAGTCAGAACTCTGCCCCTGCAACTCCAAGAAAAGCACTTATCCTCTATAATCCTGAAAAAGTCCAGCCACGCATGGGTTCAACATCAGTCTTCATTATTAGGGAGATAGCGCATTCAGTTCATTTTACAGTGAGATTTACCGTGCCTTACATGAAAGTGAACCGCTGACTTTGGTGGGTTCTGATTGCCTGCGGGTCACCCAAGGACACAGGAAAGAAGGATAGAAGGATATTTGTCTTGATGCTCAGGTTTACCATGAAAAAGGCACTTTTTTTTTACAGCGGGAGCTTTGCCAAACGTGCAGTGGACTTTTCCTCGTGATCACAAATCTGCCACTTTTTCCTCAACATTCGGGACCAACGAAAGAACCTGAGATCAGGTTTATTTTTTGTGTGTACCTCCTCTTTGTATGGACACCCGCTGACACTGTCAGGGGCAATGGGGTCATTTTTGCGCAATCTGAAGAAAAGCGCCAATCAGCTAGCAGATCTGACAGGAGAATGAGCCGAGGGGTCATTATGAACAGGAACTGATTTGTAATCACAACGTTAGCTTTGGCCGTGGGGAATAAAATCCCAGTGACCCATAATGTCTTCCGCAGTATCAAATTCGGGATGGCATATCGGCTTACCTTTTTTCCTGAGCATCTACAATGTATAGGCCACCAAAGGCATACCAAAGGCAAGCCAGCATCACGGCTTTTCATATCAACCTGCGATACGTATTTTGGAGGGCCATTTGATTTTTGGTATGCGCATACATTCAGTTTTATTAGCATAATACCATACCAGCAGATATTAATTACAGTGCCTGTGACGGGAACGGTGTAGATTTTGACAGGAACAAGGGTTGAGGTGGGACAGTAGGTGTTAAAAAAAAGCAAATCTCACCTCTGCAAGGGAAGGAGAGCTGACTCAATCCCATGAACATTCACAGTACATAAATACCAACAATCTGAACTGTTAAACTTTTCATTTATTTATTTATTTTTATTTTATTATATTCAGACACTCAGTTCAAGCTTTGCTTGTCAAATATTTTAGACAGCAGAAGGGAGTTTCTTTCAGAAATGACTCGGAAAAATGATAGATTATACTCTGGTACTTGCACATACACTGATGAGCCAAAACATTATGACCACTCACAGGTGAACCGAATAACGTTGATCATATCCAAACAAGGGCGCATGTCAAGGTCTGGGTAGATTAGATGGTAAGCGAACAATCAGTTCTCGTAGTCAATGTGTTGGATGCAGGAGAAATGGGCAGGAGTAAAGACCTGAGCGAATTTGACAACTGCCAAATTGTTATGGCCAGATGACTGGGTCAGAGCATCTCTGAAATGGCAAGGCTTGTGGGGTGCTCCTGGTCAGCAGTGGTGAGTACCTACTGACAGTGGTCCGAGGAGGGACAAACCACAAACCGGCAACAGGGTGTTGGACACCCAAGGCTCATCGATGCGCGAGGTGAACAAAGGCTATCCCGTCTGGTCTGAACCAACAGAAGGTCTACTGTGGCAAAAGTCACAGAAAATTTTAATAATGGTTACGGTAGGAATGTATCACAACACACAGTGCATGTGGGTCGGCGCTGTTTCGGCGGCACACGGAGGACCAACAGCACATTAGGCAGGTGGTCATTATGTTTTGGCTCATCATATATATATACTTATATACTTATATACTTAATGAACTTTTTCAGAATAGTAAGTATTGTAAATGAACCAATAGGGGGAGGGTTTAGCTGGATTCACCAGTCAGTGGTCCCTTCAGGGATGATTTATAAAAGCTTGAATTTGTCCAACCAAACACTTTCCCTGGGTTTTATTTTCCCGGAAAAGCTGCCATTAAGCAGCAGGGAAAGGGGTTTGGCCCACAAAAATGAATGAAGGGTAGAAGCACCTCAACAAGTGAACAACCAAAATCAAAAGCACAAACATCAACAGAAATCTCAGAATATCTCAATATTTGGTGCAGTACAATACAGTATCTGTGCACATAAAACACATTATTCTAATTAATATTATGCACCTACATATGAGGGCAATAGTGCATTATCCATTCTAAGAGTGAGGGAGGAGTCCAGAGAATGTCATAGATGCTAACATTCAATGCAATTTTCTTTTAATATTATGGTATAATTCACAGCTGAGGCGAGAGAAATCACAAAGTATCATCTACAGACAGTGAAAGTGTTTGCCAAATCTGACTGATCTTAGATCAGAGCGGGCAGAGTAATGATTTCCATGGGTGAATGTTTGTGCTGCACATGCCAACGCGAATCAGCAAAGCATGGGAAAAGGCCTTTGGCTTCAGCACTAGTGGTGTCAGACTCAACTTACCTGAGGGTAAATGGGAATGTTGAAATCCCACTGAGGGCCTGATGAAATCACTGAAGATTAAATTGAGAGAGTAAATTCCAGAGCACAAAGCTATGCTGACCTGACAGGAAATTTTGCAATGTATTTATCATGTGCCAAAAAATTGTGGTAGTATGTTTGCCTTTGTTCATTTCTTTTCAGTTCGTTTGGCTGTTTATATTCAGATAATAAGGTTGCTATTTTGACATTATCACTTTCCTTTATTACTCAGTCCTATTCTTGTCATTAATTGCTGTGCAGTAATTGAACAAACTAGAGTGAAACTGGGTGGGATCAAATTTGGGCAGGAAACTTTATATAGTGCTGGAATGAATACCCATAATTATGTCACTGAGGCAACTTTAAAGGTATTGCACTTGCAATTCTCAGACACAAACAATACACTGTATCATGAACAAATCTGTTGTGTAGCTGCCAAGTCAGAATCTGACATTATTCATAAACGGTAATGACTTAATTTGTGGTGCTAAAGAGCTTGGACACAAATCATTTCCTGCAGTTGCTCAGTTGGTCAGATGCTGATGAGCCAGGATCCACAGAGGGCCTTAGGACATGAGGTCTAAGGTCCCTGAATTTTATGAGGCAATTTTTTTTCCGCAGGTGTCCCAGCTGAATGGCCACAGGAGGCACGCTGCTTGTCGGGTGTGCTCTGTGGGGATGTGGCTTCATGGGGCAGCCCAAGAGGGCTCACCCCACAAACACAAGACAAAGGATTGGACTGTGAGGTTCAAAGTGGCAAACAGGTGGACAAAGAACAGACAGACAGCACTGGGCAAAGAGAGGCCAAAGATCGACAGACCAGACTATGGACGCAGCGCCCTCTAGTGTGGAAAGAAAAACAAAAATGGAAGCACAACTGCACCAAGTTGAGTGGATTGCTACAAAAACACTGCACCATGTAAAACTGGCAATCTGCATTTGTCCTTTACATTGCAAGAATGACTCTACTAGTATTAAATTTGTGGCACTTAAAAGTTGCACACACAATTTCTCTCAAACTGATTGAGAACAACTTGCTCTGCCATTTCCGTAAAATACTCATTGGCATTTTGTAATATGTAATATGCACTACAGAGCAGCATAAATTGTTACTAGCTAACTGTTGCCAGCACATTACATTTCTGACCCAGAATTGGCTAATATCTTGTTACGTTATTCTGCTTGGGAGCATTTAATATTGTTGAAGACAACTCCACGAATCATGTGAATAAAGCAAGTAAATCAAATGGATTGTTCATTTGGAAATGCAAGAGGAGAATAGATTTACATACCATGAATCAAAAAACCAGTGCATCAGCTGTGTCAGTCCTCTGAAGAAGAATTAGATTCTTTGTGGTCTTGAATTTCAAGTATATTGTATGCTGTTCTGGAGGAAAAACAAGTGTGACTTGCAATTTAAACATAATCTATCATCCAAGACTGTTTTTGTCCATTTTTCATTATTCAATTTCTAATATTTCATTGTCAAAATGAATAATTTAATGATTTAATCAAAATAAATATGCTAAACTATTAAAAGGAAACACAATCCCACTTCTGAAAGAGAACCAAAAGAGCAAGCCAAAGAAATTTTTTCTCTGTTCATTTCTAAAATCTTTTTGATGTAAGAATGACTGCAACAATGGAAGAATGCAAAAATGAGGGAAAAGATCTGCGTGTGCAGAGACGCTACATCTTCAGAACTACAAGCACTTGGAACTGCCAACACTCTAAACTGAGATTATTCGGTTGATGTTCTGTACCTGTTGCCCTGTTCTGAGATCAGTCCCTGTCATATAATAATGTTTCTGGCACTCATCCAACTACTGTTGTATCACAGGACTGTATCTGTCAGGCGAGTGAAAGACCCGCTACACCCCAAAACCAATTCTCCTTGGCAAAAAGGAAATTCATTACTTGTTCAAATCATGGAGTTTGCCCAGGGGGGACGCTCATTATTCCGAAAATACGCACTGTCACTATACCCTTTATTTCCCACAGTAGCTTAAGCAGCTGATAAGAACAGAATCACCATAACTCCAGCGGTCAGACCCCTTGTGCACGGGGGCACCTCCTTTATCACAGTGCCCTGCAAGACAGGCTTACAAAAAAATAAAAAAAACGTAATCAAATATGTAAACCTGATTGGTTATTGTATTGTGAGTATTCCAGACGTGTTCCACACGGAACAACTGCAGCGAGTTAACCTTGCGGGCATCTAGGACAGACGAAATCTGAGATTTCAACTTGAGGTGAAATTGTGTGAAATGAAACCAGCAGTAACCAGGCACCACGAGAATTTTACTCCTCGTTTTTGAAGATCGCTTTGAATTTCTCTGGGCCGCAGTTTCACGGATCGTTGCCCCGCACAGCGCTAACATCATGCGTTCTATTACTGCTGGGTCCTTAAGAAGATTCCATCGAGATTTTCAACTCTGGAACCGCGCGTTTATCGAAACCAATGGAGCAACGAAGAACAGTTTGGGCGTGTCTCGTTCGGCGGCCTGTATGGCAGGACATCAGGCGCATGCGAGCGTTTCCCATCCCTTATACCGTTACTGCCTCGGGTGTAAGGGACGGGCAGTTTCCTCAAGAGAGACAGAGAAGAGCGGGGACGGCCAGACTAATAACTCTTTTCTGCTCTGGATTAACTTGTCAGTGTTTTTCCCCGTCTTCTCTCTTTTTTTTAAGGCGCTGCCAGCCTTTCTACACTTTGAAGTCATGTCTGTTTTCCAAACTGTCAAGAGGACATCCCGCCCTGCTTTGGCCCGCGCTGCGCAGCGTCGGGCCAAGAACTGCGAGGAATCATTACAGCGAGAGCCTGATAATCATTATATTGGGTATCTTGTTAAACATAGCAGTGTGTGTGTGTGTGTGTGTTTGTGCGTGCGTGCGCGCGCGTTGGGACACCACGGAGTTGATTTTCAAATCCTGTTTTTTTTTTAAGTCTAGTTACCGCGCCTTCCGTGTTCTCATCGCTTTAGCAGCACAGCGGCGATACATGAGACGGCAGACTAGATGCTGTCGCCTTGCCATGTATCCCTTTGAACACCACCAGGGACCTCTTTCAGGGAGCGACGGTCTCTGACGTCATGGCCTTCAGATATCAGCGCCAATCGCCAATCCCCGCACTTCATCACAGCCAGATCCACCGCCAAGCAGCGCGACCGCGCGAGGGTCTCCGTGTTTATTAAAACGTTCCTCGCGCGGTACGCTGGGAAAGCCACCCGTTTGCCAAGTGGATAATAAGGAACACCTGTTGGGACAAAGCCGCAGATAACGCTTTAAAGAACGAGACCGTCATCTCTTACAGGCAAACGTGCATACGAAAAAAAATGTCTTGTGTTTCTGTTGCTGCACCGCACCGCCCCGGGCCAGATGTCCATTGATCCAGACTAGCGACATTAAAGATGCTGTCTGTGTCTGTTTACACCCTTGAAAGTTTATATTTTTAGCTTTGGTGATTGATGTGTACTTTATTGGAGGAAGAATTGCTTGTCATGGTTGCAGCATTTGTGAAGAGAGGTTGTGTTCTGTCCTAACATTTTTCTACATCAAAGATGTGGTGATCCCACCCTCAATGAAGTAAAGAAAAATACCAGGCCTGTAAAACCGTGACATTTGACATTTTCTTCAGTGCTCTTTTAAATCTCATTTTCCATTTTGCAATTTGAAAAATCTAGGTTAAATGTCAGCACATTTCACGACGGCCACAATTTCCTAATGCAATGGAAAAGCAGAGAAACATGCGGATTTCTTTAGTCTGAACACCTATACATCAACCCGAAAAGCAAAGCTGGTTTAGTACTTTTTAAAGAAGGAAAACCTATGGATTATATTAATTGTATTGTCATGGAATGTCCTTGGGGTTAATTACCTTTCGTCCTCATCTCATCGCAATCTGTGCAAATCATTTGGACCAGGGGCACATTTATTAAGGTTGTCGTAGCAACATAAGGCAAATGTCGACTCCAGTATCAATCATGACTATACTGGAGGCAAAGGCAAAGACCAAAACTATCTGGAGTGAATACCATTTTCTTGATTTTGGGTGGGTGATTTAAAGTTACCACTCAGTTCCTGAATGACTTTTGTAAAATATATATATATATATAAAATCTAAATAATTAATAAAAACACAAAAAATAAAAATATCAACTATGTCAAAAACTTGTCATGCGTATTTATGTTAAAACATTCAAGAATGTTGCAAAATACATTTTGCTACGTCTGTAATTAAATGTACGTATATGAAAATTCTAATAATATTAATAGTATTCTAATAATATACTAATACATATACTTTGAAAATGACCTCTTCTTGCATACGTATTCAATGTATTTTAGACTTCACATTTGACTGAATATTGTCATACACTACTGTTTTACAGAGTCAACAGGCTAAAGCACTGTGGATGACCTCATCTGTTGTTCCTCAGTGATGAGAGATCAGAGGAGTGTACATGAGAATTTCGATCCCAGGGTCTTCTGCTCACGCCTTTGGCCCGAATTGACTGACGTGGGTTTCGGCGGTGGAGCAGATCTCTCAGCGGCTGCTGACATTGACGAGACAGCGGTGCGCTGTAAGGCGCATATCTGCCGGGCGCAGCGCTTTCTCTCACACACTCGCGAGAGGCCTCTCTGCGGAACGCCGTGCTGACTCACGCCGGGCGAGCACTCCGCGGTGTGAGAATATTCGCCCTGCACAGACACAGACTGTGGGGATTTTTTTCTAGCCTTCAGTCTGGAATTTATTTAAAAACAAAGCTTCGAATTAACTCAGCTATTTGTGGGATTATCTGCCTCTCGATTTGTTTAAGGTCTCTCTCAAGAGCAGGTCTGGGTCTCCACAGCTCACAGACTGCAAGTGCATGAGAGGTTTAGCACCTCTTTCCAGGACTTAGACAGAGCTTCACTTAGCGTCAAAAGCTTGACTCTGCCTGGCCGTTTCAGGGAGGGGGATGTGAACAGGTCCTACCATAATGTTAAAGAAGAAATGAGCATGCACGTTACCCTAATTTAGACGTTAACCGTAAAATTGTTCAGAGCAACTGTTTCTCAGAAACACATTTTGATTGGAGACGGTTTCTTCTAACGAACGAGAAAAGTGTAGAGGTACACAGAAGAAAGGAGCAGAAGGAAGGAAAATGTTCGGAGAGACATTTAGTCTCTAAGTGAGGCGAATAGGCAGATGCTGACGCACTGTCATTTTAACCCACAGCCCTTACCACGTGCGCTTGTGTAACGTCCAACATTTCTTACCATAAACCTTGCCTAATCCTCCTTGGAGCATTTTAAACAGTCTGACAAAAGACAGTAACATTGAATTTAATAAAAGTTTGTTCGCTAAGGAAACGGTTATTTATCGTTTTTTTTCTTTAAAAATGGGATGAGAACTTACTGTAAGAGAGAACATTTCCTGGTGTTTTTCCTTCTTGTTCTGTGTGTTTCTATGTACAGTAAATCGACTTCAGTTGGTACCTAACCGAGGTTTGATTACTTTCGGACGTTTCTTGTCCAAACAAAGGTGCGGTGTAGTCCTGGTTCGTGAAACATCTTCAAAATGTATTTTTGGACGGAAATGTCAACCACAACATACATGGTGAAAGCAATTCCAGGTCAATTTAGCTTTGGCATGTTTCAAAAATTCATTTCGTATAATTCGATATCCAGACTAAATACATCTCTCATTTTAAAAGATAATATTTTCAGTAGTCAGAGGCATGCTTTTCTGCTCCACAGACAGACCACCATCTCGACAGAGGCACCTGGCAAGGAGGTAGGGATTGAAGCGGTTAAGACCAGCAGTGTCCACCTTGCGACCCTTCTCCCTCCCACCGCCATTAGCACCGCGCCCCGCATCGCACATCAAAGCAGGGGCCTCGCTCTCTGGAGAGTAATGCCCTGAATGTACGTGGGTAGATTAAATAGACACAGATGGGGCGCTCATACCGTTTTGCATTTGAGACTGCGATCTCATAAAAGATCTATCAGGCGACCTAGGTTAGTCCCCCACCAAGAAAAAAAGCAATGGTAGAAAAAAATCTCTTGTATTTTTCATTATTTTTCCGTGTAATAGATTATAATATAAGCAGTATTGTTGACTGCATAGGTTTTTTTCCTGAAATATTCCTAATCTGTCGCATTAACGCCCTTTGCATAGCGCGGGTGTCCCTAGTCTCCTTTTTGTGTCCTGGCCTGATCGAGATGTGGAAACGCTCTTTTTGGTATTCGCGGCGAGTTTATTTTGAGAGTACGAGGCCGGCCAAATGCCGTTATCAGCGAAACAGCAGGTGCTATAAGACGGAAAATGTCAGCGGGTCGTTGCTGTCAGGTAATAAAAGGCAGCGCATCTACGGTACACGGCCCGAGCAGATAAACTTTAAACCTGAGGCCCTGGAGTGTTCTGAGGTGTCAAGGAGCACAGTAGATCATCAACTCTGAGACTGAGGATATCTCCTCTGAAACACAGGGTCATGAGATAATGCCTTGGGCTCACCTTGGTCTGGCAATAATGCGATGGATGTATATAAAAGTTAAATATCTCCTCAAACTATCAAGATCTGTATCGCTGGACAGATAGCAGCATATTTGGGAACACAAAAGCTCTGTATTGTTTCGTTTGAATTGTTCCATGTAAGTTTGACCTCTCGTCAAAGGTGACCTACAGTTCTGATCAGTGACTTACCTAACAAGTATGATTTCATAGGTAGGCAAGATTCATGTAGCTTCATCTAGTTTCATCCTGACATTAAATAGCAATGTTTCCACAGTGTATCTAAATATTTTTTTTTGAAAAGGAAACCAAGGAAAGATGATTAGCTGCACCAAGTGCAATCCAAACACACACTCTGGTTGGTTCAGGAATCTGTGGTAGGTCCGACCAAATGTTTTTTGCAGGTTTCATTTTTTGTTATACTAATCTGGATGCAGAAAATATTCCAGGTCCCATTTGTGTGCAGTTTTCTCTGGGGCTTGGACTGTGTGGGACATGTAGTGAATACAACACTTCCTGGCAATATAACTCACTGGCTTCATCATTAAATGCCATTTACAGGTAAGAGATGCAGGTCATTCACCTTTAGCACTGACTGGATATGCATTGGTTTCAGTGGGTTGGCCACCACTGAGAACCTGATAGGCAGTTTCCATGGACCCTCCTTCCTCCTGCGCAATAGCTCTGTTGACCTACAATGATCTCTGTTGGCTGGATTGGCAGTCAGCGCCTGACATTGATGCAGCATGTCGCCATCTTGTTAGTCTCAAAAGCACCCCAAACCCCCTCAGGGTACAGTAAGTACTCTAAATTCAGATTCCACAGTATTAGCTAACTATTTAACAGTTTATTTGTCATGCCTCGCATCATCCTTTATATTATTATTAACTTACCCAACAAAGCCTTCCAAAAACTCAGTGAATTGACAAATTATTACCAACTTTCCTTAATAGGCATGTGCAGTGTACCACAGAGAGACTTAAATGCTGCTCATAAGCTTCAGCCTGATTCTTCTGTCCAGTACAATAAACATGTATTAGCGGTGCCCTGGTCATGTTTAAGAGAACAGTGCTTCACAGGCTAGAGTAATGGAGTGAGTGTTTTCTGAGCACTCTTCTGATATTTTTTTTTAGCATGAGCAAGTCCTTACAAGTGGAAATTCTGCTTTCAATTTTCACCCCAGTGATTTTTTTTTTTGGGGGGGGGATCCTCCTGGCAGCGTCATTCCTTTACGCTCGGCCATGTTGTTTTTCTGCCAAAAGCGAGGTTTACCAAGACGCAAGGCAGCCTGTCAGTAAACAGGAAAAGGACGTCTTCGGCCGTCGGTGGGGAGTGCGTTCGGTGTGCACAGTCGGGGGAGAGAGCAGCACAACCTGTCGGGTACCGACGGGCGCACAGGGCCCCCGCTGGTGCCCGCGTTTACATTTCGGTGCTGCTGCTCTTGGACAGCGCCGCCTCTTGAAAAGGAAACGGGCCATTCATGCCTTGCGCACACATACACCCATAAGATAAACATCACGGAGGTGCCCCCACACCTCGATATTCCAGCAAGGTCGGAGTGAAAACTTGCAAGCGCCCACGTTTTCATGAATGGGGCGCACTGTCTCGGAGGGCTCGCCACGGAACACATTCATTAAAGCCCATTATCACGGGACAGCTTGGTGGCGCTCCAAAGCACTCCTGCAAAATATTGAATAAATCGCGGTGCAGACGCACTTGTATTACAGCCTTCCCATAGTGCTCCCTGACCTCATACTGAACAAGTGTTTCCATGCCGGCTGTAACTGATAAAGCTCACCGCGGAGCGGGGTGGTAATTACACGGATGGATTTGTGCGCTGACATTTACGGGGGGTGATGGCTGTTTTCTTCTGATCTCTTTACAGACCTTTGCCATGGTGAGTGAAACGCACATCAAGCGAACATGTAAAACAGCCACCCAAAAGGGGACTTGGTGATTTCATCTTTTTTGACCAGAACCGGTGTTTGGTGACGTTTTTTCCCCCCTTTTAAAACTGACAAACCGCACGGCAATATGTGGACCCCATTCTTTCCTTGTACGGGTTTGCCTGAAGCTCTTTTCCCTGGCGACAAGATCTTCCATTCTGCATAAATTATATTGGGGTGGGGGGTGGGCTGGCTGCTGTGCAAAATCACCACTCTCCTGGGACTGCTGCCCCCTAGTGGCAGAGGAAGGAAATTATTCCTGCAGCCCCATGAACAGCGGCAACCTGGAGTCCTGCCAAGCCCAACCTCGGGGGGCGGTGGTTTCAGCCCGAGCCACACGCGGTGCCTGGGACCTAGAGCCCAGGAGCATTTTTAACCTCAGAGTCACTCTGTCACTCCCAGGCTTCTCAGACCACAAAGTGTCCCCGTTTCACCTGCTCCAGGAGACTCTCAAACACCGGAGGTCCTTGTGAAGGAACGCACAGCAAACACCGGCGCCGCGTTGAAGTGACGCAGGGAAGGGTCCACAAGAGACTGGGACAGCTTGACAGGAAGGGAAGGAGATGACCATCTGGAAAGTGAAGCTTTTAGATGCAGGTCTTTCACAGCTCTAAAGGGAAAGCATGGCACTGAGGTTAGGGGACTGGGATAAGGAGAAAGTCATAGCAACATTCATAGCACTGCTCTTCACTAAACAATAAAAGTAACAATGAATATTCCAGAGCAGTTGAAAGTCTGTCCACAATTTTCATCACACAAAGAAGCGCATTACTCAAAAGGCTCTCCAGACTGTCAATGATAATTTAGGAATAGTTTTACCTTCAGTGCACGTCCTGGGACATGAAGGCTGGGGTGTGTTTTTAAAGCCAGGCGCTGCCCTGCCCTCAAGAGTATTTAATCCATTTACCATTAACCTCTTGGACACATCTGAGCCCCATGAAAACGCGAGGGCACAGTTCAGCAAAAGGCCATGCACCTCCATGATTAATACCAACAGTGTTAGTGGTGGGAATGAGGTCTTTAAAAGCAGGCAATATGACTGTGGGTCAGGGTGGGGTTAAGGAAGGCAATAATGCATACTACGCTGCTTGCACTGGTATGGTGCACATTTTGCATGGGAGAAAATGTAGTTGTCAGGCGAGAGCAATCTAGCAGAGATTCATGTCCTGGAATGCTGAACGTGTCTCCAGCCCCGCAAGGTTACAAAGGGCAGGCCCGAGCAAGAGGAGCAGTGTAGGATGGGCTCCCATTCGTTATAAGCCACTTCCCATGGGAGAAGGCTGTGAACAGGGCAAGACGTGGGGTCAGAAGTCAGGGGGGAGCTTTCAGTGAAATGATAACATTCTGACACAGTGCGCCGTGCCGGGCTGCACACAGTTGTGGCTTGTGGAGGGATGAGGGGAAAAGCATTACAACGACATGGGGTCGGCCGTGCTCATGAGATGAGCTGGAGAACTCGCGGGAGCTCACTTTATGAACTCTGAATGTTGGAGCTGAGGCGGCCAAATAAGGATTTACGGTCATAACAAAATGATACCAGTTCAATTTCAAGGGCATTTAGATGGAGATAAATACATATTGGAGTGTCTTTGACTGGGCTATAACAAACTCAGCTCTCCCTCCCCGGCCACCGGGCAGCCAAGAGAGGGAAGACAGAAACGGCACGCAGTATAAATGCATCTGAAAGATGAAACAATATAATATGTGTCTCTGCTTCAGACATTTATTTTTTCCAGCATACGTATATTTTTTTTCATTATGCTTCTTGTTCCATTTTGGCTCCTTTTGGGAAGATCCTGTCACTTCCAGGAGCACTGGGATGCTGGCTGACTAAAGCCTCCGTTATTAAGTTCACAACTGGGTCCCCCTCGGAGGCCCGCTCACCCGTGCCCGGGGATCTGCAGGGGCCCCGGAGTCCGCAGCTCTGCCTGCGCTTTGCGGGAAGGAGGGAGAGCGAAAAAAAGAAGACGAGAGGAATGCAGAGCCTCTCAGTGCGTTGAGTGCGCTCTTGAGATAGCTTCCCACGCCAATGGAGATACTTTGGAAAGTTCTGAATTTATGAAGTGTAAATACCAGCTATGTTTCAACACTCCACAGGCCTGCCAGAGTCCTCCACTTGCTTTTGGCCCATGGGGTGTTTGGCACGTTCCCTCAGGCCCAGCCATCAGCCACATTTTTCGACAGACCCGTTCACTGAGACATCGCTAGCATCTACGATATGTCCAACCCCCCCAAGGGGATTCAATACAAAATTGATTTTAGAGAAGGGGGTCATGCTGCCCACATTCTAGCGAATGGTTGTGAAGGTATTCAACTCCATATTTTTGTTACCCCAGGCATTTCGATGTGGCATTTTTGTCACTCACACATGTCGAGCCTGACGGGGGATTACCACAGCAAACATGTCCAATGACAGTCACAGATCTTAACAGATCATAACAGCAGCACCAATTTGACAATTGTGCCCTAAAGGTATGGAAAATCTGCCATAGGGGTTTCAGAAAAGGAAAAATGAGACTTCACCGTCATTGTGCTATATCCAGAAATGCCTTAATCGTGAGACAGAGAATACACACCCACCTGCACGCGCACGCATGCACGCACACACACACCCAGGCAGCGGTGTGAATTTTAGCACCATGGTACAATTCTTACGCAAAACGCTGACAGGGTAACCAAGACCTCTAGCTCTGCCCTGCCAAGTGTCCTTCCCTGTTTGACTTTCTGAAGCATTGCACCACCACCCTGTCCCGGGTGTCATGCAGAGACCTCCGGGCTGGTCACGCCCGACGTTAGCATTTCCACTGGTTCCCTTGGCATTTGCTAATCTTTTCCGCAGACCATGGGCTACATGTGCTCCCAGGCTCCTCTTGGATTGTATGGGTGGAACTCCGGCGGTTGGGATGTGGGGATCATCATGTTTCTCACATCTCCGTCTGGCCCTTCAGACAGGAAGGGGAACCCACGTGCCCAGCAGACATTTAAGACCACTCGCTGGGAACTGTAGCCACTTTGACCTCCCTCTGGTCTCCTTATTCTCTCATCTGTCTAGTTTTTTCCCACTCAAAGGTGATCAGCATTTCGATGGTCCACTTAAGCTGCTGGAAATGATTGGAGGAGACAGGGTCCAAGTTAACCGGTGTCGCCCGGTGGGCATGGACAGTTCCTGTCAGTCATTTTGCATCCTGACCCCCTCTCCACTACAGCGGTGCTGCATGGTGGTGATTAAAAGCAAGCAAATCTGTGGATGCACCCGTTTAAAATCTGTTGACTTATTCCACATCCAAACAGGTTTCTTGGACAGTGGCTGGATGTTTCTTCCCATTTATTAACGTGACATTTACTTGGGATGCACTAATAGAATGTGAAGAGTGAGTAAAAAAAAATGGTTGTTGGCCTTGTCCTCCTGGTATCGCTTTTAAGCTTTCAGTGACTGTGTTCACAGTTTCAAAAGAGGCTTTAGGAGAAATGGGCATGTACAATAGGGAGATGGTATGATGGAACTGGGTATCCAGTATCCAGAAGGTTGTAGGTTTGTTGCCCAGTGAGGGTAGTGTCGCTTTACCTTTCAACAAGGTGCTCAACTTCAAACACTTCAGTAAAATATCCAGCTGCAAAAACTATTCTCGAAAACGTCAGCTGGATAAATTGACCTGGATAAGCGATGATAAAAATAACACATAATTGTTGTAAGTGGACAACAAAGCCATTTCATAACAGGGCATGTTACCGCAGATTGAGGAAACTGGCAACAAGATGTCTGCAGGGTGTCAGGACTTGGCGGTGCTGCCCAGGCCAATAGCTGGACGGCAACGAGCTAACTAAGACTCCGTAAGCTGTGACCAGGATTATGGGGGCTTTGCCTTGCCCAGGCAGTGACCTTGCACTGTTTGCAAACATCCGACACAAAGGGTCCATTATCAGCTGATTTGGTCAGAGCCTGCCGCTCACAAAAACAATCGAAACGTCAGGATTAGCTTTTTCCGAATCGCTTAGCGCCTTTCCCCTTTCTCCTGTTAATCGTCTCTTTTGTTGCTGCCCCGTGGCTCCTACAGCTCTCCCTGTTACTCCCCAGCTCCACTAGTGCGAGGTCGTTTATTGGCTCACAGTATAGATCCTGGAAACACTTTCCAATGATGTCACCCGACCTCGGGGACAGGGAGCTTTCATTTTTCTTGTGCTCTTTCCTTTTGAAAGTACTGGATGAACAAGGCTGAAAGAAGTGCAAATACATAATGGGGCCATTATGTACTAATTCAGGGGAGGATTCTACCGTTAAACAGCACCCACATGATGAGTCAGTGAGAAAAGAAAACCCAGAGGAAACGTTTGGTTGGACCACTCAAGTATCCACGAACCACTTATGTAAAGGCCATTGGCATAGTGTGTGCTGAATTTGTCAAGCAAAACATTAACACTCAGGGTTAGTTTTCCAGTATTAATTGACAAATTGCCCGTGGTGTCCAGGAAATGTTCCATTTAAACATAGCTGCAATGAGATATATGTGCTAAATGATGACTGTATGTTAAAATGCTACCATTGTTATAGAGCAGCTGGCATGACCTTTTAACAAGTGTGCACACTGGTTACCACCCTGGCAAAAATAATCTTTGGCTTTCTTTTAATTACCGGTACCTCCAAATTCAGGCACCAAAGAATGATTTATGCAAGGCTGTTTTATAATCATACTGCTGCTCTGAGGTGAACAACTCTTTCTCAGTCAGGGTCTGCAAAGAAGAAGGCATTTAGATGCCAACACAAATCTTTTTAAGGAAATGAAAACATGTAGAGTATCAAATAAGATATGATACCAAATGCATTGGAATGTAAAACATTGTTTTAATACATATTAGGCCTTGAAATGAGTTTTTCCATTGTCTTAACTATTGATAATATTGTGATGGTATATCTGGCATTTGATGTGTTTTTCCCCGAAACCAGGGAGTGGATTAGTTTTGTTTTGAGAGCGCTGTGTAAACGAATCTCCTATGTCACGAGCGCTTCCAGAGTCCACTAACACATGGTGTCACAGACTGAGGTTGAGTGACTGTCAATCGAAAGAATCAAAGCTAAAAGCGTGCCCCGTCACATCAGGATGGCTTGTGGAAGCTCATCAGGGCAAATTAGCATTTAAATGTCACGCTGGACAGAAACGTATTTCCTGCTTGGTCCTGAGGGATCCCCTGCTGAGCGTGCACGAGAAGAACAAATTTAACACCCTGGAACAGAGGGATTCATTAATGCTCAAGCTCGCCTCCTTCCATTTTTGAATGACAGACAAAGTCAAATGCAGTGATTCACTCCAAGACCCTCCTCTGTCTTTCCCCACTGGACATTGTGAGTTTGTTCTTAATAACTTTGTTTTGTGTGATGTTGCAGAAGAAAAGGGTTGAGCTCAATCGAGTCTTTGTTCGGAAAATAAACATAAAGTCAAACCAACAGCTGTGTACCGGACTGTTGTGTCTCTCTGCTTCTGTTTTCTCCCCACGGAAATTCAGATGATGTCCCCACCATGCCCCCACAACAAACCGTCCCCTCTGGGTTCCCACGATCTCTGCTTTTCTCAGTGATACCCAAACAAGTGTTCAAGAGAATGCGTGGAGAATCTTGGTAACACTGTCCTGTTTTCTCCCACTCATGCCTGACTATTACATACTGTTGACCGTTCAGGTCCCACCTTGTAAAGACAAGGATTGATGCAATAGAGGCTTTAAAGTGCTTCAGATTAATAACAGAGTCTTAATTACATAAAGTCAAACCCCCAAGTACCCCCCCCCAACTCCATTCAGACTGTTTCAGCCAAAGTTACTATACAGCATTATGTCTTCATTCAGGTATTATCAGATTTAGGTGTAAAAGTGGCTTGCACCTTAGGTGTATTAGCTTAGACTGCAGTCTCCCCTTGCATAGCCTGTAGTGGGTGCATGTGCAACGCTGTAAGAAATACGACGCAGAAGTCACCTCTGGCCTGGGTCTTTGTTTTAGCAAATCCCTGCAGAGCCCATCAGGAATTTACTGAAAGTATCTGGGCTGTGGGCCACTCCATTGGCACCCCGAAGGGTTCCTGTTTAAAATTGGCCAGTGCTCTCTCACAGCAGCGTTCCCATGCCTTTCCGTACCGACCTGACATAATCTCCAAGCCTGCAGCCAATGAGAGTGAGGGACACGCAGGAGCATGCTCAGTAGGGACCAGTACCCAGTCATGCACGGAAAGAGGAACAGCTCGTTGTTAAGGAGTGAGCGGTACAGGATGTCTGATTGATTATTGCCGTATCATGGTGTTTCAGAACTTACAGGCCTAGACCACTCCAAGCAAGGGCTCTGCAGTCTCAGTTATATGGTGTGATACCCCCATTAAGCATTGGAAATGAGCCCTGGATACAGCTGAAACCTCTGTCCTTTAATTCAAATAGGCCCATGTGAGGGTTATGAGGATTATGCACATTGTCCCTCTTAGCAAGTCGGTTCTGAAGATCTGAAGTAAATCACTTCCAGAGCGAGTAATGCAGTTGTTTGCTTATTCATCCCTCAATACAAAACAAAACTGTTCACACCCACCTGTGCTTTAACAAAATTGATTTTTTGAAAAAATGGAAAACGCATGTTCCTCCGTTTAACATAGCGCAGCTGGTCACTTCCCTAGTGCACAATTCAAAAAACAAAACAGATCTGAAAAAATAAACAGCTGAAAAATTTGTTTGGTTATGCTAACAGCTATCTCTGCTCCAAAACTCCGCTGCTACAGCTGGTATTGTTAAATGCCTTCAGTGCCTTTGGATCTGCAAATGCAAAGTGCTGCAGGTGATTCTTTGCACTTTATCAATAGCCCTTGAGGTGCAAGATCAAGTTCACATGTGAAACCCCCTTATGTTCAAGATTCTGGTACTTTAGGGAAGGGGTGGGAGTGGGATTGTGCGTGTTTGTGTGTGCGTAAACATTCCTCATGCTTTATTTGTCTACATGTCTCCCACTTGCCTGAAAGCAGCTGCCCGAAAGATTTGGTTTAGTAAGATTACTACACCTCACTCACAGGGATTAAGGTCTATTGATAATTAAAGTTGTCCCTTATTGATTCTTGTGGGAGCAAAGGTCGAGTAGCTTGCTCAACCGGCTTACAACACAGTCTGGGCCTCTTCGGAGACAGAAATGGATGTGTTTCCTCTGTTTCAGTTGGAATCTAATGATTATATCATGGATTTTAAGTGCTGGACTCCAACCAGGTGCCTTCCACTGAAGTCTTCAGTCTTTGGGGGCTTGGCCCCCGTGTTTCTTGGTCTGCCCTCTGAACCCAAACCAAGAATCGCAGGGGCGAAGCCTGCTCATAAGCTGTGCTTCAGCGGGAGGCACTGTAGTAACGTAGTCACAGCTAAACTTTCCTCTCTGACACAACGTCTCACGACCCTACAGCTCACCATCTACCATTGATTCTCATAGGCCGTCACGGTGCTGGAAGGACAGAATTATTTGTTTAATAACTATTAATCATTCAGCTCCTTCTCTTATTCCTTATTCTACAGCTGTCTGAGTGAGGCCAAGTTATAACTATGAATGTAAATGACTCCTAATTACTTTGACTGGTTCCTACTTAATTCTAGGCCTCTTATAGATTTCTGAGCTTAAGATCCTGCCTCTTGCTTAAAAGTATAACTAATCACTGGCTAAGTTCAAATTCGACATTCTTGACTGAGACTTTGAAATACATTGCGGTTTCTCAGCTTGTACATTGATTCAGGTTGGAAAAGTTTAAACCAGCCAATCATTTAACATGTTTTTGGCTTGTGGTGTTAGCTGGAGTCGTCCAGCTCTGGTCGTAGCAGTTCTTTTGGCAGCCTTTGGAACCGCTGGTCAATAAGTGTTTTAAGAATGTCTGTGTAGCCCAATTTGCTTATCAGTTAGAATGTCTTTTATTGCGCTAGATTTACATCTGGGTTTCTGCCAGTAATAAACAACCGTTAAGTCTACAGTTTGGGTCTCGGTCCAATGTCCCTCACCATCACTCTCCACACTGTCATCGAGAGGCCTAAGCCACCTGCATTGCTTGGCCCACTTTTTGTTTCAAATCTCATGACACCCAGATGAACTCATATTGCCGAAAGGTTATCTGTCTGGATTAGCTTGCCTAACCTGGAATCGTTTCAGTTTCTGCTGTGCTTTTCGACAAATCCAAAATAGACAGCTATGGATGGACAAAGGATAACTCTATTGTTGTTGTCACGACCCCCCCCCCCCTTACAATCATTGTATTTGTCTGAGGTAATTTGGCAAAACAGAAATTATTTTAGGGATATGATTAAAACTACCAATCTTCAGGGGTGACACCGAATGGCCAAGATCTCTCTGCTCCCTGCACTTTTGACCTCCTCCTTTGATGTATTTTGATATTGATTGCACCTCGGTTCCAGCTTTGCTCTATCTTTAAAACTACATGATAGCTTCACCTGGGCTGCAGACAATGCAAAGACGCAAGGCCAGCAAACCTAGCAGAAGGAAAAGAAAGATAAAAGTCTAAATAGTGCCCAAATATATTTACATGTTTTTTTCAGTGCAATTTCTATGTGTTAATAATTTTTTTTGCAAGTTGTTTAAGGCTTACTGCTTTGGCTGCTTCATGCATATGATTGAAAACAGCAGTGAAGAACTCCACCATAATATGCTTTCTGTCAAAGAAATTAGATCTGAGCATTTTTTATAGCTGTTAACTGTTAAAATCCTTTGCTAAAACATATTGGTAAAACATATTTCAATCCAGAACAGAATAGAATAGAATTGGATGAACTGGATATTATATTACTTCTGTAGTAATATGTTTCATTGCATTAATGACTCGTCTTTTTTGGGGGGGGAGGGGTGCAATGCGAAGGTTTTGCCAGCGTCATACTTCAACTGCTTTTGGCCTCCCCAGGGTGGCACATACGCACTCAAAGTTCTTCATATTAAATCTGAGAAAAAGAATGAGCCATCAGCCTAATCATTTGCATAAAGGAACAGATGAACTTGAAATGCTTCCACCCTGAAACCCAAAATCGCTTCAGAGACTTTGATTCTGGTCCAGCCGCGCTCTGCTTACTCATTAAATCGCACATCAAAGTGGCCAGTTAATCACCTCTTTAGATGGCAAAAAAATGTTTTACCGAACCTCTACCAATATAATAATCAGCGATTGACGTGCTGAACGTTTTTCTTATGCAGGAAAGAAAGGACCAAATTCATTTCTCTATTAATCATTTACATCTGCTTACTGTACATCAGGTATTAAATCTCAATAAATATTCAATGTTGCATTCAGAATGCAGATTATGTTCACATGGCACACAGGCTTGGCTGCATTATATAAAATGCATAAAGAGACACAGGAAAGTCCTTTGTGGCTACAGTTTTGGAGCCACAAAAAAAAACCCCACAACAAAATAGGACATTTTTGCAGATTTTATCCCCCATATGAACAGACATAATATAGAGCTGGCTGCTGTGTACTAGGTCACCCTGCTGCGGGGGTTGGGGGGGAGGCAACTGTGTGTTGTGCAGGCTGGGCCACTCTGTATGACTGGGACTGATAGAAACAGACAGAGAGGGAGACGGGGCTCTATTCATAACTGGGGGTACCATTAGCATATCCCTTAAACATGGCCAAACAACCTGACCACCTGTAGCTGCCTCACAACCCCACCCCCCAGCAGCACAAAAACTCTTCCAGACAAGGGGAGGCAAAGGAAAGATTATGTGTGTGGAGAATCTGTGTGTCTGCGTGTGTGTGTGTCTGTCAGCAGGCGAGAAAGCGAGAGGAGGAGAAGAATGAGAAGGGAAAGTGGAGTCCACAGGCATTGTGCTCCAGAACAGCCTGTTGCTGCCTCAAGGAGTGATTGTTGGGGAAGGTGGGGGGGTGGAGGGGGAGTGCCCAAAAGGGGACAGAGGCCCCTCCCTCCTGTGAAGTGATTGGCTGAGGGAGGGCTCACTGAGTCCCAGGAAAGCCTGTGGGAGGTGTGGTGTTAGCTTGGGCTGCTCGGGGGGCTGGCAGCTGGTAGACCCAGTGATCCACTGCCTCTTATACACTAGGTGCACCTCAGAGAGCCAGAGTAGAGCACAGCACTGTGGCGCTCCCACCGCCTTTCCCTCAGAGCCACCTGACAGCAGCGTGCAGCCAAGGAAGCCCAGGAAGGCTTCAGGGGCTCGAGGAACGCAGCGACCTGGATTGACTTCTTTTCCGAGGGAGGGGGGGACAAGGCCAGGTCTGTGCCACGGCTCTGAAACCCAGCGGGGGGGGGAAATCATCGGCGGGATTATCGCTGCTTTTATTTCTTCCCTGGAGCTCCTTTCCTCGTTCTCACTGTTCTCTGTGCAAGCTTTTTTTTCTTTCCCCCCTCTCTCTCTCACTGGGAAGATGGTGAGACGCGGGAGTCTTGCCTTGCCGGCGAACATGGTGACCCTCACCCTCGGCCTCCTCCTCCTCA
This sequence comes from Megalops cyprinoides, assembly GCF_013368585.1. Lineage (NCBI taxonomy): Eukaryota > Metazoa > Chordata > Actinopteri > Elopiformes > Megalopidae > Megalops > Megalops cyprinoides. The sequence continues at coordinate 28,788,643 of NC_050597.1, read as the reverse complement.
CCTCGGCCGCCGCGGCCGAGGAGTACGACTACTACAGCTGGCAGTCGGACAACTTCCACAACGGGCGCTTCTACGCCAAGCAGCCGCAGTGCGTGGACATCCCCGCCGACCTGCGCCTCTGCCACGACGTGGGCTACAAGAAGATGCGCCTGCCCAATCTGCTGGACCACGAGTCCATGCCCGAGGTCAAACAGCAGGCGGGCAGCTGGGTGCCGCTGCTGGCCAAGCGCTGCCACGGCGACACGCAGGTCTTCCTCTGCTCGCTCTTCGCGCCCGTCTGCCTGGACCGGCCCATCTACCCGTGCCGCTCACTCTGCGAGGCAGTGCGAGACAGCTGCGCCCCCGTCATGGAGACCTACGGCTTCCCCTGGCCGGAGATGCTGCAGTGCGACAAGTTCCCCATCGACAATGACCTCTGCATCCCCATGCAGTTCTCGGGCAACCACGCCACCCAGACCCCAGGTAATGCCCCCCCCCACCTCCCCTGTGTTACCTTTAACCCCCTCCCCATGGGGGGCTTTTGGAGTGCACCTCATAGAAAGTTATCCTGCCACAAACATATCCTGCCAAATTAGCACATGAAAAAGGACTGGCTACTCCTGCGTTTCTATTTTTTAGGTCTCTCTGTATCACTGCAGGAAGGTGATTTCGATGGCACTGTTAGGGAGAGTTTAGGCACTTTTACTGTGCGTTGCCTCATGCAGAATTAACCAGGACAGAATATGCTGCCTGTGGAGCTGTTGCTCCACCGAGTGCCTCAGCTGGAAGGGGGTGTTGCTTTATTGAGCAAAAACACTTGGAGGTGCTGTAATGCTCAAGGATGGACAAAGTTGTTCCAGCAAACTAATTCAGCCAAAAACTTGAATAAGTTTTACAGGAGGCAATGGCTTAGGCAGATTCTTCAGGGGTTCTCCTGTGTAATTTAACAGTATGCTTTTCTGACACACTGAATGCATTGGAATAACTTAGAATGCTGTTGCATGGAAGACAGGCATGAAAGGAACCTATTTATTGAATTTGCTTGGGCCTGTAAGATTATGATCAACAGACTGCAAAACTGAAAAGCACTGATGGTTAACTTTTTATGTGCAAGGATATTTCAGATCAAATCAATACCTTCATAGGAGACTTGTAGTAAACAGAACAGTTAAAATTTACCTCTTTGTGTAATATACAGTAGAAGATATTCTACAAATAAACTATTAAATGTGACTGCATATTTCCCCCTCTTGTCTGCACTATTTGAATACTTTTTGAATACAAAATAAGCTATTTAGGTAAATAAAAGTTCTTGAAACTTCACATTAACCTGCAAGGTTTCCAGATACAAATATTTGCCACATTGTACAGTGTGTTGCTTTAAGGTGATGAAGAAGCATTTTAATCCTTTTGTTTGCTTTCCCTTTGCTTTTTTGTGCAATAATGAAATTTTCCAGAAAGGAATTGGCGCTGTGGAGTTTGGCCTAACGTTAGATCAGGGCTCTTTAGAAATCACGGGTCTCAAAAGTGGCCCGCTGACGTGAGGGAATTCGTTGTTTTCGGGGGGTGGGTGGGTGAGGGCGGGGGACAAAACGGTATTCTCCGCTTGCATTATTTAAAACAAATCTCATTCGGAATGTGGAAGGGACAATCCCCGCTGGGACCACGGCTGCCCTCTCCTTTATTCCGCCTTGCAGTTAGGTGGCCAATTAGGTAGGGAGCCAATTACTGTGGATCACTAATTAGTCTGAATGGGAGAAAATTAGTTTATTGAAGGCAGTGGGACCATCTGGAGAAGGGGCTTGGAGAAGAAGCAAGGGAGAGGAGAGGGGGTGAGAAGGAGGAAAGAGAGAGAGCAGAAAGTGGGTGAGAGAGGAAAAACTATGGGAGGACGACTGGGGGTAGAGACAAAGCCACAACCTGCTATGGAAACAAAAAAAGAGACTGTGGTGAAAACCAGGGAGAGTGATTGGCAGGGGAAAAGTGATTGGCAGGGGAAAGCGATTGACAGCGCAAGTGACTGACGGCTAAATCTCGCACAATGTTGTCTTTGTCCTTTGAATCGCACACAATAGTAAAAAGGAGTGACAAAGTACTTTGAAATACCTCTTTATGTCAAACTGTGCAGCAAAAGTAACAACAGAAACATACAATTCAATTCAGTGTAAAGTACTTGAGCAAAATTCACACGCTGCAAAAAAGGTCATAGATGTACCATACGTTATCATACACAGCTTAAATCACATGGCATTACCTTCAGTTTGAACAGTAGGCTTGTTAATATGAAGAGTGTGACATGACTAACTGCTATTTGTCTTTTTTAAAAAAAAAAAAAAAAACTTTCCTCCCTTTGTCACAGAACGCCTTGTAACTTTCTTCAAGGATTGTTGTGGGAGAAACTGTTTAACTCTTACTTAAAGGAATGTGAGAACACCACTTCACACTTTCAATTAAGAAATAATTATAGGTATGTAAAATGTGCCTACCGCTTTAATGCCTCATATTTACATATCTGCTACGTGTGTTCACAGATTATTGTGTTCACTATGTGTCGGACTGTCTTGTGCCTTATGCACCTGTTTGAATACAGAAAAATCTCAAATGAAAGGAATTTACTGGTCATGTTTAAATAAATGTCAAATCATTATAACACAATGCATTGCTCGCTGGATTCCCTATATGTTAACCTGGACACAATGTAATATTTCCTCGGGTTAATGGAAGACAGCTTTTACATCATCAAAACAGCTACATCTACAGCTGCGTTGCATCAGGGCACCGTGATTCTGTGCTGTTTTGACAAGGCGAATCCGCGGAGGAGCTTTTTTGATTTACTTCGTAGGCAAGCCAAATGTAAGTATTTGCGTTTGCTCCTATGCGTCGGTGAGACTGGGGGCTCCTCCCGTGATATTTCAGCCCCGCGTAAGAGGCCAGTTCGTCAAAGCAGGCGGATCACGTCCAGCGACAAAACACCCTTCAGATTCATGGCTGCGCCCGCGGCTGCTTCAGGAAGATAAGAAGTAGAAACATGTTACACTCCGAAACCGCACCTAACCTCAGGGTCTGTGACTGAGGCTCCCGTTTGCATTAAACAATAAAATCTCTAAAACGTTTCCAGCACCAACCTCAAGGTCAGGGAGGATTGCGGTACAATACATTCCGCAGCTACAGAAATCCCTGAGAAAGGATAGAAAGTATTGCATAATTGAATACAGAGAGAAGCGTGGCACCCGATCAATCCACACAGAAACGTACGCCTTGCAAGAGCTGTTTCAACCTCCAGCCCTCTAAATGTAGCTTGGTATAATTCACAACGATATTATCGGGAGCGATCGTGAGAGCAAAGATACAATCAAGCCGCTCTGACGTTTGTGAGATACTGCAAGGTTAGAGACTGTGTGCGGAAAATAGCAGCGCGAGGGTAAAAATCCACTTTCGGCTTTTGCTGTTGGAGAGGTGTTCCGAGCCAAACATCAATATCCCGGTCATGGTGAGGGTGTACGGTTACGTGAAACAAAAGTCTTGGGATACCATGACAACACAAACAAGAACCTGACAACCTCGGCCGTTCTGGACCAGTACCAGCCCGCAAGAGGAAAGCAAAGATACTAACTCTGTGGTGCTGCCATAATGAACTCACGGCAAACTGTTCTCGAATAGTCTCCGTGGTGGTTTCAGGTGAGGTCTTGGATAGGCAGCTCACAGCACGTGTCCCGTGTTTAGCGGACAGAGTCTGGTAAGCCGCGGCAGTTTGGCGAATAGTAAGTGACAAGGACAAATGAGGTGTTCCAGCATGCAACATTTCATATTTCCAGCAGCGTTACTTGTAGAATAATTTCCTCGAAACATTAAGCGCTAAAGCAGAAGGAGCAAATGTCTTCAATGTGTAATATCTGCCGCATTAAAAAGACATGAATTGCCATAGCTCATTGGATGGACACTTTTGGTATGTGTGTTTTATTGAGAATCGTACAGTCAAGAGCCTCGAAAGATTTGGTTTATTCGCTTAAAGATTCAGAAACGATTCGTTTGCTGCAATGAAGCGTATTACTTTCTTTTCCATTTCCTCAGTCACATTTGTTCGCGCTTAAATCAACTCCTAAAAGCACAGTACTGTATATCACGGCCACTGGTGACTCGGTCTTTTTTTTTTTTTGGCATATGCCAGCTACACAAATACACGGTAGAACGCTCTCTTTCTGGGTCAAATGCAAAGCTTAACCTCTGCATTCTAGTTTCACCGAGCAGCCAGTCATGCCCGTTGCTCCTTACCGCCGTTCTGAAGTAGGCCTACGTGCAACAAACGAACCACAATGAAATGGAACCGTGAAGTCCACGCGCATTACAGTGATGAGATGTGTTTAGTTATAGTCGAATATGTTGGCTGTATTAAAATGTAGCCTTTATACTTTATAGGATTTACTGCAAATGCAAGACGCGTGCTATTTTTTAGAGCCCCTTCGGGGAAACTCCGGGAGACGTTTGAAAACCCCCTTGTCTGTGTACACTGTGCATTTAAACAGATGTTGAGGTTTAAGAAATAAATCACGCGCCATATTTTATCCGGGTGCAATAATGTTTTATGTCAGAAGTGTTACTGCTCGCAACTTAAGAGTCCAAATGAGTCATAAAATTGTGACCTGTGCATACTTTACGCTGAACATTTTGCCATAAAAATATGCTACTATCTGAAGTGCTAAAGACGCACGTAGAAGCAGTTTGAAGCTGAGAGAAGATAAGCGGGAGCGCGGATGCGGGGGCTCAATATGACAACACGCAGGGAGGGAGGCGTCGATACTTTGCCCCGCTGACAAGCTCAATGACACGGCTTCCTGGAAGAGTCCCTTTGGTCGGCCAGACCTCCCTCGTTCCGAGCCCCAGCAGGGTGCAGGGGGGCTTGTCACTCAGGCCTGGCTTGGCTGGGTCCTGGCCTAAACTGTATAATGCAGTAGTTTGCCAACAGTTTGCCTTTCACGTTCTGCTTTCCTTGAAATCTTGACAGCGAACGTCAATGGTGAAATCAAAAATCGGTGTAATCATTATTCATCCAGTCAGTGCGTCGTTAAATGTAAGTTTTCATGCATTTACACTAGGTTTGTACCGGATTACTGCATTTTTTTGCACATTTCTAGTTCAAAGGTGCAACCATCCAGTTCAGATGTTGTATTAGATTAGAAGTGAGTCTCTCCCCTTCATATTGTGTATTTCAGGAAGTAATTTAGAGCAAATGAAATCGGACTCATCATTCACACACTTGTGTCAGATCTGCGGTTTTTAAAAAACGTGCTATACTGCGGTATTTTTAATGGCACCATTGCAGAATTATTTTGCAATGGGGTCATTGTAAAAGCGCGCAATGAAAATGGGAGTGTGTGTGTGTGTGTGTGTGTGTGTGTGTGTGTGTGTGTGTTGGGGGGGGGGGGGGGGGGGGGGGGACGACGACGACTACACTTTAAATGTTTTATTTTACAAATTGCAAGTATCCCCCTATACATGTAGTGAGGCTGTCATACACTCCGCACGTCACTGCTGGCTTGGGTATGCAAGTATATGAAACAGTGACGCAGGAGTTGCACCGCATACGTAGGCTCTACGATTCTTCGGACATCGAGTTAGTGACGCAATGGAATGGTAGGTGCGAACTGCACCCTTCTGCGGTCTCGCAAATGTCTTGTGTTCGCAGTCCTCGGGGCGTAAGCTACCGCCTGAATCCGTCGGTTTCACGCTGCATTTAGAGGATGTCTGCTACTTTAGCGAGATATCGAGCTCGTCCGTGTTTGCTTTTCCCCAGGCAGCGAACAGGCTCGCCTGGTAGCACCTCTGTACTACCAAAGCTTACAGACTGAGTACAATGTGCAAGATGTGTAACTGACAATCCGAAATAGCCCCCCCCCCCCCCCCCCCCGCTCTCCTTCCTCTATGCCAACCTATTGATGTCTCCAACGAAAAATGGAGGAAAAGCTCACGCACATCGCGAAATCAAGTTGAATTCTTCTGTTCTCACGCGTTAACATTTCTGATTTGTTTTTACTTATGATTAGAGTTTCAGGTTTCCAAGAGAACCCTCGTAAGAGTTAAGCTTTCGTAATTATTTTACCTGTTGAGCACTCTGAGGACTTTTAATGTTTGAGTTAATGATGTATGTTGACGATTAATCGTATCTGTCTGCACTGCTCCTCTGTCTGTACAGGTCTCGGTGGGGCTATCAAGTCTTTCCTAAAATGCCTGTTTTATTCAAGGTGACCAGATTAGAAAGATAGTCATGAATGAAGGGTTTTCAAGTAAATACCCCTAGTTTCAAAGCATTAAACCTCTTACACTGCGGCTTGCTGTTAGTATTGAAGTAATCACTCGTATTTTTCTTTCACGCTCGTCCACCAATTTGCATAAAGATTTTAGTTCTTTCACAGTCACCCCTGTTTTTACAATGAGGTCCAACAGTTAAATAGAGAAAAAAGAATTTCAAATTAAGCAGAGTCGTTGTTTACTGACATCCAGAGTCTCCATTTTCATACATAGTCCAAAATATAGGACGGTAGCCTACGTGTTGACCTCAAACCAGTTGTAACCGCCTGTTTTGTGTACAGTTCGGCATTCCAGACAAGAATTGAAATAAAGTTTCCCAAAGCAGTGTCCCAATAAGAGTGAAGTGAGAATTAATGTCGTTGATCTGGTATAAAGTAGGCCTACAATGTTTACAAACACGGAGGTTGAGAATGGATAACGCTGTATCCATATAATTATGTGTATCAAACCGTCATTCCAGAATATGTAATGGAATGTAACGTTTTACATCAAATGTTGTAATATTTACATCAAACTGATTTTGTTAATATATCAAGTATTTCTGATACCAAATCAGAAATTATTATGATTAAAGCTAGGAAATCAATTATTTTAGGTTAATCCAGATTAACAGAGAAGTACCTTTATGGATATATTTTTCTGATAATGTATCAGTTATTTTCCTCCAGGGCAGTATAGGATATGATTGTAACGGGAGGGAGGGAGTGGGTAAAACTGGACGCAATCTCAGTGTAATTTGCGCCTTGGTAAACTCCAGCAATAAAATGTATTTTAAAATTAAGAATTTACCATGCGGTATTCAAATGAATTATTCTCAAGCCTGCTTTACACCAGGAAACACTGCGGTGGTGACTAAAGAAACGTCCCTTTGGATTTGAATGAACCAATTTTTTAGAAGCAAATGAGGCATTGCCGCTATGAGTGTTTCAATGCAACAGAGAAACTGCAGGGGCGATCCCAGTTACTGTATACAGATGGGTCTGTATTTTCATTTTCTCTCGTTTGTCATCCTTGAGAACTGTCATACTAATTTAAATTCTGTTCGTTGGTGGAACTTCGTGTCAAATTATGGGAATTCCTGTGGAGTTGAAACGCTGACATGAGGGGTTCACCCCCGCCCCCTGAAACCTAAAGCATTGAATCGTGTTGAACTTTGACCCTTCATTATCTGCCTTATTACTCATGCATTTAAGGTCTGGGTGATAAACGATGAACTTTGGTATTTCACCGAAGAGGAAGACAGGACAGGGAGATGCGTAAACTGCTCGTTGCAAGGGAGGGGAGGGTTTCTCTGACATAGACACTAACATCACTTTTACTGTAGTTGTGAGCAATATAGCTTTGAGAGACGTGAGGCATATGCATTTCAACCAAAATGCACTATTGGCATATTATATATCACCCGTAAAAGTGATCTCAGATCTAATCAAGTTAATAAAACCTCCCCCGTTGATATATCCATTAATAACACCATTGATATGGCAATATCCTACTCTCATTCAAGGTTGTTATTTCTTGAACATGCAGTTTCGGAGAAGCCTTGAGTAAACGGGACACGTCCGTGGCGGGGTTTCAGCGAATAAGGAGTGAATACACAAAACAGATGGGAGAGCTACAGCGTGTGCACACAAAGCCCCTGAACTCTCTCCCCTAAGTAGGTGGCACGGTCTTCGTGGAAGGCCTTTCCTAAGCACAAAAGCCGAAGCCAGAGAAGAATGCGCTTCGGTCAGTGCGTCATGCGCTTAGTCTGAAACCCGCCCTCTCAACGCTGTATTCACCAAATCCCCCAATTTCGATCTTACGCGCCGCTGCAGGATACACATGTGCACGTTTATCCGAACCAGAACCGGGGGCGTTGGACAGTGATCATAAAAGTAATTTTTACACTCTGGCGGGGCGTGCAAGGTTATCTGGGTAATTAAAAAATATTTTATATTTATAATTTGATTAACAGCCCCACAACTTAAAATGGGTTGCCGCAACATAGGCCTAATTTAATGACCAAACAGCCTACGTTGCTACAACGTGGAAAGTGAAAGGTGCCGTTTCGCAACGTAATTTTGTAACGTTGTCAGTCTGTAACCTCGACGTCCTGGCGACCATATTTCGCGGTGATCAAATGAGCACTTAACTGAAGACGTTGCTGCAACGTTGTGTGTTAGCTGGGCGTCAGTAATGGAGCACAATACGGCAATTCTTTGTAATAGCAAATTGATTTTTAGACCAAAGCGCGTCTATATCCATGCTGATAAGAACAATTGATAGTTAAATATGTATGGTAATCAACCTGCTTTTGTGACCTGCTCTGGTATGAAAATTGCACAAGAATCTAAGAGAGAGCTGATAGCTCGGCTGGCCTGGCCGTCTCCTGGCTGCCAGAGCACTATGCAAACACCATTATTTAGCGAGCTTGACAGTTTGTGAGTGCCACTTCATGACTGTATATCAAAACCAGACAACGTCTGTTTCACATAGGTAGAAATGATTCCAGAGCGTATCTTGGCTCTCGGGCATTAAAGACCTAATGACAGCAACAGCGCGACCATAATAATGCTTGAACAGCGGGAGAGTCTTCGCGATCGTTCCTTAAACAGGGAATGTGCGTCTCACGTGGGCAAGCAGACTCCAAAGTCTTAAACGCCCGTCTTCATTTTGGCGGAAAGTGTTTAGTTTAGCGTGATCCAGATTAACAACAAAATGACTTTCATCTGCTCGGCGGCCTCCGTAATAGGTATTCGGGAGGACGCATACTTTTCACTTTGTCATTGTTCCAGTCCGCTGTAGTACAGTACTTTCCTTCTCAGCTCGACAGGCGCACCGCACAGGAATAATCCATAATCCATCCCGCTGATTTAAAGTCACTTTGCCATTAAGGGCTGCCAGCATGTCCTTAAATATTTGAGTGTGTGTGTGTGTGTGTGTGTGTGTGTATGTGTGTGTGTGTGTGTGTGAAGTAGGAGGTCAGAGGTGTCCAGAATTTGTGGTGAAGCCAAAATGGCAAATCATTTCTGAACCCTCTAAACCCTGGTAGCACCGCTGTGATCTCCTGCGGGCCAGGGTCTGGGCTCACTTCAAACATAGCAATGAATGGCCCGGTGGAATGGCACTGCTTTTAATAACACTGTGCTGATGAATTTCAACTGACACACACACACACACACACACACACACACACACACCTACATTTATATTTATATTTGAGTTTTAAGTTTGAGTCCCTGCTGTTTGAATGTATTTAATTTGAATTGTCACAGTAAATATCCAACTATATAGTTAGATACCATGTAAGTTATATTAGTTTGTGAGTTATGTAAGTTTCAGTCTGTGAGGGCATTTGATAAAATATAAATCATTTTTTGTTTGTTTGAAGCTCTGTACTATTGCTCATGGAACAATATTAAGAGCTTTCAACTGGTTAACCACTAAAATGGATTCACTGATAGGATGTGATGGGTTTGCCTTTAGCTCAGACTGCTCAATCGAAAACTAATACAAGCCATCCATACATCAATTTTAATGAAAACTGGCATCCGATTCTGTTCTTATCATTGTTAGCTAAACACAGACAGTAGTTTTCATTTGGATCTGGCCAAATGGGAGGGAGTGTGTCTTCAACACACAAGCACGTTCTGATTCCAGATTAATTTGTAATTTTTGGGGCCACAAGACTTGTCAATTTGTCAGTGCCTGTAATTTAATATGGACTAAAAAACATTTGGTCTCACCTTCACCCAGTGCAGTGTCTTCTTCAAGGAAGCCAACTACCTCCCAGCTTCTATGATTTTGAACTTCAGTTAATACAACCATTACATTTCCAAAAGCTGAATCTGGTTTGCAAAATGGTCATTTCTGATTTTTTCCCCTTTAATACTCCATTTCATTTTTTATTTTTTTCCCCAAATGTTGCTGTTGAACTGTATTCACTCTTCTACAAGACATTAGAATGTTAAAAAAGTATGAAAAAACAACGGTTAATAACCTCCACAGTGATACCCTTACTGTAAGACAGGGAAAATTAACAAAGAAATTGCTTTCGTTGCATAAGCTTTCTGCACAATAGTGGACAGAGGTTAATGAACTCATCCTCACACTTTCCCAGGTATTTTTAGAAACCAGAGTCCTACACAGCCAGCACAAGTTACAGTTAATTAATTAATCCTTTCAGCACAGTGTATGCAAGTGTCAATCAATATGTACATCCGCCTTATTTTACTGACCGAAACGACTGAGCTGTGCTTCCTGGTGAGCTTGTATTTCCGGACATGGCTGGTTGCCTGGCGCTGATTATTGCTCCCCTATTGAACTGCACGAATTGCTTGAACTATGGTAGTTACATGGACCTGCAATCTACTTGATTCTTCTTCTACTTTGGAATTCAGTTTTCAAAGTTCAGTTCTGCAATTCGAATGGTCATTCTGTGCTCATGGAATAAATTAGAGCTCGTTTGCTCCTGTGTATGGGTAGCATAGCAGTGGGTCTTGACATACTGTATCTTGTCCATCACAGTAAGGTGCCATCTCAGGGTAGCCAGTAGGGGGGGGGGCGCTCACACAAGTAAACCTGCATAAATGGATGATGCAGAAGGACAGAGGTGAGGACATCAATAGCTACACAGCAGGGATTAATTTAAAATGGAACCCATGATATAACCTGCCTGTAGTTGACGCATTTAAAAGTGAAATTGTTCATTTAAATGGCGATCTAGCTCATCGGTGTCAATTTGCAAAAAGGTCCATGAAAAGTTAGGGAAGTTAGGGAAGACTGCACTTTGATATATGTTTACACGACATTTCAACTCAAGTCATTTTCCCAGCTGTAATTGCACTGTCAGCATCACCCCGGTTTCCTGTTCTGTAATTACATCCATAGTCCTTGAGTAACATCTGACATTGTTATTTCCATAGAGCCAATGCTTAAAAAAGCATTAAACTTTCAAAGCAGAAGAAGTGCTTAAAAAGCAATAGTGTATCTACCAAGTGTGACTCACTAATGACAGCAATTACTCCACTGGGAGACATGTTGCAGGAATGTTACAATCTGAAGGTCACAGATCAAAGCTCTTAATGAACTGGGACCCCCCAAATGAGAAGCTTGTGGGTTTCAATCTCAGGTGGGACAAAGCTGTTGTATCACTAGGCAAGGTGCTTCAGATAAGGCCGTCTGTCTGCCAGGCAGGTTAGTAATGTAAGGGGTGAATGTTTCCCAAAATATGACCTCAATGTTGTTCTTCTGCCTCCACACAGCTTCCAAAGTCTGCCCTCCATGCGACAACGAGCTGAAGGCGGACACCATAATGGAGCACTTCTGTGCCAGTGACTTTGGTAAGTACTTTAAAAAGTGTGTCAATCAGTCATACTGCATGTGTCAATCAGTCACACTGCGCTGTAATAACCAGTGACATACTAAACACAGATGTGCTCCAATTGTTACAATGTGTTACAAGTGCAGTGGTACCCACAAAACTACCACTGTTTTTGGACCTCCCAATGCTCCATACAATAACCCACTTTTACAAGTCCAGTGGTTTTACTAACACACAGACTGCCCCCCCCCCCCCCCCCCCCCACCCAAACAGCACATGCAACTGATAAGACCAAAAGACAGACTTATATCAACCTTTGTAATGTTGATGTTTGGGGGGGGGGGACAAAAACATAATCATTTAATGAAGCCTGTTGGAAACACGGTAAACACAGAACAGAGAGTGCAAAGTATGGATTTTTTGAGCTAAGGCCTGGTTACAGGTGTTATGGCAGTTTGTGGGAAGTATTGTGGCATTATAAATCTGAGGTCATACCCCAGACCTGTGCAACAAACCTCACACCTCCAACTATCTACAACATGTATAGCACACCTCTCATACTCTTATGATCTGTGTCTCCTCTTACCCTGACTGAATTAATGTCTTCATTTACGAGTCTGTTTTTCAAGATCCGAGTAACATGAGTACCAGCTCCTAGTGACAGTTGTGTTTAGTCAGTTGTCTGATCTAAATCACAAAAAGGGTCAAGTCCATCTGGCTACATAGAAAATGGATAAATTGACAATGATTAAGTACATAATTTACCTGCTTTCCCAAGCCACCTATGCAGGTGTATACATTATGAAACCAGATGCACATGTTGCATGACTTTAAACACAAATAGCGTTTCCACTGGGCATCCCTATTTGTCGATAGAGGAGACTGGATGTCCACATCAAATTGAAGACGTTTTGTGAATTTTGTCCTTCTTGTGTTTGTTATTTCAGTGATGAAAATGTGCAGTGGCCTATTCTTCAGCTCTGGAATGTCGGGTGTTTGATTTCCACCACAAAGTTGCAAAAATGCGACATTGTTTCTTGTGAGCCACACAGATATGTGTTGTATCACTCAATCCAGGGTCCCAGGCCACTGAACAATACTTGCACAAGACATGGAAAATAATACCACTTGGTTCGAAGTGGTGGGTACGAATTGTTCTGGTGCCAGATGCAACATGACCTTTGCTCCCATAGCATTCTTTAGTCCGATCACAAGGACTGGCTTGGAAATAAACAGTCATCACTAATGTTTCAGAATTCAGAACGTTTTACTATGCATGATGCTGCATGTGTGATAAATAAGAAGATTCGGTAACGTTTATGTTTCTGATACAGCTCAGACTAAGCATTATTGCATGTATAATGTTGGGAAAGGTGGTTGCTTTTATGATGATGCCAAGGAAACATTTACTATACACATGTAAGTTATATCTATCTTTTAGAGCCTTCACACTGTGGTTGTACACAGCATCTAGTCAAAGCTTGACTTAAGTGATGAGAAGGGAAGCTTGCACCTTATGGCAGAGTAGCATAGTGGCAAGGAGCAGGGCTTTTAACAGAAAGGTTGCTGGTTCAAATCCCAGTACTAAACCGAGAAGTGTTTTAGGAAGCAGCCATGTATAACTTATAAAAAGTTGGGCACGGCTCACATGTAGAAATCAGGCATTGGGTAGATGTGCACTGTAATTTTAAGGCAGCAGACATTGAGGCAACACTGAATATGTTGATTGGCTTCTTTGATTGATCTTTGCTTAGATGTTGCAGACCTTATTTTCTATACCTACTGCAAATCTGAATGATTTGATCAGTGTATGCTGAAGTAAATGTACCTGTAGTGCAGTGTGTTGTCTCCTCGTATTTGTGGCACCTGATACATAACACACCATCTGCTTGGGATTGCACACGAGGAGTTTTTCAGCAATAAATAAAACTAACGTTGATATTAATTCACCTTACCGAGTTCTACTTTTACGTGAGTGCATAAACTGGCCTCCAAAACAAATAATGTAACTACAGTCATGACAACAAATTGGCGTGCTAAGGTTGCAGTGGTAGCTGATTCTTCTTTGTTGTTTGAGTTGCCTGAAGTTACAGTAGGTGAATTACTGAACTGCTCTTCTCGGAAACCATCAGAATTTTTGCGGAGGGTTGACTTTGACCCCTTGTCCAAACCAGGCACGTCTTGCATTATCACTGTTGATTTTTTTGTGGTTTGCAATTCATTCCCATGGTCATTCATTGAGGCAGGAGGGACTTCTAGCACAACATCAGTCTTTTCTCCCCTTGTCTTCTGCAGTGGTGAAAAGTCTTAGCTTCTCTTTAAAGCATCCAAGTAGTGTTATAAATAAGAGCAAAATCCAAAAGATTTTTTTCAGGCATGGGAAACTTGACATCATAGATGAAAGATCACAGCATAGATGAAATTAAGCTGATTGCTATAATAAGTCGTACTAATATTACACTTTAGTGACGAATGACAGTTCTATGGTATGACTGTAAATGTTTTGTGCCAAATGCTTTTCATTTTGGGGAAAAAATGCTTTGCCACTAGCAGTTATCATTGTGAGGAATAGAGGACTGGGAATAATTCCTCAGCAAGCTTGAGAGAGTTGGAGGATACATTAAAAACACAACTTGAGACATGGGGGGGGAGGTCAACTCTCATGGCTTGATTGTGTTTGATTTCGATTGTGAACTGGCAGAGGCTCAAGACCACTGCTTTCCCAGCGGTAAAGGACACAGCATGTTGATGGAATGCATTAGAAGGTGAAAGGGTTTGGACTGGATAGAGTTGTCTGAGCAGCAGTGGAGGACCAGGGCACGCTGGAGCAAGGCCGTGCCTGAGTCAGGCTGGATCCACGGGGAGGAAGGGGGCTCAAAAATGGGTCTGCACTTTTCCCCCACTGGCACCTTGGCCCAGGGGTACTTACTCTGGCAGACGTTTAGGCATTCCAACCCCAACAGTGTGTTTGTGTACCCTTTTCTTTCTGCCAGGGAGTAAAATGTGTGTGTGTGTGTGTGTGTGTGTGTGTGTGTGTGTGTGTGTGTGTGTGTGTGTGTGTGTGTGTGTGTGTGTGTGTCTGTGTCTGTGTCTGTGTGGTGTGTCTGGCCATTTTAACTGTATGACTTGCCCTGGATCAAGACTGCTCAATTTATTTTCTTTTTTTTGTGGGACCATAGGGTCCCTTCCCACATACCCCACTATTTCCTCAATGCACTGTGTCTGTTTGCTGGGATCTTTGCTGTTTTCTTGAAAATCTGAAAGGCATTGTTTTCTAAAGTCAACTTACTCCAAGAGAAAGATATTTCTGAAACCCATTTGCCTTCACTTTGATGTGTGCTATAGCATAAACATAGTCCGATATAATACACCGAAAGGGCTTTTAACTTACAAAGAATGTAATTTGTTGCGGCAAACTAGGATGTGGCATCATCAATTTTAAATTCTTTTTGCATTCTGTTCTCTTTTACTTGGAAAAGCAGTGGCCAAAAAGTGTAATCTATAGTTAGGGCTGGCAATCATATGAAGTCAATATTTATTATTGTTGTTAATTGTGGAATCAAATAGCATCTTACCCCAAGCCCTGCAAAGTTAAATTACCATGATGCAATAAATCTTTAATTAGTGTGTAACATGATTGCATCTAAAGGCAAATTGCCAGTTTGAAACAAATCTATGGAGCCTTTTCCCCCTTCTACAACTCGCATATCTCATTGGCTGTGTGTTCAGACAGGTCTCTGAGCCGAACAAAACCCAGAGATTACCACAGAGGTATAGATTGCATGGAGGTATAAATTATAGGATTGCCAAGTATGACTTCAGCACGAATATTGCTGTGCAATGTGATGCGTTAGCCCCCGTAATTTTTAATGGCTTTCGTCTTCAATATTATTTTTCCACTTATTTTTCCTTAAACTGCTTGCAACTTTGCCCTGACATCTTAAAATCAGTTCTTAGCATGTGTGGCCTACACCCTTATCTGGAGAGACTTAAAGCAGATAACATTTTGTGAACTTCCCAGCTGGATAGCCTGAGACGGAACCCAGGATAAATGCCAGTACTTTTCCCAAGGGTGTGTCAGAAATGTCCCACCCCAGATTCAAACCCGTAACCCCCAGGACACTAAGTTCACTTCCTTAAACCCTATTCTGACACCTTGCCAAATAGCTGCTGTAATTCAAATTGGTAATTCCTCAAAACACTGTGCGTTACATTGATTGGATCACAGGACATCCTGAACGACGTATTCTGTTTAATCGTTCACAAAAACTCATGAGCTACACTTTGCTTATGTTTAGCTTCGTAAGACTGTTGTAAGGCCTTCATAAATATGACATTATTGCTTTAAAAGCCAACAGTAAAGCTAATGGTAAATGTTTTTTGTAAAAAATGTCTTTCTACCTTAGTGATCATAAACTTGCATTTTCATATGAATGCTTTATAAATAGTAATGTCATGCATATTATGTATAAATCATAATGCATGCTAAGTATGCTTTAGGAATGCTGTTTGATGATGCATTCCAAGAATTTCCAAGAGTTATTGCACTTTTGAAAGGTTTGGATTTTAAACTGTCCTGAAAAAGAAGATGTACAATATAAGAGAACATATGAGGAGGGGTCCACAGTAAGCCCCCAAAATGTGCTCTTTTGAAAACAGTGACTATTTAATAGAAATAAAAGGCAGATATAATTTGCCATATAAATCTATGCCTGCTGTGAAGGTCTTTCTGAAATAAGGGCAGACATATCTCAGATTCCAATGCACTCATGTTTGGGAAATTATATAAAAGCCTTTATTTAATCAGGAGGAGTATAGTATGTCTGGGAAGTGGTGGATCTTTAGTCTTGGTTGGATGCTTTTGGTTGTCTTTGGCAACACTGAGGTGATCAAATACCTACCCTGGGTCAGCAGACCTGATTCCCGTTAATCCTAGTTACAGGTTTTGTTGCTAGTCCTGCTTTGAGCCTGGTGGCATTTGTGTGTGTGTGTGTGTGTGTGTGTGCATACTTGTGTGGGTGTGTATGGGTCAGGCATTCATTTTTTGTAGGGAAAGACTGCTTCTCCTCAGAATGACAGATGCTCTAGCTGCAATCCCCCCCCCCCCCCCCCCCCCACCCCAAAACCCAGTCGAACCAACCTCCCACAAGTTAAAGAACTCTTGTTTAAAAGGTGGGTTCAAACTGTCACCAGGACACTGCCCAGACCTGCTCATTCAAAAAAAGCGCCTTGCGCCATGGTCTGCGGGACAGGGTGTGTGTGTGTGTGTGTGTGTGTGTGTGTGTTGGGGGGGGGGGGGGGGGTGTCCGACCAACACGTAATTCGACAGTATTTTCCTTCCAGTCAATTTGCGTTTGGGGCCGTAATTGCAGGTGGTCAAAGCGAACTCTGTGGAGCTCCGCAGAGCCGCCTCTCGCCAAGACTGAGTGCAGACCGCGACTGAAACAACCCTGCTCTCTGTGTGTGTGCGTGTGCGTGTGTGTGTGTGTGTGTGTGTGTGTGTACACGCGCCCATGAGTCTTTTCCACAGTCACGACCGCGGCTGAAAGCTCGCGAACCTTCGCTGTGTGCTAAGGCAGTAAAACACCCGTTTTCGGTCTGTGTGGGCGCAAATTTTCGCTGCGGTCAGTTTAACGGAGCGTTTCGTTAAACGCGCCAGCCATGTTTTTTCCCTTGATTTGTCTCCGTCTGACGTGCCTGCCTCAGAAGTGGGCAAGTCCTCGATGTCGAAATAATATTTATCTTGTTGCCAAACCCCTGACAAGAAAACTGGAATCCAATCTCGTCGGCGGTGAGGCCGGCTTAACACAAAGTCGCGGAACATTCCCCGCGACAAGCACAGGCGGATCTTTCGTGCGCCGCATCTGAACGGGTGTATGTTTATAATTCAGTAAACCAGACGGCCCGGTATGAAACGCGAAAAGATAATAATTTGAAACGGCGCACGACGAAACGAAGCCTGAAACCGGAGTTTCGTGTTTACCCGCTCGCTGATTAACGCGGACTTCAGGGGCGCGCCAAAACCGAGACAGCCGAGCGTTTTCGCTTGTCACATTTGTAAACAGAGCACCGGAATCCGCTCCGCGGGATGACACCGGATCCCGCGGCGACAGACCGCGAGGTGCCCGAGCCGCGGCTCGGGTTCTGCATCGGGGCGGCCCGACTGCTTGCATCAGCGCTTGCGGACCGTCTACGGAAACAGGGGCCGGTAAACATCCTCGCACTGGGGAAGAGCCGCAACCTTCCCGTCAGACGTCCTTCGGAAAGGCTTGCGGGGAAAATCAGGGACGAAGGCAACAGCTGATTGACAGCCAGACACTCTCAGACCGACACGGCATCCTTTTGGAGCAGTGCTGGCGGTGTGGGTTTACCGGATAAGAGCATGGTCGCTAATCAGGCTTCCATTGAAAACAGTCCCTGGTGAAAGAATCATATAGCGTTGCCTTAGTGGTGTCCCACAGAGTTAAGTGTATTTATGTAGCATTAAAATGCAATCTCTTTGAAAAAGCATGTCTAAATATGCCGTCTGCACATCTCAGGCTTTGTAGGCTTGGTATAGCCTGATGGAGGCCTGGATGAACAGGTTGATACTGTCTTGGAAAGTGACAGCACGTTACACAAAGATACTGTGGAGGTTGGAATGAGTGATGTATCTTTTTCACTCAATACTGTACCAACCAATAAATGATGTATATGAATACTTCCACACTACCAAGAGGTTAAGATCTGTTACCCTGCGCTCACACCGGCAGCGACAAAGCGGCCGGAAGTCATTCATTTCCAGTGGTCGCTGGGTGACATTGAGCGACATGGCGCTCGACACTGGGCGAAAAAAAAAAGTAGCCAAGTTCAACTTTATGCAAATGAGCAGCGACAGAGTCGAACGACGGCCAATCGGGGCAGATAGGCTTATATTCTTTCGCTGTGAAACGTTTTCTTAAACTTTAGTTCCTATATTAGCATTTTAGTTCCCATAGCGGCGATTGCAAATGCTACTTTGTGGTCCATGGTGTTTGAAGCAAGATCACACTCTTTATAGGAAAATAAATTCCCTCCAAAACATATTTTTAAGCGGGAATGCACCTGATTTGTGGGTTCACGCATATATTGGGCGATATATTAATAGGCCTGCCTTTAACAAATACGAATATACAGCTCCACGATGCATAGGCTATAGCAAAGATGATGTAAATATAACATATAAATACATATAAGAGTTGGCGATTACAGTGATGAGAGAGGAACGGCTGTTGCAAAGCCAACTAGGCGGGGATAAAATAGACTAGTGGTCTATTTTATGGAAATACTGAGCAATGCGACACGGCGACTACCAATGGGAGTGAAGGCAGCGTGACACACGTTTTGATTGGTTCTGTAACCTAGTAATCACAAGCCAGGAACACCCATAAGAGACAAGGGCTCCTGTGACGTCCGTGTGACTGTAGGGATAAAGTATTTGCTGGTGTGAGCACAGGGTTAGACTGCCAGCGTGCAGAAATTCTGATGTGGTACTGCAGTAAACCAATGATTAATAAATGCATTTATGAAATAATGCCATCATACATGTAACAGGTGATTACAGGTAGTGCTGCCTGGCGGTGTATACTCAAAAACTGTGAATCACGAATCATTGATTGGCAAAGACCTCCTCTAATCCAATACCAGTACACAGCAGTGGTTGCTGGGTGGACATGGCCAGGATTGGCCCCACCTACTTAAGCATCCATCTTCAAACGTCCATCTCTCTGAGGGGAGGAGAATTAGCACTCTGCGGGTTGAATGACCCATTTCTAGGAAGGGACCTCACTGTGTGGTCAGGCCTGTGAGACCCAGGGAATATTTTTTTCCCTCTCAGAGGAGAACGGGTGGCGGGCAATTGAAAGGCGTTGGTGTGACATAGAATATTGAATAGACAAAACAGTGAGGGTGTTTTAGGCTGTGTGGATACTGTTCCGTCATTATGTGGCAGTTGAAATGCCTTGCGACTGGTGTGCAATTATCCATTGTTGCATGAATGGTGAAATTACATAAAAGGTTAGGTATTGCTCTCGGGGTGGGCTTATGGCTGTGGTTGGCCCATTGGTTGTGGTAGGACTGGACATAATTTATGCAATTAGTTTAAACTGGGATTAGCTTGTTTTATCAGATAATTTGGGTAATTATACAAATCTTGTGCAGAAGTTACATATTAACTACTTTCTAGCAATGTGCAGACATGCAGTAAGCTACAGCGTCATAATAAATTGCCTGTGTACTTCAAAATGTTGCCAAACACAGTAGCTGTGACTGAATATGCAACAGACAATAACATGCATGGAAAGCCAAAATGATACAAAAAAAAAACAAATGGTATGTAGAGCCAGCGTATTAAAACGTCATGTTAAAAAAATCACACAGTGAGGGGAGGGGCATTTGCTGGGCAGCGGCGTCTAATTCTCTGACTCTTTTTGGCTTTTGAATCGCCCTGTAGCTCTGAAGATGAAGATCAAGGAGGTGAAGCGGGAGCGGGGCGACCGCAAGCTGGTGGCGGCGCAGAAGAAGAAGAAGGTGCTGAAGCTGGGCGTTCTGCGCAAGAAGGACCTGAAGAAGCTGGTGCTCTACCTGAAGAACGGAGCCGACTGCCCCTGCGCCCAGCTGGACAGCCTGGGCAGCAGCTTCCTCATCATGGGCCGCAAGGTGGACCAGCAGCTGCTGCTCATGTCCATCCACAAGTGGGAGAAGAAGAGCAAGGAGCTCAAGTTTGCCGTCAAGTACATGAAGTCTCACCAGTGCCCCACCTACCACTCTGTCTTCCAGTGACCCCCACCCCCTCCTCACACTCACACACACACACACACACACACAGGCATACACATTAACCCCCCCAGAACACTCTCGTCACATTGCCTCAAAATAAAGCACCCTCCGATTCAACCTCTTTCCGATTAATGGTAGCAACAGAGGCCTAAATTCAACAGTAATGACAATCTGGCGAGTGTGCGTCATGTGTGAAATCACCACTGGGGCACAACTTGTGAGGAAAATGGGATAGCCCTTGGTGTGGTCACTCTCTCTGTGCTTAGTCATAAAGCCATTTATATTCTTCCAATAGCAATGGATGAAGAAAAGTGCAAAAATTCAAAGGGGGAAATTTGCAGTAGAGGATGGGTTTTTGGGAGGTGGGCTTTAAAAAATTTCTGTTACGGATGCAAGAGAGTCAGTTGGAGAGTCATGTGGAAATGAAGTGGTCAATTTTAGACAAAGACAAGCAGGGAAAAGCCAGGAGAATTGCCTGAGAAAAACTGTACATTCATACACACTCACACACAAATAGATATGTACATACACACACATGCATACGCATATGCATACCCATATATATATATATATATATGTGGGAGTTATGTAGGAGGGAGCTAGGCTGACAGTGGAGGTTCTCTTCTGCTGTCATATGGCCTGTGTTTGTGAAGCTGCAATATAATGAGAACAAAATCTATATCACAGCGGAAACTCCCCTGTGCAGGTTTGTTGCGGAAGGACCGACTAGCTTATTTTGTAGATATTGGAAAAAAAGTATATATCTCATAAAAAAAGTAGGCTGTTAATACGAAACCTAGGTGAGGTGGGGACATTGGATGTGTGAGCCCTCCTTTCAAAGGGAGGGGGACGATGGAGCGAAGCTGTCACAGACTGTTCTACAGCGCAGCGCCCACTGTGGGCCATCGGCGAAACTGCAGGCAGCGCCCGGAACGCTCTCCTGCTCTGGAAGTGGACACAGCTTGGACACAGGCCCCCTTCGGACTGGACCAGCGTCAGTTTGTGAGATCTCTGGCCACTGTTGTTTGTGTTATTCACAGTTGTTATCATAAAACGTTTCCTCTTCTTTCAAAACTGATATTATCATTTGCTTCAAATATACACCTTATGGTATGGAAACAAGAATCTACAGACATAGCACCTGCGTTCACTGTTGCTGTAATGAATGATAAATTTAACTCTTGCAACTATGTTTTTTAAATCAATAAACTTGTGAGTAGTTATGTTACTGAAAAATGTCTTTTTTGCAAAAACAATAAAATGTACTTGAAATTTTTATAAGGAACAACATCTATGTATGTGTAATTACTAAACGGCAGCGTGTGTGTAAATATGTCATTTTCTATGTTTGCTACTAATGATTTTCTGACTAAATAGATTTAAGCTTCAGCGACAGGCTCAACAAGAAGCTTTCTGCTTAAAGAGGCCTCAAACCAAAATGAGAGATACTGATTCTCAAATTTGAATCTCCCTAATCTGACTAAACTCTGCCTCCTAGCTGTGTATGAATCAACCGTTTGAAGGAGACATTAAAAGAATGTTCAAAAGGGAACAGTAATTTCTGTCAGTTCTGTCACCACTGCTTGAAGCAACAAATCCATCTCTTGGGTGAGGATGCAGGGGTGCAACATCTGAACAGGTAACGTTCTGAACATCTTCAGACGCTGTGAAAATAACCTGCAATAGACGCCTAAGATGGATGCACCATTGGGGTTACCTGTGTGAGTACACAGGGGCACCATCCACCGAAGAGGGTGGGGGGTGAGGGTGGGGGTGGTGGGGGCAGGTAGCTGGCCCTCTCCAAGCTCTGAGATGCCATTCTCACATTGAGGCTGGTGGGGGTGGGCCCTGCTGGGACAGCAGCCCAGTCAGGCGCACTGGACCCAGAGCAGGTCCATTTCAGGGAGGGGTACTCTGGATGAAGGAGGGTGAGGGTGATGGTCACAGTAACAAGGTTATGCTTTCAAGTGTTTCCGTTTGGAAAAAAGGATCCAATATCTGTTCAAATTTGACAGGTCATGCGTTGCCAATAGTTTTACAATGTCTTAAAAAGTCTTACCTTCTTAGTTATGCAAAAGCTTCCTGAAGCTGTCAAAATAGTTCATGGATGATGTTATATGTGAAAACATGTGGAGAATGATTTGACATTTCAGTTTAAAAGCATAATTCTGCAGTGTTAAACACATTTAAGAATGACTTATTACTCATTGTAGATATAATCAAAGAAGGGCGTTGCCCTCTGTGGATGCCAAGATTATAAGATCAGGCACACTTAGAGTATATTTAGAGTATGCATAAAATCATAGTGTGGGCATGAAAACACCCCTCGTTTATTTATTTCATTTTTTTGCTTTTCCCCTCTTTATGTAGCACTCTTTTTGGGGTGACTGTGATGTCCTCTGGACGCAGTCCTCCAACACGCTCGCGCCAGCACGTTGCAATGAGTGACGTGCCGTTTGGAGGATGGGCGCGGCTTCACTGACGTTATCCAGGCAACTTTCAGGCGCCTGATGAGTCAGAGTTTTGGAGAGAGGCAGGACGGGCCACCCCTGCCAGCATACCTACCCCTGTCCCCAGCAGAGTGGAGCCAGTCTGTGGGCTCCCAGTCTTCATCAGCCCATGACGCGGCTAGGATCATACTCAGTCCCAGCCTGTGATCAAAGCGAGCGCCCCAAACCACCCCTGCTGACGGTAATGCTTAAACGGGCTGGAAGGCTGCCATTCATTTTCTCAGGGACTATGATGACATTTTCAGTGTTAGGAAAAAGTGTGAACAGTGAGCGCAAGGACATTTCCAACTGCAATTGCAGTTGCGCTAACAGGGCCTTTGAAGGAGTTGTAAACTTGCAGTGTGACTTCAGGTTTACAGCCACTGCTAACAAGCAGGGTGACAGGTAGGCTTAGGTGCCACCCCGACGACTCTTCTGGGAAGACTCTGATGGCCATGGCACTAATTGATGACCTTGTCAAAGAGCAGGATTAAGGTCCCACTTGTATTTCTGGTGCTGGATGTCAATGTTTCTAGGTGCTGAGACAGAAGGACATTTGGGGCATGGACAGAAATGGAGGAATACAGACTATATGTTCCTATATTTGCTCTAAAACAGGTGCTTGGAAGGGCTTGGAGACATACCCAGACTCTGCCAATTTAACTGCCCCGTCACTATCCTTACGGTGTCATACCACCTCCTCATAAGGTGTTAGCAAGGCCCTGTTGATCTTTTTTTTTGTAGATACAGAGGTCACCTGTGTTCTGCATTAAACACCTGCTGAACCTGCTCTCTGAGAGGGAGAGAGAGGAGCCTGCACACAGCCAATGCCCAGACAGGCCCACTGTCGGCCCGCCATCGGCCCGCTGGCCCCAGCCCATCACCCTGCCATCAGCACCTCCTCAAAGGTCACTTACCGTAATTAATAAGAGCCCGATGAAGGCGGCCAGGGGAGAACAGGGGCCCCTTTGAGCCGGAATGGCAGTGATAACGAATCCGTGCCGAGAAGCACCCCCGTGGCAAGAGCAATCAGAAGGTAATTTAGACCCTTGCCCCCCCCTACACACACTTCGTTGTCACGCAGATCGCCCAGGAGAGCAATATCAGTGGGAATGTTGCCAGGCCAGGCAGGGCCGCAGCTTCTCTTGGCTTGCCCTCCCGCTCGCTGTAATGTGTATCCCTCTGTGTCTTGTGCGGTTGCGAATGGATCTTTTGTCTGGCTTCATCGCTGGCACAGTCGTAACTGACACCTCTCTCAATTCATTAGTGCCTATCTCTCAGGCTCGGACTCCTGCTGGCACAGACTACAGCGCACTGGAACTGGTGTCTTGTACACATCTATTGGTCCCAAATCATTTTGGTTTGCAGAAACTGGTTGCAGGTTGTGTAAAGGAATGCTTCTAGCAGTAACCTGATGCATGTGAATGTGTTGCGCATGCTTCACGAAGGCCTTGTGAAGGTCATTCAATGTGCATTTGCCACTTTGTACTGTAAAGGGTGCATTCTGTACTGTACTGTGAAGAAGGCTCTCCCCACAGATATATTATGGCCTTGCAGTTGTCTCCTGCAGTCCCTCCTCTACTGACTAGAAGGTTCTGATTGGTAACAGGACGTTTCTGGTGCTGTCTGCGTTGCTGTGCTAGCTATGGGTGCTCTGGTTTAGACCACACCCCTTTAAAAATGTTCATAACAAGCCAGCAAATCAGAAAGCACGTAGCTTCAGTGACGGGAGAGACAAAACTTCCAGTGTGAAGCACACGGAGCAGACTGTCTGGCCAACATATAGAATAGCTGTGGTGTCCCTCTCACAAAGTGGAGGTCTGTCTGCCAGGCGAGCCGGCTGCAGGCCCAGGTGCCCACAGAGGGCACTGCCAGGTCAGCTCGGGGTCCCAGCCCAGCAAAACACACATCAATCCTGTACAACCTGCCCGGCAGACAACAGCTCCACGAAAAATGCCAGGAGCGAGGATAGTGATTTATTCCTTACTGACTGGCAGAACACACACGCGCACACGTGCAAAAAAAAAAAAAAAAATCTGATTCACTCACATCAACATCTCTGAAATCATAAACAGCTTTGGTTGCTTAGTTTTTTTTTTTTCCATGACGCTCACCAGATGTGGAGCTCTTTGCCTGCAGTGAGTGAGGATCAACAAGGAGAGAGAGAGGGAGAGGATAAAGAGATAGGGAGATAGAGAAGGAGAGAGGATTGAGATGTAAAGATGGAGAGGATATGGAGAAAGAGAGAGGGAGGGAGAGAGGTAGAGGATCGATAGGGAGGCAAGAGAAAGAGAGATGATAGAGAGGGAGAGGATAGAGAGGTTAGAGAGAGGGAGATAGGGAAAGAGAGCATAGAGATATAGAGGGTGAGGGATAAAGAGAATAGAGAGATAGGGAGAGAAAGAGGGAAAGAAGATAGGGAGAGAGAGTGGTAGAGAGGGACAGAGAGGATAGGGAGATAGAGAGGTAGAGAGGGAGAGGATACAGAGATGGGGAGACAGGGAAAGAGAGGATAGAGAGGGAGAGGGATGGAGAAGATGGAGAGATGGAAGGAGAGAGGATGAGTGAGGGGTAGAGAGAGGTAGAGAGGGACAGAGAAGATAGGGAGACAGGGAGAAAGAAAGAGAGAGAGGGGGAGAGAGAGACTTGGTGAAAGAGGTGGAAGAGTTGAGAAGAGTGTGAGAGAATGAGAGAAAGCAATTTGTTATGGTCAGAGGCCTCTTGGGCCAATAAGCCACTTAAAGTCGGATGTCAGCAACCCATTCCTACATTCCGAGACCGACCCCGGTGTGCTTGACACCCGCAGAGGCTTGTCACCAATGTCGGCAAGAGGCATTTCACTGTGAATAGGTGCGCTGACCAGAGACAGAGAGAGAGGGGAGAGCAAGAGGAAGCACAATGCTATACAGAGAGCAGCTGGAAAATCTGAGCAGGCCAAGAGCAACAGACACGAAGCTTAGCGTCTGGCTTCAAACGTAGACGCCACCTCATGTTGGCGGGGGGGCCCTTCGTTTTTTTCTGAATGTATCATCATTAAAGTCAGACCTGCCGCTGCCAACGTTTAAGAGGTGTCCGTTCAGACACGGTGCGCTCCAGCCTGTGAAAATATTCTCTTTTTCACATCCTGTACTCCCGCTGTCTAACGTTTTTATTGCCCGTTGAGCCAAGCCAGTGAATTTTCTGGCGAGGATCTTGTTGGATTGTCCAGTCTGAATGAACGTACCAAATCAGAGAGATCTTTTTTGTTTCATATTTATCGTTACATATGTTCAGGCTTCGACAGGTGACCTCACACTTAGCTGCTGTTATAACCAGTGCAGTAGGCTGCTGGCTTAGTGAGTGTGAATCTGGGTTGACTCATCTAAAATGAGGCACTTTCACAGTGTCAGAGAGCCGATTTCTATTGGCCAGTTGCATGGTAGGCTTCTTTATAGACTCCTGTTCTCCTATACAGTACTGTCTCCATTTTGCTTACTAATCCCAAACCTAACTTCCAGCCTCTATTCTTCCTTCCCCTTTCCAACTTCCCCGTTTTCACCCTCTTGCCCCACCCCCCCGCTTCCCGGAGAGAGCTAGCATTATGGATTCATAAATATGTCATAATCTAAACACTAAAATCAATTAGAATGGGCCCCAGACTCCCAGACTCGAATAGTTGTTCTCCCTGGAGGGGAATTTGCTCAGTAAAGCTGTGCTGCTCACCACGTTCCCCCCCCCCAACCCCTCAGCTCTGGAGTCAGAACATCAACAGGAAACTGATACACCCGTCTTACGAAAAGCAAAATCGATCATTTAATCCAGGCAGGGGGGCTCACCAGAGTGTGTGGATTGCACTGAAGCAATTTCTTTTTTTTTTAAATATACATAGTAGGTTTGTCAATCCGTGTTTAATTAGAGGGAAAATCCGATCCAGAACCTTAATGAGGAGTTGCTGTCAGCATTTACTATGGCTGTCTGTTGCACACACTAATGTGCTGTCATTCGGTCCCCAAGCCAATATCTGAGGAAGTGCAATTTATGAGCGTCTTTCTTATTCAATTACATTTCAGGGTTGTGGCCTGGTGTCGCCTTAATTAATTTTGCCACCAGGAAATTAGGATATAAAAACACATTTGAAAATAGCTTCTCACTCAAAGAGCAAGGATGTACAATGCCTTCAAGGATATATTCAGAAAGAAACCATCAGACAGCATATTAATACAGTGACTCAATCCAATTTTTAATATCAGGTGAACTCTCCTGTGATTAGTCTTCCTATATACATACTTAAGTGATATTATCTTTGATGAAAGATCATTTTCCTTCCAGCTGTCCATAGTTTTATCATTCCATAAATTGTAATACAGTTTAAAAGCATATTATCTGTGGAAATCCAGAGACTTCCACTGGTCCCCCTGGGAGTTGGCGGACAGAACAGAATCCACACATCACCACCTGTTCAGCATGTAAAAACCAGGACTATTCCAGCTGTTCCTCACACCCCAGCAGTGCTCACTCCAGCAGGTTCACTATATACAATGACAGCTATCACACAGGAAATGACATAGTGATGCTATGCTAATATCCCCAACCTTAAGTTATGCTCTACCCCTCTTGATGTACCAAAAGGCTCTTATGGCAACAGTGCAGATAGTTCATAATATTGGTTAATAGAAAAGTGCCAGTGAGGATGCTGTCAAACAAAATCCTGGGGTGTTGCTGTGTCAAAAATCACATGGTTGGGAGGGAGCCTATGATGAGACCAGGAACCTTTTCAACCTTTCCTTGAATCACCTTTTAGCATGAATGATGTATCAGCCCTGTTTCTTGGGGGAGGGGGGGCATAGACTTTGCTTTGTTGTTTCTGTTGTAATGAAGTTATGAAGAAATATGACACTGTGCCATATTTCATATAATTTCCTGACTTCAAATTTGTGAGCCTCGGGCTTGACTTTAGGCTTTCTCCATTGTTCTCCTCTTCACTGCCACCTTTACGCTTTCTCTTTGAGGTTAAAAAAGGCTAAAGGCTCCCTTTAGAAGTGGGAACTCTGCCACTCACCCAGATCCATTGGGCAGACAGCCGGGAGGCACATAGTGTTCCCCCACCTTTCTGACTCAGACACTGTAGAGTCCTGAATAACCTTCCAGCTAATGACAATGAAGAGGGCTTTGTGTGAGGTGCAGTTGGGATGGGGGCCTAGACTGGGGGGATATGGACTAGAGCAAGAGTGCTTTAGAGGGCAATCCTTTTGATGGCACTGGCACCTGTAAGTATCAGTGTGTTCCATCAGAATCTTTGCCCTGATAGTTAACTGTTGGAGTATTGTGTCAGTGTGACACCAAATCTCTTGTTCAAATGCAAGCATGTTGCTAGGTGACTGATCCCATTGGGAAAAACCTTTTAAATGTGGCACGACTGGTGTTGGTTAACGGGCAGCGACGGCCCCAACTGAAGCTTGCCTAGCTCACCATGGAAAGGACCCTGGACCTGGAGATGTCAGGGGTTTTCCATGCCATTGCAAAGATGGATTCAATCCCCACACAGGCTATGCCATGTACATGAATGTGGCAAAGGGGACACATTTGCAAGCCCATGGAAAGAATGCATGGTTTCATACATAGTTGTATTTCCCAGTGGTTTGATCGCTGGACTGACTGCTCCTATGTGTGCCGCGTGTGCTGTGCCCCGCTGGGGGTCAAGGTCACATGAAGGAGTTGCATCAAGCAGCAAAGTCAGCCCAGCTTTCCAGAATGATGTCACAATACATAACCCCTGCTGTGCAGTGTGCCAGCCAGACGGGGTAAAAGGACAGCAGCAGCACCTGCTCTCAACTAAATGCATTAACTAACATAATGTGCAAACTCCATCTTGTTAGTCCCTTTTTTGGGCGGAACAGGCAGGTTAATCAACAGGACTTTCTTAATTGAGGAGGGGAGCCCCTCCATGCCACTCCTGAAGCGTTTCATCCGCTGCCCGAGGAAGCCTTAACAAATAAAGCTATTTTGTGTCATTGTTGGGCGGGAATGGCAGCTTGCCATGGCTGGCTCCCTGCTCCCACAGGCCCGTACTCCAACTGGATGTGGGGGGTGGGGGGGGCTATAGACAATGTCTCTTTCGGGTAGAATTTGGATTCCCATCTGCTTGCAGCAAATGGGGTCATTAAGGCCCATTCCCTCCCTTCTCTGCACCCCTCCCCCCATCCGCCTTGTTTAATTCTGCTGAATTTAGTGCCTGTGAAAAGGTGCAGAGCTGACAGAAGCCCCATGACTCTGCCCCCCCCCCCCCCCCCCACACACACACACACACATACACCCCCCCCCCTTCCCCATCACCCCCCTACCCCCAAAAAAAAACCTCACCCCGTCAGTCATTCTGTCATTGAATCCACTCACAGAGCAGGTGTATGACAGGGCTCACCAGAGCCTTACGTAAGCCCCCAGCTACAGCGAAAGTAACGAAGTGCAGGCCGCGTGGTCACGTCTGGGTGGGCACTACAAGAGAGCGTCTGTTCCTTT
Source organism: Megalops cyprinoides (assembly GCF_013368585.1). NCBI lineage: Eukaryota > Metazoa > Chordata > Actinopteri > Elopiformes > Megalopidae > Megalops > Megalops cyprinoides. The sequence continues at coordinate 28,759,276 of NC_050597.1, read as the reverse complement.
GGCAAGCGCCGGATATTGAAAGATTGCACAGGGCAGGAAAGCCCCCCAAAACTGAATTAGATGAGTGGAAAATATGGAGGGGGGGAGGGGGGGGGTGTAACAATAACGTTTGGCATTACTAGGCAAAAAAAAATTGGCTGTAAAACGCAATGCCGTACAGTGCGTTCCAATGCAGGGGGGCACCAGGGCAACTAGACATGATCTATAATTCTCACTTTGAATGCACAAGGTCATGCAAAGAACAGCAAATCTGAATTAATGCTGGGGAGATATTGAAAATGAAAGAAATATGCCAGGTTATTTGTTTCTGTTACCAACTGAGACAGAGTGTAAGGCGCATATAGACCATCTGGTTGTAGTTCTGCATATATATTTGGAAGAACAAACACACATAGACTGATGAAGTACCTCAACAGCACATGAACGGAGCAAGACTGGATACTGCAGGATATTTTATCAGCAAGTTGGATGAAAAAAAATCTTTCCGCCAGAAAAAAAAAGACCAGTTACTGCATTCACTGATGTGAATGAAAGAACACTCAGAAGACTAGATGTATTGTCAAAAGAAAAAAACTATTATTTCAGCTAAGTGCTTTTACACGTGTACTGTTTTCTGTTTCAGAAATATTAGCTGCAATAAGTTCTGAAATAAAATGAATTCCTGAAATAAAAGTGCAATTTTTTGGAAGTGTTTATGTTTTATAGATTTTAATGATCCGGACCATAAAATGGCAACAGATGTTTGGCAAGGATGGTAAAGGGGGGGGGGACAGGACTTAGAAAGTAAAAGAAATGAAGTTTCGGTTAAAGAAATGAAGTATTAAATTGTGAAGTCTGTGCGGTCTGAAGCAGATCCAAAGGTGGGCAGGCTGGCAGCACAGCTTCGGTGTGTGTGTTTGGTGGGGGTTCCTTCAATGTTAACCGGACTGTGTGCTGTCCGTGTTGTAGGCTTAACCCTACTGTCAGGACCCTATGCCATCTGCCTGCTGCACGCACGCCGCTACAGAGCTGTGCTTTCCTGCTGCTCGATCACACTGACTCAAAGCAGTGTGATCGAACAGCTCCATCTGACGCACGCCTGCCAGACAGAAAGAGGGCTTGACCAATGGGGCTATTGTCATCGTGTGGCCTGCGCTTGGATCGGCTTTGCTTTGCAATTGGAAGGGCTGCTGCTCGAGCTGGCGTGCCTGTCCGCCTTTCCGAAACAAAGCCTCCTTGCTGTGCTACCCTTTTGAGGGGGCAGACTGAGCTCCCGGGTTGCCCGGCAGCCCGGTGGCCTGGGTGAGGGGCCGAACATTCTTGTGGGAGCAGCCCTAATTAGTGGGGTGGCTGGGAGCCAGGCGGGTCGCCCTGGAGGGGCTCCACGTGCTGCGCAGAGAGCTGGGACTGCTTGGGAGTGAGGCTGGGGGTGGGGGGGGGAGGCTCGCTACCAAGAGCAGCCTCTGAGAGAAGTTGGGAACACAAAGGAAGAACACACAGAAGAGACGCTGGGAGTGAAGCTGGGAATATTAGGGAGGGACGGAGGGAGTGAAGCTGGGAGTAGCAAGGAAGGACAGAGAGAGTGAACCCGTCTCTCTTTGATTCACCACCTTTGATTAAACACTCAATCACTGGGGCAATATCTCCTCCTCACTTATTAATTTGATGTAAATTAATAAGTCACTTCAAGGTCATCATCTGCAAGATCACGGCTGCATACATAACTTTGTCCAGCAGGACTGGCCCCCAGCCATGTACAGTAGATGAGTCTTCCCCGCTCGGGACAACGGTGCCAAGCTTGGACCCTTTGATGAACAGGCGACTTGGGTCAGCCAACCCTCCCTGTGCCCCCTCTGGGTCATAGGCGCGGGCGGGGGGGGGGGGGGGGATGGGGTCAGGCGCACCCCATTAGAAACATGTGCGCCCACATCTTCCACGCCTGCCGCCTGGCCTGCAATCTAATCCAATAGACTGGCCTTACTGCAGCGGGACGGGGGCTTGCTATTCAAAGCAGAAGAGGAATATTGAGTTCTGCAGCCACGGAACAGAGACAAATCTGTTCCGAAACACAGACTGAAGTGATTTATGATAAATCCTGTTTTTCTGCACTGCTTCACTACAGGGCTTAGGAATCTTTTTCTCATTCACGTATAGGGTGCATACGCGTGCGCGGTAGCTCTCAGGAGCGGTCTCATCCTGGCTGAAAATGAGCGCCCTGTCCGAAGCAGCAGAGAGGGCTTAACCCCCCATCACACATTTCGAGGCTGCACGCCTAAATGTTTGCGCAGTGCAGTGTAAATCACGCCACGTGGTTTAAGCGCTGCAGGATCCGTCCGAGGAGTTTCAGGAGCAGGGCTGGGAGGGCATGGGGCGCTGGAGTGTGTCTGACAGCCAGGCTTGCGCCTGCATCAAGGAGCGACTCCCCTTCTGGAGCATACCAGCGTGGGGCTGATGGTTGACGTCAGATCTGCAGACCTCTGCCGCTTCAGCACAGGCCTGTGTGGATGCACCGAGCCGCCTCCCCCGCCCCCCACCTCCCCCCCACCCCCACCGCGCTCTCTGTTACACGCTCATGCAACGTGACATAAACAGAAACCATGCCGGAAAATGGCTGGTTTCAACCGCATGTCACAATCCATTACGAAAAAGGGTACCGCTCCCGCTCCAGGCGCGGGCTGGAAAGGCGAAACCGTGGCCACAGCCGCGCAGCGGGATGTAAGGCGACACGGAGGGAACCCGTAGCGCGGCACCAGAGACACCCGCGCTCAGATTCGGATGGGACACGCCCTGTGGCCGGTACAGGGTTACTTCTTCGCTCATTCTCCCTTATGTCCCAGAGTCCACATTCTGATACAACATCCGCCCCGGTTCTCCCTCACCTCACAGGAATTCTCTGAGGGGTGAAAGGTGAGAGTTTGGAGGACGCGGGGGGGGGCGTAGCCCTCGGCCCACGGGTCTCACGCGCTCCGCCTGTCTGCCAGCCATCCAAGATCCCCAGTTGAGCCCCTTAATAAAACCCAAATGTCTCCTGGAGGCGGCAGGTCACACCCGCACGCACGTTAGAGGCAGGCGCTCTGATAACATCGCTGCTCCCTGCCAGCTGTGCCCACACAGCTGGCTCAGATGCCACGACCCAACTCTCTGGCGCCCCCGCAGCTTCCTCAGGCCACCAGAGGAACCGCAGGGGGCCAACCCCCTGGCTTCAAAACCACAGTAGCTGCTCTTGCCACCATACATCCAGCTGCATCCAGTGTTTTGAATGCTTAACCAGTGAAAATGAATCATGAACTCAACACATTGGATGACAGACAATTTGCGTAAACAGGCTAAATAATAACACAGCCCGGAGGAAGGAAACAATGTGCCAAAATATGCATAATACATATGCTTTACTTCATGTTTTACCACAAAGACTTTCTTCCATCATTCTTTTATTAAACAGTTGTACAGACAATAATTACCCTGTTTACATTTTTATCGTCTCCATTTAATGCTAGAATACTCTTGCTCTACATAATGCTTTGTGAAAATATACAGAAATTACCAGAAAATATAAAGAAAGTGTAGACAGTTTAAAGAACCCCATACACCATACAATACAAACCTCATTTGCTGTAAAAAATGCCCTACCTAGAGTTACAACCGATACGTTTTATATCAGATAAAATCAAGTACGTTTCCTCCTGTGGGTAACATTCCGGATTGTTCAGTGCAGCACATCTGCATTAAAGGAAGGGTGTGAAGTTTGGTAGACACACAAAGAAAAAGTCAAGAGAGCAGCTTTGAGTCCTTGTGACATACGCGCAATGCGCTCAACACTCCTGGCTGCTGCTCGCTTCAGCTTAAACAACATCAGCGTCTCAATCAACATTAAAGCTCCTTTAATTAGGGCCAGGGCTCGCTCGCCCCGTCATCGGGCGTGTGCTCCCAGGGCGGCTCGGCAGCCGGGTGTGGTCCGATTGGCGCGTGAGAGGTAAACACATGGAAACGGTGGTGAGGGAGGAGCGTGCTCGGAGCCGGTCCCGTGCCTCTCTCTCCCCGCGTCGTCGCTACGGATGAGGTATTTGTTTAGATAGGCCCGGGTGAGCTCACACTAATGGAGGGGAAGAATCCGACCGTGGGGAGCGGCGGGGGGCCATGGAGGAGCGGGCTCACGTGTGACCTGGGTGCCCTGCCCCCCCCCCCCCCCCTCTCCAAAGGGCGATGGTGAGCACGCACACGCACACACAGCAAACACGTGTACACACATAGGTGCACAGACACTCATATGCACTCATGTACAGACACTCAAACACATGCATACATACATGCATACGCAAAGACACACTTTTGACAAGTTACATGTACGCGTACATGGACACACACACTGAAGCACACACACGCACATGCGCACTCGTGCACACATAGGTGTACACACACTCATACGCATGCACATGCACGTACACACAGACATTCGAACACATGCATGAAAGCACACAAAGACATGTAGTTACACGCACACTCTTGCATGGACTCACACACTGACACACACACAGGCACACACACACACACACACATACAGTTCCAGGGTTGCCACCCTTCAAACTAACCAGGAAATGGTAAAGCAGCCCTGTCATTATTTCCTGACGTGTGCTTGCAGTCAGCTTCATCGGGGGGGTCTCCAGGATCCATCTCACTGACTGCTAACATTTCCCACTGGCAGGCCACAGAGGAAAGCAGTCCAGTGTTCAGAGTCACTCTTTCTGCCATCTCCTTCGCAACATCGAAGCGAAGGGCGAAGGATGGGGCCTTTGTGAGGAAACAAACAAGCAGGCAGGGCAGCACCAGAGCAGGAACGGAGGAGGCTTTGCTCTTTCATGTTTCCGCGACTTCCCCCTGTGTAGTCAGTCTCACTGTAAACCCATGCACTGACCACTAAGTCTCGGGCCATGGCCGTGCTGGCTTGCGTAAACCCCAAATACCCGTGAAGCAGTCAACTTCAAAAAGTTTCAGCGGCCCCCCTTTGGCAGCCATCCGTCGAGGGAGAGCCGCACCGTGCAGTGCTTTAGGTCACATGCAGAGCAAACGAGCAGCTCAGCATGGATCCAGGAGCCCCAGAACTGCTGCTGCAGCACACTCACCAAGCGAGGACCTATTCGGGATTCTGCCCTCTGGCCTATTAGCCTCAAGGGCAACCAGTGTGTAGCGTGAGAAACGTGGCTACACCGGCCAGACCGACCAATCAGAAGCAACGCTCGCAATGTTCTCTGGGTAATGTGTATGGTGTACTGTAATCTGCGAGTCAAATGCCCAAATACCTTCAGACTTTCCTTCACCTGGGGGCTGGGGGGAAGGAGGCATGTAATGCTCTGTAATATCAACTCTGAAGCTAATTTCATGGTGAGCCCAGGACCCTCTGTGGAGCACAATTTTTGAACTTCCAGAGGTTTTGCCTCATGTCTTGCTCCATGGATCTCGTTTGCACTCCCCGAGGTGTCTGCAGCCATTGAGTCTCGCTGAGTGCTGGTACAAAGAGCTTGGGAGAAGCGCAAGATGCAGCTAAGACAGACAGAGCGCAGGGAAATGAGGCTTGTATACTGTATCAACTCAATGAGGTCCTCTAAAAGTCACTAATGCAGGTAATCCAGCAATTCCACAGTCACAATGGCAGGCACCTTGGTACAGGTTTTCCTCCAAAGCACTGGCTTATCTGAACATGCTGCGAATATCTGCATCATAACTAAGCCCTGCTTCACTTTGACTCACAAATGGCTGCAGCTGAAAGAGGAGGCTAGGGGACCCATTCTTGGGAATTGCCTCATGGTATAAAACAGATGTACGAGTAAACATGAAAACTTTAAATAGTTCAGTACAAAAGTTAGTGTTTTGAGTGTATTCCAGGGCTTGGACATCAGGGCTGGAGACTCGGCAGATGCTTGTCTTTGGTTGAGATGTTCGCCTACGGTCAACCTGAGCCAGAGCGAAAGGCACAGGGGAGAGAGAGGCCCTATTCCGCCTTCCCCAGGGACACATTGCAGGGAATGCAGACCAACACCGTCTCCCTCTGAGCCTCGGGAGCTGCAAGCAGGGAAAGAAAAGCCTGTCGACTGGACTGGAGACAGACACAAATCACACTTCAAAGTTGCTCTGATTAACGCCGGGGGGGGTTTGGGTGGGAAAGCACTGTGTAACGCCAGGGCGAGCCTAATCTCCGCGCCCACGTTCCCCACGGCAATCACCGCTAACACTTTCCCCTCATCGGCTTAATCAGAGCAAACACATTACATGGATAAATCACCCAGGAGCAACCTTTCCCCAGCCCCCAGGTTTTGGGCCATGCCGGCTGATAAACCGCTGCCTCTGACCTTAAGCTATCTGCAGCAGATACTATGCCCCTTAACACCGTCCCGCCCCGGGCCAGTCAACACCTTCCCATAAAAGGGTGAAGGTTGATGGTCCTGGCTCTGGCGGGCCTGAGTAAGCCTCCCTGATGTCGCGTCTCTGGCAGGGCGAGCCTCTCACCTGTGTCGCACAGGCATGACCTGTGAACTCTGGAGGAGCAGCAGCGAGAACAAAAGATGCTTCCACAGTTGCTGCAGTTTTTCTACAGGAAGGAAGAAAAAAATCACGACCAATGGAAGACATGCAATACCACACAGTACAACGTATTGACCCAGTACTTGATCGTTTGGCTCATTATATTTACCTATTAGTGCTTAACTTATATAATATTCTATTGTGCTTATACACCTTTCCTTTGTGAGCCACTTTGGATAAGAGTGTCCTCCAAATGCATGAAAGTAAATGTACAATATTATTACTCAGAGGGGTATTTTTACCCGGAGGGATACATACAGAAAGTGTGTTTCTTTGTTATCTGATTGGATGCGCTTGTCAAAGTAAACTAACCTTACTTCTGTTTGATACATTACCCATATTCACTGTCACAAATTCAGGTCAAATGCCTTACTTGAGTAAAACGGGAATATGAAGCTGATTGATGTGGACCCACGAATCTTATAATGGCTTTTTATAGGACTTTGATTGATTTTCTCATAACAGTCGTGGCCTAAAGTTTTACCTTTTTCTTCAGCATAGAGAAGGCGACGTGGCAGTGGGAGCAGCTACCTGGAGACGAGAGAGAGCCAAAGAGATTTATTATCATTACTCTACACATTTACCAACTTCCAAGTGACTGAAAACAATTAATGGCATTACTACTGCAAACAGCCTGAACCACATGTGTGTCTAATGGTGTTTAATGTTTAAATATATGACCCCAGTTCAAGTCACCTATTGCTTTAATTAATAAGCTCAGTCCATGGCCCTTTCCAGGGCAATTAACTTTAATGTATGAGAAAATTAAACTACAATCGAATGTCAAAATGATTCCAAATACACAGTCACTTAGAAAAATATAAGACAATACTGAAATATGAACATCAAGAACATTTGGCACATACTGAAATAGAAATACACTTAATATACAAGGGAATTCAATTCATCTCAGATCAACATCAAGCTGATTAACAAAATCAGTGAGAATAAAAAATAAATAAATAAAAACTAATTATAAGAAAACACAAGATCAAAGTTAATTCACGGTGTTAAATGAAGCATGAATAGAAGAAATAAATCATAACATTCTGTTAGTTCAAAAAAAAAAAAGTATTTCTGCAAGAGTTACTGGAAAGGCTTGGACTAGCCTTGCACCCGGGACCAGACTGAGGTTGTGCCAGTGTGATCACTGGGTAGTGTTGTGTGTGTGGGTGTGAGTGCGTTTGGTGGGGGCAAGTTCCGAGAAAAGACCTCTCCGACGGGAAGCGATGCTTAGAGATTCCAGCAGTGACTGTATCTCCCAGACCCTGACCTTCCTTGCCATTGGCTAATAATTCGGTGACCAGCAACAGGCAGAGCTGATTGGTTGGTGACTCAGTTTTCAGTGACAAGGCAAAACCAACGGGTTAGTGACTCAGGGCTAAGAGAAAGGGCAGAGAGTATGCCTACTGACCACATGACAAAGGCCCTGGTGTGGCAAGGCTCACCGGGTCTTTGCCCTCCATTATAAGGTGTTAGCACACACAGCGCTCGGGAATGCCCCTCTCCTCTCCCAATGCCCAGCATGTGCCTGTCTCAAAACAGAACCTCGCCCTGCACCGCTGACGAGGCAAACCCCAGAGACTCATGCGGCCGGGCGGCCCTGCCAAACCCTTCACCCATCAGCCCGTCACGATAATCCCCCTCGAGAACTGCGCACCAATAAAACAACCGTTCCCACTGAGCCTCTTTGACCAAAAATGCCCAAACGCAGGGCACAAAACACCACACTGCAGGCCCAAGTGCAGTGGAGCCGAGCTGCCCACACTGCCGGTCCATTCTTCATCTAAACCATTCTCTCAACGCCGTCTCTCCCTCTAAAACCCATCCAAATATTTTTCGCTGAACCCTACCCCCCCTCCCCACCCCCCCCCACCTGCTGTGTCTGGCCTACTCAGAGCTTCGTCTGAAGCCTCTTTATAAACGGCACATTTCAACACCCCCCCCCCCGGGGAGCGTTACTTATTGATAAATTAAGCATTTAGTCCTGCCCTGGAACCACAGGTCAGCCAGAGATCTCTGAGAATGCACTTTCCTCTTCCTTCACCTGGCCTCCCCTCCATGCCATAAATCATCTGCTCTGTGTCTCTGTCACTCTGCTGTCCCCTCACCCGCACCCCCACACCCCCCCACTGGCAGGCGGCCTCCCTTTGATGCAGTACCAAACTGTGCCGCAGAGGAAGCCCACCGAAAGGACTGTGTTATCAGGCTGACAGGGTAATGCATTAACACTTGTTAATGTGTTATGTGTTACAGAAGTTGGGGGGGGGGGGGGTGGCAGGGGGTGGCGGGTGCAGGAGAGTTTAAGCTGTGGCCACATTTCAGACAGGCTCTGTTAAATACGAGGAACGGCACACCAGTTCCCTTTCCTCGAAAATCAGTTCTGCTTAAACACAGAATGAGAGCACCATGGTTACCAAAGATTCATTACACAGTTGACCTATCTACCTCTCAACTTCTGTTTTCCACGATTTCTCTCAACTTACAACAAGAGAGCTAAACCAGGATTACATCACTGTAATCTCTGGAGATATGCATTGTAATCATTATTACCTATAAATACTGAGTTTAGTGACATGAATACCAGGCCTCATAAATCACTCACTTACTATTGGCCATCTACTTGGTGTCTGCTTGCTATACCCTCACAAATATTTCCCCTTTGCTTCCTTGTGATGGTTCTATGTTAATGTATAATGAGCACAGTAAAGTGAACTATTGATCACATTTCAGAAGAAAACAGCAGGTTCACTGTGTGAAAAATGAAATCATGCTATAAGGTGTTTTTCAAAAGACAGTGTGAGATGTGTCCGATGTGGCTGGGCCTGGAGATAGGAGGAGTTTGATCCATCATGGGAAAGCCATGCATTATCGTGTGCCACGCAAATGAAACAACTGAAGTTTCCTATTCCCTTAGGCCTGAAAGCTGCGTTTTTCTCCTGCCGGCAGTGATCATACCTGCCCACCTTCAGTATCTGCAGTGAACTGGAGACCCATGGCCCTGCAGGTTTCAGTGGTCTCAACTAGCTGACTGACACCCTGAACAAAAGGCAAAATCGAGATCGCAGCCAATCGGTGGCTCAAAGGAATTCATTGAGGCCAGATTGGAAACCAAGCCCAGAGGACCGCGGCTCATCGCAGGACACCTACGCAGACCTCTGCTCAGCTGCAGGGTTTTGAGCTCCCTTCAAACCTCCAGCGCTCACAGGCTAAGCCCTTCAACAGCCAGATTTGACCAGCTAAATGATTTCAGCCCTCACAAACAGCAGATGAATAATGTGGTGGAGCACATGGCTGAGGATAAAGCCCAAATGCTGTGGCCCTCCAGGACCAAGGATCACCAACCCTGGCTCCCACTCTTCCGGAACCTTCCATCATGTATATACAGTAGCAGTGCAGGTCTGTGCAGGCAACCAGATACAGGATTGTACATTGTCACAGCTAGCGCAAGAAGACAAAGGATCTAGTTTTCATCACACATTCATATACCCTTTGGAGCATCCAGGAACCTGTGACAAAAAAAGTGTTCTATCTATTTTTCATTGACCATCAACGGTCAACCTTAGCCGCTTGGTTTCAAATGCATCCCGACAGTGATCGGGACTTCCAAGTGGCACCATCCTGCCACTCGGAAGGAGTCCCATTCCCTGTCATCTGGCAGGGGCTAGGCTGAGGGGGACCTGGCACTTTTGGGTGGGAAGAGAGAGGGGGCAAGGTGTCTGTTGTAAAAGCTCCAGGCCTCCCTCCTCACACGGCGTCAACACCTCAGCTTCCCTGTGTAGCTGTCACCGATAAACATTTCCGCTAGTGCTAGAGGGTTCACATACAGCATCTCTTAGCACCCTGATACAGCCTGTGCGAGTTATACTGCGTATTTAATCTGCATAAACCGCGTCTCCTCCATCACGTTTTAATCACTTTAAGGCAATTGTTTGGAATTGCAGATTACAGACTATTTAGCTACGGTGTGCATTTTCCCTACAGATTTAACATGGTATATTACATAACATTGTTTATATCCCCTTATTAGTGATTACAACTGTTCTGACATAGCATAAAATGGCAGCTAATAGGAAAAACTATGCCTCAGGGCTGTACTGATACACAGCCAACAAGCACTGCCAGACTACCTTTGTGGAGCAGCAATACACAAGGGTAGCATTGGCCTTAGAACAATTTATCCATATTAAACTATGAATTATGGATTAGGTGCACACATACACACAGACATACCAATGCACGTATGCAAGATCACACGCACACATGAAAATACTCACTCACATACACCCATACGCACACACTCTTTCACTCAGTGACATGCACATGGTTACTCATAGACATGAACACACACAATCACAATAAGACATACACACGCAAACACTCTCTTACATACACCCATACACACACTCACTCAATGACACACAAATGGTTACTTACAGGAACACACACACACAGACACACAAACACACATATACATGCACACACACACACGCGTACATGCACACAAGTACACACACACACACACACACCACACACACACACGCGCACACACACATACATGTGCGTAAACATAAACACACACAGACACACACGCACGTGCACACACACACACACACACACACACGCACACACGCAAACATGGTATCACGTTTTGCCTCTGTGCTGCTCTGTTTCCCAAAGCCAGAGGTTTGTGCGAATGCCATGACTCTGGTCACCACTGTTATTGCAGACTCTAGACCAACATCTGGGAGGATGCTGGGAGGCCGGGATTTTGGGGATTACTGCAAGGCTCCCCGTGTTGACTCCAGCCCGCGCCTCCCAGACCCCACGCCACCCCCCTCCCTCCAGGGGACCCGGAGCAGGGCCACGGTCCCACAGAATGAGGGTCGGGGCTTATCATCTGCAAACACATCCTACAGGACCTAATTACTTTACTGCTCTGGCTTCGCAGGGGCGGCCACGAGGTCGTTTATCGAAAGCAGCGTTGAGTAATGGCTACGTGTGTTCAGGCCAAACACTCATTAGGGGAGCCACATTCTGTCAGCACCATGGAGTGATGGACAAGCAGCACTGGCGGAGTTTGGGGGGGGATTGGGTGCGGCAGGCAGTGAAATAACTGACTTATTCACCACAATGACAGCTTTATTGGTTTCCTGTCAGGGGGGTTCAGCCTTCGAGCGTAGTCTATCTCTCCAGCAATGTGTGAGGAGATAAGGCGTCCGATAGGCCCGTCTCTCAAGGCCGCGGGTTTGCCGTGTGCGTGTGTGTGTTCGCAAGCACGTGTTGCGTTCGCATGCACGTGTTGCGTGTGTGCATTGCTCAGACGAGCGTGGCGGGCAGCTAATCAGTCGGAGACATCGATCGGGGGCCCCGAGCCTCCTGCTGGGCGTCGCCTCTCCCCCGAGCTCTCGCCTCGATGGGTCGCCTGGTCCCGTGTCATTCAGAACAAGGCCGCCATCGATTGCGCGTGGAAAAAAAATCAGCCGATGACAGCCTCTGTTGCCGTGTGAAGACGGGTGACGGCTTGCAAAATAAAGTGCGTGGCGGGCCCCATTACTCTGGCCTTGACACAAGCCTGAGCTCTGCTTGCGAGCAAGCCTACTGCGCCTCAAGCCCCCGGCGTGCCAAATCTCAGCGCGCTCAGCTCTTATCCCCTTCTGGTCTCCATGACGGCACGCTCGACACCGCCTCATTTAATTACTTGGTAGCGAGTCAAATGTTTATTAAAAAATCTTAGCCAAACAGGCACAACAGATGCATTCATTGCTTTGGATCTGACACAACACGAAGCGTGGCTGTGGTGTTAGAGCTGTTGAGGGGTGTTTGTCTGTGTGTGTGTGTGTGCGCACGTGCGTGTGTGTCTGAAACTCTGAGAGTGTATCTCTGTACCTGATCTTAATCAGTCTGTGTGTGTGACTGTACATGTGAGTGCAACTGTGAGTGTGTATCTCTACATCCTTACATAATCTATGTGTGCGTGACTATATATGTGTGTGTAACTGTGAGTGTGAGTCTCTATATTCCCACATATTGTGTTTGTTTCTCTGTGTGCGTATGTGTGTGTCCTCTTAGGTGATGAGGAACTCTTCAGCTTTCACTCAAACAGCTGCACCACAGGTATGAAGTTTTCATGGGCTTGCAGCTGGCTAGGGAGTACCCAGAATCCCCTCTGAACTCTGGCTCTGACACTAGCGGGTTGAGCGGCTGTGGGGGAACACCCCTTCAGGTCTTTCTGCTGACAGAGCAGCACTGGAGGTGTAGACTGCTAGGAATGTGGACCATGTGTCCCTATGATACCAGTGCTTGGGCCTTTACCTGGTAATCACCCTACCAACCCCTATACAGTAGGAACAGTAAGTCCTGTGAAAAGTGACCCGCACTAGCAGAGCTACTGAGACACTCACAGCAAGGTGCCACCACACAAGGAGTCATGCTCTCAGAAACAACCAGCCAAAAACAAACAAATCAGCTAAACAGGCCAGGAATCAGTGGCATGGCACACGCTGGGAGCCTCTGTGCCAGGCTGAATTTCTGCGCCATGTTTCAGGGCTTCCAATTGGATCTCGTTGGCGGGATCGGTTGGACCGCCAATTGCATTCAGACTGTGTGCTGACCAATGGTATTTAAGAGCCACTAGCGAGCACAGTTCTGTTGCAAGGGCCTAGCAGACGGTAGAGCACCCTGCATACGAAGGGTTACATTCTCAATGGTGGTCCACATGTGGTCGCCCCCGGGCTTTCTGAAAGGCCCGTGAATACATGGAGAGGGAGAGAGAGAGGCAGAGAGAGAGGGAGGGAGAGAGGGGATGCAGGAGGGAGAGAAGGATGGGGGGACAGGGGGGGCGGGTTATGGCGCAGACCCATTCAGGGAAACTGAGGAATTTTAATCCTCTTTGTGCGTCTCCCAGCGATCATTAAACTTTTTAATATCAGACAAGATGAGAAACACAGGGTCAACGCCAGGTCACGTCTAGGAAAAATAAAAAAGCTCAAAAAAAGAAGAACTGGGAGGGCCGCAGCCAGTTCGGACTCGTTCCCTGAGAATCAGCGCACGGCGCTTGGGGTGCCATGGTGTAGCGATTCAGCTGTCATGATGTAAGCCAGTGACATGCATCCTCACTGCAGTCACTGACTTCATTACAACAAATGAGCTGTGAATCACTGCAATCTCGCTTGCCTTTTAAGGCAACATTGGGCTGCAAAATAATCAGAGATTTATTCTGTGGTTATTATTTAAAATGTACGCCTAAGCAGGGGCTTGAATTATTGTTCAAGTTTTCTGGAAAAAGGGGATGCTGGGTATTTGAAAAGTGAACCCCCAGGGAAACACTTTTAATTGAACGTTCTAGGCAAAAGAAGGTGCAACACAGAATCAGAAATGGTAGGTATATCCAACCAAGCCAGAAGCCACACTGCCCTTTTTTATCCTTTCTCTAAATGAAATGGAGCTGGGCTTGGTTAGTACTTGGATGGAGGACCTCTCTGGTAAAAATATATATATACATGGATATTGAACCAGTAGGGGGCAGTCTTCCCTGTGGACCATACAAAAAAGCAGCTTCTTAGTGGGGTGATTGGACATTGCGTGTAGGCATCATCCTCTCTCCGATGATGCCTTACACCAAGGTCCTGTGGTCACCGAAGATCCCATGGCACAACATCTGATCAGACCTGGCAGAAAATGGCTGCCATCACAACATCCTATTGGCTGCTTCACTGGACAACACTGTGAAAACAATGTCTTGGTAGGCGCAACAGAGAGATACTGCTGTTTAATCGTTACTTTAACCTGAGGGTGGACACTGGTAAGCCACAGGAGAAATGTGGTTGAATCCTAAAGTGAATTGCTAGAATTACTGTAAAACTGCATTCCTGAACATGCTGCCCCAACAACTATTTGGCTTCTTTTTCAGATTACATTTCAGATACTGGTTTAGGACAAGAACAATGGAAGGAACAGTCATGACAACAACCTGCAGGGTATGCAATCATAGAGAGTCTGTGGCATCCCAGAAACACAAAGCTCAATCTGATCACACCACACATACTGGAACCTGTAGTGGTCAAGCTGGGTTACCCCCCTAGCTCTAAAATACATCATCCAATGAGAGGATGAAAGGCACTACACAGGAGTAGCTTGTCACTGCATTTGAACCCTTTCACTGGAATTCATTTCCCAGCAGACATGGTGCAGGTGCCTTGGAATGTAGCTTGTGGTTTGCAGTTAGCATGAGCGTTAGCATGTGTTAGCGTGTGTGTTTCCCCTGCAGCACCCGGCTCTCTGCGGTGAGGTTACAGAGAGCCGTGAGGCACCGCCCCCCCCCCCCCCCCCCATCAGCACCTAGGCCCCAGCCCAGCCACTGGCGAAGCCACGCTTCATTTCGCTCCAGCAAGCTAAAGCCGCAGAGATTTCACAGCGGTTACGCTGGACTAATGACTACCGAGAGGTCACGGACGCCTGTGTGCTTAACCCTTTGGCTTCCTGGAATTTTGTCAAGAGCTAATGGCAAGCATGCCCCCCCCCCCCCCCCCACTTCTCTGCAGTACAGATTCCAGGGGCTTTCACCGGACAGAAACTTCTGTGGCGTTTGGATTTTATTAAATCCGCTTGACTGGGGACCACACCACAGTCGGATCACAGAAAGGCGCTGGCAGAACCGGGAAGGGACTTTCCCCCGGCATGTGACGGGGGAGAACTTTTCACACGACCGGGTGTAATAAAAGAGCTGCTTTTTTTAATTGTCGTGCCGCATTCCCAAAACCACCAATCACACCGCGTTACTTGGCCCCTCAGATTTTGGTCACTTTCGAGTCTGAGAGGGTTTCGAGCCGCACTGATCACACGCCAGGCTTTCCTGTGCGCCTCTCAGAAGACAGCTATCGAGTGCTATTGAGTGTCAGGCGTGGCCTTGTGTTCGGTCCCCCCCCCACCCCCGGGGCAGATCACGGCGCTCGGTGAAACGGACCCGCCGTCGGCTGAGCGGCGGGTGACACTTTCACACGCCCGCGTCCGCGTCTAAATTTAAAACAATCTCCCAGCAGCTCTCAGATTACATTCCTCCCACTATGAGAATTTCCCTCATATGGATGTATTGAGTTTATAAAAAAAAAAGAGCAGCATGGCTTTGTAACATCGCACGTCCAGAGGCTGCCTTTATCTGCCACGGCGCTGACTCCTCGCTTTGAAGCTGCGCTGGCCACAGAATCATGCTCTGCCTATCGTAGGGGGAGACTGATGCCTGGAAGGGCTTGGAAAGATTCCTGCTCAGCTTAAAGCACCGCTGACAGAACCCACACTGTAAACACTCCATTCCTCTGGCGGTGCGTGAGCCTTGCTCTACCTGCTGATTGACTTCACCTGTAAGGGAGGGATTTGATCACGAAACTTCTCCTGACCCCATTGGGGAAGACAATCGGCAGCTGGACGACTCACCTTTTCCAGATTCGGTACCAGCTGCCATGCTGAATGGAATGATGGGCAGAGACAATCTCATTAATGCTTCGGGTCTTGGGTGTGCTGTACCAACCCTATGTGCCCACGGTGCCCTGTGCAACACTGACCTCTGCTGGCCAAGGCACTCCACTACACATTGTAAAACAAAGCTAAACATCACCCTCTCTGGGGCCATGATTCAGGCCCGACTCACAGTGAGAGGATGAGTGTGACTGCATTAATTGTTATCTGTGAAGAGCCGCCACAGCAAAAATACAACCTCTTTTCTAACAGCCTCCGTATCTGTTTTCGGCATCTTATCTCAACCCTATCTCCAGAACAGGGCCCCCTGACCCGTGCTGGAGTGGTCTTTTGACGTCAGTCTGAAATGAAGTCTGCCTTTGGGCTCTGGAGAGTATGATTTACAGGTCTGCACTCATTGCCATCTTTGGAGAGTCAGGTCTAAAGGGCAGCTGTGCATGAGGATATTTTCCAAGAGCCAACAACAGACATTACTGCCACATGGGTTTCAAAGCAACAGAGGATTGCAGAGAAGCTATCAATGCTTGAGTTTATCAGTCTCATATAGCATATATATAATCAGATGAAAAGCAACATGTAAAAAGTCATTAAGGACTGGGAACTTCAACCCAGAGAAGTGTTTGGTTGGACGTAGCAACCACACCAAATGACCTTTATAAGGGTGTTTGATCAAAAAGTGGTCCGTCCAACCAAACCCACTTGTCAGGTTTGTTTTTCAGAGGGCCATTCTAGGTCTCCCTTTGTGGACAAGGCTCTTCTGTGTTAGAGGACTGTAACGTCTGTCCTCAGCCTTCACCCCCGACCCGCACACAACCTGCCGTTTGCAGTGTCACCGAGCTGCTGGCGGCGGGGACCGTAACGGGAGCCGTAACGCGGAGCCAAGTGAGGCTGCGATCTGTCCGTTCCCTCGGCTGCCGCGGTCCTTGTTCACGCACCACTGAGAAGCGAGAGGCTTAAGTATCCGACCCCGAGAAGGGCTGCCACAGCAAGCCTGGCCACTGTTCAGCGAGAGACAGAGAGAGAGAGAGCGAGAGAGTGAGAGAGGACGACAGAGAGAGATGGAGAGAGAGAGGGAGAGAGGATGACAGAAAGAGAGGGAGAGAGAGAGGGAGAGAGCACTACAGAGAGAGAGAGGGAGAGAGAGGGAGAGAGGATGACAGAGAGAGAGATCGAGAGAGTGAGAGAGGACGACAGAGAGAGATGGAGAGAGAGAGGGAGAGAGGATGACAGAAAGAGAGGGAGAGAGAGAGGGAGAGAGCACTACAGAGAGAGAGAGGGAGAGAGAGGGAGAGAGGATGACAGAGAGAGGGAGAGAGAGAGGGAGAGAGGATGACAGAAAGAGAGGGAGAGAGAGAGTGAGAGAGGACGACAGAGAGAGATGGAGAGAGAGAGGGAGAGAGGATGACAGAGAGAGAGGGAGAGAGAGAGGGAGAGAGGATGACAGAGAGAGAGGGAGAGAGGTTGACAGAGAGAGAGAGGGAGAGAGGGTAGGAAAGAGAGAGAGAAGGAAGCAAGAGGGAAAGGGAGGAATGGTAAATGAAAGAGTGAGAGGGAAGAAAGAGATGACAAGAGAGTAAGAAAGAAAGAGAGAGAGGGAAAACAATATCGATAGAGGTAGAGCGAGAGACCGAGAGGGAAAGGCTCACCCACTTCCTCTCTGGGCACTCAGTTTGGCTGTTTGTAGTTTAAGAATGAAATCAGGACATGCTCCATGGGCCTGCAGTCCCCCGGCAACCCCGGCAGGAATGGGGGTAACTTTGGCGGGATTTGCCTAGTGACGCTCGACGCTGAGCAGTATTCGCAAACAGCCGTGAAGTCCATTCATGCGGCGCGTTTTACAACAGGTCAAGCAGACGTTTGGCCGAAACGCTGGGCAGGGGGGACCTGTAAAAGCTCTATTCAGACAGTCCAAATGGCTTAGAGGCGAGCACAGGGCCTAACAGATGGCCAGTGAGAGCTTGTGCTCGAAAAGGCAACATGACGAAGGGACTGAGCCGGATATGGAAATTTAATTAGCATGTGACCAATTCTTATGATTCACTTTCACATATTTACTGAAATTTTTAAATTTTAAAAATGCACAATGTATTATCTTCGATGCTGTTAGTACCTTACATTAGTATTAATGTACTAATAATGTATTAAATGTATACCTATTAGATAACTGGTAAATGGTTCTAGTGCCATGTTGACTGGTGACTGAAAGGTAATCAGCAGGTCATTATGCAGAAGTCGCCGTGGACAAACACAGGTTTCACAGCACCGTACGCACCGCCGCTGTTGCTTGGGTAGCGCTTGCGGAATTTGGTGGTCAGCTTGGACCCTTTGTGGCGGCTGTCTGTACTCTTTTCCAGTGGGACGGCGCCGGAGAATGGGTCCAGCTGGAGGGCCACCGCGGACTCATCCTCATCGTCGTCCTGCGAGAGAGAGAAAGAGGGCATAATGGGGTCACATTCACTGACGGTACTGGACTGCAGAATGCCTCCCCACAGCAGTGTTTTACACACACATACACAGACACACACACACTACTGCAGACCAAATAACATTTCAGAGTTCTGTTTCATGTTCCTGTCTAAATGCTCCATGTGTTTCCCATACATCGTTCTCCATTGTATTAAATAACCATTGCAATTGTGATGCAAAAATAAATGAAAATGGCAGGTATTAGGAAAGTATGAGTGTAGAAGGAGAAAACCTTTACTACCATAAAATGTTTAATTCCTCTTTTTTGTGTAATCTGTGCTAACACACAGAGGGTTACGTTAACAAGCATGGTTGCATAGAGATTGAAGCAAACTTAAATGTGAACAGAAACACACAGCAGTTGCACAGAGCTATGGAAAATGTGGACCTGGGGAGGGGGCTCTCTGGGGCAGACATGCTGTAAGACCTCAGTTATCATGAGACAGGATAAAGACAGTACACAAGGCCCAGTCTTGTGATGATGCAGTCACGACCGTACACCCAATGCATACACTGTGATTGGCTCCTGCATAAAAGGCGGCACATTAGTCTGGGCATGACCCCGTTCCCTATCCTAAGTGAAGAGTAAACAAGTCACCAGGGTAGCTCTTGTAGCCAGACGGTGGGCCAACCCTACGTAAACAGGAGACACTATAACTCACAGGCCAGCAGCACCCAGGCTTACCTCAGAGACAGGCCCAGCCTGCCCCAGCGGAGCCTGGTTAAGCCATTACCTGCCAGACACAGATGCATCACCTTAGACACAAATAAATAAATCAGTCCTCGCTGAAAGGATTTGTCAGGAGGAACCACACACACTACAACACAGAGTTGCGTGTACACTATGCCACCACCAGGGGGCCTACACTGGTGTAGGTGTCTAAGGCCGGCCTAGTCCTGAGGCTAATCAGCAATGCAAAAAACTGCTTCTGAGTGCAAACGTATGACATGCAGAAGTTCTGAAATATTTAACTGTCCCTCTGGTGGAAAACAATCTGCTCAGAGGAGATGGAACAGTGCCAGGTCCTTTGTCCCCGATGCCTGTCACTGTCTAGTTAGACACTGAGACAGATGAGTTTTAAATCACCACACAAATGTCCTGCTCTAACATTCATGTATCTTTTTCATACTTTTTCCCAGAAGCACTTCTCATGTTACCATACAAACATCTTTCTGTAACACCACCACACAAAAGTCTTTCCACGCTGTGGTTGATTGTGTCCTGCAACACTGGAAAGAATTCGCCATTTATCTGAGAACCGTAAAGGAAGCGCATGCTGTTGATAATATATTCATGAAGAAAGTCTGAATAGTCTGTTTCAATGAGGTGGAGGTAAAAAAGGAGCAATGACTGCAAGGAGAAGGTAACACTGATGTTCATTCTTCCTCTGGACAGCGTTTAGTTTTTTTCCAGCCCAGAACTTCTCTTCTGCACACGTCTGCTGTTTCTCTTTCTCTCTCTCTCTCTCTCACTTCCAGCCCGGCATAGCCTTGGACACCGAATGTGCACTGAGGCTATCCAACATTCCTTGGCCCCCTCTCCTCTCCATTCAGACCCGCGTTCACCACGAAAGGGGAAAGGTATCTTAATGCGCTCTCGGAGGGGCAGTTTCTGCAAGCTGTAATCTTTGGAAGGAGCGCCTAAAAAATTCATCGTCTCTCGGCCTTTCCAGGCCCTGTTGCCTTCCCCGCATAGGGGAGGGCTACTTACCCGCAGCGCGAGAGGGAGGTCCTGAAGGAGTGTGCTTCAAAAACAAAAAACAACGTAAATCAAACGCTAACAGAGGCTGTATAGCCCGTCGGCCGGTGTAAGGGCCATGTGGTGGTCCACTTACAGTGTCATCTTTAAAGGTCTTCATCTCTATCTTTTATTCCCGGGAGCATGCGCACTCCGAAGCTGAAAAACGTTCCACATGGTGAAAAATTTAGGAGCGCATGCTGGGAGCCTTTTTTTTATTCCCGGAAATTCAAAACCACGCAAAGTCCCCGCGATGCCGTTCCCTTTCTTTGTCGTAAAAGGATACGACTTTTAATCAACCAAGGCCCGGATCGGCTGGTCGTCGTTCATCATTTTGGTCTCCCAGAATGCTGCAGGGAGGACGGCCAGGGTCGGCAGTGTCCGCCACTGCTGAGACGTGGAGGCTGCTACACACGATTTTTAATTCCACGCCTCGGCCAGAGAAGTCCTCTCTCTCATTCCACCTCTCAACAAAACCGCGGGAGCCAGGGTCGCATTGCTTAAAACAAATAAACAAAGAACGCACTCTTCGTTTGCGCGCTAGTTCCAAAGCATCCTCTGTCCAGCAAGCCAAACGGCAAGGATTTGATTATGATACTGTAACTAAATCCATCCCGAAGGAGCTGGCCACATGTAAGTTTGTACTCCTTCGCTGAGATGACTCTGTCTATCAGAGTCGGAGAAATGCATTTACATCGGCTGCGACTCAAATTCATCTTTCATACACACACTATCTGCTACTACTAGCAGCACACTACTGCCCCAGTGATATATGCTGAACGCCGTTGCTACATGTTTGACTGCTGTCTGGGAGTCTTGTAAGCAGGTCAGTTCATGTGAAGGGACAAACTACACAGTATCACACATAACTGATGGCATCTTCAGTGGACTGTGTGCCTTGACAGTGGGAGGGGGAACAGGGTGGACTGGCTGACTTTTGTGAGGGGTGTTCCTGCATATAACATGGAGTTTTAACTTATTATTCTGTTGTCTGGCTGAGGCTCATCTGTAGAAAATTAGCCTTTTCTCTGTGATGAACATGAAATGGGGAATCATTGTTTAGTGGTGTCATGCTGTTGATGAAGCAATGACCACACTTTGATACTGCGCTCTAAAGCTCCAGTTGCTGTGGCTGAAGAATGGAAGATTGAGTGCGGGAGATTTTTCAAAATCAACTCCTTCGAAGTGGTATTAACTACAAAGAACACAAGCAGACTTACATTCTATGTATATGTGCTATATCTGCATATTTGCTCTATGTGTGTGTGTGTGTGTGTGTGTGTGCATGAAAGTATGTGATATGTGTATGTGTATGTGCATTTGTGACTGGGCCTGTGTTTACCACATGTGTCAGTATGTTCACTCTGTGTGTGTGTGCGTATGTGTGTGTGAGAGTGAATCAGAGGAGTGTTAGCTCTGGCCCTTGTGTCTCCCCTTGATTGAGGAGACAGTTGGCTGGGGACAGGGATCCTCAGCTGGACATGAAATACACACATGAGTTGTCAGCACCTGGGCCTGCAAGAGCACTCTCACCCAAAGCAAACACCAGCCACCACCAAGGCACAGAGCTCACACCTGCCCAAAGCACAGAGCTCACACCACCAAAGCACAGCGCTCACATCACCAAAGTCCTCTTGTCTGAGAGCTATCTGAAAGCTCATGTCATATCACAATATAGGCACAAATGTGTGTACGCGTGTGTCATTGAGTGTGGTCGTCAAAATCCATGTTAATTACTGTTCTCCATAATCACAGGCTACTGTTCAAGGTCCATTTGCTCCTGTCTGTTACAGATAACACAGTGAGGCTAATTAGCATTCATTAATTAATTGGTTTAATTTGCGTTCGGTACCTGAATGTGTTTCTAAAGCAGTGGAGAGACAGAGGGAGGGGCCTTTACCTCAATGGCATCTTTAAACTCATCATCCGGATCCACTTCGACAGGCCCCTCGAGGCCTCTCCAGGACAGACCCTGCGCACAAACAAGGCAGTAAATTAGCACTCATTACACCACAGGGATCCCCTCCCTCAATCCAAGCCTGTGACCCAGACAACTCTCGCCGGTCTGTTACCTCCTGATCCCAGATCTGTGATCAGCAAGTCAGCAGTTATGTAATATTATTAGCTAAGCTCTGATCAGAGCTCTCAGATCAGCGAGGGCTCTCCACAAATTGATAGTACAGACAGAAGTGTCAGTGTCTGCCTGTTCCTGTCTGTCTCTGGGGTTCTCATGGTCCCTGAACACTGCATGGGCCAATGTTGTTTTTGGCGAGATTAAGGCTCTCTGCCTACAAACCTATTTGCCTATACATCTGCTCATATCTGCCCCCACTGGTCAAACAGCTGCACACATCTGCATACCTTGGTGCCCTGGGTCCTCAACTGCAGTCACTAGGGTCTCACCAGAAGCACTCTTTGTTTTGTGGATGAACTGGCCTCTCCTTGTGAATCTGCCCAAAACTAGCCTTTATGCTGGAAAGTATGAATGATTGAGTGTCTGAATGTTTTTTCAGCTCATTAATTGAAGTTCGTAAGTTCAGCTTTCAGTGAGCCTGGTGGATGTCAAAAATGTAGATGTAAATGCAAAAAAACACTTAATGTAAAAAAAACACACCGTGTCCCTCAAAGACCTTGCCACAAACCCAACTACACCTGGCCCCAACAACACACCTGGACATCCTCACACAAAGGGTAAGATGTATATAATACAAGATCCCCCATCCTTTAATTCAGTAATTACAGGTATAATCAAAGGTGTGTTTTAACTGGTTGCCACTTAATGAATATTAGAAGCAACAGGCACAATTACAAAATGCCGAGTTACTGCATCACATATTCCAACAAAAAATGTTGTGGGAACATGTGCCACTACATCACTGGGAGCAAAGCGCTGATTTTGGCCCAATTAACAAAAACCTTCCAAAAAAAGGAGACATCTTTTTCATGCAGTGCGCTGGGACCTATAAATTACTGGCTTATATATGACTAAACGGTGCCAATTCAAACACAGATCTAGGAGGAAATTCTATGAAGATTTACTGCTGGATGTTGAAGAGACACGTAACGATTGGGGAGGGATTTAA
The DNA here is from genome assembly GCF_013368585.1 of Megalops cyprinoides. Lineage (NCBI taxonomy): Eukaryota > Metazoa > Chordata > Actinopteri > Elopiformes > Megalopidae > Megalops > Megalops cyprinoides. The sequence continues at coordinate 28,735,960 of NC_050597.1, read as the reverse complement.
AAAAAAAAAAAACAGCGGAGGAAATCTGTGAAAAATGTCGACCTGCGGACAGCTCCGTACATCGTGTGGGACTGAAGCAGATGGGTGCCTGGTCGCTTGCTTGGAGCCTCGCGCTCTTTTTCGCCACACTGCGGGCCGAATAATAACCGCCGTTTGCCGGGCCTGGCCAATTGAGATCAGATTTCCCACTGTGGGGTGGAAGTTATGCTCGGTGTAAGGGATACTTACGCAACCCAGGGCGTTTGCCCTGTTTGGCCGATGGTCAGTCTGCTTATTACAGAGCGGGGCGTGCACACAGGTGCGGAGTGACCGGCTGCGGCATTTGTGGCCGCTGATGTTTGTTTCTCGTTTGGTTCTTGTTTTTGAAAGAACTGGCGACCGCCATGGATGATTGCACAAACGGGCACAGTGTGGCATCTAACAAAGCTTCTAGCCCTGCAGCTAGCTTCGTTTGTTTTGCCTGACGTCAGTTTGACGGGAAACGGGCCAAACTAGAAAACGCTTTCAAATATAATGAATAAAAAGCCATTAAAGTGCTTTCACGGAACCTCACTGGACTAAGCGCCATCGAAAATCAGGGCTCTGGTAAAATCATACCAAAGATAATACCAAATCCATAGCTGAGCTGGCTTTAGCTTACACTGGTGTCAGTTAGGTTTGGTTGAGGCGTTGCACATTGAAGAATAATGAGAGAACTAAGCAGCTGAATAGTCCAGAATACTAACATTGCACTGACCTTTTGACAGATCAGTTCTACATGAAAGCAAGCTGATAGATGGCCAAATCTGTTTTTCTGTTGCTACGATATAACACATCTTAATGTGACTCCTTTAATGCGAGGAACACTTTTAAGCCGTTCCAGCTGCGTCCCCTTTGATCCCCCGCTGGGGGATTTGCTGGAGGTAGTAAACAACGTTTGCCTCTTCCAAGCAGATCAGGGAACGGCACGCAGCCCCCCGGAATCAGGTCCCGTCCGCAGCGAGCGAGCGCGTGCCTCAGGCCTCACGTCAGCTAAGCGGCCGCAAATGTTCCGTTTGAAGACCGTTGGGCTTCCAAGCGCGGGGGGCTTATTGGGGCAATTAGCACCCGGGGTCTTGCTTTCTAAGGGCTTAAGTCTGGTAAATCCCCAGCGCCAAAAAATCGGCAACGCTTGTTAGAGCATTTTACCCCGCGGGTGAGGCCTTGGGGCCTGAACCTCATTTGGACGAGCCTCAGACGGCCTGGTTTGACTGGTACATAAGGAGAACATACCGCGGGACGTGCAGTAGACTGCACGGTTTTAAGGACCTAGCTGCTCGCTGCCCTGCTCCCAGAAATGATTAATCGCCTTGTTCATGGTGTGGACACCCTGTTCCCCGGTCTCGCGCCGTTAAGGACTTCAGCAGAGCGATAAAATTTCCCTGCGTCGAGGCCCCAGGTGGCCAGAGGCTGGCTGCCTCAGTCTCACCACATCCCTCTTCGTAACACACCGTCATTACTGTCAAAGGCCTTGGTAAATGCGGTGTTAATGAGGCCTCTGACCTAGACCACTGAGATAGTTTCAAAGTCTGGGCTTAGCCCACAAGTAAAGGGAGAAGGGCCACGCCTTCAAGAGGGAACGCAGTCATGCTACGCTCAGATCCGGGGGCAAACAGGCCCAGACCGCTAATTGCATTTCACGACTTATCCATTTATCAGAACTGTTTACCTTATTTGCCTTCCATTTACAGATTTATTTATCAAAGCCATTCAGCATAAGTGCCTTGCTCACCAGTCAGACAACAGCATCCCACCTGGGATTCCAACCTAAAACCTATTGGTTGTACACCCCCCCCCCCCCCCCTTTTATCTCTCCCTGTCAGCTGATGTTTTGGTGTGGACAGCTGGGAGTAAGGTGAGTTGCGTGGAGGAGAACTGTATGAGAGCAGAGGCTCCAGGCGGTTAGTAAACCAGCGCAGCACCCATGCCTCAGCCAAGCACACCTATCCACTTCCTGCCTCATGTGTCCCGAACAGGAAATGCTCTGAGACAGAAGCATCTCTCTCGTGTGTTATCTTTGAGGACCAGTTTTTGTTTTTTTGTAAGCTGAGCAGTAAAAAACAGTAAGAGCAGTAAAAAGTGTACATCAATTCTAAAGCGACTTTAGTTTAGTGACTGTTTTAGCAACTGTGTCAGTACATTTCCATTTCATACCATTTTCATTTCAATGACAGTTTAGCTACTGTTCAGTTTTGAAAGATTCATTAATGTTTCTATTTCATGTCTGTAGTAAACACCCTTACCACATTATATTTCAGTGTAGTATATCCTATACATCATTATACGTAAGTAAAATAAAAATATATATTTCCATTTCTATTTCCCTTTAAATATAATTTCCATGAAATGCAACTCATGAAATTACAGAATCAAACAGATTTCAAGAGTCAAGAAAGAATGAATCCTTCGGGTTTAGAAAATGAGGATCTTTTGGGCCTGAATTACCAGACCTTAAGGGGACTTGAAATATATCCCCTAAAATACTTCATTGTCAACTCTTTTGTCTCCGTTTTGAGGATTGAAAAGACAACTGTGTATGTCAGTGGTCCCTAACTGTCAGGAATACAAAAAGGACACAAAGGCCTACATCGCCATCGTTGTCGTTGCTGCGTGACAGGTAGAAGAGACCCCGCCTACATCACATCACACAGGATTGTTCCCGCACTCACCTCATACTCAGTGACAGAGGGGTTCCTGGCCGAAGCGGTGTTCTTCTGTGGTTTCTGGGGCGTCCCTGACACAGGCTTGAGCCGGCCCCAAGGGACCATGTCTCTGAACTCCAGGACCACTGAGGGGAGGACAGAGAGAGAGGGACAGATGGGACAGACAGGACAAAGAGTGACGCTGAGGTCACCAGGGGAAAGGCTCAGTGCCCGCAGCTCCGGGAACATCACTGCGGAACCTCCTCTGGCACAGCCATCCCATTTTGCAAAACATCCCTGTTTTTCTAAAATTAATCTCACTCTTACTCCATCTTGACTGGAACACAAAATTGTTATAATTATAACACAGACACACAGGTTACAAATAACGCAGATTTTGCAGTTTAAGTTTTATAGGTGACTGTCTTCATCTCCCATTTCTCAAGTCAAGATCATTTAAAAAACGGTAAACTCACAGGACAGCTTCGAGCGAATGTATCCCAGGCACCCATCAATAACGCAGCCCCTCTCAGCAAACCCATAACTCACAGGCCCATAACTCATGAAGCCCGTCAAAGCCCCATCCTCAGACGTACAGTATAGAGAGCAGACACGCGGTGCATACAAGGGAACACGTCCACAGCCCGGAATGTCAATCACCCCCCTGACAGACGCTTTCCCCCCTCACAGCGAAGGGTGGGCAGGAAGAGCTGGCTATCGAATTAGGCCGGCGGACGGCCCGGGCGATCACAGATAACCGAGAGTGATGGCTTTACCAACGGAGCCTCACTCCCACCTGCTCAAACGTTCAGGGGCCCGGCCCCTACCTCAGCCCCAATTCCAGACCGCCCCGGTGGAGAGACGCGCGCCCCTAAACCACTAATCTAATTATCCCCTGAACCAGAGGAATGGGGGGGGGGGGGGGTGTTGGTAGAAGGTCAAAAACCTCCATCCAACACGTGCAAGAGAGGATACAACCAGAAACGCGGTTGACTACAAAGACTCCGCGACCGTTACTGCCCTTTTCCGACCACAGAATTCCTTTTATATTGTTTTTTTTTTGTTAAAGGAGCATTTTTTTGCTCTCAAAAAATAAAATATAAAAAACGCCGCCGGCCAGTTCCATTTCCTTTGCTTTCTCTCTCGGCCGTTTTTATTGTCGACTTTTACGATCGGTCGCTTGGGACAGAGCGGACTCCAAGCTGGCTCCAAAGAGGAGGAAATCAGAGCGGTAGGTGCCAGGTTTGGTGTTGGAGATACCGCAGCGAAAGACAGAGGGTGAGAGCCAGGGCTGAGCTCTGACGCGGTCTGAGGATTAATGTGACCGTGCGTGCCGAGTGTCATCAGAGCGCCTCTCAGAGGCAGACCCCTGCACACAACAACGCGCACCACTCCAGTTGCGTCTGATAGATCTCTCTCCCCAAATGAGGTCTGAGCTGAGATTTGAGTCAAGGCACTTTTGGAAACACTTCAGAAACACTTCAGAGGCACTCTGCGGTCAAAACACACGGCAGACACACATGCACACATGCACACGCAAGCACACACACGCAAACGCTCACACACACAAACACCCAAAGTTTCCATGCCTTTCCTGCTGCTTTAACTCCCTTTTAGCAATAATGTAGCATTAAATATGAGGAATGAAATGTCATGCGAAAATATATTTTTAACATTTTGATCTTCAAAGTACAGTATTAAAGCATCGCACAAAAGACACAGAATAAAACTAGAGGAAAGAGATTGATTAGACTGATATTTATATATTAACCAATACATTTTTTTCATACAGCAATAAATACAATAAGCTCCATTTACTGGGCACATTAATCCCATGTACGTATATACATTTGTCTGGAAATGAAGAGGACAAAAAGCAAGACTCTTCCACAGTGTTGTCTGCCAGGCATTTATTTGGCCTTATGTCTACCTCAGTTCCTTTGCCATGATGAACCTTGATGTCAATGGGTCTAAGTTAGCTGCTGAGCTACAGGCATCTTGTCTTCAGTGAAAATAGATTTATATCCTCTGGGTCACACATTTCATATGTATTTATGGGGACAGATAGGGATCAACTATTTCGACTGGTACTGAGCCCAAAAAACACAGGAACGCTTATAAAGCCATTTAGTATGAAGGTATCTATTTACTATAAGATACCAGCAGATGGTGTTACTCCTAAGAATAAACTTAAAGTTTATTCTTTAAACTTTAAAGAAAGCCTTATAGTGCCCCCTAGTGGACAAGAAAATGGTCACCAACCGGGGAAACAATGAGAGGTGTTACACTGTATACTAACAACACCTAAAATGTTACTCTGATTAATGAGAGGACCAGATGAGTACCCTGAATTTGTTTAACTGGCCTTACTAAAAAAACACATGTTTGGAAGTGAAATACATCACACTTTAATCTCAATTAGAATTTAAAAATGGTCGTTTGTGGAATGCTGAGTCAGAAAAGAAAGACATGCAGCTGTAATAATGACATGCAATGTAGGATTACATCCCTCAATGGTATTCACATGTGTGTGTGTGTGTGTGTGTGTATGCATGTGTGTGTGTACAAACACTGATTTCTATGTTATGCATTTTGATGCTTCTGCATAGGTTTAATATCAGTTTTGCCTTGTCTTTCTGTCTCTTAGGTGATTGTCAAAGCTAACTGACATATCTCAGATCAGGCCCCCTGTTTCTCTGCACTTCCTGGAAAAGAAACTTTTGCAGATTTTCACCGTATTTGCTCCATCCCCTTTGCGAGCATTTTAGCTCAGGTTATGTGATCTCAATGAGTATGGGCACACCTACTCGAGCAAATGCTTGTTTGTCAAAATAGCAGCTCTTTTTTGTTTGGTGAGCTTCAAATGCCCCGTGTCTCCACTCCCTGTCACACAACAGTCTTGTCCTTTCATTCCCACACTGGGAGTTTTGGGATCTGAGGACTGGGGTACAAAGGTGTTGACCCGAACAAGGCAGCGTCTGCCATTCTTGTCATATATCAAAGGAATTAATTATACTTTATTATTATTTTTCTTGATTCATTTTCAACCATGTGTTAAATATAATGGGGTAGGCTGAGTGACAGGTGGGGAGGGGCAATGATTTAGATAGGGGGGTCACCTTTCAGCTCAGCAGTGTAGCTCCACCTTAGCTGGCAACTCGTGCCCTCTGGGTGTGATTTGGTTGCTAACTGAGCAGCACCCCTGAATCGTGCATTCTTGGCCTAAAGAATCTCCCCTCGCTGAGGCTGCAGTGTCTCTGCTCACCTCGGAAGAATTCTCTGTTCCAGAGGAAGAAGGCAGTGTTGAGTGCGGCCAGGGAGAGGCACACAGGTGCAGCATACAGGAGGCACAGGGCCGTCAAGAGGGTGCCGTAAAACCTGCAGCACAAGACACAGCAACACAACAAGGCATTACAGAGAGACAGAGAGAGAGAGAGAGAGAGAGGACTGGACCCAGATTTACTGATGGATTGAGACTGGACTTCAATCTACTGATAACATGACGCTGTGACTGAATGTCACAAAGTCATGTTATGTAATTCTGCCTCTTTTGAGGAATCTGTATAACCAGGTAAGGGGTCAGGTAAGGTGTTACATCTTCTGTACCCTTGTTAAGGTGACTGATGGAACAATCTGATGAGGACAAGCAGAGCAGAAAGCTGCAGCATAACTGTGCTGCACAGCCGCATAGCTGCCACTCCCCACTGCTATGAAGATATCGAGCCCATCGGACCCGACCCAGCGGGAGCATGAGGAGGCGGCGTGACCAGGTGACATTCCCGTCCGCCCGCCGCCGCGGCTGATAGGTTACTCACAGGAGCGACTCCACGTGGCTCTCCCAGTACAGCAGCCGGTGCACGCACTCCGCCGAGAGGCAGGCCCGCGATAGCATCTCCTCCAGCTGCCTCAGCCTGCAGGGACGACACCGTCGCTGTCACTGTCACTGTCACTGTCACCGTCACCATCACCGTCATCGCCAGGGCCTCGCCCTCAGCCCTTTTCACACAGTCTGCGCTTCTCCTGTGAAAAACATTCTGGTCCGGCATCATTCCTCCGGGTCCCACAAAGGTCATGTTCACCCTTACATAACTCCCCGCGCTCGCTGTTTGAGGAAGCAGAATGTTGAATGCTGATTGTAATCTTGCTCCGCTCGACAAACGAGAACAGAACAAGGTGTACATGAGAGCGTCTGGCAAATCACTGCTGACGTGCGCAAACAGCCAGATAAAATATGTGCAGGCTAATGGGAATTACTGCAAAATGATACTGGCTCCTTTTCTCTTTTTTTCAAGGCTGGTCTGCAGCACTTTGAGAGGGACTTCCCTTTTCGTGTTTACCAGTTTACACACTGGGCTAGATGGACTACAGCAATATGGTAAAATTCTCTTAAGGTTTTACCTGTGTATACACTGGGTAAAGTATATGCACTTCACTACCGTAAGGAGGTCATCTGAAGGTATTAGCAGTGTACTCACAGTGCCTTAACCTCCAGCATGGCCTCTTCTCGGGTCAAGGGGACTGTTCTGAAGTCTTGCCTGCTGACACCATGGTGTCTGTACCTCTGAATGGCCAAGTCACTCGCCTCTCTCTTGGAGCAATACTTAAGGTAGCCCAGAGTCGCGGGGGCCGAGACACACAGCAGACTTAGGAGGAGCCAGGCAACTGCAGGACACAATGATCCATGTTGTGTGTTATCTTAATGACAATATTTCCAGGGCAGCATACCAAGCAATCACTGCTATTTACATGCGTCTATGACTGTAGTTTTTAAAAAGTGTGCATTCTGCTTTACGCTTCACTATAATCACATCATAACTCATAAGATGCAAACAGATCTCACCTTCACTCAAAGTGAGCAAGAGGACATTCAGAAGAACACAGCACAGGAGTGAAGAAATGGGCGATCTCCACCTAGACATGAGAGAGAAAGAGAGGGGGCAATGAGAGACAGAGAGACATAGAAATGTATCATATATTGTACAGTATATAATATACAAAGACATACATAAATTACATTTTCAAGATAAAGGAAATAAATATTTTCTACAATTTATTCATTTATTTTATCAATTATTTTTCCTGTTTTAATAATAAATCTATGTTAACGGAGGTTAATAGTCATTTTGTTTGCATATTACGTGAGAAATGCTTTTGCAGTACTTATGGGGTCATGTCAATAAAGCTGGCTTGAATTAAAGTATTATATATACACCGATGAGCCAAAACATTATGACCACCTGCCTAATATGCTGTTGGTCCTCTGTGTGCCGCCAAAACAGCAGCGACCCACCGAGGCATGGACTCTACAGGACCCCTGAAGGTGTCCTGTGGTATCTGGCACCAAAACATTAGCAGCAGATCCTTCAAGTCCTGTAAGTTGCGAGGTGGAGCCACCGTGGATCAGACTTGTCAAGCACAAGCACATCCCACGGATGCTCAATCGGATTGAGATCTGGAGAATTTGGAGGCCAGGGTAACACCTTGAACACTTCATCATGTTCCTCAAACCATTCCAGAACAACGTGTGCAGTGTGGCGGGGTGCATTATCCTGTTGAAAGAGGCCACTGCCATTACGGAATACTATTGCCATGAAGGGGTGTACCTGATCTGCAACGATGTTTAGGTAGGTGGCATGTGTCAAATTGACGTCCACATGAATGGCCGGACCCAGGGGTTTCCAGGCAGAACATTGCCCAGAGCATCGAACTCCGTCCACCGGCTTGTTGTCTTCCCACAGTGCATCCTGGTGCCATCAGTTCCCCAGGTAAACGGCGCACACATACACAGCCATGCACATGATCTAAAAGAAAACAGGACTCATCGGACCAGGCGACCTTCTTCCACTGCTCCAAGGTCTAGTTCCGATGCTACGTGCCCATTGTAGGCATTTTTGACGGTGGACAGGGGTCATCATGCGCACTCTTGACCGGTCTGCGGCTACACAGCCCCATACGCAGCAGGGTGCGATGCACTGTGTGTTGTGACACATTCCTCCTGTAACCATCATTAAAATTTTCTGTGACTTGTGCCACAGTAGACCTTCTGTTGGTTCGGACCAGACGGGATAGCCTTCGTTAACCTCGCGCATGGATGAGCCTTGGTCACCCAACACCCTGCCGCCGGTTTGTGGTTTGTCCCTCCTCAGACCACTGTCAATAGGTACTCACCACTGCTGACCGGGAGCACCCCACAAGCCTTGCCATTTCAGAGATGCTCTGACCCAGTCATCTGGCCATAACAATTTGGCCCTTGTCAAAGTCGCTCCAGTCTTTACTCCTGCCCATTTATCCTGCATCCAACACCTTGACTACGAGAACTGATTGTTTGCTTACCATCTAATCTACCCAGACCTTGATATGTGCCCTTGTTTGGAGATGGTCAACGTTATTCGGTTCACCTGTGAGTGGTCATAATGTTTTTGGCTCATCAATGTATATACAGTATATATATATGTGTAGAGAGAGAGAGAGAGAAAGAGAGGAAAGAGAAAGGTATGCCACAAAAGCCTTGGCTACCAGAAGAAAGGCCAAACATCATTCTGTCTCACGATCCAAGCTCACCCCAAGAGGTACTTGATCAGGTCCCATGCAACATTGACAGGCTCAAAGAAGATCACCAGATTTTTGAAGGAGGTGACCATGTTGAAGAGGTCGAAGGTCATGCGCCTGGGGCTGCCGGGGTCAGCCATCACCGTTGCCTCTGCCCCCTTACCAGGCACCTGCAGTAGCCCCCCACTGATCCCACGACTCTGAGGCATCTCCTCATCCACCGATGTCCCAACCTGGAACGAGCCCGCTGGCTGACGTCAAGTACATTCAAAATGGCCAACAGCGGCTCTTCACAGAGAAGCATGCAGCATGTTGCTTACACCGCACAGATCAGGAAACATTTACAGGAAAGTGATGTAGGAGGAATGCTACTCCTGGGAATTTGATCTGTAAAACGTTATTTAATCATTTTTAAGGAGCTTGTTTAAAACGTGCAGTTTAGGCTAACAAACTCAAAGAATAACCTGTTAATATATGTGTCCTTGGACAGGGAGAGTATGATAATAGCTCTTCCATAACTTTTACGTAAATGAGACAGAATGAATTTAGCGATTCTGCTATTGCTGCACAATCCAAGAATATAGTTTATGGTATTGCCATGTATATTGTATTGCTGTGTACCATAGAAACTGGCCAAGCAGGTGTAAAGAATGACGGAAGAAGCTCACACTTCTTGCTAAATAAATCCATCTTTCGATCTTGTTCGCTAATGTCTACCAAGTCTGAGACGGCAGAGCGATCGTAAGCTACTCAGCCGGTTAGTTCATGTATTTATGAGCATGCAATCGGTGTACAGGCAAAACCGATTCTTTTAATGCCTATGACGAGCCTCATGCAGCTGAAGTAAACACACACTTTAAGTAGTTTGGCAACTAAAAAAATTGCCTACCTTCTTATGCAAGGTGATTTTTTTGTCAGACTTTGCGAATGCGCCCGTTTCCTCCTGTCAGTTGCCTTCCTTCGCAGAAGAATAGATCTTCGGGGTATGGGCTGTAGTGTACTGTAGGTAAACTCATATTCGATGCAGCTCTGACAGGGAACTGGTAGTATTCTGTTTCCTCTGTTTACATTTTCTTGACACTAGTTTTGTTGTGGCTGCTACTTCCAACTCAATCCATTTCACTACAAGTCGTACTTATCTGGGTTGTAGCAAATAATGCATGAAAAAATCCATTGTGGATATTGCGGTGCTCTGATGAAAATACTGGCGTCTCTCGCGTTAAAAGTTATAATTGATGTCCAACGATGCCTTTGGATGTGTTATGTTATTTGTCTGCTTTCAGCAGAGGTCTTCATCCAGGTACAGCAACAGCTGAAGTTTTGGCAATGGATATGAACTTGCAGCGAGGCTTATAAGTGGGCGGTCTTTTTCTGCGATCCAGAGAGCAGCTACAACCACATATTTGAGGTGGCTAATCTGGCGATGAATCAAAGATTAAATACTTAAGATTTTAATCAACAAAGGCATATGCTTGCCAGAGATAGATATTTTCTTTGTTTTTCTTTCTCCTGCCAAATCGCGGTCCTCGCGCTAGGGCGCTGTGAAATGCTAATTTAAGGTGAAAAATCTTGATTTTTTGCGCGCTCTTTTCCATCACAGGTCTGTCCATAGGGCCTGCTCCTCTCCATAGAAACATTAATTATGCGCAGGGACACGTAATTCCGGGGAAATCGCCGCGCTATACCCTGGCTGTAGTGTTTTAAATTCCCTTTGAGGAGTGCGTAAAAGCGCTGTTGTCAGTCATCTGAGAGGAGACACCGCATGCCAGCACCGTCTCGCCGTGGTCACATAATGAAAGCTACACGCGAGTGAGGCCTCAAGGCGGGCGCAGGTTTTAGATGGCCCAGCACGTCTCATACTCAAATAGCCCCGGGGGGCAAGCAACAGTGGGAAATTAACACACGCTGAAAGACAGGATGTATGACAATCCTAAGCGACTGTCGGCCATAAGCATGATAAATGTGTTTATACTGTCCTGTAACTCAATGCTAGTGAAATTAAATGGCTGTTGAAGTGGGTTGAGCTTCATTTACCAGTGGTAACCAGAGCACAATGTAGGTTGTTAGAAATAAAGTATCAACTAAATAAAAGGTTGAATAATAAAGAGTATCCATATGCACTGTCATTTGTATGTGCTTTGTAACCCTGTCTGCAAGTTCTGTGATGCTGTTAAAAGCCCGTTAAAATCACATTATCAACCACCTAGGGACAGATGGCTGGGTGCTTGCTTTCAGAGATTATGGCAACAGTACTATTTCAACAACAGCAGTGGCACACCCACTCAAAATAAAACCAAAGCTGATATCAAGCACCAAATCAAACTCCCTTGTAACACCTCATTTACAGTATAATTCCTACCAGTCGCCCCTTATCATAGTCCAACGTCATCATTGAGGGAACCAATGAAAATATTCGCATGAGAGCCAATTAAAATGTAGGCAGTTCACAGCTGTGCCATAGAGCATATGTCACAGGTGCACATGCCCCTGGATTCCATCAATATTTGTTCTTAACATTAACTTGAAAATATATGCAGGTGCTACTTTTTTAATGAAAACACAATTTATGAAGTAATTATGGTAACTGCTGAACCTGCAGAACTGTTCTTGTGAAAAAGTAAGTAATGCTTGCAAATTTAAGTACAAATGTTAATTGAATCCAGAGGTTAGCAATACCAATGACTTGCAGTTTTACAATTCTACATTTGCTTTATTCGATAGATGGTTTTCATTAAGTGGTGCTACAAGCTACCTACTTGACCCTTGTTTTTGTCCAGAAAATGAAGAAAACTATTTTGTATGTGATGGCCTTCAGACTCAAATGTGTTCACACCCCGTCAGATCTTCTCTTACAGTCCTCCCCTCCCACATGTCTACCACTGGGGGACAAGTTGGACAAATGCAGCTAGAGTCCTCACAACAATGCAAAAAAATATTTGCTGTTCCCACTTTTGAAGTATTTAACACCTTTGTGATTTCTGTGGAAGAACAATTATGTAATCTTGCACCTCTAAAAAGTATTTGACACGACATCTAAAAAGCAAACATTCAGGTTTACTTACTGCAATGCAATGCCCTGCTGTTCAGCATTCATGTTGATGATAGTCCAGCTCCTGAGCTTATGATTGGACCAGGTGAGTTTTGGGCGTGGCCTTCATCCTCAGATTTCCCAGAAACAACTAACACAGTGAGTGGTGTCGCCAAGCTGTCTATTTTGCATGCTTAGTTTTTGTGGGAACACCGCTTTTCTTTCTTTTGCTTTGAGTTTATGTAATGAAACTGTTGACCAAACACAGATGACCAAACATCCAGCAACCTACTGCAGGCTAGTGTCCGTGATCTTTACTTTATTTTACTCTGTTTCATCTGAATTCATTTTACTTTATCCACTTATGTGGCTTCAGTTCTTTAAATTTTGAATCTTTTTTTTCCACTTCCTTTGCTCTACTATTTCTTCTGCCTCCTTTTTTTCTCTCGTTGGTTATAAAATTGATGGACTTTTACTAGCTTGCTATATAGTCACTGATAGCTTCAGTTCATTGTAATTAGCCTCTCTGATATTGGCTTTGAGGAGTTCAATGAATCACTTGCTGGCGTTTGTGCCCGGGGGACATCATGAATTTGGAGAGTGAGTGTACGTGAATTTTAAGAATGTTCCTCATCTTCATCATTTTTTAGATATTACCTGTCAAGGTGATTAGAACATACAGTAACAAGTTTATTTTCTTATTTTCAGTTTTTTAAATAATTATGAACCATAAAACTTTCATTTTCACATATGTTGATATTTGTCTTGATATAAATACAAGCCAAAGTGTGTGTGTGTGTGTGTGTGTGTGCGCGCGTACACACACACATTTTTTTAAACTAACAGCAATTTAGATTGGCATGAGTCTTTATTAAATCAGATTTTCTGCAGCTCAATATCATCACATATCATTTCTCCCCTGTATTTCAGCATCACAAGTCTTTATTGTAGTCCATATATCCTCTATGTTAGTCAATAAATTATTTGCACTTATGAATTGAGCCTTCTCAATAAGTTGGGGTCTGCTGATTTTAACAATTTCAAAGCAATGACAATGAGGTGTTCTTCCTGGAGGTGTTAAGTAATGGATTACATGCTCTGGTAGCTGTACTTGAGTAGTTTTTTCCCGGCTACATGAGAAAGATAGCTAATGAAACTACACATTTTGTGCAGGTGTGTTCTTCCTTTTTGATAAATGCAGACAATTTTGCAGAGGACAGCTCAGGTAATATAAAAGAAAAGATCCACACTTTTGTCATTTACACATTGTGATAACTGCTTAAAAATTGGCAAAAGTACTTTTACTCAAGTATTTTATAATAAAGTTAGTTCTTACTGAAGTAGTTTATACCACTACTGTTGTCTGAAGAAACAGTAATTCTGCTTGAGAATTATTTATAATATTTTATTTTATTATATATTATTTATAATACTCTTTCCACCCATGACTCCATCACATGATCCATATTAATTCATATTCATTTGTGCCATTTGACAAGATGAAACATTTGACTGGCACCAACATTTAGATAATGCACAAATGTGACAAACAAGGTGATCTTGCATTGGCTGACGTTAAGGATGGCTAAACTTGATAAACAGACTTCACGGGACAGAAAAGTGGAAAAACGTCCGCTAACATTGTTCATTGGTACAGTGAAAACTTTGCGGGGATAAGGTTAAATGCACTGCAATAATGGATACACTAGATGGCAGCAGATATCAACTGCAAATAAAATGACCGCGCAATCGCTAAGAAAATTGAGAGGATTAATTCCATACAGAGACGGATAGAGTACTGCTATCCGATTTCAATCTAAAACTATTGGTATCACGTTGTCCTGTAATCTGATAACAGCCGAACAGGAAGCACACCAACAGTTTAGATATTGCACTGCGTCAAGGTGTCTTTGTACTTTTCATTCACAGTTTTCCTTTTGTCATTTGATACATAACTTTGATACATGTGATACATTTTTCTCCTTTCCTCTTGTTGTATGAAATGTTCTACTCATCATGCTATACGAGGTAGGCTGTAAGGGATACTTGGTGCAGGTTTAAAATGTTTGGTAGGAGCCAGCATTTTATGCGGCTGTTGTATATTAATCTCGATGTACACTGTTTGTGTATAAAACCAATAGGCCTGTTTATCCACTAAATGTCCTCTTTCCCTACAGCGAAGAGCGATCTCCATCCCTATAGATTTCGCAGTCGCATACATCATGTCGTCCAACACCGCATGTAGCACACTGAACAATAGATCAATGGGGTTTAAGGTCAGGTCGCTGGCAGAAGGTCAAGTTCACGGTTTCTCTGTTGCTCGACGGATTTCATCCCCCCCTAAACGTATCGTCCCCCCTTAATTAAGACCCAGTGTAATTAGTCACATTCTACGAGACCACTATGAGGACACTTAGGTTCGCACAACGTTTGCGCGTGCTAAAAAGCGTAAGCTCATATGAAAAAGTTCGAATAGTGGGAGGTGTCAGGAAATATTTTTTTTTACCGGGAGCGGACAGCAGACCACCTGTGGTCGAACTAAGAGAGTTTAAATTTTTGCTTTTCTTTCGTTATTGCTTTAAAAGCCTTTCTACAAGATACTCAGTCCTTTGCGTTTCGCAGAACGCCCGAGAAAAAATCAATGGCGCTGAGAGTCAAAGGACGGCTCGCAGTCAACCGGGCTGCTTGAAAGTCGGTTCTGGGGCTGAGGCGAGGGGAAGGAGGGGTCTTCTCTCGTTCTGCAGCGACACAGCCGAGGAGACGACAACTTGGCAACCTTCATCAGTGCAATTTGTCATTGACTTTGACAGTGCAGTGCAGCTCGATGTCAGGTGTAGAAGGCGAGGAGAGGGAAGTAATCATGACCCGAGTTCTGCGAGGCGACCCCATAAGCCGACGCGTTCGGCTCAGCACCTTCTCGGAACAGAGAGTCCCAGCTGTGCCCCTAGGACAGCTGATTGAATTGGACATGTAAAGCTCATGCACCGCCGGAAATGAAAATCGATCTATTAATTTGATACGAGCGGCATGTTTCAGCACCCAGAGCAACTCGGTGGTTTCATTTAAAACAGTCCGGGGCCCCGCTTTGGGGGCCGATGGGAAACCATTTCATTTTTCTGTTCGCTCCTCGGGTGCCTAATGAGTTCTTCTCTTTGCACGGACGCGGGGATCCATCCGTGCGGCAGCCCGGCCACTGTAAAGAAGTCCTGCTTGACCTCTGGAGAGAGGGGGAGAGAGAGAGAGGGGGGGGGGGGGGGGGGGGGGGGGTTGGAGGTGGAGCTGAGCCATCAGTGCCAGCACCTGCTCGCCGCAGCCGTCCTCAGACCCGAGCGCCGTCCCGCCAGGCGTCCTCCACCTCGGCTGCCCTCGCTGCCGAGTCACACAACCGCGGGCCACGGGGGCTGTGAAAACAGAAGCGGGGAGTGGATGCAGGCGCCGCTGCGTGCCAGGACTCCGAACGGTGCAGTACAGCACTTTCCATTTAGTCCGTCTCCCGAATACGATAACGCGATCTGCAGTCGAGTCACTTTAGATCGACCCACAGAGCAGATAATAAACTGAAATTGCTAATGTGATGCAATTTTGGGGAATACAAAACTACATTTGACATCAAAGAGTGAGATTTAAAAGCTCTGGGAGAAACAGAGTGTGATTTATTTGCAGTTATGGCAGACGTACATTGTCGTCAGCGTTCATGCTGACTTTATGATGGTTTTCCTTAATGCGCCAACATAAAGGAAAACCAAAGGCTGGAAGGCTCGCCTAACTTTAGCATCCAGCGTGGTAATCAAATGCTGCTGAACTCGCAGAGATTCAAATGTCAGGAAGAATGCAAATATCACGTCTTGGCTCTCCCCGCGTCCCCTTGGCGGCGCAAATTGGCTGTGGTATTCATACAATTTCTATTTGAAACCTACAGATTAGACCTCGCGCCTCAAGTTCCGTTTATCAGCGGAAGAAAAATAAGTTCGTCGTTAATGTCAGGAAGACACTTCAGTCGCTGTCCTCGATCTGGCTGAAATAACGAGACTTGAAAATGCTTTGTGCAAAACATAAGCCAATGATTAATGAGCCAGTGTTTCAGCCCATCCGACATGTGATCTCACACATGTTAGAAAAATGCGTCCGTACCATGGTTCCACAGGCTGCTCGTTAGACATGTTGATAAATTGGCTTCCTCTGTCTTCTTCCTCGTTTGAATTGCTTTGTGAAAGAAAAGATTGGCTTCTGTACTGAAGGCAGCCATCAAATCTGTTGAAAGCATGTAATAGGGCCTATTGTTGTGGATGAATGTTCTGCTCAGCCCTGCAGTGAAAGTAATCATTTTATCAACAGAATTTAAATAATAAAGCATCAATTTATAAAAAAAAGAAAACTATAGGGTTACAAGATTGAATAGAGAATGCTAAAAGCAACTTATAAATGCAGAAATGGAATTTCACTCTGTCAATCTAATGCAACTAAGTCACCCATAATGCCTCTTTTTAGGCCATATACCACAACCTTAGCACGCAGGCTGTATATAATACACACTATATAGATATGTAAACGACAGCTACTGGTCAGAGTTGATATTTCTATACCTACAACGTTATAGAGAGGCTGGATCCCCATATAAAAGCAGCTACATTGCATTACATTTCCATTATTTGTGTGTTATCAAAAGTGATTTACATATCTTACATTTGTATATGTTATACATTTATACAGCTGGCTATTCCACTGAGGTAACTGGAGTTGAACACCTTGGGCCAGGGGTACAACAGCAGTGGCCCACCTGGGAATCGCACCAGCGGGACATGATTTTTCCCCCTACGTCACACTTCTGCCCACATTACAACAACCGGAATTAATGTTACTTGGGCAGTCTACCAGCGATAGCGATCTGACCAATGGCCAGCCCAATTTCTCAACTCGATATCTGTGTTTTCTTTCTTTTGAGCGCAGTGGGAAGTCAGCTCGGGTTTCTCTTCAGGGCACCAGAAGCGACTGTTCTTCATTGGCTCCGTTTGATTAGAAAATCAATTTTATCCCCTGCCATTGTGTTCCGAACAATTTTGGCACCTACTCCGCTCTTGTCGGCTGAACATTTTTCTCCGCTCATATTGATTTTAAAGGAGGCAGTCCTCAACAGCCGACGCGCGCCCATTTGCCGAAGGTCCGCATTTGTCCCCAGAAGATTCCCTGCATATCCACTGTACATTCAACGCAAACAGCGCGCTGGTTTACTGGAATGACTCAGGATCATGCACGTGTTCCACAAGCAACCTAGAACATGTGTTTAATGTTTGGGAGTAGCTACAGCCGCCTCGACAACCAGGGTCAACTCCTAGCGTTGACCTCTGCATGACTGGCAAGTGGAAGCAGCATAAATTCACGCGTATGAATGCCCAGTGTGATTACACATGTATATGCTGGATCATAGCTTTTGCACTGTTCACGCTGCTTATCAGACCAGATGTCCTCTTATGATAAATTCCCCTCCACTGATGATGATAGACAGTGACTTTGTGAACAGAATTGTCTTGCACTTATTGTTGTCCAAAATTTCAAAACAATGAAATCACACATATCCCATTTTATTAGGATTACTGGCTAAATATTATTTTATGTAATATTATTAACAATGCAATGCCATATATTTGTTTAACAGATGCCCTTGTCTGTTAAGGGCCCTAAATAGCATTTTTATATAATATCCACTCGCACAGCTCAATATTTGCTGGATATTTCCTCCAGCTATTCAGGTTAAGCACCTTGCTTAAGGGTACAGTAGTAGGGTCCTACCAAGGAAGTGAGCACTCAGCCTGTGTGGATACAAGTCCATAGCCACTGCATCACACATACTGCAGCAGCTAACGCTCTTGGTCTGAGATGGTAATTCAATTTAAAAAGCCACAAGATGATTAAGAGATTTATGGACATCATGCCATCGAAACTGATTATTGAACGAATTACAAAATTCTGAAAAGATCAGGCATTCGGTGTTTAAAAATAACGTTTGGGAGAGTCAGAAAAAAGCGAAAATGATACTCAAGTAACCCTGTAAATAAGGCACGCACATTGAACAGACGCGCTTTACAATACGTTATGCAGTACAGAATTACAACATGTACTGATTCGGGTCAAATACTATGAACATCTGGAAAAAAATGCATTATCTGAGGATATCATCTGCGTGACCGTTTAATACTGATAGCAGGCATTTTACATAATCTGATAGCTGCGTGTGGGTACACTGTATGCCACGCTGTATACTAATCCCGCTACACGCGCGGTGCCCCTGACGTCTATCTTGCGCTCTCTCCTTCCCTGCCTCTCTCACTCGCGCTCGCTGACGCGGTGTTTTGTTGTGGAAGCCAGTGCCATTTCAATGGGATGCGCGAGGAGCGGGAGCTGAGTTGAGGCATAGACCCTCTCTCGTGGGCGTCGTTTCGCACTCCAGCAATAGAGAGGGGACCATTGGTGATACCTGGATCAAGTGTAACTGCGCGAAGAGCTGCATATCTAAAAAAAAATAATAATAATAATAAAAACGTCAGCTGAGCTACGGCTTTCAAAACCCCGCGCGCACGCTTTAAGGAGAGGACCGAAACAAACAAAAAAAATCTTTCAGCAGCAACAAACCTCAACTTTTTATGGACGCATGCATATTTTTAAAACTAAAGCAACGGATTGATTTTGGATTGGGAAACAGGCTTTGTGAAGAGGCAACACATTAGTACGGAGGTGAGTTTAAGATGCGCGAGGGTGGTGAACGTTAGCGTTGTCAAGCCACCGAATGTGCTGACGTCGGTCCAGGGTGCAACTCGCTGTTGCATGGCATTTGGTTATGAGGTGGAAGTATTATCAACAGTTACCTTATTTTGCATTTATTCCTTCGAACTGTTTATCAGAAATGTGTTGAATTACGGGAAATCGGGCGTTATGCTTCCCGGTTTTACTGTGTCTTAACATACAAAGTCGGGTGGAAGTCCGACAAGAATTTCGCGAGAGATAAACAGTGCTCCACGAGG
This sequence comes from Megalops cyprinoides, assembly GCF_013368585.1. Classification (NCBI taxonomy): domain Eukaryota; kingdom Metazoa; phylum Chordata; class Actinopteri; order Elopiformes; family Megalopidae; genus Megalops; species Megalops cyprinoides. The sequence continues at coordinate 28,716,707 of NC_050597.1, read as the reverse complement.
AAGGCTTAAAAGTAAACTATCACCAACATTTCAAGTGTTGTGAGCACGACCAATAGACTCTTCTGGCGAACATGTCTCTGGAATTAACCTATTACTTATAGTATGATATAGTATTATGGGGGACACTGATAAATTAGGTATTACGTTTATTTTCGCCAAGTGTTCATTAAAACCAACACACGTCTGCCATATAGTATAGGTGCTTCATTTTATGATAGATAGTTAAACGACGGTACTTTGACATCTAGTCTGTTGTTAGAAGTATGAGGAAAGCTGAAATAGAACACATTTTGCCATCGAGGTAACACGTAAAGTTGCATTATCAAAATGCCATTGGGTTAGTACTTTCTGACAGTCCTGTATTTCTGGTTGGGGTACAAGTGTGGTTATTAAACGAAAATGCTACATTGCACTGCTCAACAGGGTTGTCCATAAGTTACCGACGAATGGTTTAAAGTTTGCTTTCCTTCGTGTGGACGTGACCTAACGCTTTTGGTACGTGTATCTCTTCATCTTTGCTTAGCGCAGGTGATATGAGAGGGGGACGCAATCTCCAAAGTAACAATCGTTGCTGTAGACAGAAGTTCTCTAAGCCAGCCTTAAAAGATAGTCTCGTCTGGCAGACAGTGTTTGAACGCATGATTCTGGTGTTAGGGTCTTGGTAATATTTCGCGCATTATCACTTGATTTCCCATTGGAAACTGCAGGGGGTCGCAACGTGCAGAAACGCGGAAGACAGCTGAAATGACTGACCCCGAAGCATATTTCATGCTTAATACCCAAGGCTCTGAACACAACAGGTGGTCTCAGAATTCGCCATTCACTTAAACCTAGCCCCTTTGACCATTTTACCTGACGTAGTGCATTGCCTCGTGCCTCTGATGCTATCTCCAGAGTAGGACAGCTAATGGAAACACTTCAGTCTATTAGGATCTGAGACGTATTTCTTTATAAGAGCGGAGATCACTCTAGATGACCCCACCGGCAAATGTAGTCGCCTCAGCAGCTGAGAAACACCTGTTTTAGCAGCCCTTAATGTGTGCACATTCAGCTTCAGCCTAGTAATTAGTTGGCTTCCCCTACCATTTGGCACATTTGTCGTAAAAATGTACTTCAGTGTGGTAAAACTAAATGGTGTTAGGTAGATGCATAGCTTGGAGGTAGAGTAACATTTCCTTCTACTGTGGGGTTGTTTGAGTCCTTCTTTTGAGTCCTCCTTGTGCTCTTGTCCATTATGTGTTCTGTGGACACCGCAGAATAGTGTAGAATATATAACTTCCTTCAGTTTAGAGGGGCATATCAATTTTTTCAGTACTGAAGATTCGCCAAAATGGACCTTCAGCACATTAATAATCCTTATTATCATTTACAATAGACCTTTACAGTTGACAAAAAGTCTTTTTCTCCCAGTCTGAATCACTGACGAAGCATGGATAAAATGTTCAGAGGAACTGAAAAGACTTTTCAGATCTCCCGAATGTAAAAATTCATCCTGTGCCTAATTCCTTAGCCGTCCTTATTGAAAGCAGGGTGATACATACAGTAGGAATGTAAATTTGATTGCTGCAGCCTGCTCATGGAACAAAGCCCACCTCCCCGCCTTGCCTTTGAATGGCTTTCATTTAATTCCTCGCTGTCTATTTTCCCGCTTGATAGCGATCAATTCTGATGACTTTGACCAGAAGTTCAGGTCTTTTGGAGGAACGCTGGGTTTTTCACTGGAATGGTATTGAAAACGGGGGCAATATCTTTGACTGAGGACTAATATGAGCCTTGGGATTGCCTGCTAGCTGGCTCCACTTTAAGTGTCGAATTAGATTTATGAGAGCGGTGTTTAAGGTGCGGCGTGCTTCATTATGAGCTCCGTCAGTGGTCCAGGTGGAAGGAGCACACACTGAGACGTGCGTATCAGCTTTGTGGAAACACACAGGGCACGGCGGCCTGCTGGCTTTACTAATTATAGCCATCAGTATTGGTGAAGTTAGCAATTTTAGCGGCGCAACTGCCACTGTGAAGTGGATATTTAAACTGCCTACACTGCATTGGAGGATTTAGCATCGGAGTTTTAACGCGTAGTGGAGCAGATTTTTCCTTTCCCAGTGAAAGTAAACCCCAGGCCTCACTGATACATGATGACATTGAGCGTCAAAGGGTGTCCATCAGCAGTGCATGTACCAGAATTCTGAGGTATACACATGAGTGCTTGACTCGCAATGTCTTTTGCGGTCCTCATTGTTGAGACCTCCTCTCTCTTGCTCTCTCTCTCTTCTCTCTCTCTCTCTCTCTCTCTCTCTCTCTCTCTCTCTCTCTTTCTCTCTCTCTCTCTCTCTCTCTCTCTTTCGCTCTCTCAGGGCATGACATCTGGCGTTAGCTGTCAGCGTTGTTGAGCGCTCTGCTGTGTCTGCCATGGTGTACCTGACTGGTTAGCGCGAAAGGCTTTAACTGGGATTATATATTTGTCTCCATTCCTCAGGGCTTTATCTCCCCAGTGAATAGGATTTCCTTTCTGCCAGCGCGTCTGTCGGCACTGAGCGATGCACTTGGCTCTCTCCTCTTGGTAACGTGTCTCCTACCCGCTATTACTGATGGTGCCCACACTGTGAAGGATGTTGAGCACCGACTCTCCTCTCTGCTGAACCGAGTGGGACGAATGATAAGGGACTGCGTTGGAATCAACCAGTCAACTGTCTGTGGGTGTGTGTGTGTGTGAGTGTGTGTGTGTGTGCATGCAAGTGTATTTGTGTGTGTACGCATGCGTGTGTGCACATGTGAGTGCGTGTGCGTCTCTGTATGCATGCGCATGTGTGTGTGTGTGAGAGAGAGAAAGAGACAGAGAGCTAAGAGAGAGTACTTAGAAATCAATTAGTATGTTACCAGAGGATTGCAGTTGTTTTTTAACTTTAGGAGCCAAGTTTTTCTTTAATGTGGAAGCAAAGTTGGCTCATAGTGCCAGGCTGGGCTCACAAACGATCTCCTAGTTAACATGATAGCTCATTTGATAAATAATAATTAGGCTGTGTTGAATGTGGTTGTTTTTTTAAGCGGCTGTTTCGAAGCCATAGCTTTGCGGCATGCACACTCTGTCAGGGCACCACACAGCAGTTCGCCACAGGTTATCCATCATACACAGAACACTGTGACCTTTTCGAAAACCATTAATTGCTTTTCTTTCGCTAATTGGACACAAGTAGCTTCTCGACAGTTCCTCAGTTCTCCTCTGTCATGTGACTGCACGATGCTATTTATAACAGTCACCTAAGTGGATCTTACATTGGCTGTGATTTGAAATGTAGTAAATGTATTAAATCCACAGGCCTCTTCATTATCGAGGGTGGGCTTTGTGGGATTTTACGGTTTGCTTTTTAGTTCTCCCGGTATCACTTAGCTGTATGAATATGTATGCCACGCCAGTATGTGGTTATTGATTAGCAGTGTTTTTATAGCTGAGAATACTGGGAGACCTTTTCCATTTTGAACATGTGCGATGTGGAGAAGCGGTCCACCAGTGGCAGCCTGCCAGAGGGATCAGAATGTGCATTGTTTTCTGTCGATGGAGAGGCGGAAAGCGAGATCAGGAGCCGGGTTTATGTTCGGCTGATATCACACAAACAGCCGCTTGCCGATCGCCGCCCCCCCTCCGTCGAGCGTCCAATTCAGATATGACTGTACAGCGGGTGTGTCAGGACAGAGAGACATGATGACAATCAGCACCAGTGCAAACAATATGGAGGTTTTTTTTTTGTAGGAGGGGGGTTAATTAGTTCCCTGTTTTTTGTTGATTGGTTGTTTACCAGAGGTAGTAGATAGAAAATAAGGCCTACAGTGGGATGTGTCTGAATATGCCTCTTATATTGTTTCAGAGCTGCTTTTTCAGACTAAAAAAATGGAATGAAGCCACTGTCCAGCACCCTGCTATTTTTGCAGCATGCTCTCCACATGTCATGACCAATTGTCTGATACCTGATTTCTTGTTCAACGCAGCGTTTGCGGCCTGTCGGAGGCAGGATCAGGAGCGTGCGGAGTCACAGATAGCGGTGAGTCACAGAACGTGGTGAGCACCAGCAGTGTAGAGGGGGAAATTTATGAACTTGGTTTCATAGCTTTTTTTTTACACTCTCGCTCTCTGTCGCTAATTTGCAGCGTCACATGAAGATAAAAGGGTAAAGGGACTGCCGGTGAGCGCCTGACCCACTCGCGGCATGAGCGGTGCCCGGCCCTGGCGGACACCTGTCAGGGCTGTTTGAGTATGGCGGGAAGGGATCGGCCTCGGCTTGAGTCACGGCCGCCTCTGTGCCCGTGCCAGCGCCCGCAGGTCCCAGGCCAGCCATTGCGTCTTGGCATGTCTGGACCTCGATGCGGCAACACCTCGGCAGGTGTCCCGCCTGATCCGAGTACATCACAGAATCCGCCTCTGTAGGGCCAGTGCCCCACTCGAGAGCGCTTGCCTCACTTTGGCTCAACCCATTTCCCAAGATGCATCTCCCCCTATAGAAAAAAAGGAAGGGGAATGGGCCAGCAGACCTGCAACATGGTGGTGCCTCCGAGCAGAACTTTACATTATTATGCACATAAACAAGAGGTCTCTGACTGACAGGTTCCCCAGTCAAGGGCATTGCTCTGTGTCCCCCCAGCAGTGACTGAATTAACGCTATTAGCAACAAGGCATCATTAAATCATCATCACAGTCATGTCGTGGCTATTCTTGGAGGTTGGCGTTTATGTTGAACTGGTTATGTATTTCTGTGTTTTTTCCTCTCCGATAAAACAAAGGGGTCGCTGCATTCCTGAACAGGGCTGGCAGCGAGGGACTCTAATTGTTATGCGTCCCAACTCGACGCACTGCACGGCCGATTCTCCCAGCAAACGGGATTTGCACTCAGAGCAATTATTCATTTATTTAATTTAGGATGTAAATATAATACGCAAATAAAAGCCATTAAGAGAGGGTAAAGGGGGCAGATATGGAAATGGCTGAAAACTAGAAAGATGAATGTTGGCCTTACCGTGAGGTAAGAGTTGGCGAAGCCTCCGTTCAGCCTGAGCAAGGTGTGCTTTTCCATCTTGATTTTGAGTAATGGCGTCGAGCTTTGCATCCTTTTGTTTCTCGCGAAGCATTAATCATTATGTTCGGTCACCGCCAAACCCCCAGCGTTTCGTAAGAAAATAAATAAATAAATAAATAAGTACAAATGTCACCCTTGCATAAATGTGTTACTCAGACATGAGGACCAAGCAGAGTGTGAAGGACTGAACAGTGGCCAAAGTCAGCAATGAAACAAATGACCTACTGTGGGCATCAAGTGGAAATGGTCGAAGGGCTCCTGCTTTGTTTGCTTAGCTCTCAATCCCCAATCAGAATGTATTATACCGGTTGTGCTAGCCAATGGGTGGTGTTGATGCTACTATGGTGCTTTATGCAAACAGCCTTTATTGGAGTGACTAAAATTGTCACTCCAATAAAGACACAAATTTATTGTGACTAAAATTCACAACAGGTCAAGCCATTTTGAGACTTTTTTAGCATGCCAAGTTATATCCTATTCTTCGTAATGCGAACAAGTAATGATGATGTGATGTTAAGTATAATCGTCTTTGATGGACACAAAACCTAGGGAGTCAGGGTTACATTTTGAGAATAAAAATTGAGCATGAATACAGTAAGTTAGTAAAAGGAGATCAGCATTCTGGTCACCTTGATTGCTTGAATTCATTGAAACATTGCTGGAAATGCTGGGGACACCCAGGAGATTTTGAACACCCTCCAGCTTAGAACCCCTCTGTTTAGAGCACTGCCTTGACACATTAGGGTAGGTACTTTGTCTGCCATTAAGCCTGCCTGTTGAACCAGGCGGTGTTGCCTTGCCACAGTGGGGACTCTTGGTGTCAGTCCTCTGAATTGTCTCCTCGTACAGTCTCCTCCCAGGGACTCAGGTTCACTATGGCCTCACTGTGAGGAGTGCCAGTAAATGTTGCAGCAAACCCCCCTCTGCTGGTTTGCACCACATTGACCTTCAAGAAGAAGAAGAGGCAGAAACATCTTTCTCTGAAAGGGCAATGGATGCTCTGTTCTGAGAAAGAAAAAGACAAGTCAAAATGTTTGGTAGGACATACCAAAGTTTTCTATTTCTACATGGTACAAGCCATTTGGTACATGTTATGCATGTCCAAGTCTTATGTCTGGTCTCTTTTCTCCAGTACCTTTCTTAAAGGTCCTACTCTACTGACAAATCATAGTAAAATTATAACATTTAACTAGTGATGATTTTTGCAGGCTTTCATTGTGGTTAGCTGCCTCATTTGCTTGGTAAGTCTTTCACACAGTGTAGCTGCTCAGACCTGATAATGAAGAGGATAATTCCTTGGTGGTTTGGAATTCACACATTTCTGTTGGAGAGAAACATGAGTCTTTCAGGAGAAAGAAAGCTTCAATGAAGAAATTAGTTTGTGTGCGTGTGTGTGTGTGCGCGTACACAGCCACACACAAACACATACGCATACACTGACACGGCAGCGAAAGGCTGAATTTACAGAAGTTGTAAGAAACTGCTTGCATTTTGGTGGGCCGTCTGTCCATTGCGTCACCTGAGTGAAGGCAGAGCAGGCTTTAAAGGGGTTTAACTGCACGGATCTGCAAGCTGTTGATGGCAAACATGGCTTGCGTTTATTTTCAGATGCGGCAAGCAGCGTGCTGTGAAAGGCTCTGCAAGGCAGGTCCGCCGAATACCACAGGGAGGTGGTATTTGGTAGGCCTCATGAATACGGGCTGAATAATGAATAGGGGTTAAATTGTTTTGAGGGCAAGCAGTCAGAGATCTCGCACGAAACCTACTGTGAGGGATCTAACTGAAGTGCGAGTCCGTCTGTCCCGTATGACTTGCTCCCCCTATCCCTCCCCCTGGCTTTTTCCAGTTCAGTTTTATTTATACTCAGAATGCTTTATCGGTATGAAATGCAGCAGTAAATATTGCCACAGCTAGCAAATATGTAGGAGAACCTGCCATACGGTAATAAAATGTGCAGTTGTTAGAGTTGTACATGAATGGTATGCCCCCCTAAAAAAATAAATAAATAAATAACGGATTTTAAGGGGTCACTGCCCCTCAGCGTAAGTGTCTCTAGTTGTTTCTTTCTCTCTTTCAGTCTCATGCTCAGGCTTAGACTTGCCCTCTCAGTCTCTCTCTGTCTCTCTGTCTTTCTCTCCTAGTCTCTGTCTGTCTCTTTCACACTTTTTCATTGTCGCTCTCTCTCTCTCAGTCTCTGTCTCTCTCTGTCTCTTTCTCACTCTTTCTTTGTCTCTCTCTCTCTCTCTCCCTCTCTCTCCCCTCTCTCCCCTCTGGGGCGGGAGCTTGTGTCTGCTCCTGATCTCGATGCAGTGTGACGTCCCGCTGCTCCCTGGCCGGGTGTCGCAGATCCCTCTCCCAGGGCTTTGGTGCCCTGTCATCCCCGTCATGCTTTTTCCATTCTTGTCAGCGGCCTCTGCAGGCACGCCGCGTGCACACAGGAGCGGGTCACGGGCACATTTAGAAGGGTCAGGGGTCTGAGGACAGGGACCCCATGGCTGTGTGCTGAAAGCGGCAATGTCACGCTGACACCTGGGCTGTGAGCGTCCCGGGTGAATCCAGGCATTGGGAGGAATTTGACACCTGTAGAGCATGGCACATGATTTGTAATTTAGCACTGTGGCAATTCAGTGAAGCATGATTTTTTTAAATGATCTATAGCACTGGTAATTATTCCATTATAAATCACTTTAAATAAGATGCGAGTTCTATCACATTCACTATCATATGCCTTTACAAGTCATTCTGACATTATGGCAATTCAATTTTTATCATTTATTAATTAAAGAACTCATTACCCAAACTAGGGATGTGAAATAGTATCAGTTACTTGTTAATATGTCTTATTTCTTGTAAGTGTACTATGTTTTTGTACAATTCTGCTTTAAGCAGATTGTGCTTGGTGCAGGAAACTCAATTGTTTTGACGCAACTGAACACTCTTTTAACTTTTAATGCATTAACACTGCAGTTCAGTCCGTAACTGATGTGACAGAAGAAAGTCTACATCCTGCTTATGGAAATTTTGTGCATTTGGGTTTCTGTACATAGCAATCTGGGCATGGGGGGGGGGTAGTACTGCCCTCAGAACCAACCTGAATTTCTTTAGTAAACATCTAGCTGTATAAATGGATAATCCCTTAAATGAGACTAAGCTATGGATACATGGCTACGCAGTATATCAGCACATAATATTCTAAATATGATATATTGTTATGCTGCATGTCATATAATATTCTAAATATATCATATCATGTATGGAACACAATTTTATATTTTATATCATATAAAAATAAATGACGAGAGTAGTGAACACCAGACAGGGGAGGAAGGAATCGGCACTAACAAGCAAGGAAATGTGCCCTGGGTGGGATTTATTAGATTCCAGATATTTCAATTAGGGTCCATTACTCTCTGAAATTAATTTTCTACAGTAGCCTCAAGCATATTAAATCTCCTTTCTCTCACAGCAAAACAATTAAGGCAACAGTAAATGATGCAGAGAGAGAGATATTGAGAACTGAAATAAACTTTAGTGTCTGGGCTGCCCCTCCTCCGCTGTGATGAAAAATCAGGCTCTGGGTATGAGTGAGGGATTAGCCTGCCCAGCTGACAGATACCTACTGCAGGATACCTTCCTCTCAGTCTGGGAAGGCTTACTCCATTTTGGTTTGGCCTGTAATGTCATATATTAGGAATTCATGGTTCAGCTGTAAAGCTTTGCTCAATTGTGATAGGGTTATCTTTCTCAGCCATGGCCCGATGGTGCTCGTAAGGAAAAAAAAAAAAAGGACACGCCCTTTTTCTGTCTTTCCCTGCCCTTGCCCAGAGAGGTGTGTGATTGACAGGCTTTTATCCAATCAGAAAGCTCACTAGAGAGAGCGGAATACATAGAGGTCAATAACACGACCTTTCTTGGGTGGGGTGTCTTGACATGCGACATCAGCGCAGTGAGTTAGGTGAGGGTCACCATCAAGCCATAATTATTCTCAGAAAGATATGGTACAAAAGACTCTTTTTCATTTATGAGTCAAAAATATTTTTTTTCTTTATGAGTCAGACTTGGCTTCTACATTGTCACGAAGTCACTGATTCCACTTTGATATCTAGTGCCTTTCTGTCTATTGTATGAAAAGCTCAACACATTACTACAGCACAGTAAATGAAAATATGCAAGCAAAGGCTGTCATTCTGTACTTCAGGCATGTCAGTGTTTTTTATGCTTGGATCCTTCTCTATAATGCCCCTTTATCACTGTTGAGTTGGAACCATATTATGATATTTTAAAACTTATCTTTAATGAAAATGCATTATAATACTACACTATTTTATAATGGTGTTCTCTGTAATAGTATCACTTTGGCAACACTTGAAATACCTTACTGTGCCAGTAAAGCATATTGAATTAAACTGAAACTGGAACTAGGCTTATTACTGATCCCAGATAGCTGTCTGTTGCCCATTTCCTTCGGCGTGCTGGTTGTCAGCTCAGTCCTCTAGCTACTGTTGCAGACCCGCTCACGGCAAGCTGCCTGACCGTGGCACGCTCCCATTGGTGTCGGCGCTAAAAAGAGCAGTGTGGCGCGCACCAGCCGGATGCGGGTGATGCAGCAGTGCCATGCAGGGCCAGCCGGGCTGGTGTTAGCCTGGCTCCCTCTCCGCAGTGGAAACTGGGTGCAAACGCGACAGCAAGACGGCTAAGACTCTCCACGTTCACACAGAGAGGAGAGGTGCACGCGCTTAGAATACTCACGTCACAGCACTGTACGCTGCTCATTAATTAGCTCTGTCGTCTGTTTCCACAGTGGCTACAGTCAGCTTTTGATGAGAGAGAGAGAGAGAGAGAGAGAGGGAGAGAGGGAGGGAAAACAGAAAGAGAGAGACAGAGACTTGAATCCTCAAAACAATAAACGGGGGGTGGGGGGAACATGCTGAACCCGTTTCTCAAAACCAAACACCCGGCGGGACGGAGTCAGAGCGGAGCATCCTGGGAGCCCCGAGCGGAGACACAAAGACAGCTTAGACCACTTGGCCTCCTTCACGGAGTGGGTGCAGGGGGGGCGGGGGGGACTGGGAATGCAGGCCCGGATCCTTTTCATCTCCTCGTGCCGATACATTTTTAATGCACTCGCTGAAGACGGCGGCACTAAAGCGCTCATGAGCTTTTCAGTGCATGGTTATTTTAACGGGAGATTTCGGTGCTCAGGCATCTGCTCGGGAGAATCAGCTCTGTCAGTAACGTGTGAAGCAGAACCCGTCTCTTTCAGAGAGGCGCGTTTTTGACACTTTTGAACATAGACTCTTAAAGGAGTAAAGACAGCAGAAGTAGCTCATTCTTTACCAACCCTTTCCTTTGTAAGGCCCTTACTGTAAGAATGTTAGCGGTATTTCGCTGAAATTCAGTTAGCTATGGGCGGGGAAGCAGTCAGTGGCAAAAAAAAGTTGCACTCTGTTTTTGAGCCCACTGTTTAATCTATCTAGCCATTTATAACTAATCTAGCCACACAACATGTTGTCCTTAACCTTGATTAATGAGTTATAAGAATTTGTTTCAATGCATGCACATGATCAATATGATTGATCAATGATTAATGAACAGTGTTGTGTGAGCATTGTAGGAACATTACACATTTGTTCCTGTAATATAACATACAGTATTATATAATGAGAATAATAGAAATATAATGAGGATAAAGTGCTTATCAAAAGTATTGGCTAGCATCATTAGCTGTGTGTTGCCTGGAAGCAGCCGAACCTCATTTGTCTTTGCTTTACATCCACTTATATGGATACAACATTAAATAACAGCCCGTTTTTTTTTTTTTTTTTTTGTTTTTTAAATGGGTCATTTCCCTACCTGAGGCATACTGATGATTTAAAGGTCAAAGGCACCTGGGAAGGTTAAACTCTAACTAAACTCTTGTCTGTTCAGGAGAACACTCTTCACAGAATTCATGTAGCAATTGTCGTGAAATTATAATCAATGTAATAGTCAGCTGTATTTGAACAATCCTACAGTAGACACACCAGTGTTACTTGGCTCTGTAGACTAGCACATCTCTGGATCCAACTTGAGCTAGCTTCTTAGTTTGATTGTGAGTGACAGTTGTTACTGTTCTTTCTAAGCAACTGCAGAAAATAATCAGAGAGTCTGGAAAATTAGCTATATTCTACTATTTTCTTCTGTATTTGTTGTAGATTCCTCCTTAGCATATGTAGCTACCTGTGCAAAAACATAGCTAGTTAACTAGTTATGGTAGTTACAGTATGTATCTGTTTAATGACAGTGAGAAACAATGGTGGTATTCACCAGTAGTCAAGGCAGCTGTTTCTTTCAACTCCTCTTCATTGAAAAATTTGTTTTGCCCCAGCCGCTGCTATCAGCTATAATTTAGCTATGCAAGTGTGGGAAATGAATGAAGCTTCTGTTCTTGTTGAGGTTATACTGGATACCTAGCTAACTAGTGTGCCACTGATTGTGTCTGGTTTCAGTTGTCTACTTGATGTCTAATACGGAGAGACACCTCCTGGTCAACCAACATTTATCTCTAACTTGACTCAGAATGAACTGCTACAGGTTTTATACACAAATACGTTTCAGTGAGGTCAGCAATCATCAGAACTAATGAAAATAAATTGTGTGTGTGATGAAACTAAACAGCACGTGCATCTACCTGTGAGTCACAGTTGGCCAGGCAACTGTTGGTGCGTGTTGACTGAGACTTTCTCTAATGCTGACAAAATTGGGAGAATTGATTTCATTTTTGAGTCCATCGATCAAGCAATAATGTTTTCCAACAAGCGCATACCAAACAGAGACTATGGCTTGGCCAACATAGTAATGTGGGAGGAAACCATAGCCATAAGAAAGAGGAATAATGGCCCATAAAATTAAATAATAATGGCTGATGAAAACAGATCTGCATTACATATGGACTGATGAACCTCCAGAAAGGCAAAGTAGTAAACCTACAGAGTAGATATATGGTACCGCACCATTCTCCAACATACAGAGCACCTGTTTTTCAAAGCTGAAGCTGGAAGAAAAAATAAAGTCAAAGTTTGTTTTGGCGACCTCTGTCTTATTTCATCCCAGAAGGGCTGCAAGAGGTAGACTTGTGCTTCAGTTTTTACACACAGGCATCCTGCTTCAACGTGCCTTTGCACCATTGTGCTGGGGAGGCTGAAGCCCCAGGATGGCAGAGTTCACGGCGTGGGTCTGCTGGGAGGCCCAGGAGCGTGGCAGTTACACTTAATGTGCGGTGGCAGGGAGCTCTCCAGAGCCTTAATAACAACAAGCAGAGCGTTCCCCTCGCTCACCCCACTGAGGGGGGTCAACCTGCCCCAGGAACCACGCCAGCTGAGTGCAAGGCGGTCTGAACACGGGCCAGGTGAGGCACAGCAGACAGCTGGAGTGCATTCTGGGACACGAGGGTGTGGCAGTGATGTTGGGTGATTTGAGTATACATGCCAGTCCAAAATAAAACATAATCATTAAAAAAATTGCAGAGATATTGCCACACAGCCTCTAAAATATGTATATTTAAATGTTTGTATCAAAAATGCTAATTATTGCAAATCACAAAGGCACAGAAAAATACATTTCATTAAACAGCATGTGTACTAATTTGTCAAGGCACAGAATGCCTTTATTAAATAATGCAGCAAGAACATACAAATACCCACTGTACACTATGTACCTACTTCATGAAGGCAAGATACTGTTTTATACCCTTGGTTTAAGAGCTTAAAACCCCAGAAGCGCTCTTGTATATGTTTCATAAAAAAAGATCCCGAATAGTACATTTAGGCATGTGGGTTTAAAAAGGTCGCACTTTCTTGCATATGCACTGCGGAAGAGAAGGCAAAGCGTAATCCACGGGCGCCAGCCGGAGTGTGATCGCGGGTTCAGGCGCCGAAAAGCCCCCTCGGAGGCAGGCGCTTTAATCCCCAGAGGGGGAAGGAGATGGACGAGCACAAAGGGACCACCTGCGAGGCAGGCAGACAAATCCGAACCTCCTCATTCGCCCGAAATAAATCCGACACAGGCTCCCGGCTCCTTTGAAGATGGAATTCACGCGCAATATTTGTGCTGTGATTACAGTGAGGAAGGGGGGGGGGGGGGGGGCTGTATGAGGAAGGTTTGCTGCTCGGAGAAAATCTTCCCTTAGTAACCACTGTGTCGGGCCTGCCTTGCTTAGCCAGCCTCCCACAGGGAGTGACTGGTGATAACTATGCGCTTAACTACTGAAATAAATATGCGCAGCCCCTCCCCAACTGCAGGGAGGACCTTTGCTTATTACCTGCTTGTGTCTTAGGCAGTGAGAAGCGCCGACTGGGCCCTGATTGAGCTGGCGAATCACCTGCTGCTTTTGATAAGCCTTTGTGCATACATTATCTCAGTTTAGATTAGGTCATGAAATCCTCTGTCAAGGCTGACACGGAGCCTTACAAAATCCTCTGTCAAGGCTGACATGGAGCTAGGCTGCTGGAATTTTGGAGGGTGACTGTCCAGGTCACTTCTAGTATCCATTAAAGGGCCCTCTCTTGTACCAGCAGCTTTGTCAAACCTCCAGGCTGATGGGTACATGGAGGGACTGGCAGTGAGGTGGACTGACGGAAAGGAGTGATAGCAGGTGAGATGACAGCTCTGAGGAGAGGGAGACCGATGCAGGCATGGGGTTTTGAGGAGCGTATGGTTAAGGCGCATATGTAGCTGCGTTTGTCACAGCGGACTGCTGCACCTCCTGTTTCTACTCTCAACCTGATTCCGCTGATCCCAGGGGCTGACGGAATGGAGGAGGACTGTGATGTTAGCCGCTGATTTCTCACTGTGACCTCCTTGCCTTGGTACGCCGCAGTCCGGAGCGTTTGCAGCAGAAATGTACCCCATGGCTGCTGAGGGACCGAGTGGATTCGTCCATGTGGGGCACGGTGGGGGGGGGGGATAATGGGGAAAACACCAAGCACTCTCCTCAATTAGGGAACCTTCACCTTGAGTATTGTCCTCTGCTGACACTGACAGAGCAGCAGGGGCAGGACTGCTGGGATATTTACAAAGGCAGGGGAGGTGGGGTGGGGGGGCTTAGCAGACTTTGATATAGAGCCTCAAGGCTTCATGCTTTCCACATCCCAGATACCGCCGTGCTTTCCTCATACCAGGTACCGGCACCACTGACTTATAAAACACAGCTTCTCAGGACCAGACTGCAGCCACGTCACCAGAGGGATGGATAACCGTGCACAGTGTGCAGGAATGCTGCCTATCGACAGACACTGTGGCAGAACACTTTCATATCGAGCTGGCTCCTTTCCTCATTTACTGATTGGGTACCAGTGACCCATGTCATTAACCTCATTTCAGAATTGATTGCTCCCTGAATAAGAACTTTGCAGGGATGAAATCGTTATCACAGCTCAGTGCCATTTAGAGCTCTTTGACTGAGCCTCAGGCATCGTTTCGTATAGCTATTTCCCCCACCCGCAAAATGCCCCAACTTGGGAATCACAACCCGAGGACACCTCGGTGTGACCCCTCCCACACCCACACAGGAAGCACTGAAGCAAGCGTGTGAAATCCTGCAACACACTCGCCTGTGGCAAAAAGCAATATTACAAACTGCATGTCCCACAATGCACTACAAGTGATCAGATGTCAATTAGAGGGTTGGCACTTCTGTCACTTATGGCAGCCTAACAACCTATAGGCACCTGACAAGTGAAAAGGAGGTGCTGATCAGTCATCCCAACAGGACGAAGCCAATTGTGTCCCAGCAGTGTGGACTCAGTCATAGTGGGCTAATGACACAGGCCTGATGCAGTAGTGCGCACTGGCAAAGATCCGGGCTCACAGCGCAGAGGTTGCTGGCTCGATTCCCAGATGCTGTTGTACCCTCACCCCCTTGGGCAATGGAACTTAACCTCAGTTGTGTCAGTAAATATTCAGCTGTAGAAATAGATGATATGTAAAAACCATAAAATGTGCAAGTCACTCTGGATAAGAGTGTCTGCTATATATATCTATAAACTAGCAATCTCTGGGCTATAGGGCTTGGCAAGTACTTTACTGACTACCAGTTAACCTGCAGTGAACTTCCTGTTAACTTCTATTTTTTCCTTCCCTGTGACACTAGATTACAAGGTTTGGGCAAAGGCATGCATGATGCATTATTTTGAAAATGAAAAGATGAACACTAATTGTAAAATTTACAACTGAGTGCAAAACCCATGCAGTTTATAGCTCTTTAATTGGGAGCAATCGGTCAAGTTATTTTTGATTAATGACACTGTAAACAGGAAGCAGTTATTCACAGGGTGGTAAGATTTATATAGCAAAAAATATGAGAGTTCACGTAGAAGTGATGGGAGGGATTTATTTAAGGGATTCATTTAAACTTTTTTTCAAACACTCAGTAAAATCTCAGTGCTCGTCTGGTATTGAGGATATAGTGTGTGTGTGTGTGTGTGTGTGTGTGTATGCACATGTGAGACCACAGTAAAATGGCACATGCATGTATGGACAGCAGTGTGGCATAATGATGAGGAGCAGAGTTCATAACCAAAAGGTTGCTGGTTTAATTCCCGGCTGGAGCATTGCTGTACCCTTGGGCAAGGTATTTAACCCAGAATTTTCTCTGTAAACATCCAGCTGCAGAGATGGATTAAATTGTTACCTATGTAAGTTGCTCTGGATAAGAGCATCTGCTAAATGACAATGTAATGTGTGTGTGAGACCACAGTAGAATGGTACATGCGTGTGTGTGTGTGTGTGTGTGCATGTATGAGAGCACAGCATATGGTTCTGCGTATGGCTGCTGTCTTACTCCTTGACTTCTCCATCTCGACAGGCGTCTCTCCTTCACAAAGACTCATCACCACAGCCTGTCTCTCTCCCTCTGTCTTTCTCTATCTCTCTCCTTCTCTCTCCCTTTCTCTATCTCTCTCTCCCTCTCTCTCTCTCCATCTGTACACTGTCAGTACCCATCACATCACCCCGCACCTCCAACAGCATATTGTATTGCTCCTGCTTCCTCTGTACGTGCAATTATCATTTAAAGCACCGTGCAATTATCATTTAAAGCACTGTGCAATTACGATGAAAGGGCCTTCCTTTCCTCCTACTATTCTGATACAGGCAAAAAAAATACTGTTTTTATCCACCAAGCTTTCAGAGGAGAAACGAGGCAACACACTCTACAATTCTGTAAGTTCAAGTAAAATATTTTCAGAAAAACAACAGAGGTGTTACACAACACGCCCATCCGCAGACCAAAAAGGTGGCGGTGACGATGATGTGACATTCGCGGAGACACGTTTGCTTGAGTTGGTATTTGCTGAGCGCAGAGTAGGGAGGATCTGTAGATGGATCAAATTTTGGAGGGTAGGTCGATGGGTGGTAGCCATTTTCAGGAGCAAACAGTGAACAGAGACGGGAAATTTGTGAAGAGTAATCTCAACTGAAAAAATTAACAATCGCATAGTACATGCCATCTAATTTTTGAAAGCAGTATGTCTGTTGAAATATGTGATTAGCTTTATATTATCCTCCTTTGTGTGATAGGTCCCCTATTTCACACCTCTGTGGTGCAGCGGTCAGGTGATTGCTTGTGCTGGCAACGTGGCGTAGTGCGAAACTGGACTTTTCTGTAACCTTTCACTTCTCCTCTGTGCTTGTATTTTTCCACAAGCGGCGTGTTAATGCTATATTGGCTAATAAGCCAGGGAAATGAAGGAAGTTGCTATTCTTACAACATGCTTTCAAGCTAATTAGAGGGTTCAGTGTGTTCCCGACCACTGCAGCAAAGACAGTGAGCAGTGAATAGCTAATTGTGTACTGTGCTCAATCTGTGCATTGGGAACCTGGGGTGCTCCAACTCCGTGCAATCATTGAACCCTGACTCAAACAGGGAGAGCGGATGGCTCACCCTCTCGTCCCCTCTGTGGCCTTCCCCCTTTCTCCACAAGGGGGAGCACCCCCAGGCGTTGTGCCATGACCGTGATGGGCTGATTTATTTTTGATAGTGTGGCTTGTCAGGGCCGATAGGCTATAAGAGAGATGTTTTAGTTGCTAAACTCTCCACACCTAAATAATAAATCGAGATGGTTTCAGAGACGCGCTGGGGCGGGCTCCCATTTCTCCCTGACCCCACTGTGACCTCTGCAGGTTGGGTTTCACTCCCCCACACACACCCTCCATTCTCCTCTCTGCTTTAATGACAACCATATCCAAAATAAACCCAGTCCTAAACCAACAGCCTCACTGAAAGGTAAAGCTAAACACACCCAAATAACCTTGGGTTTTGTCATCTATGTCTTCCGTGGTTCAGCTAAGCGCATATGTATTTTGCACACAAAGCTTTCTCAGGTGGCCTTTTAACAAGTTTTGTGTAAAGGTTAGTAATTTATCAGGGAGAAAATCTTGTCTGCTGGCTGCTGCTGATGCATCCTCTGTCTGTGCCTCTGTCTCTGCGCAGATGAAGTCGGCAGGCATCGGCGACGGAGGGCTCTTCACAGAGAGCTACTGCAACATCTGCAACGCCCAGCTCATCTCCGAGTCACAGCGAGTCGCACACTATGAGGTGAGCCAGCAGGTGCCCCCGAGTGCGTGAGTGCACACACACACGCACAGACGCACGAACGCACACACACACACGCGCACACACACACACACACACGCACACACACACAAACATACACACACACGCACACACACACAAACATACACACACACGCACACACACACACACACACACACACACACACACACACAAACATACACACACACGCACACACACATACACACACACACACGCAAATGCACACACGCGCACACACACACACACACACACACGCACACACACACACACACGCAAACGCGCACACACACACACACACACACACACACGCGCACACACACACACACACGCACACACACACAAACATACACACACACGCACACACACATATACACACACACACCTCACAGAGGTGTACACAAACGCATACACATGCACACATGCATTCCTCGAGTGACACACTGTCTCTCTCAGGCACAAAGATTAACACAGAAACACACATACACTCACACATACACCCCTCACTTACTTACATGCATGTATACACACGCACATACACACCCCAGGCCTGTAACACTGACACACCTTGCACGGCCGATTTATGACGGTGTCTCGCTCTGGTAAACGGCACCGGGCGAGGGTAGCGCTGCATACCCGATTTCTCCCCTCATGCATTTTTCAGCGCTGTAACTCAGCCCACCTCGCCCCTGCACCCGCAGCCTTGCAGTAAGCAGCTTAATGAGCGATCATTACAGCGCCAGCCCACTGCATTATTTAGCCCTTTCACTTAGTCCTCCAGTTATTACAAAGCACGCAATTAGCAGGTTAACAAACGAGCTGAAGAGGACTGCGTGCGTTTGATTTAGCCTCCTCGGGGGGCCGGCTGACTCACGGGCAGGCTGGTGCGTTTTCCTCTGCGCAACGTATCTGCAACACAGTACCCTCGGAGGGCTGAGTTACTTCCTTGAGTGCTCCCTATGCATGTGTAGGTGTGTAAGGGTGTGTGTGTGTGTGTCCATGATTATATTTGTGTGTCTGTGTGTGAAATCTCACCACCCGATGTCACTAAGGCCTGGCCCTCGCATATCAATGTCACACACGGAGCAGTGCCGAGGCGTCTCCACCTGCGCACAGCAGGGGACACGCGGCAAGGACACAGCAACGTGGTCATCTGAAGCGGATCCTCTCAGGCCCCCGTGATGCAGTGGGCGTTACCGATTTCTGCCCGTTTGAACCGCTCAACCACGTGCTCATATGCCCATGTGCATGCGATCATGACCAAACTGTACAACCAGCAGGCCAGACTTCAATCCACATATTTAAGCACCATGCATTAGGGCAAGGCTAAGGAGGCCGGTACGGGCTAAACAGCTAAGGCTAAGGAGCTAAGGCTAATGCAAAGGAGCAGCTCTGGCAGTCCCAAAGGTTGCTGGTTCCATTCCCTGGGCAAAGCACTTAAACACTTAAATTGCTTCAGTAAAATATACACATGTGTAAATGGATAGCATGTTAAAATTCTAAGATGTGCACAGTAACTCACTCCGAATAAGTGTGTAAGCAAATATTAATGTGATGTAAGGATATGTAAAATACTCCATGGGAACTACTGTAGTTAAATCCAGCTAATTCTGCATCAGTTGCGGAGCTCATTGGCTAAACTCCTATAGAAGGAGAGTGGGGAGGTGTCTGAGGATACGTCTCCGCTGTAGAAGTGTACCCTGAGCCCCCACTGCTCGAGGTGTGCTCACCCAACTCCTAAGTGCTGTCCCGGGAGAGCTGAAATGAAAGTGGAATTGGAAATCTGCAATAACAGAAGTGCGCACAACTGTCAGTCCAAGAGCTCCATCAGATCCCTTCCTCTGGGAATCAGATATAATACCACTCACCCGCCTGCCTGCTGCTCTGCTGGTCACAGGACCTTAGTGTGCTTTCAAGAGTGTGTGTGTGTGTGCGTGTGTGTCCATATGCGTGTGCGAGCATGCTCAAGTCCAGCCAGGCTGACAGATAGCTCCCAGTCACTGGGTAAAAGCAGGGGCTGGCTCTCTCTCATCTTGGAGAGCTCCACACTGGCTGCTCAGCTCCACACTAATGGAGTGCTCCGCGTGCAGCCTCTTCTTCACGGGACATCAGACAGTCAGATCCTTTAACTGTCTCGATTCTTCACCCTCCTGTGCCCCCCACCTCCAGTCTCCATCCTGGCACACTATCCCACTTATAGATCCAGAACCCTTACAGTCCTCACCCCAGCGTCCCCAGCCCCACACACCTTCACCCCCTTTCAGCTGCTCAGCACAGCAGCCCCTGCCTCCCCACAGAGCCAGTCTCTGATTGAGTGGTGCTGACAGGGAAAACTATAGACCGGCCAGCCATTGTCATCTATCAATTGCCTGTGCCCTTCTCCTTGAGCTGGAGTTGTTGTACACCCATTCTCTCTCTGCCCCTCTCTTTACACATGCTCACACAGGCACACACACGCGCAAACTCACACTGCTTATCATTCCACACTGAACTACACCTGTCCCTCTCAGGATTATGCACACAGATTAACCCAGATACACACACACATACACCCCTCACACACATACAAGCACACAAACACACACATACACTCCTCACACACATATATGCATGTGACACACACACACACACACACACAGTCACACACACACACCCACACCTATGCACACACCCACACACATGTACACACACACACACTCGCATGTTTTTTTCCAGCCCCTGTGAAGGTCTCAGTGAAAGTGCCTTTGAAAGCGCTTTGTGTAAATAGCCAGTGTAACACATAGAGTTCATACAGTGGTACCCTGTGGCATCGACATCAGATATCCACTCTACACCCCCCCCCACCACCCCCACCTACTGTCCATCCAAGGATATCATGGGATGAAAGAGTTGCTAAGGACAGCATTGTGACTGGCAGTGATTTGAATTTTTACTTTTTTTTACTTACTTTTACTTCAGGGAAAAGTAAACAAGTTATACATGCTTGCATAAGCATTTAGACTGTGAAAGAAGGCACCTTAAACACAACGCTTAGAGATTGAAAACAAATCATTTCCCCTTCAGTTTGGCAGTGTCAGTAACTTCTCACTGGGCTCTTTGATGTGCTCTTACCATAGCTAAATAATTTGTTTATCATTGCAAGAAAACTCTGAACTTATGCCTATTTTCTGTAAGTGTGTGTGTGTGTGCGCGCATGTGTGCGTGTGTGCGTGTGTGTATGCCTGTGGGTGTGTCTCTGTGTATGTGTGTGTGCATTTGCATGTGTTTGCCTCTGTGTGTGTGTGTGTGTGTGTGTGTTAAAAGCCTAAAAGTGCTTTATCATCTCCTTTATCAAAGTGGCTCCACGCCCCGTTTGGTGATTCAAAACAGAATTATTATTCAGCCCATATCTAAAGTTATCTATCAAAAATAGCTCTTTGATACAGAGATGTTTTGTTTTCAGTTATTATATAACATCCTGACAACCCAATTGCTGGTAGCAAAAGCTGAAAACTGCAATACTGCAATAAGGTGGGCAGGATCCAGTTTATAGATTTATAAAACTATATAAACAAAATGTGGGTGGAGCACATACAGAGTACAGTGTAGTAAAACCGTATCACGCAAACCCATTGGTGTGTTGCAGGACTGCATTTGTATCGTTACTTAACACTTTAAGACATCAGTAACATATTATTTTTAACGTCTACTTTTCCTATGCTGCCTCAAAGTAAAGGTTTCTCGATCCAAGGGCATCCGTCAAGCCTGTTGACTAAAGTAATAATGATCATTGTGCCACTGTTCAAATCTCTGATGAGTGGAAGTCATTTAGGGTTTAATTATTCATGAAGCCAATCAGACCCCGAAAGAGCAGTACCTCTTTAATAGACTCGGAGAGCGCTAAGCCTCCATCACTTCCACTCTGCTAATGTAAGCTGAAACAGAAATTTGTCTGCACAAAAAACGCATCCCTTTGTGCTTATGCAAAGTAAAGTATAAGCTCTCTTCATCAAATTGTGTCACGACGAACGATTCAGATGAAGGTGAAGAGTTCGGTAAACCAAATTTGGGTTTCGCGACCGATGTCCAACGTGCCGGATGGTGCGTGGGGACAGACGCGTGGTGTCAGGGGCTACTTCAGTTTCACAATGGAGCGGGATAAGATGCCACGGAGACGCGTAAAACGCGCAGATGCGTTATGCTGCGGGTAGAAAGCGAAATGAACACGTGCCGAGTCTAATCTCAAAGGGTAATAATCTGTTGCAGTGTTTCCCAGACCCTGAGCTACCGTAGGTTATTGCCATTAACCTCGAACAGACCACTCAGCGCTGCAGGGTCTACGACAGTACAGCGAACTCACCTCAGGTTCATTACCGATCCGTGCCCCTCGCTCTTTTACGAGGCGGCACGTTAATAAATAAGAAAACAAGAAGCACCTTTATCATCGGCTTTTTTTTATCCGCAAAGTCACGTCTGTGGTCTGCACGTTTTTTCCCCCAAGTGGTTTCAACTGCCGAGAGACGTCAAGTAGAGATCGGTACTCGGCTGACGGACCAATCAATCCTAATTAATTAAGGACTCGGCTGGAACGGAGTATCTGCACGCCCTGTGAGAAACAGTGAGAACTGGAACAGGAAGCCTCGCAAAGAATAAGACACTTTGTTCGTTAAACGAAGGTCCGCTATCTTGCGCCACTGCTAGAGTTCACACCTGGAAGCTGCCGCGGTCTCAGCTGGCGCTGGGATTCAGACTCGCGCAACATGCAACCGTTTTGTATCAAGTAAACGTACAATTTATTGAAAAGACAACCCAGCTCAAGATAAAGGAGAAATACAAAATAAATGCAACGAAATAACACAGAAGTGTTACAGAAAGGTTGCGTTTTCAAGGAAAAGCTCAACATTGTGCCAGGAGTCATGTGACCCTCCTAGCAGCGAGACACGAAACCCCAATCACTTGAATAGCAAATAATTACATTTTAACAAAATTAGAACATAATGTGTTCTAAGGCAGTGTTTCTCATCCGGGACTATGCGTGTTGCTGGGGCTACATGGCAATGTCCCAGGAGATAGACAAGGAGATCGCTAAATTGTGAAATAATGAAAAATATTAAGGCACTGTAAACAGTAAACAATCCCGATTTGAATCAACAAATGAAAACTAACAGTTACCAAACTAAAGTTTTTATGGATGTAAAAGGAAATTATGGGCTTTGAAAAAGAAAACTTGAAAATATTTTCTGTGCATCAATCATTTTTTGGATCTGAGTAGGAAGCACTTCTCTAAGCACTTCTCTGAGAACAGTGACTTGGATGTCTGACTTCTTCCACACTTTACAGTGCCGTCTCTCATAGCGCAGGACCACAGAGGGGCATTACTCAGACTCCTGTCACAGCGGGCACTGCCATGATTGCACTTTGATTCCATCAGTCGACCATCAGGGGTGCGCGTGGGTCTCCACAGGCTGCCAGCCTTCGCTGTCGAAATCGGACTGGCCTTCGAAGGCTGCCCAAAGGAGCTCTGTGGACCGTGCGCTCGGCGTACCCTCTCAGCCTGTGTCTTTTCTTCTTTTTCCTCTCTCCTGTCACAGAGCAAGAAACACGCCAATAAAGTGCGCCTCTTCTACATGCTGCATCCCGAGGACGGGGGCCCCCCCTCCAAGAGACTGAGGCCCGACAATCCGGTACGTGAGCTACATCTCACCCCCACCCCCACCCCTATCCATGTTTCACTTTCTATGTCTTTTTTACTGTCTGACAGGGCACACACTGAAGTTAATGGAGCTTTTTACTGAAGGGGCCAACTGGGATAATGTTGTCTGTTTTGCCCCCTGGGCAGAGGTGGGAGCTTCAGCTGATGTTTTTTTGTATTTGGCAGAGGAATGACACTGCCAGCTCAGGGACAACGGAGACCTGACGGGGTTATGACAAATGAACGATCCCCCTGCTGTCCCATGATCTAGATAGCGTCCATTAAGTTTATGATCCTTTTTACTAATGGAGCCATTTGGGATGATGTTGGGTGTTTGGGCCCCTGAGCAGAGGTGGGAGCGCTGCCTGACGGTTGGGTGGTTTTTGACAGAGTGCCGTCACTGCTGACTGTGGTAGACACTTGAAGCATGATGGGGTTTCTGAAAAACGAGAGCCTGCTCTCAAACAGGAGCAAAACGGTTGTGCTGCATTCGAGCTGAACCTGGAGGCACGCAAACCTGGCACACAAAACGGGCACCAGGCATTTGGGTGTTATCAGAGCCAAACACACCTGAAAGGACGGCATTTTATGCTGTGCCAAGCTGATTCTCTCCCCATGGTGGGGATGCCCACTGTGCAGGTGCCTCGCAGGAGCCTCCCTGCCCCAGGCTGGTTAGCGCAGTCTGCTGGTCTGTTGTCTCCTCTGTAAAACACCTGGCACCACTCAGCCTAGGTACGCGCAGGCCAACCTGTTGACGCAGGCAGGCCTCAGTGTGGTGAAGACATTCGCTCAGAGCCCCCAGGACAGGAATCTCAGCAGCCGTCTGTGGTGGGGATGAGAACAGGGATGCAATGCTATGTTAGACTCAGAGACTCCTTGCTGTTTCCTCCATGATCAGATATGTTATTTGAATATTGTGTTGTGTGGGGTTATTTGTTTTTTTTTATGTCATTTGGAGTGTTGACCAAACCAAGAGGTATTAGCCCATGATGTACACAGCACTGGGTTAGGATGTGGGGTGTCCCATGGAATGGAATTTATTCCCTATTATTTATAATTCTAGCTTTGTTTGAAAAACAAGAAAACCAACAACTGAAGCAGCCTAGCTGGCATGAATTCTCTGGAGTGAACCTTACTACTAGGCCTTTCTGTAGACCTTACCTGACTATATATACTTATACATATGTATACGTATATATAATACACACACACACACGCGTGTGTGTGCTTGTGTGTGTGTGTGTGTGTGTGTGTGTGCGTGTGTGTGTTTGTATACATATGTATAAGTATATATGGTCAGGCATGTACTTCTCTTCTCAAGATTCAGTCTGTCTTCCTGCTTCCAGTAGCTGCCAACCACACAGTAGAAGTGCAGTGTACAAAGAGCAGTGACCTCCATAGAGTCCTGATAATGCTTTTATATGAGGCAAAGATAATAGGCCATAGAAGCAGTGCTGACAGCAATGATGGTGCTATATTTTGACGCTGAGTGTGGCAGGCATTGCGGCAGGCTCTTATTCACACTTCATCTGTTTGTTTTGGTATTGGACCAGGAACTGGTGTGACACCGCAGCACTTTTCCAGAATTTTCTTTTAGGATCGATGCATCTGTTCTTGTTTTTTTCTGCGTTACGTAATTGTACGGGGACGTGCTGTTTTTGTTTTTTTTTCCGTTTGTTTTTTGTCACAGCTAAATCCTCATTTTCGTACAAAGATATCTTTTTTTTCATAAAGATGATTTTCCGTAAACATGTGCCGCAAACAGGAAGATGAAAAGCAAAGGACTGAGGCACGAGACGGGAGAGGGGGCAAAATTGTGCGCTAATTTGTCCGCCATTTGCAGTCCTCAAAGCGCGCTCATTTCCCCGCTGAAAATGAGGTGTCCTGTGCCGCTGCCAGCGCCTTCAGTCTGATGGCACTTTTGTGTACACAGACTTAAGTGATTAATACCTGCTGTTTGGAAAACAGAGTAAAAATGTGAGAGGAGAACATTGGGCATCAATGACGCAGAACAAGCCAAGTGTCTGTGAGAGATAATCTTACTTCTAGCAAAACTGCCGCTCTTTGCTGGCGGCTCCTCACAATCCGCAGGATGTAAATGGTTGTTCTGCTCATTCATTTCTTTTGTGATGTCATAAAAGGTTGGTCTCTTGAGCTGAGTCAACCCCCCCCTGCCCCCCCCCCCACCAGTGACCTCTGTGGACGGGGCCTCTGCTCACTCCACCACGCCCCTACCTGCTTATCTGTTGCTAAGCGCCGCAGCTCCTGTAATTACTGATGAAATCCCTGTGAAGGAGATTAATCACCCCATGAAAATTCAGCTGCGGCTAATAGGTAGCCATCGCTGCTCCTCCGGTCGTCTGCTAATTAGAAGCTCATTAGTGAAGGGATTTTGGTGTTTATGAATGACCCTGTCGGGGGGTGGGGGGGTGTTGTTTGACCCCACAGATCAGGTCTGGCTACAAAGGGCACTGTCGCCTTAAGATAGCCCCTGGACAATTCGTCCCAGTCTCCCTGCAGGAAACTTTGCAGTATTGACCCCTCAGGGGGGGTGAATTTCCAGCAGCCCTCACACCTTAAGCACCTGCGTTGCCATATGTCACACCTCATCTGGACATTAGCAGGGAAATAATTGCATTCACCAATGGAACAAACCCCAGGGGTGAAGCAAACAGTTAGGAAGTTACTAAAATAATTAGAGGTGATTTAAATAGAAGCCCAGATCGGGCAAGCACCTGGCAAATTAAACATCAACAAACATGGAGTTCCGCACGTGGGTAATAACAATTTAAGGCAGGATCGTTTAAGCAAGGTGAATTGATTTAAATTAGATGTTAAATTAGAGTGTGTACAACATGCTAGGTGCAGCGCCGGACACACACAAGACTGCTGGCAAAAGGATGAGCCTCTCGGGACCTGCTCTGAATGGCCTGTGCTCTTTATTCAGACTGATGTTCTCACATGTCATGTGTAATGATGTGGATGACTGGAAAAGTAGTTCAAGTGCAACTAGCGCAGTCTAAAAGAGGATCAAACCCAAGACCTCCACAACCATTCGGCACAATTAATGAGGAGGTGCAGCGAGCAATTATACTCAATTAACAGCCAGGTCCCTCTCATAAGGGACTTATTGAGCACTCATGTAGACCTCGGGAGGTGTCGCCACCCTCCGCAGCTGCTTCTAAGCTCTGCTACGGCAGCAGTCAGCCATCAGTCCCTGCGGCTTACATTCTGCAGAGTAACAGCAAGCTCAAAACTTAAAGCACCGAGAAGTCATTATCGCGCTGGGGTTTTTTTTCTCTGGGTTTCTCTGGGATTCATCTTTCCAGACAGCCACCCCCCCCCCCCCGGAAATTTGGTTTGTCAAGACACGCAGGAACTGAGAGAGTCTGAGCCGTTAAAAGAAGTCCCCCCCCCCATCCTGTAACATGCTGCGCGGAACCGGATGACTGTGGCAGATAACTAGCGGAAAGTAGGTCGACGCAGGTTCCCTCGGTTAAAACACAAAAAAGAAACGTGAGTTTGCGTTCTTTGTTCTTTTTTTCCACCTTTCCTCGGAGAATGCCAATTCAAGCCCCACGATGGAACATTTGAAGCCACGCGATTGGGTCCTGGCGCAGATCTGCTTTGAAGCCTGCAGACAGGAGCAATCCCTCTCCTTGCTCCAGTCACACAGATCCGTATTTCTGGAAGTCTTCAAATGGAGAAAGGAGGTGCGCCTCAGACTCCCCGGTCTCCTCTGCCCCGACATCTTTATTTTTAGCGCTCCGCCGTTGTTTTGCGGAGAGACGCCGAGGAGTGGGAGGACAAAACAAACACACAATTAATTAAAAGCCCGTTGTCAAGAGGAAGGGCGAGGGGTTTTTTCTTATTGTTAGCATTGTTATTATTTATTCGAAAAGTAGGTCACATGTAAATGAGCCTCGTCAGATGCGGGTGACAGGGCGGGATAGCGCCCCTGGTGGGGAAGGAAAAGGGGTGCATTTGAGCAAAACTGAGGGAAGAATTCATCCTAAACCCCCCCCCACAAAAAAGGATAGTCTGTTGTCATCTCCGTAGATGGGGCTGGTAATGAGTTGTCAGTCATTTCCGATTTTGCTTGTTGCTGTCAAAAACAGTTTGTGTCCCAAGCGAGTTCAACTCCTTAGGCAGCGAGTCACATCCTCGCTTTTTTTGTTTTTGTTTTTTTTTCCCTCTTCCTCACCCGAAAGCAGCTAATTGTATTTCTAATTTGGCTTTTTCTCCCACAGTTCTCCGTGGGAACAGGCTTAACTATATGTTGTCACTTCTGCCTGCCCCCTGTGCTACTCGTGAGGATTTTTACATAAAATGTCAGCAGATAGTATTACATTCAGAGGCACGGGATTAGGAAGTCTGCAGTGGAACGTGCAGAGGAGAGAAGGGAGAGCTGAGAACATAAAGGAAACAAGCAGGCTTTGATGCCGGGCTGAAGCTCAAACGCTACTGCCCTCATGGGGGACTGGTACTCCAGCATGTGATAGAAATATGGGTCTGTGGTGAATTAAGATTCTGTTTACACATACACACACACACACAGACACACACACACACACACATACAAGCATGCATACACACACATGCACACACAGACACACGCATGCAGACACACACATGCACACACAGATACACAAACACACATGCATGCAGACACACCCATGCATACACAGACACATACATTCAAATACACGTGCACACTTGTGTACACGCACATACACACATACATACACACACACACACACACACACATGCATACACAGACGCATACCTACACACACACACACACGCACACACACACATATGCATACACAGACACATACATACACACACACACACACACACACACATGCATACACAGACACATACATACACACACACACACACACACAGACATATATATGCACACACACACACACACACACACGCACATGCAGCTGCACACCGACTCAGGTATACCCCCGTATGCTACAGCACCAATGCAGAAGCACAGACACAGGTAGACTGACACACATGCACACCTGCACATACACAGCAAGAGCTGTGCGAACATAAAGTGTGTGCATTTTGGTGCAGGACAGGGAGCTGGGATTAGGGACAGCTGTGTAAAACAGGAGTAGGTGGCTGAGATCTGGGCTGGAAAGTGTTGGCATGTAGCACTCTGCTGACTGCCTGGTACTGCACTGACTGCCCTACAGGGAAATCAAAGCACAGTCGTTCTGCTGTCCACTTCCAAGGATTTAGGTCAGATGCTGATGGAGAGAGACCAAAGCGCAGATTTTTCCCCTGTCACATTTTGCGGAAAGTTCCCTTTTATCATGTACACTTGACCCAAAATGGCTTCACCTTTGGAATCGGTTCTCCAGAAGCATATGCAGACAGAACCTTTCAAAGATACCAGTTTAAGTGTCTGCTTGGTAATTGACCTGACATCAGACCAACCTCAGGTGTCCTAAAACACTTTATTTATGAGAGCTGAGGTGGTTGCACTGAGGCAATGCAGGTGGATTTGGTGTGGGTCTGTGCGTTGGTCCTTGAGGTGGATTCCTGTCATGGGAGGGTGCAAACTGGTGAATTATGGGACAGAAATAAAACATGCTGAGCAGTAACACAGAAAGGTGGAAATCACCTGGCAGTTCAGGTTAAGTACCCCGCTGAAGGCTACAACAGAAGCTGGGAATCGAACCAGCAACTCCACGGTAATGTAATGGCCACTGACTTTTGGTGTGCTCAGCATGTTCACCTGCACACATTCCCTGAAGTTCGTTTTCAAATACCTGTGGACATTTTAACAGAACTGAATTTCCCATAAATGCACAAAGTGAATGATAACTGCAAGGCGAAGGCTGATGGTGTTGGTAGAGATTGACCCATGTTCAAGGACCCTGCTGACATCAAGCTCATATTGAGTGGTGGCATAGCGTTTTTCTGGAGTAGCGTGACATGCCACTCCATACATTCACACCCCCCCACCCCCACCCCCAAACACCCTCCCAGAAAAACCTTGAATAGCACACATGGTCTCCTCCAATAGCTCACCACACGCTACAGGGATCACCATAAATCACAGTCTCCATGGCTTTCCCCTGACTGTTTGCTTCTCTCCCATGGTGCTGTGGTAGCTGAGGTCACGCTATAGTTTCAGCGACTCTGACACATGCTGAGCTCATGGGTGAACTGGAGCTTTCTCAGCAGCACGCTCACTGCGGCCCAAAAGTAGGCTGTGCATGATTTAGCCCAGGGGGTCGCGCAGGCCCTAAAAACCCAACCCAATAAGAAGTGGACAAAGCAACCACAGCCAGCATAACAGGTAGCTGAGTTTCTTTTGTGTTTTCTCTGTTTCGTGCCCGCCTGATTTCTCGTGTTGTTGATCCCATGCTGACGTCTGCCTGACTTCCTAACTCGTCCCTGCCTGCCGTCCTGCCTTGGTTGCCTGATCTGCCTGCCTGCCCGGTTTTGACCCAGCCTGTTCCTGTTTTTGATCCCTGCTCCTTGTTTGCTCTGCCTCGGACTGCCTTCCTGATTTTTGACCCTGCCTGTTCTGCCATCAAGAACTTGCAATTCTAATAAAACCACTTGGAACTTGAATACGCCTGGTCTGCGTTTGAGTCCGTGCCTGTGCCCTGACACTTACTACAAACCTCAGATGTGCCGAATGCGTGCAGGTATTTGGATATGCACTTCAATCATCAAAGTCCAAAGTACACAAGAACGCACACATGTTGATTTTCATCAGGCCTCAGGAGGTGCCTGGTTCGATGTGGACCCAAACGGTGGCAATGCAGCTTGAGGCAGTAACTCACCTTAACCCGACATTGTATGCAGGTTTTTTTCAGTACAGTACATAATGGAAGCTGTTTTGGGAAAGTTAACTAGCGTATAAAAAGAGGGAAAACAGTGTTTTGAAATGTTGATAAAGGAGCGAGGTTGAGACTGAAGCCCCAGTTTCAGCCCAGTGACGGCAGGCAGATGGACTGCATGGCGTGCTGCTACATTATGACATGTAATCCTGACTCAGGACTGAGCTCATAAATCGCACTCTCAGTAATGACCAAGGAACACATTCTAAACTTTAACCCTTTTTTGGTTATGCTCACAGACATGGGAATTTGTTCAATACCTGTACTTTGGAGTACACTCAGGCCTATACACCACTCAGCACAGAGTGTATGTATGAGTATGTGTATGTGTGTGTGTGTATTTTTATGTGTGTGTCTGTACTTGTGCTTTTTGGATGCAGCAGTCGTCAGGGTTGGTAGGTGGTGCAGCTGCACAGTTGTAGGGATGTGAGAGATGTCAGGGAGAAGCAGCAGACGGAGCTTCATGAGGGACAGGGCCGCCCGCGAGGGCAGCCGCGGCGGGCGGACACCGAGACGCCGCCGCGCCGAACGGAGACGAGCCGCCAGCGCCGTTAAATATTTCATCCTAAGCGGCGAGCCGTCAGCGAGACCGGCACCCTGAGGGGAGGGGGGGGGGCTGCGAGGGGGGCTTCGCCTTGCCTGTTAGAGGGAAATTCAGGCGGAGCGTGACAACAGCACCGGCAGAGAGAGGACTCGCTGTCAGCACCTCAGTGGAGTGCCAGGCCCTGCTGGAGGGCAGAGTGCGCGGGAGAGCCGCATGTCCAATGTTTTCCCTGTATTTTATTTTTCTTCATAAGTTTTTTTTTTTGCCTGCTCTCCTGTTCGCATCAGTGGTTCCGCTCCTGTGCTCTGATTTGACATCTGACCTCGGGAGTGTAGCAAAAGTGGAAACAAATGGAGAGAGGGAGAGAGAGAGAGAGAGAGAGAGAGAGAGAGAGAGCAAGAGAGAGAGAGAGCTATTTAACACAGAAAGTAAGACACTTTGTTCCTTGCTATTGTCCAGATTCTTGTTTCTCACCAGCAATATCAGTGTTTTGTACTGTCAGCTAGTTCCCCCAGTTACCTGCTATAGATAATATGCTCCCTCCTTCCGTGCACAGCGTATACTTACAGAGTTTTTCTCTGATCTCCAGACTATTGAAGCACACAACCTCCCATTCTTCTTGTTTGTCTGATCTAGACACATGACCTTGTACTCCCTCTCAACCCTGAATACAGCCACAGTGTTCTACAGTAACAGACTCCCCTTACCATTGAAATGGATGACTGGTCTTTGAGTAGCCTTGAGAAATAGGCCAGAAATCAAGGACAGGGCTTGATCTCACTCTCTCTGACTGGTTCAATTACCGCTGAACTCTCTTGTGTCCTCAGTCTTGAGCTGCACTGAGGCTGAATTGTCAGTGGAGGTGGAGCCTAATGCCAAGGCTGCCAGTGGTGACCTTCACCCTGCGATCTCATTGGCTGCCTTGCTTGTCTGTCTCTATTGCCCACAGACAGAAAGACTCCAGTGAGCTGCATTGAAATAAATGCATTCATTTTTAGTGAAAATTCAACAAAATACGGAACAACCTTGGGGTTGAAAATCCACAAAAACATGAGGGAATAATACAATACAAGATAAAAAATTTAAAGAAAAACAAGAAAATAAGAGAAACTTGGCATTCACAACTCACAAAAACTTCAGGGTGTCAACAGTATGCAGTGGCAAAAAAGTCTATTTGAACCCCCTATAAGCAATTCTTTCTGATTTGTGCATAACATCCATTTTAAATGTAATCCTACCTTGGCTGACCTTTTAACAAAGTGAGCGCAGGGAAAAAAGAGAATAGAATAGAACATTTTTCCAATCCAAGTGGAATAAGTCAAAGAGTTGGATCTTGCATTTCTGGAACCATAAGGGACATGAAAAAATGCAGTAGTATATAATAGGGAAGGATTTCATATCCTCTGTGAGTGTGCTTATGTGTGTCTGTGTATGTGTGTATGTATGTGTGAGTGTGTGGTCATGGTGTGTGTGGACTCGTGCGTGAGGCCAAGGTGTCTGTGTTTACATGCATGGTGTCAGTGTGTATGCATGGGTATATGTGTGTGTGTGGTTCTCTTTTGTCTTCATTTACTTGTTTATCTTGTGGGCAGCTGGAGAATTTTGTCCAAACTGAACTTTATCCATTATTAAAACACATATTATTGGCCGGGATCCACTGGTGCAGATGAATATTTCATGTCATGTGTGACTGTGACCCCATGGGTCTGCTGCTCACACAGAGAGGCAGAGATTGGCAGGGTCTGAGAGCAGCGCTTATACAGAAAGAAATCCTCCTTTCTGCCACTGCCAGTTCCCTGGAAATGCTTCATAAGCTACATGTAGCATTGAATTTGCCTTCCTGTTTGTTTTACTGTATTTTTAGGCAACTGGGGAAATGTAGACATAATTTTTAATAAAAGTGTTCATTTTTTGAAGAGCTTTGATGTCCATCCTGATTTGAATTTGACAGTGCGCCAAAGGTACATTTTCCTCAGTGGTCTGAGCGTTCTCTGTGTACAGTGACACTACTTAGGTGCATGCAAGCAATAGCTGGCAAGCTGCAATCTCACCCCCAACCCCTGTCTTGCCCCCCTTCCAGGACAGTGATGAGACCGAGGTGGACCGGAACAAGTGCTGCACGCTCTGCAACATGTTCTTCACCTCCGCCATCGTGGCCCAGTCGCACTACCAGGGAAAGACTCACGCCAAGAGGGTGCGCCTGGTCCTGGGAGGCCCGCCCAGCACGCCCACACCCTCAGGTAGGCCACGCCCTCCTCTCAGCTGAGACAGCATCTGCCCAGTGGGCATCTCGTTCACAAACATACGCTGCATTCACATACAGCAGATGCTGTAACCCAGAGGGACTCACAGAGAGCTAGTACAAAGAGCGAATGTACTCTACGGCTTCTCGTTCCCTGAGGCATGTGATGCCATGGGTCTTGTTGTGTCCGCCTAAAACCTAAAAACAAAGAGCTTGGAAAAAAGGAGAAAACAGGGAAAATGTTCTGGGAGGGGAAAAAGGAAGGTTTCATTGCGCGTAAGCAGGGTCTCGCTGTGTTTCTGTTTCTGCTTTGTTTTTAATGCTCCATTTCAGTCCACGTGAGCTGTGCTGTGTCCTTGAGTAATGTATGGAGCTCACTCAGATTTACCTTAAGCATACTTTAAGAACCTCTGAGCATGATTCAAGCGGCTTTGGCAGCTGCTGAAAAAGATGGATAATGCCACAGGAGAAACACTCTCTTTAAATGTGTCACTTAGGTTGATGGCCAAAGCCCTGCTCAGAGAGACTGGATCAAGGTGAAATGTGGACACGCACACCTCGTGTTGAATTTATTGCAGTCTTGGGTTTTGGTTCTTTCAGTGCAGAAGGTGCTCCTAAAGGCATCAAAAACCACTGAGCAGTGGAAAAGCATAAAAATGATAAGTGACTTAGATGAGTTGTGCTTTTTGCTGCTGTGGGCTAGGAGAGTAAAGCACTCCATTCAGTGGTAGCGTTTGCCCAGTTGCGTGGCTGAGTTATGGACCCAGAGTGGACAGTTGCTGGAGGAATGGTTCTCGGTCTGGTGATAGGGGTGCAGAAGAACGGCGTGGGGCACACCACTGCCTCTCCCATGCATCAGGGTTGAAGGACGCACCCCATTTAGCACCAAGGACCAGCATCAAGGTCTGAAACATAACATTATTACACCCTTGGTTGTGAATGTTATGACAGCAAGCCATTACCAGACAATTGAGGGGGGGGGCTCTTTAGAAATGAGCCAGGCTGGTAAGTTAATGCAAACTGAAGAAACGCGATCCTTCAGGAACAAATCGCACACACACTATTCCTACACCCCAGTTCTACTGTGGTGTGACACAGCATCCCCGAGCCCAAGGATCAGAGGAGGTGGCAGCCCAGGATAAACCCAGCTTCACCGATCTTTCTCTCTACAGCTGCCTGCTGTAAGCGTCTGTTACAGTAGCTCTCATCGTGAAACCAGAAAAATATATTAGTGCTACATTCTTGATATGCAATTCCCTTTTTTGAAATGGACACATTTCAGTTCCTTAGCAGACACTGTCATCCAGAGGGACCTACACAGCATACTTTTTTTAGTGTTATCCATTTGTACAGCTAGATATTTACTGAGGCAAATCAGGTGAAGGACCTTGCCCAAGGGTGCAACAGCAAGGCCCCATCTGGGAATGGAGCCAGCAACCTTCAGGTTATGAGCCTTGTGCCTTACCACTATGCCACACTCATGCCCTCACTGTGGCTTTAAAGGTGAATGGAAAAATGAACTGCCTACTGTTATTTGATCAGTCATGTGCATGCAACATCCAGCTGGAGCTTGATATTAATTAAAAAGTTTTCTGGAAAGAGTAAGTATGTGAAAGAAGGCCCTGGGGGAGCATTTTAGTCACTCACCCACCTGCCAAACAAACAGCAAAGGACTAACAGTCGACCAAACTGTCCAACCAGCCGCTCTTCCTGGATTTTCACTTTTTTACATAACAATCCGGGCTACGTTTTCCACTCCCAGTTGACAGCTTGCCGTGTGAACAAAGAACAAAGAACTGTGCTCTTTCTGTAACACACAAGAACTGCATCTGTGAAAAGTGAGTTAGTGGCTTCTGTATAGAGGCTCTGTGTGTGTGTGTGTGTGAGGGGGGGATATTAGTTAATGAGAATGCAATGCTGCAGAATGGTTCTTCTTTACTATGATGTTATTGATCCGGGTAAGTGGACATAGAGGGGGTCAATGCCCTCTTCTCAGGCTTCATCTGTTGGATAATGTGCTATTAGAGTATCTTCTTTGCTCAGAGTGTGCATGCATGTCTTTTTTAAAGACACACCAGAGAACCAGAAAGCTCAGTTATACACCTTGATAGTCGCAGGCACAGAGTGACACTTCACAGCAGTGATCACGTTATTTCTTGTGAAAAGCTCTTCTTTGGTTTTTGACTGTCGAATCTTGTCCAAGAAATGGCTGCACTGTGCAAGTTTTTTCAGTGTTTTTCAAGTGAAGTATTTTCAGAATTTTTTCTTTTCAATGTCTTACCTTTCGACGGTACGGGCACATAATGTGGCACAAAGGAGGAGAAGGCGAACATAACTGTTGTACTTTTGGGTAGCCTATAAAAAAAATCTCACACATAGCCATCCAAATGGTGCTACCGGTACACATAATTTATTATTAATTATACATTTATTATAACAAGAAGGTAAGTTTTTGTTGTTCGGTATGTAATGGTAGGTCACCAGTTTTCACTATACCTATCACTATTACTTAGATACAGCTTAGCGAGCTACTAACCAGATCATAAACTACACTGTAAAGAATTGACTGTAGAATTTACAGTAAATACCTGGCAGAAAAGTTGCCAATAAAGAACTGTAAAATTGCTGTTAATTACTGTAAAAATAATTACATTGTATTATACATTCTAGTATATTACAGGATACTTTTTACAGGTTTTTGTTGTATATAAATTACAGCAATTTATTGTTGTTTTTTAACAGAAAAACAACAATTAATTGTATAGTTTACAACATTATCTTGTGTTCTATTCAAATTACAGAAGTTATCTGGCAACTAGAGTTGCCAGCAAATAGCTGTTAATACTTCACAATACAATATGTTGTTGTAGAATGTTTTTACAGTTAATTTTTGTTTTTACATTAGCAGCTTTGCAAATGATGCATATTGTGAAGTGTTTTGAATGAGACCAGGCTTGCTGGTAATCCAAAGTTCATCAACATTGCATTAGATTCACTTCACTTGTTCAATAATACCAGAGTCAGAGCTGCAACAAAACAAAACTTTTATTAAAACTCAATACAGTTTTAC
This sequence comes from Megalops cyprinoides, assembly GCF_013368585.1. Taxonomy (NCBI): domain Eukaryota; kingdom Metazoa; phylum Chordata; class Actinopteri; order Elopiformes; family Megalopidae; genus Megalops; species Megalops cyprinoides. The sequence continues at coordinate 28,680,653 of NC_050597.1, read as the reverse complement.
AATACATATGTAAGCTTTCAGAACCTGAGGTGACTTTCCTTTTTCTGAACAACTCCTAAAATTAGAGCCTCTGAGATAGAGATCTACTTAGAACAAACTCACATTAACAGGAAAGATGACAATAACTTGAATATTTCAGGATAATCTTCGCACCTGTTAGCCACTCAATGGTATTCAAATTAGTCAGTGTTGCAACAAAGTCAAGCATTATTAAAATTGACCATATACTAAGCTTAAAGGGCCAATCTGAAATCAGGACCTGAGGTAGAAATCTATTAAGAACAAGGTGACATTAATGTTAGAATAATGTTATTATATTATTTGCTGGTCCGTGCGAGTGTAATACATCCACCAAGTCTGATCCAGTCAAACTCCTTCCTTCTCGTGAGAACAAGAGCTTCGCCTGCATGTCAAACAGTAACGTTACACATCTTACTATATTTAACACAGAAGAGCTGTTAAAGTTAAATATCAGCCGAAATGAAAAGTCTTTCTTAAGGAGTCATACAAAGTGATATGTCATGATTTACGTCATGCTTTATATGTTATCTGTTAAATTGAGCAATATGTTAATAGAGTCTGGAAAGTAGTAAGGCCGGCAGTCACTGAACTCCAACTCCAGAGTGTGTATTTTCGGAGGAGTGGGCTTTTGTTTTCGGGATAACGGGCCGTCGGACTATGGCCTTTCGGTCCAATAAGACATTTTTCGAACTATTGGGGTTTTTGAGTAATGGGACCAATTCGCAGTCCCCCTGTTCTGCAGGAGATAGGGCAAATGCATGTAGCTAGCTTCAGCTTCATTTAAGCTGGCCTTAGTTAGCTAATGTTTGCTAAAAAAAAAAAAAAAACGGTGTAGACTGAGCTCGTGCTGAATCCCAAATCTGTCTAGGTTCAAAACACGACTTAGCTAAAATAATGGTCTCGTTTCTGCTTCATGCCTGACATTACAACACATAGATATTAGATTAAGTCTATTATGCTTACCATACGGAAATTTGAAATGGGTTAGCTAACGAGGTCTAGTCGCATTGTAACATTATATCCACTGTACTTTTAATTTTGATTTACCACTAAACTGCTTTGCCTGGGATTGCTTGTTCGAAGTGTTCTCTGAAAATTCTCTCGCTAACTTTATTTGGGGGCGTGCAAACCAGGCTGATACACGGTCAACTTAGGTTATGTTAACTAACAAGTTGAATCACATTTTAATTTTGTAGGCTATTTATGTTCAACTCACATATTATGGATGAGTGGATGGACACCGCTGTTGCTCCTCTGCTTCCGTCATCAAATGCTTTCATTTCAAGCTCCTCTTTCAAACCGCCTTGTGTAACGCAATCCGATATCAACAGTATTTAACTGTAATACGCATCGTCTACAGTCAGAACACAATTTGCCTGTAATTTTACAATATGTTACTGTGGAAAAATGCTGTCAGCTACTGTAATTATTTAGGACCCATGATGTGTTGCGATATACAGTTAAACTTTGTAAAGTGACAGAGCAAGAAGTTACTGTAAAATTTCACTGTAGAAATTACAGCAATTTGTTGCAGTGTACTTACAAACATTAATCATTGTAAGAGACAAGTTTTGGCAGTATAGCTATAGCTAACAATCTCTTGGATCGTTGGACTCAAAATGGACGATCGTTGGACTCAAAATAACATGTATTTGCACATATCGGCAATATCAACAAAAGAGTGGAAAGCAATACACAGGCAAGCAGAAAAGAGTACGAAGCAAATGTTTGTATTCTTTCGGTTTCGCGCCAGTCACATGATAGAAACGTCATCAACACGCCCACTCACTCGCAGTGGGCAGGACAATGACCTGCTCTATTCACACATGGAAGCAATTGGACATTACATGGACTTTGTACTAGGGAGCTGTCAGGGTAAAGTCTGTTTAATGTCCAGTCCAACTGCTTTGGACATTTGCGTTCTCACATACAGCTCTTCCGGGTAATGTCTAGATAAGTTCAGACCCAGGTGCAATGATTTTCTTCACTGGGTCTCCTGCTTCTCCACATCACTAGGGGTATGGGCACATCAAAGCCTTCAGCGGGATTTTACAAAGTAACATCAAGTACACATATTTCAATTTTAGTCTTCTTATTGCCCTTACCGTTCAGTGCATGGCTGCTTAAATCTTTCCTTGGATTAACAGGTCATGTAGTGTATCAGATCCAGAGCAGTGAGAATTACCCTTCTGAAGACCTTATGCTGTGCTAGGACATATCAAGTAGTCTTTATTTCCTGATTTTCCAAAAGCCAAAGAGGACAGATCACTGCTTGGACAACGTATCAAATAATTGGCACTTTTTGCCAGCAAAAAATCTGAAAATCAAAATATGCTTATTCATGTTTTCTGTCCCCAGCCCCATTTTATGAACTGCAATGCATAAAAATTGAATTAGAAATTTAATTAATATTTAGTTTCTGATCCCTGACTTTCTCACATACGCGGCCAGAATGAGGGTCACTTTAGCAGTGTTCAAGAGAGCATGTTAGCATCCTGCTAATGTAGCAGTAAATGTTATTAATTTGAGTTTGACTTTGAAAAGAAAGTTAATCTCGCAAAGCTCATTGGGCAACATTTGAACCTGGAAATATTACAGCAGAACTACCTCAATTAGAAATTCCCATAAGGATATTAAATGATTTTTTAATAATGGGAGAATGCACATGAGTTGAAAGTAAAGTAGAATATTTTTGGTGTCATGAGATACAACATCCCGTTCAAATACACTTTGAGCTTGACCTTGACTGTTTGTGTTTATTTAAAAAATCAATGTTTCATCAAAGCCATTAGATGATAGATCAATAATACAAATGGGATTATTGAATGTAATGTGACCAAAAAAAAGCAGCTGTGTTTCATGTACAACTGCAGCAAAAACCAGGTGGTGGGCTATGGAACAAGAAATCAGACACAAGTGGCAAGCTGTAAGCATGCATTGAACACAAACCTACATTTATTTAGTCATGTTAAGAGCACCATGGTTCATTTCATGTGTCCACAAACAGCTACCACCACAAGCAACAGACACACGATTACATCGCATTATTGTCATGTAGCAGGCACTCTTATCCGAAGAGACTTACAACACACATTTAATAAAGAGGCACGATACGTTGTACAAACAGAACAGGACTAACCACAAATGAACAAGTGTCAGCAGCAAACATAATGCATAGGCACCACAGGTGAGCTGAGATCGACATGTCAGTGCAATGCAGTATACCTGACAGAGGGACTATACCATTTCAAGCACAATGCTAACACATATCCTGAAGTAAAACATCCTTGTATGTTTTTAGACACAAGGGGAAGGGAAGGAAGCTTGGAGGAACCAGCGAAATGGCTGTAAGCGTGGATTATTTTGTGTGCTTTACAGTCTCATATTGGGGAATCAGTGACGACTCTCATATTGAAATGAGGAGATTTATTGAGAAATATGCCATTTAGTCCAAGAATATATTGCAAATACAATTGAAATATATGAATGTAAACCAGAAATATATATTGCATTATACCGAAACTGTAATGATTTACATATTTTAAATATTTTGATTGAACTAAAATGTGTTCTGTAAAATATTCTCACATCAATCAAGATATTCTCAATATATACATTTATTTGTATGGGGACTTACTGTCTGGCTTTTGGGGTAATCACACAGAGCATGATTCCAAAACGTTAGTCCGACTCCCCCCCAGTTCTGCAACAGCAGCCCCCTCTCTCGAGCGACGCGTGAGAGGTTCGCTCACAGTATGACTTTCCTGACTCATGACACACGTGCTCGGCTTAAGAGGAGAATCTGTCCCTGGCTTCTGCCCGCCACGGCCTCTGATGGAAAGTCTCAGGCTGTCTGCGATGTAGAGGAGCGTAAAAATGATTTTCGGCTCAGGATGTGCTGTTCCTCCCTGCCCGCGCTGCGCTGTATCTCACGGCGTGACACAGGGGGGGAACTTCAGCGGAGGCCTCGCGGCATGCCACTCATTCAGCGGGTGGAAGAGTTCAGTGATCAATGGTGAACTCGCATTTCTGTTTCACCCTTTAACGGCGCAATTAAACTCCTGCCAGGGACCTAACGCATGTTCCTAACAGGACTCCGCCTGAAAGGGTAATTGTAGAAAACACAGCGGATGTTGGCCTCCTGTTGTATCAGCAAGTGCCCTGGGTTCGTTTAATTAAGATTCATTAAAACTGTTAATTCTGCCCACTTTGCCGCGCAGGTTGACTTCCCTTTTCAACACTCTACACTCTTAAGCAATAATCATGTAAATTAGAGGATTGAGAAATCAGCAATCTTTTGGAGCGAAATTTACTTTGAAAATGCACTCTACCTCAAGCCCACTGTCTTCCAGATGCATTTTGAGATATTCGATGAAGGGGCAGAAGTTGTATTTCTGAGTATGCTGTTACATGGTGACCTTATTTGTATGATTCTACAGCTGTTAACAGCAGGTAAGCATTTCACTTGTACAACACTTCAAGACTGTAATTGAAAAGAACTGTATAAAAAACATATTATTATCATCATTAATGTTATTATTAAATGAATAAACTCAAATTATGGAATTAAACCTCTTTTAATTGCCGTGATGGGATGTTCCGCCCATAGTCCCACCCGGGGTACAGGACGGCTCACTCTGCCATTAATACCACAATATGTTGGTTCCCTAGATTTGCGGGTGGATTCTCTGAACTTAGGACAACATATTTAATAAGTGTGTATTACGGTTCACATATCACCCACTTATCTACCCACATTTTACCATGACATGGTAGTGAATGTCTGACAGACTCTTGATGACATTTCTGTATTGTATTAAATTACATTTTAGTACAATTGTCTCCCGATTTTACACAATATGATTACTGATTTAAAACTGTCACATATGGTTATTATTAATAAGATTTTCTTTCATACACATAACTTGTCCTTTTTAATGCCTAACTACATTTGAGCTCTTTTAAACTGCCATGCCTGAATATATATTAAGGTATTATAAAACCGATTCTCGAAATGATATATCTGGTCATTTCTACCCTAGTAAAACTGACACAGATAAAATATGAATTATGTTTCGTATTTGAATGATATGCTATAGCTACATTTACTGCAGGCTGTGCTAGTAGAGTATCAAAGTGATTATCATATTTAAAGTAGTTCTGTGCCTCCAACATAACAAGACATATTGATTTGCATGTAATCATATAATTGATCAATAATATGGACATTATGATACTGAATTTCGCAAAAGTGCAAATTTGCCTGCAGTCAATATCATTCAAGTCAAGGGCACATCGTAACACTCTCTGACCTTCAAACCAATGGGAAAAACAGAATGGGAATACAACATCCAAAGTAGTACATAAATGCGCTCTCTGGGGGTGATCTGTATAATGAAACGGGAATTTGATCTTTTCTTTCTGGATTTGTTTCATTTTACATTGCCCTCTTCACTGTCAAAGGAGTCATGTGATCACTCTGTTAGTGATTGGTCCTCTTCCTGAGGCTTGGAAGGTGTATTTGAAGGAGCATAGATCATGAACTTGGGAGTGTAAAGCATGAGCGGAAGTGGACCTCTGGATTGAGAATTGCACCGAAAGAGACTATAATTACATTAAGGCATCAGTTCAATCTAGCCACAATATAATCTAACCACAATGCTCTTGTTTTCCTATATAGGATATATCATTACTCTGCCAAGGCTGAAATATATGAACAAGTGCAGAAGTTCAAATTCATTCAAATTAAATGGTGAAGTACGTTGCAATTATCACAACTGTGCACACGGATACAGTATACTGTCTATATATGTACATAAATTGATAGATAGAATAGATAGATAAATATACATATATTTATAAACACACACAATTCAGAGACATAATCAGTCTCAACAGACTGAAAACTAACCACAGGATAACACTGACCCAACCTGCTAATAAATGAAAAAATAAGGACATTATCAAATTGTGAGAATATAGCCCGGCTTGATATGTGCTAAATGTGTACGCCTTTCCCTTGCATGAGCATGCGTATTTTTATCATTGTGAAATTCAAATTCAGAGAGAATAAAAGAGAAATTGTAAGTGGAGGCACTCAGGTTACGTGTGTTAGCCTTCTGCCCACATCAATCATCAGAGAGCTGCAGAGTTTCAATCTCTTACTGTAATTTCTCTTGGATGATGGTACTGTCAAAAGCAATGACAAGAAAAAAAAAGTCTCATAAGGTGTTGATACAATATACTTTGCATTATAAGAGATAGACCACTGGGAGCAATACACAGGAGGCGGGCTGTCATTCACTGGAGATTGGCGTTCTGTAGATCGGCAATGAACATCGAAGGCTGTGTGAGATGAGATACACCCACGCAGGCACAATGTTAGGGGCAAAACGGGCAACATTTCCCTGAACGTACATATGACTTCAGGTTCTCCTCTGGCCAGTCAGGGATTTTCAGCACTTTAGATATGCGTTTGAAAGCTTGCCATGAAATATGGTTTTGATGAAAATGTGTATTTTTAATATAGTTATTACCGCAGTAAACTCGTTATAGATGCCGTTTACTGAAGAGACCGTTTGCGTCTAAAAACACGATCTGAAGTCTTCAAACTGCATTGACACTTGCACCACTTCTGGGTAAAATGCTGTGTAAAATACGAATGCATGTGTTAATTACTGCAGAGCTACTGTCGCTGCAAGAGTTAAGATTAAAAAACGGGCAGACGGGTACTTCAGATTTGACCTTCATGGAACTTCATTCCAGAGCTCTCCACAGAAACGCCATTAGATGAACATTGATGGTGACAGTTATAGCTGTGTGCTGGGGAGGCCTTGGAGTGGTGTCGCACAGACTCGGTGCCCGAGTTACCTGAGCGACTGTCTGCCCCCCCCTTTCTTAAAGGCCCAGGGCAATCTCAGTCTCAGACTCGACGCTCTGCCTTGTCTCGAGCTGCAGGTCTCTTGGTGGAATGCACCTTCTTCCACCCAATTGTGCACAGAGTCACACAGAGCACTTCCCTCTCCCACAGAGCTGTCAGAGAGAGGCAACTTCACTGCTGCTCTCCTTCATCTTTCTGTTTCTCCACCCCGCCATCTCATCTCTCTCCTTCTCTCTATCTGTTTCTCCATCTCCCTCTCTCTATCTCCGTGTCTCCATCTCTCTCCGTCTCCATCTCTCCCTGTTTCTCTGTATCTCTCTCTCTTCCCCTTTTCTCCATATCCTTCTGTCTCCCTGTGTCTCCAGCTTCCTCTGTCTCTCTCTGTTTCACCATCTCCATCTTTCTCCTTCTCTTTATGAAACAATACAAATATTCTTTTATTGACACGACTCCCTCTGCCTTTCTCTGTGTCACTGTCTTCCTCCCTCTGTCTCATTCCACATTTACATGACATTACATTTAGTCATTTAGCACAAGCTGTTATCTAGAGTGACTTACAATGCAGGAGTACAAAGCTGTGAGGACAATGGGTCATATTGAGCACAAGTGTCCGCATGGGAACGTGTCAATCCTTCACACAGTGTTGCAATCACCAGTGCCACCGTACACTTACACACAGCAATAAAATAAGTGCAATTATTCAAACATATGATACGCTAATACAAAATTCTAAGCAATATGACAATAAGGGTAAAGATGTGTAGAAATTGGGCATGAAGGCCAAGACGCAGTCTGAAGAGATGCATCCCCAGTCTACGGTGGACAATGGCCCCTGACTCCCCTGCCCCGACCGCCGTAGGAAGCTCATTCCGCCACATTGGGGTCAGAACAGACAGCTGGGAGGGGTCAAAGAGCTCCTGCCAGCAAGAGCCACGCATGTTCCAAACAGCAAATGTAAGGTGGGAAAAAATTATTTAATCCCATCGCACCTTCACACCTTCCCCTCATAACGTTCGCACTTCCATGACGCGCATTCACACTTCCGTATCTGAACGTGGCGACATTGACGTGGTCAAGCTTGTTGCCAGAGCCCTTGTGCTCACCCTCTTTGCGACCCCCGTCCCCCAACACCCATTCACACGAGCCCACCGTTCAGTCAGAGAGTCTCCTGAGCTTCGCTGGCCTCTTTCTGACCCCCGGTCTGATGCAGTACATCACATCTCAGGCAGTTACTGTGTAAATGCACTTTCTGTGCAGAGCAGTTTGACTGAACACCCTCATGCCGTCACACATTTTCTTTAAAAACCTTGTAAACTATATCAGCACCAGTGGTGCCATTTCACAAGGAATTGATGCTGCTTTTCATACACCTGCTGAGATTGTAACACCATCCTTTTTTTTCTGTGTAGATTCCGCCCCGGGCATACCCCAGCCCAATGACCTGCCCCCGCCCCCGCCTCCTCCGCCGCCCCCCCTGTGGCCCCTGGCCAATAACGGCGAGGCGGGGAAGTACTGCTGCCTGTGCGGCGCCTGGTTCAACAACCCCCTGATGGCACAGCAGCACTACGAGGGCAAGAAGCACAAGAGGAACGCAGCGCGGGCGCGACTGCTGGAGCAGCTGGCGGGGAGCCTGGACGCCACCGAGGGCACAGGTCAGCATGGGGGCACACTGAAAGGGTGACACTCACAGGAGGGGTGACACTCACAGGAAGGGTGGCACTCACAGGAAGGGTGGCACTCACAGGAAGGGTGACACTCACAGGAAGGGTGGCACTCACAGGAAGGGTGACACTCACAGCAAGGGTGACAGTGACAGAATGACAGTGGTAGAAGCAACAAGATATAATCAAACTAAGATAAATATAAAACAGAAAGCTGATGTATGCAGATATATCAACAAGTAAATCGTTGTATTGTAGCTATTAGCTATAAGATAAAACTCTTTTTGCTGTGGAGAAGAGGAAGAGAGTTTTTTTTTAACCACTAAATTGAATGAATGGGATTCATTGCATTTAAAAACTGATGAACTTTAATTCTCCAAATTGCTCCAAGTCATTTGTGTAATGTTAGAGCTCCCAATACCAAAATCCTTGCCACCCATTTTGGCTTTTGAAATTTCAAGGATGAGACGAAAGCCCACTGTCTGAGACCAAAGATTACATAGCGGGATTATATGGAATACTGAGCTTGCTCAGGCATGGCCGAGCTGCCCCATTTGCCGCTTTGTTGGTAAGGATCAGAGTTTTGAAGGGTGATTGCTATGTAATGTGAGGCCATTATAATCAGACTAGGACATGGTGTTATGTGATCTGTTTAGTTCCATCAAAATCCTTGCAGCAAAGCATAGAATTGACAAAACAGAGTTTTAGCTGCCAGATGGAAAGGCTTTGTAATGACACTATTCAGAGAAGGCATGGAGGCAGTCTTCTGTGGCATCCTTGAAAGACAAGAAGCAAATTGTTAAAAACTGTTTTTTTACATCAGATTTTAGATGGAGTCTGATTTTATTCAAAATATATCTAACCTGTGCTTTCAAAGTAAAATAAAGCCCATCCACATTTTGGATGAACTGGGATTTGAAACCAAGAAGCATCACTTGGGTTTGGCAGCTTAGTAACAGGCAATTTGTTGTCAGCCAATGTCATAAGGTACATCATTAAATTTGCATTTAGTTTGGCAGAGCCTTTTCTGGTTTCACTGAGACGCAAAGATTCATATCACCTGCAGAGCAGCAGAAACTGATGTTGTGATTCTAAATAACCTTTATATTTTCTAAAGTTCTAAAAGTTCAAGTTCTAAAAGTTCAAAGTTTATTGTCATATGCACAGTAAAGAAACAAGTTCCCTGTACAATGAAATTCTTCCTTTGCCTTCCATTTATGAATGCCGTTAAGAGTAAAACACAAGAAAATACAAGAATTTAAGAAAGAAAATGTATAAAAAAGGTCGGAGAGTGTAAGGAAAAAAAATAAATAAAGGATATATACATTAAATGTGCAAAAAGGACATCAGTGCAGTGTAGGATGTGCAATGTTGATGCAATGTCAGTTCCATTCCATTGCACAGTTGGTTGCGGTGTGGGTGTGTATGTGTGAATGTATGCATGGGCTAGGCCGGGGAGGTGTGTATTTGTGTATTTGACCCATTCAAGAGTCTGATGGCTGTTGGATAGAAGCTGTTCCTTAGTCTGGTCTAGTTCTAACGTATAGACAGAAACTTGGTCAACAGGATACAGTGTATGTATACATTGACACAGTTCACAACTTTCACATGAACAATTCCTGTATTAAACTGAAATGTAATGAGAGGCGGTTTGATTTCTGTGCTATCTCTTAACCTGCAATGCTTAAATATCCAGCTGTATAAAAGGTTGAAATATGTAAGCATTTCAGTTCACCTAGGTCAAAAGCATTGGGAAGGCAGGTATGCCATCAGCCTGGTAATAGGTTAGTTAGCAGCGCATACCCTGTACCTGTGTAGCACTGACACTTGGGCCCTTTTTGGGCAGTCCCATAGAAATTACCACCATGACCTACCATGAGGTCCTATTTCTAAAAATAATTACTTCTGTATCATCTATAATTATTTCAGTTACAGTAATTAGCTATATTTTCACACAATAAATGGGCAAACTTGAAGCATTTACCTCTGCTTCCTCTTTCTCTTCTTCTCTATCGTAATTTTCCAGGGTAGCACTGTATAATAAACAAGCTAAACTACTCCTAGACCTCCTAGACCCAAGACAACATCACAGACCCTCAAAATCCTGCACCAATTGCAGTAAGTGTTTTGGTTGTAAACTGAATTTGGTTCATACAATACACAGAAAACTGAGTGTGTCCCTTGGCCTTGCACAAAATAAAAAGCATTCATAGCACCCCTCTGTTTTCAGCACACTAAGCCCTCAGGCAGCAGACCTGAAGAGGTTTTCACCAGGTAGAGCGTGGCCTTACGTGCACATTTGGAAGTGATGTAATCGTGAAGCACAGTCATGCCCTGCGTGCAGTGGGTATCATGACAGGAGTGGCTGCCTCCAAAACGAATTTGGCCAAACCGTGAGTCATACCGTGAGTCATATTGGTAGCTCAGAGGTTTTAAGTGGTGTCATTTCGAATGCGATCTTTTTTATTTGCACTTTGTGACCCAGATAAGTGAGTCCTCTAGTTTTCCTAAGGAAAGATACGCCTCATTCCCTCATGACACGGGGGGATTCAGGACAGGAAATATTGTGAGTTGAATAGTTGAGTAGCTACCAAAGGATGGCATGTAGTTTATAGTTAGGAAATGACCCAGTTAGGCCAGTTGAGGACCGATTTAGTGTTCGCTATCAGGATGTGGGCTTTCCACTCACCCCCAGAGGTGACGGCTGAATGTGGTGAGTGGTTGAAGCTGATGGCTGAGATCCAAAGAGTTGATGAAGGGAAAGGAAAAAAAACACGTCTGGTCACCTTCTCGCCTGAAGAAATCCTGAGGAAAGAAAGATAAATCATCAACAAGAAATCCACTGGATTTCGCAAGTCGTAAAGACAATGATGTGGGTCATTGGTAACTGTTCACAAAGCACATTTGCTGGACCCATCAAGGTATAGAGATGGTGTGGACAGCTTGCAGATTCATTCCTGGGAATACCGAAGGAATGTTTCAAAACCAAGTGTGTGCAGGCTCTTGGGTGCATGGGCTTATCGAATAAACATCCACAAAGCAGTGTAAGGTGGGGAAAAATATATTTAATCCCATCGCACCTTCACACCTTCCCCTCATAACATGAAACAGACAGTGCCAGTGGACATCCTCGGTGCGCTCCTCCCTCAGTGTCTGACTATGGTGACCAGGGAAAGGAGAGCTGGCCTTGATTATGTCAGGAGTGCGATATGCGCCACTGCAGCTCAGAGGCTGTGTACATAGTGGGAGCTATCACTTCAGTGCATGGAAGCAGCCCCAAGTGATACCTGCCCTCCTTTTGCTGCCCCAGCAGTACAGAGTGGGGTACTGTGGGGTGTGTGTGGGGGGGGGGGGGGGGGGGGGAATTTTCCCTGTCTGACATGCTTCACAGGAAACAGTAGAGCAGCAGACAGGGAGTTTTATTGATTTAGGAGTTTCCATCCGCCTTCTAAATGCATGGCACAGCTTGCTAGACAGCAGCAGGAATCAGAATGACCTGTGTAATACCCAAGTTTAGACAGCACACCGACACTTTCTGCTTGGACATGCTCTTCTGAATTGTTATCGCAACCAAAATCCCTAGTAGAATACTCCCAATCTCCAGTCTTCCCTGCAGATGCCAGGGATCAGTGTATCTGTTGGATGTGCCTCTCACAGCAGTTCCCCCCCTAGGGAGGCACACTGCGTCTCCCTCCCCCAGGTGTTCCCAGCCCTCCCTGAATTAGCGCTGTCCGTGAGAAAGCTCCGCGCTGCACCCCTGCAGGTACACACACAACACCTCATTCATCACCCCTCATCAAATCCCACATAGACCCAGGGGAAAAGGCTCCACTCCCACGCTCCCACAATCCAGTGCTCCCCCATAGCAGGAAAACCAACAGTCACAAGCACCTGGTCTTCGAGCTCAAGAGCTTACTGCTTATGGTCAGATCAGTAGACACTACAGTAGACATTGTAGACACTGCAGTTACTTTCAAAAATGGACTGTACCGCACTGAATTATTTATCTGCTTCTTACAGGTCCTTATCCAAAGTAAATATCATAGATCATATTTTATTTGCACATATGACATGTAATGCATTTTTACAGGTGGATATTTACTGAAGTGATTGAGGTTACTTATCTCGCTCAGCTGCACAGCACTGCATTGCCCAGCCAGGATTTTGACCAAAGGATTTGGAATGAGCTCAGTGCCTGTGCCACCAGACCTCGATGCCAGACTGCTAGAGTCTGGATGCATATTTCCAGACCAAATCAGCTAACATGCCTGGGTCCTGAGTGTTCTTGGCCTGTATTACAGACCATTCACCCAACACCAAAAATGCATCCAAATGGTTACAAGCTATTAATCTGGATGACCCGAAAGCAAAATGGAGACCGCAAAGTGAAAGCGTGTCCTTGTAATAGTGCATAATGTGCACATAATGGAGATGCTTTGTGGGGTGTAAAAGGATTTGGGGCGAGGCATTTTGCAGTGTTTAAAACTGCAGGCGTGCCATCTTTATTCAAAGCCAGAGCAGAGCTGGGCCACCTTTTCTTTTTCCATCTCCATTCCTATCTCTCTTTCTCTCTCCTTTTCTTTCTCTCTCTCTCACTTTGCCTCTCTCCCTCTTTCCCCTATCTGTCTCCCTCTCTCTCTTATACACGCATTCCCGCTCTCTCTTCCTCTCCCTCTCTGTCTCTCCCCCTCTCTTTCTCTCTCTCACACATTCCCTCTCTCTCCCTCAGCATGACAGAGGGCAAGCAGTTTTGCGCAACCTCGAAAAGGCATGGTCATGTGAAAAAAAGGAAAAGGAATGCCTCCCTGCCTGTCCAACCATCCCTCACTGTCACTGGCAGCACAGGGCGGTGACCCGCCCCTGCAAAGGACGAACTCATAGAAGACAAGCATAGAAGACAGTGCCGGAACACTCCGCAGCCTCCTTTGCCCCCTGGACCGCATGGGTTTATGGTCCGTGAACCGTCAGACAAACCCCCTCTTCCACGGCTCGTCTGCAGCCCCCTGATAAGCCGTGGTGTCATTTGGGTGTAAACAGCGATATTGTGGACTTAATGTAATGAAGGTCGTTTCATGCCGCGGAGATCAGGACAAGCGAAGAGCGCACATTGTAAAAACCCCAATAAGCTGCTAATAGGACCGGTTTTAATATTTATGCTCAATGAACTGACTTCTATGAATGTTATAAAATATTTATGAATGAATAAATTTGGGTCTCTGTGCGCTTTACATAAAGTGAGTCATCGTGATGCTTAAATCTAAACCAAAAGGACACCTGCTTCAACTCAGCCTATTATAAACTCAGCCTATTATAACACACACTGCACAGTGACCATGTGGTTAGACTAATAATTAAAAAAAGATGTGAATTTAATTAACACAGATAAATACACACAGGCAATCCTCTATTTACATTAGGGTTGTGATCGTGAAAAATGTGGTTTATCTTCAAACTATATCTACCTTTCACCTTTAACCACAGTACTTCATTGCACCTCCATTTATACATTTAACAGCTATACATCCAAGTAGCTAGCTGGAATAACTACATTCCTGGCTCTAATAATTGGCCAGTATAAGTTTTCAGTAGCTAGTTGGCTAGGGTGACCATACGTCCTCTTTTTCCCGGACGTGTCCTCTTTTTGGGATGCATTTTTTAGGTCCCACAAAGAGGACATGTCCGGGAAAAAGAGGACGTATGGTCACCCTATAGTTGGCTGACCAGCCTAGCCAGGTACGTTCTCTCCCCAATAAGACCTGATCATGTAGAATGTTACAAACCCAAGAATAAGAAGAATTTGTGGATGTCAAATGTGTTTAAAGGATATATGTGATAGACAGCCCACGGGACGCTGTTTACATTTATGAGAACAAACATTTGTCATGTTTGTCAAGGGTTTTACTCAGTGTTTAAACTGCTGGCCACAGGTAGGCGGTCTCTGTCTATAACGCAAAGACTCATGGGTCATTCGCTTTGCCCCCTTGTTCTGAAGTCCAGATATTTGCTGACTCCCTGGAAAGAGGGCACCTGAGGGTGTAACAGGCCCCCTCACCTAACTTGGCTTCACCTCCTACAGTATCATGGCATTCCTCAATATGGCGGCTGAGGTATCCGATGAGCATTGGAACAGGCCCAGATTCTGCTGCAAGTAGTCTTAGTGGGAAGCAGATTACAATCCTGAAAGTTGATGGCAATGTGACATTTTGACCCTTCCAATAAGCCCATCAAAGTAGATGACTCCAGGGCTGGTTCTGATCCACTGTCTGTTGCTAAGGGCATCAAGTTCCTTCATCACCATAGTTCACGAGCCAGCACTGGTTACAAGCTACCAATGTTTAGCTAACAGCAAGTGGCTGCCTAAAACGTATTATATAATCGAGGTTGTGACCTTAAACATGATTCTGCTGACTCAAAAGGAAACTGTTTCACTAGGCCAGTGAACAGTTTTGAGGGGAAACAAAACAAATTTCTTGCACCCCTTTGCCCCTAGTTGGTACATCGGAGGGCAAAAGGCTAGCATTGGAAATGTCCTTTGGTCCTGAGCATTCATGGTGCCAAATATGAATTTCATTTGCTTCTTATTCCTACCACATTTTGCTAGAGTGGAAAATGGTTACTTACGTGGGAAACCATTACCTTATTTGCCATTATCGTTGGAGCAAAAATCTGTTATCCAGGCATGTATAAACAGAGGACCACTGCACCTGTCGTGGGTGTGTTTTGTGAAATATTTCTTCTGGAATTTATTTAAGTCTGTGGAAGTATCATTATGATGTGTGAAAGCCTAGACGTGTAATTAACCTGAATTCTATTTTAGGAGAGATTATTTTGTCTCTGAAGACCCACAAAGAACTGAATCTAAATGATTTTGTCTCGTGTAGCCTCTGTATCTCTCTGATGAGCCTACAGTTAGCACAGCCCCCATCTCTCTGTGGCTTCTCTGCTGAGGAGTGTGTGTGTGTGTGTGTGTGTGTGTGTGTGTGTGTGTGTGTGTGTGTGTGTGTGTGTGTGTGTGTGTGTGTGTGTCAGTGTACCACAGTGGTTAAGGAGCTGGACTGGCAGTGTAGCATAGTGGTTAAGAAACCTTGTAACTGAAAGGTTGCCAGTTCGATTCCCCACTCAGGTACTCAGGGCAAGGTACTTAACCCAAAATTGCCTCAGTAAATATCCAGCTGTATAAATGGATAACATTGTAAAAAAAAAAAAAACTGTAATCCATGTAAGTCGCTCTGGAAAAGAGCGTCTGCTAAAATGCCAATAATGTGTGTTCAGAGTGTGCAAGTGTGTGTGTGTGTGTGTGTACATGCCTGTCTGTCTGTCTGTTTGTGTGAGTGTATGTATGTATGTGCGAGTGAGTGAGTGTGTGTGTGCATGTTAGTGAGTGTTTTTGTGCATGTCAGTGTGCGCACAATGTGGTTGTGTGTATGTTTGCATTTTCTGAGCATTTGTCTGAATATCTGCTTTATCGTTATCTCATTGTGATGGGTATGCCTCTCTGTCTGTCTGTCTGTCTGTTAGTACATTATCAGCACGTGACTGATAACATGACTGATAACATTTTCTGTGATCATCTCCACCCCATGGAGGTGTTTCCTGGGCTCTGGCTGCTTTGACATTGAGAGAGACACTCTGAGAACACTTTATGTATTCAGATGGTCTGCCTTCACTCTGGGGTGTCCACAGTTTCCTGGAATCAAATTAAACATAAAAGCCCTCCAGGATGAAGCCATGACAGGCCTCCCTGGGGGTGTAGGTCTTACTTACACCCCCCTCCCCGATTGTCCTACCTGCACAACCTGCAGGGGGGAGGGAGGAGGCGCATGGGCGGGGTCACTTGCTACACGGAACCCGAGAGTTGTACACCGTGTTCTTGTTCACTGCACAATGCATATTGAGCAGGGCATCTTATATTACAGACAGGATACATTCTGTCATGTACAGTGAACGAGGTCAAGCACACACACACGCGCATGTGTGCGCAGTCGAGTAAAGAGAGAAGTTTACTGTCCGTCTGAACTGTCAATCACAGCACGGTGATGTACGCGCATTAGTTAGAGAGCTGTATGCCCTTCTGTTCTGATGCAGCCTTTTGGCAAACGTCCCACACTGATTCAGTCTGTGTCCACGCAAACGGTGTTGTCATAGTGTATCAAAACCTTATTTGCTCTGCGCGGGAGGAAGAAATCGATAAATTGGAACACAGTGACTGTTGTATTCCTGACAGTACATGGCATTGTTCTGAACAAATTGCAGTAATTCATCCTCATCGTAATATATCAGATCAGACCTGTATAAATTTAGACACCCCTCACGCCCATATATCCGGTTTTCGAGTGTGATGACCGTGTTCTATGGGCATGCTCTAAATATCCGGCGGAGGAGAGGACGGAACACGCACACGCAATCTTTTCCCGGTTATCAGTTTTAACCTGTGCTGACATGCCAGTTTAAATCCAGAAGGAAACGCCCCCCATTTAACGGCTAGCATCCGAATGAGAACCACCTAGTACTCAAAGACCAGCGCTACCGCTTCACTTGCTGCAGCATCCATCACGGTGCGCGCTATCGCGGGTGCCCGTACACAAAAACTCCCACCGCGGCTTTTGGCATTTCAGCGCGTTTTAATTAAGGCGGATTAAAAATGACGGCGGTGTCATGGCAGATTGGTTTATTAACAACGCGCCGCGGCTGCCAGGGGTCCGGAGCTCCGAAATGCTCATCAAAAACAGCTTATTAAGAGAAACAAACACGCAGCGCGGCGATTAATCATCGGCCTGGGCGATCTCACGTGAATACGGAGAAGCGTGCTACGCGGCAGATTTTTAGAGCGGCCCTTTAATCTGCAGCGTGGCTGTCTTTTATCCGCACTCTGTGTTCCGACTACGTTTACAGAAAGGACACGGTTTTAATTAACACGCACTCATCAAGTGAAGGAGAAACAGAGGTAACGACGTTAAGAGCTTGCCTTGTCCTGATCGCGCTAAAAATTCTGTGAGAGGCTCTACCGCCAAGCCAAACATGCCTGTCGTGTCAGTGTTTGCGAGCCCTTGGAAGGTCATCGTTCCACACAAAGTTGTAAGTGCAGATTGAACTGAAATTCAAATTCAGAAGACTCATTGTAAATGCTACGTGAAATGGAGATGTATCTTTTGATATTGCTGCAGACCATTATACAACACAGTAGCATCCATTTATAATACTGCCGATAAAGTCTGTGATGAATCACCAGAACATCACTCATATGCATTGACACAGGGATTATTAGTTTTTTCCTTACATTTAGAATGGGTGAGGTGGGAAATGAAAGATATTTTGAAGAAGTTCTTTTAATTTTTGTCCAAACAGCGCTTCTAATGGACAACCTGATGGCAGTAGTTGAAATGGAGTCTGAAGTGGATTTGTGGCAAGATTTTCCCTTTTCACTACTTTGTGGGAGAGATCTGATAGCTGTTGCTCTTTGATATCACTTATTTTAAGTGCTTGGTTGACAGCTCTTTTTTGCAAAATCCAGATGCTAAATTAGAAGTTAGCACACTTTAAATAAGAGTTTTACAAACTTAGATTTTGATCTTTTTCCTGGCCTTCAAGCTTCTCAATTTCCTCACAGATATAATTAATGTTTTTAGCAAATGTTTGATTTCGTTCAGTGCAGTCCTGAGCTGTTTGAAACACAAAAACTGTTTTACATCTTGTCCCTCCATTGCGTGTGGTTCCAACAACTCATTTGACAAATTTGAAGGAAAATATAAATATGTATTTCAATATAAATATTCATTAAAATTTGGTGGTTGGATTTATGTGGGATTAATCATGTAGCTCCCTTGACAAGCCTGGCTGACAAATGCTTGGGAAGTAGAGATAAAGATTTTCCCAAGGGTTTAATTCTGTCAGAGAACAGCCCGATGTGCCCTTGCAAGCTAATAGCAATACACTTAGAGATATGATATGAAGGATATACAGGGGACATACAGAATTTTAATTTTATCACTACTTCTTAATCTGAAAACACGTGGTAATCGCAAGTGATCAGTAGTTTACCTTAAGATTTCCAGTTAGCACCTATACTTAAGTGGAGCTTAAGATGGGTTTGAAGTTTTCTGAATGTCAATAGGGTTTTTTAAGTGAACCTCAGGACAAGCATTTAGTTGGACATGCCAAGCACACATCACTTCAGTGTCACATTCAACATGGAATTCTCAAAAAATTCGCTCAAGCATTCTTAAAACAGCCTACGGGGCAATGACCAAAACGCGAATGTGTACCAGCTGTGTCAGACAAAGCCACAGAAACATTTTCTCATAGAAAAAGTATGTTGCTGACTCAGTTCTGATTCAATCAAATGTAGCTGTCTATTTATGAGTATTTTTTTCAGTTTTGTAAGTCTGATTCAATCAAATGTACAAGGCACTTTAAAAAATTGTATTGATGTGAAATCCTCATCCAGATAAAGGCACAGACTGAGTGTAATTTGGTGAACATAATTTCACTTGTTCCATCACTTTGACATATTGGAATACTCTGTGATGTTCAGAGATGCAAAGGAACTCATAGTGGAGCTGAATTACAAAATTGCTAACAACCAATTATCCTTTTTAAGTAGGCCAGAATTTTCCTTTTTATTTTTACAGCTGAGATACTCAGAGAATAAAAACCAAGGAATAGTTGTAATGGGTCAAACTTTATTTTATTTAAAAAAATAAGATGTATTTGGTGCAATGTGCTTCATTATTTCTAATTATTAGTCTTATTAGGACACATATCGTACCTAGTAGGTATAATCCTAACAAATATAACTTAACATGTAGAGTATATCTAATTTGTGCTTGAAAGTAGTGAAAGTGTGCACCAAGTAAATTAGTCTGTGCTTGTCAGACTTATACACAGTAAAATATATGTTTTTTGTACACGTACAAGTTCTTTTCTGATATGAAACCCTTTTAGCAACTAGTTTGGTGTGTGTTAGAGCTGTTACTCCGTTTCTCAGTTTCAGATGTGCGACATGAGTGATGATCCTATTTCGTTTGTGGTATATGGTTTTAGGTAGTGCACACATGCAAAAAATGTTTTGTGTTTTTCAGCAGGTCTGTTCAGGTTATGTGCAACAGTTTTTTTTTTTGGTGTGTGTCTGCAAATCTGCGCAGTAGTTATGTGTCCTGATGGTGTTTTCGTGTGTGCCTGTTTCTGCAGGTCTGCGCAGCAGTTACTCCTGCAGCGTGTGCAACGTGATTCTCAACTCAATCGAGCAGTACCACGCACACCTCCAGGGCTCCAAGCACCAAAACAAGTGAGTGACCGGGCTAACTTTCCCCTCCCCAGTCTCAGTCAGCCGCCCTCCAGCTTAAGTTAGTGATGCTCCTGTCTCAGTCCCACTAAAACTCCCCTTGTTCTCCCTGTGTTTGAGAGCAGTAAGACTTAATTAATCACTTACTGCCTCTCCACATAAGTGAGGTCAAGCCGCATGCAGTAACATCATCACCTTCTCCCTTAATCTCTGCTTCATCAGCTCATACGTGTTGCTGCAGAACGGGTTTCACAACTCACAGAATGCAGGATTCAGTTGCACTGACCGTCGCTGTTTCCTTTTTAACATAACGGAATCATTCATCCGGTCACATCTAACCTGTTCCAAGCATATAAAGTATTGCAAGTGCTGCAGTGGCCTGTGAACCCTGCCACCCTGCTGCTTCTGTGTATTCAGGATCTTAAAGCCCAGGGCAGTGGGCGCAGCTGTTTTCGCAGGTGCCGTCTGCGGGATCGTTGGACTGTGAGGGCTGTTTTGGCTGTGAGAGAAGATGGAGGGGGTGGAGAGAGGTCTTCCAATTTCACATAGTGCTCCGTGTGAGCTTGCAGCTGGCTGTACATGCGTTCCTACTATTCACCCCCTTCCCTGGCCATGAGGCTCCATCGGAGCAGACCCCAGACCGCTTAATCATTACCCAGGCCCTCCGATTCCTCCTTGCTACCGGCCTATTAATTAATAACCCTGGGCAGGCCAGGGGGAGACTGGGTTCATCTGAGATCCAAACACTCCGGTGTCCTAGTGCTCCCACCTGTGATTAATTTCAATTAGACGAGCGTTCCCCTTAATGAGAAATCGCTGTGAACAGGAGAGGAATATCGACGGAAGGAAACAGATAACAGCGTTGCCCTGGCAACGCACCAGCCACCACCATCCTAACGCTAATGTCCACCAGATTCAAGGGAGAGGGGCGTCTATTGTGGGGGGTAGAGGGTTCTTAAATTCGTTCCCTTCCAATGGAGGAATTGAAACCAAAGGCAAATTGACACCAGAGTCTGGTTGAAAATGCTACTTCATGCGTTTAACGCTTTAGTATCTGCACAGTATCTGTATTCACACAACAAGGAGCCAAACTCAGCCCAGCTTTAGATGCACGAACTTGCAACCTAGGGAAAGTCATGCCTCATGCTTGTGTCTCAATCCTGCATCCCATTGGCTAGTACCTTTGTGTTTCTACAGACAAAAACAGCTGCATAGCTCATCTTGCATAATTTGTATTTGCATATATTACAGTCCAGTTCCATGTCTGCAGCACCATTGCTTTTAATTGAATGAGTTGGAGTCACATAAATCAAGCACGCTCTGCACAACTTATCAATGTAAATTAGACTGCGCTATTTTACATTGATTGGGCAACATTTGTTGCTGTATGCACTGCATTGACAACACTGTTACAACAGAACACTTTGTACGTAGTAATACCTCATAAATGTTGTCAGCGTGTTTCTTCTTGCCAGGAAGAGGTTAGAATTACAAAAGCAAAGTCTGAAAAGGTGCAGCCTATGAACATGCAGCAAAGATGAGAACAGACGGCGGTTTGTTCCAACAGCCTCGATGGCGGTGCGAGATCGCGGGCTCTTGCGTGTGTTTGTTTGCCTTCAGAATGCCGTAACTCAGAAGACGCTGCTCAGCAGAGGGGAAAATTCGGGGGAGGATAGTAATGGCTGGCAGATTGTTTCCGTCCTGTAGAGCAGGGCCCCGGCGAGGACTTGATTACACTCGCAACAACTGAATTAATGGGATTCACCTGCTTGCTGTGCTGTCAGTGTGTGTGTGTGTGTGTGTGTGTGTGTGTGTGTGTGTGTGTGTTATACCTGCGTGTGTGTATGCATCTTTGTGTTTGTGTGTGTGTGTGTGTGTGTGTGTGTGTGTGTGTGTGTGTGAAGGCAGGATGAGGAGGGTCAGATTAGACCAGACCAGCGGACTCAGACAGTTTCACTGCTTCACTAAGGGACCGCAGCTACAGCAAGGTCTCCCCACCGCCTCTGTGTGTCCTTCATTAATGAAATATACGCACGTCGTCGAGGGCTGGGGGAGGCGGGCAGGACTCATGGTACAAAATGTACTGGCATTGTCGTTTTCCAAATCCACAGTGTGCGCAAAGCACTGGCCCTGTGAGGATGACTGAGAAATTCCTTTAACCAGGATGAAAAAAGACCTCTGGGGCCAGAGAGGAGAAGCACATCTAAGATCCTCTATATGAAGCAATTCGCTGCTTATAAGAATCAAATTACATTTAATGGTTGTGCCTCGTAAAGGGAACGCATTGCATAGCTTATATGTCGCATTGTACCACAGAGACCAGAAGCAGAGCAGTAGTGTGAATGAGTAAAATGACTGTTCTCAGATAAAGGTAAAGAGGTATAAAGCTAAAAAAGGACTTCCTCAGTGAGGAAACGGAGGCAAAACTTAGCACTGTCGCTAGCAGGATTTATATGTTTGTTTGTGTGTGTGTGTGTGTCTGTGTAGGTGTGTATGTCTTTGTGTCTATGTGTGGGAGTGTTGTCTCGCCTCCTCGCAGTCGGAATCAATGAAACCACAGATTTATGTGTTTGGCCATTAAACACAAAACCTTTGATGCTTCACAGGCCCATAACCACAGACCTGTAGATGTACCCCAGGTTATTCTTTATGAGTATTTGCTTTAAAAGCTTTAAAGTGTTTTATGTGAACCAAGTAATCGTGGGTGCAGCCAAGAGATGTATTTTATTAAATGTTGCAGTCAAGCAAATTAACAAATATTGACAGCCACTTAGGCCTGTTCTGTGACAACAGAGCACTTTACCTCACAGTTATGTTTACTGTGTATATACTGATTGATAGAAATTAGTTTAAATTTGTTTTCAATTATTTCTATTTATTATTATTTATTTCTATTTATTTATTCTGGAAAAAAAAGTGTTTTGATATACAGTTGATGTAAAAAAAGAACAGCCCAGTCAATGAGTAGGGTGTTGAAAGTGGGTTTAGAAGAGGTTGTTACATCCAATCAGCACCTTCACCCAGGCTGTATTGTCTCATAGTAGAATACTCTACAGGCCTTTTAACATTTAGCTTTATTAGCCAGCACGTGTGGTCCGCCGTCAAAGACCACTGTGAATTCTAAACTGAAAAACCGAAAGGTTATCTAAGTGTATTACAGTCTCAGAGATAAGCAGGTGTTAAGTTCTGCTGTGAAGAACCACGCTGAAAGCGGCAGTCTTTCAGACTGACGCCGATTGGCGCAGCGATAGCGGCCTGCCGTGCGGAACGTGGGACGGAGCGCGGGACGTGTAGGTCCACTATAAATACTTTCAAAACAAATACGCTCCCACGGATCTCATCTCCGCTCAAGTTGCCCGGCAACACGTTTTCCGCGGCCAGAGGAGTGTCTCCGTCAGGCAGCTGAAGCGCCACCGCGGCTTTGCCCAGTGAAGGGTGCGGGTCGTTACTGAGGCCTGGGCAGCCCACATCTGCGCACCAGCTCCAGCAACGGGCTGCGTGATCTCCCGATTCATGGGCATGAAATGCTGAAACGAGGCGAAGCGCAAAACGAGTCCGTAACGTCGAGTGTGGCACCAGAGAGAGGTCCATTTTAATCCCCATGGCTGTAGACTTGGGTTTATAGCGTTCTCTCTTTAACGTTATTAATGCAGTTTAACGCACGCTCGGGGGGGGGGGGGGGGGGGGCTCTTCAGAGAATGAGCCATTTTATGCCCACTTAAATAAAGCACTGGCAAAGTCCAGGCTTCTGGGAACTTTTCCTAATGTGAAGAATGGAATTGATTCTTAAAGGCTTGGAAGTGTAATGACGGCGGCCTAAATTAAGGCCTTAAAGACGTTATGAGTTTTATTCGGCTATGACAGCGGTTTAGGCCGTGTCCTTAATGATGATTAAAACGATCAGAGTTAAATCCTTTATTTTAGAGTATAAAAACTTTAACTCCAACTTCAGAACACTGAACAGACACTGTGACCTTTGATTCCCCCACTCCTGCCCCTCCCACTGTGTAAAGTCAGGTGGTCCTCCTTTAGGAATGACTCACCGTCGATTGGCCATGCGCATCATTGTAGCCTGTCTGGGACAGGGTGGTAGCGTATTGTTTTTAAATATTTTTAGCCTGGGTGAATTTGGCAGTTTGCGCTCGTCTCTCTGTTTTACACTGCGTTAGAAGGAGCTGCCAGTCCCCCTGCAGAGACTGCAGTTTGCCTGGCTGTGCGTGCTGTTATTTTTTATTTTTTCGCATCAGCAGTGTTGGGCTTACCGCTCCGTGAAGGACAGCAACGAGAGCCGATCAGCTGCAAATACAATTATCTGTTTTCCACTCAGAAACAAGGGGTACGGTAAGACTTTTCATGCAGGTGCAGGATTACAACAGAGCGCTGTGCTCCCTTCTGTCCACTTATGCATCTGAGCGCTCCCAGATTCCTGCTTGGGGTAATTTAATGGCTGTGGGTACCAGGGTGCTGGATGTTCCGTTGTCCCTATCACACATGAGTGTGCACAGTTAATGTCATTACTCTCACCACAGGGCTGGGTACAAAGACGAACAGGTGAGATGTCATGAGATCTCGTGAACCCGCTCAGTCTCAGGTAGAAGACAGAGAGCAGATGAGTGCAAAAAGTCCACCTGGAGCGTAGGGACTGGTCTTTTTATTACGGGATTCATTTTTCCAAACAGCATTCATGCATTTCAGCTTACAAATGATCGATTCATACAGCTGGATGTTTACTGAAACCATTCAGATTAAAAACCCAGCTTGTGGATAAGAGCCAGCAAAGCTGCTGTTACGGGTCCAGGTCCCAAGGCTGGCAACTTATATGAAATGGAAGGCCCTTCCCAGCAGCCCCATCTCCAGAGTGTGCCCGGCAGGTCGTACGCTCCGATCACAAGAGGCGAGGAACCTGCAGAGGCAGCCAATGGTTTATTTATAGCACCCCCCCTCCCCACACACACACACACACACACTCGCCCCCACTCCTCCTGCCCCTCAGCTAATCGTGTGCACTGGCCTTTCCTGTCCACAGCAGGAGCAGCGTCTCCGCGGTGACGGAGAGGAGGCCGGCACGCGCTGATCCCCCCCCCCCCCCCCACCCTGACCTGTGAGC
Organism: Megalops cyprinoides; assembly: GCF_013368585.1. Classification (NCBI taxonomy): domain Eukaryota; kingdom Metazoa; phylum Chordata; class Actinopteri; order Elopiformes; family Megalopidae; genus Megalops; species Megalops cyprinoides. Next base: position 28,655,703 of record NC_050597.1, on the reverse strand, counting down.
TAAGCGGCACGGGTTCATTCGGGGCCACGCTGACAAAATATGTTAGCTGCGCTCGCTGACGTCTAGCCAGAACCGGCTGAGGGCTGCCGCCGGGAAGATCACCCAACCTCCCCCGGTGCCCCCCCAACCCCCTGGGCTCCCATCACTCCCTCGACCCCCAGCCTGAGCCACCAGGCCTCCCGCCATCGCTGCGCCTAACATCCAGCAGAGGCCTCTGCCAGGGCCTCTCTCCTCCCTCTCATCACTGAGTCACCCCTGATTCCAGCTCTCTCTCTCTCAGTCAGCGCGCCTACGTCCCAAACCCACGCTCTCACTGGCCAGAGTGCACCCTCCCTCGCGTACACCCACAACTCCAATTTGGACCGATTCCTGCTCCCCCCCCCCCCCCGGCCCCCCTTAGCCCGGTCGATGACACTCCAGAGCGCTAAAATCGCCGGCTGGCTCCTTCTTCCCCCACACAGGACAGCCGGCCCCTCCTCTGCCGCCGAAGAGCCACTGGCTCTTATCTCAACGCTGACTCCCGGGAGACAGAGCCTGGCCCCGCGCGATTAGGTGCCGCTATCTCCAGCACGGGGGGTGGGGGGGGGGTGAAGAGTTTCCAGCGGCTGGTAGATCAGCTCGCGGAGAAGCCGAGGCTCCGACCTGTGCTCTGTTTACCTGTCAGCGCTCTGAAGGGTGTTTACTGCGAGGCCGCGGCTGGACTGCGCCCGCACGGATAAGGAGGTGATTTAGCACGGCCAGGAGGCACAGAACTGCTGACAATGGAGTGCTTTACTGCAAATTGTTAAGATTGGGGGGAGGAGGGCGCTGGGCGGGAGGGGCAATTTAACAGGTACAGAGGAGCGAGAAGGGATCGCGCATTCAGAGGACCCGCTGTAAGAGTGCGGACACGGGAAGGAACGGCGTCTGAGCACGTGCTGGGCAGACAGACACGACACCACAACAGCCGAATCCCACGTTAAGGCTGCAAAGTGACGAGCCTTGACCCTCTAACCACCATGTCAGATTCCCAAGGAGAAAGAGCACCCCTTGCACCAGAGAAAAGCGTGCTAATTAAAGCCTTGCTTTCATTATCACGTTACATGTGCTTAGCAGATGCTCATACCCAGAGGAACTCTTTGGAAGCATTTCATCTGTTTGTAAACTGGATATTTTACTGAGGCAATCTGGGTTAAGTACCCTGCCCAAGAGTACACCAGCAGGGTCCCACTGGGGAGCTGAACCAGCAGCCTATGAGTTAAGAGCATTTCTCCCTACCGCTAGGCCACACTGCTGCCTTTCATATATGAAACAGGCGGTTATGTAATTAGTAGCTTTGTGGATGCTGGAGGACAGTGAGAGGCGGTGAGAGAGAGAGGAAGAGAGAGAGAGAGGGCGGGACGGCCGCGGACTCCCCTCCCGGCCCGGGGAGAGAGGCAGGGAGGCACAGCGCGGCAGGAGTTTAAGGAGCAGCGTCCATCGATTAAATAGAAGTGGTGTAATCTAAGCCCCCGCTGCCCCCGTTTGGATCTCCTCGCTGTCATATCGATCCCCCCAGGGCTGCCCGGAACAAGACGGGAGGTTCTGGCTCGTCGCCCTCGCCCTACCTAAATAATCACCTCGGAGGCCTCTCCCAGGCGTCCTCTTATTATGAAAAGGGGAGGGGGGACCTCAGGACGGCATCCAGGGGGTCAGCTGTCCAGGTGGGGACAGGCGACGGGTACATGGGCCCTCAATATAGCACCTCCATCAGAGCCAGTGACTGTTCCCCGACACACGGGGAAGCGAAGGGCCGGGCACAGTCGCTAACATCCCACGCGTCCGGCGGGTTTGTGAGTCCATCGATCGGATGGGGTTTAAATATTTAGCAGAAAACAACTTCCAGCCCCACCAGGGGAAACACAGGAGCTATTTATTTAGCACTCGGCAATGTGGCTTTTCTCATAAAAACTAACTGTGCGGTTTGCACCCCTTAATAACTGAACTGTGAAGTCAAACACAGAGTCCTGGTGTCCAAAAAACAGTGACCGCTATTCTTTGATTTGTTCTCCTTTTTTGCCCATTTCTGTTTATTCTGAAACATCATCCATGATGCTGTTGTGCATTACTTCTTGGAAGGGGGCTAGAGGTTTATGTATAGATGATGTATAGGCAACTACTGACTGTTTACTTTCCATGTAAGAGGCATAGGGCAGCCAAACAGGTACATTTAAGAAACAGGGCAGGTCTGTTGGTTAGATGTTGTTGAGTATGGTACCTATATCGCATCAGTAAGTATCGAACTGCAATAATGGACAAGATGTAAGCCAGGCAAGCTGCTCTGGGGAAGGGGGTTCGCTAGGCAAGTAATGAAGTGCATAGAGACAGGAAATCCTCTTTCCTCAGAGCTCATAACTGCACACAGACTGAAAAGCCCGACTGCTTGTGTGGCATCGCCTCGAAGGCTATGGAAAAGTGGGCGTAAGTGGGTTTGGCCTTTTTTCCCGTGGAATGAACCCCATAATGAAGAGCAGGCCAGGTGGACGCGTGAGCAGCTTTGGGTGTAATACCGCCAGCTCCACCAAGGGCCGAGCAGGAACCCGCTGACTCCCGTAAAGAGATTTACCGGGAGACGAGCATCCTGCCGACAGCTGTCCTGGATTAGTCCCCTGCTCCAAACACCCATGAAGGCATTTTACTGTAAACACAGATTCCTCCGACTTAGCCTAAGACATTGAGCCTCTGGTGGCAGTCTAATGCCTCATGACTCATAACCGTGTCCCCACAGAAAGTAGTTTACCCACGAAAACAGACAGGCGCTGAAAGATTCAGCAAAACTTTGATCAGGATGGAATAGCGCAGGAAAGAAAAATGAAGAAGAGGTTGCTTGTCACGTGCTTAGAACAGATATGTATAGCTGCTTTCCTACCTGCAAGCTGCTGCTACCTGTAATTTCCTAGCCGTATGTGTCACATGGGGCACTGGGACCGATCAGGGGACAGCAACATGCTCTCTTACAGCAAGCGGGAGCGAGGCCCACAGACAAAAGAGAATTGAGTTGGAAGCCCTCTCCAATCACACGGACTGTCACTCTTGGCTCTCTCCCTGCTCAGCTGCTTGTTTAATTATGTTGCATAGATGTCTGTTAAACAGCCACAGCTGTGTACAAATTGAGAATGGTCAGAGTGCCACTGTTAACATTCACAGCCAGTTCGGCTGTAGACAGCAAGCCACCTCCCCCATCCAGGGCCACTCTCACTGATTACGCTCGGCCACCCGCATGTACACCTTGATCCTGGTATGGCCAAACTAACGGAACGAGACTTTATTCACATTTTATTCATTGCACAGTACGATGACTTTATTACATAACACACAGGGCAGTTGACAATTTTAAATGCTGTAAATGATTTATACTGAAGCAAGCAAAGTGGCCTGCTAAAATAGCAGGTGTGCCTGGAAATGGGGTTCAAACCTAGGACCCTGTGGGGTGAAGTCTAGTGCTGTATCCATTACACCACATGGCACATGCATGCTCAAGCAGTAATGTACAGTACTCCTGCAGAAATATATACAGCATGCCCAACACGATGGATTGGCCATTGCTGACTTGCCTCAGCTACAGTGTGGTTGAGGTGTAATGTCGGTTTGGGACTCCTGTCTGCCGATCGCTATAATCAGAAGAGGAGCGTGGCCCACACCACCGCGTTGGGGGAGAGAGAGCTCCGCTGCTCACGGACATTCCAACAGAGCAGAGGGCGTGGTGATCCCCTCCCACTGTCCCCAATCACACAGTGCCAGCATCAGCGGCTCCTACAGAACAAAGGAGTGTGACCTTCAGAGGGGCACGCGACAAACAGCCCCCCCCCCCCCCCCCCATCCTTGTCTCGTCTCAGAAAATCATCCCCCTCTCCCCTTCACATACAGCACAGGCATTGGGGTGGTTGCCAAGGTTACCATGACTCATGGAGGTTTGGGTCAGGAAGTGATTCTGGGGGGGGGGGCGTTGAAAGGGCAGTCAGCTCCCTCCCTGTGTCACTGGCAGTAGCAGGCAGGACAGCTCTCGCAGCAGGAGCAGGCAGCCTGCGTGGCACCCGCCGTCTTCGCCAACCCAACGACCATACCTTTCTCGCAGAGTCATTTTCAGCGTCCGTTTAATACTCGGGAAATAAACAGAAATAAACAACTTAAGCACATAAACCAATAGAACAGGAGCCGGGCGCATCTACTAAGTGCAGCAAGCTTCAGGTGAGCACAGGCACTGAAACAGAAGAAAATGACTGAATTTGATGCAGGCTGTTATTGTAATAAAAGTAGAGCTCTTCAGCGCACTGGTAGGGCAATGAGGCATTCACAGGTCTGTAGACAGCGCAGTGGAGCTGAGTGTGGCTCACTGTTTCGGGAGCTCACAACCACAAACATAAAGACCGCGCTGTGGGTCCAGTGAGACCCCCCCTGCACACCCTGTAAGCCTGCCTGTGGCTTCAATCAGAGGCCAGATTGCTGACTGTATCAAGAAATGAAGTGTACACTTTCCCAATGAAATAAACCCGAAGAACATCACTTCGGGCAAGCGGGAACTGTTTGTTTCCTCTCAGCTACGAATATTTACAATTTAAAGACTGTATGTATTTCAGAATAAGGCCAAGGACTCCTTCGCAGAAAGTATTGACGTAGCATTATCTTTGCCCCTCAACCAAACTACTTATTCCTCAATAAAGGTTAATTGAATTGTGCTCATCCATTATCATCCAGTAGCATTTATTATTTTCCTCCCCAGCTATTCACAGTCCTGGGCCAGTTCTGACTAAACAGTACTCTGCAGCAGGAGGCCTTCCTCGTTCAACCATTAATTATAATTCCCCTCCCCTTCAAAAACAAAACAATGCTGTGCCAACAGCGCCCTGTGACAAGTACTGGAGAGAGGCAGTGAGGTCAAGGTGCCTTCCAGAGCGCAGTCCATAAAAATTGGCATTTCCGTCAAATTGATTGAATCCCGAGGTCTGCATTTATTGCATATCAACAGGGCCTGGCGGGCAGACGGCCCATGAATTTTATGAACCCTCCCCCCCAGGACAGCGCGGGGAATGGAGCCAGCCAATTTCCTGCCTCTAAAGACTCCCCGCCTCTCGTTTTGAGTCCAAGCCTCAGCCCAGAGGAGGGAGGGACCCACAGTGAGCTGCTCGATGTCCGCGGTTGCCAAGGTGACCCAGCCTCGATCGCCAGCTCTCTGCAAGGGGCCGCGTGACTGATCCGCCTGCTCCCGTGCACACTTCTCCCCCTCAGTGAATACCTGTGCTGTAAAGCTACCTCCCAGGAGAGGCAGGTTTTCTAGCTACGCTGTTCCTTGTTCATATGCTCAAAGCTCTTGGCTCTTGGCACGAGGCTCTTATGTTCCTGGGTTTTTATGTTGTTCATGGAGGCTGCAGTGGGTGGTCGAGCTTTTCAGACAGTTTTTCGAGAGTTAAGGTGGAGGAGCCAGCATTGACACCAAGCTCCGCCTGTCAAATGTGGGCTGTCCACCCCACTAGTTGACACTGTTACAACACAGGCTGAGATGCAATTGGCAGGAGGTGGAGCTCCTGAGAGGCTAAACCGGAGCACGTGTGCAGAGCCAGCGTCAGAAAGGCTGGCCTTTAAACTGACAGGCAAAACTGACACAGGCCTGGATGGCAGTTGGCTGAACTCAGGGAGAGAGTGTTTTTTATCCATCCCTGACGCACTGACTGCACCTTTTTCCTGCCTCTCTTTGTATGTGGAGCAATAGCTGGAGTCTTGCCAGGTTGAAGCCTTTCTGCATTTCACTTTTTTGCAGAGATAAAACTCAATTCCAGCAAGGGTGACCCTGAGCCCAGTCACGGCCACCTCCCTCTCTCCCTCCCACCCCCCCCAACTTTGTCCGAGCAACCAGTCCTCACCCCCCAGCAGATGCAGTTTGCTCCGGTAACCCCCAGTTATCAATACAATATCAATTCCTCTAAAACTACCAGGCTGGTCGTTTGTTCTCTTGTCAGGGCCCATCGAGCGGCGTGGTCTTTTCTGGTCGGGCCTGTCAGCTCCGCAGGCGCTAAACAGCAACGGATGTGGGGTGGGGGTGGGAGAGACGAGGCAAGACCGATCGCATTGGCTGCCAAGGGGTGCACACAGCACCCCTCCATCTTCACCTCATCGATTTGGTTTTCAAAAAGCTGCCCGTGCTCAGGCATTGATGGAGAGCTCAGACCGGAGGAGAGCGACTGTACGCGTGCATGCTGCTTCAGGGATTGGCTCCTTGCTCTTATCGGTCCCTTTAAACTGCAGGGTTTCCTTCGCACGTCTGTAAAGCTGTATTGCTTTTGCAAAAATAGGAGATTGATGGGAAATTGGCACTGCAATCATTTAGTTATCATGCTGGGTGTGATAAGTCGCCACAAATGCTGCAATTTACAAAAGACTCCAATCTCTTATAGTAGTTTTACTTTTCATGTTAAAGCTTCCTTATTTTTGGGAAATGATGTAAACCCTTGTAATTGCAGAACCCGATTTTAAAGGAATTTTGACTCATAATGGAAATAGAATTGCCGTATAACATGGCTTTTGCTCTTTTCAGCTCTTATTCCTTACATTGGTAAACTATTACCTGGGTATTATCTTCATAAAACATGCAAAATACATTCACAGTGGTTTATAAAGCATTAATAATATGTTATTTGTATTAATATATGTATAATAAGCACTGGTATAATAGCTCAGATGCCTAGGATGATGGTACTGATGTGCAAAAGTCTCAGGTCAGTTTTTGTGTTTGACTAATTTAATGCATGAGAAAATTATGTTTGTGAATATTTCGTCCTTTTTAGTCTTGTTTCCTTGTTCTTCCTAACATCTTCCTAACTTGTTTCCTTGTTCTTCCTAACATAGGATATCGTGTCCTGGTATGTCCTGGTTCAAGAGAGACTGTTGCACTGTTGATGGATAAACAAAAATACCTGAGCCTTCCATTCAAAGCTTGTCTTTTTCTATTCCTTGAGGATGCTACCTTCCAGTATTGCTCATCCTTAGACCTCTTAATGCGTCCTCCAGTCTGGGGCTACAGTCTGAACTGCTGGTGACGTTTCTCTGTTGATTGTGCATTAGATCCCATAACCTGAAAATCCACTGATGTGAGCTCTTTCTCTGCAACAAGTCACAACAGTAATGTTTTCACACTTATCAGGGTCTGTATATCCATGCATCAATGCGTCAGAATCAGTCTGCTGAATGTGTCTGGTGCTTTCACACTGTGTCCAGTGTAGGCCATGCTCTGTATTCTGAGCGCCAGCAGTGTGGCATAGCAACAGCTCGTAACCCAAAGGGCTGCGGGTTTGATTCCACTCGAGGCTGCTCCCGTTGTACCCATGGGTAAGGTGCTTGAGCCGAATCACCTCAGCAAATACGGGTAAGGTGCTAAGCAAACATGGTGTAATATCAACCAACCATGTTTGGCTGTGTCTTGTGCCTCACGACATGTTAAGCATCACATGTGTCAGGCTGCTAATTTTCACAGTCCTTTTTGCAAAACGGCCAGTTCCTTCTGTTTAGGAGGCGTTTGTATTTCTCCCTGCAGTTTGTTTTTCATTTTTGTCCCTGTTTGTCATCATTTTTCTTAACCGCTTTCCCCCTTCTGTTAACACTGCAGTGCTTTTAAGAAAGACAATGCAACAACTGTTCAAAACATTAAGACAGACACCCTGTCAGTAATAAATTCATTATGTACGCACAGTGCAATGCAATAACCAAAACACAGCAGTGACTTTGGAGTCACCATATCCTGCTAGCAAATGTAGCAATGTTTTGCTGGCGGCATAAGCACCATCTCTCTTGATGGCACGCGGATCGTACCGTGGTCAAGCTGCCAGCCATTCCAAAAAAGGAAAGCCGAGTGAATTTTTACATGCGCGTCTTTGCGCAACAGCAGAGTTATTGCATGGGCACTCAGGAGGTTGGCCACCATACGCAGGCAGTGACAGGGTGATCTACAATTACTTACTGTGTGTTTCCTACTTATTGTAGATAAATGTCAATATACACACCCCTCCCCCATGTTTTACTAGTTAAAACAATTGAAGGGTGTTCTCTGTTCGACCCAGGCACTTTCACGCTTGTGTGATGTGCAGTACATTCTTCGCAAGTGGAAACTGTCCAATTCCATTTGGAAAGGCCTATTTCCATTGATGGAAGTTTCCCCTCCTTAAATGTGGCCAGCGTCTCTCTGTTGTGTCTTGGTGATTTTGCATAATTGTGGAGAACCCAAGGTCCTACTGGTGGTGCATTCTGGTTCCGGTTTTATTTCTCGACCTTCGTCAGGTTCAGTATTCGACACATTAAACCACCTCGCTGCCTGTGATTGGGTCACCTCTCTGACCGCAGAGTGATGTACAGTAACACCATAGCAGTAACCAAATTCACTCACTCTCAGAGTGTATCATGGCCACACACAGATCGTCAAAGTTGAAAGTTCAAATTTCAAAGTTTTTATTTGTCACATGCCAAGGTTCAATGTACAGTAAGCAGTGAAATGATGGAGCAATGAATCAAACTGACACCAAAAACATTTACTCAATATGCTTCAATACACATTTCATTTCATTCACATTTCATTTAACCAACATGTGTTTAATCAATATCCAGAGTACACAGATATTCATTTTAGGACTCTGCATGGCCTTGCATAAAGTGGCATGTTTCTCAGAATAAAATAGAGCGTTACATTTCTCAGAATAAAAATGAAAAACCTGAGTTACAACAACCTACCTGATCCTCAAAGGCTTTCAAAGCTGGACTGTCTGATTCATTGTTCTTTGCAGAATTAAAACACCAAACTGAGTTTAATCTGGTGAACAAAACTGCCTTGCTGCAGAGATCACAGATTGACTCTGTACCCTCCCTCAAAGTAGCTGTGACTGAGGGAGAGACTGACTGACACCATTCTCTTCCAGCTTGAAGCGGCACCTCAGTGACTGGCAGAGACACTGACCCGAAGCAGAGTTAGCTGTGACCGAGAGACACTGACCTACTCTTTATTCTCTTCCAGCCTGAAGCAGCACCAGCAGTAGGGTCCGAGCGGCCCCTGAACAGACACCCAGTGGCGGCAGGGACCTCCAGCGATATCCAGAGGGACGCAAAGGGTTTCGCTGTGCGCTCTTGGACACATCCCCCTGGTGTCTCGGGGCTCCTCCCAGTATTTCAGCATCTGTTCTGACGACCACAAGCAGGAGCTTGCAGCCACCGCAACCTCCCTTGAGCGTCACGGAGCTGCTGGACATCACGGTCCCCTCCTGCGACCGCAAACCTTAATTGATGTCATTTGTGTTACCAAAAAAAAAAATGAGAAAAAACTGCAAATAAAACAATGTTGACAATAATAATGATAGTCATAGTGAAACATAGATGATGCAGGCGATGCTGTTTTCGTGAGTATTTTTAACAGGTTCTCTCAGTCTCTGTGCTGCAGCGGCGCGGCGTGCGGCAACTCTGTCCAACGGTCAGAAACCAGACTGGACTGCTTGGCTCGGGTCCAACCAGGGAGAGCATGAGCAGCAGCACAGGAAAGCCTGAACTCTGTAACATCTTTGTTGTGTTACGGCCCTCAGAATGCTGTTGCACAAGACCTATCAGCTCGGACACAGCAGCGGCTTTCGTGGTCTGCCTTCGACTCGTGTTTTCTTGACCCGTTTAACCTCTTCACCTCCCTCCCCTCCCAAGAATGAAACAAACCTCACCCAAGGACTAATCAGAGACAAAAGGCTCTGTCACAGCAGCTGCTAGCTTTTCCCAGTCTACCAACCGCAGCTTGTAATCACAAGCTGTTTGTGCAATTCCGCTGATTGCTATTAAGACGTTGGGAATCGGTCGGCGTGGACCTCATTGCTTTGTTAAAAGCCTAGCGGGTGCGTTTTTGTGTTGTTCAAAAATGAGAGTTTCCATGTTTTCATTTAATCAATTTATTTGGTGATGTTTATTTATTTTCATTCATAGCAACAGCGGATGTCATGTAGACTTGCCGTCGTTGATTGGAGGCTTTTGTGCAGGGATGCATTATCACATGAACAGTCTCTTGCTGATATTGCGTTGTCCAAATAATACAGCTTCTACTCATTCTAAAGTATTTATCCACAATCAGTATGTCCTTGCCCATGATTTTTAATTGTTTAGAGAATTACACTGTATGTTGTTTGAAAATAATCATCAAAACTACAGCTGAACAAAAGAACAAAAACAATGTTTACGACCGCATAGAATTCACTCTTGGTTATTATTTGTATAACAACTTATATTAATCGAGGAAGACGCAGTTACTCACCTTAAGGGGTATTCTCCCATGCGCGTAAGTCAAAAAAAGTGTTCAGTTACGCACTTTTCAGCCGACGCATATTCTCCCCTTGACTTCAGTCTATGATTTACGCGCCATGAAGGCAGTTACGCGCTTTGGGTGGACCAACCCCAAAATCTGGGCATTTCTTGTGTAAACACCATTTACATGTATTCTGCCCTTGACTTAATGCGCTTTTAGCTTCTGGGGGCTGTAGTAAGTCAAGCGCCACTACATGGCGAAACACCATATTGCCTTTTAAGTCGGCAGTAGCCCTACTTTTAACAATATTGTACATGTACAAATAAAGTTCAAAATTTACGATAATTGTGTCATTATTTTTAAACTACAATAACATTTCCTGTAACCCTATATTACATTGTTAAACAGAAAAAAATGTTTTACATGACATGGTGTTGTGAACAAGCCTGGTAAATAATTAGTTCAATTAGAATAAAATAGAAATATCAATTAAGATGAGTATAAATAGCAGAGCGTTACCCATTCATTAATCAATTTAGATAATAGAGAGTACTTTGGAAGAGTCATGATGAGTGATTACCAATAAATTTTTAATAATAGGCTACTCAGCATGAGTTCAACATGCATTTTGTTGCACCTTTCCTCAATAGTGCGTTTTTATTAACCCTTGCGCGCTTACAGTCACACCGATGTGATTAGCCATTTAGCACGTATGCTAAAACCGATGCGATTAGAAAACTAAATTGGAAAAATTCTAGATAATTTTAGTTTTGATGAAACAGCGATTTAACATTAAAAAAATACCAAATGCTAAATGAAAACTATGAGAAGCTTAATAACATAACGAACCTTGTAACGTAAGACGCACACTACATAGCATAAAAAATAAGTTACGTGCGAAAGGGTTCATGAACCTCCACATGTCAAACATGTCTTTATACATAGGCCCAGCACATTGTTTGGTATATTTACTTTATTTTTGGGTTTATGTCATACAATGCTTTCCTTTGAGGTGATTCATAATACAGTTCTCCTCTCCCTTTGCATTTATTTTCAAAATCAGAGTCTTGTTTATGGTTTGAATGGATTTCAATGACATTCACGTGGTAAGTTCGTGAGTCCACATTTTCCCGACAGCCAAAATAAACGAGGTTGTGACTCAGTCTACTTCTATTTTAACTAAATCACGCCTCTTTCATGAGCCCGCCTTCATTCTGAAGTTAAGCGCTGTGGGCGTGATCGGAGCGTGTAGGGGAGAATACGCGTAACTGAAATGCGCGTAACTGGAGACGCGCAAAAAAGGACTTGCGTGCGAATGGGAGAATACGGCCCCTTTAGAGAGAAAAGCAGAGCAGTGCTGTAGATTACTCTTACCCAGAGATATTGGAAAGAGTGAATCTGTGGAGTTTAAATTGTTCCCTCTACGCCAAAAAGGCACGAGGATTGCATTTTAAAAGAGAGCTTGATGTCGTGCCATGGTTTGTGTTATTACTGTGAAATCGCAAACACATTCGCTTTGTTGTTAATGGCTGCATTTCACAGTGCAGGCTAAACTTAGGGTGGACTGTTTTTTTTGGAAATTCATTTGCTTTGCAACTTGGGTATGGTTTATGCAAACAGACTTTTTAACTGCCATGCCAGTCATTGTAAAAAGAGAGAACTCGTGTGGAAAAAAGATTAGGTCTGAGATAAGCATGGCTTATGCAACACGGAAAACATTTTGTTTTCACAGTCGGCACAGGCATATTTTGTATAATTCATTTTTGTTGTGTTTTCATCTTCAGTCGCAAAAACCCAGGTGTTAGTTCTGTGCTGCCAACCTGATCAATTTAAAGCTTGATTTAAACCCTCCAGCTGTTACATAAATACGGGTGGGGTTTTCTGAGTCACTGGCCTCAATAATGAAACCGTTCCAAAACCGTATCTGTGCTGACATTGTCTCTTGCTGAAAGGAAATACACTCTGTTTTGGAGGTCCATCAGTGTCAAAGGCCCTGGCGCCCCACTGGGCTGAGAAGATGGTGATGGGGACAAAACAGAACAGCTGGTGGGCATCGCCCATGTTCAGAGGAGATGTTACACCGCAGACTGAGGCGATTTTGGTTAAGGCAGGGCGGGTTCAAGCAGGCCGTGATTCACTGACCAAATGAGGGGACCCCAGGCCCGTGAAGGAGCCGCACTTTGGATCACCAATGGCAAGGTTGCGTTGCCTCGCCGTCGTAACCAAGCTGCTCATCAAACACAAAAGGGGCGGGAGGAAGAAATATCCAAACATGATGCTGGCTGTGAGACCAGGCCTCCTGGGGCCACTCTGGATCAAATACTGGGTTTAAACAGGGCAGAAGAACGTCTCTTTAAAATGCCTGTTCTCTGAAGAACTATACTCGCAACACTTGCCCTTGCTTTATCATTGAGAACATCTGTCAGAGCTCAAAACTGAGCCTAAGCTCTCTGTAAAAAGATAAGATGCTTTTGAAAAGTAAACTCAGGGAAAATGTTTGGTTGGACATACCAAGCGCATGCCAATGTACTGTCCCACCAGTGTACAAGAGGCGATCATTTGGATGAATGCTGCAGATGTCTAACCAGACGCGTTCCCAGGGTTTTGTTTTTTCCAGAGGGCATTCATGGTGCCCTTTAAACATGAAGTGGTAAATATTTGCAATGAGTCATCACCAAGGAATACATTATCTATATTGTGTTGCTATCCACGCTAACTGAAATAACAGATAAATTGATGACCCCTTTGACCCCTTGTTTGCTTTCCCTTGTGTCAGAAAAAAAGGACATGTAAAATAAAACCTCACTAAGCTGTTGTGCATCTGCCTACAGAACACAAATACTGTATTGTTTATTTAAAAATTGGTTGTTGGTCAAGCAAGGGTATTCATGATAGTTAAATATATATTTGAAGGGCTTATTTAGTTAGAGTTTATGTATTACAATGCTGTGGGGTTTTTTTAAGTGAAGTTGAAAATTTAAAAGATGGAATAGTGAAGTACAGATTGTACTGTGCACATTTGTAAATTCACTCGACAATATATATATATTTTCTCTTCGAAAATGAAACTTTGTGTCCTGACGTTTTGTCCTTCAGCCAAACTAAACTGCATCCGCAAGCAGCCGACTCCAGATCTCAGATCACTGATGTTCATCCTCTGACTCACGGGCGGCCGGGAGACTGTCATGCAGTTTCGCGAGAGCCTGGAAGTCCGTCACACCCCAGCACTTGATTCAGATGAGGGGAGACAGCCGCTCTCGGGAAACAGCTGTATGAATCGGAGGGCATCATCGTGGACAGACAGTCACTGGAGAGATGGGCGGGAGGGCTGCAGAGATGACAGCATCCATCCGCATGTTATTTCCTGTTCGTGGAGACGCCACATATGAAAAGTTGCTGCCACAAAAGTGTGTCTTGGCATTACCCTGTGGGCCATTCTGCTCCGGCAGCCCAGTCACACACCAGTATGTCCATTCATCTGCTGAAAGCTGGCTGCATCACACATCAATTCATTATTTGGGTAAATTATTTTTAACCGATAGCCCCGAAGAGGAAATGGTGTCCTTTCCCAGACGTGACAATATTTTGAGACGTAACAGATTTGAGACGCGTTCAAGATGCATTTTTAAGTAGCTTTAGTCTGCCACATATCCACACAGAAAATACACAAACCAAATGCCCTAAAGAAAGCATAGTCAATCATTATTGATTCTTCAGCATTGTTCAAGAAAATGCTGAAATGTATGCTGTTGATGGTCTAAAATCCCAAAACCGATATTTCAGTAATAGCTGTTTGAGAACTCATAATTCCTGTTATTGGATGACACTAATTCTATAAGTCTGATAAAAGATTACATTTACAGTATATAGTCCTGCAGATTATTATTGCTGGAGGCTCACTGAGAATATCATTTTATCCTATCACACATTTATTTTCATGTGTGCAAATCTGCTACCTGATGTTAATTGTCAGCATTTGCACTGCAATTAGTCTTTCTTTACACTAAGAAAAAGTCTTAAAACTTAAGTCTAAAAACATGACTTAGCTGCTCATTGGGTATTTACAACAAAAAGACAACAGACCGAAATGGGGAAGGGGTGACATCATCAAAATTTGAATTCACAATGTCGCGTGAAGCTCCAGTGTAACAAAATAACACAAGCTAATTTAAAATATGTATTGGCTCACGTTTCCATGGAATCACTGTCCTTTTGGTAAACACAAAGAGGTGAATGTAAGTTGTTGTTTGATTTTTTTTTGTTTTTTTTTTTTCTTTTCACATAAACAGAGTGAGATTAATCATCTCGAGTGTGTATGTCATGTTGCCACGTATAATTAAGCGGCGGAACTCGAACAGTCTTTCAGAACACGGTTTTTGGGTCACTCGGCTTAATTTGCATATCCTGTACAGCTGGGGGTGGCTTCAGTCTGTGTTTGTGTTGTGATTTTATGTGTCTTTTTTATGCTGATCAGTTCGGCTGCAGCCTTTATAGGTCTGTTGCAAATGCCGTTGTTTCTAATGACTGACGTGTCCCATTCACTATTTACATACTCAGATTCCGTCTTACACTTTAACACATACTCCTTTTTTTATCACTCAAAGTAGCTTGCCCTACAAAGGTCATATGCAAAGCGTATCATTGGTGTAGAAATCTACCAATAGCGAGGCTGCATTGTGATGGAGCGTTGGGCTGTATCCCCATGGAGCATGTCAGAGGTGACGTGTTAGCTTCAAACACACGTGTCACAAAACTTACCTGCTTGCTGCCAACAACCTCTTTTCCTGTCTTTCACTCGATTGGCAGCTAGTTGATATAAGGCTTTCCACCTACCCAGAATCACAAAAAAGACATTGTGAGTCTCAGTTCAAATTCAAATCAGTTAGTTCAAATTGATTAGTCAGTGGGCAGCTTGGCGTAGTTAGGCCAATAATAGCTAAAAGTGCTTGTAACTGAGAAACCGAGCAAGGATATCACAATGACGTGAGATTGTACACCCCCATGGTAACATCTGGATATCATAATATCATAGCATTGCATACCCCATGGAAACAGCTGGATATCATAATAACATGGCAATTTATACCCCGATACTAAGGAAGCTGCCCAACTCGGCATTAAACCAATGAACTGACTGAATGAAAATATTCATAATTAATAGCAAAATTATTCCATGAGGGCAAATGATGTCTGCAATAACATTTGTATGACTCAGAGCAGCTATCCAAGACTAAGGTCTAACAGTAAATAAATCTGGAATAAACATTTACTCAAATATTTGTTGTTTTTCTTAGCAACATGGAGATGCTATGGAGAAGTCTGAATGAAAGACTAACAATAAACGAGTAAACCAAACTATTCAGGCTTTATAGGAGCCACACAGAAAAGGGCCCAAACAGGTAGAACTTGAGTTTTCATGGAGAAAACGCAAGCAAATTTACCTTCAGCAGCTTTACCTTCCTCCAGCTCTGAAGTTGAATGATCTGTACCTGCAGGTCACTCCCTTTCTCTGAATTCTCATCTCATTTGGTAGCATTCATTTTCTGTGTGCTACATTAGAGCATTTAAATGAACAGGCAATGTAATCAAGTCTATTTCATCATTACAAAGACGCTACTTTTACCTTAAACAGGTGCTGTAAATTGCGCTCTAATTGCATATCACACAAGCTTTGAGGGTGAAGCAAGAAAAAGCCTGGCAATCAAACTCCATTCTTAAAATTACTGCATTTCTATGCACATATCACCTGTGCAGATTTATTGAGATTTACATGCCCTGGTTACAGGTACCCAAGTACATTTAATACATACATGAACAAATAATTGTCAGATACTTACAAATGCTGCCTAATTTTGTGAGAAAGAAATATTATTATAATTATAATTATATAATAATTAGCAATTTAGAAAATCAGTAGCTGGCCGGAATGGATTATTTAATTGATTAAACTCTTAATTGTTAATGCAGTAAAACTAATGGAAACAGGCTGAGATAAACGATGAACTTAAAGCTGAGGTTTGTGCTTCCTCTCAGGGTGCCTCTTAAGTACTTAGAAGACCTCACATCAGTGTGCTTGACAGAATTGCATCTTGGGCAATATGCTGATTTCAGAGCATCAGACAACTTGAATGAATATTCATACATAATGAATATGCAGATCATGTTTTTTTATGTTTTCCCCCTATTTTTCCCATCATGCAAATCTTTTCTTTTTTTCAGAGTCGCCATTTGTGTAGTAGGCTTGCTTCACCGTGAGAGGAATGCAATGATCTGATACATTCGCACGCAGCCAATACCTAGGCTACTTTCTGCACTGCAAGTCACACAGGAAGCTACAGTGATGTGGGCGCTCATTGGAAGAGAGACCCTCCTCCACTGACTGAGGTGGAAGGAGCGTGCCCTAGCCGAGCTTCCCACCCACATCCCAAGCTGAATGAGGTCAGTTTGTTCCACCACTGTGGGATGCCAGTGATGTCAGCAAATGACACGCCTGGTTTCAGATCTGGGCCATAGTGCTCGGCCTGCATTCCAAGTGAGCGCCTTGACCACTAGGCCACTTTGGACCCCTTTTTGTTGTTGTTTGTTTGCTTTATACATGGTTAGATGTTCAGTTAAATATTCTGACAGGGTAGGTTTTTATTTGGTATTTCAAAAACACAATAACATTTTTCAGCACTTTTTCAGGGGTGTTTCAAATTCTCAAAAACGATGGCAGGCTATTTGTCACCTATTTAAGGGTTTGAAAGCATTTTCTTTTAACAGCGTGGTTGCACTGTGTCCTTTCCATCTCAGCACAGTTAAACACAGTGGCTGAGGGGTGTGAGCGATGTTTTGCCGAAGCACTTTATGGCCTCCAAAGCCTTGCTAAATGTACAGAGCTGCCAAATAAAATCTAACCTTCACTCTGTGATTTATTCAGGGTTGTTCACCGGTGTTTCCTTTATCACGGTCCCTGAAGGAACACTCTCCTGTTACTGCCTAAGCCACAGCAACAGCTCATTATTAACACAGATGCAAACAGTGCGGTCAACAGGGAGGCGTGAGGCACTGTTTTAATGCCAGACTTACTTGGTGCATGAAAATGGAAGTGCGACTTTTTTTTGTTGAGAGGACTAAGAATAAAATAAAAACACACACACAAACAGACAATGCAGACCATAGCCAGTCCATTCTGATCCAGTGATGTGCTTTGTCTGAGATCTTTTTTTTTTTATAAGTTTCCATAGTAACACAGAAAGTTACAATGAGATGGGATCTACACAGAACGCCAAGGGGCTGTTACTGTGGAGAGGCAGAGTCAGGCGCACTTGCCTAGGGTCATGCGAAACGAACGTGCCATGGTGTTTGTGGTGCAAAGGGACACATCTTCATATCAGAAAAGTATATGGAGATAATGCATGTTGTAGTGAAGGGGGAGAGCAGTCACCCCACCCGGCCTTGAACCTGGATCTACGGGGTACCAACCATGAGACTTTGACCACGACACCAAAGAGCCAGGCTTGTTGGTATGGCAGTCAGCGCGCATACTCAACTGTGGTGACAGCACTCCGTCACACTGCTGCCCTCCCCTTCGGGAAGCATACACATGCGCTTCACGCACCAAGGCGTCCCTCAGGCATCCCCCACCATACTTCTCCTATCCCAGGGTGCCCCACTCACTAGTGCTTCACCCATCTCTGGAGTCCCTCACATCATGCTTTACCCATCTCTGGGGTCCCTCACACACCAAGGTCAACCAAACCTGGGGGTCCCTCGTACGGCTCACACACTGGGCACACCTCCAATGACCTCACAGCAAACCATCCCACTACTGACACCATTTGTAGCAAAGGGCAAGAGCAGTCACCCCACCCAGTCTCGGACCCGGGTCTATGGGGTACCAGCCATGCGACTTTGACCGTGACGCCAAAGAGCCAGGCTCGTTGGTATGGCAGTCAGAGTGCATACTCAACTGTGGTGACAGCACTCCATCACACACATGTTCTTTCATATTTTGCCTCTTCAGATTCTGTGCAGTGATGTACTGTCATCTAATTCACTGAGTGCTTTAATGTCTGGGCCATGTTCACCATCAGTTAATATCTTAATTCAAATTAGGATTTTCAGATGGGCTGGCATGTTTTTGCTCCTGGTACATTTACATATCAAAATACTAATTTCAATATAACTCAAATCTGTCAATTCAATGAGATGCCAGGCTAACTTAATCCTCCAAACTGCTCATGAGCTGTGCTTCTTAGTTCTTTCCTTGCTTTTCTTTCAAAAATTCATCATTTTGTTCAAAAGCATAAGGTTTTGAAAAGAGAATCCTGAAAATACTGAAAATACTGATAAAACTGTAATTGGAGAGAACAAATTTGTCTGTACATCGAATGTGCTCCGCTAACACCCTCATTGCTGTACACAGCACCTATCAGTTACCACAGAGGTCATATAGTTGAAGGTTAAGGTGCATTGCACCTGACTGTGATGATTCCGCTGAAACATGACGCTGCAGCATAAAGTGACTATATTATTGATCTTGTTCATATTCATGTCTTGTATCATGAATCAAAATTGAAATCGTGCATCTCTCCACAGGTGTTACATTAGTACAGTCATATCTGACATCATGAAAAGAATCAAAAGAAATTCAATTAAATTGTAAAAAAGTAATACAAAGATGCTATTGTATTGTAACTATTACAAATGTTATTGTAATACAACTATAGTAAAATCGAATGTTTGATACAATCAAATAGCACATATCTATTGGTTTCATTTTGGGTCTGCTGTGTCACTTCAGAAATATTTTTGTTTTTTTCAGCCCTATACATTCTAGGAGGGGGACAATATTCCTGACCAACTGGAGATAAAACAGATGGAATATCTGTCCCTTTTTGAAAATCTAATCACGACACACATGACAAGTCACCTCAATAGGCAGCAAGATAATGAGACTGTGCAGGAAATAGACAGTGGGGGTCCGGATTTTGTAAAGCTTCTGTCGGATTTATCAGACGTCTGAAATGCGCAGACCGTCCTAAAATCGTCTGAAGAATCAGATCCTGTCTCTTTTACTTTCTTTGCCCCACTTTACATCATGGCAAGGTGACCATATCGATTACTGCTGCCGTCAACCTCTGCGCCCGATTATTGCCATTGTCACCGCTATACCCTCCCTGAGAAGATTTCATTTGATATGAAGTTTGAAACTCAATACGATTCTCCCTGGAGGAAAAAAGGATGGAGAACCGCATCCAAAAATCTGATCAAAGCTGGGGCAGAAAGAGATGGTAGCCAGAGTTTTTTTTTGCCTGCAGCACACAGACAGAGACCTTTTTATCAAGACACAATGAAACAGCAAAGTTTCTGTGATAAGCGAGAGGAGAGAATCCTAAAAATAAGCATGAAGGCAGTGTGACGTAATTTCCCAACAGCTCTGTGAGACCTGTGCCCGAGATACTGAGAGAGCTTGTTCTTTCCCAGGCCTACTTCCTCCGTCAACAAGACCAGCTGCAACAGGAGCAATTAAGGTTTCACCCTCTGAATTCTTGCCACTGAATAACCGAAAGACAACACAAAAGATTAAAGCCTGTTTCATCTCTCTAGTTCTTCAGCAGGGAAATTGATGAAAAAACCGAACTGAATCAAGACTTGCCCTTAACTTTGCCTTGCAAATAAATGCCAGGGTTACTTTTTCAGCACACATACATTTCCTTTCTCATCCATCTAGCTGATCACTGAGCTCCCTGCAGTGTGTTTTCGAGGACAGAAATGAACATTTGCATTTAAATGTGAGTCAAATTTAGGGACGCATGTCGATTGAATCCAGGGGTATCCATCTTCACTCCTCTGCCATTGCAATAATTCACACAACTTTCATCCACTTCCATTGTTACTTTCTTATCTGTATAATGGTGAAACCACTGTGCTTACTAGGGTTATTATAAAAATTAATGACTGAAGCAGCTTCTACAATACATAAATCTGAATGACAGAGTCCCCAGCCTCAATGCCGGTGTCCTTTTCTCGCTGCAAGTGGTGATCTTTACCAAAGTGATTAGGAGAAGAGCTCTGAAGGAACTGCAAAAAGCTTTCAACTTAATGTGCTTTTTCCTGAGCGCAAGCTCTCTTCCTTTGACATTGCTTAGTCACATGCTCCCGAAACAAAGTTGAATTTTTTTTTTCCACTGAAGGGCATCAGCACCGCGCCCCAGGTTTGAACTCATAGTGTTCTGGTCGTGATATCACTGTTTGCAAACCCATCGCCCACGCTGACTGCGGTATCATCCCGTCCAGCTTATTGCGGTAATCGGCGCAGACGAAGTGGGAAGAGTAATTAATACCTACGGTTTAGTCGTCAGTGCCACTTGAATCGACGCTGTCCTCTGTGAGGTCTGCCCCTGTGTTTCCCAAAGGCCTTTTCCAGAATGGTGAAGATACAGTTTAGCCTGAGGTTTGAGTAAGGGTCGATGTAACAAAGAGTGATTTGTATTTGGTGCAAGGTATTTGCTGAGAGAAGCGGAGGTATCATTGCCAGTATCTTACACTGGGAATTCAGACATTCAAATAGCTTTTTCCCTTTTACGTGCAGGAATAGGTACTAGAAAAAACAGAGTGATTGTAAGTTGCTTCAGAGAAATTTTCCTGCTGTGATTAGCTTTATCTTGCAAATAGTTAAAAAATACATACTTTATAGTACTTTGTTAATTTGGCAGTCTTTGCATAGAGACATTTTTCATCTTAGCCGGAATTAGTCTCCTGTTGCGAAGAAAGAAACACCAGCTCATTAACCAGTCTGAACTTTTACAGTAGCGTACTATGAAGCGAAGGCACACATTCATCTTTAATTCATCTAGCTTTTATGCTGAGTATGTTTTGGGGAAATTTGATTTGTAGGTACATCACCCCACCAGCATCGTGGGCCTGCTTACTCGACTGAATACGCGTGAATTCCAGCCCTCTGCCTCACCTTTCAGCAGAATGTTTGTCAAATGTTGCGTAATGGTTATCTTATTGAGCTCACAACCCCCCACCCACTCACCACCAACATCACTACCACCCTCCAGTTAATTTCAACCAGCCCATTATTTCTCTCTCTCTGAAACCTCAGCCACTTTTTTGAGGATGCAGCCCAGCCACCGTAATGCAATTATCTGTGAAATAAAATAGCCCCCAGTCAGACTCTGCTGAGCTGCACAACAAGGGTCAGACATCCCAGCCTAATCGCCAGTTCACTCGGTGCTCCTGTCTTCCGGAGGATTCGACAGCTCAAAAAAAAGTAAAAGGCACATTTGAAGCGCAAACAACACAGTACTGCTCGCCTCCCCCACCCCCAAGCCCCGAAATGTTGGATTTCTCTTGCCAGTTAATTATGACTAAAAAAAAATCCATCAAAGAAGTGCCAAATAATGCAGGATTCTCTAAATGGGAGGGAAAAAATTGACTCAGTATGCAACAATCCAGTAAACAATTTCTGAGGCAGGCGCTCACCACGAGGCGTCTCAGACTGAGAGAGGCTAACAGGTCCGCACCTCATCCCGAGAGAGCGGCGGTTGCCAGCATGGGAATTTTTACCGTGGCCTCGGGGGATTTCAGGGTGTAATGGCTGCAGGTGATTCCTGGTACCGGGATGCAGTCAGTGGCAGCTCACTCATGTGAGTGGTACGTGCGCTGACAGGAAGCATTTCAAGCTACAAGACCTGCTGTACTGGGATTTCCTGCAGCACACTATATGAAGAAAATGAAAGAGAGGTGCCTTTGACTGGCTCAATACTGCTCCTTCACTCACAAGAGCCAAGCAGCTTTTATGTCTGTAGGCTTTTGAAAGCACAGGGAATCATGAAGACCTTGCTGTTTGTTCGATTTCAAGGTGGCTGGAGCCTGATGCATTTCATTCCTTTCTTGCAGGCGTTGGGAAGAGAATTCAGAGAAAGTGAGAGTCAGATCAAACATGGACCATCATGAGTCTTAGCATTGATGTCCCATTGGTCTCTCTTCAGGAGAAACATCAACCAAGCAATTCAGTGGATATAAATTTCCATACAATGCAAATGTGTTTGTTAGAGAACGTGGAGGTTTGCTGTTTGATGAGGGTAAAGGGTACTAAGCTCTTAGTCCGATGAAGCGATCATGTCTGGAAATGAGTCTGACCCCTGTTTGGACATCATAAACAGAGAAAAAATTGGAGATGGGGTGGAGGATGTGAGCAGCTGACAGGAAGTGGTAGATGCGATGTTTATACTAGTAGAAGGAATTACTTTATCTCGGTTTGGTTAATTATGTAGCTGGATTGTCTGAAAATTCTTCTCCTGCATTTTTATTTGGACCTACAATATCAACAAGAACAACAATTTTGTCAGTACTACTGACTGATGGAGCAGTCATTTTAAAGTCAAGGTCATGTTAAAGTAGAGCCACAGGCCATCTGTGAAGCATCAAGAGCTGAGATTTTGAAGGACATCTCATAGTCAGCGAGGTAGCACAGTGTTTGGTACCCTGTTGCGGTGTTGAAGGGGTTAACCTCAGCAGGGCGTGGGGGCCTCCCTGACAGCGCCCTGGGCCCAGGGCTGCTCCCGGCTCATTTTATGGAGCCGGCTGATGGATCCTTCTTCCCTCACCACCAGCACAGACACCATGAATTATTTTGACACCATTATTAGAATTCCAATCCCCAGCATTGCAGTTTAATGCTACAATCAGGGCCGCGCCCAGGCGTGTGTGCTCCGAAGAGCCCACCTAAAGAAACTGTGTGAACGGCGTAAATCTCTGAGAGGAAGAGAGAGATGGCTTGCGCTGTCGCTCAGCTGAAGAGCAATGGCCGGTGCGCTGGAGGACACATTCCAGTGATTGCAGGGCACTCACCGCGAGCGCCCCGCTGGAAATTTGTTTTTGCTGCCTTCAGCATGCTTATCCCCATATCCACTGCCATGATTGGAGGACTGAGTCAGGCAAGAGGCACTTTGTCTCAGGCACGTCTACTCAATGGCTGCCTTTCAGCGCTTGCCGTTTGTAAAAAATGTGCAGCTACCCTGCCGCACAGATATAGCAAATGGTAGCAAACGGTACCAGGAGTGATGTTCAGAATTTGGCCTGGAGGAGGTAGCCTGTGTAGATCAGAACATCGATAAGAATTTCATGTAAGTCTGAAGCATTACTATCTAGAGCCACATTCCAGACGTTTTGAAAAGATTTCATATTCAGACCATAGCACTGGAAATGAGAATCCTGTTCAATTGAAGCCCCTCAGTTTTACTGTAAATTGTATTCATTTGATATCCAAGGAGTCTGAAGGTTATAATCCATTCCAAAGGTTGTATTTGGACTATCTCAGTAAATGGTTATGATATTTTTTTTATTGTGATCACTCAAAGTCTAGTTAGAAAGGCAGTTAGAGTACCACATCAGAAGTGGCAAATCTGTGTGAGGGTGATGTAAATGTAAATGTTTTGTTAAATATACTGACATCTGGTATTTCACTCTAGATAGGAGTTTCTGCAAATGTAATGTAAAATGTAAATGTACCATACAGCTGTACAAAATGTAAAAAGGTAACACGTGAATTATTCGGGAGAAAGACTATATTGAACAGCATGAAAATAGAGAGCCACGTGCCTTTGTGATGTCGTCAGAGCAGGCATCCTCATGGAACATGTCTGCAATGCCTTTTGGCAAGGCAGGGAAGCACCTAAAGGCATATTCTTTACACTTACATTTTCACTCAGCAGATGTTCTTATCCAGAGTGACATACAAGGTGAGTACATAATGTTGCATTTACATTTTTGACATCCAGCAGACACTCTAGTGGACTATCCATCGCAGCTCCCAAAATTAAGCATGAAGTGTATCCAGCATGAAATGTTATACATCCACACACAATGAAGTAGTAGTGCCAAATACAATATGTGCACAACTGAACACCTGGCCCAAAATGAAGGTGCAACAGAATATACCCCATAGAAGAACTGTACCATTCCAACACATCAATACAAGTAACAGATGGGATTAGATGCGCATAGGTAAGTTAATTAGCATTATAGGGTAGTAATGGCCTCCCTTGATGGAGTCCAGCAGACTTCTTTGTCTTTGTATGACAAGGCTAAGAAACCACACCAGAGATACTGTATTGCATAAACAAATGGGATAAACATTTCATTCACAATTCATTGAAATGAATTAAATGCTGTATATATTACATATATATATATATATATATATATATATATATATATATATGTATATGTATATATGTATATATATATATATATATATATATATATACACACACACACACACACACACACACACACGCACACACACACATATATGTATATGTACTACATTACTCTGTATACTATACACTTACTGTTTGCTTCATTTATGACTGTTGTAGCGTGCCCAGCATTCTTACCCTAAAAAGCTTTTTGGTGTTAAGTACGGTTGCAGGCAAGAACGTGTCTAATTAAAAGCATGCTTCAAACACATGGCATGCTTTTTAATGCACTCAAGTTTAATGCGCTCATGTTTAATTTGGGATGCTATACGGTTTCACTCAGATGTTTGAGAGATCTCCAAGGTAAAATATTAATGATCAAAGAGCCACCTCCTATTTAAATATTATTTCACCATCTGCCAACACTGGGACAAATTAAGTTTTATTGCTTTTTTTTCCTTTCATTTTTCTTTTTGGATGTTGCTGATTTCTTACAGAAAAAAATCACATTCTTAGGAGCATTGCATCACAGTGAGTCCTGCATAAATATTTATTAGATGGATTATAGCTGGAATGATATTACAGTTTTTAAGTGACACTGTATAATGTCATGCGTCTTCCGACAGCTGCAGCACTGGTGATGTGTTCAGCAGTTGCAGCCAGGGAGTGCCGTGTGCAGTAATTCATTCCAGGTGCATACATAACAGAGAACAGAGTGCCGGGAAAGCTCGCTTTTTGACACAAATTCGTTTCAAATGTCGCTCCGGACTCCACCGCCGCCGTCCCCGTAATTCTCTCCGGCGATGCGGCGTCATCTGTCACCCGCGTGACAGTCCAAACGATGTCGTTAACAGCTGTTCCTGGGAGTAAATTATGCAGAGGCTGGGGGGGGGGGTGGGGGTGCAGCACTGGAAACTTTCCCCCACTGAGACGTGGTGATGAGACAACAGTGCAGCCGCCCGGCGACCCTGCCCCGTGGAAGGGCGAGCCTGATTAGAAGAGCGCGGGAGAAATTCTCGGGGATGTGACTGTGGGTGGCTGTGCGAAGGGGCGGGATGCGCCACCTAATTGGCGGTGGCGCGTCACCAATGGCGTGGGCCACCCGCCGCTGGTCACCTGTGTACCTGCTGCGCAGCTTCATGTGTCTCTCATTAGCGGTGCAGAGGCGAGAGACTGCACAGCACTCAGCCCTGCTCAGACTGGACACCGGCGCTGCCTCCAGCTCCCTTAATTAGCCCACGGGCATGCTGGGAAGGCAGCACCTCAACGAAGAATCGCAGTCTGTCAGGGATGCTTGGTGGTGACCTGTTGAACTTTCAGAGGCAATACACAGTACTGTAACTTGTGACATAGATCCCCACATGGTGCACAAGTTAACTTGCGGTAGGACTTGAAAAGTGTTATCCTACCGCTCACTGATCTGGGAGTGTTGTTAGCCTGGTCTGACACTGTTGTTCGTTTAAATTGAATGGGTACTTGTAATGTAATGTAATGTAATGTAATCTGTTGTGCTGGGGACCTGCACAGATCTGCTGGTCTGTATATTATTTGGATGGACTGATCCAGCAAACAAGGCAAATCAATGTGCATAGTATAAAGCTCAGCGCATTTGCATGGATCCACTGATCTATATAGTGTCTGGATGGAAACATTGCCATCACAGGAAACAAGGCAAGTGAATATGCATAGTATAAAGATCAGCACATCTGCACAGCTCTCATACAGAACTGACCCTCATGAAGCCAACTGTAACCTCTGTAGGACAGGAATGACCTGTCCCGCTCCTGGAGGACTGCAATTCAGAGGGGTCTGTTTAGCAACCAGGCACTCCACGACTTTATTCAACTAATTACTGCTAATTGCTGCCTTAATTAGTTGAATCAGTTAGACCTTAATGGTGTGCTGGAAAACCTGCAGAGACTATAGTCCTCAAGGAAGAGTGAACACAAAGAAAGACCCATCAGACCTATGAGCAACCTTGTATGAAAAGTTACACAAAAGTATCTGTGCAGTCAAATCCTCAATGAATATTCATCTCCGAGCATTTCGGTGGAGCCACCAGGGCAATGCCGGAGGCTGTGAAATTGAGATGTCAAAGGCAGATCGATTGTCAAAGGGACGTGTTCTGAGCGTGCACGCCGGAGGGGGAATTCACTGACTGCCATTTTGCGGACCTCTCCATTACATCCCCCCTCCCTCACTGTCCCGTCCGGTTGCGGACCGCCACGGGCCCCGTGTGGCCACAGGGAAGGAGACGGGTCCCAGGTATTGGATAGTGTTCACTTCGGAAAGGCCTCACTTCTATTTCCACCTGACAGATTTCATTACAGCGCCGGGGCCGGCTCCCCGATCAATAGGAGGAAACGTGGCTAATGATTTAGAGCTTTGTACTACTGTCAAATCTTTCATTACTCGTATTGACAGCGGGGCCAAGGGATCCAAACGAGTAACAGCAGGAGAGGGAACAAGTTACATTTTCCACTCTATTCACAGGTTTTCTGTACTCAGGAAACAAACACGTGATCCTGTGCTGTGCTGATATTTCAGTAAGAGCAAAAATAGATGGCATCATCAAATTTAACAAAAAAAAATCAGTTTAGGTAATTAAAATGAGGCTGGAGAGTGAGCATGTGAGGTTATGATTAGTTCAGCCACATCAGCAGATTAGAAACAAGATATCTCTCTTGTCATTTGCATTGAAATTTTTTATGTCACCCTTGACACAAGAGTGGCACTTGCCCTTGTCCTCCTTGAATTTTTAATATCAATTTGCTGTGCATAGTTCACATAATTAAACACACAGTATTGGACAAGAAAATTGGCATGTGTTTCTTGTGGCCGGTGGCATGCTCTGAACAGATCAGTGGTTAACGCTGACTTTGCTGACATATGGCCTTGATTGCTGGCCCAATCAGAGCCAGTTGCTGGGCAGACCTGTATCTGGAAAAAATGTTGATCACACATATCCTACGCAAAGACCAGAAAGCTGTGTATATCAGATTGAAAGTTTTCTCTCCGATTGTTCAAGATACAGACAGCCTGACTTACTGGCTCGTTATGAGCACTCTTGAGGGGGCGTGGTCTAAAACAGATCATTCACAGCTAAACACAGTAACAGAGCATCCTGTAACCAACATTTTATTCAAGTAAGTATGGAAAGGGCAGAAGAAATGCAGGAGCCAAATATCTGGCTGTAGTGCAGCGTGTGTTGACCTCCATTTTGAATGTGAGCACGTAACCGTGGCTTGCTGAAATGGCACACGTCCTTCTGCCGCCAGACCCGCGGATCCTTTGTGTGCTGGGAAACCGCCATCAGGTGTATGAAATTTCAATTAAAGATTGCAGCTGAGCAGAAAATTACATTTCGAAGACGCGGCCTGCTGCAAATGCCCCAAAGCCTCCCCAAAATTGCCTGGGTTTATTAGTATGTCATTGAGGGCACTCCACTTTATGTTCTGTGTCTAAATTTGCCTCCCCTCCACCGCCATCGCACGTCACAATGCCACCATCAGGGAAGGCTCTTCCTGATTCTCACTCACTGGACACTTGTATGCAGAGCAAGGCGGTTGATTGGCTGATGGCCTCTTAGTGACTCATGTCACTTAGCAAGCGCTAAGAGGAGGTAATTTAGTTGTTGTGATTGGTCCATGGCTCAGAATGTTTTACCCATTGTGGGTAGGCAACGCACCTGAGGCGTAACAATTGTGATGTAATAATCCCCGTTGACACAGGGAGATACATTCCGTGCTGAGTATCCTGAACTGCTCAGCAGGCAAGTCTGTAGCCCTCTGGCAGAGCACCGCTGCAGAATCATAGAATACATCTACCTTATTTACCTACCTTATTCAGAGCGACGTACACATTGTTTTATAGCTTACCATTTATACAGCTGAATATTTACTGAAGCAATTTTGGTTAAGTACCTTGCTTGAGGGAAATCGAAATGGCAATGTTTCGGTCACGACCCCTGGTCCTTGTTCTCCTCTGACTCCTAGTTATCAAAGTCAATCTTCTTCTTTCCCGTTTTCAGGATTTGCATGCAGACGGGGCAACAGCAATGAAACATTGAGTCTGGGTGCCCCGTAGGCACCCCCAAAACAAACCACTTGGAGACACTACCGCACCGAACAGGTCAGATAGTGTGCAGACAGAGGATTTTACCAGTACCTCGAGTTACGCATTGCCAAAGCTGTTCCAGGAGATTCAGTGTCTGCTGTTGAACACTTGCACAGAGTTGGAATTCTACCACCGGATTTCAGTTCAAATGAAAAACATACCTTTTATTCAAAGAGATCCCATGCGGCGCGAGAGTATTAAATGATTTAAAAGTGTGATATGTGAAACTGACGCCGAGAATGGATGAGCAGACCCGTCTCCTCTATTAGCATTTTAAAAGGAAATATTAATAACAGGCATGGGTTTAATTAGGAAATGAAATCACTGCTGGATAAATTAAGCACTATCATTGTGCAACAGCTGCAATACAGATTTCCTGCCAATTTTCAAGGTTTCTTTAGACATACACAGTATAACTGGTCATTTTAGCAGAGGTACATCTACCTTTCTTTCTTTACCCATAAATTAAAGAGGTTAATCGTGGTGGTGTGGCTTCATTGTCAAGGACTGGATGTAATCTGGGGTTGAGATTGGGAAAAGGTCACTCACAGGTCTGCCTGCTGTCTTCATCTATCAGGGTAATACTGGACTGGAAGGATTGATTACTTTTCTGGGGACACCAGACCCCAGTGAGGTCATAAAGACCTCATACTCCCACGTGTAAAAAAAAGTCCCCATTCACATAAATCATACCCGTATTATCTGGGAAATCTGTAGCACAAATCTTATTTGGCAGACAGTGTATTATATATCTTGGCTGTTTACACCCTGCTTTAAATATATAACTTTTGCACTGCTTGTTCTCTCGTTTGTAACTGTTTTTGAACATTTGATCTCTAGGGGTGGGAACTTCTGCTTGCAAAAATCGAAAATGACAGATTTCATGTACTGAATGACGCATGATGTTCAGAGGACCGTGAACGGTGTGCACAAGGTCCCCCTGGAATTAACCAGCTCTGATGGCCCCATGAACGTATATTGAAATATGCTAATGCTTTCCCTGAAAATGTTGCACCCTGTCAACACCTTGATAAAAAAAATGTGATATGAGCCACTTTGAGCACACACAGCGCATCGTTCTGTGCAGGGGGAAAAAAAGTAGGTCAAGGCAGTGGACCTTCCTTGTGTAGAATAACCCCTGTTCTAAACATGCAAGAAAGGCTGCCTGGAAAAACAGCTGAGAGACTCTTTCTGCAGCAACTCGGAGCTTCATTGTTTTAATGCTAATTGTCAGTCTCACTGAACGAATGAGCTGTTTTGGCTGTCAAAAATGTCTGGCCTCATTGCCTTGACACTCTTACAAAAAGAACACCACATAGCAGGTGACCTGTACCCCCCCCCCCCCCCCCCCCCCCCATTTATTCCAACGCTGTGCCTCATCACACATCCGACCCTCCATGCACGCCCTGACCCACCGCGTCCCTCCTCGCCTGGCCGGGAACTTTTTTTTTTCCAAAACACAATTCATTTCTCTTCACGCTTCACTTTTCTATTACGTAGATGACACGGCTGGGCTCCCTGCGCGGTGCAGATAAACTTCCCACCGTGCTTCACGGTTTACCTGCGTGGCGGGCCTGGCCGCCGCTGTTAGCTTTTCCCCAGCGAGGGATTAAAGAGCCAGCTCCAGGGGAAAGTAGGCCAGGTGTTCTCATTATCCAGATCTCACACTGCACTCTCCTCCCTTCTGGGAATCTAATATCGTATGGAATACAGGCTGTGCTCTATATTTAAAAATTAGCTTTTTAAAAAAAACATGCATAATTCAATGCTTTTGTTAGTCTCTTGGTAGAAGTCATTGTCAATATGTAATCTGTATACATGTATCTGTACATACCTATATGTAGTAATAGGTATGTACTGATAATAATATTGCATTACATAATAAATGGGAGGTCTTCCTGCTATCGTAATGCTTATATGGATCATAATTTACTAATGTAACTAATGATTAATAAATCAATAGCTCCTTGTGCTGTTATGTTGTCGTGAAATGTATTTTCATGGTATCATGTATTCTTCCGTGGACACCATAGCACATGGTTTATCGCTGCAGACGTGTGGCAGGTAACTAGACTTGTAGCCAGATGGTCGTGGGTTCCGATCCCAAACGAGCCATCTATTTTTCTTTTTTCTCCCTTAAGCAAGTCGCTTAACTAGAATTGCTTCAATAAATAACAGGCTGTTTAATAAGTGGCAGATAAGGGCATCTGTGACATAATTAACATTACAGTGGTAATTCACATGCCTTTCACACAGGGGTCCATTGATTTGCTGACATGTGAGATGCGTTCAAGGCCGCCGCGTCCGCGATCTACTCTTGACATGCCTTTCTCTTTCAGAAAGCTACTCATTTGCTTTTCACATACATGAGCCAAAGCACTTCTTTAGCAGAGACAATATGTTTGTCCTGAATCTGCGCTCAGGATATGGCTGAGTGCCAGCCCTTCAGAGTCGAACGTTACTTTGTTAAAAATGCTGTGGTGGTCAGATGATGTGATCTACAGATTGGTTAATGTGATCTAAGTGTTGATTGGATAATGCCGTATACAGTATGTGTTGATTGGATGATGAGATGTATGTGGTCATCGGATGATGTGATCTATCTACGTGTTGATTGGATGATGCGGGATATGTGTGATTGGGGTAATGTGATCTACAGTATGTGTCAATTGGATGGTCTCATGTATACTGCTACAGCGGAGAAAGAAAAGATGTTCTTTAGCAGCAGTTCCTCTAAATATACAAGTGTCCAGCAACCCTGGGCTGCCTTATTATGTATAATTAACATAAATAGACTGTCAATTTGTTCAATTTTTTAAAAACTGCAATTCATCACTGTTAACATTTTTGACCCGCCTATGCTACTGTAGTTCATTTCTGCTGGTACAGTTAATTTTTGGTACCTAGCTGTGAGAGGCATAAATCTTACCACAAGAAGAAAATTGTGGTACATTCAAAAGTGACAATAAGAGTATGACATTGCCTTGTGGTAATCTCATCACTCTCTAGTTACATTATCCAGAAGAGGCAAGTGGTGTTATTCCTGAAAACATAAATAAGCCATCTCTCTAACCCATGACCATATCTCAGAATTTACACTGTGAAATTGTTTCATATTTGGCATGGCAATACAGAGGGCAGCAAGCACAGGGCTGTGCTCAGGCTATCCAATGTTGTGCCTTTATTTTGGGGTTGATAAATCAGTCTTTGCTGCCCATGGTGATTTTGATTGCTTGAATGCACTCGGAAGGAGTTAATGACAAATGCATCAAAAATACATCCTTTGCAAGTGTGAAGAGAACCATGAGACTAGCAAGGCAATACAAAGTCATGTTAAGCTATAATAGGTAAGTATGAAAGTCCTCGTACGTTCTTAGAAATTGTTCGTTGGCAGATTTTATACGGAAGGAAAGTTTACTAAATATATACACAGTAATCTTTAACCAGGCTACACACAAGTATTTTCAGCCAAACAATATTTTTGTCTGCACCATGACATACAAACAAGTAAAGTGTTTCATGAGAATCGCCAAATGATCGAAATCCTGCGTCTGTGCCTCCAGCCACAGTTGGCTTGCTTGTCAACATGCGTCGTCAACAGCAGTTGTACAGTGCTCGTGACTGCTGTAGCGTTCAGCAGAAATGCCGGTAAAAAGCGAGGAGCCGACGGGTTCACTGTCACGATGTTGTGTTGATCGCTCGCATTTGTGCTCGGAGTGCTTATTTTACTTCAGCGCTGACAGGAATTTTCTGTGAAAGCGTCGAATTTAGCTCAAACGTCTTGTTTAAATGCAGTGTTCTCCCGTCGGTTGTCAGTTGTTTCACCTAAACGAGAGCTGCGGTGACTGTCGCAGCGGCTGAATGGAACTCGTCGTCTGCTATGAACGGCACCGGCCGTGATTGCTTTGTATTCTGCGTCTTTACAGAGACGCTGTGTACTTGGAGAGATGCAAAGCTCCAAAGTTGCCTGAGCCAAAGCCTTAAACAGGAACTTGCACCCAAATTAGACTTTTCTTTACCTTGTAAATAATTCATTTAAATCTGTTTGTTTTGTTTTTATTTGTTTTTTCCACTTTGAAGCATCATCCTTTAAAATGCATTTGCAGTGCTGAAGAAAAAATCCATTAAAATTAAAGTTTTAATTAATTGGTCATCTGTCTGTCACCTGTCTACCTATCCAGAATCTATCTGTCTGTCTAGTTATCTATCTATACTTTATAGCCATCAATACAATATTACAAATGACAGGACTTCTTCATGACAGGCCATCCCCTTCAGTGCTGGTTCTCGCTAGTAAACTCAACAACCCTTTGGGCACCAATAAGATGATACTATTTTTGCTGTGCGTGTCATCTGCATCACTGTGCTCCACTGTCAGGTCCTTGTAAAATTAACCATAGCCTAATTGCTTGTGGCCTCACGCAGGGCATGCATAAAACATAGCTTTTGAATTAGCCTGGAATCTCCATGAGTTATGCTCCACCTGTCAGCACCCAGCGCAAAGAGTGACTCATTCAGTCATCAGCAATGTCCTCTCAGACCACAATGAGCACCAAATGAGACTCCTCCCACTTCGACCTGCCCACGAATCAAAGCCGGTTAGGGGTGTGGTGTAGTGGTAAGGGGTAGGGCTTATATCCCAAAGGTTGATGGGTTAATTCCACATTGGTGCACTGCAATTGCTCCCTCAGGCCAACACACAATTTAAATTGCCGTTGTAAGCATCCAGCTATATGAATAGGTGACATAAAAATTGCACAGTGCACAAGTGGCCCCGGATAAACTGTATGCTAAGTAATTGTAGTGTAAACCTAGTCTCCTTTTGTTCTGGAATGCAACATGCTGTGGTGTGCAGCAGGACACTGACTTCACTATGGCATTGTGGTAAGGGAGTATGTTTGATTCCCAGGTGGGGTACCACTGGTGTACCTACGAGTGCAGAACTCAACCCAAAACTTGATTCAGCAAACATGCAGCTGTATGAAAGCATGGTATGGAAGTTATTTAAGTCGCTCTGGATAAGGGCAGAATAATGAAGGAAACAATGTAATGTGAAAGACTTACCTTGTATTGTGTCTCCTCTTTCTCTCTGTGTCGAGACCAAGGTAAGAGCTGCATGTGTTTATGAAGTCACACAATTGCTGTACTTACCCTGCCCCTGACGTTGACCTTGCCCAGCTATCGCTGAGGTGTCAGCGCCTCGCTGATCGCTTATCTCGCGTAATGTCACGCCTGTCGCTCACAGCCGTCGCTCAGATCTGCAGCCCAGTGACCCGCCGTGACAGGGGAGCCATGCTAATGAGGGACGTGCCCCCCCCCCCCCCTTCCCCCGGGAAAAGACGGGCGGCGATGACCTCACTTCCTCAGGCTTCAGCCCCCAGTTTCACACCAGAGGACAGGACGTAGAGGCCATGGGTTGGCTGTGAGGGACAGGCCTCATGGGGAAGTGCCTGCATTTCTATGTATAAGGGCAGCAATGGTGTGAACGCAGGACTGTGGACTTGAACCGGAAGGTCAAACCTGAAGAGCTGGGCAGTCTTAAGCAAATTATTTCAGCTATTCCACACAAATACAGTTTTTGAGCATTCTAGAGTTAGTAAACAGTAAACATAAGGGATCCCTAAGCAAATAAATAATGACTGTAATGCCCTCACAGATTCACAAGGTGTACAGAGCTGATTTCTTGAGTCTAATTAGAAAAAATGTCTTTTGCAAAACTTACACAATTAGCAAGAGCTCTGTCCCCATCCTGGGTAATGTAAGAATAAGCATTTAAAACATCCAACAGATGATGCAACTAATGGAAAACTGTGTTTTGAGTTTTGATTATGCTTAATGCACAGACCCATACTGGCTAGTATGCGTTTTTTGGGCATGTGTTTGATGTGATTTCTGAAGGGGCACTGCTCCTGCAGCAACCAGCAGCAGGTGCTTCTTGTGCTTTTGTTCGTTTTAAAGTTTGTTTGTCTGTTCAGGTGTAAGTGTTCAGGTGAGTCTGATCCTGTCCCTTTTATGTCCTAAAGGCTGTTTTTTGAGTTCGTTCAGGAATGGATATTTTTTACTTTTAACGTTCATTGTCAACTTTGCCTGGGGTTACCAGTATCCCCAAACAATCAAGTACACACGTGAGTTTCTCCTGGGACTACAATGGAAACGCCAGGCTGTGGTTGAACCTGTATACTCTTGGTTGGATCAAAGCCTTAACCAGGGGCTCCTGAGTGGCTCAGTCGGTAAAAGCACTCATTCTGAGTGTAGACTGAGCGCTACGGCCCGAGCTGAAACCCAACCGTGTCACTAGCCGACAGTGACCAGAAGCTCACAGGCGGAACACATTGGCTTCGTTCCACCGGGGATAGGGGTCAGCAGGGGCTTCGGTCCCATTAGCAACAGTGACCCCTGCTGGTCAATCGGGCGCCTGTTGTCCATGTGCCAAAGCTGCGTACGAAATGTCTTACTCCGACTCATCTCTGTAATAGCTTAGCTTTGTGGACCGCAGTGCCAAAAGAAGCAGCGGCTGACGTTGGAGGAGGAGGGCACTTGCATGTCCACGCTCTCCCAGATTGACAGTAGGGGTTGTGCAATGGGACCGAACATCGAAGATGACAAATTAGACATTCCAGAATCCGGGGAATTGGCCATTCCAAACTGGGGAGAAAACGGGAAAAAAACCTTAACCAGGAAATATTTATTGGGACCAATAATAATTTTGGAAAGTTGCGTTATGTTAGGAAACGAGGAAAGAAAGGCGGCATACGCCAATGCATCACAAAGCAGCAGCTAAAGAATCGCATTCCTCTGCCATCGATAATCCTGGCTAATGTCCAATAAGGAATAAGATTGACGTGCTACAGGGAAATATCAATTATTTACGCAACTATAGGGATGCCTGTCTTATGGCATTCACCGAAACTTGGCTCACCAACTCGGATAGGGACTCGACTTTGAATATTAGCAGCTTTGGGGCTCCTCTCTGGCTGGATCAGGACAGTGAGGTGACACAGAAATCACTGGGGGGGGGGGGGGGGGGTTTGTTTGTACATCAACCACATACGGTGCAATAATGTTACTGTGCGTGAGCGACTGTGCCTTCCCGACATAGAGCTATTGTCCGTGTCGGTAAGGCCGTTTTACCTACCGAGGGAGTTCCCTCAACTATTCCTTACTGTTGTTTACATTCACCCCAAGGCCGACACTAAATCTGCTGCTGACACCATTTTTAAAGTAACATAGAAATTGCAATCCATCTTTCCTGAGGCTCCACATATTATATGAGGAGATTTTAATCATCAAGCAATCTTAAGAAATCTTTGACCAGTTTTTATCAATATGTCACCTGCCCTAGACGTCACAACAAAACTCTTGACCTATGTTATGGTTCCATTAAAGGGGTGTATAAGTCTAAGGCGGCACCTGCATTGGGTTCCTCCGATCATAACTCTGTGCACCTTCTACCTGTGTATAGATCTGTGCCAAGGAGGGAGAACACAATTAAAAAGCAGGTCAAGGTCTGGACTAACGACAGTTCTTTTGCCCTCCAGGGGTGTTTTGATTGCATGGACTGGTCAGTGTTTCAGGGGTATTCCTCTGATATTGATGAACTTAGGGATGTTGTGTGCAGTTACATCTCTTCCTGCAAGGAATCTGTGATTCCTACTAAAGTAGTTAAGATTTTTCTTAACAACAAACCATGGATTTCCAAAGACATTAAGGGTTTGTTATGTAAAAGGAATGACTTTTAAGGCTTGGCTTGGCTTTTAAGGAAGGTGATGTCAATACTGAGAGGGCATTAAAGAAGGAGGTTAGGGCTGAAATAAAAAAGGCTAAACTGAGGTACAAGGATAGGATTGAGGCAGAGCTCAGCAGTAACAACTTAAGGAGAGCCTGGAACAGAATGAAAATTATGACAGGATTACAAGACAAGGGCGGCAGGGGGGTCGCTCTGGATGGTTTTAATACTGATAAACACCTGGCTGATTAATTAAATGTTTTTTTTTATCTAAGATTTAATAATCATGATTTTACTGCTCTGATATATGAGATAAGAGAAAAGTCCACTGCCTCCCCAGCATTTGATATCGATGTGAAGAGAGTGGCTAACCTCTTTAGGCATACTAAGACTAAGAGCTTAGGACCTGATAACATCTGTGGCCAGGTACTGAAAGCTTGTGCAGACCAGCTATGTAGCATCTTTATATATACTATGGAAACATTCCAGTATTGTCCCAATAGCCAAGAGTAGAACCCCCATTGCATTAAATGATTTCAGGCCAGTAGCTTTGACTTATTTAATTATGAAGTCAATTGAGAAGCTTATCGAGACTTAGATTTTAATGTGGGTTGAGGAATGACTTGATCTGTTACAATTTGCATACAGGCCGGGTAGATGTCTGGAGGATGCTGTTGTTACACTGTTAAACTATCTGTACCAGCATTTGGAGGGCCCCAAGACTATACTCTTACAGTATTCATTGATTTCTCTTCGGCATTCAATACCATCCAACCATACCTGCTTGCAGAAAGGCTTATCTGTCATTTTAAACTCGATTCTAACCTGATTGGATGGATTATGGACTTTTTCAGTGATAGGTCACAGTGTGTGAGAGTTAACGGTGCTCTCTCAAACCAGCTCTACTCATGTACCGGTTCTCCTCAAGGTTGCTGTCTCTCCCCCCCTTCTTTACATCTTGTACACTAATGAGTGTCACAGCAACTACAAGAATAGACACATTTTAAAGTTTGCTGATGATACTGTTATTGTTAGCCTTCTTGAAGGGGAGGAACAGGATCATGGGCCGGTGGTGGATGACTTTGAGGCTTGGAGAGATGAGTCTTTCCTCCATCTAAATGTGTCAAAAACAAAAGACATGAACATTGATTTCAGGAAGTCATGACCAAGCACTCTGCCTACTGTTATAAAAGGTGTTGACATTGACTTAATGGATAGCTACAAATATTTGGGTATTGTTATTGATAACAAACTGTGTTTTGAATCCCATGTTGATGCTACCTCAAAAAAGGTCCAGCAAAGACTGTTTTTAGAGAAAATTTTATTCCTTTAATGTTTCTACTGAGATGATGACTCTCTTTTACAGAAGTTTCATCTGTTTTAACCTTTTGTATTATTGCGTGGTTTGGAAACTCAAATTCGTCCAATAAGAACAGACTTGGAAGTCTTGTTAATATGGCCAGTAATATCTCAGGGGGGAGTCATGCCAAGCTTTTGGACATTTA
This sequence comes from Megalops cyprinoides, assembly GCF_013368585.1. Taxonomy (NCBI): domain Eukaryota; kingdom Metazoa; phylum Chordata; class Actinopteri; order Elopiformes; family Megalopidae; genus Megalops; species Megalops cyprinoides. Next base: position 28,617,891 of record NC_050597.1, on the reverse strand, counting down.
TAACAGGCAGGTCCTTAGGAAGGCTTACACTATATTAGATGGTCAGGACCATCCACTCCAGAGGGAGTTTGTGCCATTGCCCTCAGATCGCCGTTCCAGGGCTACTGTTTGTAGGACTAAGAGACTCTGTGTCTCCTTCATCCCTAGTGCTATTGATATGTTTAATGGCAGATAGCACTCTGGTTGGCATTCCTTGCACTACCTTGTACACTGGCACACTTGCATATTTGTACACTAGCACATTGCCCTTGGTATGAATTTCCTTTTCCCAGCACATTTGTACATTTGCACACCGGCACATTTTTTACTTGGTACGAACTTCCATTACCTGTACTAGCTCTATGATTTATTATGCTGTTGTTGTAGTCGATGTTGTCCTTTCGTAATCTGTTGGATGTGAACCCTAGCTGCAAAACATTTTTCCCCTAATGGGAGAATAAAGATAACCCTGAACCTTGAACGCTGAACCTTGAACCACAGCTGCAAATTCAGAGATGTGTATCTTTGTGCCTGTTCAAAATGACTTCATTCAAATGCATACAGGCATCCTCTCAAATGGTCCTGTTCTCTTACTGTATTGCATTGTCTCTGTAAATGGCGCATTTGTTTGTGCTGAGAGAATCCAGCACACTCCTCCTCCTCCTCCTCTTCTTTACCACAGCCGTGAGCCCTGTCTTAAAGGCACTCCAATAACATACTTCATGTTCCGCATGTGCTGACAAGGGCATCTCTGCGATGAAGAGAGAACAGCGGATTTTTATTGACGGGGAACCTGAGGGCCTCACGGCTATAGCGGTATCTATCAGAGGCAAGCAGTCTGGTCAATAGGCACTCTATAAGTGGCCCACTTCCTTACCTCCTGCTCTGAAGCCCAATGGGGGGCCAGGCAGTCTGAAGGTCAAGGAGCCTCAGGGACTGAGGGGGGCGTGTGCGGATCAATCTGGTGAGCAAATCAGATTTGACACTCTTGCGAAGTCCTTGGGGGCAAGCAGCGGCTACTGTACAAACAAACAGGGCAGCGGGCACACCCCAACCCTCCAGGGACACGTGAGGCATGTGGGAGGCAGTGCGGGCGCATAATCATGTCCAGCAAGGTGCCTGTTTTAGACATGGATTATGGTTTCTGCTGAAACAGAAATAAAACTCTGTTCGTCATATAACCTGGGCAGTGGGCTGTGGGATGGAGACTGATCAAGTGGGTTTGATTAAGCTATGTAGCGCGCGCATTACGTTACATGGTTCATTATGTTTTCATTAGTTTTATTAAGCTTCTCATAGTTTTCACCACCGCATTTGCTATACTTTTTAATGTTAAATCACTGTTTCCTCAAAGCTATTATTAGCTAGAATTTTTCCAATCTAGTGTTCTAATCGCACCGGTCTGACCATACACACGAAGGGACTAATGACACCGGTGTGACTGTACGCGCCGAAGGGTTAAGAGTGTCTGTTTGTGTGCATGTCTGTGCGTACGTCTGTGTATATGTGAGTGGCCATATGTGTGTGTGTGTGTGTGTGTGTGTGTGTGCGTGTGCGTGCGTGTGCATGTGTGTGTATGTATGTGTATGTGTGTGTGCAGGGGTGACTCTCCCAGACAGAATAAAATTTGCTGAACGAAAGGTCAACGGAATTGGTCAACTGTGTTGGTCAGGTGGCCTGAACTGCACCAAGGACAATAGTGTGGGGCTGCAATGCATGCTGTGTGCCATTCCCTTACAGCAAGCATTTCCTCTTCTCTGACATGAGAACATGTTTGATTCTGGAGGATCTGGTACGGCATATTCAATGTTAGTAACCATATATTGTATTATGTCCCTTTATAGACCTGGAGTTAGATCAATAATGCACAGCCTGAATTAGCATCTGTAATTTAATCTGTATAATCCCAGCGGAAGCCTTAGAAACTGCTATGCAGTCCATTTATTTCCACCCCTACAAGTCCTTAGCGATTCATTCATATGCATAAAACCATGTCTCTGACGAGAAATAGAGAAATAAACTCATTACTATAAATAAACTCATGTATTTTATGAAGACCTATATAACCTCAAAACCAGCACACACACACACACATCAGTGTAGATGCGTATACATTAAGTATTCACAGACACACGCATTCACACACACATTCACACACACACACACACACACACATATGTATAGATACATTTGCTTGCATGCACTCACACACACACACACACCTACGCACATGCACATATGTGTAAGTAGGCATGTTTGCATGCGCACACACACACACACACACACACACACACACACACACACACACACACACACACACAAACACACACACACACACACACACACACACACGCACACACACACATACACACACAGGTTACCACACTGGCTAAACCATAATGTTCAAACAGTAATAACACCATGAGTGGTTAGTTTTCTGATGGGCAATATAGCTTCCAGGAGAACGACTCCAGCAAAGCTAACAACACTGTGCTTAGGACAGGGGAGTCCTCCCTGGGTCTGCACCTCCACACACCCCCCCACCCCCACCCCCCACCCCCCGCAGCACGTGTGGAGGCAGGGTTGCCTGTGTGCATGGAGATTGAGAACAAAAAGCCTGCTTCCTGACTCATTCAAACCAGCGGCGCCGAAAACCCCTCAGCAGGCCTGCGTTGAGCCGCGGCAGCATAATGTGGAGTGGGACTCTGTGATGAACTGTGGAGGCTCCGCTCGGCACGCTCCGCTAGAGGGGATGATAGCAACACCCAACGCCACGGCTATCGGGAACCGTTACGGATCCCGGGCAGACGGGAAACGGCGCGGCGGCCGTAAAGTGTGCTCGGCGGATGTTTCGGCGGCATTAGATCAAACGCTCAGCAGGGTTCGAGTCCCCGTCTTTAGAAGGCCGGTTTCACCGTAAGAGCTTTTTCATCTGTGAATTGGATTGCTTGCGTGCTGGAAGAGTGAGTTCAAGTGGTCACTAGGGATTTGCTAGTGAAGAGGGACTACAGACCATTTCAGCAGTTTTGTGCAACACCTACCACATCTCATAGTAGAGATAGCAGACACCTACCTGACCAGTCAATCAAGTTATATATTTACACATTATGTTAAATTGATGTATACCCCTTATAAAGCATATATAACACCTTCATTAGAACAGTATTATTACTTTATACGACAGTAGTGCTGTTTATGATGGCTAATGAGTCATACACTGTATCACGTGGTACGGAAAAAATGAAATTCCAGCTGCCACTTTATAAAGCATTAATGGCATGCTTATACAGGTGTAATGCATGCTTAATTGTGTAATTTTGTCTTACAGCAATTATGAACTTCAGCACAAGAATCAGTTGAGGTTCTGGAATCAGGACACAAGGTACTGTATATTTAAATACACTTACATCACTTTACACAAAATATTTAAAACACTCCATATTGGCAGGTAATTAATCATAAATGTTATTTCCTCTTTCACACACTAAGCTACATTTTGTGTTTATGATTAGAAAATATTGTATGTAGCAGAGCAGAGATGCTGCTATATATGCATGAACCTGTATGGATGGAATTGACTGACACTGCATGTAGATAAATGTATGCTGAATATTTTGACATGTATTTAAAAATGCATTGTATTTGGATTGCGAGTCACTGTACACACATAACTCTTTCATGAGAGCGTCACAGGTCTCGCTGTCAAGGAGGAGGGGGGAGACAGGCCGACCACGTGTGCTTTAAGCCCGTGGCCAGACGAGCGTGCGGCGCCCCCCCCCCCCAAATGTGACATGACAGCCGGCAAGGCGCGCAGTGGCCCTCGCAGACTTTCACGGAAGGGGAATAAAACATGAGGTTTTTCGGCGGGCTCCTTCTCGGCGGCCCCTTTTCCAAGAGGGTTTTTCCATTTAGCTGTCAGCCTGTTGATTGTCACGATGCCGTGCGGCCGGGGCCCATCCCTCTCGGCCCTGCCGAGATTCTGCATTGCCGTTCCCGTCGAGCGGAGGTTTGGGGTGGCGGCCGTCGTGGAGAATAACTCTGCATACATGAATATTTAAGGTGGGGAATTTGCATAGCAGTTATGCCTCTAAAGTGAACATATTATGCCCATCATGCTGTCATTTTCAATATTTATCATTAACCTAGAATCTATATATAAACCCTTGTTCATGTGAGACAGGGGATTTTATTCAACTGGTAGGTGTGAGCTAAGATGAAAAGAAGTGTGGTTCAATAAGATTCCAGAGAAAGCATTTGGTTAGACATCCTTGGAATTTGTAAAACAACCCTGTAAGGGTTATTGGTTTGTTGGGGACACGGTGTGACCAACTAAACAGTTTCCCTGGGGTTATTGTTCAACTGCTGATTGGCAGGAAACATTAAATTAATTTCAGTTTCCAATGAGATACTTTAAATGATCCCATTTTTAAATGATAACATGAAGATTTCAAGCCAAGGAAACCAGAGCTGCTTCCCCAGTCAAGATGTTATCCCGACAGACAGATGAATGAAGATGAATGCAAATTACTTAATCCGCCAGGGACTGGTAAAATCATCAGCATTGTCTATTAGCAAAACTTCCAAAGAAAAATCATTCTTAATAAAACTAAATCCCTAAGCCTTTCCATATTTAGCCTCTATCCTCTGTCTGATCATGGAAACTGATTCCAAATCAGTTCAAAAAGAGGGGGGAACATCACTAGGCTTTACAAGGACACCTGGAATATGAGCTGAATCCGTCTCACAGAATCAGCCAACGTGGAGTACAAACACACTATAATTTGACTATAATGGGATGTGACTTCGCTTCTTTAAATCCAATGAAAATCACCTGTTTGTGTGGAGGGCTTGTAATGAATCCAGACCTCAGCGGTTTACAAAAGCTGCAATGGTGTATCTGTGAGTGGAGAGATGGGGCCGGGGAGAAAGGTAGCCAATTGCTAATCCCCTAAAAGAAGGGAGTTGATTCCCCCGGGCATCAATCTTGACCGTTGAATTTGTCGGAGGGCGCATCTGAGGGGTCCGGGATAATGCCGTGTGGCAGCAGCATGGGTGTTTTCTGCCCTCAGCAACTAATCCTGGATCAGAGCCAAAACTGAACACTAAATGATCAGCATTAGGATTGGTGGACGTGCAAACTGGCTGTACATCCATTTGTCAAGGGCATATAGTAAACCAAGGAAAGGCAGAAGGGCACAGAGCAATGGAGAGACACGTGGTTTTAGAGACTGAGGTTTTAGTCTCATGCCTTATATTTTTCTGTACACATTGACCACCTGTATATCATCTTAAAATCCCATCACTCATGGATTTTTTTTGAACACACTCTCTCTCTCTCCCACCTTCTCTGTCCTTCCAGCAGGAGGGGACTCCATGGAAACGGCTCAGCCCAACCCTGTCCGCAGCAACGCATCCGGCCTTTTCAACCTCCAGCCACATTCCCCCTGCCAAAGTCATCTGTAATTCTAATAATCTTGTACCACAGACCGTTCTACAGTGCAATGGAATGTAATTACTTAGTCACAACAGCCAAGTGCTTTGCATAAAGTGTTCACTCCAAAAGCCCTGATTGTCTTTGCATGAAGAAATCGCTTTTATTTTGGAAAAAAAATATAATCCCCTGCATTCAGTCTGCTAGGTAGAGATTAAATGACCCACCTGGTGGTGGCGGGGGGGACTCGTCCTCGAGGTCAAAGCAACGGCAGACCCTTTGTTCCAATGGTCACTTTGTTGATTGGTTCTTTCGCTCCCCTTTGTGTTTGTCACATCTGTGCCAATATTTTTCAGACCGACGGGTTCATCTTCAAATGAAACACATTTTTTTCTTTCTTTCTTTCCTTCCTTCTTTCCTCAAGAAGTTCTGAATTAAAGAAAAGGTTGGTGTGACCTTTTTAAGAGTGTGCGACAGGCAGGGGAGGGGACTTCCCTGAGAAGTGTGACCTGTGCTCTCACATGACTGTATTGGAAGGCCGTGATCCATAATCTGTATTCACCTGCCTGCTTTGCATGGATGTGGGAGTTCTGATGCCAGTATGGCGCATGAAGTCGAGAGGCCGTTTCATTGGGAGGAGTCCTAGAAGGGTGGACAGTCCACAAGCTTTGTCCATTCGCAATATACAGTCCTGTCACTTGGCCAATCTCCAAATACCCAAAGAGATGACAAGATCTGGTTATTTTGATGATTGCTTGGCTCTGGCACAGGAAATACAGCGTGATGCTTCTTCAGGTGGCTGCTAAGTCTTCGGGGAGATTCTGGAGGAAGGTGAGGTAAAGGCATATTCACAAGGATCATCAGAGTCCTTTGGCTGCTGTAATATTAAAAATGGCAAGATGAAGTCTAAAGGTGGAGGAGAGAGTTAAAGCTGGTCTGCCTCTCTGAAATACTTAAGGACTAAAGATTTTGGAGGGAGATGGGTTGAATGGTCAAGTGATATCATAATTTTTTTGTCATGTTTAAGTATTCATTAGTCTGAGATGGCTACAGACAGAATTATCCAATTGAACTACAATGACCCCAGAAAATTGGACGCTAAAAAATGAAGAGAGGGAGCCTGTCTGCACTCCTGTTACCAAGGGAAGCAAACAATAACCAAACAGACAGCTTAATTATGCATTATTGCAGTGATGTTTTGGTGTAAGGCTAAAAGATAAATGCATGTGATGAATAGAATTTAGACCAACTTGCCCCTGTTTTCTCAAGTCCATACAGTTTTAGTATGAGTTTGTTTTCCTTTCCCAATTTGAAAAATGAAGGCAGCTCTCTAATGTCAAGATCACACATTATAGCTGTTGTACATTAGCATGAACTTACATGTACTGCACACACAGCGGTCCCCATACCTGTGGAAGAAAAATAAAAATCACTCTTTTAGTTCTGTTAAAAGTAACCAGTGTGTTTCGTATATAAAATTCAGGAAAGGCACTTACTAGAAGCTGTGAATTCTAAAAGCTGGATTCCTGGAGGGGATTGGCATAGCAGTTTTGTATTTGTCATACATTTTGTTTTTTTCTCAACAGTGGCAAAGACTATGTCTACATTTAAATGGGTATATTTTGCTATCAAAGGCCCCATATTTCAGCACAAAAGGACCTCTGACCATAAAGTTAGCTGTCCTTCAGGAGACATTCAGCAAGGCCCCACGCAACTGGCTGGAGAATAAATCCAGTTTATTTAAAGTATGGCCATGTATCAACACGGGCAGTCATGTGGGGCAATTTGTTTTCTCTTCTAAAAGAAAAGGAAGAAGGATGCCCAAAGGTATTGTAATGAAGAGCTGTTTTCAAACATACCTACCTGCTATTATAACATACACCTTAGCTTATAGATAGAATAGATTGCCTTGAGATTCATACGGGATCCGGCAGAGGCAGGAGATTAGTGTTTCATTGCAGAGTGGTTTGTGGCTTTATTTAGTCAAAACAGTTTTCATATATTATACAGCTCAGTTGTATTTACACAGTTGTGCTGTTAGTATCAATAATGATGTGGGTTGAGCTGTATTTTCTATTGTTCAGGAGCTCTCCCTGGAAAAAGAAGTCCATATTGATGATGATATTGATGATGATGATGATTATGATGATGATGATGATGATGAGTCATGCAATGAGACCTGCAGGAGACCTGGCCGAGCGGTCAAGCAGCACAGTCAGCCGGTGCAGCCACCAGGAGACCAAACGCCTAGGGATCAAGAGGATCAACAGCAAATCCATCACTGATCACAGGGCAAATGACCTCAACATTCCTGGGAGTAGGGGGTGGTTAAGTGGGAGGGGTGGGAAAGGAAGAATTTGGAGTGATGCCTGTCCACCCACCCAATTGTGGCCACAGTGATACCAAGTGGCATAGAACGCCCATTGCCCCCCATGCTCTTGACCCCACCTAGCCTGGGAAACGCCCAAATCACACCACACACTACACCTCTTGGAAACAGACGGGCCCATTCAAACACCTTCCTGTCCTTTCTGCGTCTTCTTCATGATGAGCTCTTGCAGAAATTAATTTAAATCTAACTTAGCATTTATGTCACCCTGTGCTGTTCTGAAAAAACACCCAGTCATTTTTAAAATGCACATCTCATTGTGGCAAAAGTCCAAAAATGTTTGAAGGTGAACCATGGTGAAAGAAGTCTGGTATCTCAAAAACACATCTACATCTACATCTATCTATCTACAAAATTCATACATGCATGGTTTACCCAACCAAGCCAAACCAAGACAAAATGTAAATTTGAATACTGTGGTAAAAGTCTGAAAGATGAGTTTGCACTGACAAGGATGCATTATTTGGCAGCAGTGTTGTGTGGTGGCAGGGAGAAATGCTCCTCAATTGCTTCAGTAAACAGCCGGCTCTACAAATGGATGGTGAGTGTGTTACTATGCCTGTCCCCCTGGATAAGAGCTTCTGCTAAGCAAATGATGTAACATTCAAGTATTAATAGCCAGCTGAAACAACTTCTGCTGTCTAGTTGTCTAAACTCTTGGTTTAAACTGCTTCTAAGGTCAATCCTGTTGGCCCTAACAGTTTAACAGATAAAAACAAATAGAAATGCATTCCCAGACTGCAGGGCATTGCAGTCTATGCTGAATCAATCCGAAAGCGGCAGTGAGCCTGCCAGTGAGGCCAGGCCAATGGGATTAGTGATCAATGCCATTTGTTAACTCTCCTGCTAATTTATTTGGCAAGGGAATTCAATCAGCCGCCCAATCAAAACGCAGATCAATGTTTGCACTCTTAATTACAGCACTGAAAGAGTTTGATTAAAAAGAGAATAGTTTTACTACAAAGCTGAGGGAACAGCTTCACGAGCAAGGAAATAACTGAGGCTCTTTAAAAATAAACCTTATCTGCTCTCTTTAATCCCTCTCGGGTTCAGACACAGCGTCAACAGGGAAGCAGGACATCTTCCAACTGCCTTTTGGAAACCTCTTGTTTGGACAATTACTCTATTGATCCAAAGGATGGAGTCATTATGCTAGTGGCGTTTGACCATTGTGACGGGAGTTTTTTTTTGAGGGGGGGGTGTTTGCAGGCTGAAGAGTGATGCAGGCCTGCAGCACTGGGTTGTGTGGTGTTTTATTTGCAGCACTCTCCTTGTAGTCATGTCCAGGGCAGAACAGCCTCAGTGCGTGGCAGACTTGGGAGAGTTGTCATCATCAGATGAGACGACTCCCACCACCCATGTGTTCTGGGAGATGTCCGAAGGTTTCCCAGAGGGGAGTGGTGGGCATGGGGGGTCTGGGTTGGTAAGGGCTAAAGGGGTTTACAGGTCTGGGCCTGGGGGCTCCCCCAGCGTGCCCGGCCGAGATCAGACAGGGGCTGTCGCCTGCATCTGTGTCTCCTCCAGGAGAAACGGGGTGGCTGAATAATTCAGCTCTGAAGGGAGCATGATCTCAGTTAGCCAGCAGGATGAATCTTTAATGGCCAGTCTTCACACGGAAGGCCCGGCACTCACACCTCTGCCTGGGCAATTTGGCCACACTGTGAAACCATGCCCGCCGGGCAGGATGATGGAAAAACAATCCTTTACCTCACAAAGATCATATAACACACTTTTCTAATTAAAATATGATATTACTTTCTGGAAGGGGTTCGTTAGAGCCTAAGAAATTAACCCCTGAGGAAGTGTATTGTCATACACACCAAGCACACAAGAAGTCTCTCACCCTCACAAAAGTCATGCTTATACTGTACATGCTTAGTGCATCCAAGTAAAAGCCCTCTCCCTGGGCTTTCCTCACTCATTCAATAGACATATTTACCTCAAGCCACACTGTGCTGGTGCAAGTGAGTGTAATTAGCCACCCAGACATTTAATTAGAAACCTTATCTGGATGCGCACAAAACCACCTAAATATTCTCTTACAAAGCACCGTCACTCTGGCGAGAGGGACGAAGCGCACGTCACGACACAGCATTGCTCAGGGATTAATAATGCCCTCATCCCCATGTAACCCTCCCCTTGCTGAACCACCTGTCAAAGCTGCCTCGTGCCACTCAGAAGTTTGTGCTGCGAGGCGGGAGTCGCGTCCAGGTTTGCAACGGAACTTTTAATCCTGTCTGTCTGCGGGCTCCTGGCTGTCTCCCTGCCGGGGTGGGAGTGCAGCACCTCCCCCCCCCTCTCCAAATCCCTGCGGAACGCACGCCACAATAAGCCTGTTACTTTCCGCCACGCCGAGGTTATTTATGTGAGCCGCGCTCCATCATCCTAGTATCTGATGGATTCAGGGAGATTTGCTGAGCTCTCCACTCGAGTGTTCGGGGGAGGGGGGCTAATGCTGCGGCGCCCAAAATCTGGCTTGCATGACGCAGTGACATCTACCCGGCAAGTCTTTCTTCCATTTTGATGTTAGACCAAACCGGTTTTAGAGTTGTCATGATATTCTCACCGCGGTGTACCTGTATGCATTAATCACTCACATCACCACTTTTACAATCTTGCATACCATCTTGCGATGTCAACACGTGGCCATCATATAATGTCTCAGTGCCACTTTTGAAAGAGAGAACAGAACTGTTAATTAAATTAACCCTTTTGGATTTCAAGCCAGAGTGATGAATAGTCTATTGCTCTGGTTCTATTTCTTCATCTTATTTCACCGTATGATGCAACTCTCTGATACCCTTTCTGTCACTGACACATACCCTCCCATCCATTCAATGGTCAGTGAATTTGATTGACACTTTAGTTTTCCAATAAGGATAGATGGGACATACAATCCTCATGGTCTCCAGCTTTACATGCAATGTTCCGTGGGCCCGCAAGGGTAGAGTGGTTTCATGGTCAAGTTCAGAGAGTGTCTGTGTTGCTGTAGATGCCACAGCAGGAAAACGCCAACATTTTTAATTTAAATAAAACTGCAATGATGGAAAAACATTAACCTAATAACTGAATGCCTCCACAATGAGGCATATGCCTGACACAGGCACATCTGAAACTCAGAGAAGAGAGTATAAAGAAAGGATACAGGCAATAATTTTAAAAAATCCATCAGCTTGACACCTCACCACTACTAAATAATTGGTTAATGGATCTAGCTGGGTGGCCAGTCTAACATGTTGTACTGTGCAGTATTCATAATTTCATAATTTCTTAATTTCTGCTTGTTCTGTTACGGGAGCATGGCTGGAGGGGTGAGGTGCTGGGTCACTGCAGTATCATTCTAGATGTATATTGAACCCAGTCTGTTTGCACGAACTGCATGCTGTCAATTCTTAGCCATGTTACATATATATTCAGAAAGATCTTTCTATAGCCTTAGGTCAAAGCCTACGTTCAGTCCAGCCATTAAATGGATTTGTCACACATCAATAAATTTTCCGATCAACCTCTTATTGGTCTCACACATGTAGTCAGCCATGGACTGCACATGTGCATGGCCGTTATGGCCTCAAGCTGTGATCAGGCTCAGGTTCGACTCATTTATCGGTCACATATGTATGTGAAAGGCTATGCGAAAGACTTTTTCATACCGTAGGTCATGAGCCTTGCCCAGGATGGCCACCAAATGTGTTTTCCACACGTCAATAACTTCTGAAAGTATGCATCAGGCATGAATTATAGATGTGAACCAACCACTAGTCATAGCTCTAGTCCTGTAGTCCTGTAGCCTCATCAGACATTGCAGTCACGACTGAGATCACGATCTCTAGATGTCCATAATTTAGGTTTCTACAGAAGACTCTTGTGTAAGGTTCATCAGAGTTCACTTCTTCAACAAATAGTCACCACTTTTTCCATTCATATCATGAACTTTGCTTCTAAATATATTCTTGACATCCCCTACCAAATTGGCTTTAAGGCATTCTGGTTGCCAGCAGCCTCCAGCATTCGCTTAACCTTAAAAAACATGTATTGGAACACTGAGACTTTGAAAGTACCCTGCAGAACAGCAGGGGGCGCCCTTGGGAGGTTTTTGGATGCAGGGTGCCAGTTGGTTAGGGGCGTGCTGTTGTTTTGGAGAAGTGGACCTGACATCCCGACACAATTATAGAAAGAGCCGTCCGCATGTTTCTGTGCCTCAGTGTCCCCGGGGCGGCGAGCTGCTGGTGTGACACTGAGTGCTGGTGACACCCCGACACGTCCCCCGCAGATGCCATCACCCCACCACCACCTGGCCTCCGCCCTCTGGCGCAGACTTCTGAGGGGTGGTCGCTGAGGATGGAGAGAGGTTTACTTCAAGAATGTCACAGGCTGGCTGGGCCAATGAGCGTGACCCTGCCTAACCCCGTGCCAGTGCAGTCTTATTGGTTAATCATTAATGCCACATCTCGTCATCCATCCAGAGTCGTGGAAACTGTCTGGCACCTCTGCTCCGTTGCTCGCCACCATAGAAACCTCCAATCAAACCCCTCGTGAAATGCTCCATGCCAACAGCTCCTCCAGCTCTCTGTCCACAGGATCTGGATGCCTGGATCTAAGGGAGACCAGCTGACCAGTTCCACTACCCACTGGCGTGGCAAATCCTTGATTACTGACACAAACAGCCTTCTGGGCCTCTTCCGGCACCATCCACTGCGCTAATGAATTCTGTTAATCAATAAGTCATCTTCTCCAAGCTCTCGTTTCCTGGGCCTCCACCAGGTGATGAAAGCAGCTTTTTGTTTTTTCTGATTGAAAAGGCACACAGTGAAAGTGGAACAGATTGGTTCCATCATTAGCTTAAGCCCTGGTGCAGTAATATCTTGGTGCTGACGTTATTATAAAAATAGCATGCGTATTGAGCAAACATTTATTTGTTTTCAAATACAACTTTTTCATATAGTTCACAGTAACATGGCTGAAGTTTTTCAATTGAGTCTGCCAGAGTGAAAACAAGACTACCTTTTTAACTGGTACCTTTTATTAGAATTCAAGGTAATTACCAGCACATAGATTTTTTAATATTTCCTTTGTCATAGACAAATACAACGCCTTTATTGGGAATACATCAAACTGAAGCCGGGCATACCTTGAATCAAACTCTGCAGCAATATCTTTGATAAAAAGCTGTTGAAATTTTCCAGCATCTAAAAAAAGTCTGTGCTGTTCACTTTCATGTTTCTCCAGAAATAACAGCTTTTAGATGGTGTTTTAGCCTTCCAGGCAAATGAGAAATCTAATCGGAGAACATATTGAATACAAGAATACAATAATAACCTTCACGTGAAACATGTATATGGAAACCAAGGGTCCTTCACTGAAAAACAGCCACTAGTTTTCCTCATATCTATCATATATATCATAACTCACAGTTCTTAGAGAAAGTCAATAAGGGCACAAGGTACATGGGCAGTTTATAAAAGAATATTCCATCCCTGTTTTTAGAGCCAACCTCTGTGGAATAAAAAAAGTTAGAAAAACTGAAAGATCAGAATGTGTTCATGTTTCTATTCTGCTATCAAACCACATCAATGACATACATAGCCTTTAGGTCTATGAGACCAAACAGAACAGATTGACCTGTGGTGGTGGCAGAATGGAGTGGAGTTGGGAGGAGCAGACAGGGGGAGAGGGTGTGTCCGTCAGTGAAGTCACAAGCAGGGGGTCCCCTCCTCTCACACTTTCACCTTTTGGCCTTCCTCTCTCAAATAGCCCTTCTTGAATAAGTCGCTATATACTATCTATACTAATACTGTGACAGAGCTGGCCAATGCTCTACACATAAATTAGCAGAAGGAGTAAAACTTATACCAAAACAATAATTTATTTAAATCCACTCACAAACACAGGTGAACCAGCCTACAGCTACCAGTACACAAAATGGCTTCCAACTATCTGAACCTGGCCACACACCTGTATGTAACAAGTCAAATTAGTGCAGGTGTGACCAGTGAACTGGTTCTCAGACTGACAAGACAATTAATTTAAAAAATAATATTTAATCAAGACAAACATGAATCTGGTTTCAGTTGTAATTGATTGATCAAAGCGCTTATTTTACGAGATGGAAAATGGACTATCCTCAATTTAACCTCAATCCTCAATTTAACCAATTAAACAAACAATTAAACAATTAACATTCAGTCTGTTGGGGTGGGGTGAAGGACTGCTCCTTCACAAATACACTATCTACCACTTCTGAAAATGGGGCAGTCTACAAAAAAAATGGACATCATTAAGAACGATTGCTGTATTTTGGAGCGCGCACTCTCAATGGAAAAATGGTTCCTGCCAAGGAGAGTACAAAGCTGGATAGATCGCTATGAAGCCGAGGTCGTACCAGTGAAGAAGGTGGAGCTCTGCCTACATGTCTTGGAGGATGCATGAACCTTCCTCCGCCGCACACTGTCATCCCCCCCTGCTGCTGAGTGTTGTGTTGCTGTGCAGAGGAGGATTTGTGTACAGAGCAGACAGGCTTCTTGCTCACTCAGTCAGTCTCCACCTGCTCAAAATTTCTGCCGAGCTGATTCAAATCTTACTAGTTGTGTGTACTATTCATTTCTACTGATACTGGTGTTTGCTAAAGTTACACTGTTTACTGCCTGACATTTGTGACACTGAAACCTCATCGATGAGGTTCTTTATATTAAGGAAGAGGAAGACCCTGTATAATGTGTATGCATTCCCTTTATCCTTTTATATAGCTGGATGTTCACTGAGGCAATGCCAGTTAAGTCCAGAGTGTCACAGCAGTGCCCAGGGGATTTGACCCTGCAACATTCTGGTTCCAAGTCCAGTTCCCTAACCAATGTACGATACTACAGCCAAACTGCTGCCTCAACAAGAGCAACGAAAAGATGCCATCAGGAAAATAACTCATCTGCCTTTTTTTCGACCCTCCCACATCACGACGCGACACACGATTGACACCCTCTCGCTGGCACGGCAAACAACAAAGACCAAAAGCCACAGCATATTCATGGCTTCCCATTTCCATAAAGCCCCTGGTCCTGCTGACAGCATGGAAAGCACCTATGCTGCTTTGCGCGAATGCTCTGCTATCTATCGCGAGAACCACCCCCGATGATTTATGAATGTGACGGTGCGTAGTGGTCATGATGACAAATGACTGTTTCCCCTCCAAAACGCGCGCCGCTGCACAAATGCAGCCTCCCATGGGATGACTCAGCAGAAATATTCCCGTGTCATCGTCTTACCCCCTCCCCCCCCCAGCCCCCACCCCCCATCCAAATCATGCACCTGTCCCATCCTCAGCATCAGATGCACATGCAGATTTTGCCAGAACTGGAGGCCAGGCATGTGATGTTTCAAGAGATTTCCCTGTTGTCTTCCATTGGCTCTCCGGGAAATGTGCATATCAGACCCGTATGCATTACACATTCAGCATGCTCCTTTGCATTGCTTCATACATTCACCACAATGTAATGGAATAAAAGCCATACATACATGGGTTATGCATGCTGCATAGGCTCTGTGTGTCATTGGTGTGCCAGATCAGCTGTGACTCTAGGAATACAGCAGAAGAGCAGACTGCCTCCCTCTCTCCACTCTTTGCTCAGATCAATCTTCACTGTGCTGCACAGACCTCAACAGTGACTCAATCCCAACTCCTATCCCTCGGTAGGGCATCTCATCAAAATTTCAGAATGTTCAGAAATTGAAAAGCCCAGGTGAAGTATTCTTTGCCTCAAAGAGATTTTTTTGGGGGTGAGTCCTTCTCTCTCTGTTTTTCTATCATTTCTTCTTTACTCTGAAGATTGCTAATCAGAAATGAACCCTTAAAACATACACACCCCGAGCTTTCAGTCCCAGCGGTTGTCTTGGCTTTTAATAACTCAGAGCCACAGGACCCGTGAAATTAATGAAGTGAAACAGACAGATTGAGAATTCAGGTGGCGGTGGGATCCTCTGTTGGTTCTGCATACATTTGCGCTTCATCCTGGCTATCCCCAGTGCCCCCAGCCAGCACAGACCGACTGGTCAGCCAGCCAGCCCACTTGCTGTAGCTGCAGCCCTCCTCATAACCTGTGATTGACTTGCATTGTAAAGAAAAATATTTTGTATGACTTTACATATGACTATAGAATAATGTGACTTTATCTGAGATATGATGCAGGCAAGTCTTTTTAGCTTGTAAACAGGCCAACTGTAAAAAACAGCTGCTACATTAGTGTTGTGTTTCGTTGCACTAATAGAAAGGTAATTTACTGTAATTTGTTAACAGTCTGAGTGACGGTCAAGGGCACTTAGCAACAAGTGGGTGTTGTAGCAAGAACACCTAATCTACTTTAGGTGTTTCAATTATGTGTAAAAAGGGTTACTGTACTTATAGGCCAATGCAGAGTTCAATGGTCACTTTGCAGTGCAGAGACTACATAAAGTTCTCTGAATTCTGTCATTATGCAGCAACAAAGAGGAGATGACCAAGACCTACCCTTGTTTGTCTTAGCTTCCATGAGCAAACACAGCATTTTATCTCTACCTCTGCGCCTACAGTAGCCTACCAAATGGCACCCACAGGTCTAATGGAATACTTTATAAAAACAACCATACAACCCTGAGAACTAGCATAAAGACGAAAAGTAATTTCAGGAACAAGCTGGAGTTCCGGAACATTTGCTGTGTGCTTTCATCCAGCTTCGATATGCGTAATGATCTATTTCAATAGCTCCCATCAATATCAGAGTCCAGTCGGAGTCACTAATAAAAATGAGTTCCAAAAGCTGGCCAGTCTGGTTTCGGGGTTTTAATCAATTTGACAGCGAATGCTTTTTATTTATATATTTATTTATTAAATTGACAAAACAGAGACATATTTCATCTTTCATTAAGCGCACAACGATTCAAGCCACGAATACCGGCACAAACATTTTCATTTGTTGGTATTTTCGCCGGCTGTGAGTTTTCTGTCTCAGCGTGCACTTCGTTTCATGTTTTAAAGCCCAAGCCCTGCTGATTGGGGGCGCGGATTTCATGCACTGCCTCGGCGCTGCGGGGGCATTGACAAGCCCCTAATGAATTATTTTCCCAATGGGGAGCGACAGAAACGTTTGGCCAGCGAAGAGACTGCGCCGATTGCTTTGAAGTGAAAAGCCAGTTCGAATGTACTCGCCGGAGTTGGACTGTCAGATTCGATGTGAAGGGCCGAGCTAACGGGAACCAACCGAACATCAGACTAAATGCCCCGGCTGGCCGGACTGTCTCAGCGGATTGGCGGTACATGTGTTCCCACTTAATGAACTGCCCCGGCTTCATTATGCAGAGAGATTTATTAGGCAACGCAGGGGGTCATGAATGTCCACATTTCATTCACTTCTCACAAACGTTAGGCTCTACTTCCCGCAGAAACGCTAGCCTCAGATCGACTCTGGAGTCTGTCGTACAGCTACTCCGCAGGAAACCGGCTGGTCATTGGTCACACTTTTGTTTGCATACACGTTGTCGGCAAATAAGCAGGAAATGTACCAGGTTTTGTACACACCCAATGGAGTTAATGATCTCGTTTGTGTGGCATTTGATGTGAAACACTGTTGTGATGTTTTGCTCACCTGTTAATGTTAACATGAAAAAACAATAATTACTCAAATGTAAGATATAACTTTCCAGATAAAACTCATCTCTCTTCATCATTTGAACTGGTTTGAACACGCGATTGATTTATGTCAGGGTTGTAGCAGTTCTAAATGCTATAGTAAGGCATAAATTACACTTCTGTTTACTGTATGAATCAGCTAAAATAAAATTACAAAAATGTAGCCCCAGAATTTCTGAACCTGTAATTCATAGCATACATAGCTAGAATGTCTTAATATCTCAGTTCAAAACCAGGATGGCCTTTATGCACTATATACGCTAGTATATAGTGTATAAATATCTACATATTCTGTATACTAATCGACATACTATATAGATTTTCTTGCTGTGAATAAGAAGACTATCAATATATTTTAATCAATATTTTTTATTTTAATAAAAAAAAACATCAGAATGAGATAACTGGAATCCATTTAATGAATGAAATAACCAATTAGTACAATTAAAACACTGTTCTGACAGTCAGGGCAGGCTTTGTGTTCTTTACAGGTCAGACTCGGAGGAGCCTGCCAGATCCCCTGTTTCCCAGCTCCTCCTGACTGAGTCCTGCCTCCCAGTCACAGACCAAGACCCTCCCTGTCGCGTTTTTTGGAACTGTCCCACGGAAAAAAGACGTCATGCTTTTTGCGCGTCATGTTCGCCCCCCCCTGCCCCCAGGGGGTCCCGCACCTCCCCGCAAAGCTCTCAGTTTATTCCCACCCTCCGCTGCAGTGGAGGATGTCCCGGGACAGGACACATCGCTGTGACACCCGCGCTGCCCCCCCCCCCCCCAAAACCCCTCAGTCTCCCTCACGCTGTTAAATGGTGTAAGGAGGTCTGCGTAATGGGACGCCCCCTGTAGGCGTCCCCGCTGTTCACCCCTGTCGGGCAAAATGTCATGGAAAAACAAGGCCGCCGCTAACCCCAGATGGCGCATCCCGCCACGGGGCTAAGCTGCATGCAGACGCCAGCGCGAATGATCTCTCCAAATGAGAGTCACTAATTGCAGATAGGAGCAGTACACTGCAGTTTTTATCCCCCTAATTAAATTTTGGGAGGCCTCCTAGAGTCTCAGAACTCTGTCACACATGTGGAGGGGGCTGCCTTCACTGAGTAGCACTGTAGCACTTTATTATATAAGTCAGCACGCTGTGAGGTCACACGGCTAACTAGACTAAAACCTGCAGTTCTTTAAAGTTGCCAATCATGTGCAACTGTCTTCTGTAATCCTTTAACATATATGTATATAATTGGAAGTTAAAATTCATTTGAACTTGAAAATTTACCCAGGTTAAAGGTTTTGGTTGGATTTACTAAGGAAAGATCAAAAGCTTTATATGTCAAACAGTTTCCCCTGAGTTTGTGCTCAGAGAACCATCCTATGTAGTGTTAAATGGTAGAAACACATTCACACAGCTAACACAGAAGCCCCTAAACATATTGTATGAAATACCTGTGCCATGTTGTTTTTTGATCATCAGCAGTGTTTGCCTTTCAGATACAGTGGCTTTATGTTGGTGATGATATTGCTGAGGTGTTCACACATGGAAGCCTGCTGCTGCACTTCTGAAGGGTTCTGTGCTCCTGATTTTCCTAATTGTTTCAAACGAGATGCCTCTGCAGTGCATGGCGGCAAAGGGCTTCTTCAGAGGGTCTTCACTACGTGAAATCAAGCACTGTCAAGGCATTCTGTGTTCTATGTGACAGTACAAAGGCAAACGTAATCTTGGCCACTGCTGCAAACAAAGCTGGTATTCAAAAGATTTACATTAAGGGGGGCGACTTTTGCTATACCGTGACAGGTAAAATGCTGCATCAAAGCAATTAAACTCTTCTTCTTAAGATAAAAAGCGTATGGCTGCCAGGTTGAATCGTGATTGTTCTAAATTAAGCAATATTCAGCTCAGACTGCCCTTAAGGGAAAAGCATGTGGTCAAAAGTAAACACCAGAAATGATGGCAAAGACAGCATCCAGGCTGGGTCCTGAATGCCATTCAGCAGAGCTCAGAGAGCACACACATCAGTGCCAATCCAGATCTTATCACATAATAGCCGCAATGAAATCAACTATCAATGTATCACAGGAGTGAAATTCTCTTTAATGCTGCCAAGGCGCCCAGGGACTTTGCTCAAAGCAAAACAAATAAGGGTACTTATTTCTGGACTCTGTCAGCTGCAGAAAAAAAGCTCTTCTCTCCCGGTCATGGAAATTTTCACACGTACTCTTTGGCGTGGAGTCAGGGCGGCTGTGACATTTGGGTCAGGAATGCTGTGATGAGAATGACCTCAGGAATCTGACCCAAAACAAACAAACAAACACACACACACATACATACACACACACACACACACACACACACACACACACTGTCTGCTGCAGATTAAAGGCATGGAGGCAGGAATATTAAACAGGAAGCACGAAAGTCAGAGAGAGAGGGAATCATGATGCAAGATTTGGCAACACTCACCGCCCCGCATAAAATGTTCAGAACCACCCATTGTAGGCATACGCACATGTTAATGCGATCGGTGCCTGACAGAAGCTTGCTGTGGGCTTGTCTTGGTGATGAAAGCGATACGAGGCGAGGCGAAGCAACATGATTGGGCTGAAACTGAACCCTGACTCATCGCTTCTGGCTGAGAGCGCTGCTTAAGATGGGGGCACCCTCCAGAGAGATCTGAGCTCCAAAGGCCATGATCTCTTCCTCCCTCTTAGGCAACTGATATATGCTGCTGTCTGATGCTATGCAGAGATGTAATCATTCTATGCTGTCATCCTCATGTCTTCGGCACATTCTGCCTTGAACACAAACTGGGCTGAAGATCAGTGTGTCGAGACTCTTTCATCTTCCTATCAGTGCCTGCTGAAGGGAGGCTTGTCACAGAGCGATCACTCCTACTGCAATTGTTGTAACAGCATATTTGCCTGAAAAAGCACCAATCCGTGGTTGATTCTACTGGCATCCCGTGTCACAACATAAAAGAAACATGCAGAAAATAAAATCAAGAAGAAAGTATTGTCCACACTGCGCTTTCAAATTGTCCTTGACAAGACATTTATTTGATGGCTGCTGTGTCCTTTGGGATAAATACTTTCCCTGGAATTCATTCACAAATACCCACTTACTTATGCTGGGTTATACCAGTTCTAATTGTAAATATGTGTTCAATAGTTATTTTCGGATAGCCAGCTAGCTGTGATTGCTCAGAAACACCAACACTTTTTTGGAACAAAGCTAATGATTCCAGTACAATGACTATCTTGTCAATGGTTTGAATGGAGTATAATTCACATGGATTATTTTTGTGAATTGTTCACAAAGGGAAAGGTGAAATGGAGGGCTTATTTTCTTTCTCTCATTGCTGTTATTTCAAAATTTCAAATTTGAAGGGTACAGGGAAAACGTAATTGCCATAACAAACAATACCCCGTTCCAAATTCAGATGCTGTTAGCAATTTTATTTCTATTGAACTTCCAAAGAACACACAGGTTAGAAGGGCTGAAATTGTTAAAGTACTTCATTTTAAGACTAACAGTTCCAAAATGAACATGGAAAGCTTTGTATTCACCTCTAGGAATATAAAAAATAAGAAAATGACAGATGAAACCCTGTATGCACACATGTTCTCCTTATGTATCATTCTTATTATAGCATATTATAAATTAAAATTACGAATCGAGAATGTACCATCTGAATAATCATGAGGAAAATCCTTGAACAGCCTCTTGCGGGTAGTATGGCATCCAGAAACAAAATGTTCCTCTGTCAGGAATTCCAGGAAACCCCTGGGACGAAATAAATTCGTTTCAATTTCAATTCCACCACGTCATTGCGCCCGGGGGCGTGCGCGTAATACAGCCACGACGCCAGCTGGCTGGAACGCAGGACCCACAGCGACGGACACAGCTGATACGGTGCTGGCACGTCTTCTGCGATGACGCATGACGCTTTTGGCAACATTGCGAGACCACCTTGGAGATGCATCACGGCCTTTTTTTTCCTTCCACGGGCTGTGATGGCGTGCGATTTTTCATCTTTTTTTCCACCAAGATGCCGCCCCCCCCCCCCCCCCCCCCCCGTTCCCTCCCATCTTGTCAGCCTCCCATGCAGAAATGTATCAGTGCGGCTGCAAATGCACTCGGCGTAGCCGGTGTCACTTCAGCACGAACCTTGAGTGAAGAGCCGCGTTACCGCAGCATGAATATTCATGCGGCTTTCATCGTACCCTACCCTCTGACACATTCAAACGCAGACTTTCCCCAATAAACCCTGGGAGTGACGTTAAAACGGCAAGCAAAAATCACGAGCAGGGATGCATTTCTCTTGAAAAGAAGCTGCACCAGCACGTCCTTACTAAACAACAAACAAACCCTAGACTATAGATCCTCCCAGGTATAATCCGAGATTATTTATCCTATCCAGTTGGACTTCTTATAAAGGAGTTTATGCTCAAAAACATTTGGGTTTGTAAGAGAAAACACACTCTTGAGATGACCTGATTGCACGTTATCCATACGTTGAGCAATGCATTAAAGCAGGTGTTTTTTTATTTGTAATTCTAAACTTTAATTTTTATTGTTAGGCCTATTATTATGGCCACCATAAGATAACAACGAAAAACAGCAAAAATCATCCGCTTTCTTAAGAACATTACTCAAAGGTAAAGACAAGTCACGCTATGGTTGGATTCAGTCTAGGGCTCCCAATAGTTTTCATTTGCGTCCTTTACTTGATTCCTACATTCTGTCATTCTCTGTGACCCATTGATAACTAGTTGCCTCCTTAAGGACGATTACAATTCAGTAGAAGACACGTGAAGGACACAAGACAAGTCTTTGTTTGCCTCCCTCGGCAGACGATGCAGCGATGTGGAAGAGTTTTTCAAGGATCTGCGATGTAACCCGCCACACACGCGTCTTATTATACGCATTTTTATATGGTTGAGGAGTTACTACAGAAATAGAAAAAATATGTATATGACATTTAAACAGCCAGAGTATGATGACAAATCACAATATTAATAAATTAGATTTTCACAGCAACTATACACCTTATGGACCTTAACTCTTTGTAAAGAATTCGTAAAGAGGTGATGATATATATATATATATATATATATATATATATATATATATATATATATATATATATATATATATATATATATATATATATATATAATTATTATTATATTATTTTTTTTAAATCTACCTTAAATCCAAAACGCTATTTTATGGATGAAAATAGTAACATCAATCATACATTCCATGTTTATAAAAACACGCCCAGGAGAGGGATGGGATTCCTGATATAAACGTCATACGGACTTGCCGAACTTCCATTGCATTAGGGCGTTCCGTTTCCCTCAGAGTTAAGTACCTTCATCTCTTCCTCGTGTCTTCAATGTGCGTCACCAAGGAATCGAGAGATGTGATAACACATCTCCAAAGCACTGAGACGCAGGCTAGGCCTTGGGCGGGTTGCTGTCTGCAACAACGTTGTGCAAGAGCAGGGAGCATTGCGCGAGGCTGTGTCAGAATTTGGACTTTTATATGTAACTGTGTTTTTTTTTCCTCCGTAGATGAAACGGGTTTGTTTTTATGCCTTACTGATGGACATATGAATATTATTTGGTCACTGCAATATAGTCTTGTTTAGGAATCAATCTAAGTCATCTTAGCACATTTTATAATATAGTCTTTATTAATTCAATAGTATTAATGTCGGATATTCTCCATGAGAAACACGTTTATATTTAATATTGCACTAGCTAACAGTGGAGAGTATGTTAAGGAATGTGAAAAATTAGTATTATATTAATTAATAAATATAATATTGTTAGTCCTTGGCTGTTATTATTACAGTTTATTCATCCTCAGCTTAGCTACATACTAAGAATTCCTTGTGGTATGCTACACTTAATGAGAATTTGTATTTTAAGTGTTCAGATCCGAATTGCTGGCTCCTTACCGCCACTCCATGTTAGCCCACCTTAAGATCACTCCACTAAGGAGGCATATTATTAATTTTCACAACTTAATTTTATATTATCCCTTAAGCTGTTTGGCAGACACTCTTGCCCAGACTTACTTTCCTGGCGAATTATGCTAGACACATGTTACAGTTAACAAGCTCCTTTAGTAGGCCTATCTCTTAGCAACAGCTACAGACCTGTAAAATTCGACACTGTGTGATTCAATGTGAGAATGGATCATTTCTTCATCGTTCAGAATTGCTTCTGTTAAGTAATACTCTGAACCTAGAGCCCAATTGAAATAACATCAGTGTCAAACGCAGAAGCCCTCTTACTCAGCTTCCATCTGAATGTCACCACGTAATATCTTGAGTAATGATAAGGACAGGGGATATCACGGTCATGAGGTTGACTCTCAGATAGGATAACGTATTGTAGCCTAGAGCCAGATAGCTGACCGTAGTTCCTTTAGTAAAACCCTGTGTCTGTGTACAATGTCAAAACGATAGAGTGCCTTGGATCGGGCATCTGCTAACCAAATAAATAATGGAAGGTAATGTCTGAAATGTAGCCTGATACATAAGCAGCAAATGGAGAGGTGACGTCCTGGTCGCTGTCTCAGTGGGAGCAGCTGTCACCCTGCCTCGTCGGCTAAGATCACAGCGGCTGTGATTATTCGCGGGTAGGGCTAATTACTGAAACCGCTCACCGTTCTGCTGGCTCTCCTCTGCGAGCCACTGTCTGTCCTACGATTGCGCCGAGCAGAAATTTCACCTTCACGGTTTTCCACCGTGCCTGACAAAACTGCCACCCGTCCGCCCTGGCCGCTCACTAAGCATTCCCGCTGAAACATAATCTAATATTTTGCAGGTATCATTTAATTTTCAAACTACAGATGAATAAAACATGCTGTCGAGAGGGTTTGAAGGTCTTTCTGCTATGACCCATCAGTCGGGTTCAGAACATTCGCTTGTTCCAGGCCTCTGACACGGTTCGTGTCGGTGCTGTCGTGGGAAGGTTAAATAATTTAGCTGGAGCAGGATTCATGAAATGTATGCAGCTAAATTGCTTTTAGTGGCGAAAATTTAAAGCAAATCTGGCAGTCCCCTATGTAAGTAAACAAATCTATAGTTAGACTTTTGTTCTCTGAATGAGAATTTACACTGATGAGCCAAAACATTATGAGCACCTGCCTAATATGCTGTTGGTCCTCCGTGTGCTGCCAAAACAGTGCTGCCCAGCTGAGACATGGACTCTACAAGACCCCTGAAGGTGTCCTGTGGTATCTGGCATCAAAACATTAGGAGCAGATCCTTTAAGTCCTGTATGTTGTGAAGTGGAGCCGTCGTGGATCGGACTTGTCGGTCCAGCACATCCCACAGATGTTCAATCAGATTGACATCTGGAGAATTTGGAGGCCAGGGCAACACCTTGAACACTTCATCATGTTCCTCAAACCATTCCCGAGCAATGTGTGCAGTGTGATGGGGCGAATTATCCTGCTGAAAGAGGCCACTGCCATCAGGGAATACCATTTCCATGAAGGGACGTACCTGGTCTGCAACAATGTTTAGGTAGGTGGCACATGTCAAATTGACGTCCACATGAATGGCCGGATCCAGGGTTTCCCAGCAGAACATTGCCCAGACCATCACACTCCCTCCATCAGCTTGTCTTCCCACAGCACATCCTGGTGCCATCAGTTGCCAGGTAAACGGCATACACATACACAGCCATGCACATGATCTAAAAGAAAACAGGACTCATCTTCCCCTGCTCCAAGGTGCAGTTCCGACGCTCGCGTGCCCATTGTAAGCGTTTTCGACGGTGGACATCATGGGCAGTCTGACCAGTCTGCGGCTACGCAGCCCCATACGCAGCAGGGTGCGATGCACTGTGTGTTGTGACACATTCCTCCCGTAACCATCATTAAAATTTTCTGTGACTTGTGCCACAGCCTTCGTTGCCTTCACGCATTAATGAGCCTTGGGCACCCAATACCTTGTCACCGGTTTGTGGTTTGTCCCTCCTCGGACCACTGTCGGGAGGTACTCACCACTGCTGACTGGGAGCACCCCACAAGTTGGAGTGTGACATTAAACAGTGCCTTTTGGCTTTTTTTCCAATATCAAAGTTCTAGTTTCAATTAGATGTGCACACAAATAGTAAATTCTTTCAAAGAATGGACATGGACACCCATTTAAGAGAATAACTGAGTCCTGTTAAGAAACCCAATGAGGTTCAGAGGAGAATGGACATGGAGAATGTGGTGAATGGATCCTGCAGAACTACACAGAGACACAAGCTGAGAGTTTGCAAAGCGCGGTCAGCAGACCCACTTGACCAGCTCATCTCTTTCTCATCCTACTGACACCCTCAATGGAGCACTTCACAATCAATCAAAGCTTAGAGCCAGCTGAGCCATCCATCCACTCTCTCATATGAGCAAATGCCTGGGTCACAAAAGCAAGAGCATGCTGTTTCACTGGATATAATAATATTATTATTTTCAGAAACCCAGATCTCTGTAGTGCCAATCTGACGTGCTAAGTACAAAAAAATAAATTGATACTTGGCCGTTGTTAAGAGGGAATCAGTGAGGGTGATCTCGGAAGCCCAGAGGCTTTTGACTGCTCCTTGGACACACACAGTACCAGAGAGCTCATGATGGCCTCTCAGTGTTGCTTTTGATGTTGAAGCAGTTTTCTGCAGCATGACAGAAATGCTGTGAGAATAACTGTCCAATACTTGTGCACACCGAGTGTTCCCACAGAGAAGATCATGCCACACACCTTTACCCAAGTAAACAGGTAACCCAATTTAAGGTTGTTACTCTGTTTAGAACCATGGGCTAGTGTCTGACAAAATATACATGAAATTCTGTAGTCTTGAACTTCTTCTGCCGTGACCAAACCACGAAGCAGCCATGTCTGGTATTCTTCAGGGACCAGCTCCCTTGGCATGTTACCTTATGTCTTCTTAACTGCATTCATTAGTCCCACTGACCCTATGAGCTGAGCGCAGGCTGTAACGGTAAAGGTAACATGCAGCTACATGCACAGCAGGCCGTACCATGGCGCAGGCACCACCGCACATCCAGTTTCCATGGCTGCTGAGCTGCAAAGGAGAGAAAGCAAGGAACGAAGTCAACTTTCTCCCTCCTATGTGGGAAATACTTGTAGAGGCATTTTGCATGACACCCTTTATTTTGAGCTGGCAAGGTGCAGTGAGTGCCTGTTGCCTCACCTGTTCTAGGATTATGGTATTCAGAGAGGGAAAATGCATGCTGAAATGCAGGGGATACTTCATCGACGGGCACTTCAACAGCAGGAAACCCAGGGATGTGGTGCACCCCCTGCCTCCTCCAAACCCCCAATCCCCCCCCCCCCCACCACCACCACCACCACCACGCAGCGCACCCTAACCTTTAAGGTTATTGACGACTTCTCGCTGAGCCAGAGTTTTCTGAGAGAATGCCATGGGACTGCTCACCACACACAAAAAACAAGGTCGCCTTTAAAGCTTCTTATTAAGATTTATAGGGCAAAACGTAACGAACAAGGAAATTATTGGGGCAGCACCATATTTCATGTTCACTCGTAACCTTTCATTTTCCGACTTCAAACTCCATCTGCACGTTCATTATACATCCAAGCAACATGGCAACAAGGGTTTTTTACAAACAATACATACAGCCCGAGGGGCTTTTTTATGGCATAATAACCGAGAGCAGCAAAGTGAGATATTCTTCACATCTTTGCTCTGGGAGTTCACCAGTAGCAACTGCTGATCAGATGCATACCCGCCACTGTAGACCAGACATCCTCCAAATATACACTGACAGCTCTGCCATTTGGAGATGTGTTTACAGTGCTTTTTCAGTCTGGCTATCTTATCCCCCAGTTTAATTGTCAAAATAATTCCTTCCATCCACCTCAGCGGATGTTTGGTGACAATTCTGGCACACAATGGCTGCCGTGTATCACCTAAGTGGGTGCTACATATTAGTGGTGGTTAGGGTGAGTCCCTCTCCCTCACTGTAAAGAACTCTAAGAACCTTGAAAGACACTATATAAAAAATTATGAATGTAATCCATTACTATTACGTTACTATTATGAATATTTTTTTGAACATTGCCATTGAAGACTAGAGCAGGTAAACATGCATTCATTGGCGGATGCCACAGTTTATCATAGTGGGGCTGCAATACATATAGCTCCGCCCATGTGCCACACCCCCCAAAGCAAACAGCAAACCTCCATTCTCCGAGTAAACGGCTGATGGCTGTCATCACCCTGGCGCTCATGCTCTGCGAAGGGAGTGGGGTCATTCGTCGTTGTGCCCTGATGCAAATCCAAGCGTGCTCGATCCATCTGGACACGTTCACTGCGAGAGGACTGCCAAAGTCATGTTCCACTTTTATCAGTGTAGACAGCCAGGGCTACTTCACTGTCACAGGAGCTGGCAGAGGGGCCCTGTGATTAAAGCCCGTGCCCAGTAGGAAGAATACATATGGAATCCAGTTGGATTACGCTACGACACGGTTCAGATCTCCAGTGATCGCCAAGGCCTTGTAAGCCAGTGAAGAGTGATCCTCTTCCTGCATTTTTGAATTTCTAATGCAGCTCTCACAGAGGGGATCCTGTTAACTGTTGAAAGATAGGGTTAACTGTTATATAACGTGGGATAATATTGTGATAATAAACAATAATCCAGTCAAACATATAATTGATCACATTTCTCACTTTCTAGCTCTGCTTATAAGTTATCACTGAAGTTGCAATGACAGTTTTGTAAAGAACTTTACAAGCACAAGTACAATAACCATAAAAAAGAAAGAAAGCCATTAAAATTATTTGAACTTTATTTTAACTGGATTTGACCCATGCCATGTATTATTATTATTATATTATTGGTGATTACGTATGATGCAACTGCTCTGTTCGTTGTTCTTTATGTGTGTTTTCTTTTCCTGTATTAAATGTTAATACAACATGCAGTGAAATTATTCCCCACGGTATCTTTGAGCCTTTAATAGTTTTAAATCCCTAAAATATTTACCGATGAAGTGTTTGCCTTGTTACATCTGCATGGAGTGGTGTATATCCGCGTATACATGTGTTTGCGTTGCCTCCAGTTAAATGTCAGCCACTTGTACATTGCCCTCTGTATAACATGCCGTGCACAGCTGTTATGCTATTAAACGAAATTAATCATTATGAGCGTTTTCCCCAGTAATCGGTGTGAAAGTTTACATATATCTTATTTAATCATCTTAATTAGAAGATGCATCCACCAAGTTTCACAAGCATATTAACTCTTTCTGTACACACGTGCCTGTGAAAAAAGATAAGCCGCTCACCTTTGCTAGTTTCATTTTTGAAATGAATTCGATTAAGCGAACGTGTTCGCGCAAAAAAGTAATTAAGACTGCGTGAAAAAAGCGGTGATATTATATAGCTAATATTGTGCTGTTCGAGTAATATTTCATAGTATAGAAATCTAATGAAATGTACAGACTGGTTCAGTTGGGAAAAATTAATCTTCTGGTAAACACTAGGGCTTGGTAGCCTATACATAATGTGATTTTTCAGTCTAGTACAAATACATTAGCAGCACAAGCATGTCTTAGAACGAACTTATTGCATTGATCGTGTTTTTGCAGATGGCTTTATCGCTTTCATGAAAGTCAAATTTAGTGGTGAGATATTCTCCTTGTTGTTGGCTTCAAACATGTTTTTATGGATGTATTTTTCGTATTTCAGTCACTTGGAAACGAGATCCAAGGTAGAATGGGTCAGCTGACCTTATTGATTAAAACGGAAGCTAGGATGTGAGGGAGTGTCAGCCGCTGCTAACGGGTGTCTGCAGAACAATTACAAGAAGTGAGAAGTTATCTCATTAACGACTTTGAAAGACCAGTTCCAACTGATTTGACAAGTTCCGGATTTGCTTAATCATATTTCAAATAGCTTATGTAGCTTATGTGTCTTCGGCATAATTAAACAGCAGTATTTAACAAAATGTCGAGACGGACTCAGCGATGTGTGAGTGAGAGTTTCAGGTTTAAGGTTTAATGCAGTGTTCCCCAAAGGCTGGGTCGCAGGAGATTTTATTTGGGTCGCCAAATAAATTTGCAGAATTTCTTCCATGGCCCACTATCACAACCTTTCGCGCGTACGATCGCACGGGTGTGATTGAAGCTGTTGAAGTTGCTGTTTGAAGTTGTATCTTATTAGTTGCCCCATACCCTGTATTTGTTCAAATTGGATAGTACTGTGTCCTCAAACACACCTTGCTCTCAGCTGAGTACTACTGTCTCGTTGTGGAACTGTACACATCCTGTCCCCGTACTGTCGCTATACTTACTGTATGCACTTTTGTACGCGCTTTGCAAACTCTCAGCTTGTGTCTCTGTGTAGTTCTGCAGGATCCATTCACCATATTCTCCATGTCCATTCTCCTCTGAACCTCATTGGGTTTCTTAACAGGACTCAGTTATTCTCTTAAATGGGTGTCCATGTCCATTCTCTGAAAGAATGTACTATTTGTGTGCACGTCTAATTGAAACTAGAACTTTGATATTGGAAAAAAAGCCAAAAGGCACTGTTTAATGTCGCTTTGGATAAAAGCGTCTCTTAAATAAATAAATGTAAATGTAAAATTAGCCGTTTAGCGCGTAGGCCTACGCTAAAACCGGCGCCATTAGAAAACTAGACTGGAAAACTTTAGCTAATTTTAGCTTTGAGGACACAGCGATTTAACATTAAAAATATAGCAAATGCAGCGATGAAAACTATGAGAAGCTTAATAACGCTAATGAAAACACAACGAACCATTTAACATAACAGGCGCGCTACACAGCATAAAATAAGTTACGTGCGAAAGGGTTAGCCAGGTAAATAGCACATAATGTTCCTAATGAGATTTGACGTGAAATAGACCTGATGTGGTTAACAAATTGATTGTTGACTGTTCGCTGTGTTAACAGGGAAGCACATAAGGTGACTGTCCAATGTGTTTCTTTCACATCAGTTGGTCACCACATTCTTCAGAGGTATCATTCAGTTCATCTTATCTACTTAAAGATGATTCACAAATTAAAACAAACAGTCCTGACCGAAGTTTTAGGTTCTCAGAGTCAGTGAGTTGCAGACAGATGCTTTCTGAATATTTCAAAGCCTTGTGCAATGTCATGGGCTCACAGAGCATCAAGGACTTAGGGCCCTAAACCTAAGTCCTTCAGTCCATTGAGCTGTGTTCCTTTTTAGGGACTTTGTCATTGCTACAGTTGCCCCTGGCTTGCTCTCTGGGCATACTACGCTGATTATACACCAGCAGTTATTGAGGCAATATTTCCAGCTACAGAGGTGGGTATGAGAAAGTGGGAGCAATGCAATGGCAGAGGTAATCCTAACTGAAAAAGAATGCTGGACAACCAATAACAGTTCAGTTTGTATACCAGTGTCTGTGGAACAGATGTTTCCAGTGCAACATACTGTAGGTAAACGTACGCAGCAATGTCAGTTAAATAATTGGAATGACCCTGGTAGTCAGTTAGAATAGCAAACACTGATACATAAATGTATGTAGAGAGAGAGAGAGACAGAGAGAGAGAAAGAGAGAGGGGGGGGGGGGGGGAGGGCAGAGGTGATGGGTAAGAGAGAGATGGAGAGAGAGAAAGAGGGAGCAAGCAATCAGTGGACAGACAGGTAGGCAGACAAGAAACCACAGACGTTTGGGTGTTTTCCCCACCACGGGACCGCGTGTTGGTTTTGTTATCTTCTCTTTTGTACTGTGCTTTGCTGTTCTGTGGGCAGAAGGCCCATGAGGCCAACCTGCTGACGCCTTTAAATTCTTCAGATTTTGACATTTAAAAAAAACTGTTATCTCGCTCATTCCCAGAATAACCATAGACCGTGAGAGCTGCTCCTTCTGGTCTCCCATCTGATCGCTCCTCAGCCAACCCACAGGAGGCATGTGACAATAGCTTATTCCAAACTTTCCTTTATTTAGCTAACATTAATTGGACAAGTGTTGCTTGACACATACAGTATTTTGTGAGGAGGCGGGGTCGGAAAGTCTTTAAGCTGACACACTGGTAACAATTAAAACCTACTTGTGCCACTCCTACAAATGAGTGTACAAGTCCATACAGACTGATGGGGGGCTGTGTGACTGAAACGCTGGGCTGTTTATACAAATAGATTAATTTCAGCCCTTTCTAAAAAGGAATGTGCAGGAATTGATCATTTATTTGTACACAGTGCCATCTAAATACAAATTGCCAGGTTAAAGAGCAACACAGCATAACATTTCACAATTACTGAGGCAATTTCATTTCAGCTGTGATGCCAGGCAAATAACATAAACCAGCCAAGGTTCATGTTAAGGAAAAGGGCTGATGACATACAGTATGAAACACAGAGTTTCAGTCCAACTATGCACTGAACAAAAGATCCAGGTTAGCGTAACTAACAGTCTAAGAAGGAAGTCTTTAATAGTCGAGGGAAGATGGGACGGGTCTCTGCTGTTCTGAGGTCAGTGGGTGAGCTATTCCACAGCTGAGCGATCAGAGATGAGAATGAATGTACTTTTGCTGTGATGCCAGAGGGGGAGGAACAAGAAAGATGTCCAGCAGCAAGTGAGGTACAAGGCGAGCTGAAAGCTAAGCAGGGATCCGCGAGGCTCTGATGTGCGAAAGCAAGCTGCCGTTTGCGCCATGCTTTAAATAGAAGTCCAAATGTTTCCATCGGCTCGTCTTTTCACGGCGCTGGTTGCAAACCCATATAACATCTCGCGGCTCACTAAAATTAATCACACTTCCATTTTGGGTTTTATCTTTGCACCTGGGTTTATCTTTACACCTCCCACATACACCTCCTACGCACTACACTACTACTACTACAACTTCACTCCAAATATCCCTGAAAAGATATTTTGAGGCTTGCTCATTCTACTTGGAGGGCTAAATTTACCTGGCCTGTGGCTTCCATTCTGACTGTCTACAGTCTCACACTTGGCTGGCTGCAAATGGGTCAATTTGTAGTTTTAAAGAATGTAAAAATAAATCAATTCCCAAATTGAGACGCATACATGCTATCACAGAAGTACACAAACACAGTTCTTAATCAATTAACAGTCTAAATGATGGGGGCCTCTGGAGTAAGCCTTTTCTTATACCTCATGTGCCCACTTCTTTGAACTCCTGTGACCAGATCCCATGGTGCCCCCATGTCCCAGTTTTAAGTCTAGATACCTAATCATCCCACAGTTAAAGGTCACAAAACAAGTCTCTGCTTCTGTACGCCATCTCATTTGTTGAGCCAAAATGGCCACTGAGTCATCTAGGTGAGGGTTGTTTATTAGTGGTAGATAAGATGTTATTTTTTCATGGCAGCATTAAAAAGTATTCAATAAAATTAAATGTTACCCAGTTATGGAGCTCAAAATTAACTTAAAGTAATTCCAAATTAGGAATGGTCAATTGGGAGAAAATCGAAAAATTAAAAAAAAAAGTGATTTGGGCAAAGTATCTCTAGCAAGGTTGACAAAACAGTGTCCCATCTGGGGTTTGTTCTCATAGCCCTGTTTTTACAATTCCATTACCTTAAGCACACCTTGCATTTGTAAATGTAAGATTATTATAGCATGTCGTATTGAATCAGGACATGCCATCGTGTAATCCACAGGCTTGCGTGCACTGCCCATAGCCAGGCCGAACACGTAGCTCCCTCTGTCGCACTCCGACTCGCACGCTGGCTTGTGCGGCGACCATTTCCAGGTCACAGCGAAGCTTCGGGAGACTATTTTCTGCAACTTTTTAAGGTGGCAGAATTCACTAGCTGGAAGGAGGTAATAAGAATTAAAAATGACAAACAGCCAGAGCCCGTCCTTATCTCCAGCATGTGGGCACTGTGTTTCTGCAGTCCGTTTGGTTGCTTGGGGGCTCTTTCTTCATTAGATTTGCACTCGCTTAACGTACGCCCCTCCTCCCTATGTCTGTGCTCTGACAGCTTTCCCCAACATCAAAGGTGCTGCTTTTAATGGCGTTAACAGGGTTCCTTGCCGGCGTACACGGTGTGACTGCTTGCGTTACTCTCTGCCTTTCATCTCTCACTGCCACTGACTAAGTGCGCAAGGATGCTGGCGTCACCATTCCCCTCACTCGCCCCCCCCCCCCCCCCCCCCCAAAACCCAATTCCTCAAACTTATCACGGAGTCCTTGCTCTCACCTCTCATCAACCTGCACTACATCCCACTGCCTCTAGGGGCCGCTGTCCAAACAGTGCTCATTCTGTGACTTGGCAAAGGTGAAGCCAGCGCTAACTAATTTTCCATTTCTGCCATCTCAGTGGTCCCTGTTTTGCCAGGCCAGTTCATGACTTGCGTGAAATACTACACGGTGTTACACCTAGTGAGTATCCTAGAAAAAAAACAAGTCACCATTCTGACAGTGGCTGTCGACAGCGGATATTCACGAATCCGTCCCTATTGATTTGGCCAAACTGAATTATTGATCACCACATGCTCCAGTTGCCCTGAAGCGTGGGGAGAGCTAAAGGACTGATGTTCATTCATTTCTCCTGGGTCCACAACACCTTCCTTGCACAGCTGCAGGAGATGTTGTGCGTGCCAGTGCTTCATGCAGATCAGGGAGCATCTCCAAACATGTGTCCAGGTAGAAAGAATGATTACAAATGAAACAAAGCCCTGACAGGCCAGAATACTCTGTTGCCCTGTATGATGATCCGGTAGGTACCTGTCAATGCCAGGTGTGTCCAAAAGGTATGTTAGTTCATACTTATGCCAGTTATTCCAGTTAAAAAAAAATTCAAAATTATTTTAAAAAAAGAACAGGCTTGTTGCAGTGCTGTACTGGCGACACTAGTGTGGTGTGATGGTAAGGAGCAGGGCCCACAACCCAAAGGTTTGCCAGATTGATTCTCCACGGAGGCACCACTGCCATACCCTTTGGCAAGGTACCCAACCTCAAATAGCCTCACTAAATATCCAACAGTATAAATAACAGATAGACAGCATGTAAAAAATTTACTTAGTTAAGTCACTCTGGATAAGACCATCTGCTAAGTAACTAAATATAACTGTAATTTATTTATCGGCTGATGAAAGTTCTTATGTATAATCCATCAGAAGAGAATAAATTTATTTCAGACATGCTCTTATATGTAAGATGACGTGTGTTGCAGCTTCAACAGGTTAACTCTGTAAGTGGCGGACAGGATACACAGGGTAATTAATAGAATCAAGGTGAAGAACCCTACAGCTGATTCTGAACAAGACCTTGGGGAACCATAAAAACAGCAGAACAACACTCTTGAAGCAAGCAACCTTCATCTGAATCTAAATCTTTCTCACACCTCATCCTACTATTCATTAGCAATGGGAGGATGAGGGTCATAATGGGTGGAGTCACTTGGTGTGTAAATAAATAGCTTTATTTCCACAGGAAAGCACTTTGATTGGTTGAAACTGAGTAGGCAGTTGAATGTGTGTAAAAGCTAAACCCATTATTAAGTCTCATGAAGTCTGGCTTATGAAGTGTCCCAACACTACTCTGTCTCCACACACTCTTCCAGTCACACAAACACAGACTCTGCGGACAGTGAGCGATCGTTGTTTTGTTTTGTGAAGTCTATTGGGACTTCGAACCCCCATCACCAAGCTGTCTCTGAAGCTGCTCCAGTCAATAAATGTGCCACCGCAAATTACGTTTTCATGTCCACCCAAGCTATGTGGCTGACACAACACCTCCCATTGTACAAGACACCCTCCGTGGCGTTACATGATTTCTTCTTGCACTGCTTGACTTGTATTGACGTGCCGTAGCTCTGCCTGTATCACCAGCGGTAAGTGTAGCGGCAGAATACTGGCAGAACTGGCCTTCAGCCCGACCTGAGTAAATGACATTTTCTTAGACAGACACTTTTCTCTCGACTCAGATTCACTGCTCTGTGTTCATTTCTTCGTCGAAAGGGAAGCCTCGGTTCCTGGGCGCGTCTGCATTTGGAAACATGTACGTGTTAATTATTCAGATTCGTTTTTATGTTTATTTTTTTTTCTCTTTTTTTTCTGGCGGATATGCCAGTTGCATTAGCATGGCTTTGACAACGCGTCTGATATTTGTATGCCAGGCTCCTACCTCTGTGGCTTTCTCAGACTCTAAATAAATAATGAGTTTATTATCCTGCTTGTATTGAGCAGATTACTCCGGCGGATTTGACATTTTAAAGAGCGTTTTGTTTGTTTGCTCGCTCTCGTATTTGATGTGGCTCGCTTTGTACTTTGCTTTCATTCCCAGCTACCCAGCAATCCAGAAAGTGAAATCCCCATCCACCTCCGTAGCGCGCGCACACGCACACACACGAACAAACAAGCATCCACAAACTTAACTAGGTCTGACAGTTTTTTTAAAAAAGGGGTCATGATTAGTTAATGATGACCACTTCTGGAAACTGCACCTTTTTTTATTTTTAGCAACTTGTCTCAAATTCATAAACCTTACAGACGAGCGCTGGCTAGTTTGGCACCACCAGCACACCTGCCTGGATCTGATCCCGCCTGTCCCGGCCCAGCTGGCCGAGACACACCGCTGGGAAATCGCCGGCAATTACGCCAATACGTCCCCAAGCAGGCGCGCTAGCCCTTGCGCTCTGCTCAGTGCTCTCACCGCTCAGAGCACGAAGCGCCCATCAACAGCAGGTGCGAAAGTGCACGGCTTCCGACAGCGCCCTTCGGCGTTAATTAGCCATGATTTCAAGGGGAAAATTTCACTGATTAAGAGGACGACGGTAGTGGAGAGGTGACTGAGTGCCGGACAATGCGGCGGGGCGCCTTTTCGACCGCAGCGATGCCAGAGCCATGAGGTTGTCGTCACGTTTCCCTCCCTGCGTCCTCTGTTGGGGTAGCATTTTCACCACGAGCAAAAGCAGCGTACAAAAATAGCCAGATTGACAGCAGTCATACAATAATGTGGGCGTTACCATGGACATTTGGACAGAATAATCGAATGCTTTCACTCATATCATGTTAAAGACGGATCAGGAGAAAAGACCATGTCAGATGTATTGTACCTAAAATTGTTTTCAAATTATTGGATTGGATTACATTTTACAACATCATTCATTATGACAGAACCGTGCATAAATATGTATGATTCAATATTGTTAAGCTAATTACTGCTTTGCGCTATAATTGTAGCATAGTTGAAGCATTTGTTTGTGCCTGTATTATAAACAACAGTTTCCAGCCCAGCATCTATGTCCAGAAAGAAATTCACATCTGCGAATCCAGGGAGACAATTATGGGGTATAGTCTCACATATTTGCTTTTGGTTGTCATGTTTTAACTGCATCAGCCACACAGCACAAACACAAAAAATTTTACATACAGAACCCTGTTATTTTGAAATGAACAGCTTAATTGAGACATTTAAGTTTGCTTGGCTAGACACAACTTGCAGTAATACGATGTTATTCTTTTTCTTACCACCTGTAACTTATGCCCACAACCAAAAATATCTTTCATCTTGTTTTTACTGATCCGAATAATGGCTGTCAAAATAATGTTCCGGGGGCGAGGGGCCCAAGAGGCTTATTGACTCTTTATGCTTTATGCATGTGTGTTTTCTGCTAAATCTGAGCTGTAAATTTATCAGAGCTGAAAGAGGTGTTAACTGATCTGAGTTTGACATCACTTGACAGGAGCGTTGCTAACCTTTTGTGAGAATAATATGTAGCTTGGAGGATGATCCCTAACCAAAGGACTCACAGTTATTTCTATCCATTTGTGCCATTCAAACAAATCAGTGGTGTAGATTGGTGTTCATTAAAGTACTTTTGGGCCAACAACAATTAAATGAACAGCTGAACCAAGATTTGCTGGAAGGAAAGATATTGCCAAACATGTTGAATAAACTCTTTTATAAAGTTTTTAGCAGCACCATAACAATTTTTTTTCATGGAGTATACAGCAGATTGACTGTCAAAAGATATAACGATCAGTACTTAGCTCAAAACTCAATTAAGCCGAGTTAATTAAAGCATTTAAAATGAGAATCAGCAGTCAGTGTGCCCCAGGACTAAGGTTTAGCGTCATTATCCTTATTGCAGTTTATATACATAAAACTGCACGTCTGGCCATCTAAATGGTTATTCATCATCACGTTATTAGCATGCCACATAGAAAAATGTATTTCTCATTGTGTCATGAGTGGAAAGGAGGCTTATTGTAGGGAACCCTGGAAATCCCTCCAATCAAACAGAGTACATATATGACCCATGGCTCACAGCCATTAACCACTCTGAAGAGGCACAGCCCCGGCAGACATGGCTCCATCTAAAAGCCACATCACGTCACCATTACATCATCTTCAGGTGCCCTTAGCTCCAGAGGGGGCGTCAGGGTCAGAGGTCAGCCCATTTTCAGCAATCGATGCTTCTGTCTGGATGGACATGAGCAACGTTTTCTCTTGTGCTGTCTTTGGATTTCAGCAGCAAAGAGACAGAATTGCTTACATGGCATTGAGCTAGCTGCTTCCTCTTTCTAATTATAATAGCATAATAGACATGCCAAAGAAGGCCAGGAACTTAGTGTAACAATGCCCCAGCCATATCGACTACTAGGTAATCAGCAGTACCCCAGACCGCCAGTTTTCAACTCCCACCTCAGCCACAGCTTGCTGTAAGTGGAAACGACCTCACCAGCGTGTCCACATTCAATTGCATTTGGACACAGCTGAAGGGAAACAGGCCTCTAGTCAGCTATAAATGATGCAACAGCGGTAACAAGGCTCTGCTGACAACACCAGAGCGAGCTACGCTCCACCACAGTGGCATTGCTAGCTGTTACCCAGAGGTTACACAGCAATATGGCCAATTTTGTTTTGTATTTCTTCATTTATTTTTTTTCATGTGGTGTTACTCCAGATGTTGTGTATTAAAAAATGGTACATTGGATTCCCCCTTGTTGCCCCCTCATACAAATGCAATGCAAAGAAAGACTACAATAACACAACATCTAAAGTACCTGGAACAGGGAACCAAACAGCTTGACAGGAAAATTAGAGGGATATTGAGTGACAGGAAGACAGGACTGAGTTTGACAGTGGAGAAATGGAGAGTCAATGAATTTACACCACAGGCATCAGACAGAATGGGAACTGATCAAAAACATCAAGGGCACAGCAATTTGAGGCAGCAATAACAGCAATGAAAATATTGGACAGTGTGCTTTTATGTGTCACATTAATGGCATGCAAATCAGGAAGAGGACCATATTGGGTCATCCAGGTCCTTGACAGCAGACCTCAAACTGACCAAAAACCTACTGCCATTGTGCTTGTTTCAATCACTAAACAACAGCATCTGCTACCACTACGCTACACTGTTGACTCACGCTAGGAACCTCAAGGGCCACAATAAAGACAGGAGCTTGGAAATTTCAGCTGGTTGAACATTTTGTTCTACCTTCAATAAGAGGAACCCTCTACTGTATCTGTATCTGTGAGCAACAATTCTTGGATTCGTTATTTTCTGAAATATCGATCCCCCCACTGGTGCTCAATGCAATTTTTGTGAAGTGACTACAGCTCTCCAAGCAGCAGGCAAATGAGGTGCTGCTGCAGTCCCAAGCACTCGTTGGTAGCCACAATATGCAAGAGGCAATGATTCGATGAATATTTCAGTTGTGTGAGATCTGGGATCCTCTGCTTGTCAGAGGGGAAAACAGACACCGCCCTCAGAGGAATTACAGAAGTCAGGGCTTTGTGGGTCACAGTCATCAGGCAGCTACCCACATTATCGCGGGTGTGCAAATTCACTTGTTCTTTCAGCAAAGGCAACGCAGTGATTGCCCAGCCATGCATGATGGAGGACATGCAAGTCCTTTCAGGCTCTCACTCGAGCAGAGGTAGTTCAAAATGAGTGGCGTAAAAAACCACTGCATTATCATCTCTGCATAAAGAGGAGGATTTATATGTCTAAGATAATGTGGGTAGACTTTCCCCACTCCTAGTCTGAAGTGTTGAGAGGGTGGGATGGGGTTTAAGGGACATGGGTATGTGGTCACATAATGGGCAGCCAGTATGTGTAGCCTTGTGTGGCACTTTATAAAAGCATTCACCAGACTGGATGTTGTTAAGTTGTAGCATGGTAAGGTCTTGTAATGCGTAGTCAGGTTGTTCCATGGGAGATAGGGTACAGCACAGTAAGGTTTTATAATGGCTAGTCAGGTTAATAAACAGGGTATAGCCAGGGCTTGAATTTTTTGTGAGTTCCCCATCAGCAGCACTTACTTTTGTACATAATAATATTGATACTTTTCTGTTTAAGATACATTCCTGCTGTTGGTGGCATCTAAACCTGAGACCCTGCAGCTAATTACTGAAGTGTTTCACATTGCCCTTTGGCTCTCAGCACTGCACACCTGCAGATGGGACTCCTTTGCGTGATCTTCAGTTTGGCTTAAGAGGGGAAATCAAGCGCTTGTCAAAGTGTTCCGTGCACGAGTAAACACGCGAACATAATCTCAACAGCAAATGCCATTTGAGAGATCCTGCTACATTCACATTCATGAGTGTTGTAGATGGGTAAAAAACAGGGTTTGTAACACACAGGTTGCCAGATTGAGTCCCTGTGGGGCGCTGCTGCTGTACCCTTGGGCAGGGCACTTAACCTGAACCACCTCAGAAAACACCCAGCTGTGCAAATGGATGAATCGAAATTGTGAGCATGTGAGACGCTCTCTACAAGAGTGCCTCCCTTGTGAGTGTAACGTAATTCAAATGAACCCAAGGTAATTTTGTGCCATTTTATGGTAGGCACAAAAATAGGAGTTAAAAGGCATCTAGTACTTCCCAGATGCAGATTACATTATGATAAAGTTAATGACCGACTGACTGAATAAGCATTTTACAACAGGAAATGACTTGGCCCAGCTTTCCGTTAAGAGAACGGCAGGAGATCAGCAATAAATACCGACCCAGGCAAATGTACAGCACCGTAATGTTCGACATAATTGGCACTTGGAAATGTAAGAACATAATGAGTCTGATGACGAGAGCAGGCCAGTCAGCCAATCTGGGCATGTGGTTTTGCCTGCGGTCAGCTGTGTATTCAGCACTGTGGCAACTCTGGTCTGGAATACTCTAAGGGTCTCCGCTTCCACTAAGAATCCTGTTGAGCTATTCCATGTATGAATGACTGTGCATGGCAAAAAGCACTTCCTTGTGTCATTTCTAAATATACATTTTAACAATTTCCACCTATGCATATATTTGTGTCAGCTTGTTCTGCTCACAGGGCCCAATCACATCTTTCCTGAGTCTTCTCTTATTGAGACTGAACAGAGGGTTAAAATGGGGTAAGGGCACAGTTCAGTAGTGTGTGTGTGGTAAAAGTGTTTAGAGAAGAGGAGGAACATCTTAAAATGTAGCTACAATGCAGCTACAACCGATAACACCAGTTTTTCAGTTCTGTCCTTAGCCTGAGAGAGAGGATATAGCTGTTCAAAACAACACAAATCCTTTGATAAAGAACGGCTCAAAAGGATACGAGCGCAGTGTGTGTCTAATTTTAAAATATAATGCCGCACATTAAAATGCCAAGTTTACAAACAAGTGCCTTTTTTCTTGCCGGAGAACATCAGAGAACTTGTTTGCAGACAAAGTGACAGGTATTCTGCTGAATTAAGGAGATTGCACAGTTATAAAACAAATTTACAACCTCCGTTGAATCAAACTTTCAAATGAGATTTTGGAATTTACAGCCATCCACATTTTTGGAAAAAAAAAAGAAAAAGAAATTATGAAGCCATCAGAGAGCTGCTTGTGTAATCTTTCGGAAACAATAACTGCCAGGCTTTCAGTGAACCGCATGCAGGCAAAGGCAGTTTTACTTGTGACGGAGTGTGATTGAGGGAAACTTTATTAGTGTATAAGTATCTCTCCCTGTTTCTGTCTGTGTCTTCTGTCCCTCTCTCTCTTTTTCTCTCTCTCTGTGTGCTGCACCCTGCTCTCAGGCATCATACCTTAATGGACTGCAGTGTGGCATAGGTTTCAATTCCCAGGTGGGGCACTGCTGTTGTACTCTTTACCAAAGTACTTGATTCAGTAAGGGTGTCTGCTGAGAAAATGAAGGTGATGTGCAGACATCGTCCAGGCCTTCCCTGGCCTGCAGCACCCTGTCTGGCATTGTTTCCCCTGATGCCACAGGTTCTGGTATCGGCCCGAGGTATTGCCCAGTGCCTTGGCCTACTGCTGCAACAGAGGAGCAACGGCCACTGCCTCTGAGAGCTGACACCAGCCATTCTCCAGCCAAGCATATGATCTCCCCGGGGAACAGAGATGGTAACACATGAGGTCTCTCTCTCTGTCTCTTTCTCACCCATTTTCCCAGTCTGTCTCTTTCGGCGTCTCTTTCTCTCTCCCTCTGTCCTTTTCTGCCTCTCTACTTGGTAGATATCAGAAAATGCTGCAGCTCTCGACATTGATATTTTTGCTTTTTTTTCCCAAATGTTATTTACTGTATGGTCCATTAGATGAGCCACCCTGGTTGAGACCTTCACATTGACTTGCTTCCCAATAATGACAGCGACTTTAGTCCTCCAAATGTTGCTGCAGTGTTGCTGCAGTGTTGCATCAGCATTGCGAGAACGTTGTGTGCTAACAGTGTTTCTTTTACCATAAGGTTATCCTACATGTGATCAGTGAGCAGTTTGATCATCTTACCTTGAGCAGTCAATGAATAGCATGTGAGAATCCTAGCTCCAATCCCATTTTACTGATGTCCTTTAGTATTTTCGTAATACTTTTTCACCCTTTTTTCAGCCAATTTGGGATTGTCATTTGTGTTGCATTCAGCTTGTCACTTCATAACTCCCTCATGCTTGTGCAGGAGCACCAGAGGAAGGTGACCACAATCCTCCAGCACACTTGTAAGTATGTGGCCAGTGACTATTTTCACATTACAGGTCCCATGGTGCATCACAAATGGCCAAAACCAACTGGAAAATGGGCACATCCCCACTAATGGGGGAGACTTTGCAGGCGCCTCAGGGGTGTCAAAATTTAATGGCTTGTCAGCATCAGTGCACTTCATACCCTAAGGTGAGTCTTATCAATAACCAACATGTGATACATTTTATATGTAATAAGGGAATTGCAAATATGACAGCTCTCCTATTCATGTCATTTTTAATCATCACAAATTGAGATGTTATATCCATTTTATATAATTACATTTTACAATTGTCCTTGTTGTGACTTGCATAATTCATATTTATAATTCATTTGTGTGTGTCTGGGGGTTACATCAACTTATGTACATGAAACTGAGAGTTCTCAGACACTATTTTCAAGAACCAGTTGTTTTATTTCACGTCAAGGTCTATGATCTGCAAATGCACAGTGACATCTAGTGGGTGTTTGCTGTATTTGATCAGTTTCGTTTGTAACGCAGCGTTTTCCTGCATATAAAGCTCGGTACTTTATTCATCAGCAGAGTTCTCTGCAATGTCAATTATCAAAAATGGCCTGCCTAAAACTCTGTAATGATGGTAGCTTATACCGTGTGGAAAAGGAACAGAAAAGGTGCCTTTATAAGGATCATCCTTGCAATCTTCTTAAAGCATATCAGAACCGATACAGAGGTACAGAAGATC
Source organism: Megalops cyprinoides (assembly GCF_013368585.1). NCBI lineage: Eukaryota > Metazoa > Chordata > Actinopteri > Elopiformes > Megalopidae > Megalops > Megalops cyprinoides. The sequence goes on along the minus strand of NC_050597.1, from coordinate 28,574,801 downwards.
AAGACTGTCTCACGGCAGAAAAATAAGGTAAGTGCTGAAGTAAGAAGAAAAAAATGCAACATAGCTGACTGTCCAGAAAACAACTCCTGTAGAGCACTCAGTTGCTTTAGCCTCAGGTAAGTTAAACTTTATGCTCTCCGCTTCATTAAATAGATAGATTAAGCAGATAACTGTAGCCCACAAATGGCTCCTGGGACAAACATGTTGAGTCAGAGCAATGTGAACTGAATTAATTGAAGTGGATCGCCCTGAAAATTTGGCAGCAAGCTTTATTGGAGGCCACAGTGAGTGAATAAAAGCTCTGAAAGTCAATCCCTTTTGCACTGTCCCCTCCTGACAGCACAGAGATTTTAATGGCACCTGTCTGGACAGTGAGTTAAACCACACAAGAAAATGTGTGGACCTTGGGGCAGTCTCTGATCTGTATGCTCCTACAAGTGCTTTCAGTCTTGTCCTTGAATAAATTAATTCAAATGAGAAGTTAAGCTCAGAGGCCAAAAAAGTGCCTTTTGTAAAAGAAATTATAGAAAAATAGATGATGACATCTCAAAGAAAATAAAACAGGAAGACAAATCTTATCTCACTTAGGCCTATATTATGTAGCTTGTTAACTAGCTGTGCTGTACCTATAAAATATTTTATGATTTTAAATTATGAATCCCAAAGTGTTATTTGTCATTGGTGAAAACAGTCTGAGGTCAGTAGTCATTCAGATTTAGTAGTTATGCTATTGAAAAGAAAAAATATTTAAATAAAGGAATCATTTGGGGGGTTTTGGGGGCCTAGTCCCTGACCTTAGTCATGTTATCAGCATTCAGAGTTGAGTCAGGCCTGAAAAAACTGACCAGAAACTAAACCAGCATACTCAGTGGTCCACCAGAACCAGAACTGGAGAATCCCTAGCAGTGTAATTTTTAGTAAGGCCACTAGATGACAACATGGCTACCCAACTTTTAGACAATCACACAATTGTAGAATTTTTGTCTTACAAAAACTGTAAAGTTAAGCACTTTTGTAGCGGGATCACTTCTTGTTTATTCTATTTTGAGTTTACAATTGCACAGGGTCAAGCTCTGCCTTTTAGCTATAGCTAACATTTGATCTCGACACCTCCTCAAAATGAATTGCCCTACTCTGAAAAGTCAAATGTCAAAAACGTTCATAAAAATAACATTTAAACGATTTCATGTCTGCTCATCCAGGGCAGCCATAAACAAGTGGTTTAGTCAAACTGAAGTATATGTCAAACTGAAGTAAATCTTAATGGACAGGTTTTTCGATGGAGGAATAGACCTCAGGTAAACATGGTATTTCCTAATTTTCATGTTTAAAGTTCAACAGTTCAAGCATTCACATAATGTAACAGAGAGTATATTTTGGTTTTCTTTTCTTCTTTTGCTGCTGTAATACTGTGCTTCAGCCACTCACAGTCTCACGGGAGGAGGGGTATCACTCTAACATCTACCAGAAACTCCCACAACAATTCTCATAGAACCATCCATCACCGAATAACTCAGCAATTTTGAATATTGTGTTTCTGGTCTTTCCTGCAAGTACAATCTTGATCAAATGCGGTATGATTCATCCTGCCTCAAGTCATATATTTTACCGGTCTCTCTTAATTGATGTAGGTGATGCGGCTGTTGTGACCTTCAGATTATTTCCATATGTGAAAAAAACGGCATCAAAGCAACAGATTGCCTTTCATGTTTGCTGCAGTTGATTAAACGGCCAAGGGAATTAAGAAGCAGCGGGTTGCGGGACGCGTTTGCGGCGGGCGTTGTGTCTAGCCGCACAAACAGCACGACAGGTTTTTAATTTCTCCCGGGAAGCAGCAGCCTCAGCCCACGCGCCAATGTCAAAGCTTGACTTTGCCTGTGGCACTGATGTGGACCCCCATCAAAAAAAAAATCAACGCAGATAAGAACTTATATTGATGTTTCACTTAAACTTCGTATTGCTGTATTGTTAGGTGACTAGCAATTCCCTCCTTTGTCTATCCACGTTGCTTTTACGAGTTATCAGAGTGAAATCCGTAACAGAGCTCCTCTGGAAGATTGATTAATGCAGACGTCCTCAATGCACTGCGGTCGGTGTTATCTGAGGTGAGTCTTGAAGAATAACTTCATCTGGGTACATAATGCCATGACCGAAATTCTTGTCATTTGTCCCTGACAGTTTCAATGAATTCACTTCATCACCATATCGCTGGGCTAGCGCTTGACCCCCCCGCTTAAAAAGCGGCTGCGGGATATCTGCCGGGGTGTCGGAATTTTGGTGTGATAAGAGACCTTCTTTGTTTGAAAACTCAAAATGAAGGATCATAACTTTCTGCAAGTCTCAATCTGCAAGTCCCGAAGAAGTGATTCAAAGATTCTCAGTCAGTGTTTCGTTGTACTCTTCTGTTTTTGGTGCTCTAAATGGTCCAAATTTGGCAAAAGCAACTCAAGTATAGCTGTCTTCTGCTTCAGGGATGGTAACTAAGATCAGAAGCCTCTGTGGGCGTCCTGATCTGTGAATGCATTGGTTGTTAAGAGAGGTTTAGGCACGTTTCTTGGCTTACAGCTGGATTTCATCGACATGGCCACCTTCACCTTTTGTTGCGGTCAGGCTGCAAAAACAGCCTACGGGTGGTTCCCAGCAAACAAGAAAATGGTGGCAGCTTCCTTTTTGACAAAGACAGGCCTGTTCTACCCAGACTGTTTGGCAATGTGTTCCCTCAGCTAACAGCACATTCCTACCATCTGCTATGGTGCTGGCAGCGAAAAGAACCCGTGGTATTTCCAGGGTTCTATAAATAGATCCACATCCCACAAATGGTCCTGCCCTATGCCACACAACACCGCAACAGAGAACAAATTCAGCCTTTGAAAGACAGGAAGTGATGTCACTCCCTCAGGGCCTCAACTGTAACAGCATGTTAGAAAACAGAATTCTTTTTTCATCTTAGTGCGATAGAGCCGGGTTCTGTTATCGCACATATGACACATCCGTGTGGGCTAGGAGAACAAAATATCCAGGAACATCCCCTGCAGAACAAACAGAATTTAAAATGGTTTTTAAATGGTGACGTTTCATTCCAACACGTCTCAAGCCTTTTACAGAATCAGGCCAGATATAGGGTTATGTCAAATGGGAATCTGAGTCAGGTGTTCAAAGTGAAATTCTACAAAAATTATTATTGAATAACCATTACAGCATCTCTGAGCTGTGTACAACAATGTAAGATCATGTCAGTCTGTGATGTTTGTCTTTCCTTAAGTCTACCCTGGTACATGGAGATGTATAAAAGGTAGTCTCCAGACCCATCACCTGGAGACCTCTATCCACAAATAGTGCTACTTTGAAATTAGTGTATTGAAGTTCACATTCATGCACACATACATCAACACACAACACACAAATGCATATGCACACACACACACACACACACATATGCATCCACACAATCATACAAGTGTACTTGCACACACATACATCTACAGACCCCACACGTATGTGCACATATACACACACACAAACATCTGCACATACACACATGCACATGCCCATGTACACACATATGCATGCAGACATACATCTACACACATCACCCACACATATGCACCGGTGACGTGCGGTGAGGTCAATGACTGGGGAGGCAATGGATAGTATCAGAGCCAGATTTACACACATATGAACCCGATAGAGGTAGCTTAAATTCACCATTCAATTGGCAGGTTGCACAATGACTATTGGTTAGGCAACTGTATGTTTCATATTTCATATCGGCATTCTTTACAACACACGCATACAGGTCAGTTACGTATTCGATTCATGTTTTACTTGCCAATTATGCAGTTGCACTATTCAACAAAAATGAAAATATATATTGCATGATCTTACCTTTGCTTGTAATGAAGTCCATTCACCTGTCTTTCTGGACAAAGATATCAGTGACTGTTTGCGACGCAGACATACACCCCCATACCTGGGTCTCCGCTAGGATTTTTCTCGCTGGTCCGGTGTCCAGAAAGAATTTGTTTTACCGGACAAATTTGAAACTTACTGGTCACGTTTCAATAACAGTCTGGGTTACAAAAGCAAATATAATGTACACCTAGGTTGACGAAAGAATGACAACGACCTCAAATCAGTTTGACTATTTATTGAACAGTAACGACTAGCAAAATGAACAGTAACGATTGAGCAAAACCTCAACATTAAACGTTAAAATGTAGGCTATTACGAAACATCTGTAACCTGTAACATCTGTAGCCTGTTTAAAAAAGGCTAGGCCTACATGGCATCAAATGCAGCCTATAGGCTACCAGGTAACATTTTATTTTCTCCTTTTTTTCATTGCAGCCTCTGCTGCCGACTTTAAATCAAACGTGTCGAATGTGTCTTTGCAGCTTGCAATGCGCATAAACCACGTCACTCTATCCTTCTCCAGACGACTTCGCAGCGCCCTCTTAATTCGATTCTGCAGAGAGAAGCCCCTCTCTGCTGGCACGCTTGACACGGGCAGAACACAGGCAATTTTAGCCAGTGTAGCCCAGTCAGGGTACAGCTCGCTGAACTCATAAATAGGCCTAAGCAATCATTATAGCTAAATAAATAAATAGCCTTCATTATAGTTAAGTTTTGCATTATTACCGGATATTTTGACCAGCAAGTTTTTAATTTTTCGTTTTTTTTTTACTTTTTTTTTTTTTATCAGTTTTACCATATCAGCAAGTTTCTAATTTATCGTTTTTTAAAATCAATTTTACCATACAAATTCACAACGAAATTCCATTTTGTTAAGATCCTAACACACTGTGTCATTAAGATCTCAAATGTCATAATCGTAATAAGGCTATGTTCATTTACACATTCATCACTATGCGATAGCTGAAACTAAAATTTCTAGCTACCATACCATTTAGCTAGCTGCTAGTCTTCTGCTCCGTCAAATCATGCAAACACCTTCCTCTACGAAAATAACAGCTAGCTAGCTAGCTAAGATGGTATATAAATGATTGAAAGTCCAATGTTGAGAGATTTTTTTTTTAGGTTAGATATAACGTTTTCCATTTTTGTAGCCCATAAGGTGTAGAGATATTCAAGATGAACAAAACGAGAGGAAAAAAAACTTAAGGCAGTTGCAGCCACTGTAATTTTTTTTTGCTTGAGCTAGCTAACGTAGAAGGAGAGCGAGGGTCACCGATGATGTGGGCTCAAGACACGCCCCCCTCAGTTTTCATGAATGCAAAACACATGTATTGCTTGCAAATTGCCATCTAGTGTCGACAAGTGGTGGTTTCTTAATCGTACCAACACAGTAACAGTTTTCATGCCTGTCTGACAAAGACAGACACCCGCATGTGTAAGTATGAGGGTCCTGGATCTGCTCTGCTGTGTCTGGCTTCCCCTCAGGTTAAGCATAGAACAGGTCCAGCGTTGTGAGATCAGCTCCACTCACAGCCAAATCTGTAATACCCCAACTCTCGGAGAAAGTGTAGAGCAAAGCCCTCTGATGTCTTTCCCCCTCTGTCCCACCTCTCTCCGCTCCCCCTTTCTCCTCTCCTGCCATCTCTTTTCCCTCCTTCATCTCTCCCCTCATCTCCTTTCTCTGCCCCTCTCTGTCCATTCCCCCCTCCCTTCCACTATGCCCTCAAATGTCACCCCTTTCCTTTGGTCTGTTCTGTTCTGTTCCCTCTCCTGTCTGCTCTCTCTCTACCTCTCGACTCTTCCCTCATACCTCTCTCTCTCCCTCTCTCTCTCTCTCTCTCTTTCTCTCTCTCTCCCTCTCTCTATCTCTCTCCCTTGCTCCTCTCCTCCTCCCACCCTCCTCTCCCCTACTCATTTCTTTATTCAGTTCAAAGCACATTGTTGGCATGACATACAGAGTGCATGTTGCCAGAGCAACAACCAAGAAAACAGAGAGCTCGAAATCAATCTGTCAAAAAGCAGGAACAGTACTGATACAATTACGATAATGAGTAATAACAACTATAATAATGCTGACAATATTACTGCTCCTCTTCTCATCTACTGTAGTCTTTTTCCTACTCTTTTCCCTTTGTAACTCTCCCTCTCCCCTACCTCTCTGTCTTTCCTCTCTCTCTCCCCGGTCTCTCTCTCCCCTTCCTCTCTGTCTTCCCCCCTTCTCTCTCTCCACTCTCTCTCTGTCTCTGTCTGTCTCTCCCCTTCCTCTCTCTCTCCCTGTCTCCCCCGCTCTCTGTCTCTCTCCCTCTCTCTCCTCTCTCCCTCTCTCTCCCCCTTGTCTCTCTCTGTCCCTCTTGCTCCCCCCACCCGTCTCTCTCTCTCCCTCTCTCTCCCCCTTGTCTCTCTCTGTCCCTCTTGCCCCCCCCCTCCCTCCCCCCACCCGTCTCTCTCTCTCTCTCTCTCTCTCTCTCGCCTGTACCGGATGGAGCGCGTCATGCAGAGGAATGTGTGTCTCAGCACTCTGTGCGGAGCGTGTGGTTAGCGGCGCCTTGGCTCGGGCCGCGGTGCGGAGCCGTGGGCCCGGGGATACAGGACTGGATTATCTAACACCAGAGAGAGAGTGGAGAGACCTGGGGGGGGGGGGGTTCACTGCCGGGCCTGCGAGCTGACCTGTAAACCCTACAACCTCCCAGAAAGGGGGAAAACTCGACACCTCCCTGGTCTACCCCCGTCTACCCCCTCCAAGGCCTGCTGGGGCCTCTGCTGGGTCTGTTGCACTGCCTCCCTCTCGCAGGGTGTCGATCCTCACAGTCCAGCGGTCAGTCTCTTGCCTGCTTTCTCACCTCCATGTGCCGTGTATTTGCTTCCCGAGGTTATCCATGGGAGACAAAGGACGTCTGGATCAAACATGGACCCTCAAGAGCCCTTTGCTGCAGGCTGTCTTTCTGCTTGCGGTGCCTTCCTCTCTGCTCAGCATCTGACTGCAGGCCTGGGCAGCCCATCTGTTTCCCTTTGTTCCATCAAGCAGAGAGCAGACACTGCCTTTGCACAGACTGTAAAGTTAGGCCCACGTGTTGCAGAGAGAGGCTGATCATCATTGAAGCTGGCTTATTCCAGAGATTATCATTTGGATGTCTTTGGCATGCTAAAATGGTCCCTGATTACAGAGTAATACAATCAGCCCACAAAACCTGAGTTTATAAAAGTCTACCTGTAGATTACCAGGGACCCATTGATGCAGTTACATTTCCAAACAGAGCAGGCAGTACTTACACCAAATCCTTCAGTGAGGACAGTATGCACTCTAAATTTTGTTCAGTTGTGTTCATGCTGAACTGCATCCAACATCAGCATAGAAGGTCTGATTCATCTTTAAGTAAGAAAGTGCGGGAGCAATTAATAAGAACACAGCTTTATTCATGTTGCCTAAGAGACATCAATAAAGCATTAATGGTTGATTTAGTTAAACAGGGCACCAAAAAACAGAGGACCTTGGTTATAAACTTCAATTCAGTTCAAAGCTAAGATCTCTAAGAGCTGTTTACTCATTGAAACTTACATTGAGGAAAATCTTCTTTCTTCTTTCTTCAAAAGCACAAAATTCAGTTAAGCTTCAAATAATACACCTCACTGCACAAGCAATTTGAAGTAATTACAATTTATTTATATGTTGATTAGTAAATCATTATACCAATATTCTAGCATCAGATTCTTCTCAGGGTGGTTTGCATATGGCAGCTGAAAGCTTTTACAGCACCATATGAAGCTATATTTCCAAGTCTTTTTCCTCTGGAAAACATGTTTTTGAGCGTGTCAGTTCAGAACAGACAGATGTCATATTGTTCTCCGCTCTATATGAAAACCTGCCAGCAGTAATTATAGCCTTAATTCCAGTTCCATGGGTTCAATGCTGGATGCATTCATTCAATGGGGCACATTTCATCTCTTGGCAGAACTCGTCTGTTCTCACAATCTGCCTTTCAGCTGGGAACCATCCTTAGAAACGGTATCTATGATGTTGCCTCTTCATATTGCTCTGCACAACAGTCCCTCCGTCTCTCCTTCCAAACCGTGATGTCACTTTGCGTGTCTCTTTAAGATTAATTTTCTGTAATGGTCGTAATCAGAAAACTCTTCATGAACAATACATGTTGAAAGCCAAGAGAGGCCATGTCATTGTTGTGTAGTAATATTGCTTTTAGTTGTATTGTTTGCAATGGCCCCCAATGAGGCAGGTAGAAGCTGAGATCATGATTTGGGCTGATTGGCGTGAACTGGTGTGTCCTGTTGTGATACATCATTGCTTTCCAGAGTGTGCTATTGTATAGCTTAACATAGTGGTGTATAATATTGTCTTCATTGACTCGTTACAATGTAAGCTTGCTAGATTGTTATATTGATTCTCTCTGAAAGAAATATATGACATGTACAGGGTTAGTTCCTGTTACACTTCACTTTAACTCAGGCCATAAATTCTCAGACAACTACGCTGTGTTCAATTTGCTTAGAGTCAAAAAAGTTTCCCAAAAAGGGGCTGATGGGAGTTGAAGTCCATTGATACATTGTGGAGATTGGACCACATGTCCCATAAGCCCCTATGCAAATCTTCCCTGCAGCGGTCTGCATATTGAGCACAGCTCAGTTTGAACCCAGGGCTGGACAGGAAATTACTTTGCAAGACTGAAGTGCGGTTTTGGCTTGAGCCAGCTGGGGGAGCAACACAAAATCCCTGTACCTCCTTGGAATGAGGAGACCTGCCCAGTCCAGTGAGATGAAGCCTTTAGACAATCAATCCATGTATTAGGAATAACCACCAAACATAATGTTCCTCCCTTCTGTCACATGTTGATCTTTTAAATCCATGTAAGCCATGTAATGATAACTGATCTCAGTACTGCATTCTTCTTGTAGTTGTTCATATTAACTCAAATGTATTCATCACTGTATTTTTATTGTCATGCAGGAAGACCATTTGACTTTGAATTTAAATTTGAAACCCTCATTAGATATCATGGAACTGGGACCTGGGGAGCAGGGAATGAGGTGGTCTACAGTAAGAGAGTACAGGAAAGGAACATGTGAACATGATGATAGTTTATATTTCCTGTAAGAATGGAGAAGGCTAGAATTTTTAGAACAGTAGGGAAGTTTGAGAACACTAGTCCTGTACAAGCTCAGCTAAATAAACGTCTGATTAAAAAACGTTTCTTGTTCTGCGGAGTAAAGTAAATGTTAATTTGTTCCATTTCTCAGGAAGGTCGCCTCATCCGACACAAGGTCAGGTCTGTGTAGAACCAACCAGATTGCAGGTCTCTCGCTGTTAGCTGCAAAGAACTCAATGAAACGAAGATAGCGGGAATCCTGCAGTGACGTGTGTTAAAGACCAATGGGGGACAGATTGCTCCGAATAATGCGGGTGACATGTCAGTGAGAACCCATCCGGGAGGACCATCAGAGCCCACCAGAGATGGAGGCGCTATATCCCAATCAAGCCATTGTTGACTTACTGCCCTCCCTCCCAACTGAACGCTGTCATCAGGACATCAGCACACTTGGCTGGGCGGGGCATGCCCGTCTGCAGCTGTACTTCTTCCCCTGGGAGGCACTTTGTTCATTTGGAGAACGGTTGGCAGGGGCACTTTGTTCATTTGGAGAACGGTTGGCAGTGGTTGTTGACCCTCTCCCTGTCACAGCCTGAGGCCCAAGGCATTGTGGGTGACAATCGCCAACCAGAGAACGCAGGTTGCCTCCGCACAGGTGTGCTTTACTGGGGTCAGGGTACAGCAAACAGAGAGAAATAAAGAGATAGGGAGGGAGAGAGCAAAACAGAGACAAAGATAGGAGGAAAGAGAGAGGAGAAAGAGATAGCGGCAGGGAAGGAGAAAGGGGGATGTAGAGAAGGAGACAGAGAGAAAGAGACAGAAACAGAGAGCGTGAGAAAGCAAAAGTTGGAGGGTGAGAGAAAGAAACAGAGAGAGAAAGAGAGAGAGACCCAACAAGAAGTGTTCTTCTCCTCTCCGCCTCACTTCCTGCCGGAAATACTTCTTCGGTTCAGCCACTAATGTAAATGTCACTGTGCTGGCGTGCGCAAACACTGGCTGGATTTATTTGTCTTTAAAATACACCCTTTCCCCCAGGACCTTCACCTTCCGTCTTTGTCGGCAAAGAGAGCCTGGCTCCTGTGGCGCGATATGAATAGAATTTGCCTGTGTCCCGCGCAGTACAGCGGCAGGCACACTCAGGGAACGCGGGGAGCGGAGACGTGCCTCTACCATTTAAAGCAGCTCTCTGTAAAACCATCATACGCTCAGCCCAAACAGACTTATAAATCAGCGCAACTGTTAGCATGGCTGTGCGGAACTTTTGGACAAAGGGGGACAAAGGAATTGTTATGGAACGAAGTTGCGAGCATGTCTGGCACCATCAAATCTGGCAGATTAGGCTGTGCATTCTCGGGGGGGGGGGGGGGGGGGGGGGGTCCTTCTTAGGCCTCCCTGCTCCAAAAGATTACAGCTAGAGTGGGCAAGTGCCAGCAGACTGCTTCGATGCCTGATAGTCTCTTCAGAAATTCCTCCCCACAGATTACTTCTCAGATTGGGAGGAAACTGACCTCCCAACACAAAGGCTGTTTCAGGTGCACACAGCGCAGGCTGCCTTTGGGTGAGGTCATCTCTCCTCTTTTTCAGAGCTAGCCAGAGTGCTGCTACGGGGTTAACTTGGGTCATGGAGGCAGCACTCTATCAGCTCTCCTCAAGGAAGGTTTGTTAGCGCCGCGCGAGCCAAAAAAATTACTCACAACTTGATTTCATCTGGCAGGAAGGCAAAAGCCTGAACTCCCCCGATAACAACAGCATACAACAGTTCAGCACTGCCATTTCTAAATTTCATTTTAGCCACAGACCAACGCTGTGAGGCTAAAACAAAAAAAAAATCTGACTTTCATTTTTATCACACACAAATGTAAATGCACACACACACACACACACACACACGTACACACACATACACACACACACACACACATACTCACACAAACACAAGCACACACGCACGCACACACACACACATAGACATACAGTCACACAAACACATAACTGTAGTAATTATAATAATAATAATAAAGAGAAAGGCAGCAGTAACCTGAGAGAAGGTGTGTTCATTTATATCTGGCTCCCAATGCATTGACCTGCCTGACCACAGATGTGCAAACAGTCAGGAGACTCTTGTGTTGCTTCGAGGGGAGACCATGTCTTAGAGGCTTAGCTCAGCACCCCTTCATCACATCTGTTGGTCGTTAGGTTTTTGGCGCTGTCTCTCCTTCGCCCTCCAGTCAGACCCCTGCGCAGCCCCTGTCTGCAGACGCCTCGTCTCCACAGTGGACCGTGAGGTCGCCCGTGCCAAGCGGAGGGGGCTCCTGGGGAACACTTCTACAGGGAGACGAAGGGGGCGGTCGTTCTCAGAAGCGTCCGCACGAAATCAGCGGATTTAACAGGACGACCGGTCGCCCACAGCCGGGTAACCAGCGGGACCCTCCGCAGTTCAACCAGGAGGGGGAGAGCTAGACGGAGGGAGAGCACGTTCCAAATTCGCCATCACCGCTGCCCCCTTTCTTAAGGTGGACCCCCTTCTGAAGGCTCAGAGAATACAGCAGAGCAGCTGTCCAACAGAGGTCCGCCTTAAAATTTGACCTCTGTGGCTGCTGTGTAAACTCCTGTCTCTAACACATTCTTGCTTCCCCCCTTTCCTTTATTGGCAGCGCGTCCTCAGCCCGTGTTCCTGTAAGACCAGCCCCCTTCCCAGACTAACGCGTTACTTCCCCGGGGAATGCAACGTTCACATCTAACTGTTGCTTTCAACTTTAAAAGTTTTCCTCGTAGCTGCAGCTTGACTTGAATGGAAATACCTGGAACAACTTACAGCAAAAAAAAAAAGCCAGAGAAAGGCTTTGGTTGGACTTCACAAATACTTTGGCACAGTCAATAAAACACTTTTTTTTTTTTTTTTGCAAAGAGCACTTGGTGGCCGTCGGTGGCTGAGAACACGATGTAATCTAACTTAGTCTGTTGTGCGGATGGTATCCCTTAGTAACAGGGTTTCCTGAGCGGCTTGTGTAATTATCTGCACGGCCACTCTGCTTGCAGCTGAATGCTCTGCCCTGACTGCCACCCCAGGCACAGACAATACCGGTAGAAAGAATAAACAATAACATGCCAAGGAAAAAAGCTGTGTAATCTCTCTGTGGTGGTCAGTGATATTTTTTTATTAAGATTTTATTAAGAAGTGCTTGTTCTTAATTGTACAGCTTGGTGGAAATAAAAAATACATTGACAAAACAACATTGGACCGTTAAGGTCTCACTTTTTCATAAAGTCACTGAACGTTACCTCTTACAAAACATCATCTATGCCGTTTTTTTCTGCGCGCTGCAATCAGGAAGTGACTCATTTGAAGTCGGGCTATTTTTAATCGCTGTACGAGGGCACCAGCGAAATTGCATGTTGTGCGCTCTCGGACAAAAACGGCAGTGTCTGAGCACGCTTGTTTGCGCGATCCCGAATTACTCTGGAATGTTAATGTCAGAAACAGCGCGGAGAGCAAGCGCGGCCGACCCGGGGACAACAGGGGCCGTGTTCAGACACCGCCGTTCAAAACAGACCGTCCGTGGTGCTCTAAATCTCGTATCAGCGCACGTCGCGCCTTATCGCAAACGAAAACGAAAATGAAAAAAACGAAAAACAAAAACAGACATATTTTGATTAGTTGTAGGACCGGCGGTGTTATTAAATTACTGTAACAAATATCAACAAACCTGTTCAGTCCGAGGCAGGGAGAAATCCTCTGTGTTAAAGCGAGTAAAAAGCTTTCCCTGTCTCCAAACGCCAAGTGCAGGGCCGCAGACAGGAGAGCCTCCCGTCCAGCCTCTCTCTGCATGCACAAGTTTTGTTTTTTCTGGGGGGGAAGGGGTGGGGGTGGGGTGGGGGGTGAAGGTTCATGCCACAGTCTGCTCACCCCTGCACTTCCTGCATGAGCCGTGAATGGCCGAGACCAAGTAGGCGGCGGCCCCGAGGCAGGCGAAGACAGAGGCGGTGAGGTACACCTTGTAAAGGCACTTGTGCTTGTACTGCTCCAGGTTGCAGTAGGAGTTCTTCTCCGTCTTGTAGATCATGATGCCGATGGCCGGGAGGTAGAGCACGGCGGCCACCAGGTCGTGCACGGTGTTGCTCAGCAACCAGCGCTCCCCACCCACCACGGGCACCAGGTCCTGCTTGCCCAAGAGGGTGAGGAAGAGGAGGGCGAGTGTCAGGAGCCAGAAGAGCACAGCGACGAAGAGGACGAAGTGGATGGAGCCCTCATACTTGTTGGCAGCGATGGTGACCCACAGGCCGGCGCCCAGCACGATCTGGAGGACCCGCAGGACTCCGTAGATGCTCTTGAGGAGCTCCGGGACGCTCTTCCTCACCTGCGGCGGGGTGGGCATTCTCCTCGGCTGGCTGGCGGGCTGGCTGGCTGGCTGGGTCCCTCCCTTTCCCACGGGTGCGCCCCGGGTTCAAGCTTTAAAACAAAAAAAGAGAGAAAGAAAAAGAAAGGGAAAAAAAAAACAAACAGAGAAAGGGTAAAGGAGACGTCCGGAGAGAGAGGTGTCTTCGTCGCAGCCTCTGGGTTTTTGAAATCAGTCTTTTCTGTTTCGTCTCTTCCGTTTCCTCTGTGGCAGCTGCAGAGGTTCTCTCTCCTCCCTTCTTTTTCTTCCAGGGACTGGGGGGAGCAGGCAGGGGGGGGAATGAAGGGGGACGGCTTGAAATTCAAAGCCCTCTCCTCCTCCTCCTCCTCCATCATCTGGCCAGTGTGTGTGTGTGTGTGTGTGTGGCTAGCTATGTGCGTGCGTGCTTGTGTGCAGCACTTTGGCGACTGTGCAAGTGATTATGCTCCCATATCTGCTCCTCATTAAAGTTTCATTCTTGTCCCTTTCAAAAACTTTCAGACCGCGTCCCTGCACAAACCTCCAGTGTCTCCAGTTTTATTCAGCCACAACTTTATTTTCAGTGGATGTTAAGGTTTTTTTTTGTTTGTCCAACATCTGAAACACTTTGCCAAACTAGGAAAAGGGAAGGAATGTTTTTTCCATGTTTTTCACTCTCTCCATCGGCTGGGTTATCTTATGTATGAATCACATTGTTCCGCGCTCTCTGTCAAAATGCGTTGTAAAGTGGTGGAGAAAAGCTGAAACAAGTGGGGCTTTCTTCCTGCCAAAATGTTCCCCAGCGTTGATGTTTGTGGAGCGCTCAAATTTTTATGTCTTGGTGAAACTTCCAGTCTCTAAGGCGATGCAAAACAGCGATTCAGGAGGTTCCAGAACAGGAAAGGGAGGGGCGACCAAGGCTGTTTCGCAGGGTAAGTGTGAGGGAAACATTTCAGCGGTTCAGGGCGGTTCTCTTCATGCCTAAATGGAGCGCAGGGTTTCCCCCTGGGAGGAAACGCATACCAGCTCCTCCGCCCAGAGGCTCAGGATGGTTTCTGTGTGGGGGGGTTGCCTGCGCCTGGTGAATCTGGCCACGAACCCATCAGCAACTGCCTCAGCACCGGTGTTTAGGAGCCAGAGGTCCCTAATAAATCCCCAAAATCACCACATAATCTGAGCAAGTTAAATCCCTCTGTACTTCTAATACAGTTACCCAGAGAAAAAAAAATGAAAAGAGGTAGGACGTGATTTAATATATTTTTAGTCTGCTTGCTTGTGCAAGCATGCACACTGGTGCGCATGCACACACAAACGTGCACATACACAGTCTTGCACAGATACACACCTACAAATACATACACACACACACACACAGACACACACACATTCAGGCTTGCACACACACACACACACAAACACACACACATTCAGGCACACGCACATGCACACACAAATACACACACACACTCATGCACATACACACACACTTTCTTTTCTACCCTTTTTTGATTTCAACAAATGTGGTGACACTACCTAAGCCAGAACTGTGCAACACTCCAGAAAGCCTTTGAAAAAGAACAAAATCTACGGCTGGTCTAATTAAAGCAGTTAGTTCATTTCACTTTTCATTGTGTAAGTCAAAGTTGGCACACATATTTCCTTCATAAACATATTTCCTTCATGATAACAGCAATAATGACAAAAGTAATATATGACACAAAAACATTTTCAGTACGTCATGTTATATTGCACGTTATTACTTGCAATTGCATACACACATATATGTGTTCCATATCATATACACATATTTGTCAAAATTGTATACATACATACATATGTGTATGTTTGTATGTGTGACATTTTATATTTTTCCATATGCTGGCATGTATCACAATTTATAAACATTAGGAGGAGGATCTAACAAGCCATAGGCTAGAGCTCAGAAATTCGCCACATATGCTAAGCAATGCGCTTCATAAGCTTTGACAATATAGTGTGGTTCCCTTTGAATAAGGGAATTGCCATCAATAAATCAATGACATACAGTAAATGACTGACATCGGACATCAAGAAAACTCTCTGTAGAGTCTAATGAAGTCTTAACGACCTGGCTTTACTCACATTTCTATAAGCTACAGTGAGGGCTAACGGTAGAGAAGGGCCAGTGCTGATCACGGTCATGGCAGCTGTAGAGACAGATTTTCTCTCAGCTGATTAGTAACCATTAACAATGTAAGCAAAATACATATATATTTTACATTATATAAAAGCAAAAAATATATATGCTGATGTTACTAGCCTATTAGCATTTATTGCTAAGATTTGGGGGTAGGAGGTGATGTACTTTTATACTGAATTTGACAGCTACATTAGAACCGCACCACTGGTCTGTTTTACCGTGACGTAAATGTTTAGCGGAGGCCCTTATACTTGTAAATGTTTTGGAAACCGCTCAAGATCAGTGTGCGGCCCCTGGAGCTGCCAGCTGTACAGCACACATTTCTGAGCTTAAAATTCCGTCATGTGTTTTATACCCAGTGCGGTTATCAAACCGACCACCATTCTAGATTCTGGGAGGGTTCCGTGTTACAGCCTGAACCATGCAGGTGGTCAAGGGTATGGAGTCCAGTGCTTAATCCATTTCCCATTGGAGACCCATGATAAAGAAAGCTTCTAGCCTCAAGACTCCTGCACTGTAAACGCGGATTGGACAAAAGTCCACGAATACGTACGTTGCGTGCGTAAGGACAACATCTCTATTACTCAGTAGTGGATCATTCTTAAATAAAGTGAATGATTAAATGTTTCTCATCAATCTCAACCCAACAGCGCACACTGAGCACGCACATGCCGTGACATTTTCTGTTGTTACAGTGATTTATACGCACTGAGACTGGGAAAGCAAACACGGTAAGTCAGCTTGCTAAACACTTTTCCCCCCTTGCCCGATCGACAAATCCCTCACAGTTAGCTCAGAGCCCAAAGCATTGACGTCAATGGATTACACCTTTAAAAATACGTGTCCAAGAAGCTGTTGCGGGCTGACCACGCCTCTGATTTGCCCGATTGCTCAGAAAAAGGCCCACCCCGTCATGAGGGTGGAGATTTTTTAACGTCGATGTGCTCTCCGATTGGCTGCGGTGTTGCTGCAGGATCGCGTCCAAACACAAAACTGCGTACGCCGCCGCTGCTGCTCGCATCGCATCTGCTGGACGTTGGAAAGAGGCTACAATTCCCCGTGAAAGGACGAATCTCGTCTTCTCCACAAGGACTAAAACAAAGGGCACTTTATGTATTAGGAAGGGTATACTACATTAAGTCATCGACAGAGCACTGACCTTCTTCGAGGGTAAGATAATGTACGTTTATTGGTGCAGTTCTTTATCGAGTGACATGAAGGTAGCTGCCGCTAATCTTGATCTCTTTTTGAATTAACTAACGTCTTACAGCATTCGTGCCTGTCACCTGAACTGTCAACATGACGTTCCGTTCAGTCAACAATAATAATAATAATCATTGTAAGCTGTTTAGTCTTGGTCATGTTACGAACTGTGTTTGCTAATGTAAACGAACAAAATATGGGTATATTCTCACCTTATGCGTGTAAAGCCAGTGTCAGCATCACCTTACTGTGATATTGCCTTTTTCTTGCATTATTTACCTCGTTGGGCTGAAGCTTTTCCCCCTTAAGATGTGTCCTGAGTATCGCAGTGTAATGGTTTTAAATGTCCCTGTTGTGTAGTTTTGGGTTTTAAATGTATAGTTCTGTATATTTTCCTAGCTCCCCTGTGTATCTATAAGTATATACACAATAGAATCATTTCCAGGTCACTTGCACCACGGGGTATGGTTGTCTATAAAAATATCTACATTTTCAGGCCTACTTCATCTGCTTTAAAGACACATTATGTTGTCACAGGGCTCGGTAGATGCATTGGAGCCATATCACCACCCCCTGTTGAGAGTCCATTAAGCACAGCAGAGAGCCTAATATCTGACAGTTGAAAAAAGGCACAAAATTCATTGCCCTCAACTGAAGATGAGAGATGATTATAGGGCCATTTTGTAGCTATGGTTTACCGTGGCAGTTGTATGCAAAGGAAGGCAGACCTAATTCGCACCATCTGCACAGTAATGGGTTTTGAAGCTCGTGCCACTGCTTGTTTCCTTAAGCAGGCTTAAGCAATCAAGTCAAAGGATACTCATGCACCGCGTGTTCTGTTTTTCCTGTAGCAGTCTTTACGAATGCAGCATAAGGCCTCTCTGCAGCACGTAGTATGTCATCCGTCAAGCCGTGATCAGTGCTGATCCTGATTCAGTGATGGTGTTGTTTGGCTGTTGCAGGTGGTGCTGGTGAGTCCTGCAGGGAAGGTGGGAAGACGTGCCCCTTGCGTGTGATGGAGGCCCCGGCAGCCCATCCCCCGACGGTGGCCGGCCCCTCCCAGCTGTGGCAGCCGGCGCGGCGCCGGAGCCGCAAGGCAGGCTCCCCCAACATCTTCCGCGGCATGAACGTGCACCAGCTGCAGCGGCTCTTCCAACGGGCGGGCGACCAGGACGCCGAGCAGCGGGCAGAGCTGGTGTGGGGCCACGGCGATGCGGCCGACCTGGCACAGGCCCTTGTTGAACTGCGGGCGCGGCGGCGGAGGGGCGAGCGGAGGGGTGAGGCAGCCGGCGCCACTCTGGGGCCCAAGTGGCTCAGAGCGTTTGGGCATCTCAGGTGAGGCTGGCTCCTTCCCCATTCCCTTTGCACCAGGATGGATATGAATAGGCAAAGCAGTGCATGTGATTGCACCAATGGGGCTGATGGGAAGTGTAGTCCACATCCAGTGTAAAAGGACCCCAAAACCTTTTACAGTGGACATCACCTCTCCTGAGCACTGCTGAATATTGATGTTTAATGTTTGTTTATTGAACCCATGACTTTACTGGGATATGTTTGTAGCCAACTGGCTGGAGGAGATGACCAGCAGCTTTAATCTATCATTGTACAATTGCAAATCACCTGTATGAAACAACAGTGGAGATTGGCAAACTAGTTCATATGAAGGAGAATATCATTCTCTTTACATTTTTACATTCTGTCTCCTCTGTAGTTCAGAAGTACATGTATTGTCGACAAATGAAAGCGAAAAAAGTTGGAGCACCAAAAATGTTGATGGTGTGGCTAGGCTGGGGAATGAACAAACAATAAGGAGATATTTACTGCTAAGATTTGTGTTTTGATAACAGAAAAATGTAAATGTGCAGTAAGCAAGCCGATACATGCTCACCCTGCTTCCTTGTTTTGGGGAACTAAAACAGAGAAATTTTCTTTACTGCTGGCAGCACAAACAGCCTGCCCTAGCCTGTAGAGATCAATGGAACAAAAAAGGCAGCATGCGCAGATCTTTACAGCGTATGGATCGCCAGATAGCGGTCACATATAATGGGGAGAGGCGTCCAGATGGTTTAGAGATCTGCACATCAGAGCATGGCTGCACACAGCAGTGCTGCCCTAGAGGACAGTCTTTGTTTTGCGTTTCTATTGGTTGAAAACCCCTTGAGGCCCCTGCGTCCATTAGGACGCTGCGCACAAACCATGATGGATTTTCGTCATTTGCAGCATCTCTGTATGTAAGCTGTTGTCCTTGGTCCGAATGGTGGCGTAATTTTATGCCTAAATATAGTTCCCACTTCCTGAGTAACACCCAGCAGTGTACTGCTGCTGTTCCTGTTGTGATACATACTCTGTTGGAAACCATGACACAACAAGGAGTGGCCGTGTTGCGTAGTGGTAAGCAGCAGGACCTATAACCCAAACTAGATGGTTTGATTAACAGGTCAGCCACTGCTGTCATACCCTTGGGTGAGGGCCTGAATTGCCTTTGTAAATCTCCAGCTGTGTAAATGGTTAACCTGTAAAAATGGTAAGCTATGTAAGGTGCTCTGCGTACAGGTATCTGCTCAGCAAAAATATAATATAATGTATGGTACTTGGCTAATGTCACTGTGATTAATGCTCAGATGCAGCCATCAGGAATACATGCGGTGTCATACTGCGGGGTGTGCCACAGGACCTCCTCCTTCACATTTTTTTCAATTACCTGCAGTGGGGCTGCACTACTCTGTGAAACCACCAGGAGGCACACAGTGTGTCCCGTATAGTAGTCTAATATCTTGGTGGTAGCTATGAGATACGAAATTTGCTTCATTCATACCCATTTGTTCACTGTGAGTACAGAATCTAAGTTTTGCCCGACAGCATGTTGTATACCAATCCATTCTGGTCAAGAAAGCATAGACCTGTATTAAGTGTTTAGCCCCAATTGTTATGTTGAGGAATAAAAATGTACAGGCTTTGCACATGGCTCTGTGCGTGCCAAGGTAGAAAGCCCCTGGCCTTTTCCCATTTATGTAGCTGTACGTTTACTGAAGCATTTCAGCTACTTTTCCTTTCTTGTGGGAGCATCAGCAGTGTGCCTCCCAATGTCTGAACCTAAAGGCTTCTGTTATTTTTAGGGAAGGGGGGGAGTCTTTTTTGTGTTGCAGCGTTGGTTTTAAATCTTGTATCTAAAATGAAAACTCTTCAATTGCCTGTGTCTCCAGGATCAACGATGGCACAGCAAGCAGCCCGGATGAGAATGATGAGAAGGACATAGAGACAGAGCCCTGCACCCCCAACAGGCCGAGTGTGGTACTGCAAGGTGTAGCAGGAAGCCAGGGGGAGGCATCCACCGCCGATAGATCCGCGGATTCGGAGCAGCACCAGGCTGCCCCCTCCGGCTCCCTGTGGAGCAGGGCCAGGGTCCTGAAGCAGAGGGGCACAAAGAGCCCAGAACGCTACCTCCACCGGATCATACACTGACCAGATGGGCCAGTGCACCCCATGTGGCCGCCGTGTGTAATGACGGCAGACACAAAATCTTAAAGCTCAGTGTACAATTTAGGGACAAAGGTAGACTCTCTCATACCCATGCTGTCCTTCTGTATCGTGAAGGAAGTCAGCTTCACCTGAAGAGGTGCTGTGAATTCTGGGAATGCTCCATGACCAGTCATAGAGATGGAAAGTGAAAACGCGACTTTAAGACTGCAATGGTTGCCAAATGTTCTCTCAGCGCTACCTCAGCGTTTCACTACCCCTCTCGGGTGGCCTTACTGACGCCTCACACATTCCCGTCATACCGCCCTGCCGTGTGACTCTGCAGCGTCGATGCCGGGCGATTACCATCAGTCAAGTGTGAAACCAATTAAAAAGCAGAGAGCTCCTCCCTCAGAAAAATGTCTCCAGAAATGTAGCAACAGTGAGGAATCTTACAGAGCCAAGCAGGAGAGAGTCTTCCAGAAAGGTGTTACTGAGAAGCTTCCAAGAAGATGCAGCCCAAAAGGCACATTCCAGAGAGGGCTGTTTGGTGCTTATCGACTTGTTTGGACTCGATGCTGAAAGTCTGCACCAATATAAGGTTGTCTCACCTACACTATACACAAGTGCTGTCCTCCTCTAGCCTCTTGAGTGAAGGAAAATGGAAACTTGCCAATGCCCTCAACTGTAGATCTGGCATGTGGTTTAGTGTCTTCCCAAACAGACACGCTCAGAAAGGTTCACTGAACAAAATCCATTAAAGTCATGCATCAAGTCTCATTTTTATGAGAACGTACTGTTCAGCACAGGCCTTCCTACCTTTGTGTGCTGTATCTGAACTCATAAACCTACATGTTTTATGGCCAAGAAGGGGCTGGATGCATTCAGGCTCCAGAAAGCAAGCTGCTCACCTGAGAAGGTCACAATCTGTAAAAATGTATTTGCAGCAGCAACTTTAAAAATCAAGGTGGTTTAAATGACTGGAAAAGCTGACACTATTCTTTAGCCTTCCACATCTCTCATTATACCAGACTGTGCACTTTAATTGAAGGCACTACTTTTTTTGGAACTACAGACTTATTGACATAGATGCTGAAACGGTACTGTTTCCTATTTATTATGTATTGTCATGTGGCTAATTAAACATTTTTTTAAATGTGTATTACTTTGGATCTCCTCTTTTTTAAGCCATACTTACGGTGCTTGAAAAACATTTTTCATTTGTTCCCTGGACTCTTTTGTTGGATTTATAAATGAGTAGGAGTCTGAAATACACTTGAAATGCTTAGGAACAATGTAATTATTCTCAGAAAGGGAGATTTGACCTGCCTGGTTTATAAATCTCTGCATGCCTCACCAATAACTTTCTTCTTATTTATTCGTCAATGTACTCATACTGACCAGCTCCTGTAGTGTAGTTTTCATCACCAGAGGGCAGCAACACCAGCAAACATTTTCATTGCCTATTTGAATAGTGCCTGTTGAGATCTCGTTTTAGATAAGAAACCTTGATGTCCTTAAAGTTGTGAAGCCTTTAGAATACATCATGGGGACTTCAGAAGGATCATGTGGTTGACAGATCGCTTCAGAATCACAAGATCTTGCTAACAAGTGTGCAAGTGTGAGGTTCTGCCAAGGGGTATGACCAGCATTTCTCACGACTTTGGGAGAGTCTGCCTGAATCATAGCCTATGCATGCAAAAATGAGCTACATGTTGTTACACTGGGTTATTACACTGGCTGTCTTCCACAGGGGTCTTCTTACAATGTGCATACGGGGAGTTTGAGACTGTTCACACCACACTGAAAGATTATAATGAAAGGGACACCGCCTTACTGCTAATAATATGGAAAACAGATAAATTAATGACACTAATGTGCTAACATACAAGCACAGTTACAGGGATGTGTATTTTCCATTCTTTCTGCCATCACATAACCAGGTAACTCCACAAGACACACAAAGGGTTCCCCAAAAATACCTTTAGTCCCAGCATCACAACCGATGCCCAGTTACTATAGAACTTGAGTAACATTCATTTTTGGAAGCAGTGGTGTTGGTGCAATGTATAGAAATTCAACTAAGGTAAAGTCCTACCTGAAAAGTGTTCATTTTTGTTTTCGTGGTTGTACTAGTTGGCTAGCTTACTTTCCCAGACAAATGACTGAAGTGCCAGCACATGCAGTTTCTCATTGGTTTCAGTGTGTGTACTCAGCAGCTCCCCCTTGTAGACAGCTGACCAAACATCAGCAGGGATGTCTGGCACAGAATCGCTTTTATAATCACGTAATGCTTAAAGGCCAGCAAACCCACAAGACGCAGCCATCTCTGTGCGTCAAGGGTGCTATGAATATGCACATTCTGGTTTCCTCCCATCAAGATGTCAAGAGGAGAGGAAACGGAATGAATGTGCACTCGTGTGTTGCTTAGCTGCAGGCAGTTTGGACAGCTTCAGAGTATTCATTACCACAGTGCTGTAAGGTTTGGAAAAATACAACTGTGCAACAGTGCAGTGGGGGGGTATATTCCCTCATGCATTTCCAGGTTGAAAAATAACTGGTAAAACAAACAGGGTGAGCAACTGCACACGAGAACAGCTGTCCTGTTAAAAGGGAAACTTTTCTGGCTGAGAAGAAAGGATTGCCTTAAAGTATGTGACCAACCACACATACATGCATGAACCATGATGCCCTGGTGGGTAGTCTGCAGTTCCTGAACATAGTATAAGCTCAGAAATATTATTAAATAATTGCAAAAACATTTACAAATATGCATACTTCATGCTCCCCATAATATCCCTCATAATAAACCTATTTTTCTTTCTTAGTTTTCTATATACCAACATGAGACAAAGGCAAAAGGCAAAAGCATCACTTGCAGAAAAATATTCAGAGAAAATAAAAGGCAAGAGAAACAGTAATATTGTAATACAGTAAATCTGTGGTTGTATTTCTGTTTTTAAATACAATACATACAAATAATACAGTGCATTGTCAGAACAATACATTTTAGGTCAGTTTGGTGGCTACAGCAGTATATATTGATAAAAAATGTCTTCCGTTTGACAAAAACAGACAATGGGATGTTCCACTGAAAAAATGAGGCAAAGGGGAGGAGTGTGATAAATGTCCCCTGTTTAAGAACAATTCTTCCTCCTCCCCTCTTCCTCAACATGGACTATTCCACTTTTCTTGCACAAGCAAATATTCAGTCCAGTGCTGCCTTCGTTACCCAAGGAGTGCCTGACCCATGCACATGCCCCACACACTGCAGACACTGGAAGTGTAAACAAAACAGCGCCCCCACCCTCTGACACAGAAAACTACATCTTTCAGCACAGTCTTGTGGACGGTTCCCTCTTGCCGCCTGCTGAGATTTTTAAAATTCTGTACCATCACAACTTATTATTACAATGCACTTCCCATCTCCCCCACCACAGCGATGCTGTCTATGATAAGAAGAGCTTTTACTTGACCACAGAGGCTCTGCAGAAAAATGGGCGGAGAAAGCAGCATGTGACTCCTTTCGAACATTCAGCAGTGATGTGCAATGGAGTGAGGGGGTGTGGCTAAAGGGGGCAGGGCCCAGAAACCCTCAGAGCCAGTGGTGGGAAAGTGAGTGTGAATGCCAAACTGTCAATCACTTCAGTGAACCAATCAAAACATCGTGCTCTCCACAGCAGAAGACTATGATGCCTCGCTCTCCCATCTTCGCCTGTGCCATGACCATCTTTCATAGGAATTGTTACAGGGCACATCAGGACTCTATTCAAATATCCATATGCTATCTAAAAATTGTGTTTTAAAGAGTATATGCCGTTGGAGGTTGATATTAATTTTATGGTTTGTAAAAAAGTATTTCAAAATGAATCTCTGCATGAGCGTTCAGATGGATGTACCAAATGCACATCAAGGAAAAGACCCTCGCGAGGCTCATTTACAAACATTTTCCCTGGGTTTGATCCTTCCACAGAATAACTAGGTGCCTTTTTAAACCATCAGTTGCTCTGTAAATAATATGGAAATCAGCAGCTGGGACTAAAATATCTGACCCAATGGCCCAGAACGGAAACCTCACCTCTCCTTGTATCGTAAATTTGAACATGGAGGACTGAGAACTGGACAGAGCAGCTAGTACTTCAGAACAGAGAGGTACCCCACCACCACCATCTTCACTACCACAGACAGAGTCAAACTTCACAGCCCCCCCTTGTGGCCGAGACACAAACTACAAACAGCATGAACACAAACAAAACTTTAAAAGACTATTTAAAGTGCACCAAGGGCTGCTACCTGAAAATGAGCAGTATTGTATCTTTACAATTAGCATTTCACATGTCTGTGTAACTGAAGCTTCAATAAAGTATAACCCAGTTGGCATTTCAAATTAACCCCAGGATAAGCATTTAGCCAGGCACACCAAGCACGCTCTTGAAAGCAAAGCAGAAAGTGCTTGGGACATCCGTTCACTACTTACCACCTTTTAAAACGAAGACAGACAGTTTTTCATTTTTGACCTACTACGATACATTTGACTTGACTATGATGCGTTTGTTTGCACTGAGGAGCTTTGCACAGTTTTTGGTCTTTGAAGTTTTTTTAAACACCAAAACTCTCCAATCAGAGCTACTGATCTGTCCTTGTACAGCTCTACAGAGTCTAGACCAAAGTGGCAATTCATTAAACTAAATATCCACCTTCATCTAAAATAAATCTGTTACTTTATTCTTTAAAATCGTACCATCTTGATATGACAGGTCTACATATGATCCATCGCCTTGCGTTCATCTCATTTCTTATAGGGGAGATTTTTCTTTATGTCTCACATTGGAACCCGGGGGTCAGAAACATTCCTTCTTTGACAGGACCCATGGCCCCCTGTGTCAGCTGCTAGCCACCCATGCAAATGATAAGGGCATCATCATTTACACCAATAGTCTGCAAGCACATAAGAGACTGATATCAGAAGTTGTAGGGGAAATACAAACAAACAAACCAAAAAAACAAAAAGGAAAACCACAGAATCTGGTCCAGTTTTAAAGCAGCAGATTGGTTGCTGGCAGCCAAGACAGGCAGGCATATGGTTATTGAGTCCGTATGGGGGGGTCTTGCACCCCACTGACATCCCGCATTAGGCCAGAGGTGAGAGGTCATGTGCAGCCCTCTGTGGCTTGGGACGGAGGGGCTTCCAGGATCCTTAAGCCATCCTGGCCAAAAGCGTGAGGGGGGAGTCCTGTTGGCTCAGGCTTCCCAAAATTATTCAGGTCCTATATGCCCAAGACGGATTTTGGAAGGGTTTAAAACTCAAGAGGATCGAAATCAAACTCCTGGCTGCTTGCAGTTTTGTTTCCCTGCCCCCAGCCTCTCTGGTCCCATGATGCATTTCTCACAGGCAGCAGGTGGATGAAATGTTCTCTGACCCCTCCCCGCCCCCGTCGCTATGTCGGAACGGTCCATAAACATGCATTGCTTAACAACCGGTAGGTCTTCGGGAATGTAAACAGGCCCTGTTAGGCCGCTGCAAAAATCAGAGAGAGGGGGTGTGGTAGTCAGGGGAAGGGGATGGGCAATCATATGAAAGCTATGAGGAAAGGAGGTTTTCCCATAATTCCTTCTCCCCCCCCTCCTTTTAGACAGCAGAAGGCACTGAAAGTGGAGGAGGAGTGGTCCTCGGGTTTGCGCACCCCATCCTACAGAGACGCTGGTGGAAAGGGGAAGAGAACGCCTCTGTCTTCTCCCTCTCTCCCTCCCTCCCTTCCTCTCCTTACACTGTTTTTATGCTGTGGACCCTGCACGCGAGAGCTCCCAGCATGCCCTGCTCTACCACCAGGTGAAGAAGGGCCGCCGGCTCTGGAAGCTCTGTGTGTAGGACTCGCTGTTGGCACGTTGCGGGGCCCGCGCCGTCTCCACGATCACGGGCGGCATCTGCACCAGCTGCAGGGGCGTCTTCCCATCCTTCAGCGCCTGGCTCAGGTTCAGGATCTGCAACACAGAGAGAAAGACACAGAGATATAGCCACCCTCAGGATCTGTAACACAGAAAGAAACACAGAGATATAGCCACTCTCAGGATTTGTAACACAGAAAGAGACACAGAGACATAGCCACTCTCAGAACCTGTAACGCAGAGAGAGACACAGAGACATAGCCACTCTCAGGACCTGTAACACAGAGAGAGACATGGTCAGTCTCAGGTTCTGGGACAGGGAGAAACAGAAACACAGAGATAAAACCACTCTCAGGGTTTGGGAAAGGGGGAGCAGAGACTACACAGCCTCTGTGCCGGCCAAGACACAACCAATCACCAGGGACAAGAACAACCATTTGTGCACCCGAATAACTAACCACCGGACTACTAAGCGATTGGATCAGCGCTTGAATGTTTATTAATTTAAAAATATATATTATATTAACAAAGGTGAGCCTATGAACCTTGCATAAAATAATGATTTTGTAAATTTTCCTTGAATTTTGTACAAACAAATCTCTGACTCTTGGTGGGGTGAGGGTAAAGAAAATTGGAATGCCAAATCAACAGAAACAGATATCCCTGCTGAACCCAGTGCAACACCATCATGTCCCCAGCTCACCTGTCCTCTCATCACTGCGATCTGTTTGTGGAACTGTCCCCTGTCGAAACCCGGGTCTTTCTGAAATGGACAGACACAGAGAGAGGATTTGTTAAACCACGTGTGCCGTACACAACCCCATCTCAGTGCCATGGAAACGTTATGTGAATGCTCGTGGGGTCTTCCTGGATTTAATGAGACACAGGCTCTAACAATGACAATATGCAAATCTACAGTTAATATGATATGCACTGTTGAATCGTGTAATCTATTTAGTTGTTATTTCATGAACCATGACTTGGCCTGATACTGAAATAATCACCTATTTAGATTAATAAAAGATTGTGAAATTTAGTTCATTTCAATAAAAAAAAATACAAATCCTAAGAAGCTGACAGAGGACTGTTCTGGCTTGCTTCTGTGAAGCCTGATTTGAACACATAACTGTAGAAGGGTTCCAAACTTTTCATCCTAAAAAGGCACCCCTTGGTCAGGTTTAGGCATTTCTGTGGACTGAACACTCAGCCACAATCAGTTTGCTGTGCAAGGAATCAGATAGAAAATGGTTCCTGGTAGTTTGGTTTTGTGGCTATGGTTAGACAAGCTTAACGGGCTGGGAATTCTCTGGAAAATCCATCCCTCTTACAGCATGTGTTACATCTGCCCCAGCACATCAGACACCTCGTCTTGCCTGCCTGAAGTCTGCCTCCATTTGCCTGCAATCTGCCCATGCCTGTCTGAATCCTCGCCATGCCTGTCTGCAATCTGCCCCATGCATGTCTGAAATCTGCCTCCATTTGCCTGCAATCTGCCCCTGTATGTATGAAATTTTCCCCCACATTTCTCAATTCACCATGAACTTGGAAGTACCAAAACCGTGCAACCCCTCAGACGAAGAATAACTCAAGAAAGGTATTTTGCAAATGAAAGGTGCAAATGAGCCTTGTAGTGGCAGTTTTCTCATTCTACATCCAACTTCAGAACACTTCAGCTTCAAGTTCAGAATTTTGGAAGATCCAAGTCAGTCCTGCTTTGGTATTAGCATACTAATGCTAATCACAAGATAACCTGCAGATGATTTCTCCCCCAGAGAACAGCTCATTGGGCTTAAACAAACACACAATTCCAGTCAAAAAGGAGCCCTACTGAAAACTGCAGCGACGGTTCAGTAAACTCTGGTAATGTCCTTACGTGACTACTCACCTTAAACAGCTCGTAGAGATCCTCCTCGAGGTCCTTGATGAAATTGGGGTCTGAGAGTTTGGGCAGGACGAGGTCCCTGATCTCTTGAGAGAAGGGAACTTTGGCCTGAGCAAGCCAGGCCCAGTAAAAGGGATCTGTTGGGGGGGAAAAAAAACAAGAACTAAAGTGGGACTTCATTGTGGCCTTGACTCCTTTACCAGCATTCTGCATTCACTGCAGTATGGGTCACTCAGTCACTCAATGAATCAGGGAGTGAGTGAATCAATGAGTGAGGAAGTGAGTCAGTAAGTCAGTGACTGACTGAGTCAGTGACATGACTGATTATAGAGCTGCTTTCTCAAGTAACAGCTAAAAACAGAGCCCCTTGCCCTACAAATCAAAGGTTACTATGACTAGGGGTGGGCGATCTGTCGATTTTATATCGTGATCGATCTTGAAGACGTCCACGATCTACTTTTCAAGCGAATCGCAGAGATCGTGACCTTTTATGCCCTCCTACTAATGTTTCCAACAGAATGATTGCCTACTAGATGGCTGTGCTGATTGGCCAGATTATATCATGCGTCTCTATCATTGGGGTGCCTTTCAGATATTTCTCAAAGTTTGCCAGGCAACGGTCGGCACTTCTGGAGATAATACAGTCATGCGCCGCTTAACGACCATTCGGACAACGTCCGTTTGCATATACGTCCGTAGTCCTATAATAAATAGTCCTTATAATAAAGTTTAAATATCCCGATCGCAGAATGGGACGTAGCGGACATAACTGGACGCAGTGAAGGCAACGCTTCCCGCACGTAACACGTGTATCTCATGTCTCATGGAAATAAAGTGATTGTGCTGCCAGGCATATAATAGTACAGTATACATAGTATAGGCCTACCATATACTACATATAGTATGGTGTTCGCACAACATCCAAATCACATAACATCCTATTTCGCGCAACGTATCGTTAAGCGACGCATGGCTATACAACAAATCTGTTCAACCACCTTAAAAGGAAGCATCCGAAGGAACATGCCGAGAGTGTTTCACACAGGTCGGTACAACCCCACTCATCTGTATCTCACGAGGTCCCGAAACATAAACAGTTATCACTGACCAACGCATTAGAGCAGTCGAAAACATATGATAAAAGCAGCAAACGATGGAAAGAGGTGACTGAGGCGGTCACATTCTGTCTGGCTAACGATATGGTGCCGTTCAAAGCTGTGGACAACATGGGATTTAAGACACTGATGCACACTTTAGGTGCACGGTATGATCTGCCAAGTCGCAAATATTTTTCTAATACCGCCATGTCCCATTTGTATAGCGAATGGCGACAGATGATTGCTGCACGAATAAAGCACGGCTTTTTTTTTTGCAACGACGAGTGACTTTTGTGTTATTTACATTTAACTACTTTTCCTATTTGAGTTCCGAGTACTTGAAAAGTCTGTTATTTTATGGTTATTATGTTGTCTATTAGCTGCTGATTACAACTTGAAGTTGAAACTGTGAAAATGTTTATTTTTCTTAGAATGTTCAAGTGTGAAAGTGTCAGAATTTCAAAGGTGCACTTTTGTGCTGTTTACATTTTACTACGCCCTTTTTAGTTTACATTTTACTACTACAATTTTTTCTAGAGTTCTGAGAACTTGAAAAACCTGTTATTTAATTGTTGTGTTATGTATTGACTGTTGCTTACAGTTCCCTTTAATATTTAAAATAAAGTTGAACTCAGATTTTAATGACCATTTTGAAAACGGTGTCTTGAATGCGATATTGTGTTTTAAATGGTGCAACAAGTCCATAGGCTTGTTTGAGCCTGGATATTCTCAACAGTACATTTCAAAATTGGGAGAAAAGATCGCAATTCAGATCGTGGATCGTGATTGTGTGTTAAAAAGATCGCGATATGATTTTTTGGGAAGATCATCCACCCCTAACTATGGCCACAGCCAGCTTTGGCCTACATCTTGAGGCTTCCCACTTCGTCAGTGGGGCTTCATGACAATGAGGTCACCATACCAACATTACACATAATCACATGATCCAGACCAGCAGTAAAAGACTGTAAGAAAGAACACAAGCTAAAGACTTCATGCCCAACACACACCACTCACTTAGAAACAGAACTTTGGAACGGAGTAAGACAGAGACAACAGCTGTGTTCTGAGAGAGACGGGTAGAAGGACAGGAGACAATGGACACATTAGGACCGGGGGGTGAGGGGCAGTGGGTACATGGGGATGGTGAAATGGGTGGGTGGTGAAATGGGGAGGGAGGGAATCGGGGGGTGGTGATGTTACTCACAGGCTCTCCACGAGTCCGGGTGCTTGAGAGGGAAGGCCAGACCGTTGTCTATGGCTGCCAGTTTAATGATGGGCTCCTTGACCACCACCCAGTCTGTGTCCTGCCCAGAGGAGATGAGGATGATATAGGGGGTACAGTGACCAAGTGGCGGAGTGGTACTGACCTCTTAACTGTCAGATTACAAGTCTGAAGGGAGTCACACATGTTTGTAAATTAGCACAGACATAGATCCAATTCTGAGGGAAAGTCAGATCAAATATACAAAAAAAATCTGGACATCTGACAAAGCCGTGATAATACCCATCAAATCAGGTTTAAATGTGTGAATGCAGTGCTCTGTCATGTTGTTCAGACTCAAATTCAATTTTACCGGTCACTACAGGACACCCTCAGAACATTTTAAACATTTTTGCCCTCAGCAACAAACATTTGCTTACCCTGTTCCCTCCAGCATCCATTGGACAGTCATACTTGATCAGCCAATTGTCATTACCTCGATCTGTGTGACAGAAACAACATCTTTGTCCCAGAATGTTTTTAAATGCAGTTCATAATATGCTTAGTAATGGCTAAGGCCTAAAGTTTAAGTGTGTTTTCATTTTTGCTGCCACTAGGGGGAGCTTGTGTGCTCACCTGTGTTTCGGATGATGTAATCCAGAACCACTAGCCTCTCGAACTGGAGCTGCAGTTGTCTGTTAGTGTTTTCAGGGAGTGGATCTGCCTCGAATCGCCGCAGCCAGTAGTCTGCGTCTTTGTACCCGTCAACAAATAACTGGAATGACCCCACCTACACCAATGGAAGGAGCAGTTCAATGAACAACCATCTTGTTATGACAAACTGCTAGTTCTATTGACTTGTAAAAAAAATCCTTGTCCTCAATGAGATAATCAAAGCTGACACAAGAGAGCTGAGTGAGGCACTGCGAGCGGCCCTAGGAACACTGCAACGTGTCACTTGCAAAATCTCAGCAAAATCTGCAGTGACAGCTGGGTATTACAGCCAGAGGGTTCCTTTAACCATGGGACACTTAATCTCGTAGATTTAGAAGCTGACCATTACAATAAACGCTGTGTACACGCCTCTGATGGGGTCAGTATTTTCCTGGCTCACTTGCCAATAGTTTATCTGGTGGCGACAGTTTGGCGAGGACGACTTAATCTGGTGAAAAGGATGGAATTTGCAGAGGGGGGGACTGAATTTTGGGAGAGGACTGAATTTAGCGAAGGGGACGGAATTTTGGGAGGGGACTGAATTTGGTGAGGGGGACGAAATTTGGCAGGGAGCGCATCTCAGGAGGCCTACCTTAGGTGGAAGCCCTATTCTGTGGAAGCGCTGGCCCACTTTTGGCACCTTCTCCAGGGCCAGCCTCTTGCCACGGGACTTGACCCTGTCGATGGCACTGTAGTTGAACGTCTCACTGGCCAGGTACACCACCTGAGGGAGACAGCAGGTGAGATAAGGAAGCGGGGGTTGCGGTGACACAGCCAAGGGGCGGAGTGATGTGGCATATCGAGCCGTACCGTACCTTGGTCCTGGGAACAATGTTGAGCTCCAGTTTCTGGTCCACCAGGCTGGCCCCGGCCTCGGACAGGTAGCCCTGGTTCAGCACCAGGCAGTCCCTCCCGAAGCAGCAGGGACAGCAGAGCTTCTGCAACCACTTGGTCCACTTGGGGTTCAGCTGGCCGTACGGCTCCTCGTTCTTGGGCTTGAAAACGCCGATGATCTTCTGCAGGGGGAGGGACAGAGCGGGACGGAAGGGTCAAGAGACCACGGTGAGCCACAAACAAGTGACCTGTGAGGCTCGCAAGAATACGAGATAAGAATCACTCTACTCGCAAATCGAATTTCCTCCCGCTTAAAAAATCGCATCTCTATTTCGAGACACGCTGGCCTAATTTTATCACAAAGTTCCCACTCAACCGCCTCGGCTCTTTTGATAGTAGATACTCAGAGTGAAAGGCAGAGACTTCATTTCCAGCTTCGCTTTCATGATGGCCACTAAGACGCTGAAGCTGGGAAGCCGAGACCGGATGTCCCACACCACCCAAAAGAATGGAACCGTCTCAAGGGGGCCACGAAACGTCACGTCACCTCCGGCCCTCCGGGGACACCCCCATCGCGCTGCAATAAGGCCTTTTTGTAGCAGCTAATGAGCTGGAATTGGAATGGATCGCCACTCATTATGCCAATAAGATTAGCGTAAGTTCCCGCACATGACCGGCTACGAAATGCCACTGGGGCCGACTGAGGCGCAGCTCTGTAATCCACCCCCACAGTCACCATCGCCCCGCATTGTGACTGCTAACGAGGCTGTTCTCCGTCCTTTTACAGCGTGCTCAGCCCATAAACCCTGACCGTGAAACGTGCCTCTTTTAATAAAATGTGTCACATCCAAAAGACTGGACCCTGTAACACGGTCGCAACGGTTGTTGCAGAATGTGGCCGGTCTTGCTTATGCTGAGGGAGCTTGGCGAAAGCCACCAGGCCACTATTATTGCTGGCGCGTGATAGACGTTGAAATGAGCCTCCACACACTTTCGGGGGGGGAGGAGGAGAGAGAGAAAGGCGTAGCCAGAGAATCTGTGACAGGAGGGGAACTTCCACAGGTATGTGGTGAATCTCACAGACACGCAAGCAATGCTGGCTATGCCTCGTCATTCCTAGGCCTCTTTACCTAGCTCTAAGGGCCCTGTTGGGCCTGACCTCTGGCGCATGCTCTTGATAGGGCCTACCAGGCTTTCACAGGCCTCATGCCTTTCTGCTGCCCCCATGACCGAGCTAACAGGTCGCTGTGAGGTCGATCACGGGCGCGGCACCCACAGACACCGCAGGCAGTGCCTCCGAGGAAGCCCAACCTGCCAGTTCTCTCCCACGCCGATCCCAGTTCAGCGATCTGCAGCCAAACACTTCCCTCAGCATCTCAAGAACAGATCAGTAAAGGTTGAGAGAGGAGAGAGGGGTGTGGAACATCATCTTTATCTCTGGCTGGTCCTCCCACTCTGTCATATCATCTCCCCAGTGTCATTACAACAAGGAGTCCTTACCACATCTGCTGTTTGTTTTATCCAGGCATACCATTTATTTATAATTTTCATACTACTACTCTTTATATTCTACCCCCCCCCCCCCCCCCCCCCATTAATCAAAACTTGCCAAATGTTATCTTGAATTCATCTGCAATGGTACCCTGTTTGTTCTGAATGTTTATTTTAAACGGAGGGTGTATAGATAAAATGGACAAATCGAATGGAATCCTAAAGAATCTCGATTACTTATGCGACTACAAACGTGACCAACGACCCTCTCCCATCGGACTGCCAGCTCGACACCACTCTACCTGCGTCTTAAATGCAAGTTATTCAAACATATTGTAAACGCAATATGTTTAAATGCCTATATGTCAATGACACAATATATTAGTCAGCTTTCAGTGGTGCTTCAAAGTATTGTTTTATCACATTGAACTACTCCGACTTCTTAAACATTCTTGCTAATAATTCAACGCGTCAGTATCCCATTAAATTTTGAAGTCAAACTTTTAAAGTCAAACTGTAATATAGTCTCGTTATAATATAGTGCCGTTATATCGTGGGACATTTACATTAATAACAACGATTTTAGATTAAAGCAAGCCAGGGCCTTGAGGTTGCTGCATCATGGTAGTTTGATTGATGTTCCACTTACAACCAGGAGACGTTCTGCGACAGGTAGCGGAGCGACGCCTTTTGTCTGCTAAAAAAACGCACGCAGGATAACGCGAACAAAAAGGAAACAAAAAATACTTCAAACATAATTTCAACCCCCAACAACAACTTATACATTCAAAGCAAAAACGTCTCACCCCTTGTGAATCTTTGACAAAATAGCTGCCACTGGATCCCTGATAAATTCTTTCTGGGAAAATCCCCTCCTCAATAGCACGCTCTGCTTTCCGGATGATCTCCCTAAACTCCGGATCTTCGGGGAACTCGTTCCTATGGGGATCTCGTGGAGAGCCTCCTCTGTCCCGGTCAAGTAGTGGCTGTCGCTCCCGGCTGCGTCCAGGGCTACCAGCCGGGACTCGTACCACCGAACCCGGCGTCCCTCCAAATCCGCCCCGGGGACTTGTAGGTTCGGTGGGACAGTAGCTAAAATCGGAAGAATCCCGGAGAGGGGAAACTAGCGGGCTAGTTTCGTCCATGCCAGAAAAAAAATATTATAAACAAATGTAGCTTAGACAGTGAAGTAATCGACTGCAGAACAAGGGCCAAAGTCCCAATGCTGGCCTTTGCAGAGCTTCAACAAACAGATCAGCTGACTGTCAGCTTCCGGAGAACGGCCCTCCCACTAATCAAAATCATTCACTGCTCGGGCAGAACACCACCCAATCGCGCTGAAACACCGCCCACCTGAAGCACAGATCACGCTACTATTGGCTATACTCATAGGCTCCTCCTTTCGGAAACAAACAACACGATGTAGGCTATCTGAAGGCAACAAAAAATCTCAGTTTAGTAGAAGGATCTGATTACGCTTTATCAACTGTTGGTGACACACGCATTAATTAATCAGCGTTCTTACGATTAAAATGGATCGCTATCTCACAATGAATCACTAGAAAGTATTATTCTAAAAATGTCGTATTTGTTTTAAATTAATGATAATTTTTTTAATTGTGATGTTCACGGTTTGTAAAATTCCGATTTCTGTGAACTGCGTAAATGCCCAAAATTACTATTTTAAGTTTACTGGGTGCTTACAAGCTCAAAACCCCCAAACCTCAACTTATAAACTCCATGACAAGCACGCTTCCTGAGCAAAACACTTATGTCACTTGCAAGGGAGAGAATGCAATTCTTGTGTTGACGCCAGGGAGTGATGTCATGGTCCGCAGTGGACTCCGCAATGTTTTGTTCAGTTAATCTCAAACCTCCTCCAACTGATAACCTTTGACATACTCAAATTCCCTTAAGCTTCTCCAAAACAAGTGGTTGTTCCTCTCAGGTATCCAACAACCTTCCTCACTACTCCTCTAAAAAAATAAATGAATGAATGAAGACCCCCGCTCTCCAGAAAAGGCCAAAAGTAAGGATCAGGGCCTAAAGGCTGATTCCCAGGTGAGGCACTGCTGCTGAACCCTTGGATACCTGATTTGCCTCAGTAAATGTCCAGCTGTATAATATGTAAAGTTGTAAGATATGCAATTCACTCTAGATAAGAGTGTTTTCTAAGCCAATGTAAGTGCAATGTTCTGGAGAGTGTCTGACCTGATATTGACTTTTGTTGGCTGACTTGTTTACAAATGACAAACAAGTGCACTCTGTCCTCCTTGACCTCAACTGATATAGTCATAGAGCTGATCACTTCATAGAAACAATGTCAATACATTCTGCACCAGATTCTGTCCTGTACCCCCTAAGGAGCTGTGGACATTAAAAACAGAAAAAGACTCTTCCCTCATAAGATGTTCCTGATAAGCTCCATGAGTGGTTCCATACCTGACCCCAAAACCCTTTCAACAGGTGTACCTTAACATTCTGACCCTGGATAGGTGGGGGTTTTTCCTCTTTATGCAGATAACACCCAAATCTTTTCTTCCTCCCAGTTATGCAAGGCTACATTCCAGATTTACACAACACACACACACACAAATTATATACTTTTATGGAATAAATCTGTTTTCCCAAATCTCAGTGATACTTACATCTCGACAGCCAAAATGAAAATAAAACAGCTTGAATGCGGTGAACTGAGAATGAATTTCTTGTCCTCTAGGTGGCGTCTCTTGTCAAAAAATTACAGTGGGAAACAACCTTATAGACTGCTGCCACCATCATGATTAACGAACACGAAGACGTTTAACTTTCTATCGTGATTCATTAAATTGGCAACTTAAAACAGATGCAATTATTAATAACAACTGATTTCAATGACAGTAAAACAAAGCTATGTTACCACTAAAATATTTAATGTTTAATCTCATAGCAAATACCAGCATAATTGTACGATACATAAAGTAATACAACCGCAGAAATTTAAAACTGAGACGTAGGCTGTCCGCCCGCGCTCAGAACAACTAACATCTTTTTAATTATTTTAGACCAGAAATCTCCCTCAACACTAGTCTTTACGGTAAGTGAAGGTCACATTGCATTGAACGGAGCGACCCGCTGCTGACGTGCGGGAAGAGGAGTTCTCACTGCGGGCAGCCTGCTGCATTCCCATTGGGCGAAGTCTATATAGGAAGTACTGACACGCAATTCGTGTCAAGTTCAGAACCAACTTGGTCCAATCACACGGTCATCAGCCTCTGTTGGTGCGGTCCTTGTCCGTGAGCGGCTGTCATACAATCATTGCAGGTATTTTTTGCACCCGTTTAATCGAAATTCTCCGTTATTAGGTCTTCGGGACCCAGTCAAAGAAGGAGGAACTTACAGAATGGCCGCTTATAAATTGGTGCTGATCCGTCATGGAGAGAGCTGCTGGAATCAGGAAAACCGATTCTGCGGTTGGTTTGATGCCGATCTGAGCGAGACTGGTGAACAGGAGGCGAAGAGAGGCGGACAGGCCCTGAAAGGTAAAGTCATTTTAGCTTGATAGCCAGCTGACTAATATAAAATTTAAATTATTATTCATTTAACGCTATGCAGTTGCTAGTTTATCAGTTACTAGCCAATGAAATAGCCTGCTAGATTGTTTGCTAGGTAAGTGTGGATTTTTTTAATGACAAAACAATACCATTAACGTGCCTAAATTATAGTAACTATAGCGGAGAGTCACAGGGATACCTGTGGGCGTGGGTGTGTTACAAGCTACAAGCTTGTTATCAAATGAACTTAGCTGGTACGTCTCGAAGATATATACATATTTTATATATATAAATAAATAAATACAATTGCGTCCTATCATTTTAGGGGTCGTAAGTTTTGCATCCATATAAATATTATAGTTTGGTGAACGTGATGATAGTCAAAACGTGGCCTCTTTCCTTTACGGAAATCTTCAGGCATGCAGCGATGAGTAGCTCGGTACCTAAATGACTAGTACCGACATCAAAAAAAAGAGGCTGGTTTGGGGCGTGTAGTTGCAGCCTGGCCTTCCTCTTCTCAGCTGTCAGTTTAGACAAGTCTCCGCCTTCTCCCACTGTATGGTACTGCTGTAACTCCACCCACTTACCCCACCCCCTTGCCGTGTAGACCATTTAAGGCAAACTTCCCCTTTCTTCTTAATACAGTCCCCGCCCAGCACAAATCTCTGACTCCTGACCGGGTAATTTTCCTCAGCGTGTGAACGTGCCGCTCAGAACGTGCCGGGCAGAACGTGGAGTCTATGCTCACAGCTATCGGCTCAGTTTTTCCGGCCAAATAAGCCAGTATCTCATGTATGACTGTAAGAACCTTCAAATGCCTCATTGGAAAGCCCAGCTACAGTTTGCTCAATGATCCGTTTCACGTTAGGATTGTGCAATCTACAAATCACAAATAATAATATTTGGCCGCATATGAGGAGGCATAATAGGCAAAGATGTTTTAAAAGGAAAATTAAGTCAATTTCATAATATAGCCCTATACAGTCGGAGATGGGTTAAAAATAAGTAAAAATAATTTAAAAAAAAAACACTTATGGGTTGAATTGCTGACGGTCTTAACCGCCCTCTGCAGATGCCAGCTATGAGTTTGACATCTGCTACACCTCCGTGCTGAAGAGGGCCATCCGCACGTTGTGGATCGTGCTGGACAGCATCGACCAGATGTGGCTGCCCGTGCACAGGACCTGGAGGCTGAACGAGCGTCACTACGGCGGCCTGACCGGCCTGAACAAGGCCGAGACCGCCGCCAAGCACGGGGAGGCCCAGGTCAAAATCTGGAGGCGCTCCTATGACATCCCCCCTCCCCCTATGGATGCCGACCATGACTTCTACACCGTCATTAGCAAGGTAATTGAGTCTGACCTGCTACACAAACCCTGTATGGGTTCTGACAGCGGGGCAGCACTAGTCTCAGAGTGACCTAGAGGTTTCCTGTTGGATCTTCTGTTACCACGCATGACGATGACTCAGTCTGAATAGTGGAATGAGTCACTTTGATATGAAGCTATATGGTACAGTATGATTAAACATAAATAGCATTTACATTATTCTATGCTTTTAGAGAAATATGGAGCATCAAGCATTAGTTCATTACATTGTATTTAAGTAACACTCATTTTTCAAAATAGCATTGTTGCAAGCACTCTAGTTTCATCCAAATTGTTGTATTAGCATGAAAAAAAAAATTAATGGTATGGATCCATTTTGAGATGGAGCATCAATACAGCTGAATCATTGTTTCTGTATTGAAGTGTCAGTACCTACCAATGTGTCGTTACACCGCTATGAGTAGGTTTAGCAGAACACCCCGAGACAAATTATTTTCAGATCTGACAATCATCGTGACCTAGCGAAAAGAAACTGCAGAACCGCAGAAAAAATTTGTATCATATTGGCAAAATTTCAAACAGAAGATGTGTAGAGTTAAAAAGACAGCAGTGGAACGGGGAAACACGCGCAGCCCCACTCTTCCGACTCCTGTTTGCGGAAGCATTGAGGTCATCACCATGGCAACTGCCAATACCCCGGAGTGACCGTACCTCGGCTCGGCAGATCAGGATGCAACTGACGGATTATAACGGGATGTTTGGCTCAGAGCCAGCTCGAGGATGTGGCAGGCGGTATAATGAGCTTAGTCAGAATCATACTTTTGCCCATCTGACAGGATGGGAATGTGTGTCTCAGAGACACCAAAACCTGTTTATTGCATGTATGGTCGTCATGGTTTCTCATGTGACGAGGTGAGGTTTTCACTTAGCTCAGCACTGCAAGCTTAGTCTCTGAGTACAAGAGAGCAAAAAGACCAAGTGGACAGAAAAGTCCATCACATGGCTCTGATTGTAATATATGAGCCATTGGCAGTATATTCATAGGTTTTCTCCTGAAAAAGTCAATTAATGCACCAAATTTTGAAAGGCCTTAGATAATAATTTTTCTGCATGTTGCAAAACAGCCCTTTACAAGGCCACAATATACAGAATGTGTGACCCTCGCAGGAGTTAATGTATTGCAGATGAGGGCAAGAGTGCAAATTTCAAAGGACGGTCCAAAAGATGATTGATTTTTAAAAGCACCTGCGGGCTGGGCCAGCGATTGGTTAAAGCATTATAACCGCATATCTGCCACTGCAACGTGGGGCTGCAGAGACACAGAGAGTACAACTGGGGACGCGGTCTGACATTCACTGCACCGGAAATCACTTTGCGTAACCACGCAAGGCTTGAGCAATCCAACGAGTAGTGGTTTTCATCCAGAGCTGTCCCAATTGGTCAGTTTTTCTACTGAGCAACATGGAAGCGGTTTTGCATCCTTGAAATATAAAGAGGTGTCATGAATTGAATACTCTCAAATGGTTACAATGCCGTGCAGTTAAGTTACTGCTGGACTAATGCATGTGACAGGATTGTTGAGGAAGAAACCAGTGTTAAAAACAATTGAAAACAGGCCTCAGGATTCATTGGTTAACTGTCTGCTGTTTAAAATTTCATGCAAAATAACATAAAAAACGGGTGTTCATTCTATTAAATCTGTCATTGATTTTAGCCACTTCTGCTCTCAAACGCAGCAGCAGAGAATAGATTTGTAATTCTGTTTGTGTCACATGACCACCCTGTTATTTCAGATAAAACACATTGCATGTTTCAGAGTTGTTTATGTATATTTCGATTGCCTTCCATTCAGTTGAATGTGTAAATACATGTAAAAGGAGTTGCTGGTGGCACCAGCAGACAGAAGTGCTAAAAAGTGGCACCCCATGCCATTCTGTCTAACCTTGTCCTTGAGGTACTAAGTATGCATAGCTGTCCTTATCAGTGCTTTGTGACCTAACCACAGATCATTGATATGGAACAGATAGTCAGCTTACTTGCATTCCACATTCAAAAGTCTGTTGCTGTCATTGTTGAAGCTACAACAGATCTGATTCACTGGCTCATTATGAACTTGAAGGGGTGTGGTCTAAACCAGTACATCCATATGAATGCATAGGAATGCAGGCAGTACCACAACATCCAGTTACCTACCAGAACCTCCTAGATGGAGGATGGTAAGAACGCAAGATCTGAATATTTGTTCGTGACAGAATGCCTGTGACGCTGCCGTCTGTTTCTCGGCAGGACCGTCGCTATGCCGACCTGACGGAGGACCAGCTGCCATCGTGTGAGAGCCTGAAGGACACCATCGCCCGTGCGCTGCCCTTCTGGAACGAGGAGATTGTGCCGCAGATCAAGGAGGGGAAGAGGGTGCTGATTGCTGCCCACGGCAACAGCCTGCGAGGCATCGTCAAGCACCTGGAGGGTATGGGTTCCAGACTCGGCCACAGAGATGTATCTCATTACATTACATTACATGCATTTAGCAGATGCTCTCTGAGTATGAGCATTCAAGCCCTACCACAAGTTAACTTGTGCAATCTGACAAAAACCAAGTATAACTACGATACAACAGTCCCTAGAACACAAATTCATAATACATTATAATGCTACACATAAAATTAACATCAAATGCAAGAAGTAGCAGGTGTTAGGGGGTGGGGATAGAAGTGGAACCAAGATGCAGTCTGAAGAGGTGGATCTTCAGTCTGCGTCAGAAGATGGCCAGTGACTCCACTGTCCTAACCCCTGTGGGACCAGTACAGACAGGGATCGTGTCTGAGAAGAGCGACCTCGTCGGGTCGGAACAGTCAGTTGCCCTGTGGTTGCAGAGCGCAGTGATATTGAGGGAACATAGGGTTTTAAGAGGGGTCGTGGGAATGAGGGGGGTGTCCCATTCACTGTCCTGTATGGCAGCACCAAGGTTTTGAACTTTATGCGAGCGATAACAGGAAGCAAGTGAAGTGAGATGAGCAGGGGAGGAACTTGACCATGTTTAGGGAGATTGTAGACAATTTG
Source organism: Megalops cyprinoides (assembly GCF_013368585.1). Classification (NCBI taxonomy): domain Eukaryota; kingdom Metazoa; phylum Chordata; class Actinopteri; order Elopiformes; family Megalopidae; genus Megalops; species Megalops cyprinoides. The sequence continues at coordinate 28,533,565 of NC_050597.1, read as the reverse complement.
TGCAGCTGCATTTTTGATTATTTGTAGAGGTTTGACTGCATATGCAGGAAGGCAAGAAAAGAGGGAGTTGCAGTAGTCCAGGTGTGAGAGGACCAGGGCCTGAACTAGGAACGTACCATAGCCAAAATTCTGTTCATATCATAGCGTTAAACCCATTGTCAAACGTAAACCTTTCTGCTCTCGTCCCCAGGCATGTCGGAGGAGGCCATCATGGAGCTCAACCTGCCCACGGGGATCCCTATCCTTTACGAGCTGGACAAGAACCTCAAACCAATCAAACCAATGCAGTTCCTGGGAGACGAGGAGACTGTGCGCAAGGCCATGGAGGCTGTGGCCGCTCAGGGCAAGGCAAAGAAGTAGAGGGAGGCCTCCCCGTGTGACAACAGGGGCCTGAGTGAGGAGGGAGTGGGGCGGGCAGCACACTACAGCTCTCTTAAGGCCACACATACGCTCCTTTCATGCACCACAGCTGTGACATCAAGGTACCCAGTATTACCTTTCATGACTATCATAACCTTAACTATATGTAGTCCATCAGTAGTCAGTATTCCACACTGAGTGCAAAATTTGTAACAGCTGGAGTTTTGATTTCACAAATGATACTGTTAGACCAAAATTTTAGGGACCATCTGCTTGACCCAAAAAAAGCGGAGCATAGGCATTCCATTGACCATTGGGTGTCTGAAAGGCACAAAATCCCCATTTTAAATTTAGCACCTTTTAGATTTCTAAAGCCAATCAGTGGTTGTTTGAAAAACGATATATATTTTTAATGTAAAGTGATAGTTTATTTGCACGGACTGAGGCAAGCAGGGTATTAAACAACCAATCATCACCTTCCGATCTTTGACCTTTCAGTCTTCACCTGGAAGCCAGGCCTGATCATTGTAGATCTTCTGGTCTCATGGCAACTGCTGTTAGAAAAAAAGTGAGGGGAAAAAAGGGGAGAGGGGGCAGGTCTGTGCTGGTTTCAGTTGAATGTTTCGAATACCTGTATAACATTACATCAGGGCTGCTCTATACTTCAGTCCCTCAGTTGCATTTAGTGCTTCACTTCATTGTTTTGAAAGGGCTGCTTTGAGCGGTTGTAAACTGCACATTCCATAGTGAAATGATTGGCATTAGAGGGGTGCTGTATGTCATTCAGGAGCTTTTCTGAGGGCTGTGGTAGTGTGAAGACCCTCACTCCTCTCTCCCTGGTGCCCTCTGGTGGTAGTTTACATAAATAGCATTGCTGTTTGTCTGTGGCAAGTTGTCATGACCTGTTTCCCAAAAAGAATTGGCAGCACAGTTAACACCCTTCCCAATGTGTGTGCCTGCGTGTGTGTGTGTGTGTGTGTGTGTGTATCTGTATGTGTGTGCAACTGAGAGACTGAATAAGTCATTTCATACACAGGCTGCAGTTACGGAGGATAGGAAATGCTATCATGTCCGTTGGAACCTCTCATTAAAATAAAACGATATTCTTCCAGGTTATGATTTGAAATGATGTGATTTGTATGGTCAATATATCAATTTTTTCAGTGTACACATGTTCTAATTTTTCTCCACCACCCAGCTGATGACCAGTATATCGCAAGACCAGCATGACACATGCATTGGGTGTGTGTGTGAGTTGTTCTGCCCTGGCCCACCCCATGAGTCTTTGCTTGACTTTGCTGCCAGTGATTTGACTGAGTGTCACTCTGAGTAGGGTTGTGTTGCGATGCACTGTTTGAAATGTACACTGAACCCCTTGTGCAAATGTAATAAATCTGTGTGCAGATGTCACTGCGTCGTCTGTTTCATTTGACCAAAGTTTTGTGTTGCTTTGTGTTTTGCCACATAACAGTGACATACATAATTGCAATTTAAAATTCATAATCATGTTTATATTTTTTTAAAAACTTTAAAACTTTTTTAAAATTGTGTCATAGGCTCAGATCTGTGAGTCGTTAATGTCAAAAGCAAGGTTTAGCCCTGACATTAGAAAAGTACTAGAGTTTTCATACAGGTGCATGTTAGGCTGTACAGACTATGACTATGTGCTGGGCTGGCCCTTTTCAGGCCTAGCAGCCCACCATGTAAATTAAAAATATGAAATGATTCTGCAAAACATTTCTATAAATTTCAACAACTTCAACAGTTGGACCAACAGTGTGAGCCCATACAATTGTGAGACTGTTTTCTTGACTGATAAATGCAGCACTTTGCTTTAGTTGGGTATATGCTTTCAATTAGGAGAATTAAGCATGAATGGAATTTCCATTCAGATCCTTATACTTTTCCTCATTTCTGAATTCATGCAAATCGTGCCAGCCGTAGCAGTGTATTTCCACATTGCAGGGCATATATAGTATGCTAATATTCACACCTACAATACCAACATTCCAGAAACAGTGCGGGAGCATTTCATACGATACAGGTTTAAACAGTAGCTAATATTTTTATAGTGCACCTTTGTTGGTTTACAAATTCTATATTATGACTAGCAAAACTTAAGTATAAAAAATTCTATTGGTTCAACACACCTATAAGACTATATTCAGAAAAGCAATCTAGTAACATGACCATTAGTAGTGTTAATCCTAATGGATCAGTAGTAGCTATATTATTAGTGTTAATGAAATAGACTTAATATATAATGGTTAACACAGTAGCATTATTGTTCATGTATTTTAACTATGCATCTAAAACAGATTAAAATGAAAACACGTTTTGTTGACAGGCCAAAATTGCAATGAATGAGAAAAGGACAGGATACAGTGGGTATCCAGTGTGAGTCAGCACTGAACAAGCTATAAGCAATGTACTACATGAGTTGCAGAAAAAGGCATGCAGTGTGAAACAACATTTAGACTTTATTTTTCACATAATCATCAGAATTCATCGACCACTGGAACACATGCCTTCAGCACCACCCATATTGGCTGTCAGCTCAACGTCAACCAAAAGCAACTTTTATTATTGTAAAATTTGATTATAATGTGTTGCTATTATGTATTGCTTTGAACACTTAAAGGGTTATTACAGTGTGTGCATTCTTTTCATGGAGAAGTAACCATGCATAGTCCAAGTTGTGGTATTGAAGCCCTGTTAGCCAACTCAAATCACACAAAAATAAGGCATAACCGGTACTTGACTAGAGCTTCTTTGGAGATATGCAGTCCGGTTAAATGACCTGTTGGCAATGGCAGGAAACAGTAGGTGTGGTTGTGGCTATTACAGCATGACATGCACTAGACAGAGAAGGAGGAATGCAGACATGCTACCAGAGGGAAACACCCTAGCTCACACACGCAGTCACAGGAGCTTAACAAACATAGATAGGACTGCACACAACTGCTATGTTTGTAAAGGGTGGAGGTCTTTAGGGGGGTTCTGCGGTTAACATACAACACTCTGCTGTTCCATCTACCATTCACTGCATTTGCTTAGCAGAAGATTATGCAGAGCAAGTACCATAGCTTACAGTTAACATTAACCACTTGTATAGCTGGACAGTCAGAATATTTCAGGCCTGTTCAGGTCTCTGGCTCACTTTTACAGCCCCTCTGCAGCCTCTACCTGGAGCACACGGCCTCAAACCAAACTGTAACCACAAAATGTGACAAGGTATCACCAGTTCATGAAGACACACCTGAAGAATGCTGCTTCAGATGAAACACACAGAAATATAGTCAAGATGTCCAAATTTTGGATGGAAAACATTAATTACAAATTATTTGATTTGTAACTACGATTTACAGGGCAAACAAAATGACAATTGAGTTCTCTCAATCAATTCATCGCACAGACTTAATGAGGCCTGCATCTCAAGCCTTTTTATGCATATTCCAAATTACCTGTTATTTATGTTGCCTTGTATTTCACATGAAATGTGAAAATCACCAGCTACACGGATGACCCTGAAGTTACACATTTTAGTCCCTGTATGAACTGTAAATGTTGCTTTTCAGGTGTCTATCCTATGACATATGTACACAGATGTTCACACAGAATGAATGTTGCTTGTTGTACTCTTAATAAAACCAACTCATATCAGATGCGTGGCTTAATTAAACAGTCAGTGGCTTGTCAGATTTCTTGAAGGTCAAGGAGACAACATGCCTCTGAAGGCCCTGCTCCACATTCTTCAAGCACTTCATTTTGAAGATGTCCTTCTCCTCCACAAAACTCTGGAACAGGTAGAGCCCTCCCCCGACTCCAAAATAATGAGCCTTGGTGGCCAAGTAGACTAGACCGTCTTCGGCAAGAAGCCTGTGGAACACCTCGTGCAAAGCAGAGTAGTAGGCTGTATTGTAAATAGTCTCAGATGTGAAGATCAAATCATATTTTGGTGGTGGGTCACTGCTTAGCATTAGTGGGAGGAAGGACGTCCAGTCACCTGAAAAGAATCTACATTTGGCTATTTTCGCGTGCTGCGGAGGATCCGTGGCTCTCCTCTTGGCTGACGGACTTCCGTCCTTCTCCCCCACTTTCTCATGGTCTTGCTCATCACTGTCGTCGTCACACTCGCAGTTCAGCAACACGTTCGGCACAGTAAGACGTTCTATCACTGTACTGTTGTAGTCCTGGAAGTGCACCTCATGCGCGCCTCTCTTCAGCGCCAAGATGCCCAGAAGCCCTGCCCCACAGCCCAAATCCAGCACCGTTTTCCCAGAGAAAACCTCCCCCTCGCTCTCCAGGTACTCCAGCAGGTCGTACGTGCACTCCCAAATCTTGAGACCACCCTCGTACACACCGGAGATGAGGTCCGTGTGTTGGGCTGCCGTCTGGGACAGTATCTTCTCGCTGTCAATCAACTCGGAAGCAGTCTGCTCAAACACGGACTCGTTGAGATAGTGGATCGGAGGCAGGGTCCCCAATGAGAACGTCTCACAGACCGTGTTTTCCAGGAGGGACTGATAATCCAGGGGAGGGCCGTGCTCTTTCGACGCTTTTACTTTTTCGGGGCCTTCTTTTGTCTGAAATTGAATAGTGGGGAGAACTGATCATTACTCAAGCACATTACAAACCGTTATTGTACAGTCAACTAGCTGGTAGGATGGGTCGCTCTTCCCTACCGACACATTATGCACGCAATCCCAAAATAATATAGTCTAACTGCTCCTTCTGGAACAAACAATTTTGAAAAATGGCTAGCTGCCTATCTAGTTGTCAGCTGATACCAGGAAACCCTGGTGCCAAGCGTATAATTAAGCTAACTAAGCAAACTACTACTGAAATAACTAGCTAGCTAGCTAGCATGTCAATTGTCTGTTACTTGATGTTACATTGAGTCGGGTAACACGTGGCCAGCTTCTACTAAGTTTCACGTACGGTGTCTGTAGAAATTACTTGTTTTGCTTCGTGGGCCTCCTCCTTCTGAGTCGTATCTTCGTTGTCGGGTTCACCCGTTTTTATCTGCAGATCGAAGTTGAAGCTAAATGCCATTGCAATGGCAAGAAGAGAGGCAGTCGTTTATGAAATCTTAAAGCATTTTATTTGGCCACACGCACGTCTTCACGGGAGTCAGCAAAAATGGACTTCATTACCCATGAGCCTTTGCGAATTGTACGAGCCGTCCCTTCCTTTGTTACCAAGTACTGGACAAACAAGTCTTTACGACCTTTACTTTAAGATAATTATGATTAATATTTTTCATTAAAATTATATAGATGCTGGATAGTGTAGTTAGAGCACAGATACTACAGGGAGGCAAGGGGAACTGAGCTGTCTCTTCCGGAAGTAAATAATTTGCGCGAGACCCTCCGCTCTCTGAAAAAAACTTCAATTCCCATATTCTCGCTTTGTAGTGGCCCTGCGCAGTATGAGGGACAGTAGAAGAGCTAAAGGGCAGCACCACTGTATTGTCACCGCAATCTCAAGAGATTAAACACTTCCGAAGGATATCATGGCTTGAGCTGCTGCCTAGAACTGCCGGTGGTCCATTAGAGCTAAGTGAGTATATATTTGACTGTGTGTATGTGTGAATTCATGATACCGCAGTGATGGGTTGGATTTTCTGTCGTTTTCATGGTTAATAGAATTGAGGCGAAAAACAAAGATTTTGGGACAACTGAAATTTACACAAAGTATCAGATAATATAAAATAACAAAACTATATTCATTTTAAATCATAATATGATTAAAATGGGATAACTTGCTGCTTTGACTTATTCTCTCCACCATGAGCCGAGGAAAATAAGTCACTCGCTTTAAAGCCATAATCTTTTTGCTGCTCCCTGGCGATTAAAACGTTTTGTTATGGCAGTGAATGGGGGGATGGGATGGCAACAAATCAGTGAAAGTCTGAACGCGATTGCACGAGTAAAGAATATCCATTTTGCTTCAAATTGCTTCAAAAAACTGGAACGATGCATCGTACTGTAATAGTAACCGAATATTTATTTCCTAGGGAGAGGACGTTGATCTTTACTATTTGATGTTACACCCTCATGGCGTTGGTTTTATAGGAATGTTGACAATCCAGTACGGCTGCCAAATTGAGCGGGGTGGTTACTCAGACCTTACTCAGAAATATTTGAATTGGGAGAGGATGTTTTACATGCTTGTTTAAAAGTGTATATTAAGACAGCAAGAAAATGTAGCTAGTTATAATTTATATAAACAAAATATCTCAGATAGCCTGCGGTAATGTCATGGATTTACCGTTCGTGCCCTGCGGACTTAAGATGGCACAATTCATTCATTTGGTCATAATGATTTCGCGTTGAATGCTTTAAAACAAAATCCCCATGTAGACTGTATAGTAAATGACAAAAACACGAGTATAACTACATATGAATAATCGTTTAATGAAATTTTCAGACAGGTTCCATTGATAAATGCTGATTTGGCAGAATTTAGTTGTTTGTAGAATATGGGGATTAAAAATTGTGCCTTCATTCTTTCAAATGGAGGGATTGGGTCACAATCTGGGGAAGGACTAATCCTGAGTCAGAGAGAATTGGCAGAGGAGTGGCTGGCCAGCGTGAGCCTTTGTGAGCTCTATTGAAGCTCTCTGACTCAGACTGAAGATCAGGGTGATCCCAGAAAACAAATGGAAGTTGGTCGTTTTTACATGGTTATGGTGACAGTATTATATAGTAGTAGTATAAACTAGAGGGTCCTTCCTTTAGACTGCATGATAAATGGTGATGCTGAACCACACATACATTTGCTTACCTTTGCATTTGCATTCATTTTGGTTCAATAGCATCTTCCACTGTGCAGCTCACCTTTACCCCACAGTCCTCTCGGTTTGTCATTAGTAGTGTGCAACCACTGCTACGCAAGTTCAACAAAGATTTTGAAATGGAAAATTTCCGATCAACACAGTTACAGGCTCAGATGTGCTTTGGCAAGGTGAAGACAGTACAGAAAGACTATTCTAAAACATACACACTCTGACTTTTGCTCTTTAACATGACTTAAGTTACTGTTGGTCAGAGCAGAAGTGTCAAGCACACTACTAATGGATCTTTTTTTTAAACCCTATTAGATTAGTTGTCACTGTGTGCAGATATACAGGTATCCAACAATGGCAAAATATCACAACACCATAGATTAAGTATGGTTTCAGTGACCACTGAAGTGGTTATTCCTAGAAAACAGTATGAGGCTGATGCATATTTGTTCTTAAAATTGAAATTGCAACTGTGTGTGTGTGTATGTATGTATGTGTATGTATGTATGTGTATGTGTGTGTGTGTGTGTGTGCGCAAAGTAACATTGATGTTTTAGATTGACATATTTAGTCTGCAGAGAAAGTGTCTTGATCTTGTGATCAGTATTTTCTATCGGTGAATATGGTATCATTAAGCATGTAGCAAATTCAGTACTACCAGCTACTGGCAATGTTGCTATGAGGATTGTCACTTGATAAGGTCTTCAGCCTAAAGTTTGTAAGTGTATATATGCCCAAAGAGTAAATCTACTCCGGATTGCTGTCTGTAGTAGACTGTAAGTAGATTTTAAGTAGACTTTGAGCTGAGTTGATCCTGGGTTCTGGGGCAGTACATGGGCAAGTGCATGCCTATCAGTAGCACCGCAGGTACGTGACACCACCAATTCACTGTTAGTTCCACTGTCATCAGCATTGATGGAGGAAGACACTTGTAAAGTAGACTTCCTAGAATGCAGTGGATGTGATGTCCCCCATTCCACACCTTGATCCTGAAAGGCTGCTTAGGTTTTAATGCCACAGGTATCACCTGGATGAGACGTGTGTCCTGGCAACAAGAGGACGAGAGCAGCGACCTGCGGCCTTATCGGGGCCATCGGGGGTGCTTGTCACAGCAGCCGCCAGGTGTAGGAGCAGAAAGGTCAGGAAGCAACACCGTTCCCAGCTCCGGGCTAATGCATACAGCACACCGGAGAGCAGCCTCCACTGAGGTTGTCACGGAGACTGTCCATCCATTGAACATACATTGAACCAGTTGGGTCTGGGTTGTTCTTGTTTGGACTGAGTGTATTGCGACGGAAAGCTCTGTGGATGCCCTGCGTGACACTCACAGTGAGGTCCAAGGATGCTGGAAAATGGACTGGCTTTGTCTTAAAATTGTGTCTGTGGGTGTCCTGTGCTGTAGCACTTGCACACTAATCCCCATGTTAACCTCCCAGAGCTAACGTTGTCTGCATGTTGTGTCTCAGCTTTACTCCAGCTGGTAAATAACGCTTGTAGTGTATGATGGGAAATGAAACCTGCCACTGTATTTCTTCAAAGCGTTTGCACAGCTATGCAAAACCAAAACGGTTCAGTCGCGGCTTTCCTTCCTGTTGGCATTATTGCCTTTCCATCACTCTATCCAGGCAGCTTGGAGCGATCGCATTCTCCCCCAGCGTAATTAGCTTACAGGAGAAACGGCGGGCGGGGTGGCACCCAGCCAGCCCCATGTTTGGGTGCCACATGAATCATTCATTGGCAACACTCTCGGAGAATCCATCCAAGGTTTCGAAGTAGCCGTGTAACTAATACTCACTTTCAGTAAGTAATCCCGGTGCTCGGATGTCCACCTATTTTTGTCTTTGATGAACGACTTTGGCGGTGCATCTTAAAGTAATTTCAAGGAGGGCGGTATCCGACAGGTGTATGGTCCATGAAATTAAGAAGGGGTCTTGAGAACACGGAGATTGGATTGTATGTGCTCTCATTACCTGAAAGTGTGTAAGGGCATACCTTCTTCCCTTCGGTTATAAAGCACCCTTTTGTTCTCGATAAAACAGGTAGGTTTGTTTTCATCTGCATGTGTGCTGCTCTGTTGGGATAAAAGAGTACTCATGTCTGAATTGTCCGGCTGCAGTGCTGGTTCGTTTTGGTTGATAGTTTATTGGAGAAGTAAGGACCGATAGTCTTTGGATGCATCTGTTGGAGACAGGAATAAAGGTCTGACACAGTGTTTGGGTGCATCTGTTTCAGGGGGGATGTAAGGTTTGATGTAGTGTTTGGATGTGTGTTCTAGGGGGATGTAAGGTCTGATAGAGTCTCTGGATATGTCTGTATGGGGAGTGTATGGTCTAATACTTTCTCTGAATGTGTCTGTATGGGGAGGATGTAAGGTCTGACACAGTTTCTGAATGTGTCTGTTTCAGGGGGGTGTAAGGACTGATACCGTCTTTGGATGTGTCAGGTCTGATGCAGTGTTTGGCTGTGGCTTTCATGGGGATGTCAGGTCTGATGCAGTCTCTGGATGTGTCTGTATCAGAGGGGACGTCAGGTCTGATGCAGTCTCTGGATGTGTCTGTATTAGAGGGGACGTCAGGTCTGATGCAGTCTCTGGATATGTCTGTGTCAGAGGGGACGTCAGGTCTGATGCAGTCTCTGGATATGTCTGTGTCAGAGGGGACGTCAGGTCTGATGCAGTCTCTGGATGTCTCTCTTCCAGGGGGGCAAATGCACAGTCGGAGACAGGTCTTCTCCAGCGTCATGCGTTTGTTCCTGCGGTGGTTCCGGCTGTGCCCGAGGCGGGGCCGCGTCCGGCTGCCCAGGAGGCTGCGGGAGCTGTGGGGCTACAGCAGGCTGCTGCTCAAATCCCTCTACTTCAACACCCTCACCAACTCCGATGTGGTCATGGACTGCCTCTTCGAGCCTGTCTTCTGGATGGTCGACCATCTCACGCGCTGGTTTGGAGTGGTAAGTCAGTGTTGCGGCTATAGAAAATTCACTGCCCCGAATAAGCGAGGTTTCTTTTCTTCTGGGTACATTTTGGGAGGTAAAAATTGCACCTTTCATCCCTGGATGTTTAATGATGTATTCATTATAGCAGGTCATAGGTGAAGCAGGCCCCTCATACTGGCCAAAAATTCAAAGCTGATCCACTGAGATGTGGTGTTCAAATGACAGGAGTTACGAGATTCGGACCTGGACTAGTGCCAGACCACTTCCCTGGGTAGTTAGCAAACCAGTTTGTCTCTGTAAAATAAATGACTATGCTTTAATGATAGCTTATTACCTTGTCTTTGTTGAGACAAATCAGTCCGAGAAGAAAACAGACTTGCCAGTCTAGGTTGCTGTAGCATCACTGGATAACATTGCATTGCATTTAGAGACACCCAGAGGAACGTACATAGCTCGTAATTCTATAGGTTATCCAACAAGCAGCCTTTGGGTTACAGGCCCTGCTCCTTACCAGTACATGCATGCTGCTGCCCTGGTAGACCATAGGTAGGTTGATCCAAGCCAAATAAGTGGACTTCCAAGTCAGTGTTCATGACTGTGCCCTTCATCCTGCCTCCCCTAGGTGTTTGTCTGCCTGGTGGTGGTGCTCACCAGCTCCATCCTGTTCATCGCCTACTTCTGCCTCCTTCCCATGGTCCTCCACACCTACTCCACGGCATGGATTGTGTGGCATGTCTGCTATGGCCACTGGAACCTGGTGATGATCGTCTTCCACTATTACAAAGCCACCAAAACCTCTCCTGGTCATCCTCCACAGGCAAGGAGAACACCAAACGCCACGACTTCTGGAAAGCGTGAAGCGATCCTTAAGCCAGAGTGGTCAAATAAGAGCGAATAAGGAATGCTGGGGAAAGTATGGATTTGTGAGAAGGTTTCACATTAGCTGCTGTTTTTTTTTTCTAGATGAAAACTGATGTGCCAGCAGTGTCCATCTGCAAGAAATGTATCATTCCCAAACCAGCCAGAACCCACCACTGTGGTATCTGCAACACGTAAGCACCTTTCAGTATTCAAACAGGGAGGAAAAGCCAAAGGAACATCAATGGAGATCGATGTTTAAAGGTTCTTGGTTTACATTAACACACTGGGGATATGTTTAGTGCTGTTAAACAATTTTGCTGCATCTCTGCATAACTCCTTCTTTCCATTTACAGTTGCATACTGAAAATGGACCACCACTGCCGTATCCTTTTCATGGAGACCAAAGCAAAGATGACGAAAATGCTGTCTTAAGTTTTTATTAGCTCACTTTCACTCCTTGCATAAATCAAAGAGCGGATCAAGAATGAGAGGGAGTTTCCAGTGCTTACCGTAGATCATCTCACAAAAGGAGCTGCGCTACATTATTTATCTGCTAAGTAAATCAATAATGTATCGCATCTCCTTTTGTGAGATGGTCTGAGGAGTGGAAATTCCATGTCACTCTTGACTGGGTTTAGCTGTGAGACAAACAAGGTAAATTAATTCAACAAAGGGTTTTTTGTCAGGTTTTTGAACCAGGGTGTCTGGAAGTCTCTTGTTTTTGTCCAGGTTCTTTCTGTTTTTATATGTTGCATGAAATGCTTTGTGCTTTAGGTCATCACACCTATTATAACGGCCAAACATGTTTTCCATGCATGTCAGCAACTTTCAGCTACATTCATTTATTGGTCTGAAGTTATATATTTGGTGTATTCTTGCTATAAATTATACTGTGCTACTTTTATTAGTATTCACACACTGAGTTCACATTTGCCAGATTTCTCGAACATTTTCTTTAAAAGTATTCTTCACCAGAATTCAGTTACCTGTTTTGTTTTACCTTGCTGCTGCCACCAACCACCAGGAAATATTTGAAGTACTGTTCTGAATTTTGGGATAACAGTTATTCTGGGTTGGAAAGCATCACATGATTTTGAAAGGAGTCTTTCAAAGCAGTTCCAGTGAATTGTTGTATTATTGTTTTTATAGTTAGACTTTTGCATACAGATAGCAGCTGCTTTGTCCTTAACTGCCTCCTCCCCAGCCTGGCTGAACAACTGTGTAGGCCACTTTAACCACCGCTACTTCTTCTCCTTTTGCCTCTACATGACCCTGGGCTGCGTGTACTGCAGCATCAGCGGCCGCAACATGTTCATCGACGCATACAACGCCATAGAGGTGAGGCCCACGTCCCTTCCCTCGCCAATAGAGGAAGCAGCACCAGCTCCCTCCACTTTCTTTGATGACAGTCCTACCACTAGACGCTTGGGTCTTTCATAGAGCAGGCAAAATGCTGCAGAATCTGTGGGTTATGTAGAATATGAGGGTTCAGAAGGTACACCATGCTTGTGGTGTTTACTTAAATTTCAAAAACACCATTGGGATTTCACACCTTGTCTTAAGTTCAGTTCTTGAACAGTACTGTAGCAGAATAGCCTGGTGGAACATTAATGTGGTGTTTCCAACTTGTGGTGCTTTCAAATTCTGGGGTTCATTTTCCAATGATGAATGACCTTTTCCAGAAGATGTGAAGTGCTAATTGTATGTTAAAGCACTGATGCCGTGTCTGTGAACAGGTGCCTATTTAGGACGCAAGTCATTTTATAATGGAATGAATTTTAAGTAATGATACTGGACAGAGTGCAGACCCCATCCATCCCCACTCTTCCCTACCCTGACAGTTTCTGCCCCTTTTGCCCACGCCTTCCTCTCTCCTCCACGAATGAGTGGGTGGGTGGGCGGGACTGGCACCATTGACCCGTCCCTCTATCTTTGCATTGCTCCAATAGCACTTCAAGAGCTTGGACGTGGAGAAGCAGGGGGTGCCTGTGACGGGGGTGGGTTTGCTCATAGGCATCCTGCCCCCGGGATCCATGACTGGGCAGGTAGTACAGGGACCCTGCAGTTCACTGAACAGTGCCCCCCCTTGGAACCGATGGACCTTGGAACTCATGCTCAAACATCATTTGTGCATGAACATAAACCAGGGGTGTCCAAACCTCTCCTGGAGGGCCACTTGTCCTGCATGTTTTAGATCTCTCCCTGCTCCAACACAGCTGATTCAAATGATCAGTTTGTTATTCAGTAGCTTCAGGAGTTCTTTATGAATTGATCATTTGAATCAGCTGTGCAGGGAGAGATCTAAAACATGCACGACAAGTGGCCCTCCAGGAGAGGTTTGGACACCCCTGACATAAACCTCACCAAGTCACAAACCCCTTCCCCACCCCACTCTCTTAAGCAAACCTTTTAATTAGAGGGAGAATTCTAACTGCCTTTTTTAATTGCATGTGTTCAAATTGAAGGAAATAGTATGTCTAACACAGTTTGACAGAGCACTGTGCCTTTGTACTTTGCTTCGGCATAAAGAATATGCTGCTGAAAAGTACAGAGGTGCCATCTCGGATTGCAGTGAAGAAAAAAGTTATAGCATCTTTGTGGTGCAGAGTTCAACATGTGGGAGCAGTTCTGGTTTAATTAATATTGCATTTCCGCCATGTTGGCTTTTTAAGCATTGAAGCCATTTTGTCTTGTTTTTGTCTCTCACTTTGTGAGCGTAATAAAATATTTTGTGACCAGAGCCACAGAAAATTATATAATGTTCAATACATACATAGTATGGTTGTTTGTTTTATTTGAGAGGTCTCCTCAATTTTAAGAGTAGTTAACTGGTTAAATTATAGCCATTGAAAACAGCAGTTGTGCACTTCTCAGTCAGGCTAAATGAACCATGTTAACCGTGAGAAGCGTTTTGCATTTGCTGTATTTTTGTATTGAGTATTTCAGCATTTCCTTTTCCTCCCTGGTATTACATTACATTGCATTTGCTTAGCAGACAATCTTATCAAGAGCTAGCACACATAGGTTATAATTTTCACATTTTGCCAATATGTTTAATATATTGACACAGCTGGATATTTGCTGAGGCAATTTGGGTTGAGTGCTTGCCCAAGTACAAACCAGCAAATCAGCAACCTTGTGTCAGTTGTCCTGCTCCTTACCCCTGCTTGACACTACTACCAACTGTACAACACACTGCTGCCCTTATAGCCCTGGCCTTGTGTTCTGTGTTTCGGTTACGAGAAACGTGCTGTTCAGTGGGATTGCAGTGGCCTGCTCTATTAGCTGACCTAGATGTGTTTAACTAGAAATGTGACTTTCTGCCCCTAGTGTCTTTGTTTTGTATTAACCCCTTGCCTTCATTAGGGTGACTTAGAGCTCAGCATTATCTACAAGTTTAAATGTGCGTAAGAACGTGCGGTCACTGGGTTTGTGCTAAAACTGACACAGAGTACCGCTGTTTGACAGTGCTGTTTTGGCTGTGCTGGTTTGTTGGTGGACATTTAAGCTCCTTGCTAACCTTTTTGCTGTGAACCTTTTTGGGATCAAATTGGCAATATGAATGAGAATGCATTACTGTAGACAGCATTAAAAAGGAACAGTCAACAAGGACAGTTCTTAAGGATTGATAATGTTGAAAGCGATAGTATCGTTGGAAAAGAACAAGTTTAGCTTTTTTTAGGCTAACATTAATCATGCTTCCGCATTTCCAACTCACTTCAAAAACAGTAGACACCCAGACTGGAACAGTAAGGCTAAGCCAGGAATGGGACACTGAACAGAAGCATTTCTCAACTGTCATCTTTTTTAAAATTTTTTTTCTCCCTAGAGTTACTATCAGACATCACCGCCTCCCTTCACCTTCAGGGACAAAATGTTCCATAAGAGTATTATTTACATGTGGGTGCTTACAAGGTAAGACATCTGTCTATCAGCTTCTGATATTCAGTATCCAGTATCAGCATTCTCTTAAGATAAACAAAAACCATTACCGCTTCTGATAAATCAGTTCAACTGTTAAAATCTAGGTACCACTGGCCATGTTTTTAGAAAAGATGTACCTGTTCAGAATCTATGTAATGAACAGTGATGGTTGAGTTATTAATTTTTAGCGTTGTATTTACTTGGAAATACATACAGGGGCTTTTGAGAAGTTGAAACCTGGCATCACACCTCAGCCACAAGGACTGATGACTTGGTAGATCACTGAAATGCCTTGTGGGTATTGTTGGTTTTTCACTCTCTTGCCTCCCCACAGCACGGTGGCGCTAGCATTGGGTGGCCTAACCTTGTGGCACGCGGTGCTCATATCCCGGGGTGAGACCAGCATTGAGAGACATATCAATGGCAAAGAGACTCGGCGCATGCAGAAAAAGGGCAAGGTGAGGCCTTGGCATAGCACAAATGTAGGACAAACTACACAGAATACACATTTTGCTCTACCGCTCTGCCATTAACAATAACCAAATGCAATTCTGTCATTGTGTTCCAATATTACAGTGCCATTTTTATTATACATATGGACTTTCCAGTGCAATGGAGGATAAAGGGCCTATCATATTAGATAAAATAAAATGCGAGGAAAAAGTTAGTTATGTTTAAGCATATGTAAGTGCCTGGGGGTACTCATGATAAGTCCAGCTAAACAGTCATGGTGTTTTGTGAGGGTCCCTCACAGGAAAGCTCTGGATGTAAATATCAGCTGGAACAATGCAGCTTAACCTTAAAGCAGGGTGCTGGGATAGTGACTGTTGTATCTGTGTAAAAGTAGAGCATGCTAACATATGCATGTAAGCTGTCAATCTGTCTGGTCGGAATAGGGCTGTTTCACAGTGTGCAAGGTACATGAAAAGAGCACAATCTCTTGTGCAAGCTGCACAAAGCACAATTCACCATCGCAGTGACTCCCGTCTGCAGCACAAATGCCTGCTGTTCCTTTGAAATGTGTGAAGCTGCAACAGCAGCAGCTGCTCAGGGGAGTTAAACCCGCGTCTTTCTTCTTTCCAGGTTTTCCGAAATCCGTTTAATTATGGGCGACTGAACAACTGGAAGGTGTTCTTTGGTGTCGAAAAAAGGAGGTGAGCCCCATTCGGTGACAGTCAGGGCAGGGAAAGGTAATCAGAGACGTAGGCAAGAAGTAGAGAGGGGATAGTGTACGGAAGCCTAACACTTTGCCTAATGAATGTCTACCACACGCTGCTAATGCTAATGCTAGCACCTGAGTCTCAGCAATTTCTTGTTTAGAGGTGCTTAGACATATTCTGACTGGTCTGTTCCTCTCTCCCGCAGTCACTGGCTGACTCGAGTTCTCCTGCCTTCTGGCCACGCCCCCTACGGGGATGGGTTAACCTGGGACTTCTATCCGCACAAAAAAGATATGATGGCTATCTAACGGCCCATGGAGGGGCCGCTGCTCCCCAGAGCACCTTCCCAGCCCCCCTGAGGCCATGCAACGCAGGGGGCGGGCCAGCATCAGCCAACCTGGGTTTGTGGAGCCCAAGCGGCACCCTCTGCAAAGGCAGAAGTTTACCTAAAGAGACGACTGACCTCATGAAAAGCTACTGAAAACGTCTGAGCTCCCCCTGTTTCCTCCTTCCTGTGTCATGCTGTTCTGTTGGGCATGTCTTGGGTGTGTCCACTCTACCTTGATGTGAGAGGTGTCTTTGTGCACTCTTTGTTTTCCTAGTGCTGAATCACAATGGCTCGTGACAGGACTTGGTTACCGCTATTAACTGTATCTGGCAACGGGAAGGTGTTCTGCATCACGGGTGGGAGGGGTCCCCTGTGACAGCTTGAAGGAGGGGCAAAAGCTGATTGGTGCCATGACTTGAGGCCCCGCCTTCAGAAGCAATAAAGGAGTCGACGAAAATTGCCGGCAGCTACACTGACTGCCATAATATCACTAATAAGCAGAGCTGTGCTCCGCTGGAAACTCACTAGATATTTGTACTTGTGTATTTGATTAAATGAAATGACTTTTTTTAAAATGACACTGTTAAGTTTATGTATTTATTTACAATTGGAAACTATAGGCTGTGTAGACAGAGCATATCTCTTTTTTGCACAAAAAATGACTTGAGACATGGATATTGAAATTGCATTATCCTGGAAAAATAACCTCACTGACAAGTTCCGTTACAGATGTTGAAATACATTTTCAAAACCTTGACAATGATTTTTGTGAGACTTTATATAAGTGATTGACAGAAATTGTTCAAATGAAAATATAAATAGGCTCCAGGTTGGTTAAATGCATGAACACATTCATTTGTCATACACAGAAATGAAACCAGATTTTGGGGAAAAAAGTCTGACTTCACAAAACATAGTTATTTTTCACACCAATTGGAATTATAATAATTATAATTATTATTTAAAAACCTGCAGTACTTCATTTACCTCTTGTATTTAACTGGCTCTGACTGATGGTGTCGTTATTTTGATGTGAAGAAAAAGCGCTCAGGAGTATTTCTGGTGACTGGTATTCAGTCTGTCATTCAATAATACGGCACCTCTGGATCTACCTTGATTGGGGATCATTTTTGTTACAGTTCACTCATGATGTTAATACATTCTAGATTGGGTTTACTGTGTCACTTGGTCCACATTGGTTGGGCAGTGAGGTGGGTCTCAAGGAAGCCTTTGTGATACTTTAAAATCTCATTTTAAAGGTCAGTGGTGACAGTGGTGAAAGGTCAGGAGACAAGGCCACATTGGTTATAGCTCAGAAGGACCTGGACTCTAGACGCCCCCCCTGGCATATAGTCAGTTTCTGCCAAGTAGATTCAGTATGATAGAGCTGGTTCATTACAGGGACCTGGACAGTAAAGCTTGCAACTTGGTATACACTGTCCTTCCAACAGCCAACAGTCTTTTAATACTTTATTACAGACACAAACTCAGCAACTCTTACAATCTTATAGAATATGTTGGGCTTTCCACAGGACATGTCAGTTAACCAGCCAATTTAACATTCATTATTCAGTCCTAATTCCTCTGAATGTGTATTTTACACAACTGCTGTCACCTTCATATATATATACTGATTGCATGATTCAATAGTAACACTTTGGTTTGCATCCTCTGAGCTGGTTTTATTTTGACTGAAGCCTGTTAATTGAAGAGGTTTACTGGAGTTAGGTAATTGTATATTTTTCTTATGTGGTGAAAAATCCCCAGTCTTAGACATGATGTCAATCTCACTCCTCCAGTTTTCCAGCAGGGGGCAGTACATGAACACACATACTCAACCCTTGAAAAGACATTAACTTAAAGGGCATCTAAGACCATTCTGTGGGAGATAAACATTTTTAAACATGTTATCTGTATTTCTTTCAGAATGGGATTGTGTGAAAGAACATTGCACATTTTTGACCAGTCCAGCAGAGAACCTAGCCATGGAAGTATTAAAAAATTGAGATTTTTTAGCCATGTTGTAAAATGCTGAGACAGGAGGGTCACCAGAAAATATACAATAGCTGATGGTGACCCTCAAAGGGAGTCCATTTACAATTACTTACAGAGAAGGAAGTTGTGATTTTACAAGTCAGTCACAGGCCTGGGCCTGTAAATGATCAAAAGAGAGTAATTGTTTGGCTTTCAGAGTTGTGTGCCTTTCCTCAGCAGAAGCTAGTTCCCTGACCTGCAATTCTGATTGGCTGATAGAGGGTCATATTTGCATTTACATTTAGTCATTTGGCAGATACTTTTATCCAAAGTGACTGTAGCGAAGGGCAAGAGCAGTCACCCCACCCGGCCTTGAACCCGGGTCTACGGGGTACCAACCATGCAACTTTGACTGCGACACCAAAGAGCCTGGCGTTGCAGTCAAAGTCGCATGGTTGGTACCCCGTAGACCTGGGTTCAAGGCCGGGCAGGGCAACTGCTCTCGCCCTTCGGCAGTCAGAGCACATACTCAACCGTAGTGATGGCACTCCGTCACAGTGACTTACAAGTGAGGCAGAGTACAACACAAGCAAAAGCCATACAAGGAGTCACAGTATTAGAAGCTCTGCATGACCAAGTTTCAATACCTGGCCAGACAAGGTACAAGCTAGCTGGTAGAGACCATTAAATATGTTTTTTTTTGGGGGGGGGGGGGGGGTCCTTGGGATCAGATAGTGAACAGGCCTGCCCAGACTCAGGGCCCTGATTGCATCTGCCAGACAGACACTTTTGCCAGTTGTGCTCTTCTGAAAAACACACCTCCTTTCCATCATTCCAAGAATGCAACAAGAGGACGAGTGAGGTGCTGCGCAGTCAGCATGTGATTGCATTTTAATGAAGGTTTGGCTTGTCTCCGTGAGAAACAGTTGGGTCTGCACAGGTTCAGAGATCCATATTGCATCTGGAGTGGCTAACCATGAGTGCAGGATGAGATGAGGAGCCATTTGGTTTCTATAAAGATCAGTGAATCTGCAAAGGTTGGACCCAATCTTGATCACTGGGAGCACAGATAATATACTACTTCCTGTCACATGGCAGTGGCTGAATATGTGAGGGGCAAGAGGGATACAGGCTGGTACGCATAGGTCAGAGTGTGGTAGAAACCCTGTAATATTAAAAATATAAATTATTTTCCATTTTTCAGATCAATCAGGGCTGAGGTACAGTAATCCAAACCATTACCACCAGGGATTCTTCTGCCAGGTATGGATGTAATACAACATAGGAGACATCACCTACCTTTTCATCTGTTATGCATTCTTTCACATATTTGTTATTGTATTTGTATTTTTTAGAACAGTCTCCTGTTTAAACATACTGACAGAAATTGATAAAAAAAAGTTTCACTGATAAATTCAAGTAAAAGCCAAAATATCATATGTAAACAACTTAAGATATGGGACATATTTCATCTAGTTCTGTAAATAAACCAGTGTAACCTGTAATATTCACACCCGGGGTATAACATGAGTCATATGTGAGGGGGGCAGAATCTACAGCAAGTATTCCTTCCTTTTTACCAGCATGGAAGTAATATTGCATCACTGTTTATTTAGTAAGTGTAAGACCTAGATTGTACAGCTCTATGGAAAAATTAGGCCCTGTGCAAATGTTTGATGAGGATGGACCACTTAACAAAGAAATAACTGAGGTTTTCAGAATTCATCAACAACTTAAGAATAGTTAGTATGGTAGATACATATTAGTTCCAGAGATTCCTTTATTTTTATTAGTTTTCCAATATGTTAAAAAATTGGATGTCGAGGTACAGATTCCCACACACACTCATCAGAGGCTATTTGGACAGGACCACTGCAAAGTATCCAACAGAGGGTGATATAGAGCTCTCTGCGATCAAAGATGCAGATTGAGGTGGATTGAACTGTGCTGCCACTGTGAAAATTGAGAGGCTTCAAGCCAAAACTGCAATGTAAATGACCATGCAGCACCAGCACTTGGCTATACTTACTTGTCTGTAGCTTTAGAGTTATAAATATAAAATCAGGACATTAAGATTGCAATGATAACAACTTAAAGGTGCAACACATCAGATGTTTGGCCCTATTTCCACATTCATGGCACAGATGGATTGTGTTTTTATTGTTCTAGACAAGTCTGTCCTGTGGCCATGTGTTTATTATGAATAGGTGTGGTTGACTGCGTTTTCTTCTGACATTTAGCAGTTCCCTGGAAAAGCCGAAAGTACAGCAAGCCAAAGAGGTTCAGAGGGAGTTGAGACAAACAATGTCTTACTCATTCAACTTGTTTTTGGTGTATTTGGGTAGGATAAAATGTGTCATTTCAGTGTTTTCATGGATTTAATAATCTAATTTGGCATGTGGCTTTGACTCCAGTTCAGAACTCTTCCTGTCTCTTTTGTCTGTGAAAGGAAAGACGGCACGAACCTGGACTATAATCTTGGCATAAAAGAAAGAGTACCTGCACAATCAGCCAGAGATATACGACAAAATGAATGTGAGATGGGTTCCCTTGCAGCATACGTCATATTCAGCGCTCTGATTTACAGCCTCGCCATCAAAGGGATGACAGCCGCTCCAATTCTGCGAGTGCCTGAAAAGAGGTGCAAGCCGTCACTTGCAGAAGTTTTGCCGAGCATCGTATCCAGTTCTCAGAGGCAGTGCTGGAAGTCTGGAACAAAGGAGAAGTGCAGAACGGAAATAACCTTGGGGAGAGATGGATTCAAGAGCCGGGCGCGCTGGATGGAATCAGATGAGTAAGCAGCAACTGCAGACAGCAGGCGATGATTCAGTGATTTATAGCGGCCGCCGCCTTCGCCGGGCACTCCTTCCGGAGGGCCCATCAATCCCGCCGCCCCGCTATCTGCCACATGACGCGTCTCGCAGTCAGCTATGTGGAAAGTTGCGTCTGGGCGCCTGTTCCTGGAAGTCCTGCATCTCTCCCCTGAACGAACTGACAGAAAGAACAGAGCGCTGTCTTGTCATGCAGCCAGACCCCTTTTTGCCATGGGTGGGGCTGGAGACAAGGTGTACCTCAAATGAGTAGGTCCAGCGCATTGTGGGATAGGGAATTCAGCCTGCCTGACTTCATAAACAGAAGGCCACAGGTTTCAATATCAGGGTGACTGCTGTTTTTTGTACCCTTGAGTGAGCTACATTAAAATATCTATCTGTAAAAACAGATACTGTGTCAAAAACAAATTAATAGTGATGAATATGCCTTGAACACATTGCCCTGAGCAGGAGGTATTATTTTTACTGAGACATTTTGATGGGATTTTGGAATGCACCTTATGAAAGACAAAAATTACACCCTAGCATGAAACTGAATGAGGTGGTAAACAGAAATGATTTTTGTCTATGTTTCAGTCCTGTCCTAGATCTGCCCACAACTACAGCCCCCATGCCCACACCCCCCAAGCTCCAAGAATACTCTCCGCCCTGAATTCCATGATGCTTATCAGTATGGTGTAGACACAACCCACTACCACACAGAAAATACTGCCATGACTCAGCTGAGGTGTTTTCATATGAACAGCTCACTGCCTAGGGATGGATTGTGCTGTACAGTGATAAATCTTTCCATAGAAAATAAACAATGGTTGTATTGACCTCAGTGAAGCATTTGCATCTGTACAAACACATGTATTCGTTTGAGGTTGAAATGACGGGAGACATTGCCTACATGTAAATATTTTGGGTTTTGCACAGCCAGACAGTAACACAGTAAGACTGGACGGGCTTGTGAAGGATTTAATCTGAAACACCCTGGATTGAGAAATGAATTGAAACTTTCCAGTAATCAACTCATAATAAAAAAATGAGCCATAACATGTCACAGTTAGTCACCACTCATTCCAAATTGCAAATATTGACTCATTTACTTGTCCAATAGCAAGACAATATTAAAAATAAAAAACTCTAGAAATAGCAAAACAGCATGGCCATACATGAAAACATACTGAATAAAACTGCATGTCTACAGTGCAGAGTCTATATGCCTAAAGGATTTTATGCATGGATGATTAAAATAATCTGTGTACAGTAACTATATACACTTCGGACTTGGGCAACACTTCACATCTCAGTGACCTATATAATTACACATGTGAGTGCTAAGTTAATACAGTATTGAGTAAGTAAACCTTGTTAAACATCACTTCTGGTAGGGGAAGTCATAAAAATGTACTGCAGTTACACATTTGCTTACATAATACAGTAGACCTTCACCATTCACTGGGGAAACATTCTAGAGATCCCCACAAACTGGGAAATCCAAACAAAGGGGACTTGGTCCTGTCATAAAACTGCATTGTAATGAGGCTACCAAAAATGAAACACTGGTAGCTCAGAATAATTTTCAGTCGGCTAGACATATTTGCAAGTGGCTCAGAGGCTAAGGTATTCACTTTGAATGCAAACCAGGTGCTACAGCCCAGCTTCAAGCTCCGTTATGTCATTTGCCAACAGTGACTGGAAGCCCAGGCGGTGGAACAAACTGGCTTTGCTCCAATGGGTAAGGGAGAGTTTGTCAGCAGGGTTTCCTCGTCTCTCTGCTCTCAGGCACCCTGCAACTATGAATAAATGGAGCCACACCTATCCTCCAATCACTACTTACTTCACTGCAGTGCACTGTGGGACTTGTGTAAAACATAGGTGCTGTTGGCATGTGAGTGTATTGAAGGATTACATTCACTGTACTAGTGCTCCTACTTGAGTAAAGATTTTTTCCACTGTGACATGAGTTGAACGCACAAATCTGCAATTACAAATGGGATGATTAAGATGAAAATACACAATTTTAAAAAGCAATAGTCCGGAGCAACAAAGAAACACAATACCCAGGTGACAATGAAGCTGTCAGCTAACACACATATGTAAGAGTGTAGGTGTCAATGTACAGCAAGCACCCCTCGTGTGATTCGGCAAAACAGTAAGTGCATGAACATGTGCTTGTATACTGTAATTGCACAGGTGCAGAAAATTCTAAAGTATGACCCAGTCATGTTACATTCTAAATAGTTGTTATAATGCTGTGATGACACATCAGTTAATCACAACGGCATTACATAGATAAATTGACAGTTAAATAGGCTACACATTGCTATGGATAGCTTGGATAGAGAAGAATCAATTCTTTATTCTATGGTTGACAAAAAAAAAAACTCAATTTCCCTTGAACATCCAGGTGCAAAGATGTGTAGACATTGGTGATGGATTTCTCTGTCCAAGCAGTAACATTTGCAGTAATATTTCAAAAAAAAAAAAAAAAACTTTTGTCCAACAATTGGATTCTTTAACAGTGACAAAATATTTCAATAACATGATGTTATAATAAAGAATGGATTTTAAAAAGGCAATGAAAAAGCAAAAACAACTGAATTATACCACAGTAAATTTAGACATGAAAAATATAATCAGAAAGTTACTTTTCAGAAACAATGTCAATAGTGAGAAGTAACAAGGCCTTGATCAACTGATGTGCTAATGTGACGACAATGATCCTTCAGTTTGTTTTCACATAAAAACTAAAATGAACTTAACTTTAACACATGGAACGTTAACAGAAACAGTGTGTTAACAGGACGTGCCAAATTTCCCACCAAAGCCACTGGTGCGAGAGGGTGTAGCACCCTGAAAATAAAGACTTCAGCTTCTCTGAAAATTATGCCATGTCTGATCATATCAGTCTGCATGAGAGGCTTGAACTAAACGAACAGCAGGCAGCTCAGCTTACAGCACGTCTTTGGGCTTTTTTCTATACTAGGATGGAAACATGTTGGGAAAACCATAACGCGGTACAATATTGTGATTAATGCAAATATAAATTTTAATACAATACTTACTTAACGCAAAGGAGGATAAGCAAGCGAAACTGCGCACTCACGCTAACTCTGCACATCAAGCGGAACACGCTGTGGTGTTCTGTGTCACCTAACTTAACGCTTGTCACCCCCATAGCACTTGTGAGAGTAGTCGCGCCCCATGTCCTCGTGTCTACTGCTAAGAGATTCCTCGGCTCTGACTGCACACAGGGAAGGGAAACAAAGCAAAACATGTGATAACAGCTCAGAAGACAGCATCTGTGGGGGATACATACATAATTCGAAACAGATTTCAGTGCTTCCCCAAGTCAGCCACGAAAACGAATGTCTCCACAGAGGTGTGTGATGAGTGAGGCGAGAGGAAGCGCTGAACTATATATGCCAATCATTAATAATTCCCCGCGTACTGTTAAAGTGTTTTCACCTCTGAATTCAACCAGCCACAAAACAGCAAAGGGTCTTTGTGAAATACTGCAAAATGAATCATATCTGTTATGGAAATAAATAATTTGAATCATAACAAAATTTTATTTTGTAATATATTGGAATTACATGTAACCATTTACAGCTGATGATAAGTCGATAAGTTGACGTCTTTGTATCATTATCATCATCATTTGTCTACCAGCATTGCTAGAATTATTATTAAATAGGTCAGCTCTACAAATGTGAAATGTCTGGTCTTCAGCCTCTGGAAAACATGATATCATTTTATTCATAAGGATGTAAAAAGTTCAAAGAGCAGTCTCTAAATGTAAACTAACGGATATATTACTAATCTCCGATGAAGGATTTAATATTTAGACCTAATCATTAATGGATTATTGTGCATTATCAAGGAATTAATTTCAAGGTCATATCTGTCGTTTTTAACTTGACATTTGAAATCTGACTGTGATGGGCCTAACATGGATATCAGATTTTTAACAGATGGTATCAGCCTTTGTGAATCCGTTGGTACACGTTTATGTTTCAGCGAGAACGCTGCTGATGCGGTTTTGTGACAGAGGGTAATAAATACAACACACTTGTAGGCAAAACTTTACATATTTCTTATTCTATGAATGTCATACATTTCATTTAAATCTACAAAATTATTTTTAATTGTCTTTTTACGTTGGCATATAGTAATTATACTGCCATTGCTGTTGTAAAATATTAACATACAGTAGGCCTATGTATGTGTGAATTTCTGTGCTTTTCATTAGAATGTTTAGAAAGACAAACATAATTTTTGTGATACCAACTCATAACATTTTAGCAAATCAATTTGAACATATACATCTTACATATGGTAAAACATTGTAAATGGCACTCTTCTGCAAAAGTGCAGCAGCCAAACACTTTGAGGTGGAGAAGGTTTAGTGTACTTTCCAATGACTTGTTAAATGTTTAAATCGATGTACAGAAACGTTACTCTTATTAGGCTAATAGTGCACGTGCATGATTCACGTGACCAGGTCGTTCGTGATGCCAACCTGATGTCACATGAAGTGATGTACCTCTATCACGTTTTTAATTAATCCAACGTTCAGCGTGTCGACTGTTATTGCGCCAGGTGCTAGACATGTCACGTCTTAATCAACCTGGTTTGAGTGCATGGAGCAATCGTTGAAAACAAAGTACTGTAGCTACTCCCCTACCACACCGCAAGTCGGCCGAGCATGCGTATGATGTAGGCTAGCTACTGAACAAGCTGCAGTTTTCCACAGGAAGGGAAAGGGATTTGCCTAAACCTGGATTCGCTCCGAACAACTGGAAATACTCAGAGAGACAAACTGCACGTCACAGAAAATTCGGAGGAGATGAAATATAGATAGCTGCCTGGTTGTCTAGATAACTACCTATACGTAAAAAATAAAACGTTGTTTAAATGATCAGCTTAGCTGCGATCAGGTAGCCGGGAGGATTAGCTAGCCAGGTAGGTAGCTGTCGTAGGTAGCTAGCCAGCTAGATCGCTAACTTGCCGAGAGTGAAACTCCTTCTGAGCAATATCCAGACTTGATGTGCCAGGGAAAGTGCTCTACATTACTGCTGTGAGATAGCTAGCTAGCACCTTAATGTGAGCTGCGTGCTGTTGAGTCCAGAAATAACTTGGACCAGCACACCCACCACGCTCTTGAGTGCGTTAGATTTAACACAACAAAGTTGGCTAGCTAGCTTGCTAGTTTGTTATCAGAGGTAGCGTTATCTAGCGGCTATGTTCGCTGCCAAATAAGAGAACTTCTGGTTTCCATCTCAACCTGGTCGACTCTCCGTTCGCGGATTCCGTTTAGCTAACTGTTTAGCTTCAACTACAAATTAAATCTGCTCGATTACTGTCGAATATACAGTTTGCTAGGTAGCGAGCTAGCAACGATCGTGCACCATAGATTTGGTTCTGTAGCTAGTTAACGTCGGTTCGCTGGGTAATTTAGCTAGTTGTTTGAAAAAAACGATCTTGATCTGATCGCATCACAGCCCGAATCGCGTAACCTAAAGAATGGTGCGTTTTCAAATGCGAGCATGAGCGCATTTTATTTTGAATCATGACTGTCTGTATACTGAGTCTAACTTGTTAACTACTGTAGCACTTAGCTAGGCTTTTCATTGGGCTAGTTAGGCTGCTAGCTGTCCTGCTAAGTTAGCTGTATTTCACTGCTGACTGGAAGTATTTATGGAGCCACGGTACGACTGACACAGCCATGGGAGGTTGTGTTGGAAGAGAGCGTGGGGACACACAGCGGTCATCCGGCGGCGGCGGCAGGAACAGAAAACGTGGAGGTACCGTTCAGTGCTTAACTGTTAATGAATGGATGTTACTGTTAAAGGATGGGACTCGCCATAGGTAACTAGCTAGCTGCAATGGTTAGTATAATGCAAGTTGTATGCAAGTTTTGAGTACATGCATGTTGAAGAAACAAGTTCTGCCTTTTTCCCATCGTAATAACTGTCACTTTCATATTAGTCTACAGAGAAAGATGCCAAACAGACAAAATTCTCTGCACCAGGAGAAAGTTCATTTTATGTATGGGCAAGTTCAGTTCAGCACTACTTGCCTGACACCTATCCTAAGGACGTTCTTGTTTGTATCTCATTTGTTTGTTGTGCATTGGTGGCATTCCAAATCTCTGCGGTAGTAACAAGTTCAATTCCTTGATGTCTGTCCAGTGCGAATTTCTGGCTACGGGAGAGGAGACATGCAAAATTCTGATTATGCTACAGAAGACAAGAACGGATTGTGTCAGTATAGATAATACAGTTATTTTGCGTTTGTTGCAAAAGTTTTCATTAGTCCGTTCACTTAGATGCTTGTTGGAAATGAGTTGTGGAAGATCGCCTCCACAATAATCTGTCTTCTTGAACGTGAAGCATTGAAATGCAAGAATTTGTAAAGACCTGCAGTTTTGGATTAATATGTGATATGGTTATGTTTCCTATCAAAATGAAAGTCCGCTCTGGAGAGCTCCCTAGTACTACTTTTGGAACCATGCCAAACTGGCGCAATCTATTACACAAACTGTGTCCAAGCAGCACCAATTTAGCAAAGCTGTAAACGGCTGCAAGCTCCGAATTGCTCAGGAGGGGCAATTACCAAAGCATCGCAGGTTTCTCCTATGCGCTGGGGTAAACCCCGGCCACATACACTTTATCATTGCATGTATACGTACTCTGCAATATGTTATGGAATGACAGCAGGGCACCATTCTTGTTTCAAACAAACTGTGTTTAACTTGCAAAACAAACCATATACGACACAGGATAGGGATTACTAATGGATATTAATTTCATGTCGTCCAGTACAAATCTCTGTGGGCAGACTTTCTGGCTGTAGGTGCAATAAATATCTGCCTCGCTTGCTCCTAGCAAATTACCGGCAATCTTATTGCAGACTGAATTTCCGGTCTTCCCGCTAGTGTTAAGGTGTGTATGTATCATATTTACAGGAAATGGTAAAGGCTATGCTTTGATAAAGTGTGTGCAGGAAATTTGGCCCAGATCATGAATAAACTAAGATCAAAACGCCAAATATGGTGAAAAAACTCCTCTCATGTTAAACCCAGCTATGTTTAGACAGTGTTCAAGCTTGCAAACACAACCTCTATAACATGGAAGTATATAGCAAGCTGACGTAGCCACCCAAAGGCAAATCAGGTAAACAAACCGCAACCATGGTACTTTTTATAGGGCACAGCACCAGAGGCCTGGCACAGTAGTGGAAATAGGGCTTAAGATCAACAGTCAATACATTGCTTCAGAAGCATCTTAAATATGCATTGCATTGCACATGGAGGTGAGCCAGATTCACAATGATTTTACAGTCATGAAAAGCTAATACTGGATATATCACGCAGGTGATAGAGGTGAAAATTTTGTTATGGTGCATTGTTTTTCTTTCCTTCTTTGCTTATAATTTTTTTTTCTGTTATTTTGCCGTGTCTGAGAGTGAACTGGGAATTTCAGATCCAAGGATTATGTTCAGTTTTTATTTGCCTAATGTCTGACACCTAAAAAAAACTGTTTCAAATTCCTGTAATTTGTCTGGTTTAGCTCTCCACCATATTGCTGTTTGTAATTAAACTGGTTCTAGGACCTTCTATAAAAGCCACATTTCTGTTAAAAAAGATGGTAAATTGCCTAAATAATATATAAATACAGATAACGTATTGTCTGGCTTCCACGAATTGGGGATTATCTTGCTGTATCACGCTAGACAAACAAGGGTTTAGTGTCGTGTTTTATTTTTGACTCCTGGCTTTAAATGGGACTGATCGGATCAAGGCTACTATTAAAGATATGAGCGTCATATGTTTCTCCTGGTAGATTGGGGACTATTTATTCTCCCACTTGAAAATATATGTTTATTAGCCTTGGTTTAAGATATTAGGTAAGGATGTTTACACATGTGAGCTGCCTCGAATTGTGATTGCAAGAGTTAAATGACTGTAAGCTTACAGTTTAAAGGGGCTCGCTGAAAATAACAACACTTGGTGGTCCTGCTATGGGATTTGTATCAAAGGGTTATATTCCTGGTTGCGCTGGCTAATCACGGACTTCCTCAAAACGTTTCCGGACAGGAGCAGTTTTGAAAAGTGGGAGCAGAAATCAAGCTGGAGTGAAACATTGCTTATCTGGGGCTTTAGTAGCTTAAGCCGGTGTGTCCTCCAGATGGTTACGCAGATGTAGCTATACTGCGCCGTGCCGGACTGTAGCCAGTGTCGTTTTCGGAAGGAGTCAACATGGGAGTCGGTAATTCTGGAAATTCCAGGAGCTATTACCATCCTGGACCCGTTGGGTTGAAAAGTAAGTCTTTGATCAGAAATCTTTGTCCTGTTTTGTCTCTTCAGTTGTTTGTTATAATTAATTATCAGGGGCCAAGGCTGTGGGCTGCCACTAGCATTATGTCTTGTGTCTCCTTATGAAGAACCTCACTTTGGCAGACCACTTCTTGGTCGTTGAATGCCTTTTCAACATCGACTTTTTACTCAAGGGACAGGAAGCTCTTTATTATTCTCTGGCAGCATGTGGCATTAAGGGTTGCGTAAACCTGTTTGATTTTGAGGCTTGTGCCGTCAGATCCAGCGCCTCCCGTCCTCTGGCTTGCGTACGTCTGACGGCGGCTCAACAGGACGAGAAAGGGGCATTGTTGGAGGTGTGGGCGCCAGATGGTTGGCAGTTTGCATAATCTGTGGTCTACACGTCAGTTGTGTTAGTCAGCTGGGAGGCAGCCTGGGGCTGTGCTTGTAGTTCAGGGCGAACCTGCTTTCCATTTTTTTTTTTTTAAACTTTGAATGAAAGCGGCCCTCGTGCAGACCCGAGCCATACATAGATGGAAACTTCCGCCGGGTCCCTGCATGCGCAACAGAATGCGCGGACGGGCATCAGCACCCGAGGCTTTTATTACACGGACTCATCAGAAAAACGCGGCTGGCAAAACGGCATCGCTCTTAAAAGCCCCCCTGCTCCAGAACAGCCAGCTCTCAGAGCCTCGGGAGCCACGAACTGGAGAGGCCCCAGTAATAAAATGGATGTCGCACTCATCTGAGAGCCCGTTGTCTCACAGGGAAGCGAAAGTAATTTTGTCACTCAGCGCTCTGCTTTGATGGAGATCTCCCGGGTAAACTGCCGCTTCTCACAGAAGGGCTCTAATTTAGTTTGATGTGCTGGATCTGTCTCAACCAAGTTTCAGTCTTCACATTTTTATTTCTTTGTTAATGAATTTATGTTAATGAAAATTCATTTGTTAATGAAGCCTTTTTTCACTTTTTCACCGTTGCCGTTGCCTGGGTTTTGACTAGTTGCTTGTTGACAGTGAGCTTAGAGGAAATAAAGATGGGGGAGGGATTTGGTGGGTAAGGGGGTTTAACTTCCAATCCCTTTGACCAGGTGTTCAGTCCCCAATGTCCTTATGTGCCATTTGTCCTAAGTGACAAACCAATGACAAGAACTCTAGGCTCTTCTATACACTTTCATCATACTTTTTTGCCCACCTTGCATGTGTAATCTCAGCAGAAGATAGAATCGACAGCAGATGTGACGGGGAGACCCAGAACACTCGTTTGTAGCTCATTATCAAGCTTCACTTGTTTTAATGTGCTGCATTCTGGGAATGTTCCACTAACAGGTGCTGGGCAGGTTGCTTCCCTCCAGATGAAGGAATTTTTCCATTTACCTTGCTAGCGGTGTTAGGGGCCATTGGTTAATGTAAGTGGCGAATGTTACATGCTAACTACATGCTACTTCTGTGGTAATATGATATTCACCATTATGGCCATTGCAAAGATAAAGGCAAGAATCGAACAACATTTGTGGTTCTGCTACTCGTGTTACGTCTGTATCGCTGTGTCTTACAGGTAATGGCAGACAACCTCACATGCTCCACTCCCAGTGGTGTAATAGGTCCACCAGGGGCCAAGGCTTGAGCAGGGTGTTTAATAACAACAGGTCCGCCAAACAGCATATGTACGCTAGTCCCTACAGTTTGACGTGCAGCGAATCTGCCTTGAAGTCCATGGCATTGTTTTGAATTTGGCGGGTGATTTTGGTCAAAATATGTATTTGGGAGAATCCAGGGGGCTGGTGCGGCATGTACACAAGGTCATGTTGCATCTCGGTGTGAGCATTGCCATAGGCAACTTGTTCATCAGCCCCAGCGGGGACTCGCCCATTTGCAAATTTGAGTCCTCACTGCCCAGGACTTCTGCGAACAGTCACTTGAGCCTCCACCCTCACCCTGTTGCTCTGTAGTTATTACCTGAGCCAAAAGTGATTTGGCTGTGCTGGGATACTGAAGCAAAGTAGTCTCTATTTGTTAAAAAACAGTATGAAAGCATAGTATTGTATTCCTTATGTGGGAAAAAAGAAGTAGGTTTGTAGACGGCTTTCAGAATATCGGAGTGAATGAAATTAAATAAATTCTTGATGAGATTAAAAAGTCCTCAGAAAAGCTGTTAGTTCAGCAGCAGCAAGCAGCAACTACCAAAAGCTTATTTTCCAAATAATTCCAATTTGGTTTAGTTATTCCCAACTAAACGTCAAATGAATTTGTTTCTGAGGTGCGTTTGTGACATCAGTCCCTAGCAATGAAGCTTATTTTTTATTCACTATTTTAATCTGTATACACAAGGTATTTCTCAGAGCGGAGTTATGCTTCAGTAATTTATCTGCTGCCTTCATCTTATTTGTGTGCGTTTTTTCCACATTGATTTTGAAGCTTTTGTTTTCTTTTTTATTGTTCTGGAGTATTTGTGTGCTAGAAGTCTCAACAGTAACTTAGAGAAACAGGTGACATGATAAATGGACGCATGATAGTTGCACAAGGTACAGATATGCTGTTATTTACTATAACATGTAATCTGTTAAATGGAGGTTGTACTATTTAACATGAAGCCTGAGCTGTCAGGACGTCAGTTGCTTTGAGGAATACAACAGTAGAATTACCACAGTGTGGGATGCTAAACATTTGTTATTTATGAGATGTAGCTAATCAAACAGGGATTTTGTTTTTACTGCAATCACTGATAAATAGGATAATACAGTAAAATATTAATGATGTAATATACAATGCATTATTCTCTTCTCTCAATGGTTTGGTTTTTTGGGGGTTTTAATGAAACCCTTGCCCACATTGTCAGACTCTGCCATCAGTTACAAACCACAAGCAAACCATTCTTAAGTGGAGAGCATGAATGCTATTTCTGCTGTTAGGCAGCTTAGCTCAGGGTTGCATCTACTGTTGTGATGCAGGTTACACACGGTGATAAGTCTGATTTATTTACCCATGATGATGTGTTGCATTCTGCTTTCTCCCCCCTTTTTCCCTGTTTGGCTCAGAGTAAAGGGTGTGTGGGAGCTTGTGTATAACTTACTTGTTACGGTGCATCTCGGCGCATTTTAATGTGTTTCTGCTTGTTTGTCCTGGGAGAACAGGATGTGCGTTACGCTCCTTCTCCCTCAGGCTTTGTCATTGGTCATCCATTCAGTGGGAAAGAGGAGGGGGTGGAGTTTGCATCCCCATTACTGAGGCACTGGGGGGTTTTGGGAATGCCACCCCAGATGCATCCCTGACTGCCCAGGCCGTGACACGCTGGAGCAGGTCGGAACCCTAAGGTGCCGAGTGACTGTTAGACAGAAGACATCCTGCACGCCCCTTCCATTGCTTCTGTAAACACTGACGGAGGTGAGACGTGAAAGCTCAAACAATGTTTTGCACAACTAACTCCCCTACCACTCAGTTCTCCAAGTGACCTCACATGAAACCAAGTGACCGTACATGAAAATGGTAGTTACAGATCTTTATACAAAAACAGGTAATAATTCGTTGCACCTTACTTGGTTCATAAAGCCTTAACTCTGGTCATACAGGTCATACTGGTCATATTATTGGTCATAGTCATAGTTAAATGTTATGAGAAGCTTATAACAACTAGGGCTGTACTGAAAAATTCGAAGCTTCGTTCATTGAATTGGCATTCGATTGTGAAATTAAGTATTCGATTATTAGGATGGGTGCTCAGTTGCAGTTTTAAGGTTATTTCTACTGTAATACAAGAAATTTAGATGTTGAAGTGGCCTACTTAATTTTGCCAATAACTTGTGGGGTGCCAAGTGTAACAGACCTTGTACGTAGACAGAATGCCTTCTGTGCTACGAAAGGCATAAATTCATTACAAAACCATGTAACACTCTAACGCGTTTTGTCCACGAAAAACACGAACACGTTAGCATTGTGTCCACGAAATATTGAAGAGAGCGCATACTTTCGTGCACAGAAAACAAAACGGATGATTCCTGATGTGCACTGAATTGACCGTTGTGCTTTTCATTTTGTGGACAAAAGTAATTCTATCCACGTAACAGATGTCGTAGGCCAGCATTTATGCTTTTGTGGCACGAAATGCAGAATGCGCTATATTATCATCATTCCGTGCCATCGAATGTACATTTTGCAAACTGTTTTGCTATATTACTGAAAGTATGATGTGCACGAAAGAGATTTAGCACAGTATATTCCGTGACTCTGCAGTTACAGAAGGCATTCCATCCACGAAAGCAAAGGCTGCTTGAACTTTTGTGGACGTCAGTGTTTTGCTTAAATACAAAATTAATCATGTTCATAGGCTATATTACTGAAGGTATGTGCATGAAAGGGCTTTGGTCCAATACATTCCGCGAGTCAGTAGTTTACGGAATGAATTATGTGTCATGAAATCGCACAGGAATAATTCCATACACTAAAGCAAATGCTGGTTGAGCTTTTGTAGACAGAACTGTTTGTTACATTCATTTGGTCACTTACAAAATGCCAAAACAACAGGCCAAAACGATGACGTCACGTCACAGACATTCATAGCTTTGTTCGTAAAAGGTTGGCTAAAATTCGAATGGCAAAAAATGGCATTCGATACAGCCCTAATAACAACTAACAAAGCTGTGAAGTGTGTAAAACTCATTCAGACAACAGTGACAGAACATCCTGTCACCTATGAAAACCAGTTATTATAAGCTGATTATGATATTTCTTGTCTTATGACAATGGTCCTGGTGGATTATGTACCTCTTGTTACGGTGTTATGATTGCTACGCAAGGCTCACTTAACGCACCGTGTTGCCAAATAAAGAAAACTAGGGGTAATCCATTTTGCGGCTGGGGGACTGAGTAATCGGACTCAGGTGCTGTCATGGTTGGGGGGTCGTGTGAAGGCCACCACTGCCACCGTCCCCTCCCACGTGCCTCTCCTGGGGAAGAATTTTTAGACTTTATTGAAGTTCAGTTCACAGACTACTATGTTCCCCTTTCTGGAATCCTCAGTTCCAGCTACAGAGGGTTAAGTCAGCTGCAACACCAGAGCCATCTGAAGAGATTGGGCTTGGTTGATAGTGGTTCAGAAATAGCTGGGGGGTGGTCCATGGACCTTTGGCGGGCCCACCAGCACCATGCTCCATGTTATCTTCAGCAAAACTGCCCTCCCCGTGTTTTGGTGTGACTGATAACATTGTCGGGCAGAGGGGCAAGAAGAGCTCATTGCGAAACACTTAGAGGGAGAAGGGCCTCGGTCTGTATATGGCAACACATTGACACGTTTGCCAGATTTGCTTTTTATTGCAGGGTTTTCCGTCTGTGGAAGTTGTTAAAGGGCACCTCAGGAGGGGCTGGTCTCAGAAGAGCTTGCAGGTCACTATAAATGGAGCTTGAAATCTTTTATTTTCCAGGGAAAGAAAGCTGGCAATTAAAAATGAGCTCTAGGGAAAGTGTCAAGTTGGGTGGAGTAATAGGCACGTTCAGCAGAAACACCCCAAGCGCCTGTTCAGGGTGTGGCAGTTGTGGGCGGTTGTTGAACGGTAGAGTTGTGAATTCAGACAGGTCCCAGTAGGCCTCTTTGCAAACTAAGCTGACAGAAATTTAATTTGAAAGCCATTAGGCTCGGCTGGACTCATTCTGGTCCGTTAAGCAGTCCGAGCTCCTTCCTGGGTTACCTCGTACCACCTTAATTCCTGAGCACGAAACCTGCACGGTCTTGTGTTTTACAGCATTGCGTCATCCCGTTTAGAGAGAAACGGCAAGGATGGATGCGCCCCTGATGTCGTATTGCTGCTCACGAGAGGCAACAAAGGGGGAGAAGCATAAATCTTGCTCAGCTTGGGCTTGTGTAATATCACAATAACTAGCGTTGTACTTGACTGCACCTGCTGGTACAGTTCAGTGCATTTTTCATCAGTCTGGGAGCACAGCCTGTTCTTGCACTTGAAGGTCAGCCTGAGTGTTTATACTGTAGTGTACCCCCCCGCCCCACACACACACACACACACACACACACACACACACACACACACACATATTCATATCGTGTTCACAGCCCTCCACCAGCCACCTGCACAAAGCAACTCATTGATCAACATCCTGACGTATTTGAGCGCAGTGCGCACATATTTTTGTCAATTT
The DNA here is from genome assembly GCF_013368585.1 of Megalops cyprinoides. Lineage (NCBI taxonomy): Eukaryota > Metazoa > Chordata > Actinopteri > Elopiformes > Megalopidae > Megalops > Megalops cyprinoides. The sequence goes on along the minus strand of NC_050597.1, from coordinate 28,497,952 downwards.
TATTTATTTATTTATTTATTTATTTATTTATTTTTTGCGGACTCGCAAAGTGCTGCTCTCAGTTCCTGGCTGCCCCACTTTGGCTCCGTGATTGACAGCAGGGAGGGCTCGGCTTTTGATCATCGAAAAGGTCAGCTCGACACCACGACCGCCCAAGGGACACGGATCAAAGGGAAAGGGTCATTTTTGAAGCACTTCGGAGACGTGGGAATGGGTGCACCCGATCAGGTGGTCTGATGCTCTGAGGTCAGAGGAGCCCTGGGAGAGCTGGATAATAATCTCCCGGGGTGTGTGTGACGGCACTAACACGGCGGGAGTTACGGTTTGCTTGAAGTTATGAGTGCTTATGGCTGTGGTTTTAGGTGTGTGTGTCATTATAGGTCTCAGGCATCCCAGACACAGCTAGTTCTGACTTTCCTTAGGCACACGTTCCTCAGTCTGCTACAACAATAAGCATTCAATAAACTGATCAGAATACAGCAGTTTTGAACTCAGATGAAGTCCTTATTTAGGCAGGGTTCATACGGGAGGGTCATAGGAATCCTTAGGCTTTGTATTCTTGTGTGCATTCCTGTTGATTAAAACGCTCTACCAAAGTCACAGCGGCCCACTGCAGCATGTCACCTGGCCTCCGCTTTGTCGACCGGAGAGCTGCATCCTGGGAGGCGGCAGCTAATCCTGTTACGCGTCACCTGATTACTGTGTGTAATCTGTGGCGCTATAAATAATTTGCTTTTATCAAAGTGACCTTTCCGATACTTGGCCACAGTGATCCTTGATTGTCACTGGAGCTTGGATCACGAAAGCCTGTCTGGTTGAAGTAGGAGGAAGTTCCTGAGGCGAGGCGTGGAGGATTCCCTCAAAGGAGTCATTAACAGACAGCCTCCTGTGTTACTCATAGAAACTATGCTCTGGTGATCCTGTCCTCTCAGCTCAGAACTCCCCACCAGGGGGCGCTGTCCTCACGTCCTCAAGGGGTGAAGTCCTTCGTGGCCGTAGTCTTAAATGGGGCAAGCGTCCACCCTGAATAGCTTAAGTGTTAACTTATTTGACCATCATGTACCGCAGCACTTAACAGAACCACTTAAGAGGGCACCTTGGGCTGTTGTCTGAAAAAAATAGTTCTGGTTTACCTTGCAGTACTTTCATGTAGACATATGTCATTTGAGGTGGAATTAATGTCCTCCTTTCTGGAAAAAAGTACATATAAAAACAACAACAGGACAACAGGAGAAAGTGTTTAATTGGTCATACAAAACACACAGGAAGTCACGCTGATTTATGAATGATTTGCTGAAGAAAATGCATTACCTGAGTTTTATTTTCTCACAGAATGACCCTAGGGGTCTATCAGAGCGGCAGCCTTGGTTATCCTGAGCATCTGTGCTTAGCATTTCCCTTACTCTGTGAAAGTGGTCAGGTGCTGGTTTTTGCTTACCTGCAGAAAAGAGAGGCTGTTTTTAGAGAAACAGGAGTGCATGGGAAGAGAGCGAAGCTGATTACCTCTGTGATAAACAGCCCTCTCCTGGCGATACCGTAATCTAGAAAGTGTGAAAATTCCTCCGCGATACTTGGCCGGGTGTAGATAGTGCCACATATAGACACACCCTGGCTCTGAACCTTCTAAATATAGGCTCCCGGCAGGGAGGGAGGTTGTCTGCTTCTCGTGTAGCGTACGTGTGCACTGTCTGAGACGGGCGGTAGCTCCCTTTGGCTGTTTGCCACCGTCCTGTCAAGGAGAGGAGCAGCTTTGGCACTTACGCGTGGCGCATGGTGCCGTTAGGCTCCTGCCGAGATTGCCCATGCCAGCCTGTGGGGCAGGCGCACCCTTGCACCCCCAACCTCCCCTGCAGACAAGGGGAGGTGCGTCGTCCCTTTCCAGAGTGGGAGGTGTTCTCGGAAACCCCAAAGAGGATTTGCGTGGGGAGAGACAACAGGCAGGCAAACTTGGTTTTGCTGTCTGGGTTTAAATGATGCGGCTGTTCTGGTTTGGGGCATTACGCTGGGAAAGCATCACAAGGGAAATATTTGCAGAGCAACATTTTGAACAGGTATTGTACCTGCACCCCTAAAGTGCAGCCCTTCCTCTTTATCAGAAATGTGAAAAGATAGATTTACCCTGAATATTTTTTAGCGTTATCACACACTTCTCGTCCTCCTCAGTGTTCATGAATATTACTTTGTTCCTCTCTGTGGAATACTTATCTCTTCCTTTGTGAATGAAGAATGGTGCATTCTATGGAAGTATGTGGTAATGTTTTGTCTTCTCTTGTATTAGGCAACAGCCTCTTTGCATCATTTTCCATGGAAATGAGCAATGTTTTTTTTCATCTCCTTTTTTCATCTCCTTGGACTAAGCTGAGCAGAGTGTGATCACCCAGGATCCAGGGTTCTCCCTGTGTAGAGTGTGGCCCTCTGCCGACCATTGATTGATATAGACTGTGGCACATGTTGAGTGAAGTAGCGTGATCTAGACTTCTGTTTATGCAGAAAAATGTAGACTGTTGTTTGTTCAGACTGACATAGACTGCTGTTTGCGGACTGGATAGACAGCTTTTTGCAGACTGATCTGTTCCAGTGTTTGTGTGTACTAATGTGGTCCAATGTTAATCTGCACTGATGTGGACCGCTGTTCATGTGGACTGATCTGGTCCAGTATTCATGTGGACTGATGTGGTCCAGTGTTTGTGTTCATGCGTACTGATCTGGTCCAATGTTAATCTGCACTGATGTGGACTGCTGTTCATGTGGACCCGATCTGGTCCGGTATTCATGTGGACTGACGTGCAACTGCCGTTCTTCGCCTCAGGACGTAACGAGCCCCTGAAGAAGGACAAGCCCAAGTGGAAGAGCGACTACCCCATGACGGAAGGCCAGCTGCGCAGCAAGCGCGACGAGTTCTGGGACACCGCCCCCGCCTTCGACGGCCGCAAAGAGATCTGGGACGCCCTGAAGGCGGCCGCTGTCGCCATCGAGTGCAACGACCACGAGCTGGCCCAGGCCATCGTGGACGGAGCCAGCATCACGCTGCCGCACGGTGAGGGGGCGGAGCCGTTCAATATGCAGCTGGCCCACACTGCTTCCTGGTTTTGCCTTTAGACCAGTGTTTCTCAATCCTACTCCTGGAGCCCCCCCTGTCCTGCATATCTTCAGCCTATCCTTGCTCCAAACACACCTGATTGAAATAATTAACATGCTCTTTATGAAAAGTGCCACTGATGAGTTCGGTCAGGTAGGTAGAGCAGGGAAAGATGTAAAACGTGCGGAGCAGGGGGGCCCCAGGAGCAGAATTGAGAATCAGTGCTTTAGACTTTAGAAAGGAAAGCACGCTTTAGCATTTCCACTTGTTCCATATTGTTCACATCATCCCTCATGCGTTCTATATTGAAAACAACCTCTCTGTTCTTTTTGTAGGAGGAGAATGTGAAAGTATGGAAAAACTGCCACTACAAAATGTAGCATACGAATATTATCCTCCCTTCCTAACTGTGGAAATGTCACTGAGGGAGATATTTTTGGCCCGCTGTGTTACGCTGTGAGCTGAAACTGGCCCCCTCTGCTGTATCAGCATGATCTTTGTCTGTTTAATGTTAACTGCCTTATTAGCCAGCAGCAGCGACAGTCAGAGCTGGCATTCTCATAGAGCCATGACGGGGTGTCATGCTGCCGGCAGGTTCAGTAATGAGAAAAGGGCCCGGTATTGCTATTCGTATTCATTATTTCTACTGTGTTTTTACTCCAACTGGCATTCTTTTGCTAATACTGATTACATACTGTATCTGTTTTTTGCATTTGAGCAATTACGTTTCTCAAGGATACAACAGCTGTGTGGCATCCAGGATTTGAACCTGAAGCTCTTTACTCAATTGCCTTGTCACTAATCCAGTGCCCCCGCTCTCTGTCACGGCAGGGTCCCTTACGGAGTGCTACGACGAGCTGGGGAACCGGTACCAGCTGCCCGTGTACTGCCTGGCCCCGCCCGTCAACCTGATCACGGAGCGCAGCGAGGACGACGGCGGCGAGCACCACGAGCCGCCCGCCGCGCCCAAGAAGGAGTTCCAGCTGAAGGTGCGCCTCTCCACGGGGAAGGACCTGCGCCTCAGCGCCAGCATGGCCGACACCATCTACCAGCTGAAGAAGCAGCTGCAGGCCCAGGAGGACATCGACGCCGCCCACCAGCGCTGGTTCTTCTCCGGCAAGCTGCTGACAGACAAGACCCGCCTCCAGGACACCAAGATCCAGAAGGACTTCGTCATCCAGGTCATCGTCAACCAGCCGGTCATTCCCAACTGAGCCCGGGGGTGCGGGAGGCGGGGAGGTGGAGGAGGGTCTCTGCCCCCAAACACCTGCCCACCCACCTACCTGCCCCACCCACCTGCCCCACCCAGCTGGCTGGCCTCCTCTCCACCTCTCCTGTCAGAGAGGCCTGGGGCGGAGGGAGAAAGGGAAAGGCAAAGACTCCAGTGCTGCTTCCTGTTAGTCAGTCTGCTCAGAGGATCAGCACGATGGTTTACTCCGTGACTCAGGCCAGCCTGTCCTGCCCCCTGCGGTGGTTTCCGCCGCGACACGCAGAGAGGGGTGGGCCCACTGCAAGGCCACGCTCCGTCACCACACAAACTCTCAGGGACAATGGCGCACTAGCACAACGTAGTCCAGGAGGGGGTCGTTCTGGTAGCAAAGCATTTTCATTTTCGTTGTTGTTGTTCTTAGCAGGGGGGCGCTCAAAGCTATGATGTTGCGTGCAAAACGGAGACAGAACATGTAGCATCCGATTGGCTGGTGCCTTTACGCAACCAAGCCAGCTGAATGTCCGGAGTAATAACGGTCAGTGAGGCTTAACTCGTATAATAAGCACAGCTGTCAGCATCTTGTGTTTCTGTCAGCCTGAAACCTTGCAGGCTGACAGGGTCTTGACTGTGGATTCAAATCTTGGCTTCTTTCTTTAAAATAACAGATAATCTATAGCTTTTTTGCACACTTAAATATAGATGTGTGCCTTTAGGGGAAAAAATTTCTGCAGTGGTAGTTCTACTGATAAGCCGTCTTACTGTTTCAGGTGTGGTAATAGAATAACCAACGCGTTGTGTAGTTGCCTTGTGCAAATGACTTCCGCTGTCAACGCCTCTAGAGCAAAAGTGGCAGTTCTTTCAAACGGATGCCAATCCCTTGTTCCTCCCCGACGTGGGACGCCTTTGCCATCACTGTCCGCCTGTACCAGGAAAGGACCTGGGGGGGGGACAAAACTGACAGATGAAACGCAGAGGAGCGTTGGATTTCGGAAGACGGAGGGCGGCTCATAGGCTTCCTGTAGAGTCCGTCGTCCCCAGGCATCTGAGCTGTCACATACTCGCACTTTCATTATCACCACCATGTCAGTCAGCCAATGCCCCTATCTAGGACAGCTTCCAGTGCATGAGATACAGTACAGTAGCGATCAACATCTAGATTGATAAGACACTTATGAATGCACAGAGGTAGTACATATGTTAGAGCAGAAATACAGCGTATATCCACAGTCTTGTGTACACTGCAGATTATTAATGAACTGAACAATGCAAGAAGAGTAAATTGTGGAGTATTATAAAGGCACATTATCAAAGTACACTTAAGCCATTAAAGGAAACATAAAGAATCTTAAAATTAGTTCTTTACTAGTTTAGTGCCCTTCCTAATCAGCATGGATTCAGCTGAAGCCCCTGTGCTTCAAAGGGCATTTCTGTGAATTAATATAATAATAATAATAATAAAATAATAAAAATAATAATAAATTGAAATGCGTTAGTTGTAGTACCTCACAATTGTCATTTAACACAGTTAAATAACACATAACCAGTTGGAACCGTATATTCAGTTGTGGGATAAAGCACCAATTTTTGGAGACTTCCTGGAAAAAAAACTGTTTGGAAAAGTCAGTATGGGTTCAGAAATGAACATGGTGTTCAGCTAGGTGATTCGGTAACCCAGGAGTTTAAGTTGCTGGCTTATTAACACCGAGAACATCCAGTCAAACTCTTTCCCTGTGTTCTTATTATCTTCAGAACAGCCTGGGATGTGTTGTAGGAGCATTGGTCACAGCCGCCCGGTAAGAGTATGTGCGTGTATCGGTGAAGATGTAGGAGTCTTGGCGGTTTGCAGATCCACTCCACGGAGGGCACATGTAATGAGTCTTGAGAATCAGCTGGGAATGAACTTACTGAACGTTGCAGCTTGGCCACGGCAGAAGCCGGGGAGGCCAGAGGCCAATTTGAATTCTGTGAATCGCACTGCGCCTCACTGGCACCTCATTTACTCCCCTTGCTGGACCGAGCGCGGCTCCTGTCCTGCAGCTCCCACCCCCCCGCTCCTCCTCCCCCTTCACCTGGTTGCTCCACAGAGTAGAAAGAGGCAGGGGATGGGGGGGGGGGGGGGGGGGTGTTGTTGCTGTGACAATGACGGTTGCCACAGTTTGCATCTTCTACCCACGCGTACCCAAACAAGTAAGCTTCACGCCAACCAGGTTAACCTTGTACTTCAGGTCGTGCGAGCAGCATCAGAATTGATAGTTGCATTTCGGTGTAGGAAGCCAAAAGGGTTCTTGCCAGTGGTCACGTCCGTAACATAATCCCACATTTGTAAGATAGGGGGAAAACCGCACACTGTTTTCTGTCTGTATTTCTTCCTTATCCCAAAGAGACTCAGCTCCACAGGTGACGCAGTAAGAGCTCTTTGTAAATGTATTATTTTTTCTCTATGCGAGTTTCAGTCTGATTTTTTTCATCACATTTGTGTAGCTTTACAGAGAATATTTCTGAGGTATCCAGAGCTTTTATATATGATTAGATTGCAGTCTGGGGTTCAGCACACTGCAAGCTTAAAGCATACTGTACTCTAGCAATCTGCTTACTGGAAATCTGGCTTCTTTGCAGGAAGTACTAATCCATAACGCTGAATGGTGAGATTTTGTTGATGAAATAACATTTCGCTGAGAAATCGAAGCATGGCTCAGAGCCGTAGTGCAACATTGAAGTAGATTTTGTATAATACATAATCTTATTAATGGCATTCTCACGCATATTGTGCAAATAAGAATTTCAAATTGGAAACAGTAATATTCACATACCATTGCTTACTGTCTGGTCATTACAAACGTTTCAGTTGCAGCCTGGCCATAACCACTCGCACTCTGCTACACTATCTCTAGACACAGATCATTACCAGTGCGATTTAACTAAGCTCTTTCTCTGTTAACTAAATTTGGAGAATTGTAGTCATTCCTGCTGTTGTAATTCAGTCACAAACATATTGCGTACACAATGCTTCAGGGGTCTGGGGTTAAGGCGTGTGCTGAAGTCTCAGTGTTCTAATTTGTGCTGTGAAACTGCAGGAGCCCTGCAAGAGACTTGCTCACCAAATGCAAACACTGCTGCACTAGAAAAGCCATTGAATACTTAATTTTTTCTCTGGGGGGGGGGTCTACTTCAGGGGAGAGATTTTTTGGCTGCTTTCTTCTAGAACCTGAGAACCTAAGAAGCCATCCGCTTTCTGTATTTTGAGTTTATATTTTAGCGGTGGGGTGGGGACAAATAATCCTCTGTCTCCTTGGTTCCCACAGCAAATAAGTAAACTTCAGGCTGACTTTTCATGACATCAGAGAAGTGTAAATATATATAGAAATATGTATATTTAGTACATTTGAACTGTATAAATAAGCACTATATTACAAAATAGGATTTCTGATACTGTGTAAATTTTATTTTACAGGTGATGTGTACGTTTGTAATCAGACTTAATTTGTTTTATAAAATGAATAAAAATGGCAAATTGTGACTTGTTGTTTGTTTTATGTGGAAAGCACACACAATTAAATGAATACAATTTAAAAAAACCTTTTGATTAATTTGGGAAGACATTCTCATATTCTGAGCAGTGCTGTTTCAATAGCAGCAGTAAATGTGACAATATCATTTTGGTGATAGTATAGTGCCCCCTTGTGGAAACACTTGGTTTGGGTGTTAGTGAAACACTATGACAACACAATTTTGACAAAAAATATGTAGGATAATCTATGTGATGCATAATCCTTTTAAATGTTAGTGCAATTGAGGCATCTGTAAGCAAAACTGGTAAGACTAGTCTGCCACACTACCTGAAACCCATCAGAAAACCTAGAGAGCTGTCAAAATGGGATGATTGTGCAGGTAGTAATTTGGGAGGGTGCTGTGTAGTATAATAAAGAACAGCATTATAAAACAAGAATTATCAGCTTCCTTAATGAGCAAAATGTCTTGAATGAGCATCAGACTGGATTGGTTTTCCAAATCATGGTATAACATCATGTTTGCAGCCTTCTCACCTTAATAAAGAAGTATGTTAGTGAAAAGAAAGAAAAATATTTGCTGGCTTTATAGGTGTCATTACAGTTTTCCATACAAGGAGCCACAATGGGCTATTTTATAGACTTCTTGAATGTGGTTTAGGGGGTGAAAGTGAAATAAACAGAAAACTGGCAATGAAAGGACAAATTATTTGATAAGGACAGGGAGTGAGACAGTTTTCAGCATTACTCAGCATTTAGGTAAATGAGTTGGTGATAATGTTGGAATAATCTACTGGACTCATTCTACTTGATAAAGAAATCAATTTCTTGCTCTGTGCTGGTGACTTCTTCAGCTCTGACCCCCTGAGCATGGGCTTTGGCAGATCCTGCATCTGATGGAGGAGTACTGTCAGAACTGGGCCCAGGGATAAACATAAAGTGAACTGTTAAAGAAAAGACTCAGATTTCAGGGAGGCAAGCACCACTTTACCTCAGTACATTGAAATATTGTCCTACACCTACTTAGGCTTAAAAATCAGCAAACTACAGAGTTTCAATTTAGCAGCGCATGAACTGAAAGAGACAACCTGCAGTATACTTCATGCCATATAAAAAATAAACAATCCAACATTTTTCACACCTGTCATTTGGTCTGTTGCCCTCTGTGGCAGTGAAGTGGTGGAGCCCACCAATAGGCACAGATTTTTCTATATGGGACAAATATCCACTAGGAAAGTTTTCTAAAGAAAATCCTACAAGGAAAACAACTAACAATACAGGGCAAGTCCATTATTCAGTGGGGCACACACAAAAAACACAAAACAAACTTACATAACATCTGGCTCTAGAAAAGATGATCCACCATAGCAGACTGTCAGACCACGGTGAAAAACCATAAAAAAATAGGACAAACATTGACAAAGCACAGACTGAGAGAGCACGACCTGACCGTTGAGACTGGGAGACACAGGCAGATACTGATGCCCAGACAGAACAAGCTGTGCTCACTCTGTCATTTTCAGGAGAGAGAGCAAGGAGACAAGGACATTGTATTTCCTCCAAAAAAAGGAAATCTGCCCTCAATTTGAGAGTCTTGCTGGGACAGAGGCTGCTGTGCTTCTTGGAAGAGGCAGGGGAAATGTGTAGCTTTGGTATCACAGTATATTTGCCAAATCTGAAAGACGATGTGTGATACATTTATGTACAATCGTAAGTCTGTTATTTCAGCACGCGCGTGCGACATATGCATATACATTTCAGTATACAGTAATAAATTCGGTTAAATTCCATAGAGAGCCCTCACCCCTTGTGGTGAGACTGTGTCACAGCACCAACGTTCACATGTGTTGGTGACGACACTCAGAGTGCGACTGGCGGAGTGGTAGGAACCGTACAGAGTGGCTGTCCAACTTTCACCAGAAACATGGTGAAATCGGGAAAGCTTCGGTCCGGAACCGCACAGAAACTGAAGCGATGGAAGAAAGGTCACAGTAGTGACTCGAACCCGCAAGCAAGCCGGCATCGACAAGCTGCCAGAAGTCGCTTTTTTAGCCGTCCTACGGGTAAGCTAATAGGAGCAAGCTAAAGATAAGTCGCTGCTATGCGGCCTGCGAAATAACACGTGGGTAGCAAGCAAGCTACATTCTTTAGTAGTAATTCACTAATTAAGAGCGAAAACCTTTTGTTATGAAAGTGCCTACCCTTTAGGATGGCATATTAATGTAATTTTAACATGAAACCAGCGATTTGTTGGTTGTTAGCTACTTGAACATGAAATTAACACAAAAATTTACCCAACCGGCTATGTTTGGGTAGGATTAGGGGGGTGCCGAGCAGCTAGCTAGTTAGCCGTCTGACTGATCGTAGTTGGTTTGATAGCTAGCTACATTGCTAGCTGGCTGTCGTTGTAATCTGGGCTACCAATGCTAGGATCATAAAGCAACACATAAGAGGTTGTCATTATTAATGCATTAGTGAAATGTGCTATAGTGTAAAGATTTATTCTAAACGGAAACTATCTAGCTCCGTGTTTCCCAACCCTGCTCCTGGAGGCACACTGTCCTGCATATCTTCTATGTATCCTTCCTGCTTGACTAAATCAGGTGTGCTCAGCTAATCAAAAGTGCCACTGATGAGTTCAGTCAGGTAGGTAGAGCAGGGATAGATAGAAGATATGCAGGACGGTGTGCCTTCAGGAGCAGGGTTGGGAAACGCTGATCTAGCTAGCCTCCTTGATACGTTCCTTTAACTGAATGTGGACGGAACACGTGACGTTTATGGTACAGCGTAAACAGAAATCGCGAACTTGTAGAGTGACTTCGGTAAAACATGGTTCGCAACCTAACTAGCTACGTTCTGCAAAATTTCAGTCAAACTAGACCTAAGACAGGTGTCTGCATTTAACAGCTACAGGGTACGGTTTGTACTGAAACACTGAACATGATGGATAAATGCACGTTTTTTATTTTGCGGAAGCAATTAAAACTGTATTTGCATACATTACTCATATGAAGCAATTGTATCATCATTATTTTCTCTAGATTATTTAATCTGCAAGGGTTAATTAGTGGTAAGGTAAATTTCCGTTAAATGACGTGATTTAGCTCAGACTGTTTTGCTTTTATTTTGGGAATACATCTATGATACCTAGTGCGTTTGTGTAGGCGTTCAACCACAGTGCAACCACAATTCATTAATGTTTGCAACTTTTCCTCCCACAGAGAAAAGTGACCTCACCGTAGATGCTCTCAAACTCCACAATGAGCTGCAGGCAGGACCCCTGGAGACGAGGGAGGGTGGCCTCGGAGATGCCTGCTCCACGGAGGAGGCGGCGTTCTCGGAGAGGACCTCGGGCACCTTCCTCAGCGGTCTGTCGGACTGCTCCAACCTCACATTCCGGAAGGTCCAGCGCTTCTGGGAGTCCAACTCCGCCGCTCACAAAGAGGTCCGTAGCATGAATCCCTTTGAACTACTGAATGAGTGTTTTGTTTAAACTCTGATGGAGAGGTGTGAGGTGACACGTGCGTTATGATTCCCGCAGATCTGTGCTGTTCTTGCTGCCGTCACCGAGGTGATCCGCGCCCAGGGGGGGAAGGAGACGGAGACGGAGTACTTTGCTGCTCTGGTGAGCACTTTCAGACCCCGGCACCTGTCGTTTGCTTAATGTGTTGTGTTTTCAGCCCGGTACGTTATGACATGTTAGCTTTGAGCCTTCATTGAATGAGGCATTCGCTTTTAGGGTTGAAGTGAGCCAGTGTGTTCCTGTGTGAAGTAAGTTATCTGTGCTATCAGCTAGTATTCATATTTACCTTCTTCTGTTAGATGACCACCTTGGAGGCGGTTGACTCCAGTGAGTCTTTGGCTGCAGTGGCATACCTACTGAATCTAGTGATGAAAAGGTAAGAGTCCATGGGTTCTGCTCTCTCTGAAAATTGTAGTACATGAAAGCTTGGTCCAGGGGGAGCACAGTCAGACTGTGGGAGCTTTTCCAGCTTCTTATACATCACTAGCACATTCAGAACTAAGGAGGGAATCTTACTCAGGACAGTGATGAGTTGTACAAGGTGGCTAAGTTCTTGGCCTGGAAAGACTGCAAAAACAGAGGCCCTCCAGGACCCAGGGTTGAAACGGCTTTGACCGTTTACTCTTGTCTGTTTCCAGAGTACCGGCTCCGGTTTTGATCAAGAGGTTCTCGGACACGTCCAAAGTGTTCATGGACATCATGTCTGCACAGGCCAACTCCGACTCCTCCACCGCCTTGCGTTGGGTGAGTTTCCATGGCCCCGGCATCCACAGTGATGCAGTCAGACTTTGACTTGATGTAACAAGTAGACAAGTCTCTCTTGTGCTCAAGGGGCACTGAGAGCTGCTTTATGCACTATACAGTGGCTATTCAGGTTGTACAGTTTTGGGTATTGTGGAGTATTTTGAAATTTAACCTCGGGGTGAATGTTTGGTTGGATGTACGTTTCAGTGACTTGGTAAATGGACTTTGTATGATGATTGGTTGTGTGTAAATGTATTTGTGTGTGTGTGTGTGTGTGTGTGTGTGTGTGTGTGTGTGTGTGTGTGGACTGCAGATACTGTCCTGCCTGGCCACCTTGCTACGGAAGCAGGAGCTGTCAGTGTGGAGTTACCCCTCCACCCTGCAGGTGTACCACGGCCTGCTGAGCTTCACCGTGCACTCCAAACCCAAGGTCTGTACCTCCTTAGCCCCTCCCCCCACTGTAGCCCCTCCCTCTTTCTTCTCACAGGATGGAGTCGTGGTTCTAAGCACTACCTACCTCTGTTTCACATTTACATTATCATCAATTAGGGTCAATCTCTTTCCAATTAGGAAATGAACTGGAATCCAGTTACTTAATTTAAAAAAAGTCACAGAATAGGATGGGTGATTTTCAGTTGATAAATTGAATTTCAGTTCATTCCCAGAATTGTCTACATTTACATTTATTGATTTAGCAGACGCTTTTATCCAAAGCGACTTACATAGGTTACAGTTCTTTACAATGTTATCCATTTATACAGCCGGATATTTACTGAGGCAACTGTGGGTTAAGTACCTTGCCCAAGGGTACAGCAGCAGTGTCCCAGCGGGGATTGAACCGGCAACCTTTCAGTTACGAGCCCTGCTCCTTAACCACTATGCTACACTGCCACCCAAATGAGGTTCCTGTGCTGCTGGGTTGTGTGCCTACTCCATGGTGGTGCTTTACAGTGAAGTGTGAGTTTCTCCTGTATGAGTTTTCTCTCCTTCGTTCCCTCACAGGTGCGTAAGGCTGCCCAGCACGGCATCTGCTCCATCCTGAAAGGCAGTGACTTCCTGTTCACTGACTCCGCCCCCTCACACCACCCTGCTGCAGTGACCACCGCCAAGTTCTGCATCAAAGAGATGGAGCAAGCTGGTGGTAAGCGCTCTCTCGCAGCGGTGTTCTTGTCCAGTACTTGCCGAGATCACATTGTTCCTGTGCACTACCGGAAACGTACATTTCTGTGAGAACTGTGTAGCGTGTACTATTTAGACCCAGCCTCATGAACTGTGTTTTTATTTTTGTTCAGGCAGTAAAGAGGACACCACCACCCTCCACGTACTGGGGTTGCTGAAGGACCTGCTGACCGGCTTCCCCCTCAGTGCTGTCAAGTCGTGCTGCGAGACTCTGCTTCGCGTCATGACCCTGAGCCATGTGGTATGTAGGCCTAACGCAAAGTCCTAATGCTCGTAAGCCCAATTAACGTAATACCAAGCAATTAGGATTAATGAATTTTTGCAGTCAGTTCCACCGTGTCCTTTTCAAAGCAATCTGACGATACTCTTGTAAAGGTTTGAGAAATTAAATACTGGTTGGTTGGTTGGTTGGTTGTTTGAATGCCAAGCCTCCTCTGTATCTACATCCAGGGGGCTGTGTTTTGCTTAAGTCTTAAGATTAGCGTGCAGTTTCAGCAATGTCCGTTATGTGTTTTTTATTGCTCTGAAGCTGGTGACGGCAGGTGCCATGCAGGCCTTCCACAAGCTCTTCAGTGCCAAGCCCAACCCCGCCACCCTCTCCGCCGAGCTCAACGCCCAGATCATCACGGTGAGAGCTATATGCAGTCACAGCAGTTATTAGGGCCATTACGGTCAGACATGCTCCCTGACCATGTCACACTGAAGATGGCACAAAAGTGACTGTGTGTGTGTGTGTGTGTCTGTGTCTGTGTCTGTCTATCTGTGTCTGTGTGTCTGTGTGCATACTCTGTGTGTTTCAGGCTCTGTATGATTACCTGCCCAGTGAGAATGACCTGCAGCCCTTGCTGGCCTGGCTGGCTGTTATGGAGAAAGCCCACATTCACCTGTCCAGGTAATACTCTGTCAAGCGTTGCTTAATTATGCCTGTTTTTCCCCAGAGTTTATGCTTACGATAATTTCAGCAACCTTGCCTGTGAATGCGATATACTTTATTTCTATTTAAAAATTGTTTTACTTGGAAACACCTTTTGAATGAGGACACATACCTTTTTAGTCCAAAAGCATATTTACATTACCATTATTGGCATTAAATGGCATTTACATTTACAGTAATGGCATTTGTAACTATACTTTTTAGTCTAAGCAAAAGAGGAGCTCAATAAAGCAGAAGAAGCTCAAGTCAAATCAAATACGTCTGCACTCAAAGCAGGGGAAGAGTTCTATATTCATGTACTTTTGTGGACTTCAACCTTCTCTTCATGGAGCTGACAAGCTCACTAGCATGTTTCAGCTATCAGGCTTGTTGTTCTGTGAGAGAGTAGAACCTGGGGAAGTGTTTTTTTTTTCCCGCCATGCCATAGAAGTGTCCAAGACCGTCATGGCATGTTCACCACTTTCCCAAGTGTCCATTTTCAGAATACATGCTGCTTTAACAGAAAACTCTGTTGTAGAGAGCATGTTATACCAGCTGCTGGGAATATGTTGGGGAGCAGTCGCAGTCACAGCTGAGAATGGGAGGAGTGATTATTCTCTGTGTCTCTCTCCCTCGCTCTCTCTCCCCCCCCTCCAGTATGCAGAGCTCTCTGAGTCTGGGTCACCTGCCTCGTCTCTTCTCCACAGCCATGTCCTGCTTGCTTTCCCCGCACACGCAGGTCGTTTCCACGGCAGCGCAGACTCTGAAGGTCAGCATCCGAGCAGCTCCATGCCTCGCTCAGTACACTCCAGACTTAAACGTTACGTATGCACCTTAGCTGTTAGCAACAGTAGCACCATGGACACCGACTGAGGCCTGAAGACCGTTTCATGTAAATGAAATGTCTTTGGGCCCCATATTCATGTTCATGTGTTCATCATTCTTTGACCACATCCTTGTATTCAGCATTTCAGAAGTTGGCTGAAAACTTTCAGGTCATTTTTTGTCAGTATTTGTATTAGTGTTTAGTCAAGCATATCTTTGCATTGGGTAAGACAGAGCTGTTACATATGGCATTTCAGAACTGCTGGCATGATCCACTTACTGCTCCTCAAAGGAGATTCTCAATTCCATAAGTCTTTATTATCCACTGAACTCAGATTGTGTGCAGCAAAGTAAGATGCACTGCAGACAAACATAGTTAAAAGCATCAATAGTAGAAGTGGGTAAGATAAGAGAACATAATTATCTGACACCAACAAAGCAGTCCTGCACTAAATATAAACATCATAACCATGTATGTGAAGTAGGTGTCGATGAGTAAATGGCCCCTCAGTTGCAGACATTTGTACCTTCAAATCAAAAGGAAAATAAGCATCATCATAATTGGACCAGATCAACACAGCTGAGTGCTAATAGCAGCAGTAGCCATGGCTTGTTCAGGATCTGGTTTGAATGTTTATGGTGCTGTGCTGTGATGGTGAGTGTCACTGATGGCAGCTAACGCCAGGGGCTCCTTTCCTTACTCTTCAGACTCTCCTGACCGAGTGTGTAGCCCCACACATGGCAGAGGTGGGGCTGGTCACGGCCACCGCCTCCACCGGACACGCCTCCTACATCTGCAAGATGTTCCGGTGAGTCTGCCAGGCGGTCGTATGAGGGAAGCGATGGGGGTGTGTTGGGCGGGGGGGAGACGGGTGCCAGATGTGCTATGCTGGAAACGTGAGGTCTCAGTGTAGCAGAGATGGTACATCTTTGGGGTGCTCACAACTGGAGTGTTTGGACTAAGGTTTAGAGCCATGGGCCTGTGGAGCTGGGAATTGTGGGTGTAAATCCCCTGTGTGTCACCTGAGGTAAAGAACATCCAGCACCAGCCTCAAAATCACTCCAGAGTGATTAGAAGTGCTAGCGTAGGGTATTAGAGTAAAAAGTGCAAGCTATCCCGTGTATCGCTCTTGGTAGAAAGTGGTAACACAGGCCTGTTGAAAGACTGAGGCCCATGCTGGCTTCATGTAGAGGGAGATGAGATGGGATCAAGTCTCTGAGCTGAAGACCAAAGTCCTCCAGCAGAGGGCACTAACTGCTCTCTTCCTGGTGGTCTCGTGGGGTGACATCACCTTCCGTGGTGGGCGTCCCAGCAGCCCTGAGCTCCGCCTCACCAGCATGCTCACGGTGGTTTCCTTTCCTGTGTTTCAGCATCGTGGAGGAGGGGCTGACCTACCGCTTCCACTCCTCCTGGCCCTTCGTATTTCAGGTGCTGGGCTGCTTCTACAGGGTTGCCGGGAAACAGGCGCATCCCATCATGGCCAAGGTGAGGGAGCAGGTGTTGGGCAGAGTCAAATGGTGGATCCGTCTGGTGGAACAGAGACCAGAATAATATGAAGGTTGGAGTATGGGTGGTCATGATTTTGGGCATGCTTTGATGTGAACAAATGTGGTCTGTCTCATTCTTTCATTCAGAGCCTGCAGTCCCTCAGTGACCTCCGGGCCACACCTCGCTTCCCCTTCTCTGGTGAGCTGGACCTGGCAGTAGGGGGCGCTGTGGAGAGCATGGGCCCGGAGGTGGTCCTAACCGCAGTCCCCCTGCAGATCACTGGAACACAGTGAGTTTGGCTGCCACGATCACACTGCAAATGTGCTGGCCGCCACCCACAATGGGTGGGGGATGGGTTTGGCGGCTGCCCAAATTAGTTGCAGTGTAGAGTTTAGACTCTTTATTTTCAAAAAGAAAATTGTGATTGAGGGTGCTATCTGACCTGAAGAATGATTGGGACAGTGAAGAATGGGTTGGTTCAGAATGATGCCTCCTATTGGGACCTTGCAGATTCCTTCAGTTATGCTTCAGCTTTCGCTTCAGCTCACTGTAGGAGAGTAATCCACAGTGTGTCGTTAGCAGTAGCTGTAGTTGTTTCTAAAGCAGTTCAAAAGTCAGTCATTGTCTCTCGGTTTTTATGTCTGTAAGAATTGCTTAGTTTCTGCCTGCATCTCTTGAGAAAATTGTATTACCTAACAAGCATATCTTTGCTAATTGTAGTAGAACTTGTTCCTTTACCTATTTATTCTTTGTATTTCTGTAGTCGGGTAGGTGTTACTGCACTTGTTTACTGTAGGGCAGCTGCAATGTTAAATGTAAACGTGTAAACTGTGACGTTGCTTTTTCTGTGTTCCAGGGATGACATGGAGTTCCCCCGCAGCTGGCTGATCCCCGTCATCCGGGACCACGTGAAGAACACCCAGCTGGCCTACTTCGCTTCCTACTTCCTGCCGCTGGCCGTCACTCTCAGACAGAGAGGTGTGGTTTCTTCCCGGTCTTTAACGTTCGCACTCGGGTCTCTGCGTTAGTCCGTAGCTCACCTCCCTGGCGTCGCCTCTGTCTCTGCATTTCAGCTGAGGAGCTGGAGAAAGAAGGGCAGAAGCTGGAGGCCAAGGTGTATCAGACGCTGCAGCTGCAGGTGAGGAACGGGTCGCAGACGCGGAAACAAGAAAGCTTTAGAGGCTTCAAGGCCTCTTCTCTGTCTGTCTCTAATACTGTCATAGCCTGCCATACCACCCTGCAACACTCTCCTGACTGATGGCTGAAGCTAAGCAGGGTTAGAAATTGTCAGAACCTAGATGGAAGGCTTTCTGGGAAAAACGGATTGCTGCTGGAAGTGGTGCTGGTGGGCCCTTAGGGGGCAGTCTTCCCTCTTGACCTCACAGGAGACCGATGCCCTAGTGCAGTGATGGGGACACTGTGTTGTAGGAGATGTCTTTCAGACATGATGTTAAACTGAGCTCCTGCCTCTCGTACCTATTGCAAAGGTCTGGGGGGTCCCTGGTCTCCTGGCTGATTTCCTCTTCTGGCTCTTTTAATCTGTCCTTCTAAGAATCATTTATTTCATCATATGATATTTATATTTGTTGCAAAAGACAGGGTCAACTGAGAAAACTATCTGGTAAAATAAAGTTTAGATAAATTACACAAGATAGCTTTATTTTAGGTTACTTCAAATACTCTGATTTACAAATGTTGTACGCTCTCATCAGTGAGTATCTTGAAACTGATTTTGAAGATTTCTCAAAAGTGTCACTGATTATGTGAAAAGGAACGGGAAAATTTTTGATTGGACATATGTACTGTGTTTATATCTGCTGCATGGATGATTTTATTAATGCTTGCTGCATCCAACCATTGTCTTTCCCTGGGGTTTATTTTTTGCAACACCACCGCTCCAGTTGCCTATGAAACCCCATCATTCAGTGTATGTTTTACTGACTGACTGTATCTGCCCATCAGATGTGGACCATGCTGCCAGGGTTCTGCATGAAGCCCACTGACCTCACGACATCCTTCAGGGGCATCGCCCGGGCGCTGGGCATGGCCATCAACGAGCGGCCGGACCTGCGGTTGACCATTTGCCAGGCCTTACGCACCCTCATCAACAAGAGCTGCGAGACAGGTCAGCAGTGCAGTGGGGTTGGGATAGGGTAGGGGTTTTGTGTGTGTGTCATTCAGAGGAAACTTGAATCTTAGTTTGAAAGAATGAAACAACGGTTTTCAGTGATCATAAAAGAAGTATTTAGGTCAGATATTTTATGCTAAATGCCAATTGTAATATTAAATGTAGTCTGTACAAATATATGTATTATATATATGCAACAACATGCAATTTATTCACCATACCTATGTGTGATTGATGTTTGTTGCCTGCGCTAAACAGTGTATTTAAAGTGTGTCTGTTTTTTCCACCTTTGCAGAGGAGGAGAAGGCTGAAGTCAGTCGCTTTGCGAAGAACTTTCTGCCCATCCTGTTCAACGTGTACAGTACTCAGCCTGCCCCTGGCGAGAGTGCCCCCTCCAGGATGGCTGTGCTTGACACAATCAAAGTCTACCTGACCATTACTGACCTACAGGTGAATTTGACAAAAATTTGTCACTCATTCAGTACTCTTTGTGAATTTAGGAACGTGGCTGCATCATTATTAGAAATGTGTAATTGGTATACTGACATTTAACAATTCAATTCAATTCAATTCAATTCATTTTTATTTGTATAGCGCTTTTATAACACAACAGACGGCTTTATCCAGCAATTTTCAGTGGAAGACATAACTGCAATAACACAGTAGACTAAATCTAGAGTAAGAGTGTGATTACATAGAGAACAAAATAGATATATATGTTGAAATATAAAAAAATGTTCTGGCACACAGTGGAGATCTGCACTCCCACAGTCTGGTTTTACTGCTGTAGTAACTCGGGGATCCTCTATCCTGTCTTCTCAGTTGGTGTGCACGTTCCTGCAGAAGGCCACGGAGAAGCTCAGCGCTGCGGACAGCACAGAGTTCACACGGTAACGGCATCCCAGGATTCTTGCCTCATCCCCTGAGGGCTTATTTGGAATTGGATGGGACTTATAACGATACTACATGTTGCGGTCTCTCCTCTGAGAATCTGTGCGAGTATAGCAAGAGATACAGGAAATACAGGCTTACCAGTTCACAAGTAGGGTTTTCCCCTCTGAAACCACACACAGGGTTGTTCTCTTAGGGATTACTCTAATATACAGTGCTTAACACGAATGTCCTGACTTGGATTTGAAATGCATTTGAACTTTTTTGGTGAAATGATTTTGGAGTCGGCACAGTAAGTATTTGGAAAGGAAAGTACACAGCCAGATGTGTGTACTCTCGAGCCAGCCGGTGGCTGTTAAAGGCCGAACAAGAAACGCTGGATACACCAAGCTTCTAGTTTCCGCACGCGCTCTAATGGAGTGTGTCCTGTAGGCTCTCTGTGATGGATCTGGTGGTCGCCATGGCGCCGTGTGTGGACGAGGCCACCATGACCAAAACCTACGAGCTCATGAGGCCGTACCTGGAGGTAGGTGGCAGGAACCGTGCTGCGGTGGTCCCTCAGTCAGTTTTTGATTGGCTATTGGCTAAGTGGAAGCAGGTGCTTCATTGCTTCAGCGTGCCTGTGCTCCTCCCCCCAGAGCAAGGAGGCGGGGCTACAGAAGAAGGCGTACCGCGTGCTGGAGGAGATGTGTGGGGGACAGAGGGAGGCCTGCCGCCAGTTTGTCCTGGCCAACCTGGAGCAGCTCCAGAAGGTTCTGCTGGGCTCGCTGAAGAGCGCCGCCTCACCCGCCAAGAGGGTAAGCCTGTCGTTTGAGCCCAGTGAGGGGGGAGTTGAGCGCTTCAATCCTGTTCTGACTGTGTTCTGACCCTGTCCTGACCACATTTTGACCACCTTCAGACCCTGCTCTGAGCCTGCTCTAACTGTTGTGACAGCCTACCCTGACCCTATTTTGATGAGTGACTGCCGTTGGACCCGATTCTGACCCTGTGCTGACTGCTTTCTGACACTGCTCTGACTGCATTCTGTGTCCTGTGTTTTGACTGTGCCCTGCCCTGTTCTGACCACATTCGTTCTCTCTCCCTCTCTCAGCCCAGACTGAAGTGCCTGATCCACATTGTGAAGCAGTTGAGTGAGGAGCACAGGGAGTTCATTGCAGCTCTGTTGCCAGAGGTGTGTGTCTGACCTGTACTGAAGGCCTGCAGTCCAACACAATGGAAAATGGCTAAGGAAATGTGAGATTTCTGATCTCACTGCTGGTGCATAGCGCAAAACATTTCCAGATGACCCTTGTGGAAAGGGAACTGTGACTATGAAGCTGACTTCTTGGGGTGCTGGATTTTATTGGAAAAAAAAAGCAAATTTCAGTGTATTCCTTTAACTCTGGCTTTGTTGGTAATATACAGTCTTGCTGTAGCTTTTTAAATCTGTAGCTGTAGATTTTTAAATCAAAATTCAAAAGCCGTTGTCTTTGTTGTGAACGGTCCCATTTGGTAACTTTCACACATATGCACACACACTTATACATGCATAAGTTTGGTTTCTTGTCATAAGTGTCCACAGTTTTCCATTCAGTGATACTGACCTGTTTTAATCTAAACAGTAGGGTTAAAGATACATTTTTTTCCCCCAGGTTATCATCTGCACCAAGGAGGTGTCAGTGGGGGCTCGCAAAAACGCCTACACTCTGCTGGTGGAGATGGCCCAGGCCTTCATCCGCTTTTGCGGCAATTCCAGAGGTGAGCCAGCAGAGGGTGCCCCGAGGGCGGTGTTTGACAGCGCGTCTGTGGAGCCGTGCTTTGTGGGGACTGCGTTTTAAGCTGTGGATGTGTGTGTGTGTGCATGTTGCAGAGGCCATGGAGCAGTACCTGGCGTTGGTCTACGTCGGGCTGAGCGGCTCCGTCACCATGATCACGTGCACTGTGCTGGCCCTGACCCGGCTCGTCTTTGAGTTCAAAGGTGAGCGGTCTCCTGATTTGTAGCAGCAGTGTCTTTTCATAGCAGTAGCAACAGTTTTTTCCTATTACATTCACTTCTCATATCTCAAGATGGATCACGTATTTGAAGGACTCATGTAAACGGCTCTTTAAATATTGTCAATAGATTGCCTCCAGATTATCATAAATGTGTACTATTTCATGTGCATATGGATTTTTTACGTTTTGACAGAAAAATGTCAAGAATATGTCAA
The DNA here is from genome assembly GCF_013368585.1 of Megalops cyprinoides. Lineage (NCBI taxonomy): Eukaryota > Metazoa > Chordata > Actinopteri > Elopiformes > Megalopidae > Megalops > Megalops cyprinoides. The sequence continues at coordinate 28,476,276 of NC_050597.1, read as the reverse complement.
GAAGAGTGTAGTAGGACATACTTTATAGAAGCATGCTACATAGGGCTGACCTGTTTTCCTGGCTTTTATATTTAGGAGCAACACTAGGTGCTTTTAACTGGCTGCAGGGCATCCCTGCACACTGTGAACAGCATGTCATTGCCAACTACTCCATTTTACTTCCTTATCTACAAAGAAAGCACCAAGAGTCTGAAAAAATGATCAGGAAAATGTTCAAGAATGAAAAATGTCATTGTTAACTGTAACTCTGCTGTAATTTGATTTTCAACATATTTATATATTTGGAGCTTAATACCTTAATACAGGCTCTCTGTGTAAAGACATCAAGCATCAAACATCAAGCGAAAAGTACATTACATTACATTAGTGGCATTTAGGAGACGTTCTTATCCAGAGCAATGGATACAATACAATGTCATCCGTTTATACAGCTGGATATTTACTGAGGCAATTGTGGATTAAGTACCTTGCCCCAAGGGTACAGCAGAAATGCCCCCGTGGGGAATCGAACCGGCAACCTTTGGGTCACGAGTCCTGCTCCTTAACCACTATGCTACACTGCCAAAAGTATACCCAAGAGATTAAGTGCTTTGACATGCCAAAGATGTATGGAGTTGATGTTACTCACAGAGGAGTCTGACAGATGTATGTTGCGTCCAGCCCAGGCACTTGCTGCAGTTGACATTGAGAGGGCCTCTCGGCGGCCTCTGACAGCGCTCTGTTATGCGTGTTGATTGGTCGGTCCTCGGTTCCATCAGGCCGGAAGGTGAGGCTTTGCGCTCTCTCCGCAGATTCGATGGACGTGGCAGTGCTGGAGCAGCTCCTCCAAAACGTCTGCCTCCTGCTCATGTCCCGAACGCGGGAGATCGTCAAGGCGGCGCTGGGCTTCATCAAAGTCATCCTCTTCATCATGGACATCAAAGTCCTGGCCAGCCACGTGCCCGTCATCGTGAGTCACAGTTCTGGGTGCTGTGGGGTTTAAAATCATGCCAAACACCATGACAGGCAGTCAATAAAGTGATGATCTAATTATGACAAACCACTTTCTTATGCATCGTTTCATCAGATCCTCTGATTCATTTGATCAGATCAGTGTGTCATAATCCTTTCATTTCCCTTGTAGATGGAGGGAATTGGGAATATCAAAGACGATGTAAGGAGGCATTTCAGGACGAAACTGAAGAACATCTTCACCAAATTCATCCGCAAGTTTGGGTAAGATTCAAGTGAATTCATGCAGCAGAATTTAAAGACCTAATCTTCTGAACTGATGAGGATTCTCTAAAATGCACAGACTGCACAGACTCACAGTGGAAAAATAGAGGATCACCTATGTCAAGTTTGTAGATAAAATGTTTGGCACGTGGCAGTGCTGTACTGCACAGAAATGCCCATCTGTTCAAAGATGTGGATATTTAGTCTGTGAATGTACTGTAGATTATTGTGCTGACTGTATAATTGTGTTTGTGTGTGTGTGTGTGTGTAAATGTGTGTGTGCGTGTGTGTGTGTGCGCTCACAGGTTTGAACTGGTCAAGAGCATGCTGCCGGAGGAGCACCACAAGGTGCTGGCCAACATCCGCAAGGCCGAGGCCAGAACCAAGAGACGCAAGCTGATGCAAAAGGCTGAGGAGGAGGGCTCAGAGAGCGAGGAGGACACCCCCAAGGCCAAGGGAGAGAGGTACAGTCCAGTCAGTCACCCAAACACAATGGAACCAAAAAGCAGATACCATCTGTGCCTTGGAGGGGTAGTCCATTTCATCTCATTGGACTCCACAACAGCAGTAGCAGCAGTGATGTGTTCCATTATACCTCTTGTTATCGTAAAAAAAAAAGGTTTCGTAAAATAAGCTGTTTATAGTTAAATGTGAACAAACACTGAACAAGCAATTAAAATTAATGAAAACATTTTTAATGTCTTTCTGTATTTTAATGGCAGTGTGAAGTTTTGGTGCTGTACAAATCAAGCATAAACCTCTTTTTCAAAAATATTAATGGAACACCTTTGACTAAATGCAGTTTACCCTCCAGTATTTCAGTAAAAACCGTTTGTGCATTAGGGGGCGCTCTGAGTCACGTGATTATGTTCCATTCGCCGCAGTGATGGACAGCGAGCTTTACAGCGCTCGGAGAGGCTCAGTGAGTAAGGCTTTGTCTCCGTCTCTTCCACAGCATCGAGGAGATCCTCGCCGAGTCTGACTCGGACGACTCTGAGGACGAGAAGCCCAAGAAGGGCCAGAAGAAGCCGGCGCGCCAGAAGGGCCAGGCCTGGCTCAAAGAGGGAGAGGCGGACGAACCACTCAACTTCCTCGACCCCAAAGTGTCGCAGAGAGTTCTCGGTCTGTGTTCGTTTCTAAGTATCAAAAAATACCCCACGTGTGATTGTTTAATGTCTTGGCAAAAGGAGATTCGGTGGGAATTGATCAGGGTTACAGTACTCGTTTTTAAAACTGATTCACAAAGTGGATTACAGAGCCTGTTTGAAGTTTTGTTGGCAGCAGATGAGGGCAAAATTAGTTAAAGCTAAATGGTATGTACTACACTGACATTACTGCAGAGTGATCAAAGCAATAAATAATTTCATAGCATTTGTAGTGGAAGCAGAGACCCTTACAGTGATCAAGAGCAGGCTGGACACAGTGCTAAAAACACAGTAGACTAGAGGCAAAGTGATAAGCCTAATTGTGCTGAATGGCTTGTTCTTGTCATTAAAATTGTGATGTTCTAGTGTCAAGATTTCCTCTGTAATTCTAAAATGTGTTTCTTTCAGTTGGCAGAAGTCAACTAGTCTACTACTTGCAAAAAGGTCTTTTAGTACAGCTGAAGTTCCCATGTTTTAGGCATAGGGTGTTTGCTTTTGTAGTGAATGAGTGGAATGATCTCTGACATTGCTTCCTGTTTGAAACCCCTCAGCTACAAACCCAGACTTGAAGAAGGCCAGCAAGGTTCAGCACGGTTTCAAGGTGACATCAGATGGACGTCTGATCATTCGAGAAGAGGGAGACGAGGATGAAAAAGCTAAAGGTAACCTTTGAGCAGCAGCTCAGATTGAGTAACTCCACAGAGATCAACACACATGCTAGTATGTGCGCGCACACACACACACACAAAACCATTCATCACCTTGTAAGAACATTAATGTCTTAATTAGTTTGATGTTTTATCTCTATTGACCATAGAGTCTCCCTCAAATAAACTGTTGTCTCCCAACATGTACTGTTTTGTCAGTTTTTTCCTGGAACAGTTTCAGTCTCTTATTAACTGGGATTAAACTAGTACACTTGTAGCTAGTTTTAAATGTTATAAACTCACCTGCATTAATTTCAACCCATATAAGCTGGTGCTTGGTGGCTTAATAATGGGGAAGGTAATACAAGACAGTGTATTTTGTTTTCATTATCAACAATATTATTGTATTACAGTATGGTAGAGTTTAATGTGTACACTTTCCCTCAAGGTGATGATGGAGAAATGAAAGATATTTTGGAGGAAGCTGGAGTTAAGAGCGTGAGTATATTCTGATTTAACTGATCAATTTTGCTCACGTTTGGATTCAAGCTTATTGAGAATATTGTGCTAATGCTAATGGTAATAGAGCTATTTGTCCTTCAGGTAAACGGGTGTGTATAGCTTACAGAGTGGTGCATGCATCTAGATTGGGACATTGTATTGGCTTTAGGGTGGCATGACATTTCCACACTGGTCCTGTGGTTATAAAATAATACTGCTCTCTTTCCCCCACAGAAAAAGACTCAGAAAAGGAGATTCCAAGATGATGACTTTGATGACGATATGGACATTGAGCCTCAGCTGAAATACAAAGGTATGTCAGCTTTTTTAATATCAACTGGCTAAATGATGAAAGTATTTGATGACACTAAATAGATGTTTGAAAAGACACAGTGTATTTCATGATATGATTTAAGCCAGGCAGAGTGGTTGGGTGTTGCAAGGATTTGCATGTCATTCTTATATGTATATATAAGAATGATATATATATATATATATATATATATATATATATATATATATATATATATATATATATATATATATATATATAAACTGTATGAACCACACACTTTCCCTAGGTTTTGTTTATTATTTATCTGTGACTTTTCAAGAATTATCATAAATCATGGTAGTGGCGTTTCAGAAATAAATTATTCCTTGTTTATTAATGATTATGATTTCAGTATTAGTTTATTTAAATAAGTGTATTTTAGTCCCAGATGACTGGAGCAGTGATATGTTGGTGAAATGACTCTCTTCTCTCATCCTGTCCCTGTGTGTGCACGCGTGTGTGTTTCTGCGTGTGTGCTTCTGCGCGTGTGCGTTTCTGCGTTCCCCAGCTGGTGGCTCTGGGATCCACAGGCCTCTGTCACAGAAAGGGGAATCAGGAGCAGACTACAGAGCCAAGGTGAGGAGAGACACCTGGCAGTCGGCATCAGCTGCCAAACACAGACACTTCTGCGGGGCCTTAGTAACACAGGGTTCCCTGCTTTTCTCACAGAGCCACCTACAGTTTCTCACATCTTTCCTTTCCTCAAGTAGTTCCATTTGTTACTGCTTTTCAATGAACTTGCTAAAAGCATGGTGGAAGTGGTAGTATATAGTTTTACAATAATACTGCCCCTAGTCACGGAACTACTGTATATAACATTGCTGTACTGTGAAAAGTGTATGACTCATGTTTCTTCGTTATAAACTAGCCTGAACTATTCAGCATAAAATAGAATGTCAATATAGCGTCCTTCAAACTACAGACTACTCTAAGCTACACCGCTAACTGCAACATTACGAGCAAGCACTGTATTGCTGTCATGTGGAATTTTAAAATGTTTTGTCATGTTTCCTGTGTGTTTCAGAAGGGAAGAGGCGATATTAAGAAGAAAGGCAAGGTTGACCCGTACGCCTACATCCCGCTGAAGAAAGCTCAGCTCAACCGAAGGTACGGTGAAATAACCATCAACTCGGTGCACATTGTTTAGTCACTTAATCGTAGTGAAATGTCCCATACTGTTTGAATGAATTGTGTGTGAATTGAACCTTTGGTCATTCAGGCATTTGCTTTTTCTTACTGGATGCTTAAAGAAATGTATGCAAGTAACCCAGTGAGTTGAGTGTTTAATGAGGAAGTAAAGGTCTCCTCTGGAAAGCTCAGCAATCTGAGGTCAACAAACAGTTATGAGCATGTTATTTTTGCAATGGACTATGGGTAATGTGTCTGCTAGTTATTTAGGCAAAACGGCTGTTTCGGTTGCACTTGATGATGTTATATGCAGATTAGGGCACAGCGTTATGATGTTGGTTTTTAATAAGTCAGCTGTTCTCCTGCTGTCTAATGAAATACACAAAACCCACTTTTATTGTAGGAAGTACAATTTTGCAGCAGAACAACAATCCAAAAGTCATAATGGCATGTTTTCCTTCCTTTTAAATGCTTGATGTCCCTATTCCCACTTTGTCTCAGATTCACCCCAGGTATAAGAAACTAAACCAGGTCTGCAATGGGTCTTTTTACCTATTTGCTGATCTACACACATCCACTGATCCTTATCTTGTCTGGATAGACTGGGAGGTGGCTCAGAGCATGAGATGACTGATCAGATCGCATAAAGATCAGTGAACTCATGTATACATGTCAGATGAGTTTGATTTGGGGTGAACTTACATACAAAATACGAAATATGTGACACACTTACTGGTACTCTACAGATGTTAAGCTACATTTTGATATACAGTATGTAGGGTGTGGGTGAGGGGAATCTATTAAACTAGTGATGAGAGTGATCTTACGTGGAGCCACCATGTGGTAGCAATCAGACTGGCATAAAACTATCCAGACATTTTGCCGTAAAGACATCATTTCGCATTACATTACATTTAGTTGCGTAGTATACACTCTTATCCAGAGAAACTTTGTACATTTTACCCATTGATTCAGCTGGATGTTTTATTGCTGAGGCAATTTGGGTCAAGTACCTAGTGGTCTAAGGGTACAAGAGCAGTGCTCCAGTGGGGACCCGAACCAGCAGCCTTTGGGTTGTGACCTCTGTGCCTAACCGCTTTACCACACTAAGCAACTTAATCGCTCCACCCTGCTCCCATCAGTAGGTTAAATGTATGCGTTTCAGAGTGGGGTGGTGGAGTTGACTGACTGTTTGAGCGCTTTGGGGTAACCGCCACGAATGTGCTTTCTCCACAGGAAAAAGGCCAAGCTGCAGGGCCAGTTTAAGGGGATGGTGAGAGGGGCGCAGAAGGGGGCCAAGCTGGGGAAGAGGATGCAGAGGAGCAAGAGGAAGGCCTGACGCCCTCATGACCGGGCCCAGCGAAGGAAACCAGTGTGTGTGTGTGTGTGTGTGTGTGTGTGTATGAGTGTGTGCGCGTGTGTGAGATTTTGTATTAGGACTGGCTCTTCTCTCAGACGGAAGGGTTAGGGAGCTGCTCTGTGCTGGTTCCTGACCCCTCCCGCACCCCCTTCAGTCAGTCACGCCTCCACATCGGCAGATTCTACCCCACCATACCCCAGCACAGCCCCTGCCCTGTTGAAGATCTGCGGACACTCATCGTTATGGAGGGACTGAATGTGCTCCAAGAGGAAGCCACTCTCCTGTGGATAGAGGCATGTTTTGTCAGTTGATTAAACTGAAACAAATTTTAAAAAATCCATCGAGATGTTCCAATGGATTGTAAAGCTGTCGGTCATGGATCTCTCTATTTATGTATTCTGCCAAAAGCATCTTCTCAGAAATAAAAATGGCTGACCTTGCGTGACATTGTGAGGTGCGTGTTATGTTCATGCATTTAGTCTGGTGCACATTTCATTGTGACACCTATCGGAACCGCATTTACCTCTATTAAAAGAACTGGGTGCCGTTCTAATCAAAATTAACGCTTGACTTTCAGCATGTGCTGAGATCAGGAAATTAATACACAATAACACTGATTAAAAGAGAATTAAGACTGGTATTTTGCACATCCTTTTGTAAATTATCTATCTATAATTATCACTGAGGGAGGAGTGGTGGTTACTGTGCATACACATGCCTGGTCAGTTCTTGGTGGTTTGGACTAGTTCAGTTGATCTAACTATTGCAGGTACATGTCATGGCTTATGCCTGTTTGTCGCATAGTCACCCAAAGAACTAAGAGGGAGTCCTGGAGAAGTCTTTGAAGGGTGTCACCTAGTAGCTTCAACCTTCAGTTATTAGAGATCAGAGGTTAGAACTGAAATGATTTCAGAAGAATTCATTGTCTACCGGTAAGTGGTAGCCTTTCCATTTACTTTGATGATTTGCAGTTATTTCTCGTTGAACACTAGATGGCGCTCTAAACATAAAAAAGGCCCTCTAAAGAAGGCAGCACAAGCTGAATGTTCGAAGTGAAAGCATGTGCCTAATATACCTAATTTGAGCTGTTAGAACACATTTTCAGACGTTGCTTATGTTTGTCGTTGGAGTGCTTTTGAGCCTCCGCAGTCTAGCGGGTGTTGAGTGAGGCGGCCTGGTTTCTGGTTGTTGTAGTTCAGTTTTTCGATCAGCTGTGAATGATGCTGATCTGGCGCGTTGAGGTCTGGGGGTCTGCCTGAGGTCGCTCGTGTCGGTTTACTCATCTCACCCGCCTCAACTTCCTTCCCATAATTCCCCCCGGTTCCTTCATTGGGGGCCAGGGGGTGAGGCTCTGACTCTGACTGGTGTGGTCAGCCCCTGGAACACTGAGGCGTCTTTCAGCCGGGGGGCCTCCGTGGGGTTCATGCGTAGCCTTCTGTCCGTGACGCAACACCCCAAACCTCAAAACCCCGGCGCACCTCAGACGCTGAACAGCATTCTTGGCAGAGCTGGTGAATGCGTGCCATTTCTGCGAGGGAGAGGGCTGACCAGGATGTACAAAGCCAGCTACTCGGCCCGACTTCGGGAGATAATGGGTGTTGCACAACCCGTTGTGGGTACTCCGGGCGGGGGAGTGTTGGGGGGGGGGAGCACGGTGCGTTTTGCTTGAGGCTTTCAGGGCGCTTGAATGAGACATTCATGGACCATGGGCCACGTTCCACAGTCAGGCTTATGCTAAACAAACACAGCCATTCCCAGAGAAAAAGCCCCCATTGACCAGGCTTCACAAGGAGCCGAGTGTGTATCGCTCGCCCCAGTGCCCTGAACGAAATCTGTCCGCCTTGTGTCACACACTTCGGAAGGCCCACTGCAGCTACAGTTCACCAGGCGCTGCAGAACTGGCCTCCAGGGGGCAGTCTTCACGGGGTTCCCCCCATTTGTTTAGATATCTTTACCCTCCAACAGTTATGTGCTTATCCTCAGATTGGGAGCTGACTGCTCTTCCCCTTGGAACGTGTTGATATGTTGAGGCAGTTTGTTAAGGAAGGCTTCATTTTTGCTGAAGCAGAGGTAGGTTTGCGCAGAGGCAGTCCTGGAATGTTGCTCTGAAATGAGGCGACCAAAAAAAAACGCCGCACACAAAGGATGTTGACTGGCTATCTCAAATGTCAGAGCGGGAGCATGTCTTGTTTTTCTGGACGCACGCACGGTTGTAACACCTCAAGGTATCGTTCCTCTTTTGCAAAGCCCGCCGCCCAGGCGAACTCGCGGCAAATGCCACGCTTAAGCGACAGGAGAGGATCTTTAAGGTCACAGCTGTCACCGAGGAGCCGCGGGCGTGGTGTGGGAGCAGAGGCACGTGATGCCGGGCCGGGGAGCGGCTCTGGACTGGATAACTGGAAGCTGTGACGAGAATAGAAAAAAAAACGCATGCCTGTCGAGCCTGGACCAGCGGAACCATGGGGTTAAACTAATATACAGGATGGGGCCGTCTATTTGCAACAACTTCAAGGGACAGACCCTCAGTCAGCCCACCGATCAAATGCCCTGTTTGGCTGTTACCATAATGGATGGTGTCTCAAACAGGACCTGGCAATGATATGGTGTATCTGTCCTACAGGCAGAACAGTGAGGCTCATGAGCACTATAATGTCCTCTGAGTATTATACGCCCCATTGCATAAGGTGTTGGATGGTGGGTTTATTTGCCTATTGCTTTCCTCTTAACAGACAATGCACACTTGTATGTGATTGGTGCAGACTGATCACATGGGGTGCTTGGACCAATCAAAGGAGAGTGTGCTTGGTGCCCGAGGAGAACGGCAATGCTGTCCTCACGAACATTTGAGATATGGACCTCTGTCAGTGCACATGCAGCTTTACATCATGGTGTGTGGGGGTTGGATTTGTATCTCTAGTCTGGGTTGGATGAGTCTTTTTGTGGGGGTAATCAGCACTTCACTGGCCCGATCGAAACCTTAAGTAACCGGCCAGGTCCGCCAGCCAAGACATTTAACCAGCGCGGCCTCTGCGGCTTAAATAAAGGAGCTTCTCTCTCGCTTGCATTGGCTCGCATGGTAATGAGGGGCAGACTTACCTCACAGGGTGCAGTGCCAAACCTCAGCTGTTTACAGCACCAGGCTGGAAACACTGGCCTCTTCATTCATTTACTAATAATTTGTGACTAATCTGTTAACACATGTGCTCCTAATGGTAGCCCGCTTGCTCCTGGTGGCAGACTGCATTCCCAATTTCTCCTTAATGCTTTCTTAATGCCGTGGTTACAAACAGAGTAAAGCAGCTTAATATATTGTTTTTCCCGTGATAAATAAACTAAAGCCATCGCTGCGGGCAAATGGGGCCTTGGAGGCGGGGCTTCAGCGAAAGAAATGACACTGTCACGGCCGCCCCCGCAGCCTTCTGGCCCGACTGCGCTCAAGGCGGGTCATAAAAAACGCATTTGTGCACAGACATTCTGTAAATATTTATTGACTCAGTTATTTCTTTGGCAGCTGCCCCAGGTTGGGGCAACATACAGCGCATTCGAGATCGCATCGCTGAATGTGAGCCGTAGTACTGTGTGCACGGTGTATGCTCCTGGTGTCGCTTCAGATGGAGCTGCTGCCTCACTGTGGATGAGGCGACTTTCTGATACACGGCCCTCCTTGGCCAACGCCGTCCCAGTGACGCACACACGAGGCTGGGAAGTCCCTCCAGACAGCCCAGGCCTCAGGGGCTTGGAACTATTCCCCTTAGCTTGTTAAGTTTGTCCCGACAGACCGTCTCATCTTACACTGGCCTGGGACCTGTGTGTGTGTGTGTGTGTGGGTGTGTGTGTGTGTGTGCGCGCACGTGTGGGTGTGTGTGTGTGATCCTACCAAGCTTGAATTCCTTCCCAGGGTCTGTGGTCTGCTGCTTCATTTAAAAAAGGGAAAAACTAAAAAAAAAAATCCCATGATTCATCTTTGTTGTCTACTCCTCCAGAGCCCTCTGAACCTTTTGACCAGCTGTCTGATGACATTTTGACACCTACGGGAACCAGGAGCAAGGGGACGCAGACAGCGGGTCAGCAATTAGAGGTTTTCCCAGCAAGCGTCTCCCGCCTCGCTCCTCTCTGAGGCTTGACTGACAAAGTTCCTCCTCTCGGTCTCCTCCCGGCTGTCTCTGTGTGGAGGGAGGCTTGCAGCTTGGTGCCAAAATGTGGAAAAACCTCTCAAAGTGAAGCAGTGTGTGTGTGTGTGTGTTTGTGCGGAAGTTGCTGAGGCGGAGCGTGACTGATTTCTCGTTGAGAGCGCAGTGAAGACTGGAGTCGCAGGCAGTCGGAGGCACGGCCTGCCCTCCACAGCCGTGTGCAGCTCCCTGCCTTGTGTCACTTCCTGCTCTGTCCTGACTCAGCCTGGTGTACCGCATGCCTGGCTACCCATGACCTGGGAATTAGACAGACCGCTAGCGCGCACTCCCGATCCTGCGGATGCACTGCGTTGAGGTTTCAAAGAGATGCCTTGCAGTTAACAGCTGATTTCCACCTGGAATAATAAATGATTCAGCTCCCTATTGGAAAAAATGGCTTCCAGACCAGTGAAACTATTAAGATCTCTCAAAACAGGCTAGGGAACACAGCAAAGGTCGCAGGTGGGCAATGGTGTCCGTCCCTGAGAGGAAAGTCCAGATCTCAGCCTTTGAAGGGCTGGTCACACCTCTTGCAGTACCATATCCGGCCAGCTGGGGTCAGTTTCCACTTTCACAGTGTTGCAACAGAGGGGCAGAAACCCCTCTCCACGAGACCCAAAGCTCCTGGAGTAGCGATCTCTATTCAGGGAGGGAGAACGGGTGGGGTGAGCTGCATAGAGGCTGCCAGGTTTAGATTATGGGCACGGGCGTGTTTGATGCTAGTGTTAGAGAGGTACCAGATTCTCGCTGAGCTCCACCGGAATCCCCCAGCACTCTCTGCTGCGAATGTGCCTCCTCCATCCACATTTGGACCACGTTCCAGATTGGAGTGTCACGCACAAGCCAGAGGCAGAATCTATTACGCTACCCATTTTGAAGTGCCTACGCTTCCGGCAAGATCGGAAATTCCGGGATGTTATTGGTTTGTGTGAGCCCTTTTCAGTAAAGAAAAATTCCATTGATGAATGACTATAGCTCAGCTGCTTGCTTTTAGCAGTTCCACATATTCCAGGTACTTGGTTGTCCCTTTATAGCAAGGACTGCTTGCCACCTGTGTTGATGAATGTGCAGGTTTAATCTCTTCTGCGCAGCTCAGATGTTAGCATTGTAGCTGTTGTTGTTAACACTGAGACCTTTGGAGAAGGGACCACCCTCTCCCCCACCCATTTTTACGCGGAAACATTCCCTGAAGGTGAACTTGAGTAACAACACCCAGGATAGAGGGAGGAGGGGGACATGGCAGCCTTCCAGGGGTGTGTACGTCCTCACACAGACACACAAACACATGCACGCACGCAAATCCTTGCTCGTGATGATTCAGAGCAAGGTGTTTGTTTGTGTCTGCAAAGGAAATTGTTCACAGCCCAAGGAGCCAGAAATGGACTACATGGGTTTGTGTTTAGTCACGTTAACTTCCTCTATTTGCATTCAAGGTTTTTATCATACCAATGACCACCACTTGCTCCACAGATCTGTTCTGCTTTGAAATCTAATGAAATCAAATTGGTTTTCACTTCAGATAAACGTGATTTTAGCTGATTATATATTAGTTTACTAACATAAATATAAATATAAATATGAATGGACCCTGTGATTATTTTAAAAAATGTTCAGTGGTCAAAACTGATCATTGTGTATGTGCTTGGAACTTGAAATGTGTTTTACATTTTCACAGAAGAGAATTTCACAATGAGAAAATTTCAGAAAATGACACAAAGGAAAGGCCATTATAAAGCGCACACTCTATGCCCTTTTAAGGCAGATTTTGGCACATATATCCATCCAAACAGTTTACATTAGTTTTATTTTCCCATAGAGCAATCATCTAGGTGCATTGAGATTGCATGTGCTTCCATGGATACAGGCCTGTTTTGTGGTAACAGTGTGATCAGCAAGGCCCGTGGCCATGTCAGTTAGCCTGTTCTCTCCGGTCTCCGTGTTCTTTGATATCTTCCCTGTTCCTTCTGCCCACTTCACACCCATTGCTCTACAGCACCTGGAGCGTCTGTCTCTCCGAACTAAACAGAAAAAACAAGGCCCTTAAACCGGAAATCAAAGCCTTATGATGGGAAATAGTCAAGATTGCACATGGCTAGATGGACGCATAATTTGTGGTTCGATTTCTGAAAGTTGATTCTGTTTGCCTTTTTAAATCGAGAGTCTTATGAAATGTAGTCATCACAATTGTCAAGTGTTATATGTCATCATAGCTCTGTCACTTACTATATAAATGGGCTTTATATAGCCTATAGGCATAGGCAACGTGTTACCTGTCAGTTTTATCAATGCAAATGCATATGATTTAAAACATTCATGAGGCATACTTAATCACCCATCCCCTAGGAAACTAGATTTCACCTTTATACATTCCTCTATGCTGTACTTAAGAAAACCTAGCAGGCCACAATGACTTTGCATGCATTTGCAAAATTACACAATGAACTCCATTTATGACACTCACTCTTATAACTGCATATAGTGATAAGAAAAATGGACAGAATCATTCCTATACTAATGCATCTTAAATTCTCTGCTTTTTAAGTGGCACCAATCTGTTTATTATAATATTTTTGTCACACTAACATACAATGTGCTACCCAAATGAATGCACTGGTGTAGAACAGACAAAAAACATTAAGAATTTTACATTTTAATTTGAGTCTTGTGTTTGGCATCAGCTGAATACCACAGCACATAGTAGTTAAGATATTTTGAGAAAAAATTCTTGCGGTTTGTCCAAGTGCTTGGATAACAGTTGCCATGGCAGAAAAAACAAAGATCTCACCTTGTTGAGTCTTAAAGTAGGTAGAGCACCAAGACCGGCATTACAGTCGTACTTCTCCACATGGGTATACCAAATTAACATTATGTTTAGCATATATTATATGGTTGCGTTTATAGAGAATAACATTTAGGGCAAAATGCCATGTACACATAAGGCAAATGTTGGAAATTGGATGGAGATCTGAAAATGTATTTTTTAAGTCCCTGACATTTATTTCTTAGGTGAGAACTGCACCCGCCCTGAAGCTCCACACTGCATGCTGATTGGCTGAGACTCTGGTCGGGCTAGCCTCTAAAACACCTTGACAAAATGACCTTGGGAATTGAGAGCATAATTCAGAGTTGAAGAACATGTTTATGCACAAAAAAGACAATCATTTGCATCAAAGCTTGCGTTGCCACTGACATTAGCTTGCAGAAACCAGCAGCGAGTTAAAGGACAGTTTAAAGCAACAAATCCGGTGTTCAATGAGAAGGCGTGGACTGTTCTGATTGGGATTCGCAGTGGGATTTAGTGAACTTGTGAGAGACGCACATTCCTGAAACATTTTAACACCAGATAGTACCAGTAATAATTCATGTGCTTGACTTGACTGTGCACACACAAAACCAACGGAATTTCTTGGTCTGTGCTAACTATGCTGTAACCACAGACCAAGGGGAAATTGTATCCCAAAAAGCCTCTGGGGTTATTACACATAATTTCATGATAATTTCGAGTCAGGACAGCTAGAGTGAAATGGTCTTAGATATTATTTACCAGCAAATAACAATCACTGTTCGATTTGATCTGGATTTTTTCAAAATGTAATTTTAAATCAAACAAGTTTTTGAAACAGCGTTGTTTTGGAGTTAACGTTACTAAATAGGGGTGTTGGTCCCTGCCAAAACCAAAGTTCAAAAATCATGAAAAGTTTTCATTTTATTGCATAATAAAAAGTAATGTACAAATTAGATTAAAGAATAGACCCATGGTTACTGTGCTCCAGATACAGGATTCTTTATGCAGATAACACTGGTACCAGTTTGCAGTTTTGCAAATGGCTGTACATCAGTAATCTCCATTCGAAACAACTATTTTCCCCTTATCAAGTGGAAAAGGCCACAACACTGTGACCGGAGGTCCACATGTTTCAAGTAGAGGTGGACAACCCCGGCTTCAGAAATTAAAAGTCCTGCCACGTATTTGTTCCACCCATGCACTACACCAGCTGAATTTAATTAGCACAACTCTTCAGCCAAGTAGAGGAGCTAATTAGTGAAATCACCTTGTTTAGTGAATGGCTAGAACAAATACATGGTAGGACTTTTACTTTCTGAAGCCGGGGTGTCCAACTCTGCTTTCAAGTGAATGATTTCTTCTTTGAAATTGTGCTATTGTGAGCTTGCTGATATTTAGTGGTCAGCACTGAGGTCAGATCTCATTGCTTATCTGGCCTTTTGTCTTTCCCTCCCGGGGTTGCAGGGCAATCGGGGTAATCTGGGTAAAAGAATTTTAAAAAAACATAAAAGCATGTTCTTTTTTTTTTTCTTTAACATAGCGTAAGAAAATTGAAATGTCTGTGGCTGTGTGTGACTCACCGAGCAGCTACCACCCAGGATGGGCGTGCAGTTTGTCTCAGGTGTATCTGACTGCAGGGTGGAGGTTCAGCATACCGCTTTTGTAAATGGCGTCATCAGTCCACATCAGCTTCATGTGAAGGGGGAAAATGGCGCATCCAGGGTTAGGCTATGGGCATCGTCATATATTACCCCATATTATATATTGTGTAATATGTCATAACATAGAAATGCTAGGACCCCTGGACATAAAGCATTGTGGGCCATCCTAGTTGCCTGACATGCATCCTAGTTGCCTGTCATGCAATGGGCAGTGTACTTTCCCCATTTGGGGCTGGCAAAAACCCCACACATTAAGGTCTGGGTTAGGAGTAGGGACAGGGAGCTCATCATAATTATAACGTAGACATAAGCAGTACAGGCATTAGCCTGTGGCTTGTGGCCTACATCCTTAGCCCCAGCTATGTGCCTCAACCCCACCTCAGAGCCAAGCTCCTCTGGTTTGTCTGTTAGTTCAAATTGACAGGTAGCAGGAAATGACGCCATGTCTGGAATTCTCTGTCCAGTAGGGAAATTAGAAATGACAGGGCCAATACTCAACGAGAGCTGTCCATGATGTTGTTTAAGGTGTCTTGGCTAAAAAAAAAACACGTTTGAAACATTTTCACTATTCATCATCTTTTTTTCATGTATCATTGTACGACTTAATATTTTCAGAAATGTGACAAGGGAGTGATTCAAACAAGACCTCCTCTTTTATGTCCTGAGGACATTTAGCTCGTAGCCAAATAAACTGCTAAAAAAAAGAGCGGGCGGATCGAAATCTTTCGCTACGTGCTGAGATGTTCGAAACGCTTCTCCGGTTGTGTGCTTGGCCGGCAGCGAGAGCGAGAAAGCGGGCGCACGGAGTCCGACCGCACGTCAACGCCGTCGCTCCCGGGACGGGCGCTGATTGCAGCGCGGGTAATCGCCCGCAGCTCTGCGTGCTGCAGGAGCGCTTGGCAACCGCCGCCGCACCCGGGGAGGAAGCGAGCCTCTTCCAGGCGCGCTCGTTCCCGAGCCAGAGGAGGCGGGGGCGAGGGTGGAGGACAGGAAGCCGCGCTTAAGCACGCACACGTGAGTGGGTGTGTGCGTGCCTGTGTTCAAATACGCACACCCACACACACACACACACAAAAAACACGCGGGGTGGAAAACGCAGCTACATGTCGGATAGGACTGCATGTGTCTTTGATTGAGATGGACAACTGGCTGTGAAACTGAGGAATCAAAAGTGATCCGAATGGTTTGAGGTTTTAGACTATGCTGTTGCATGTTTAAACAAAATACATAATAACACTATGACCTGAAATGGTTGAGCAAATGAACACCCTTACAAATGTAGTAATGAAAAATGTAAAATGTACCCCACTGAAGTTGCCTGCTACCATGAAAGATTCAAAATAATACCATGAATGTAAATATCCATCCATTTTTATTTTACTTTATTTTATTTATTACAAATTTTAAAATTGGACAAAGAAGGTATAATGTTAGCAATGGACTGAAAACAATATTTCACCCCAAGAGCAAAAACACATCAGATAATCAAATGGCAAAAATCCAGCATCACCACTGTACCAAAAACTCCCCATAAAGCCCTCAGCAATTCTGCCAAAATTCATGAAATTTAATAACGTCATTTAGTTTTACAGCAGCTACTTTCATTATGTACAAATACCACAAACCCTTGGGGCCGTGGTGGCCATGTTGTTTTATTTCATTTTTCTTCTCAAAACTTTGGCTAGGGGGATTGTTCAGATGTAGCACATTACAAATTCAATGCAAATCCAGTAAAAACTGAAATGAGCTGAAACCCTTCCAGGCATTACACACATACAGTAATATAGTATGGCAGTCTTTTTTTCCAAACCTTTTATTTAAACTTATTTTTTCAATCTTTGAAGCATTTCAGTTCTTCTTTTTCCTTATTGTAAATGAGCGAAACAGTTTTGCCAATGGTCTGGAAAATTGGACTGCCCAAAGCAGGGTATCCCAAAACCCCATTTTCACTCAGGGGACACATCCTCTCACACCCCATGCAATTGGGGAGAAAATTAGTGGGCTTGACGTTTGGCACTTAGGTTTCATATTTGTCATCTGAGGATGGAGGGAGGGGAGTCCTTTGCTAAGCTCTACAAATGAGAACAGAGGCTCTGTTTACTGAACAGATATTCAGCTTGGTGTGTCTACCACTGAAAATTGCATCTATCCCATTGGTAGAGCTGTAAGTGCTCTGATTTGCCGTATTGTTCTAATTATTCACGAAAGGGTATGGCCAAAGTCAGTCTATAACTATCACAGTGACAGCAGTGAGACCTCCTATAATCAGCAGGAAGCTCCAGGACACAGATGCGTGAAGCTGTTCAGTAAATGCATGGGTATATGTGGCAAGAGAACCTCAACCAAGATGTGTGATAAGACAATGCATTTCCGAATTCCTTCTTCCTGCTTGCAGGGTCCGCCCCTTTAAGCTGTCAGTTTATTTGAATGTCAAATCGAAGCATGTGGTTAGAGAGAATTATTACTCAGCCACGAATAAACGTCACCAACCAATGGTGGTATCAGCAGCAAAGACAAGAGATTTAGTAAGAAAGCTTGGAACGCAAAACTTTATTAGTATTGTGAAAAATTGTTTAATGAGAAAAGAATCACTTAAAAAAACATCTTTCCACATTTCTTGCAGCAATGTTAACATGGGGGTACATGTGGCATAAAAGCTAACATTGTTATCCTCCCTGTATCTAATGTCAGAGCTTCACTGGAGAACACACCTGATACAACTCCATTAAAAAGCTATTTGGTAGTCTTCCCAAAAACATAAGAGACAAAACGCTGGGAAGTATTTAACACATAAAGTTGATACAACATGCTTCACGTCTGTTACTACGCCATTCTATAGGCCAAGTGGGATCTTGCTGCAAACCCATGAGCTGCTTATACAAATTGACAAATACGAATTCAGTGATGACACCAAGCAGCAACTTATAGACAATTTAGATACCCATGACTGCGCCAGTGAGAACAATGTAACAGGAAATCAATGCATGCAAACTTTCTTAAAGACAGATCCATCCCGCAGGTTTAACAGTGCTAACATGTAACGATTGAATATAGCTAAAAAAAAAAAAAGAAAAATGAAAAAAATCCACATAACCAAAGCAAAATGAGACAAAACAACCCCAAAACAATTCCAGAAGGTACCGCGTGGAAACGAGGTTAACAGAATTGTCACACGCATAGTGTCCCGATCCACCAGGGGACACCCTGTCCTATTAAAGCACCTAGGATTAATGGATTAATAAATTAGGTGGTCTGAACTGCCCTGCAGTTGCATTGTATTTGCTGAGTCATTTTTTTCCTGAAACCAAATTTTAAAGTACAGTAAATGTGTGAGATATCCCCTTTGATGAATAAGTTGGGCATAAATCGGTAGTGTTTCAATGCTAAACATGGTCAAACTAAAATCATATGGTTTATGCAGCATGTCTTATGAGCTGGCTAAAAGAATTCTACATTCTGCAACAGCCTTCTAAGCCTTCTAATCCCTTTCCAAAGCCTTTCAAAAAACTGCCCTTAACATCAAGGTCATTCATTATAGATTCTTACTCTCCTGCCAACTAAAGTGGTTTTCCAGACATGCTAAAATCATTAGCGATCGCAGCCAGCCTGCTCTTTAAACAGTGAAAATTCACTGTCACATTTGTGCATCTCCTTTACACATGCCATACTTACACAATCCTTGCATCCTGGCAACATTTTATCATGTTTCTGCCCTACCAACATAACTAGTTCCCAAGCTAAACTGAGAGCATATAAAATACATCCATAGGAAAAAAAATGATCAAATGAGTTAACATGTCAGCATATTTTAAAGGGTACACAGGGGCAAGAACAGCTAACCAACAGCCCTACCTAGACAGCAGGTCCAAATTATTCATTCATAGTATGAGGAAAGGTCTTCTTTGGTAATGGACAT
This sequence comes from Megalops cyprinoides, assembly GCF_013368585.1. Taxonomy (NCBI): domain Eukaryota; kingdom Metazoa; phylum Chordata; class Actinopteri; order Elopiformes; family Megalopidae; genus Megalops; species Megalops cyprinoides. Next base: position 28,457,415 of record NC_050597.1, on the reverse strand, counting down.
GTTCAAGGACAAATTTCTTTAAACAAGAATGACAATGTACTGCAACTTGAACCATAACATTTTTTGGAATACTCAGTAGCTGTTGTATTGGTTTTTTTTTTGCAAACTCATTTTTTTCCTTTGCTGTCCAGCAACAAACCTCATAGCTCCTTGGCGCAACCCTGGTTTCAATAAATACAAAATGTTTATTTTTGGTCGAAGCAGATATTTTCAGAGGTGGGCGCGTGTTGTTTCAAGCGGATTCTTTGTTGCTCTCATGGTCTGCTGTCCAGGCTGGGCGGGGGCCGCGAGGGAGGGGGGCCGGGGGGTCCAGGCGGTGCACGGGCAGGGGGCGGTCCAGGGGGCGGCCGGCTCAGGGAGGTTCCGTTGGAGTGCGGGGTTGTGGGCCGGGTCAGGGGCTCATGGTCCGATGGGGGTGGGGGGCTGTGGGCGCGCGGGGTGGCCCTGGCAGCCTCCTCCTTCACCCTGGTGAAGTTGATACAGCGACCCTGTCGGGGGGAGAAGAGAAAGCGGCACATGAGGGGTTAAAACCAGGACAAGATCATCAAGGGGGGCAAACTCTGACACGGAGAACAAGGGGAAAAACAAGAAAATCGCTCCCTGGCTGTGACTGTCACTCCGTCTGTCATGCCCCTGCCCCCCCACCACCCCCCCAATCCCCCAACTGGTCCCTCCGATCGCCCCCGCAATAAAAGCCCAGGAGATGCACCCAAAAGGGGACAGCCCCCTCAGACACCCCGCTCCTCAGCTGTCACCGCGATTTTGTCCACAGAAGTCGCCGGGGACACGCCGGCGCGCCGCGGCGGGCGCAGTGGTTTAAGGTGGCGACAGAACCGGCCCTTCCTGCAGTTGCGCTTGCTCTGAACCCTCCCAGAGACGTTTCCGCGCGGGGCTGTTCGTCACTGTCAGCACGAGTGAACTTTCCGGGGTGACTGTCAAAGCCTGTCACCGGGGCTCCGACTCCGGGACCCGCCCCAACAAAAGCACCACAAACCTCGCTTTACGCGCCATTAGGTGTGAAAAATACAACTCTCACCTCACACAAAGGAGCGAGGAGGGGGGGCATCTACTTTTGTTACAACAGCAAAAAAAAACTGATTTTTGGTTTTATTGAATTTGTTAGCTTTAAAACTCATTGATCCCTTCATCTGCAACACCCCCCCCCGACCCAAAACAGAACAAAAACAAGCATAAAAAAATAATAAAAGGGTAAAACAGGATGTGGGGGGGGGGGGGGGGGTACACTATGAATTTGTAATGACGTTAATTACAACGACACAAAACAAAACAAATTCACAAAGGAGTAGCAGATACTCTGCAGCAGCAATAGGGATGGCTGCCAAAAACAAATGTTTGCCAAATCAAGCTTTATGATTTGAATGCTGCCAAGTACGCAGCATTGTAGGTACTGCTGTGAAATTTTTGACAATACATTCAGTCACTTAGCTTAGCATTTATTACATTGTTTTCTTATTACAAAACTAAAAGTGTATGCCTGACCATTAGGGTGGATTAGTCATCATTCCCTTTGAATCCTTTCGAGAGTAGATTCTCATCACAAATAGGCCAAACTACCAGAACCGCACACGCCCCGGCAGAGCTTACAAACATTTGGCAGAAACACAAAACAAAAGCAAGAAAGCACATTGGCCAGAAGATCTGTAGCCCGGGACAATAAGGCAAATATGCTTAACGCTGCGCTGGCCGTGTTGGCCGGGTTCCTTTTAAATACGGCAAGCGTAACAAAAAGCACAGCGCTAACAAATGTGAGCGAGAGCTCCGCAATCAAGGGAGAGCATCTCTACATCCATTTGAATTACTTTCACTTGAGTTGGAGTGAGAGGGGCCGTCGGGGGTGGGGAGTCGGGGGGGGCTGCCAGTTCCTGCCACGCGGTTTGATTACTTGTCAGACAAGCAGATGGAGAGTTTAAAGGCCACGAGCCTCATTGTGACCGAGGGGGGGGGGTGGTCCCCCCTTTTGTCCCCCCTTCGTTTATGGGTCTGAATCGAGGGCCAGGGGAGCAGTGGCCTCGTTTTCCTCCTCGCGGAGTCCAGGGGAGACCTCTCTGCTGCTTGTCCTCAAACGGGACCTGACCAAATGGGACCGGAGATAAAGAGCATGCGCTGTCTCCGTTTTCACCGACGGGGTTCAATCCAGAGCGGGGCACACCTCCTTCGCTGTCCCGCCCCGTCACCGTCAAAAGCCATGAGAGGCGACAGTGGCCGAGCTGTCAGGTCACATGCGTCCCTCTCTCCGGCTGTCCTACCGTGACGGCCGGGACCATCTTAGTCTCCAGTTTAGCTGAGCAAAGCTAAGAGAGTGGCCGGGAGTTTGCCCTGTGTATTAACAAGGTAATAACGCGAGAGGCCCGTCACCACAGGTCACTGGGATAGACCGCACAAGCAGCTTCCTCCGCTCATCCTGGCAGGTTCACCTACAGCACCCTCACATGTTATTCCATGATCCAGTCCCGCAGCTAAATTTCTGAGCTTAAGCGTCACATTCAGGGTGGAAGAGATGGAATCTGAACCAAAAGCCTTTGTACTCCTGCTGCTACAACCTCAGCGTGCCATAATTGCGGAACCTCTGAAGCCTCATTCGCCTGTAGCAGGGTACCATGTGTGCCTTACGAGGATAACAGCATGTTGTAGGAGGATAAGGAGCTGGGCGCTTCACACAAAGGCTGAAGGTTCATTCCTGATGTGAGGAAATGTGGTTGTACCTATCAGCAAAGTGCTTAACCTGCACAGCTTCAGTAATCATTGAAATGTAGAAACGAAAGGCTTGAAAATGTAATTTCAAAGTTTATTGTTAAAGTTATAAAGCAGCTCTGGAGAAGGACGTCTGCTAAGAGAATGTATAATTTAGAAATATGTTATCAGAGAGGACCTCTATATCCCTTTTACAGCCCCATCCAGCCACCCAACCTGGTGGGTCAATTACCCAGAATCCCCCTCTGTGGTCTCAAACCGGTCACAGACTGGTGTAATGGCTTGCTGCCGGCTGGGGCCAATCCAGAGCGGTTAAGGCACCATATGGAATGAGTTTTTTTTTTACCCTTCTCTCCCCCCTCTCCTCCACCCACATGCATGTGGTATTCATGAGGCTCCTATTCTCATTCGGGCCATATGTTCATCCTTGCACGGGGGCTGTTGTTGTACTGCTTGCCAAATTGTTCTTTTCGCTGCACACGACCGCTGAGACGACCTGGCCAAGACCCCCCCCCACCCCCCCACCCCCCCTGCGACCTGACTTTGCCAAATCAATCACAGCACCCACCCCCCATCTCTGCCACAATGGCCCATCACAATAAAAGGTGGGCCCCCGGCTGTAAATGGTTTTGTGTCATTTTGGAGGGGGGGGGGGGCGCTCCCTGCTTAATCAGGTATTAAATCAGACCACCAAGCACTGCTCACCACCCCGCCCCCTTATCCCAAACCACACAATCCCAAAAAAATGAAAACAACTGGAAAAAATCCAAAACATACCATTCATCTGGACTTTGTAAATTATGCATAAGAGAATCCCTGGTAACCAGAACGAGTTTTCTGGGAAACGGTTCCAACATTCCGTTATGTCATCGGGAGAAAAAAAAAATTCCAACCAAACGAATACACACACTTGAAAATACATTTCAAGGTTCTTCTGTCCTTAAAGGAAAAAAAGGAGATGGTCGTTAAAAGAGATCGCATGCATACCCCGGGAAGTGAAAGGCTTTCACCAGAGTGGTTTCAATGTCCTGGTAAACAGCAGACAAAAAGGAGACAAAGAAAGGCTTCACCAGGGCCCTTTTCTTTGCCAACAATTACAACCACGGCTGTAAAACCAACCTGCCACTGCTGCTTCACAATGTGTTTGATGTGGCCTTTGGGTAAAGAGTTTGACCCTGGCTGTTGCCTCCGCTGTATGCTACCCCCTGCGCCCTGCTTCCAAATGTCGTGCGTTTAGCGTCAGGCTGCAGCGAATGCCAGGTTGGAAGCCTCGGATTTAACAGTAAGAGTTTGGGCTGTGAAATCTAAACTGGAGCGGAGTGTGTAGGAGGAAAGCTGTCTTTTTTTCCACAGGGCCGAGAGGGCCGGAGGAGCAGCGTGAGTCACTGCGCTCGGCCCGGGCGGCCCAAACGAGGAAAACAGCCGTGCATGTAATGACACCCTGTAGGGTTGTGCTTCAGCGCTGCACTCCGCCACACACTGCACCGCGCTCCCTCTGACCAAACACAGCGGCCCTGAGTGCAGGAACCAGAACCAGGGAGGGAGGGGGGGGACGGGGGGGGACGGGGGGGGGGGAGGAGAGGGGGAGAGAGGGGGAGAGAGGAGAGGGGGAGTGAGAGAGAGAGAGAGAGAGAGAGAAGAGAGAAGGGAAAGGGAGGGACAGAGGGGAGGGAGGCAGCAAAAGAGGAAGAGAGAGGGAGGAAGAGTGAGGGCTATAAAGGGTGAAAGGGAGAGGAGGAGAGAGGGAAAGCAAGAAGGAGAGAGGGAGGGAGACAGAGAGAGAGATGATAAAAGAGAGACAGAAGGGGGGAGAGGGAGGGGGTAGAGGATGAGAGGGAGGGGAAAAAGAGAGAGAAAGAGAGAAGGGAACGAGATAGAGATGGAGAGAGAGGGCGAGACTGGGGCATAAAGGGGGGGGGGGGGGGGAAGAGGGAGAGAAGCAGAGACAGAGACAGTGGAAGAGAGAAAGAGCATGAGGAGAAGCCAGGGAAGAGTATTTTTGAACACACCAGACACTTAAATCACACTAACTTGTTGTGTGCCTCTTTACCCTGGTACGTTGTTTACAAACAACTTTCCCCCCGCCCTCAAAAATACTCATATCAGTTCTGAGTTCCAATCAGATGTGTGTGTGAAATAACTAGGTAAACTATGGCAATGTTTTCAGAGATTATCCCTTTGCATACTTGTACTCTGTCATTACACAGGAAAGGACAGCAGTGATAATGGCCTGTGAACAAGCTGCAAGCTGGGATCAATCTACAGAGAGCAGACCGAGACGGTTTTTAAGCTATGCTCTGTGATGCTGTCGCCCTTGGCACTAAAGACAGAAGTCGCCCATAAGAACTGACCCAGGACCAGATTTCCCATCACAATTAAACATTGTAAGTGAAACAAAAAAACTGGTCCCAGATCAGCACTTATGGGCAACTTCTGCCTGGAGCTGGCCCGGGCTCCGGTCTCTCAGGAAACAGGGAATGCTTTGTGTGTTGGCACGGGAGCCCCCTGCCGCCCCTGGCAACAGCAACCGCCAGCATTGTGCTGCAGGTGTGCATGGGACACAGGGGAACACAGGCGCCCTGTGAACGCGAGGGGTCCCCCCGAAAAAAAAAAAAAAACCCTGCAGCTGTCTCCACCCCAACCCCGCCCCTTTACAAAGGCCTTATCGCCTCACAAGGGGCTTCCAAAGAGTGTCCCACAAATGCCGGGGCGTTGCCCCTCTCTCGCACAGCGACCCCTTTATGGGCCTGATGGCGGTATCAGATGGCCCTCTATGCGCCTGAAACGGAGTTATCGTGTGCGCATTAATGGTAGCATACTGTATGGCCTTCAGGCTGCGCCCCCGCTATGAATGACACCATTGAGGGCCTCGCAGATGTGTTGCCATGACGAGCACCATGGCCATAAAATAACTCTACGGCAGAAAGGATCAGCTATGCTGCGGACTGGCATGACCCTAAAGGGGGGGGGGGGGGGCGTGTTGGGGCGTTGGACACTCCCAAAAAACCGACACCAGGCATCCGACAAATGCAGGTGTATGAAGGTGCAGCACATGCAAATATGGGCAGGCCCCAAGGCGGTCCCTTCCCTTGATAAGGCAGAGACTTCGGAGTCTTGGATAACGCAACAAAAGTAAATATGACCTAATTCATCGGTTTTCCAATAAGAGGGTGCTTGCACATGTTACTCTGGGCTTTTCCACTGCAACTAGTAAGTAAATTACACGGAGGCAATAACGTTACACAGAAATGGGGAAATTTCCGCTTAATACAAACCATCGGGAACGTGAAGCTAAGTCATTTGACCTTTGACATCTGCGGATTATTTAAATTTCCCTAAGCCGATCAAAAGGTATAAAATGCCTAACTGAAAGCAAATGTGGTGCGGATATTCAGCAAGCGGAAAGTCTTGCAGTCTTGCAAGCCTTGCATCTGTGGAACTTCAACATAAGAATATGCATCTGATTTATGACAACTGTTGGCCTAATTATTTACAGTTCACAGCTTCAACTCCTTAACTTGCTCACTGTGGTTCTTTTAGCATCTCTCTTTAGTCTCAGGCTGGTGTTCCAATTGCAAGGGAAATTCAAATAACTTTTTTTTTTTTGCAAATAATGCACAGCTTCAATCAACACTTGGGGTTTGTCCTCCATGGCACCATTTTAATTTTCACGTCAATTTCCATCACCATCAGCTCCATACATAAATTTACGAACCAGATATGAACAAAACCAGATGCTCGCCTATATGCAGAAATATTTCCACAGCAACAGACATGCCCCTTCCTAGACTGCAGTAGAGGGTGCGTGGAGAATTTCCCTCTTGCTGCTGATTTCTGATTGGCTGGGAAGGCGCTCACCTGATCCCCGGGCTGCGGTCTCATGAGGGACACCTGGTCATACCCCCGGCGGAACAGGGCCCACAGCGCGTCCAGTTTCCCCTGCAGAGGAGAGGGGTAAATGTCAAAAGATGGAATATGCACCAATAAATACCAAATACAGAGCACTCCACTTTTATTAAATGCTGTAATACTATACAATACAAGTCTCAAACATTCCTAAACGCCACTTGTAAGGATCAAGTAATCAGTTTCAATCAATTTGGGCTCACTTTCAACATGTAATACATCGCCCAACGGATCACAATGGTGCATAATAAATGAAATTCCTTCTACAGATGAACAATTCCACCTTCTTGAGTCACATGATGGCCTTTATACTAATGAAAGAAATGTAGCTGAGAAAGTGGGCATTCTACAGCCTATGCTGTCTGAGATTCTGTGAAGAGCTAAGCTGCCACTTTGTGGAATCAAAGGCAACAGAGAGGGTACCACAGTGCAATGAATCACGAAGACACCCGAAAACATGAATCACCTGAATCTAATTGATTTTTATGCTTTTAAAAAGAATCAAGGAATCCAAACTTGCTGGTATGGAGTCGTCCACATATACATAAAAATTGACCCTATATTATACCCTAAAGTTACCAGTAGCACTTGACTTTTCAGCTCTGATACCATGCAATGAATTAAAAATATGTTGTATATTGTAAAATTAATATTTGATGATTTGATATTTAATATTCCTATTATTTCCAGGAATGGCAGCTGAGGAGAGGGGAGATGCACGCTGTGATGTCACAAAGGGTGGAGCTCTTTACCTGGATGGGCGTGTACCACCTCCTCTCCTGAGCCAGCCTGCGGGTGCCATGCTTCTTGGGTTTGGGCTCGTAGGGCTCGAACTCCTGCTCCGGCATCTTCACCACCGCATTCTTTGGCTTTTCCAGTTTTGCGCCCTCCTCTGTGGAGCCCTTACCACCCCAGCGTACCTGTGTGTAATGTTTAATATTAGTATGAGTTCTGTCTCCGCCCCTCTCAGCACCCCTGCCAATCACACGCCCCATGAAATGTCAAACCCCACCCCACACAAAGTGGCTATGATTAAATCAGGGCTGCTCAGCTTGGTCCCAGATGACTTCAATGCAGCAGGTTTTTTAGCTCTTTTCCAACCACTAAGCCCCTTAGATCTGGGATGGTAGGACAAATTAGCTCAAACAATGGGGCGATTTCATGAACTAAGTGGTTTAAGTGCACTGCTGTAACAAAAGCCTGCCAACACAGCAGCCATCCAGGACCAGGGTGGAGTGGCCCTGGATTACACCACGCCCAACCACTTAACGTGAAAGATACATTAACAGATCAAAAAATGGCTTATCTCAAATTACAGACAAATCCACTCTGGGCACAGATGTGCTTTTTGTGTTCATGTGATATCAGAATGGTACAGATGAGATAAATAGCTGACATGACTTGAGGTTGTATAAAAACGGCCAGGGTTTTAACTTGATCTATCCACTGGCAAAAAGATCCTAGGGGTGTAGACCTCTGTTGTCTAATATACACATGCAGTTGATCAGACCGTACCCAGTTGCTTCTCTTTATGATGCTTCATTAATTGCACAGAAACTTAGCATCTCCGCTCTCAAAGTGGTAATGTACACTTGCACCAAAGTGCGGACATCAATATGCACACTTGACTACTGGTGAGTTTGGACAGTATACATATATCGTTATACTGACGCACACACATTCATTGACCATACACACACACACACATACACACACACACACACACACACACACAATGTTTAAAATTGACAATACCTCCATCCTTTTAATGCCCCCCACGCCACGTCCTCCATAGTATGACGCGTCCACGGTGGGCCACTTCTTTTTCGGCATCCCATCCTCGTCATCCGACTCCTGAGCAGGGAGGACACCCAGTCAATGCTCACCGTCCTCCGACAGCGAGAGACGGTCACCACCGACTGACACTGTGGCTAGACCTGAGGCCTCCGTGATTCACCCCAACCCAACCTTATCAGGCCTGGGACACACTCTGAACCAGCTTAGTCTTATCCTTAATATGAACACCATTGTTACAGTGAACGAACAACCAGACCAGTGAATCGGCGTCTGTTGTGAAGGCCTCTGAGGGGGACAGACCTCGCCGAGATGGTCCAGAGTGGGAAATCTGACGTGCACAATTGAAGCAACCGCACAAAAAAAACTCCAAAACGGATAATTGCAGTTATGCATTCACGAGGCCGGCCATAATGTTATTCGCCGCTGTGGCGACTCAATGAAGCAGGCGAGAGGGGGACCTCAGGCCCATTCAGAGCCGGCGAGGCTTTCAAAGAGGCCGGACTGTGAGCCCACTGTTTCCACACGCAGATGTACCATCTAAAAGGACGCTACAAAGCTCTTTTATTTGAAATCAGGCGCGATGGCTGGTCGCCTTTAACCTCCAGGAACAAAGCAAACACAAGAGGACCATTATGAGACTTTTCTATAAAAAAAACCCCACTGAATTCTACTGATGGGCCATCTAGATGTTCAACTCTTTCAATGTGGGTATTTGAGTGGGGATGAATGCCTTTTGGCTCTAGGTTTATGTGCTGTTCCTGGATATTTAAAGTATGGTATCTAGGAACATTGAAGGCTTTTGATTCAGTTATGTAGCCAGGATTAAAACATGCATGACTGCTTATATCTGTTAACTGATATATCCACAAACTGAGGTGGGGAAAAGATTCATATTTCTTCTGTAAATTGCCCTGGGTCATGCTCAGATAGACCTCTGTGGCGGATACAGGGGTTGGTCAAGGCCCTGTTGGATTTACACTTTGAAGCCTGTAATGAAGGCCAGATGAGATCACAGAGAGAGGGGGAGGGGCACTTACTGGCTCTGGGGGAGGGGGCGGAGGTGGCTCTTTGATCACCTAAAAACACAGTAAAAACACAGAGAACTGCTCAAATGCATGTTATGGACACGTAGGCGAGCAGAGCATGCACTAATATACGGGTAGCGTTTGATGTTGCCGAACACTTCCTCTGTGTAATCTGCGCTAGCGCCGAACGCACGGAGGAAGGATCGACTGAACACACAGAGAGAGTGACTCAACACATGGAACAGCAGTGCAACAGAGACATACGAGTTCCCCTTCATTCACTGACTGTACCAACGCGCAGCTGTTATTCAGATCTGAAAAATGGCTTTACTGTAGAGTGACACACAGCAGCAGGCAGAGGTGCAGGCCGAGGGCGGACGCAGAACTCACCACAGTGCAACACAGTGGCCAAAACCACCACATCAACAGCAGGGCCAGCAACAGGAAGAGGATCAGCAGCGTGATCAGGAGAATCGTGCCGTCAAACTGCGGGAGGGAGGGATGGCACCGGAAAATCACATTCAAATTCAAATTCCAATGGAGCTTTATTGGCATGACAAATGAAATTGTGTTGCATAATAAAGAAGTTACAAACATAAAAAATAATGTTTACAGTATAAACTATAATTACAGTATAGTATAGTATAAATTATATATATAATATATAATATATACCGCAGTGTGATAAATCTATATGGTTGCAGGACTACAAATCCCATGAGACACAGAGAGAGCAGAGAAGAAGATCAGAGGAATAGTTAGGGAAGTGGAAATAAAGTAAAATAAAAAAGTAAGCTTTATCAAATGCATTTTGTATTTTGTATTGTGTTGGGTATTCTTTTCTGCCTTGTGGGGGGTGGGGGGTGGGGGGGTTAGCTGTTAGAAATGCAACCAAAGGGAAAGGTGGGGTTTTACAGGACTTTGGGATAAGTTAGACAGGCAAGTTCAGAAGCCCCTCCATTTGGATCAAGGTGGAAGTGAGAAGACGAACTTACTCTAGAGAGAAGGGCCCCACTGATGAAACGGGGGACAGAGGAGACCCTAGAGACAACGCAGCAGCCAAGGAAGAGGAAAAAGGGAAGGGGAGGGGGGAGAACGAGACAGAGGAGGAAGAGGGGGGACCAAACAGGAAAAAGAAGGAAGAGGATACGGGGACCAAACAGGAAAGAGAAGGAAGAAGATACGGGGACCAAACAGGAAAGAGAAGGAAGAAGATATGGGGACCAAACAGGAAAGAGAAGGAAGAAGATATGGGGACCAAACAGGAAAGAGAAGGAAGAAGATATGGGGACCAAAAAGGAAAAAGAAAGAAGAAGATATGGGGACCAAACAGGAAAGAGAAGGAAGAAGATATGGGGACCAAACAGGAAAGAGAAGGAAGAAGATATGAGGACCAAACAGGAAAGAGAGAAGAGAAACATTTCAGGCATCATTATTTTGAAACAGAAGTCCAGGAGAGACCCCTGCACTGAGACTGACGTAGTCAGTCCGACACATCTTCCGCTCACGCCTTCTCCCTGCAGATAGCAGGCCATACTCACACATTCCGTGGTCGTGATGTGCACAGAGCTGGTGATGAAGGACAGCCCCTCATTCATGCTGACCTGAAGATAGACGACCCTAAAACATGAACAGAGACATGACGTGAATTAACTTCACAGAGCTGAACTCCTCTTCAATGTCTACTACAGATACATGGGAATAACTGTATGACCTGTATGACATGAACAAGGATGGCTTGTGTGCATGGAATCATCAGAGAACATCCATCTGGTAAATCAACAGCATGCAAAAGAAGTCCATGGCTACTGCATGGCTTTACACAGAATAAAACTGAAAAATGCTGAAGACATGGTACAAATGAAACATGAAATGGCCCATTAAGCAGCATTTGTTTCAGCTTGACTTCCCTCACACTTGAGTTGTTGTCAATGTTAACTTTGACTTTAACCTACGTGTTCAGCTCAATGTACACTAAGGGATAGTCAAACATGGGTCAGGATTGCAAATGGGCACAAATTTAAAAAAAAAAATCTAAAATGGAGGTTTTGAAAAGTTTCCCAAATTGGAAAAATAGTAAGACACAGTAAAGTAGCGTTACTGATGCCCATAATTATATGCCTGATTTCAAATTCACCGCATTCTTTTGAGGGTGATGGGAACGGTCAGTGGAGAGTGGAATGAGTAGTAGGTTCTAAGGACGCATTGAAAATGTGGGTCTTATCTGGTCTGGCGCGGAGCGTGGAATCTGGAATATGGAAAGTGGGATTCTGGGAGTGCGTTTTTCAGTGGACTGGCAAGCAGTCGCAGACAGAGAAAGAGTTATGATCAGAGGGAAAGATAGTGTGTGTGTGTGTGTGTGTGTGTGTGTGTATGTATTATGTGGCTGAATACATGTTCTGAATACACATGTTCTCTTATGACCAGATATTTGGCTTCTGCGTTCCTTCCATCCTCTGTCTAGGAGGTTCTCCTTGGTAACAGTGCTGTCTGCATTCCTATGCATTCCTATGGATGTACTGTTTTAGACCACACCCCTTTAAGAATGTTCATAATGAGCCAACGAATCAGAACACTTGTAGCTTCAAAAATGGCAGTGACAGAATGCTCAAAGAAATGTGTACTGAACATCAGAGAGATCTGCTGAATGTATGAAAAATCTGTGTCAATGTTACCAGCACATATTAGAGTAGGTCAAAGAGAGATAGTGACAGGGACACAAGAACGGACAGAGAAACAGGAAAGGAGAGAGGAGGAAGGACAGCTGGATCAAGAAAGGAAGACGCAACAAGGCACAAGAGAGGAAGACACACAGGGATCAAGAGAAAGGAATAGGGGCAGAGACAACCTGGAGGAACACAGGGGAGAGGGGGAAACGTATAGAGGTTGATGAGAGCCACTGCCATGGTGCCCGGTGAACAGCAGATGGGCCTCACTGTGGGCTCTCTAGGCTCTCCCTGCTGATTAATACAGGGGGAGTGAGCAGAGATGGGGCTGGAGACAGAGGGCTGCGGTCAAACTGGGGGGAAGAGAAGGAGGAGGAGGGGGTGGGGTGGAGAGAAGAGGGAGAGAGATGAGGTGAAGTTGAGGTTTTTAGCAGTGAGCACACAGAGGTTTGGGGTTGGGGGGGGGTGAAAAGAGAGAGCTGGTTGGGCAGGGTAGGGGGGGGGAGCTGAAGTTGGCAATGAGCATGAGTATGGTTAGGAGAGGCAGGGGGGTGGGTAAGGGATGAGAGGAGAGGAGGGGAGGTTGGGGGAGAGGGTGAGGAAAGGGGGGAGCAGGAATGGGGGGAGGGGAGGAGAGGAACGATCGGGCTTTCCTGTTTCGTTTCCCCGCTGCACCAGCCGTTCCTGAACCCTTTCAAACGGCCTGCCGGTGATTTGCACGACAACAAGGAGGACAACGTGCCCCATCAGACACTCCCCAAACCCACCATCTGTCCACCCACTACCGCTAACAATACAGACACTGAACCTGGTACGCGCTGAAAAGGCTTGTGTGCTCTGATAGCATTCAACAGTCGTCACATTCCACCAGCTTTGACACAGAGCTCCAGCACTTACACATGTTGATTATACAAAGGCTCGCCATCAGGTACTTGTAATTGAACCCTGAAGTAAATGTGAAGTTGGACATACAGGACCAACTGCATACAAAGTAAACATGCCCTACAAGGCACTGCATTAAATATTTAGGGTGCCCAAAAGAAGACTTTCCCTGGGTCTTCCTCTCAAATGGTCCAACGCAATATGTCTTATGACGGGTGAAACCCTGAAATAATGGGTACTCAAAAAAGCTGCTATGGGAGGCCATGCACAAACTGTGACCCTCCTGCACCCCATCATGCTTTGCAGTCAGCGACACGGGCATCCTGAACGCCCTCCGGCAGGAGGTGAGGCGCGCGGAGATCAGGAGCCGTGGTGACAGAGCGATCGTGTCCGCCATCAATCAGTGGACTGCCGCACTTTCCGAGCGCCCATTCTGGAAGCTTCTCAGTCACTTCGTGTTTGCGTGACAGCACTTGTGACTTCATCACACGAGAAACGTCTCTCTGACACAAAATAAATAAATAAAATCCCTGACTGACCGGTGGGGACTGATGGTTTCAAGGGGGGCATTTCTGAGAATGCAAAGCATGATGGGATGCTGGGGGGTTTGTGTGTGGACCCTGTAGCAGCTCGGTGACATCACACTCTCTAATGTAGACAATATTACCCATAATACCTGGTTTTCATCCCTTCTTTCAAGAGCCTCGGAAAGGGGCAACCCATGTACTTCTCTGGAAAATGACTGCTATTATTTTAGAAGTAAACACTTCAGAATTATTTTTACTGTTTCCTGGAAAAATTCAGTAAGTTTTAAAACATGAAACTCCGGTGAAAATGCTCAGCTGGCTGTACCAAGCTGCACCAAGCAGCCTGTCTCACATAGCACATGCTTGTAATGTCCGATGAAACATTCTTCCTGGGGGTCAGTTTCCTCTTCGCAGACCCCTGGGTATACTTTAAACGGACATCTGAAGACAGAACGCCATAATTATGTCCATGTGTTAATTAGTACTGAAGGGTTACAAATGGGAAAACAAAACAGTGCTAGTTCCTATTACGTGGCACCTCTTCAAAATTATGCCTGCAAATACAAGGATGAAACAGATGGTCCTGCATTGGCAATGAGCACGGAGCTGGATATGACAATTTCATATACCATGGTTAAAAAACGCAGAGGGGAGCAGATCTACCATAGGACAGAACTGAGTTTGCGCGGTGACAACACGTGAGCAAAGTGCGCCCCCCACCAACCCCCCCCCCCCCCCCCCCCCCCATGGCCACTTACTCCACACATGATCATGTCATTATTTGCATGAGGCAATCTGGCCGACAGAGATCGGCTATTTTTCCTGAACCTCCAACTGACTCTGATCTGCGCGGTCCCCCTTGACCCCGATGGTTTGTCCCCTCCTCCGCTGACTGCCTCTGTTAAGTCACCCGCTTGGATCTCCCCCGGGCCCTGTCTCTTTCCATATGGCCAATAATCATGGCTATTACACTTGAATAAAGACTAAATATGGGGGCGCTCCTGACATGGCAGCTAAGAGGGGTACATTACCTAGAGAACAGGGGGTAAAGTAATCCACCAAACAGCACAGACAGGAGAGCACCTTGGTCTGTATGGACTCTCAGTATAGGGAGCAGCTAAATCTCATAGAAAAATGCTACTAAAATGCTATTTATAAATGCCAAAATGTACTGCATTATTTCAGGATGCATATATCAAAGTTTAAAAACATTTAAGTTCACCCACAATCCCCCAGTGGAAAAAATTGGACAATCTTTAACTGGGCCCTTAAACATATTGAGGACATCAGGGGACTGTTGGGACAGCCAGGGAAACAAGGACAACTGGGGCCACACACTTTACCAAAAACAAAGGAAATAGGGGAACAATTATGTATGTATTTAGAGTGAGAAAGCAGACAGAGAAGGGGAAACCCAACACAGTCATGAGAGCTGATTTCACTTTTTAAACCTGAGCCACCCAGGGGCCAGTTCTCTGTCTGAGAGACCCGGAAAAGGCCTGTCAGGACCTTAAACACAATCAGTGACACTGTACACTATATTTTCCACAGAGCCCAACCTCAACCCTTCAGACAAACAGGCCTTCTGCAGCAGAGGCGAGGACAAAATAAGAAGCGGTTTGTGCAAAACAACTTATTCCGGTTGCCAAGGCGATGAGTCAGTTCCATCAATAGAAAAAGAAAAGCTCAAGCGATCCCCAGGAAATCGTTCTGACAAGAACAAGACAAATGAACTCCTCAAGGTGTCTGGAGCCGGTGGTGAAGATAATTATGCGTAGGGCTCCAGGGGGGGCGGGGAGCGAAATGGCTGGTGGGATTTCGCCAGTTTCCGAGCAAAAAAAAAAAAACAAAAAAACACACAAACCTGAAGACTCTCTTCAGGGTGGTGCTGGTGTGTCTGCAGAGTGATCGGGCCGCAGTTTATCGGCCTGGTCCTTGGGGGTGCAGAGACCCTGGCAGAGTAGATCTAATGGCTGCAGGCCCAGACACGAGGGCCTTCTCACACGGAACCTCTAACACAAGTCAAGACGATGTCGGCCCTCCTCTGTGAATGGCTAATTAAATTCCCGTCTTGGGCTTCCTTGCCGCACGAGGAGTGTCGTGCCGCGTTAGGGAGAAAACCCATGATTGATAAGAAGAATTTCAAATGACATTGGCCCTAATTTATCAAGGATTTTTGAGCCGTTTGGTTTCTGGCCTGTCAATATTGCTAGACGTACAGAAACAAAGGCAGGACTGAGTGAGGACTGAAACACTTACTTCCCAACTTCGTCTATGACTGGTGCGGGGCACAGCAGGTAGGTGTCTGCTATATCCGCAGGTTTCTCATCTAGAAAGAGAAACATTTACACTTTCAAAGAGCTTCCATTATGTACATGCAAATTGAAACTGCATAGGCCTTCCTCACTTGATGATGAGAACTGTGTAAACACCATGAATCATAAGTCATTTTACATTACATTAAACCAATGGGTTAACATAAAGCAGTGACTTCAACAAGCATATTAGAAACTTAACGACAAATGTGCAAAGCTACTCACTTATGGTGATGGTGTCATTGACTTTGAAGCTGCACAAGACCTGGTCAATATTTCTAGCGTGCAAAAACCCATTTCCTCTCACCACCACCTGAAATGACTCTGGAAACAAAGGATTCAAAACAATTAAGCCCTGGATTCAATGGTTCTTTGTGGTCTAAGTCCTTAACTTTGAATACCAAATTGAAGCAGATGTAGACTTTGTTACAGCATAATACTAGCAGGTGTTTGGCAATGAATCCCCTCAGACATGTGAATGAGATGCCTGGACTTCCTCTAACAAGTCACTGTAGAAGCCCCTTTACCACCAGTGAGGCTCTAGCTAGGGCTGGAATTCAACCTAATGTAATTGGATTTTATCCTTAATTTTGAATAACAAAATTAAAAGAGTCTAATTTCAGTTCAAACAAATAACGTGAAGTGTGTGAAAATGTGAAAGAAAAAGAGTTTGAATTTGATATTCAAGGTTCAGGACTAACCACAGTCTTGTGGCAATGCATCTAGGCCGTAATCTTTAAATAATCAAATCAACACAGCAAGATAAATGCAAGACATTGTTCTTTAATTCATTTTTATCTTAATATCCATATTTGAAGAAAACCTTGCACATTGCACCAATTCTCTAAATATGACATTTAGCAAGTATCTGTTATTTAGCAAGTATTTGTGTGATTGCTTACAAGAAGGAATATTATACAAATGTCTGAGACACACATCCAAATATTAGTTTTGATCAAGTCAGAGCTTTGAAACCTACAAGAAAAAAGCGTCTTTATGAAGTTGCACAGCTGACATGACCATTTTGCACATGGCGTTCAGAGAAACACACAACGTTGCGGTATCTGTCTGTGCAAAACGCTTGCAAAAGGGCTTGCAGTTCCTCCACAGATCTTTGTCTCATGGAGACCTTTTCGAAAAATGCCAAGCGCTATGACATCATAAAGTGCCCTGCTGCCAGAGGGGCCTTGGTATCCCGCTTTATCTGTTCCATCCTTAACCTTTCATGTAGACTCAATTCAACATGATTTTCTGAAGGGGGTGGTGGCAGATCCGGGGGGAGGCAGGCAAAAAAAAAAACGTGTGCATGGTCCACTGGTGCTAATAATAAAAATGATGCTGTTCACAAATATCTGCGTGCCCCGTGGCTGGGGGAGCTTTTGCAACCGTGGAAGTGGGATCTCTGACCTTTGTGCCCCCTCGGGCTGTGCAGTGTTCACTGGCGGCCGCTAACCAACATATGCTTAGATATGTGAAAAAAGAGAGAGAGCAAGAGAGAGAGAGAGACGGAGAGAGAGGGGAATAAAGATGTTTGCTTAAAACCCTGTCTGAGAGCCCATCTCTGGGGGGGGGGCAGGGGGCTGAGACGGGCTCACCTAAAGCCCCATGAGCGTTACTCTCTCTCTCTGCAGCCGTGGCGTGACAGAGGCCATCTTTGTTCTTGTGGCGTTTATAAAATTGAGGGGACGCCACACCTTTAGCATTTAAACAGCAGCGTGAAGATCACTGGGTAAAAATGTTTGGCATTTTTACCCAGGAAATGCCTGCCATTCACGAAAGGTCATGGAATCTGTTATACCAGATGGAGGCATTCAGATATGCTGCTTGTTTCATTTACAGCTTATATGGTGTTTATGGACAAATACATGGTTTTTGCACACAGAAAGAATTTAATCACCAGTTTCAATTACTAAATAGCGCACAGTGATTTCAGTGATTTCCTTTATAATAACTCCTTTTTAAACTCCTTTATAAAAAAGCTCCTTTTTTATAATTCATTGTAAGTTCTCAGAAATTATATATGTTCTAAGTACTTATATTTACTGTAGGTGTAGATGTATAAAACTATAGTGATTTTCATACACAAAATACATATCTCATGATTTTTACATATATATAAATTAACAATCTGTTGGAATATTCATAATAAATATTACATGTACTGTAGCTATGTTTAATAATATTTATCCGTTCCTCTAATTTGGCAGCAACCCTCATTGTTAATGCACAGACATTAGCCCTGTCAGTAAAAACGGAGCCATTGTCTGCTTGTCGAAGCGGCGCATGTGCTGATTTCAGCAGCTCGCAGTGCGTCTGAAACACTCACGTCTCCCCCGCTTCCACACCGGCTCCTCCCCTCACCTAATTAACCTGTCATGTGCTTCTCAATCATGTCTGCCCACCCCTCCGAAAAGGACTGCTCTGTCGCGGCCTCACCCGCTGCATGACGTCCCGGCAGCTGAAATGGCTAATTCCGTTTAATTTCGGGACCCTGGCCATGACCACGGCCGCGTCCTTTTCTTGGCGAGTTACTGTCAGACGCGGCGTGGTGGATTTTGACAGGACGGCGCGTGGGGCGGGGGCGGGAGGGAGGTCAGCGCAGGGTGGAGTGGGCGGTGCTGGCAGCTAGATGGTGGGCAGGAGCTGGTGCGTGCCCGCCGCGCTGTCGCCTCGGCAACCGCAGCCCCCGATGAGGAGCTGACGGCTCGCATCCGCACCTGGGCGTTTGACGCGGCCGGCAGGACACCACGGTCAGAGGGGGGCGGGGGACGAGGAGGAGTGGGGGGGGGAACCCTTCAATCATGGTGGCGAGGCCGCTGTGCGTAATCAAAGCAATGATGCTGTCAGCCTGCATAGCGGCTGCCCTCAGCTCGGGAGCTGATGGCCTGTTTACAGACCGCTCGGCCTGGTCACTTCGTATCAGTGTAACGGGCGTGGGGGGGTGGGGGTGGCGAGAGATCGAGGAAGATGGACGTCACAGAGAGACAGAGGAAGCTTGACACTGTGTCACCACGTCACCGCTCGCTCTCTCCCATCAATGCGCGTCAGCCATTCCTCTTCTGGAAGTCACTCTTGCTCATATTGTCGTGCTAACGGGTTACGGAGAGGATTAACTACATTCACTGCATGTTCCAGAATCCCAATAAAACTGGGATCATTTTTAAAAGACGCCTAATTAAATAACAGTTCTCACATGAGCTTGTATCGCCGCCATTCTTCCTCTGGGCTGATTTAATTAATTACTGAACAATATGTCCAACCAGAAATAATTCAGTCAGTGACATTAATTAGCATGTAATGTTTTCATTAAGACTCATTTTGGTAACGCTTTATGCAAATTGGATTAGCACAATCATCTTAAATAGATCAGAGTCACGTTTGAAATTATATGGGGTCAAGATTTTCAAAGGCTCTTCTGCATGAAAAAATAATTAAAGCAAAAAAGAGAAAAACATAAATTCAGTGAAATTACTGTTTGGAGATAACTAAGAAATACAGCAACCAAAACACATAATAATTTAAAGAACATATCAATCAAAATCATGATTTAAAGAGTTCACAAAAGAAAAATCACAATCTAGAGAATACAGAAATTTTTTAAAATCATGATTGAGGGCACACGGGAACCAAAAATCTGGTATTCGTCATCGTTTGTGGCCTGGTTCCTACATGCAATTTCCCAGTCAGTGAGCATTAGGACGAGGCACTCTTATCATATTTCATCTCTAAGCCAACTTGGCACACGGCTCCAAAGGCCCGGCAATTACTCACTGCGCGCAGACATGACATCCCACAAAGTGACGTTAAACTTATTGTCAGGGACGGACGGGTAAAATTAGCACTGCTCCTTTTTGCCTGGCCGGTTCTTCCTGGCCTAGTTTGCTGCTTTGCGAACGGTGCAAACGCCACCCCCTCTGTTAAATTTCTTTCGCTACTCTGGGCTGGTTCCTGAACGGGAAAACGGCTGTTTGTTTAATTGGCCCAGCCAGGCCGCGGAGGCCCGGCGCGGTGAGCACGGGTGCGCAGGGCGGCAGGATGAATGTGGCTTGACGCGACCCTATTAGCGCACACTGTTTCAGACTCCACTCACAGCATTGTGTCTACGGCAAGGAGTCTCCAAGGACTGGCGCTTTCTGTGCGTGACCGATTTTCACCTCAGTACAAATTCAGCGGCCTCCTGTAATAAACCAGATTACTGCAGCGATGAATAAATCAAGGCTTGAGCTGAGGGGGTAGCTAGAGTGTTTTATGTCATAACAAAACCAAGGGAAAGCCACTGGTTGGCCATGCTAAGCCACTATCTTTGGTATTTTGCTTCTGCTAATGAAATACTTTCTTGTACAACTTCATTTTACTTGTACTGCTTCAATGCTCACGATCCAACCTTATAATGTGACACAACCAAAATATCTATTTTTTTCTGTCCTAGGTGGTTTGTTATGCAAAGGTTGGGCATAAGGCCTTTCCTATTACTGACACCATCCATAGTTTTATTTCATTTTGTATTCATGGAGCCCTTACCTCCTGCACAGACACTCGATGGTTCAGCTGCTAATATTTCAATGCAGGATTTCTTTATGATCTGGAAAAAGAAAAGTGGACCAATGTGAGTAAAGTGGTGCTAGCGAGGCATTCAGAAATACATTTTCATACTTTCAGGGTATGGCGGCGTCAGCGGCAATTTTGGCTTTAAAAAAAAGGCAGCTATATTTACAGAATCGATCATTCCTCTTAGGGCCTGGAATCCTCCAATCACAGGAAAGACATGCTCGATGGTGTCCGCGATGGTGGCCAGCTAGAAGAAGAAAAGTTGTCAATAATCCAAACAAGTTGAACCTTTTCAAAAAACTTCTCCAGTCCAAACCTAATACTACTTAATCAAAAAGTTTTCAGCGCACTCAATAACCTTAGCAGGTGCACAAGTGTTTTTCTATTTTTGAATTTGGGGAATTCCAAAACTCATAAAACTCTTCAGAATCCAAAACCTTTGAGAACACAGGGCTCAATGGAGTAATGCAAAGTAAAGTAACGAGGAAGTCTCTGACATTGTCATAATTGCAGCAGACTTAATCAAGCCAGGAATGTTCAATGCGGAAGCGTAACAAACAGGAGATGGCAGAGGAGGAAATTAAACAGATAACCCTTTTAATATGGACCGTGGAACTCCCAGCTACCTGCGTCTCGTTGAAGTCCTTCACTCCCACGCAGTACACGATGGCTCCCAAGGACCGCGCCCGCTCCGCCTGCACCAGGGTCAGAGAAACAAGCGGTGAGTTCCCGGCCAGTGCTCAACGCCATGTCCAATTAGGCGTGCCGGCTCGTCACTCGCCTCTTGCTGTGCCGTGTGGAACTGCTGCTCATTTAGCTCTCCGTCAGTCAGTGCGATGATGACGCTCGCTGTCCCTTTAAAGCAGAAATCAAAGAGTGCAGGCTTAATACCTCCTGAACATGCAGAAAAAACCCTGCGTGGTGGCGGCGTGATTGCATGGGGCCCTCACCGTAGTTCTCGTAGAATATCTGCTCATTTGCCTGGGGTTGGGAGGCGGGGGCCCACGTTTTTGGCGGAGAGCATGAAAATAAATTAAAAAATTGTTCCTCCACATCAAAAAAAATTTGTCCAATTTCATAAAATATTGAACTTTGTACTGCATTTGTACAGCATGCAAAAAAGTCTCAAAGACATACCTTTTCCAGGCCAAGATGCATAAACGTATCACCCCCCGGTATCTCCCTTTTCAAAACACTCAGTCCCTTCCTTATCTCGTCCCTTAAAGACATGAGGTGACACCAACTGATCAAACCTCTCTATGGCTGCTGAAGAGAAATGGTTTCAATGCCAACAGACTGGTCTCGTAACATCTGCTTGATAGGGCAGACAGGAACCTCAGTGGGATGGCGGGATAGCTACCTGTTCTCTGTCAATGGCATGATGGTGTTACCCCGGGATGAGAACACAATGAAGGACATTCTCAGCATTGGGCTGCAAGGAGAGAGGACCCGTTTGCCATTTAGCAAACAACAGCAGAAAAATCTGTACATTCCACGTTGCGTGACATGAATTGTGAAAACGTTCCTTCCAAATCTTCCTGGTTTGAGGGAGAAATTTAAAAATCATTTTGTTGACTGATACAAATTGGATTTTTCTATACTAGAAGGTACGTTGCTTTTAGTGATTAGTGCTCATTTGAACAAACTTACCTCATCCCAAAGTCATTTGTCAAGTTAAATGAACGCTCCAAATATCTGGAGCATACATGTTTTATTGTTCAAATTCATATCTTTGCAAATTGTCCCTTCTTTACACCACAGACAGGCAGCAGGAGAAAGAAACAGTGGCACAAGATGAGACAACATTTGGTCGTATCCCTGTGGGTGTCTGTTTGTACTTTGCTTTTTTCTTATTTGGTGCCAATCACAAAAGAAGAGCATAAAAATTTCAATCCTCTTACCTAATGAATTTCTCGGCCAGATGTTCGACAAAAGAGTAGATCTCGATCCAGTGGTTTTTGACACTTCCCGATCTGGAAGAAAGAGGAAATCTCTCAGCATCCACTCCTCATCCATCATGTGCTCAACACTAGCGATTAGGATTTGGGGATGCCCCAAGAGTGGATTAAACAAACATGTCTACGCATATGGCTTTCAACATTTAAACATTTAGAACTGCACAACTCCCTAATCAGCCTTCCTATCTATCATTTCTTACATATTGTGTGTATCTTTAGAACTGTTGGACCACCCTCTAATGTGACTCTGGTTCACTAATTCATTGCAGGCCCATGAGTGTTTCAAATGTGGACCAACTGTCTTTGTGCTGGATGTATCTTTCTTGTGAAATAGAGGCATACAGGCCTCTTTCAACCAGAGCACGATTATGAATGGATTATATCAGATGGCTCTGTATGAGGTAACAGGTTGTAAAACTCTACATTGGCTCAGCTTCTGAGGGAGTGAGGTGGGAGTAGAGAGAACGCCCACACGTCTTGTGACAATTATGTAATGTAACAATCTGGCACCAGGCTCAAGTCCCATTGGAGGAACTGAGTCAGGAAAGGAGCTTTCAGCTGGGCAGCTGGGTCATATCCTTCAGCAGTTAGGCAACATGGGTACAGTGTGCCATGCGGGACCCTCTTCCGCCCAGACAACAAAAGCAGATGGAGCCTAAAAACGGCATCCTTCCTGATCAAAAAACCTTACATCTGTAGTAAAGCATTCACTTTAGTTCCACAAGAAAGTGGAACACATCTAAAATTAAAACTCCACATCTCCACACTCATGTACGTACTGCTTTAAGATCCATGTAAAGGTCCATTCGTTTAAATGAACTTTGGGGGTGGGGGTGGGGGGGTTATTCAGTTGCCTGCTATTATTCAGTTGCCTCTGATTCACTTTACACTTTACAGCCTGGTTTATTGTTTTTCCATGCGAGTCTCTCTACCCGAGCGGTGCAGACGGTCGCTGCGCTGGGGCCAGTTTCACCAACAAGGCTTTCAAATGCCAACTCAGAGCCCGCATAATGCTCAATCAGCCAGCCAAAACGTACTCACAGGGGTAACGAATGTGCTGAAAGGACACAACGTGCTATTTTGAAGTGGTCTGAACACACACACGCACCGTTGCTATGCAGTGACCGGGCCGCACTGCACATGGTTTCAAAATGCTGCACGGCCCTCTCCATCACACACAGCTAAACCGAAGCGCTGGTTTTGATGAAGCACCAGTGTGGGATGCTGTTTTTTGAGCAGGGGGTTAACTCGGCGGGACTGCCTGGATTTTTTAACCAGTGAAACCTTCAACGTTGCAACGGATGTTGGAGGAGAGGTTTTTTTGAGGTACCGTAGTCTTGGGACTTCAGCCCAGCGTAGCTTGCATTTTCTTCACCTGTCCAAACAACGCAAGGGGAGTTGTGGGTAATATTTTTTGGGAGATTCCTGATGAAAGAAAGACAAATACCACAAGGCCTTTTTCAGGGGGCCTCCCTATTCAAACTAATTTTGATTAAGCCTACACTCAAATAAGAGATTTGCAAAGTTTTCCTTCGACTTTCCAAGAATGAGGGGACTGACTCATACATACCGGAAATCTCACTCCATTTTCTCTCTGACCTGATGCAACCTGATGCTTTTTGTATATTCATTCCCATTACTTCCGCTCATAAGGTCAGCGTGCCTTCTTACATGCATGCCAGCAGTAGCTCAATGCAGAGTCTATGGCAAGATGGCATCTAAAATTACTTTGGATTTCCATATCCATCAAGTATTTGAAGCATAAATCCGTACCCTTCCTTTGAAGAATTCATATTACACCAACAGTGCTTGAAAACACCAAATTAATATACATATCTCAACCGATAAATGCTTGGCAATCAAGTGACATATTCTTAATGAGTACTTCAGTACATTAGTATGTAATATAATGAGGTACACTTTCTAATATTGTAATGTATTATCATTGGTAAATTGGTCTGGGTTGTTCCTCTTCAAATGAGGTTTAAATGTGGACTGGTTCCAATTGTAGGATTGCAGACAGTTTGTGGCTGTCTGGGCCCAGGACCTGAGTACCTCTGAACCAGACAAACAGGAGGTCAAACCTCAGGAGGTCAGCGGTGTAGCTAGCAGGTCTCTTATTTCTTTTGCAACAAATAAATAAAACAAGATGTGATAATCTATGGCTAGCTCCCCAGCTCACTTCATAAAAGTGTTTGCGCAGATATAAACTTGATAAACAACTTCAAGCTTAATGAAATCATTTTGGACCACAGGTGCTGCCCAAGCAAGGAGTGCTGTAGTAAAGACATACAGCCTGCATCTAGAACATTTTGTCAACTGTTTTTCTGTTCAAATATAGGAGAGAGAATGTTGACATGTCTCAGAAACTCAGAAGCACAAAATATCTACAAGAATCTACATACAGAGGCAAATCCAAAAAAACTATTAAGAATGTTATCCACACCATTAAATGAAATTTGCCAATTCAAACAATCTTGTCTTAGTTCAGAATACACCTACCTCCTGTGCAGGAGTTTGATCTTTGTTTTTTAGACTATTTTCTCCTTCATTTTAATAATCAGATAGAGTAAATGAGTTTAGCTATCCAGCATACATTCTGTCATATTCTGCAGGAAATCTGGTAATTCTAAACAAAAGAACTTTGTCAAACTGTCAGTGCCCTCAAATGGTCAAGCTCTCCACAGCACTCTGGAAACAAGGAACTGGTGTGTTGTATTAGATAATACTACGGCAATATTAGCATGGCTCTGAAGTTTACGTGGCTCACCTGGATAAGTAGAATAGTCAGTACAGCTGCCATTGTTGGCAGCTTGTTGGACACACAGCACCAAAGAACATCAAGTTTTAAATAGCTGAAGTTGACAGCCATCATAATCACAGCTGTAACACCTGCCTGCCTACTTCGAGTCATTCTGATTTCCATATGCTGTTTTGTGTAATGGGTATTAATTACCTGTTCATTAACTGAGTGACAGCCCTTCCAGAGGGAAACCAACTCTCTTTAGGAGAGCTGTTATTGGCCCTTTAAAGCTAGCTAATGTTGGCAATGGAAAATAACCATTACCAGTATCATGGCAACTAGAACTGCAGTCACTGTGAGCAAAATGCTCAAGGATTGCATTGACACACAACCTCTCACAAAGACCATCATTAATGTGACATCATGTTCATCATCAAGAGTGAATAGTGAATTACAAGTGCACATTGATTTTCAAAACAAGTGAACCCCTATATAAGTGCATTATGAACAGACAGAAGCGATGACATGTATGAAAATGATTATAAGATCCCTGCTGAATGTATGTACATATGTAATATGCGGGAACACATGTGAATGATTTTGGTCTCATGCAATCCTGGCAAAAACTCTGAGGCTCAATTTCAGAGGGATCTGGATGGCTTCCATAATTACTAAAATGTGTTGCGCTTACAGTTTTGTGTGCATTGAATGGGATGGGCTATAGATAATCATTACAGAATGTTACACTTGGCAAAAAGGGTTAGTGAGATAACTGAATTTCAAACAGGAAAAGATTCTGAAAGGAAAATCCAAGGGTTTGACAGCCCCTCCCTAAGAAAGAAATGTATCTGTCATATCTACATCCAGTGAACTGTATTGAAAATCAGATTCACTCAAAAACTAAATGTCCAAATTGATCTTTAATAACGATCAATGTTTTCTGGAAACACATTTATATTCTGGTGTAACGGAATGTGAGGCTGGCTTGTTGATCACACGAATGTTGTGCTCAGAAGTGATGGCTTGATATTTCTGATTAATGCAAGGTCGTTGGGTGGCATTTTAAGGTCCCTGCAGTTCCGTCAGCAGCACGGCACCATTTAATGCATAAAGCGTGCCAAAAGCTTGGTGATGCATGCCAACCCACACAACTCCCCAGGCTTTTATTAAACTTTATAGATGAAAGGGTAAATTGTGAAGTGCTTCTCAGGAACACTGGCAAATGAAAAGGTACTACAGTCAGACCATTCAGAGGGTCACTTGCCTTCTTCTCCCTCTGTAATACTGGCTGTCATTTATTCCCATTTTGGATGATCGAGACATCAAGGTCAGAACCCACAAAAGGCTTTGAACCTGCGGGCTGTTTCAGCATAACACCAAAGGACCTGTTTCCACTTCACAGCAGTAAATTCCCAGCAAACCTCCACCCCCACCCCTCAGACGCGATTGAGATGGGTCAGGCTACTCTGATGCCGTCTGCAGTGTCGGCATCAGCCTGGCTGTGCCACAAATTGCATTTCGGTCTGTCCCCACCATGGTTAGCCATTCAAGCTCGAACACTAGAAATGACCCACGCTTTACCGTTGCTGCAACATCTGTCACTTTTTTTCCATTTGTTTCAAACAACCATAGAATAAATACCGCTGCATCGGTGACAGTAGGACTTGACTTTCAATCATTTATTATCGAGAGTCAAGAACAAACAGTGATGTGGTCAGACTGAATTCCAGCGTTGGTGTTTCATGGGCTTTCATATGACTCCCTGGAGAGAACAGCCAGCCCAAGCACCAGACCGTAGAGCCCACTGTGGGGTTATGTTTGTTGCTTTAAACATCAGAGGCACTAGGCAACCAAGATAAAAAACTAAGTTTTAAATGAAATTTTTTTCTGACATTTATAATAACCATATCCTACTTGTCTGCTGGGAAAATAAAACAAAGCTCACTAAGACATTGTTGAGCATTTCTAGCTACATAAGGGAAATCTGTAAAACAGTACATCTACTTGATGACCTAGGCATAATCTGAACTGTTTGAACCACACCTGCTAGTCAAATTGTTAAGTTGAATACACAGTATTTATGGCCTTTCATACCGAAACCCAAAAACTTTACCTATGAGAAATAATACCATGCTGACATGAATGAACACCCATAGGGTTTGTTCAGCTATATTCATCCTCGCTATCTCTGAATCCACACCATCGCTGCTCTGCTTTTTACCTGACCATCACACCGGCATTTTAAATGTTCAGTGTTTGGTACTCAACCATTTCCACTGAAGGACTCTTAAACAGCAATAACATTCAGAGTCAATGGCCATTTAAAAACTCTGCAACAGGCCGCTTTAATAAGCCTGAGCTGTGATTACAGTCATGAGGTCCCGCTCCACTGGGACCTTTTTTGGCACTCTTGACCCATTTATAAGCTGCAGCTGCATTTTTGTTCCTCTCAACCATCTTAAAAATGACTATTAAACACCCAGGTAATTGTAAGCAAGTTCACTGACGGTTATAATGGTAACATTCTTGAGGGTGCTGGGTAACTGGATAAGACAAGGGACAGCTCCCAGTGGAGGTGGGGGGAATTTGATGGATTCTTGCCTTGCCAGATTGGTTCCAGGCACTCAGCTCCACATGAAGGTGCACACGCATAGGTTTTGAAAGCACAAGGTACGTCTGGAGCTTGTCTCTTGGCACCAGAGGGATGAATGTGTGGACGGTGACTGGAACTGTTGGCTTCATCCAGCAGTTCGGCAAGGGCTTCCCACTCATTGAGTTTGAAAGTCAGAGCATCCTACACACACCCTAAATTCAGGAATGAAGCTATCTCAGAGGACGAGGGGGCGTTTTGAGGTGGGGCAAGACTGCTGCGCTTTTCTAAACACAATAGAATACAATGCTGGACAATTTACGTTGCGCTCACCCACAGGCAAACATGATGTCATCTTCCATACCGAGCTGGTTCTTCAACCATCTATGAGCACTAGCTACAAACAGTTGAACACTGTTACGCAGTGTTTACAATCCGAACAGTTGGCTGGAAGCTGAACAGTAAACCTCATGTTTCTTTGTTTTGTTTCCCCTGTTGTTACCCAACTGATTTTCATTCCAGAACACTCTCAGCTTTTCCAGTCCGGTGGACATATGGGTTAAACACAGTGTGCGAAATACCCAGTGGCAATTGGCGGGTCCCCCCTACCCCCCTACCCATACCTGCCAACATTTAGGTTTCAAAATATGGGAGGTTTTTTCAGCAGGGGGGGTGGAGAGTAAATAAATAGTAAATAAATAATGCAGAAATTTGTTATGATTTCAAAACTGGATTACGCGACAATGCTTTGTCGCACAACTAGTATCATCAGAAAGGGCGAGTTCTGCTGTTTATTTTGATATATGTTGTGAAGCGATAGGGACTTTGTGACTTATTCAACCAAGAAGCAAGAGTGTGAAAATGGGTGAAGAAATTAGTACTCAAAGTAGAAAGTATTACTTTGCAGAAGTTTGATCTGTCTCCATAACGTGATTACTTCAGTATGTACAAATATTTGAATAGCATCATTACAAAACTCCGGTTCCTCTCTCTCTTGTGATATGTGTTCCATATCTATGCAATGACGAGTTCATGAGTAATTCAAACAAGAGTAATAGATGAGGAGATGGATGTAGAGCTGTATGCAGATGGTACTTATGTTTAAATTTGATGCAAATTCAATTTTTTTTTTTCTTGCCAACACTTCATCACATAGACAAGCAACTAGCATCGTTAGCGATGAATACTTCGAGAGCAATTCAACCGAGAAGAAGGGATGTGAATTTGGATGCAGGCTGCGTCTGTCAGGCTTTAAGGGTTAAAAGACATTTTTAGTGACAATTGCAAGTGACAAATAATTTTGAAGGGGGGGTCTCTGGAAATAAAGATATTTCCAGAGACCCCCCCCAAAATTGCTGTTGAGGCTTTCAGAGGGTCTCAAGTGTCAATCAAGGGGTCTCGGACCCCCCTACAGACCCCCCACATTTCGCACCCTGGTTAAATGTGTCCATGTCTTGCTAAGCTTCCAAATTCAAAGTAGGACAAACTCAAAGATTGTGAATGAAACTATGAAGCAGTAAATGTGTACTTTTCTAATCAAGATGGACGCACATTTTGTTCGCGCAAGCAGGGCCGTGTTGACAGCAAACAAGGTACAACCCCTCTGTTTATTACAGATCGTTAAACAGCAGGTTGGGGCCCTGGCAGCCTGATTCAGCAGAATGCATTGTCTCTAAATTTCTCTGGGAGTGGTGCACCATAGTCTAGCTTATTGTTTAAAAATGTAATGCCCCATAAAAGTTAGAAACTAGAACTTAAAATTCATTGTGACCATTTTACAAAGGTGTTTCCTGAAGGCTGCAACCTGACAAGCAATTAAAAGCTCCACACCAGAAGAGGACAAGGGTATGCCACAGACACTAAATTGTGACCTGATATTCATGTTCTGCACTCCAGCGTCCATGCTCTTCTGACCAGGAACCGGCTGGGAGCTTGACTATGTTGCCATCTGTGTTGCTGACTGGAGATGTTCTGTGTAGACCACGCCCCTTCCAGAACATTCTTAAGAAGCCAGAAAATCAAAACACCTACAGCTTCAACAATGGCAGAGTCAGAACTTTCAATATGAAGCACACAGAGCTAGTCATCTGGTCAATATTTAGAGTATCTGTGGATATACTCTTAAATAAGACTACTGAACAGCAAAAAAAATTACATGGAGTCTAAATTATACAGTGGTTTAAGTGACATTGGATTATTCATCTTTTGAGTTACAGACATCTGTGAGAATATTCACTTTAATTAAAGCCTGTCAAAAGTTAAAAACTACAGTTCAGCAGCGTGAAACACCGGGCATTACTGATTCCCCATTATCTCGTTGATGCACTAAATCTGCTTGTTGAAATAGTGAAACAAGGAGTTTCATTTCATGAGACTACTTATACCCTGCAGCTCTGCATATGTCAACTCTAACAATAAGATAAAGTAAGATACTCCTCTCCAAAAAAGCAGTAAAGAAGTCAGAAATGTCAGAATGTTCCTGCCACTCTCAGGCCTGTTGCTGAGCTCCAGATGCATGCAAGTGCTGACCTCACTTGCAGTAATGACCCTGGTCTGAGAGCAAGAAACATGTTTTTCCAATTTACCAATCAAAGCTGCCAAGGGCTCCTCCATTATGTCTGCTGTCTGAAATGTCCGTCTATATTTAGATACACGTTCTAAACACAGCTCTGTTAAAAATAAAGCCACGCTCTATTGAGGACTAGTGATGGCTTTAATTAGTCCAGGGGATGTTTTCTCTAAATTCATTTCAGCAGCCTAACATAATTACAGTAGAGTGGTTCTATCGTGAGAGGACAGTAGAAGCTTGCTCATTGGTTATATTCACCATTAGCTTGGAAGCATTGATAGGCACAAATGAAAATCATTTCGTTTAAGTTTCGATAACCCTATACACACGTGCTACACTGCCTCTTCGCTAAAAAACTGTGACTGACATGTAAATTGTGTTCAACTTCATTTCACATATTGACTCAACAGCAGTGACTTTTAAAATACCCGGAAATCCACCCCAGGCTAAAAGGAAATAATAATCTTTCTGCCCAAGCAGCAGCGAGGGCCTTAGAACTTAAGGAAGGTCCTTAACAAGCTTCTTCTCATTAGAAGTTAATTGGACCAGGAGCCTCGTCAAACTAACTTCAAAGGTCATCATTACATCATCAGCCACAACATAACCAGGACACAGACAGCTTCCTGTCTCTCATCAGTGAAATGAAATGTCCCAACTTTCAATTTAAGCTATAACAGTTTGAAGAAATCACCGTTTACACTTTTCATGTTGGTATGGACTTCAAAAAAGACTACTGATTATCATTTATTGATACAACTCTCTACCTTGGACTCTAAGCACAAGATGCATATGTTTTTAAACAGTAAATGCTTAATGAATAATAGTTTTATCACTGACAGCACAGGTGTCAATGATAAAACACAAGATGTTATAGCGTATCTGGACCAGCCTGTGTTTAACATCCACATAGTCTCATGGATTTCAGCCCGTCTTGTCATTAAGAGGTTAAGAAGTTAAGATTATATTACTGACTAATTTGTATAACTCATTCCATGGAAGGTGAGCAATCTTACATAACATGAATTAGCTAAACTCGCATTAGATAGCAACCGTAGAGCAAACTTAACCAAGATAGAGATGCCCAATTAAAGTTGTGTACCTCCAACTAGCTACATCCACAGTGTACCCTTTAAAGGGAATGTTGCAGTATACGTACACACAGCCCGGCAGCCAGTTAGCTACAATAGCGATATTCACGTTAAAAAATACGATCTAAAAAGATTATAGTCTACATCAGTAACAATAAATCTGGAAATCACGCTGATCCCAAATTTCCCTAAAAGATCATCTCCATTACATAAAAGCTGTTTCTAATCAATTATCACGCTGTTATGTCTTAAGGCAATCTGGTACCGCGTCACATTTCATGTGGCGCTATTTATTCCAATAATTTACAAAACATCAAAAACTGAAGCGTTCCATGCAAAATAGCGAGCGATGCACGTGCAATTTGTCTTCCGTATTAGGTAAAGCGTTTAATTTCATGCCGTGGTAACATATCTCCCCATCAAGTTTCAAAGGGAAAAAATACCGACCACAAAGGAACAAAGTTTGGATCTTTCAAACTGCTTGGTCAGCTAACCATACTCAGGACGCGCCACCCCTTCCCCCTCGCCACACATACACACGCAACCCTTTTTTGAAGCTAGCGAGCTTATTCACCCAATGATTCATAGCTCCAGATAAACGGTCGCCAACAAACTCATAAACACACGCATGGCCTTCCATGAGTTTCACCATTGATATTGTCATGGTGAAAAGCGAGCTGACAAACTCTAATTTGGGCTGTATGAGGTATGATACGGCAAGGTAAATGTGAACAAATAAAACGCCGGTTCTTAAGAACGTCCGAGCTCTTTGTGAAACGGACAGGCTCCTGCTTCTACGAATAAAACTGCAAACAGCCGGCAAACTGCTTTTTTCCAGCATTAAATCGGGGCAACGCGTTTCTGCACTGCAAACCATCCCCTCGGACAGCTGGAGCAGCTGGAGCGGCCGGCTCCATCAACAATGTAACCCAATACACGCATCCTGCCCTCCGCTCCGTGGGGGATGTGCTGTTTTTCTTCGCCTTTCAAACCGCGTGAATAGATGGACAATGAAGCCACCATAACAAGCCGTTTGTGGACCAGAAACGTGCACTCACGACGAACCTTTGTTTTGAGTTTTCTTAAAGGGGGGAAAGTTTTCCCCTTCCAAGGAAACCAAAAACAAATAACGGGATTGGTTAGACGCAATGGCCAAACTCGAAAAGCTCACTGTCAAAGCATCACTTTTAACACACCGAGTCTTAGATGACAGCTTGACGAGTCTCTGAACAAAGCACAGCATTTAAGTTAAGAGTTCAGAGGTTTAGCTTGAGAGCAAAGCTAGGAGAGACCGTCGGTACGCCCCGACCGTGTCTCGAGACAACTGGGTCGTTGCATGGCTACGTGCAATGGGGAGTAAATAAAATGTCATAAATATGACAGTCGCTTACTTGTCGAGGACGAAGTACAAGTCGAAAGCTCCTTGACAAGACCTCTCTTCCTCTTCTGCATATTCGTCGGTCTGCGTCTTGACCGAAGGGAGTGTGGACATGAAAAATCCAAGCAGAACCAGGGCAAGATACACGTTAATCAAAAAGCTCGCCATCTTTTCCCAAACTGTTTGATACCCAAAAATACAACAGAGAAATTCAATAGCGTTTCACATTATTCCCGAAGTCTTAAAAAAGAGTTCCTCCCGGGGCAGATGTGTCCAGGAAACGCCAGCACAAAGGGTAGTCACGGTTCCACTAGTTGACGCGTTCCTTGCATCAGCAGGCGCAGTTTCTTAACGTTACACTCAGTCTTTTTTCTAGCAACTCCTAACAGAGCAATG
This sequence comes from Megalops cyprinoides, assembly GCF_013368585.1. NCBI lineage: Eukaryota > Metazoa > Chordata > Actinopteri > Elopiformes > Megalopidae > Megalops > Megalops cyprinoides. Next base: position 28,424,315 of record NC_050597.1, on the reverse strand, counting down.
AAAGAGGGGACTCTGCCAGAATAACGCATGCAGTGGAGAAAACGACTTCCCTTTTCCGGCAAAAAATAATTGATGAAGAACGTTCTGAATACCTAGCTATGCACAAACGACCTCGAAACGATTCTTCCCTAAAATATTCCAGGAGTTTATTTATGAGGCGTCAGAATGAGGCATTATAAGAGGCGTTAAAAATATCCAAACCGCTGGTTTTCTATTCAAAATTTAATATGCAAGTTTTTATCAAGACGAATGAAAATATAATAAACGACCAAGCCACGTTAAACAATAAATGGTATAATAAAATGACCAAATCATGTAGGCTACTTCAGTGTCCTAGTTATTGTTCACCTTAACCTGAAAACGCGAGAGCATGAGGCCTTGCTGTAGTGCTGGCGTGAAATAAAATGGGAGTGCTACGTCTGCTCAGGAGCCTTGGAAAAAAATCATACTACGGTTTCATATTTCTGATCTACCCAAAAGAAATCGCGACTAGTTCTGGCGCCACCTTATTTGCGACTAACGCGCGTGTAAGCAATAGGCCAGTTAAATGCAATTAGCAACTTTTAACATGTCTTTCACCCATGACTGATCCGAACAACAGATATACTTAACCGGAGTATCAATTACTCGACGCTAAAATGTAACCACAGAGCGATTTGTTCTTGCCTTAAAATAACACATTTAAGAAAATGGTTTGATGTTATTTACACTACGCGGATTTCTTAAGGGACAATCTTAATGACAGACCACTTTGCGGTTTGATTGAATCAGACCCTAAAGGGATGTGGAAAAATATTGTTATAATGACCAATCAATTATTTGCTTATTTCACTAATCAATTAACATCGTGGACATGATGAAAAATACCTCATTTCTAAAGTACATCTTCATTAAAATGTACACATGCAAACGAGAAATGACTCCATGCACTCGGTAAGTGGTTTATAATATTGAATTTCATGTATGCCTTTTACTTTTCAATATTTTGATGATTTATTGTTTTTTAAGACATAAGCAACACAGCAGAGTGTTATAAATTGGTCTCCCATCTTCCAGTAGGCCCTATAGAAATTATTCAATGAATTTATGTTATTTAAGAATAACATTTCCTAAGGAAAGTTCTTGCATCAATAAGCGGATACGATTGTTAAGAAACAAATGACTTTCTGATTATCCCAAAGATAAAAAAAACTCCTGTTCTGCATGAAATTAACTACTCCGCTAATTTGACAAGTCCTATTTTGGAATCACATCACAGTCCACATTCTATATAGGGTCGGCGGAAACCTTTGAATAACATAGCCAAACTATTACCGTAATTATTATAGTAGCCTGTCCTGCGGTGTTGACAACCAGTCCGTTTTAATAATTTGTCGGAGAATTCTACCTTTTTTCTTCTGTTTTAAGCAATAGGGCTACATATTCATTTATTACACTGCATTTTTTCCAGAGTACCTGAAAATCTTTGGTTAAACCATTTATTTTATTAAAAGGATGTTACGGACACAAAAACAGAACAGTTATGATGGGGGTTGAAGGTCGTTTTCCCAGAGTATGTTAAAATAAAATCAGATCACTTCACATGCAAACATCACTCTAGAAAGAGGAATATGCAGGTAATTGGTTCCATGACAAGTGGAATGAGAGCATTCTCAGTGTGCACAATAGCATGCTTCAATGATACAGTGCTTTATTCGTAAGTCAATGAATATAAGATCTGCTAGCCATGTTTTTTGTCTCGGGCTACAAGTAAAATCGAGCATTATTAAATGACATCTGATCCTTGGATGGTCTTGTTTTGCCAATGGGCAAATGCATTATTCATATTCAAAACTGTACGAATATGTTGTAATCTGGAGAGCATTTAGCGAATTATTATGCATCACAGACTTCAGTTTTGAATAATTAAGAAATTACCACCTCGTGTTATGAAACCATGCGATTAGATAAATTGATTCAGCCATCTTTTTCTCCATCAGGTTATTTTGTTTGACTTTTTATATCGAATTGTTTCGATCAGCAACCATAGGAAAAGTTAATCAAGAATAAGTAAATTAAATGGAATTGAATCTGAAAATTGTTCTATTTAGTGGAAAGGATGAAGATTAATGCTGAGAGTGACTAACACTACTAGTAGTGTTTGGAACAAAGCACAGGTAATTTGCAAATTTGAAAACTGACCACACACTGCGCTTGATCTTGATCATCTGGCTTGAAAAACATCTTATAATCGATCGCTGCCTTCAATCAGTGATATTTCATTTACAATCTGAAGTGAAACAAACTGCGTGGGACACAGGAACATATTTAGCTGCACTCACAGCAAAAAAACACTTCTGCTTGATAAAGTTGATGCACCTACATTCTCCAAATCTAAAGCTATGTTTTGTTCAAAGTCCAACATTCGATACACCTTACGGTGGGCAGTTATATTAGATATGGGCAATTCAGCATTACAGTAGATGTCAGAAGGCTTGAATTTGAACAAATCACAAAGAGACGCATTCATTCCTATTCCTACAGTTGATGCTTTCAAACGAGTGGCCTAAATGTTCGTTACAAATATATGTGGAAAGTTGAGGGGCCTTCCTTTTTTCTTTTTAGAAAAAAAGTGGGTTATTTATTTTATATTGTCCTTTTTAAATGACCATGCCATTGCCTCTCTACTCTGGTCGCATCGTAAGACCAAAAAGACTACATGTAATTACATCATTAACTATGTTTTTTCTTCAGTGTGGAAAAGAACACACAGCGTGGGATGCGGCATTAAGGACATTTGATATTTGTTCCCAATAACAGTACGCTATCGAGTACTTGAGCAAATTCAGATTTTATCGAGCTTTTCCTTACTGTCATCTGTACAGGCCAGTGCAGCCTGGATTTCCCACATGGCAGACAAACATAACTAGCCTACATTAATTTTCCATTTAAAACTCCATGGCGGTGGGAAAATATGTTATAGTTTTTTAAGACAATCGAATATAATTGCCAAAATGAACGGATCATCTGTGATGCTCCGTGACGCAAACGACATGAAGATTAAAACGTCTTCTCCACAGTTAACTTTACAATGAAATATGATAAGCATATACGAATATAGCCTACATTAAAATGTCCAGTTTTAGACAAAAGGGCAGTGTTTAACATTATCAAGCCAGCGAGCGCTCTCCGTCTTTTTCATCAATTACTCTTTTCAACCATTAAGGACTCCTCTCAGGTCTAATTAGTCTGACTGTAAAGCAGGAGAGCACCAATCAAATTGCCACCTGGGGGTTGAAGGGAGCGGAAGAGCCCGTCTGTGGGCCATTACGCACCAGTGCTCTACATCCTCGGCGTGAATAAGTGTGTGGCAGAGCGACGCGAGTGGGAGATCAGCCCCAGACCTCGCCGCAGTCACTCTCACTTCTCAGTCGGCAGCGGCAGGCAGCGTTGCACCTGCTGCGGAGGAAGCATCTCCTCTCCGTTTCCGCATTAAGAGTCTTCACGTCCAACCGGTGAGTGTGCAACACGTTGGATGTTGCTTTTTTGTTTTTGGTTGACTGAATGTACATTAGCGAAGTTTTTCATGGTAAATGATTTATCTATTAGATCATATTATTTCATTTTGCTGTAGCGCAATCGATTCAGTGTTCTGCCATACATTGTCGTTTTAGGCGCAATGCAAAACCTTGTTGCTGCGTCCTGTGTCATAGATCGCACTTGTGAGCATTACATTGCTTGTTAGATTTAACCAGAGATAATAGACGCATAATCACTGTAATTAACGGAACAAATTGGACTATGCAGCATTGATTTTACTAATATAGGCAGAAGTAAGATTTCGTTCTCCTTGGCGGGCATACCTTTTGAAATGTCCCCCTTTAGATCATAATAGAGCACTTTTGAGCGAACATTCAGCGGAGACAGTTTAAATGCCAGATGGGCAGACAATGGACGAAATCAAACTGAAACGCAGAAACAAAGGGTCCGCTGATATCGAAAACTGTGTTCAGCTTCAGTTAATTTTAATTAAAAATAGTTATATCATGGTAAAGCTACGACAGATTTAGGATGTTCATGTGTATTTCTTCCCAATTCGTCTGTGCTGGCAATAAATGGGCTATACATATAAAATAAATAAATCCTTTATTACCTTTATTACATCTTTGTTGCACAGATTTGATTCAGTTAACCCTTGGAATAATGCGCGTCAACGAAATACCACTTCTTTTGCCAAGTTTCATTAAAATTTTAAACCAAGTCAATGGAACAAAAAGGAATTATAACAAATGTATAATTTTTATTAAAAATACGAGTTCAGATTGTGGTTGTGTTTAAATGATTGAACTGAGGAAAACTAATTAATATGAAATAAATGCTGGGCATAACGTGAGCAATTCCTTTAACACGGCCATTGGCCATCTCTACATGATAAAGAAAAAGAAACATTCACATGTGTGCTAAGGCAATGCAGTTGTGACCTCGCGACTGCATTCAGGAAGCATCGAATTCACCGACTTCATAAATCGCTTCTCTTTCATAGGTTAAACATGGAGCTTAGCTTTTTGCCTCGCTCTCTTTGGGCCAACGACAGCAAACTTCTACAACACCATGTTACGGATCTTTTCACAAGTGTACACGTTACAAGGGACCTACCAGCCGGAGAGTCGTTTGGACCTTGCGTTCTCCAGAACACCTTTTACGACACCATTGCCTTCATCGCTCTGAAGTCCTGTGACAAGAGAAACAAATCATATGTTTTCCGGGTATGCGGTTCTCAAATCAGTTACTCCCTGTTTCATAACTGACTGACAAAACTGTACAAAAGGGCATTTAGCTTTTATAAGAATCAAAATACACCTGCATTCCGTATGAAATTATTCATTAAATCGTTTCGAGGGTGTCTGTGTGAACAAATTAATTTATCAGTGTATGTTGACATTTAAACCCTTTGGTAGCCTATATGTAATGCACGCATTTTGCCTCAAACACTCAAGCGATGGTGTATTTAACTTAAAATGTGACATTCTAATATTCTTTGAAATCAACTTTCTCAACAGGTAGACGCGGAGGCAATGAAGAGCTCGCCACTGGTATTGTCCTGGCTAAGGTTGGTGCAAGCGGCAAGCAACAAGGAGGAACAGAATATGGAGGCATATCTGAGGAGCGGCCAGTTGTATTTTCGGTCCACACGCAACATACAGAAGGAGGAAGAACTGCTTGTGTGGTATGACGAAGAGCTCTCTCATCTTCTGGGATTCAACGACATAAAAATAAGAACACTTTCAAACGGTAAGAACCAGCTGTACAGCGTCAACAAACAAACCATTGACTCGACACCTACGTTAACGGCTGTATGAGCAGAAGCTTGCGCTGAATTCATAAGTGGAATCATGGGTATGACTGCTGTATACATCAAATTGCCAGTTAAAAATTAGGCTACGTCGTGTATGAACTATTCCCAACAGAGAATGTGATACTTTCATTGTACAGTTCTGTATGTCGCTCTTCTGAGCAAATAATTTGTGATATGAATGGCACGATATCATTTACTGCCTCAAAATATATCTTGAGACAGGTCACCGAATATAGGGGTCATTCCCTAAGTGGGTGTCTCCAGTTTTTTTAAACAAGTATCCAATTCTTGTCGACTTGGTTAGCATCAAAAGAGTTTTTTTTTCTTGTAGCAGCAGCCTGTATTTTATTTTCAGGCTGATATTTCTGATATTTTCTGATATAGCTGTAATTTACTGAAGTATGGCCAATATTATAGGCAATTGTCTGATAGTTTTGTCTCCATCTTTTTTGTCTATACAGGATTCAGATGTATGAAATGTAATCAAGCCTTCAAGAACGAGTATCCCTATCTCGCACATTGCCGTTTTCTTTGCGCGCAAGTGAAGAACGACTTACACTGCCCAGAGAGCTACGAGCAAAAAACAATGGAAGTTAAGCGACAACGCCGAGTAACGGATTTCCACAATATTGCCAGAGATCTGGAGCAGAGAAAACCCAGTTCCAACGAAGAGGCCACCAATTTATCGCCGCGAAAACGGAGGCACGACGAAACCTGCAGTCCAAGGGTCAAAAAAACCGTTCTACTGGAGAAAACCAACATCTCGAACGATACGAACATAACTCACGCAAGCAGGGAAGGCCAAACTGTCCCTGAGCTAGCGGCCTCGGTTATGAAGCGCAACGCGGACAAATATCTTTTTAAGAAAAACCTTCCGGAATGTAAACAGAGTGCGTTCACTGAGGTTAGGAGAGCAAAGGAGAGGCTAAAACAAGAGAAGGCAACCGAGACAGCTGATGAAAGGGGAATTAACCCAACCGGACAGAGCGGCGTCGACGCAGGCACCGGTTTACAGTCAACTGGCAGTGCGTTCTCATTCGTCTTGCCGAAGGGTGCCCAAGATGAGCAAAAGAGCGCTTTTTGTAAACCTAGTAAAAGCACCGTAAACGACTCCTCTGCGCTCCCATCCCATACATTAAACAGTGCCCCTGAGCGCCCGGAGGACATGACTGATGCGATTACTTCTAAGACTATTCTGGGATACAGCAGTCTGTTGGGATCCCATTTATTAAACGGTGATTTGTCGAGCGCGCAGGCCACAGCGACATCGGTCGCTACGATCAATTCTTTCCCTTACGCTTCAGAGCACTGGCACAGACACATTGGAGTACAGTTACAGACAACCTCCTCTCTGACCCTCCTTCCTCCGACGTTTACCTCTTTCGGGGTTTCAGTGCAGAACTGGTGCGCCAAATGCAACCTGTCGTTTCGGATGACTTCAGATTTGGTGTTCCACATGCGGTCGCACCACAAGAAGGAATTTGCCGCGGAGTCACAGGTGAGGAGGAGAAGAGAAGAGAAACTCACTTGTCCAATATGTCACGAGTATTTCCGAGAACGCCATCACCTTTCACGCCACATGACCTCTCACAATTAGGCCGATAACTCAGATGTAACTGTTGTGGTGAGGCTGGGAGAATGTTGGCGAGTTATGCTTTGCGCTGTAAAGTCTCCTTAAAAATTCAACCGCACTCAGATTTCGAACGGATTAGGCGCGTGTGTATGAAGGGATATTCAGTATTGGTATATATTACTTTAAGAATAAACAATGTTTCATTTATATGTTGTGTGAATTTTATCTGTTTAAACATTTGAGAACGTGTTTTCCTCACTAACAATTACTTAAATCAGGTAGGCAATTGTAATAAATAAATTATAGGGACGTAGGCTACAGGATACAATTTAGCACTGCTGCGTCAAGTCATAGCTTGTACAGGGATTGTCCGTTAGATGGCCCCACATACACACATTTAACGATCTTAACACATACGTATTTGCAGTATCTATAGATATATACTAGTAAGTGCTCTGGTCTTATTGGTCAGGTTAGATAAAGCTCAGATGTAAATTGTGCCTTACGAATCAAAGGAGGACCTACATGATGAATTGGGAGACTGAATGAACGAAGGCGCTGCAATGTAATTAATGTCCATGCTATATTTTTGATTGTTACCTCATGTTTGTTACCTCTGATGTCTGCTATTCACCAGTCTGTATTCGGTGTCTCACTGTCAGAAAATTACTGTTTATAATATTGTTTGGTGTGGGCATTTTCTGTACCGGTATTATGCTGTCATTGCCTCCTAATAATATAACATCTGAAACGTTCTGTAATTAAAACAATTGTAAGAGAAAATCTGAGCGTTTTCTCCCTCTGTCGGCCAAATGTCAATTTTTTGTACCTCCATAAAGATGAACAAATTCATGTTCTCAAAGTGGTTCACAGTAGGTTGTCAGATCTGTACATCGATTGGTTTGAAAATTGCTGTCAATAGGTTGGGTGCATTTACATCCTTGTATATATAATATTTTTTGAAAGAGTAGAATTGTCATTTACGATTATCAGTGACATATATCTCCATGATTAAAGATCCCCATTCAGCAGACTATTCCATTCCAATCTGTTTAAACCGACAATAACGTTGCAGAAGCATAGCATTGTTTTGTCGCTTTTCTGCGTCGCTCTTTTCCATTGTTACTTCTGCTGTATATTTGTTTATTGGAACCCCAGTGAATCAGTGAAAATCGTTTTATTTGGTTGGAATACTTGGCAAAACTCAGTTTCATCTACAGAGCGATTCACGTGATCCAATTTATTACGTGAAATATAACATAATTATTTCGTGTAAAGTCGCATAGAGCGGAGCAATACAAGTAGGCTATTTCAAACAAGCAAACTCAACACAAACATGTAGGCTAACTGTAGTGTAAAACCGGTAAATATCATATTTGTCTCGGGAAATATCCGAGCTACAGCATTGTTTTATAAATTGACAGTCATTTCGACAAACCTTCCAAAAGCCTGGATGTATGCAGTAGTGACGACAAAAATACTTTTTTTCTGAATAAGAGACAGGAAATATCTAAGTTTAGTAGCATTTTAATTGGAAAAAGACCAATCAAGTGTGCTTGGTGTCTGTTCCTAAGGAGAAATCTATGTCATATAGGCCTAGTCGCAAGATCTTCGTTGGGCAAGTTCGGAAACAGGCGACAGAGCGCCGAAGTGCGGATATTTACGATCAAAGTTATTCATTTCATTCTGAATAATTGTAGCATTAAAGTCTATAATTTGCTTTTCTGCGGTTCTGAAACTGAAAGTTGTTGAAAAAATATTCTAATATTCTACAGACGTATGTTCATAACAGTTCTACAAGCTACCTGGACACATAGTTAAATATAAAATTTCTTATGTCTTTACCATATCTGAATGTTTAGGACAGCTGATATTGATATTTATTCAGTCATCATAATAGATGCCCTACTGGAGTGGATTATGAGGCCTGACTGCTATTCATAACAAGTGGAAAAGACGCAGTCTCAACAGAGCTGATATTCATTGGTTCAGAGTATTAATTAAACCGTATATACTGTGTACTTTATAGTTCCTCACAGTATATCTACAATAAGCTGAAATGATTAGTTGAGGCAAAATATTGTAAATGTTAAGGTTTATTAGTGTTAATGCTGCATGTTCTGTGGCATTCTGTATGGTCCTGTTTACTTGCAGATGTTTACAATAGCACTATTTTGGATTCAGTGTGATGACTGTAGACCTCATAGTACTTATTAAGGGAGTTCCCAAGTGTCCTGTCCAGGGTCCAGGCCAGATTCTTTCAGTGTGGCTGTCTAATAATCTAATGATCACATAATAACTGAATGGGCCATAGATGATGTGTGGGAAGTGTTCTGCAGCAAAATGACTGCAGTGCGTCACCCCAAGCAGGTGACACACACTGCCATTGGTTGAGGTGAGTCACCCACCCACCCTCCTCTTCTCCACTTTACTGGCCAGCACTTTGACATCTTTGAAAAGATGGCACTATATATATATATATATATATATATATATATATATATATATATATATGTATGTATATATGTATGTATATGCAGTCCATTACTATTATATGCTTCTGGTATATTGTTAGAGTATCCACAGATTCGTTGAAAACAAAATATACTAACATCACATGGATATGACTGGTACGGTAATCGATCAAAAATTAATTGTGATACCAAAGAGATATTATTTATGTATGATGGTTCAAAGAAGGCAAACAAAACATAATATGCCACTGTATTATTCCAATCTGAAAAATGCATGTATGACTGAACGCTTGCACTCAGTAATACTTGACTGCATTAAGCCTTTGGTGGCATTTTGGATATTAATTTCCAACATGAACAAAGTACACAGTGTTTTATTCACTGATACTTGTCTTTTGTTTCACCACATTTGGGAAAGGAGATTTGGGCTTGGACCCATATATCTTTACATTTCCGATGATGCAGTACAAATATTTTGATTACACTAAACCATTTACATTTACATCAGTCAGTAGATGCTCTTATCCAGAGCGACTTAGGTTACAATGTCATCCGTGTTATCCATTCATATAGCTGGATATACACTGAGGCAGCTGTGGCTTAAGTACCTTGCCCAAGGGTACAACAGCAGTGTCCCGTCTGGGAATCAAACCGTTCACCTTTCAGTTACAAGCGCTGCGCCTTACCATTATGGCACACTGCAAAATGACAAAACATAAACAACATCCGAAAATGTTGGCGTTAAAGTGCTGTAGGAATTAGAAAAACTGGTTTGAAATAAGGCAGATGACTCACATTTTATCTTAGTGCAGTGATGTGTCGAAAGGATCAACAGACTCAGTCAAAATACATTTAATCATTTAATTTTCATGCAATAACATACTCATATCAAGAAAAGAAAGTTCTGTAAGCTACATGACCAACATACATACTGTGTACACATACAACATTGCAATATATGCTTTTGGGTCACATTGGTCCTGTGACATATCAATACCATGGTCATATTGACCACCAAACAATAATTCTGCTTTCTAGACCTTCATAGACATTGCCGGTATAGACATTGGCTGTTTTTAATCCCGTGACTGCCTCCCTATGACTCGTGTCTATGAACTATCTGAATTTATGCCTACAGGCTGATGGGGTGTTCTTTCTTCATGATTGGAGTGATCAGAGTTTGCTGACCATTTCATTTCTGATTTGTCTTTGCATGGACCAAAAGGAGTTTTAAAAATCAGGATGCTCTGAACATGGCTTTGGGGGATGCCACAAGACTGCCAGGGCGGTGAAATAAAGTCCTGTTTAAACCACTATCTTGTAGAATGTGTCCTCCTTAGCTAGAAGGATGAGATATGGGATTATTACAGTATGAACTCTAATTTATCTTTGTTGTTGTCCAGGGCAGCTTCTGTGTCTCAGTTATTACATATTTCCTGTGTCTCGATTGTTCATGTCATGTTCATTGGCTATCGGCACATCTTGGACCACAATCTGAAGTGATGGCTAGGAAACTGGACATTGCATTACGTCCCTGTTCAGAACATTTACCTTTCCTGCACATAAGTGATCACTCACTGTTTCTGTTCTTTCATTGGCCAGCACATGACTTTCACACTGAAATATGATGTATCAGCATGTCCGTAACGTCCATAAGATTTTTTGTTAGAGAACTTGACACAAAACATAATGTAAAACACAGGCATATAAAGTTTTACCTTTAAAACGACCCACATTACAGCAGACAAGATGGGAAGACACAGAAGCCGCTATTCACAGGACATCAACACAATAACATACAGTTTGCATGGTTTTGAGTAATGACATTTACAGAAACTTAATCGTTAACTAGATTATGCTTCATGAGTAGAGGCCAAAGTTTTAAAGTACTATTAAAGTTTTAATAGATGTTTTAACCACCTTAACTCAATATGGCTACATCACTGATACTGTCATGATTATTCTCTTTCAAAGCTATCAAATGTTTAAAATTTCGCAATATTCATATTATTATTATGCTTTATTATTATGCACACAATCTAGCGAACGAGAGCAAATACCTGCTATGAACAGCACACTTAAAATGCAACACCAGGATATAGGGAGCAGAGATGTGGAGGGCCTTCAAGAACACACCACAGTGCTGGGAGAGTGAGGCTTCACGAACCCAAAAACGGGCGGCACTACCATGTGACGTCACATACTGACTCGTACAGACCCGCTGTCCACAGCGAGGCCACTGTGATTGGTTTGCAGCGAGTCGCAGATGGTGTGTTTTTAGCTCCGCCCATTTTAGGGCTCGTGGAGCCTCCCTTACCCACAGTCCCCCCACCACGTTTTGCCAGCGCGGAGCGAGCTCACTCTCCGCCCCTGAGGTGCTTGTTCAGGATCTCCTTCGCTTTGTTCAGGGCATCGTCTGTGGGCACGGGGATGTGGGGGAAGACCCCCACGCCCTCCCAGGAGGGGGTGTCGGAGCGGGTGACAGGGAGGCTCAGGTACAGGTCGGTGCCGTCCACCTGGAAGGTTGTGGGGGGCTGGGAGCCGCCGCTCGTCGCTCGGCCAATGACCGTGGCCCTGCCGTGCTTCTTCAGGACGTGGGCGAACTCCTCAGCGGCGCCGGCCGTGGCAGCACTTGTCAGGACGATCACTTTCTTTTCCGCCCCATACCGCTCCCCTTGACAGTGACAGACATTCAGAGAATCACCCAGTCACTCCAAGCAAATGTTGAAGGGATAATTCAATGTAAAACAAGGTGTAAAAGTATTAAGTAGTGGCATACCAACACATTCAGTTTTTATGGTGTGCCTGGATCAAAATGCAAAAACTAACATCAATACAAATTTGATCAATACATCCAGTACTGCTATAAATGCTACTTTCTGCCTATTATTTTATTGGAGCTGGACAGTACAATGGAGCGTGATGGTTTTTGTGGATGTAACTGACTTCAGCTCTCACAGAAGAATGGAAATGTCTTGTGGAAATTAGAGAAATACATTGCTGCTCACTGGCCAGTGCCTAATGTAAACTGAGCCTCAGTGCATTGGTTGTACCCTACATCATAACTAGCAGCAGACACAACTGCACATATGCAAACATGGAAGCCCATGTGCAGTACACAGAGGTGGATGGGTACTTTACTTTCATCTTATTGTCCTGAACCTTTTCTTGAGAGTATCTCACGATTATTGAAGCTGGCAGTTTTGAAGCACCACCTGTCAACAGCTGATTGATTCCATTTAATACCATGGCATTATGTGCCTGCACTTCACATTAAATCATTTAATGAAAATCAATTGGTTTTAAGCTAAAAACCAATCTATGATCACTTTGTTGTGATCAAAATAATACAGTTTAGCCTGATCCACCGGTTATAATTAAAATGACTTCATGTGAAGTGCACAAAGGTAATGAAATCAAATTCATTACAATTTACTCAGAGGATATCAGCTGCTGATGGAGGGCTTCTCTTGAAATAGGTCAGTTTGCTAATCTTGAAAAAAAAAACAATAAAAATGTTCAGGACAATCAATATTAAAGGTAACTTCTCATTCTCTTTTCTGTTCACTGGCCACTGATGGCATAAATTGTATGGTAATTTGTATGTATCACTGGAATACGACAAACTGACAGGATATTGGACCTCCTAAGGGATGCTGTGTCTAAGAATCAATCTGCACCCTCTTGGGTACAATATGTATATATATTCAAGCCATCTTCACACCTTACAATAAGAGAATCTTGCAGAGAAAATGAGCCAAGACTTTCATTATTATACTACAAAATACACATTATTTATTCAAACCTAGAAAAGTCAACAGCAGAATCCTACTTTAACAGCTAGGGTCAAAACACTGACCTAAATGTTGTTTAAAGAAAACCTATGTATTTTGGACAATTTGAAGTCATGTTCCTATTTCTAGCTGACACTTTAAACTAAACTATGTATTGTTGGGAAAAACCCAAGATGGCGGCACGCACAGACGCAGCGGCTCAGTTGCACCCCAAAACGTAGCTGTGTTTGTTGTTGTTTTGTCTGTTGTCTGATTGCTTTGTCTCTGGTGGCTAGTGTCTTTAAAAAGTTACACAGGCGGCAGTATTGTTAAAACAGATTTTAGAAATGTTCAAAATACCCATAAGTTCTGACGAGGTCCACATTTCCATAGTGGTATCAGAGGATCTGTTGTATAGTTTGTCCAGGAGGATTTTCTGATTTGCATAAAAGAAATAGGAGCACAAGCCAGGGACAGATGCAGTGGATCCACCCACATTGTACCTGTAAAAAAAGTTAAAAGGGGGAAATTTGATGGTGACACTTTCAAAGATGGGTCCTACAAAAGAATTACATAAAACCTTCAAAAGGATGACATTAATAAGCACTACATGACCATTTACAAATACTTACGCCAACCAACATAGGGTGTGAAAAATCTTCTATGTTGCATCCATATTGTAAGTAACATTACACTGACATTATAATTTGGTATGACATGGTAATGACTCATAATACATAGTTTTATCAAATTAACACACAACTTGAAGTGGAGATTAGTTCACTTCGTACTGTCTCCCGATGACTCATAAGAGAGAACAGAGGACAGCACTTACCTTAGATCGAGAATCAAAGCCTCAGTATCCTTGATTTTGTTCCATACATGCTCTGCCAGTAGCTCTGCAACTTTAGCAGTGACTTCAAAATCGCCAAACGAATCAAAGCGAAGGTACCCAACGTTGTTCTCAAACACATCTGTGTGGAAGGAAACCTTGATGAGTTCAGCCAATGCCTCTGGGGGTGGAATCTGAAAAGATGATGAAAGCATCAATAATATGAGACATCAGCTCCACCCCAAATCTTTTATGGGTTGTGCAAAAAGAAGAATGGGGAAACAGCAATATAAAAAGCTGCTCTGGCTTCAGACATATGACGGTAAAAGTGTTTTGGTGTGCATGTATTGAGGGTATGGGGCCAGCTTTCTCTTGTACCCCCCACTTAACCATTATTATCTTGTATCTGGAAAAGAACAAGGTGTTACCTGCTTGTGGAAGGTCCCTCCAACATTGGCCTTGGAGGGCTCTGGAATGTAAGCCATCCTTACATTCTTATCCTTGGAAAGCTCTCCGAGGTCAACACAGAGTTTGGCCCCCAGCTCGGCTTCAGAACTGACCATGCTGTAGTGGCCCCTCTTGGCAAGGTCTATCAGTTTCTCTGCCACCTCTGCCCCTATTGCAGGGAAGGCATAGTTGTCAGCCACCAAAGCTGCCAGAGCCTTGACGATTGATGGGACTTTGGCTCTGAGGCGGATGACTTTTTGGGCGGCGCTAAGAGCTTCGTTGGCCGGGGCAGTGACATGCGGCTCCACACCGGAGATGCTCCAGACCTTCCCAGTCACTGCACTCAGGACTGCCTGGGTGGGAACAGAGGCATAGAGAGGGCTGTTCCCAATTTGGTATGTGCCACTGGAGAGGGACCCCCCAATAGTGGGCTCCCCAATGACTGTGGTCCTGTTCAGGTCTTTCATTGCCCTGGTGAAAACCTCTGCCGCCGATCCTGTCATGTGACTCGTGAGAATGTAAACTCCTTTCCGTGAGCTGTATCGCCTCCCCAGAACCTTTGGAAGAGTCATAACCTTGGTCATGGTTGCTGTGGAGCGGTCGAATACGGTGTAGAGGTGGCGTGGAGGCTCTGCTTCAAAGAAGTAGGAGCAGAGCAGTGGGATGGAGGTGGAGTAGCCCCCTGTGTTGTACCTCATGTCGATTATCAACGCGTCGGTGTTCACCAGCTTGCTCCAGACAAGCTTTACAAGCTGAGGGCCAAGGGCCCTCACCGTTTCCACATCTGCCATCATGTCATACCTCAGGTAGCCCATGTTGCCAGGAAGGACCTCAGTCTTGAAGAGGTCATTGATGATATACCCAAGTTCCTCAGCAGTAGGAATTTTTGGCACCTCTTCGAACGTGTCCGGCTCTATGTCGCTGTAGAACACATGCAAGCGGTGATCTCCTGATATGTCATGCAGGTCCGTGGTCAGCTCGGAGGCCAGGGACTCGTAGTCAACAACAGATCTATACAGACCTTCCACCCATTTGGACCTCAGGACCTTCGGCACCTTTGCAGCAACTTCCATGATGGCATAGTGGCTTTCCACAAGCTCTCCTGTGCCCTCTACCAAGGAGTGAACCTCTGGATGGAAAGCGATGATTTCAAATGCTTTGTCCAGTGCTTCCTCCGCCAGCACGATAGCGTCTGGGACGACACCCCCTCCAAGCCAGCACTCCCCATTGTTGTCAATGAGGTTTATGATGGGGACAGTGATGAAGATGTCCGTGCCTTCCACCTGAAAAGATTTGGAGTGCAGCAGCGTACCGGACGTGATCTCCCCTATGACAGTTGCCCTGTTCAGTGACTGCATAAGGTAGGCAAACTCCTCAGCAGCTGTGGCGGTGTAGTGGCTCGTCAGGACATAGACCCCTCGCTTCGATCCATAGGGTGGGCCCAGGGTGCTGGGCAGCGAATGGAATTCAGTCGTAGTGTTGCCCACCCGGCTGTAAATTGTATAGAAGTGTATTGTGGGAGACGGGTCATGGAGGTAGGACAACAGTAGAGGCACCACCTCTGAAGGTCCTCCGGGGTTGGAGCGGAGGTCCAGGACAAGGTTTTCTGTGCCTTTGATGGAGTCCAGGGCCTTCCTGACCACCTGTGGCTGCGACAACACCAAATTGGACACTTCGCCAAAGTCGTCAAACCGGAGGTAACCTGTGTTTCTGGGCAAAACACTTGCCCTGAAAGCCTCTGCCGAAGCTTCACTCCCTTGCAACGCTGGGCTCCCAGGCAGCTGGGCCAGCTCATCAAAGTCTTCGGTGACGGTGGAGGGGTCTGACTTTATTTTGACAATCAAGCGGGGGTCCTCGGTTAAAGACTGGAGTTCATAGTTCAGCTTGGCTGCCAGGTCCTCTTCTGAGATTGCAGAAAAGAAGTCAGCAGATGAAAACTGCTGAAGTAGAGCTGGGACCCTGTCTGTGAATGAGTAGAACTGGCTAATTATATCCGAGATGCTCTGGACGGCCTTTGGGATGGCACCTCTGACCCTGATTATGGACTTGGCTTTTTCAACCGCGTCCTTGGGATTGACAGTCACAGAGGGCGACACTCCACTCACCTCCCAGCTTTGTCCTGTGATAGGGTTGATGGATCTGGCGACAGGGACTGTGATATAAAACTTAGACTCCCCGATCCTCAGCTTCTCAATACTGACAGATCCCCCAGCAGATCTCTCCCCCACGACAATAGCTCGATGCAGGTGCTTCAAGGTGTAGGCAATGCTCTCAGCAGCACCCATAGTGCGCTTGCTCACTAAAATGATCAGATCTTTGAGAGTCCCATACCTCTTACCAGGAAATGCTGGTAAAGTCCACAGCTCCTTTGTGCTGTTGCTGGGTCGATCATACACCGACTCAATGTGAATGGGTGGCGTGGCATTGGAGAAATAGGACACTATGTAAGGGATGCCCAATATTTCCCCAGAAGTAGCATAGCGGAGGTCAAAAATCAGCGCAGAGGTCGGTGAGACCCGGTTCCAGATGTACTCGAAGAGAAAGGATCCAATCTTCTCAGTCACTTCCTTTCCCATTATGCGGTCCATCCTCAGGTAACCAATGTTGTTCTCCAGCACCTCGAACTTGACCGAATTTTTGACCATTTTAATCAGGCGCTCAGGAGACAGGCGGGGGCGGCCAGGCGGCTTCGCAGGGGCAGCGTTGGGCTCGTAGGAAACAGTCAGGCGGGGGTCGTTCAGTGCGCCCTGCACACCGGCGGTCAGGACGGCTGACAGCGTTTTTGGATCTGATATCCGGAGGATTTCACCACTGTTGATTGCTTGCTGTATTGCCTCCTGCATGCCAACCAGATTCTCTGGGAAGCAGTAGTTGTCCAGCAGTATCTTTGCCATATCCAGGACCAAAGCTGGTTGGAAAGAGCACCAGACAGCAAAAACAGCACTGAAGAACGTCAGAGTACCTAAAAAAAGTGGAGGCCTTGCCATTTTTGCAAGTTTACTTTTCCGATCCAGTCTACACAGTGCCTGTCTCAGCCAAGCTTCATTCTCTTTAATACAAGAGACTGTTTCCACAGCATGCTTTCTGGCACCATCAACATAAGAGGCTTTTGCTTTCAGTAAACCTTTAATCGCATTATTTTTGGTGCATCGTTTAGGCAATAACAATCTAGTAATGACGGGTGCAACATTTTCCCAAAAAGATGACTAAGTATGTTTTCAGTTCTTTGGTCTTGTGATGGGTAAAATATTTGCACATGTTAAGGGTGGTACATTTTAAGCCTTCTATAAAAGAAATAATTGCAACACATGGCATGTATAAAATTATAAAGTCTCTGGAAAGTTTAGTAGAGAGTTATCAAAGAGTAATCTGTACATTAATTATTCCTGATACATTTCTTTAGCTTTAATAAACCTTTCCATGTGGACAACACTGCATAGAGCATGAGAAAACCCAACTTTTAGAAATATGATATGTAAAGGAATTAAAGTCACACACACACGCACACACACCTGTATCTAAATTAATACAATCACTTCTTAGGCATGGCCGAGCTACATCAGCTGTACCTTTAATGAAACGTACTGTAGGTGGAATGCGTCAGACAAGACAAAGGGAGGATGATTAAATTGTTGGCAGGGATCTTTGCGGTGCTAATCGACACACAGTTCACGGCGCTTAGCTTTTAATACCATTTGACTTAAGTAAACCCGTTTGCCTTTCCTGGTGCCAGGTTTATCATTCTAAGGATGGAACTCCATTGTTCAATCCGTCAATCATTGGAGTGTTCCGCATTAGATTGGAAAGAGGATCAACCCATGGCAGCAACAATTTAGGTAATTGTACTTAAAGTAATTAGGATAAAAGCAGACAACAGTTTTAATGGAGACAAGTATATTGGCACATCTGGCTACATCTGTTCTATTGGTAGAAAAAAGAAAGGTTAATTGCTTCATTCTATCAAAGTGAGATAAATTGGGAAAATAAATAGGTTAGCTAGAGACTAAAATATCTTTTAATCACAGCTTACTAATATAGCCATATTATCTTAATATGAATATTAATATCTATTTACAGCACCCATATGGTTAGTATGTCACATGGTAATATAGACATTTATACCATCCCTAAACAAACAACAACAACAAACCTACAATAAACCTAATTTAACAAAAAAAAAAAATAGCCCGAATAAATTTTATGTTTATCTGCACAGGTAAAATTAATGCGTAGGAAAGAGACTTGAACGTTGTGTCTTTACAAGATATGCATACCCCATCTCAAAAGCCCAGCATTACAACCCAGTGAGTTAAACTTCATACAGACACACCTGTAGAGTGCGCTCTCTCCTCATATATTACGCAAGTACCCAGAAAGCAACTTTCTCCGAGCCATAGGTCAAACTGAAAACTTCCTCTATAATCTGTTCTCGTAGAGGCAGCCTCTTAGAGTTTTATTCGCTCAAAATCCTATCAAAGTTCATTTGTCCCAGTTTAAAATCGTATGGAATTCACCATATTCACCGTTTTGTATGGTTTACGGCATCATTGTTTTCCAATAGTTATTTATAGTTTTGACTATAAATGCACTAAACGCTGTGGAGGTAGCAGATAAACAGTGTATTTAATAGGCCCACTGTGACAGGTAAATGAAGCGAACAACGAACACTGAGGCCAAAGCAAGGTTCACAGTAAAGTCCAGGTTTTGACCCTACCATAGAGTTCACACACGATTCCCCTAGCCGACAGCCATTAGAATCGAAATCAAACATTATGTTTCTTCACTCAGGCAAACACAAGCTTCATTTAGACATCAGAGTGACTGCGATTATATCTCGCGAAACCATATTTTCGCAATTAAAGAAACGACGGCAGATCTCTGATTTTAATCACCCGCGAGGAAAAAGCCCTTTCACGAATGTACAGAAAAACCTCTGTACTTTTTAAATGATGTCTTTTTCCAGAACCAACCATTAATTGATGGCCCTTCATTTGGAAAACTAAATATTGTCTTTGGTCCTCTGTAGCTGCTCTTTATTTGAGCTAATGAATTCTGTTGAATTCTAAACACGATTTGAATATTAAAGCTGTCCCCTGGAGAACTGCGGATCGCCGCGAGGCATTTTCCTCTTCGCTGCTGATCGCCTCTGACACCGGTCCCATTGCTGTCTGTGGTTCTGAGGTGGACCGAGGGAAACAGAATACAGCGCCACTGAGAGCCTCGCAGCGGGACAGGAAACTCAATGCCAGGCGTATCCCAGCCTCGGGCTCCGAAGGGCAAACCTGCCGAAGAAACCCTCTGCAGTCCGAGAAGGCAGTGATAAGCGAACCGGGTTAAACGCGCCGGGGTTCAGCCCGCAGTGTGCGGCTACTTGGTTACGACGACGGGGCCGTTGTCTCAGTAGCAGGCCCGTCTGGCGGATTTCACGGTTTTAAAACAAACTGCTCATCGTGTCAACGCAATGCCACTTCCGCAACACCGCAGAGTTATAATAGTAATCTGAAGAGAGTCTGGATATATCTTCATGGGGCGCCTGGGTTATTTTGCCAAGAACACAAAAAATTAACAAGCACCATAAATAACCCACATCCTCTACAACAGCTTAATCACCAGATAGCTATGGATATTTATTCCTGAGGGACTCAATCCTCCTTGTTGACTTGGATTATTTTTTAAGTCATTTATGTGATGAATGCTCGTTTAACCACTGTACCAATGACACTGTACCAATTTATGGCACTTTGCATAAATGGGAGATTCCTCTCAGATATTTATGAGAACATTTCCCACACTGCTCAAAGAGTATAGCATGCTTTTCTGTGGGGATTCAAACTTTTTAAATTCTCATTGCAAAATGAGTTGAATATTAATATGCTTCAGTGTAAATCTTTTCCCACACATCATCACCATAAAATGGTTCTGGAAGACATAATGTAGACATCATAAAATTATAATCTAGATGTTTAGGTGTCATGCACATCATTATGATATAAAGGCACACAAGCTTTTTAAATATAGAGGACCAAATCACCTACCAATTACAATTACCGGTGTAGGATGCCACATGTGATAATATGCATTGTTTGTTTGTTTTAATGCTATATACGAAACTAAATCACATTATCTGCCTCTGTCCTCATTGAAATTTGTAGAGAGTAAATATCGTAAAGCTCATTCAAAGCTGTTCACAGGGACGAGGGATTAAGATTCTGCAAAGAGGGAGGAAGGGAATTAAATGGCTTCAGGGTGTGCCAGAGATAACAATCCAAAACAAACCACCATCATCAATGACATAATCATAAAGGTACAATGGACACAGAACAAAATCATACACAGTATGCCACATGGCCACCTGCTCGACACCTGAAAACTATAAACAGACATCCGTGGTTTTGGCGGTGAGTCATTTGAAGACATCGTACCTTTCTCAATGTTCACTACTCATTGATGCCAGTTTTTCCTCTCAGAAATTAGTGTGGCTATGAATTTCCACCTGTGCTTGAACACTGCCAATTATAAATATATCTACCTCAAGAAACTATAGTGTTATGATATCCTTACATTAACTGGTAGGTAATTTCCTACATTTCCTATGTACTGAAACCATAGAAACTGATTTTTCACTGTTCTAAACAATAACAACTTATTTTAAGGTTTTGCTATAGAGAACACTCACATCACGTGTCTGATTATTTGTGAAATCATCATGATCAAAGGTAAAAGCATATTTTCCATCAGATGCAGTATTTGCAAAAAATGACCTTATGTTCCTGCACTCACTGTAGAGTATTTTCTGTGATGTTGCTTTTCAAGTATGACCAAGATTTGAACTGTTGGGAGTGTGGGATCTGGACAGGTGAGTGTTTATCTCTGTTTGCAGTTAAGTGCCATTTCTTTCTACTCATTTCTGAAACATTATCCTTACGTTTTGCAAGGGAGGTCTTGCACTGTAATTTATTGGCTGTTAGAGGGTTGTTGGAAAATGATTTGAGTCAGACAACTGTTATGTCACTCATCACATTCCGTTATTACAACCTTGCATTGTAGCACTGACACATTAGCATGTAAACTCGGCTGAGACTGAATACGTCAGGCTGAAGAAGCACTCACAATGGAAGAAGGAAAGTTCTTTCCTGTCAAGTGAACAATTCTACAGGACATGAAACTATGCAGTCAGAAGCCAATTGATAGTAAAAACTTATCAGTAGATGTAGAACACAATTTGTTTTAAAGCAACGCTTTGAGAACTTTGAGCACACAAGAGAACTAAATTGTAATCCATGCTCCTACAGTGGAGTGGAGATTCAACGTAAGACCCCTTTTATAGATTCCGCTTACAGTTTTGTGACTTCACTCGTACTGGTTCATCCTCGCCAGGATAAGGGGGTAAGATTTTGAATTTCAGGGCTGCAGGGTAACAGTTCCATAGTTGATGGAAAAAAATTTAAGACAGTTGCTGACCAACCACACTCTCTCAACATTCATTTTGAAATATGTCTATTTTTACTTTATCAGGTTAGCCATAAATCATGCATAACCACACCTAATGTGAGATTTGCATTTACTCGGATTATGCGGATTGGTGAGTTCTAAAGCTTCTATATAATCAGAACATTTGTGTAAATGTACACTATATGAACATCCTTCCCTGCTCTACCTACCTGACTGAACTCATCAGTGGCACTTTTGATTAGCTGAGCACACCTGATTTAATCAACAGCATGCACACTAATTTCAATCAGGTGTGTTTGGAGCAAGGATAGATAGAAGATATGCAGGACAGGGGGTCACCAGGAGTAGGATTGAGAAACACTGCTCTACAGAATGAATGGGCACAAATTCCCACAGAAACACTCCAAAATCTTGTGGAAAGCCTTCTAAGAAGAGTGGAAGCTGTTATACCTGCAAAAGGGGGACCAACTCCATATTAAAGTATATGTATTTGAATACAATGTCATTACATTCCCTGTTGGTGTAATGGTCAGGCGTCCAAATACTTGTCCATATAGTGTATCACAGAGTCATTGGACACTGCCATGATTTTCACAAATGCAATCCTTTGTGTGGAAAATACATGGTTTGGCACTGGCACAGGAATGTTAATATTGAAACTGGCAGAACGGCCCTTCTGTAATAAGTAGAATGTGTGTGTTTGCAGTGAATAAAGAGGAAGGGGTAGCCAGTTCAAACTGGGTGTACAGATTTACTTGTGTTAGTAGGACCATCACTGTGGGCACTCACTCTGTCTCTCTCTAATCACCTGCATCTGAACTCAGCCACTTCATCTCCTCATAAACACGGTGCACCATAATTCTTCCATTTTACCTGACACGGTCTGTAACGTTACCTGAATCTGTATGTTGGTATTTTGGAGCATAATGTGCTACTTTCCCTTCTTTGGACTTCTGGGATTGAGGGTCACTGAAGGGGTGAGGTACACTGTAACTTATGAATGGTGTCAAAGCCATTAAAAGCCTACGTACACGCATGCCAATCATAATTATTACAAGCAGGCTTATACTCTATTCTTAGTAATAACAACAACAGTGGCAGAAACGGAATTAGTAATCCTTTGGCGGTTATGTGATATTGTGGTAATAAGTGATCACCGCACACAGTAGCTTGTGGCAAAGATAGTGACCTGTCCTGCTAATGACAGTTTGCACCCCTTGATCCAGTAGGTACGCAGAGATTATCAGTCTGAGAGAGGCTGCTCACATCTCTGCATGCAGAGGCACTGTGTTCAGTGAGGGAGAGATCCAGTGATCCTACTGGTTTTTATTGGTGTTAAGAGGTGTGACAGAGTGCTGTCACTACGGTTGAGTATGCGCTTCCCGAAGGGGAGGGCAGTGTGACAGAGTGCTGTCACTACGGTTGAGTATGCGCTCTGACTGCCATACCAACGAGCCTGGCTCTTTGGTGTTGCGGTCAAAGTTGCATGTTTGGTACCCCATAGACCTGGGTTCTAGGCCAGGAAGGGTGACTGCTCTTGCCCTTTGCTACAAGAGGAGTCCTGCTGAAGCAACTGCTTGCCCTCTTTTTTGCCCATCCCCTTCATCCAATGGGACATCTTTGGCATCACCTTGAGTCCCTGTGAAAGCACTTACCTCTTCACAAATGGTCCCGTCTTTTAATCCGTACTTGGCTGATTTGTATTTGTTAACAAATACAATCTCATCTGTTGAGGGACCTAGCTAACATTGTTTTAAATAAAAACTTCCATCATTAAAAAGTCAACTATTCATGCCTTCTTCGATTGCTCTCATAGCCAATCAAAAGTGCCCTGATACCACCCAACACTGTACTATACGACAACTGTAGAGTCAAATACTGCTTAGTGAGGGTGGTCCCCCTTGTATTATTGAGTCATTGAGGGAATTAAAAGTAAGATTAGCACCACTGCACTGTGTTATACCTATAGTTAACGCAAAACACAATCACACACACTTCCTAATATTTCTGGTTGGTGCAAAACTAGAACATAACTGAATAAAGTAGAAATAGAGTCCGCACACTACTCTTATGCTCCCAAATAATTTGTTTTGCACATTGATCTCAATCTACATTTCATTATGACAAAGACATGACTAAGATCCCCAGGCATTGAAGTGTCCATGGTTCTTCTTTATATATCTATTTATTCATATCTCACTTTAGGCCACCATGGTCCGTTTATTTGCTCTTTTATGGGATAAATAACCTGAGCTGTGCCACAGTGATCTGGTCAGAGCTGAGATTCCAGATGTTGAGGTTATGTAGATGTTATTTTCTGTTGCTCATGTTCTCTAAGAGGCAAACATCTCAACAAAGCTGGGACAACTCAGTGGAGATGGCGATGATGAACAACTGCCTGCTACATGCCAACATTCACATACATCTGTGACAGGCTTTGTACGAAGTGCCTGGTATTAAAAAATGACAGGCATAAATTTTCATGAAAAAAAATACATGAATCACATATTCATGCTATCAAACTGACAAAACTCAAAATCCAGAAACCGTAAAGTACAACATTCACGCAAAGGTTGGACCATCATATCCGTGGCTGGAATTACTTTGTCATAGTCAGTTTGACTCATCAAACTGTCTTGGTTTTGACAGGAAGGTCCATACAGATGATGTGATGCTTTCCTGTGCTCTCCTTTATTCTCATTCATGTCAACAGCAAAACTGCAGGTGAGTCCAGAGCAAGACGTCAGAGGCATATAATTGGCATTGTGCATTTTGATTCAGAACCATGGCGGACTGATTCTGCGGCATTCCTGTGGGGAGATCCTCAGTGAATTTGGTTCGGACCAAAATTCCCCTCCGCTGCTCCAGTCTTCCAAACAGTGCCCTTGTGAAGAGTTCTGAGAGAGCCCATCTGTTTTCCTCATTTTAATAAAGCTGTTAAATGGGTTGCAAACAGAACACCCAGTGGACACCATCAAATCTGCTCTCAACGGAGTCGGGCAGATCGCAGAAGCCAGCGTCTTTTAAACAAGGTCCAACAAATTATTCGCTTTCCTCTTTGGCAGACAACTGAGTTTTCAGGCAAATGCTTTAACAATTTAGATGCTTGACAGCAGAACTTCAGCCATGACTTTCTTCTCTTGGTCTACAGTAAATAGTATCCACCTGCTTACCATAGTAGTACAGCTATTCTTATTGTCTGCTGGTAGTGTCTTATTTAAGGCTTTTATTATCTTGGAAAAGTTGTGGTCATAAATCCTGTAAATATTTCAGGACAATGAGGACATTAAAACTGTGAAGGCATGCAAGGTCTTTGGCTTAAGTATATCCTTCCAACATTTGTGAGAACTCAGAGAAGAGCCAGAGCTCCAGTCCACTCCATGTAATTAGTGGAGTTTGGAGGTGTGCTTGGGGCATTTCTTCATATTTGTTCTTATCCCTTTGTTAAAGTTCACATTACTATAGCTGGTACTAGAGCATTCTGGAGCATTTGAGTTTCTGGTGCATTCCTATTCACACTTGTTCAAACTCTTGAAAATTGCTGATGGGCATATTTTGGATTGAGTTGTTCTTCTAGGGATGAAAAACCATATCATGCTTCAGCGTAACTCACCTCACCTACCACTGAAATTCTCAAGCCATCTAGGTGATGATTATCAGCCATTTCACATCATAACAGCAGCTGAACATCATATATAAGATAGTTCAAAAGTCCAGGCCACTGTTATATAAAATGGTCAAAATTCCCCACAGATAATGTTACATTTTAACTGTGATAGCTATCATAAGGACCAAGTCAATCCACCACAATAGGTGTATTCTAAGAAAAATGCATGTCATGTCAAAAACGTAAAAAAAAAAAAAAAAAATTCTCGAAAATGTAGACCTTACTAATACTTTGTTGACAACTTGCATACAGTTTTTGTGAGAGGGTAACTGTTCAAATTGTGACAAAAGGCTGTCAAATACTGACTTCTGTTGTAGTTTTTGGTTTAGTTTCTAAAATCCAGCTGTGAATGCCTCTGAAACCTTTAGGGAGTGACTCTTCATCTACTCACTATGATTAATGATGCACATTACTCTTCTCAAGACATGTAAAAATTTAAAATGTGGCTCTAACTTTTAATGACTTCCCACTGGAAAGGCACAAAGGCAATGTTCTAAACATGAGGTTTGATTTCTTACAAAACATATGTTCTTGTTGCATCCACAAATCCGAGATTTTCTCCAAATTAAAACCAATACATTCATAACTAATCAATGTAATACTCCTCATATGAAGACATCTTAAAAGGATAGAGGTGTTCACCAAGAAACTATTCAGAAAAAAAGAAATCATAAACTTTACATATTACACTCAAACATGGGGCATACAGATTAATGTCAGAGTGTTAATGCGGGAAAATACAAAGGATACTAATATGTGACTTAGTTTAAACAATGTTCAAGAGAAGTGACCTGGAGACAATGATATACCATCACTTAAATTTGGCCATTTGTTTAACTTTTATTCTTGAACTACTGGCTATTTTATTCATAATTTAAAACAAACACATTTACAGAGCTTCAAACGCCAGCTGCTAAAATATAATATTTGCTAATTATGACAAATAAAATACAAATACACATTCATAGAAAAAATATTTCTTGTTTGTTTCACAGACAGAGTATGATTTTCTGGACACTCAAAAAATAGTTTAAAAATTATGCAAACAGCTGTAGACATCCTTACAGTTCTGGCCAACCTAATAATTAGAATATTTTGCCGAATAATATAACTTTAGTAGTGACACGGTAGATAACTTCTTTACAAAATAATACAAAAACACCAACAAACAAATATTTATGGTATGTACAGTGCGAATTAAGGGTCTGGGTAATCTTAAATTATTTAACAGCACATTTGTGACTTTTGTAACTGCAAGAAAAGGATAGAACAAACTGAGATGGTTTTTACATTGTCTCACTGCTGATCACAAGAGTGAATGGAGATCTGGGGGTCAAATGACAGCTTTAGGTCAAATGCACCATGCGGCACCATTACATTTGTCTAACAAAAATATGCCAGACTGCTTTAACGGCTGCATATTTACTGTTATCAAACAAATAACACATGTATTACTCTATTATTTAAACAAAAAATCATATGAATAGTTAGTAAATCAGTAATAAGCAATCCAACAATTTACTGCAATTGCCGTGACATCATATTGCAAATATTATTCCATACAGTCTCAAAACGTTCAGCTATGTTGGATAACATTTTAACTTAAATATGAACACCTTCCTTACATGCTAATCCAAGTGCTATTTAAATATACACAATCAAAATCTTAGTACTATTTGCTATCTGTTTAGCCATTTCTCAAAAATATTAAAGACTCCATTAGTAGGCAAAGTAGTAATAGCAATCACTTGCTTGATAACAGTACAAACAGGTCCTTAAAGTATCCACAATCCACTAACGCACGCATATTTGCGCAGAAAGAAGTAAAATGAAACAGCGCTGATAGCCAAGAAGTGACGGCCAAACTGTTGTCCATAAAGCACAGGAAACGGTACGACAGTTTTCAGTTTATGATTGAGTCTGTGTAGTCTGCAGCCTTCGTCCTCGGTCAGCCTCTTTGCTGTAGGCGGGACTTAACGCGTATGAACTACGGACAAGACGACCCTTGAGTTAAGTTCGCGGTGAAGAGCCGTATTTCCGTCAGCGGCGGAACAGCATCCATCCCTTCGTCTTTCCCGAGGCCCTCTATCGGCATGCGCAGGACTCCACTGACATGCTGGGGTAAATCTTTAACACCACGTTTTTGTCCTCGTCCAGGAAGAGGACGCTGAGAGGGTTCATTTTGTCGGGAACGCAGCAGGGCTCCGGCACCCCCGGAACGATCCCCACCGCTCTCACGATGCTCTGAATGGTTGCGTGATTGGACGGGCGAACGACCTGGAAAGGGCACACAGAGGTACACTGTGGTCAGTGGTGCTCTCCTTGCTTTCGATGGAATACCAAAGATTCCGTTCACATGTTAACCTACTACGTTTAGGTGCTGCACACAACGCACTCAGAGAATCTATGGGAACGAGTTAATCCATTCGCAAAGCGGTTTGGTCTTCACTCCCAATTAAGTACAACATTACGTAACCTAAGCACTGCTACATTTAGTCAAGACATAGGCCTACACATTAAGATCACTGCAAGGAAAAGTAACAACAGCCAAAAAGTTTGTGTAAACCCCAAATGGTTACACACCTGTTTAACTTTTTAGTTAAAAAGTTAGTTATTTCTACCGATAAAAGCTGTAAATCTGAGATTAAAGCTGAGTCAGAGTCTTATCTTACCTCTTTACCATTCGTCATGCATTTTTACTTGCACATTTAAGCAAGTGCAACATTTTTATCATCCGCAGAACATGTTGTTGCCTAACACTTAAATGCATTATTCAAAGATACGAGCAAGTCAAAAAGCAAATGAATTGACTAGCCCCCTGTGGCTCAGCAGCAAATGAAAATTAATTTAAGAAAAGCAATTTGATAAATAAAAACGTACAATTAGCACAAGAAATAATTTGACTTTTTGTCTTATACTGAATGCTCAGCCAATCTACATTTCAAGTTATTCATTTATTTTTGTGTTCACCAAATGAAATAACGACCCCGGGTAAATATTGGTGGGCTGCAGTCAATCCTTTTACAATGCAGTTTTCTCATTTGTTTTTCGCTTAATGGGTTAGTGTTTGGAGATGTGTAAAAACAGCCTATTAACTGAACAACATATCCAGATGATCAGACAGGTCCTTAAGAAAGGCTTTATACAAGTCCAAGATGTCTTACAAAGGGGTTTTTGGTAATTTCAACATTCATGCGATCTCTGCTTTACCAGCTGTGTGTGTGTGTGTGTGTGTGTGTGTGTGTGTGGTCAGGATTCCGTGTTTTAGCGCCCGTTCTAACCTTAGGCATGGGGAATTCGCAGGTACCAGCGCAATAGTAGGCATCGAATGATTTGGGGGATAAGATCCATTCGCTCCAGCCAATGTCGGCAAAGTCCACCTTCAGGTACCTCCTGGAACAGACGCGCGGCTCATTCCACTGTCTCCGGCGAGCCTTCTTCATGGTTTTCTCATCAAAGCTGAGAATCTGGGACTTGCTGAATCCATCACTGTTCTCTTGGCCTTTTCTTCTACGGTCCTTTTTCAAAGTCTTTGGCTTCAGCGCCAAGTAAGCGCTTTCCCACAGCTCGTGGTTCTTGAAAGTGTTGTACTCGACCTCGGGGAGTTCGTTATTTTGGATGGGGTCCGGGAAGTAAGTGTCCCTCTTAACCCGCGCGTCAGGAGATGAGTTGGGGGAATGCGTGGGCTCCTCGCCTGCCGGGAAAGGGTCGTACCTCTGCAAGGTCACGGCCACGCTGTTCGGCTCCGATATGGCCAAGTCGTTGGCGTAAACCAGCATATACGGCAGACTGGATGGAGAAAGCTGGTCTTGGTATCTCTGGTACTTCTCGCCGAAATCAAACTCGGCCGTGACCAAGAGCTTGTTCGCATTCCTGGCCCCCTTGATGACTTGCGATACATCCTTAATTTGCCATGTGCCTCTCCGGTGCGGGAAGACGGTGACGTTTCCCAACAGCGGCCCGTGTGCCACACTCGAGGAGGCGCTCCTGAAGAGGAGGTGGAGTGGCGGGAGCTGGTGGAGGTGCTGCACGCGACAGGAGGGGTTTTTGAAGCGCTTACAGAAGCCAGACCTCTGCCGAGGACGCTTGTCGAAGAAGAAGTGGAACGTTGCGGCAAGTATCACCTCAGATTCCTGGATGGAGGTCAAATTAAACCGGTACATCACCTTCCGGTCCACAATTTCTGAAAAAAAAAAAAAAAAATGCATAAATAACAAAATAAATAAACGACGGAGACAAATACAAAATGAAACCGAACTGTAACGTCTTTAGGTTAAAATAGCAAGACTCTTGCTAATTTGGTATGATAAACTATGTGAAGGGATAGTAAAGAGATTTGTATTACTTCTGATCCGGCCTGAGGCATATGGAAGCGCTTACTGAAGCGCCAAGGGCGGATTTTTCATGAGCGTCTAATAATGTCTGACGGCATTAATACCACAGGACTCCAATCAAGCGGTTGCACATTGTGGGAACTTGAAAGAGCTCTTTTCAGTGATCATGTTATTCTTGCATTTAACGTATGACGATAGGTTATTATCTAACAGTCTGAGCATAGTAAAAGCTGAGTTCACGTCGCCCGGTTAGTCTTACAAAAATACAACCCAACAATAAATTCAGACTGTGACCGTCTCCGTGGCGCTTCTCGGCAGTGGTACTCGCTTTATTGAGGCGAAGTGCACCGCGAAAAATAAAACCATCATGTACCTCAGCATTGGTGTCTCGTAACCTCATTGTTTTTCCAGGGTGACAGCTGCACTCGCGGTCTATTGAAGTGCACTGCATTCTTCCGAATGCTTGGAGCCTCCAGTTAAGCTGGATTGGAGACGACCCCGCTTTTGGCCACAGCGAATACGACCCTGTTAGTCTTTGTGTGGGCCGTCGAATCCCGCAATGACTCAGGAAGGTTCTGAGGCTAGAAAAAACTCTGAACATTGGGGTGTCTACCGCAGGCACCGCAGTGTTTTCTGATTGAAATTTGAATATTAACTTTACAGAGAAATATTTAATTGCGTTTGTAGCATTTGTACATTTAAATTTCAAATGAGAGAGAGGGACCTAAAGCACAAAACAAGAGGTGTTCAGAGGACATTTAAAAGGAAGTAGAGGTGTTAAAAGTTACTTTTCTATTCTCCTGTGATCCAGAGGTGGCGCTATACGAATTCAGAATAACCTCCAGCAACGATGTAGAAGTACATGTATCGTAATTAAGAGAGACTATCAACAACAACGTCATAAAATCATAAACTTGTCAATGGCGGGTTCCTTAAAGTAAATAACGCGTGTAAATGTGATCGTAAATGCCTTTACAAGAACAAAGGCTTTCAAGAGTTTTGCCAAAAATAGATTTAATGTCTGTAGGACTTAAACGACGGAGTAAATGACCACCGCAAGAACCTACACATGAACGCAAAACCGACAAGCAATGACGTCTTAAAATAATAGTCGTATGATTAGTACAAATTTAATGCGTTATTTCCCACGCATATTAGCAGGCTCTTTTGTATATTTGGGTCGTCACAAAAATGCCCCTAATCAGATAAAGCCATAAATAGCCATAACGAAAAAAAGATTAAGTAAGCGAAGAAAATAAAAGTAAACTTAGGATGCTCACCAGGGCTTCCCTTGAAACTTCTAACGGTATTGCCGTCCCTCTGGCGATTGAGTTCCCTGTTGTATTTGTCATAAAGCTTGAACATGTGTATTGAAACCATGTCCTGAGCGGAGCTGTCAGGAGCTTGATTAACTGGAGACTCGATGTCTTCCTCCAGTGCACTTCTCGCTGTTTGTTCTGACGCTGCCGTCCAGAGGTCCGTGGTAATCAAACACATGAACAGGTGCGCCAGAAATACGAATGAAGCTGCCATTCTAAACAGTGCCAACGTCTTACGTCCCAAAACCTGGAAAGTCAGTGAAAAAGCAAGCCACCGATAGCTGGCGTAGTAAAAGTTGAGTAAAAGTTAGCGCAGGTAAAGGTGCTTCGCAATGATTTTCTTCGCCCAAAAGTTTCTCGCTGCTTGAGGCGCCTTCTTTCCACGGTTTCTCCCGCCGATGCTCAGTTTTTTGGAGGATGGACTAAAGCAACAGACACGCGTTTCGCTCAGCTTCAGCGTAGCCCAGCCAGTTTGTACACTTGTTTCTTCTTACCGCCAGAAGCCTAGGGGTAATGCTGCAGCAATGAAAGATGCTGACGTCTACTGCTGCTAGCCAACGAGAGCGCTCGCTACAGTACACCGTCTCCGCTGGAAGCCGCAGCAAGAAAATTAGCCGTCTAACACGTTGGAGTGCGAGCCAGCCCACGAGCCATGTGTGAACCTGTTAGTGGACGTTTTAACTTGACAAACCTGACCCAAAACGTAACTGACGAAATCCAGATATATCTCATTACCATGTTTTTCTCAGGCTTTTCTATCAGCAGCAGCTGACAACAGTGTACTTTCAGCAACAATTTTATCATCTACCAGCATTAGCCACAACAACCTCAAGAATCTCCCCCCGGGGACCGCGAATAATTGACCGGATAATTTTCAGGGACACATTTTAAAGAGAAATAATTTATGGAAACTGGAATCAAAAATTCCCTTTATCGTTCACTGTTTGCGTAACGCTTGTTGGTGACACTACAAACTGTATAAAGATAGGTTCATTTCAGAAGTATATTATTACTGTTATTGTTGTTGTTATCTTAATTATTACTATTTCCAAATTATCAACAATACGTTACATGTTACATATCCCAGTGAAGGAAGGTACACCTGTAGATTTTTGGACGACACTTTCTGCTATGGCAACTGAAATATTTCAGAGAAAAGATTTATCTAGCACATTTGAACCCTTTTTCCCAGATGTCACTACGCAACACCAATTAATCTGTGTAGTTCTGTTAAACGGTACAAACATGAGTGAAGCGCGTTTTCTTATCCGAGCACGCGTGCGCAAGGTGATTGATCATCATTCTCATTTATACGCCCGTGGCGTTTTTCACTTATATTGACTTTAAATTGTGTATTGCATCTCGCTGAGATTCGTAATGGACCATAATAGTACGCTTCTGAAACTAGGACGCCCTTCTTGTTGTTGTTCATGGACGTGTATATATTTATATGTCCATTTATGTGGGTGTTTGTTTTTATTAGAAAGTGTGACGAAAGTTTGCTATCTATTTTGATGTGGAAAACATCCATGTAACCATTGGCTGTGGCGATCCATTGTGGGGGTCGGCTGGTTTTACTCACGGCATTCTGTACATGACCTCTGCCAAGGGAATGGTCTAACCTCTTGTTTTTTTGTTTTCGTGTCTGCAGCGCTGCGATACAATGCGCGTCCTGTGAAAGCCGGCAGCTCCAGCGGGAGGTGGTAACAAGCTGGGCTGTTTGGGTCAGTGTGCCATTAAATACCTTCTCTTGCCCCAGAACCCACGGGGAACTTCTTTTCACTTCGCGCTTGCATGTGTCTTAAATCTGCATTAGAACTCCGAGGACCTTGCCACATTGACACTATTACTAGCGAATCAAAGAATAAATCAAGCGCGGCCGGCACTTCTCCCTGTATTTTATTGTAAAGCAGCGGGCAGGCAAGGCCATTAAGCTGTATTACTCCACACTCTTTTGATGAAAAAAAGTATGTGGAGGAGGAATTCAAATTAACTCTGGGTCACATAATTCCTTCATCCTGAATCGAACTAATCAATGGAATCTCTAAGGCACCTTGAAAAAAGAGCTGTGCTATTCCTGCTCACGCTGGACCGTGTTGGTGGTGTGAGCGGTTTGTTAATTAAAGCCCTTGCCAAGAAATGATGTTAATAAACAGCAGAAGTCCCGGCTGGGAAGACAGTCTCAGTGGGGCTCGCGTTCTCAATGGGTTTGTCCCTGATTACCAAGCAGCTGGCGGTCTCAAACTTGTAAACCGGATTATTATTTGCGTTTCGACATCGTCTTCACGTCCATTCAGCAAAAGCCAAGTGCAATAGAAGTAAATCTGTCAGCACGCTGGATGGACCGAAGACGAAAGAGTCACAGAGTAAAGGATTTTAGTTTTTAAAAGTTACAATATGTGCAGAAAGGAAAGGCCGATGTCAGTGTGCTCTACCTTCGTGTCTGAGCACACCACCGCTGGCAAGTGAGGTGTAAAAGCACCTTTGATATCAAGCGACCAGCGTGACCTTGACCGTACAGCATTTAGCAAAGGGGATCTAGTTACCTTGATTTTTCGTTATGACGATTTTCCTGGTCCGAATTGCTCTGTAGAAAGAACGAAGAGAGGAAATAACCTGCATTATTTCTTACTGTACATCAAAACTGTTAGTCCTCTACTTTTGCCTGAAAAATACATAGAACTTTCCCATCTGCCTCTATGTTAGTCTCTTATGTCCACTGCACACACACAAATACACACACACACACACACACACACACACACACACACACACACACACACACCTCCATTATTTAAACAATTAAATTCAGCCATTAAGGCACACATTAATACAAATTATGGGCTTAATGGCCTACCTTGTGTGGTTCATTAGGATGATAAATCACATTTAATGCATTTAAGATGCTGAGAATTAGCCTTAAATACATTTTCAAGAGTGTCACCAGCAACAAAGAGAGCAATATCATCTCCCTTATTACACCCACTCAATCATAAATCAAGTGCACATATTGAGTTGTAACTTCAGGCAATGAAATGAGCTTTGGCAAGGGGACTGGCGGAGGTGTATGTCAATGTTAGCGTACTCCGTTTACAGTTCAGTTCATAAAGGTAAACATCTTCAGGTTATGAAATACACTCCTTTCCCCGAACAAAGCAAGTCAAATAATGAAATATGAGTATTTATTATGACATGACTGGAGGATTTAAACTCCTGAACAGCATCTCAACATGTTGAAAGTCATTTTCAATAGAAATGTGGTGAAAGAACCATCCTCCTGTGTTTATATTAAATTGAAACCCTAGCCAATCTCAGTGTCTCAGTTACTAATGAGAGGTCATTGTGCGTTGTATATAGGTTGAGGACATGTTGTGGTTGGGTTCCCACCCGCTCGCGGCTACACAAGATGTGTAGGATTGAGCTCTTATCAAGGACATGTAGAAACACATGAACCCATTGACCTGCACTACTGCACAGCAGGTACGAGGTAGGCCTTAAACTCCGAGCCATTATTCCGGTACCTTATAAGAAACTAACTTCAAAACCTCTTGAATAACCAGATTCCCACATCAGTTTGCTGCAAACGGAAGGAGTGAGGTTCAATCATGCAATACTGAAAGAAATTTGTATGTGAACTAATGTTACAAGAGGCTGCAGCTGACAGACAATTCACTGCACTCCAAAAACACATCGAGCAAAACACATTTTCATGTTGCTTTTGGTTGCAGCTGTAGTGTAGCGACAGCCGTTTTGTTGTAATGGCACTTATCTCCTTCTGAGCATTATTGAATAAATGCTGCAGAAGAACAGTAATGACACAATGACCTGCATTCTGGGAGATGAATGAGAATTAATCCCTTACACATAATGTGCTGCTTTACAACAGAAGGCATGAGGTACCATTTTGAAGACTGTGATTGTTTTATGAATTCGTTAAATCTTTTGAATGAACCCTTACCAAAAGCAATGTCCAGGATGCATATGAGAACTCCTCATGTGTGCTGTGATGGCAGCGGCAGTAGGCTTGGTCTCTGCATTTTTATTACACTTATTTGCCATTCCTGGCCAGCCCATCTTTAAATATGACAAAAAATTATATAATTCCTCACAATATTATAATAATGTGAAAAGAAGCCCTTCACAGAAGTAATTCATTCTGTTGATACCCATCTGACAGGTCAGAGTGTTGCACTGCCAGCGCGTTTTGCCTTGCCATGTGAAGCAAAGAGGTGTACGATCAGAGTTCACATGCACACTTCCATGATGGATGATTCTACTTCCTGTTTATACTCAACCAATTCATTTCTGTCCTCTAAACTAAATTGTTAAGAGGATATTTGTTTTGAAGGGTCATTTTGGAGACATTTGCGCATACACATTTTTGGTCGCTTGTGCTCTGCGGATGAATAGTTCTGTGGTGTTTTTTTTTTCATACAGAAAAAAAATATATATGAATGTTTCCCTGTTACGATAATTCTTCACGTTCCAAGCTACTTTTTAGGCAGGGAAGGTAAGTTTGGCTTAGAAACAAAGGCATTTTAGAAGCCATCAGTAACTGTCAGTGACTAGAAGCCGGTCTGAGTAGGAGCGAGTAAGTTATTGGCTGGTCCTCTATTTACATTTGACCTTCCCAGTTTTTATTGGCCATACAGTCATTTGAAGGAAGCACAAATTAGTCCTTCAGTGTTTTACTCTGCCCGCACGTTCATCAATCACATCAAGGGCTTTCCTAAAAGCTAGGCCATTTGGACCATCGCGCGCAATCAATGGAACAGTCACGGCAAACATTACTGCCTCTAATGGGCTGATGAATGGTGATGCTCAGCACATCTTCTGTTATTCTATTTGCACCCGTAAGTCACTCGTAATGTGGTAACTACAACACCGGCAGATATCTGGAAATGCGACTCTGACCGCCCTGACCGATAAAGCTGTGGTTTTTCGAACGTGAAAACACGCTGGGATTGAAAGACCGGTTCACATTCAGGAGAACGTCCTTAAAAGAGGGTGGATCATTGAAAGTCATGATTTGTTAAGAGGCAGGTTGCGTTTCACAAGATCAGACACTATAGATCACCCCCAACAATAGCAACAGCGTATTGATTTTAAAATTATGAGAAAGGTGAAACGTGGGATTGATGATATCACAGCTACTCATAACGTGTAATCAACAGCTGTGATTCCAGCTCACCTGATTGATATGTTGAAGAGACGGAAGTTGATTATGGAAGCAATTTTCGCGGAATCCATCCCCATTGAAACGAATTTTATACGTAGAAAAAACGTTGTGTGTGACAAATATGGACATTACCACTGCTATAATAAAAACAAATGGCCACTGGGATTATGTTGCTGCGTATTCTTTTCTACCAGCTCTGCCGAAAAGGGTCTCTTTGTCTTTGCCCATAGGAGAAGGGAGAATTTTAATAAAGTTCACCTGAGCCCCTGTGTTTGTGGCAAAGCCCCATTTAATCTTAAAAATCCACTGGGCTGGAGAAGGTATGCACAGATACATGGAAAGAACGTTTGCGCAAATGTTACACAATGGTCTATCTAAGGGATTAATTTTCTAGTTTTGTGTTTCTTGGGAAACAGTGTATTTTTGCTCGGGTTTTTTTCTTCTCTCCCCTCTCGCCTTGTTTTGCCATAGAACGGAATGGAAATTGGTACTGTACATCTCGAAGTGGCTTCCCTAGCCAAGCATATCGTTTTCCTTGGCTTCATAAATCACACAGCAGAATGTGGGTAGCCTGTCTAAAAACTAAGCTTTCAGGATATATAATGACATGCTATATTTTACTTCGTGTTACAAATACAAACATCTCCTTTCTGCCCCAGAAAATGCTGAATTCATGGGAAGTCCTGCTCGCGGGGCTTCCCTCTCCCTTAAGGTCCCTCCTTCTTCGAGAACCATTCCTCCATTAATGTGACATCCCATAGATGTATTTACTTATCATTAATTACCAATCATCATGCGTTTATGAAAGCATGAATAAAATGAATTATGAAGTCCCAAAGTTTTCGCTGGTGTTTTCCTTGAACGCGAGGAATGTTTTTTTTAAAAAAAAAAAACGGGAAAAAAATCTAATCAAATCTCAAAACGTGACAGAGTGTAATAAAGCGCACACAAACCCCCCGCCGTGGAAAAGTTCCGTTAACGCAGCGGCTCGGCTCCTGGATCCTGCCACAGGAGCGCTGGAACAGTGGGCGATGAGATAATTCTGCTGTAGAAGGATGCAGCGAACCCATTGTCCGCGCGTAGGGTAATAAGACACGGCCGTGCCAGCCAGCCGGCGAACGCCCAGCGCCGTCAGTTTATTACTAACGTGATTTCGCTCCTGACAACTGTGACTAGTGCGCTTCCAGGACCAGCACTGCTTTGATCTTTGGCTCTCTGTCAATCAAAATTAGTTACCCTTCAAGACGGATCCCTTACTCTGGCTCAAGAGATCCCTGCATGGATATGGCCCGGTACAATTGTTGCTTTGTGTACTGAAAACATCTTTATGAAAGCAGTCGCTCTTTGAGTCTCAGGGATACCAGATGCTAGCCTCATCAAGACCATTCCAATTTGGTGGTGGTGGTGGGGAGGGGGGTATAAAGGTGACGTTTTGGCGGTCGTTGCTATGAGTCAGAATATCGCATTGAGAATCACAGAAGCGATGCTGCAGATTTTAATTCCATTACTATCTACCTAAACGTTTCCACATTTAGATTAAGAAATGGAATTTAGCTGACCTGAGCCATGACGATATCTTTAGTTTACCTTACAACTATAATTTAATGAGCATGGGCCTATGTAGTGAGTACTCTCATTGAGCTTCAAAATTTATTTGAAGCCCAATGGGTATTTGAAGAAGAAACACAGATAAAGTTTTTTCTTGGACATGCCAAGAAGGTACTGAGTCATCAGTTCTTATTTGCTAATGGGCGGTACCAGTATGTCCAACCAAAGACTTTTCCCTGGGCTTAATTCTTTCCTTCTCACAGAAATATCTGGGCACCTTTTGAATGAGATACTCCGAAAAGAAACTTGCCCGAACAGAGGAACAGTTGTGCGCGCGGCTGGCTGGTGCCTAGAGAAGCTGTGGGCGAGACAGCGGGGTCCGCATCACAGGGTCCCTCTCCCCAGCGATTGGACGAAGCTGTGACAGGTTGACAGGCCTTGGGAGGAGGGTGACATCTCAGCACCACGGGCCCTGACCCCAGAACAGTGCAAGAAAAAAAGCTATCCAGGGTGTTCTTTGAACAAAATATTTTTCATAAGTTAGGCGGGTCGTGTCTGTTTTTTTTTACCCCGTATCCAGTAAGCATGTAGAATTAGTGACACTTAACTCAACCGCAATCTGTACATGTGAGTCCAGTGTCGTCCCGGGAGTAGTGACAAAAACAAATCTGAAGTATTGCAACACGCTGTAAGAAAGATAAGAGGCTCCCGAGAATTCTCTTGCGCGGCTTCCAGGGTATTAGCTAATTTCAAACTTCATTTCAATTATTTCACTAATGACTGCACGCATAGAACGTTATTCTTGCTCCAGGCAGTCCTTACTGCCAAGGATTATATCATCCATCTAAAATATGAACCTTTCTTTTGTCTTTTGACTCTCAATCTAAAGCGTATTTCGTGACCACTGCGTGATCAGCCGAGTGCTGCATTTGTAAACAATCAGAGAAGTTTCTTTCCGGGGGGGGGGGGGGGGGGGGGGGGGCAACATATTTTGAGTTCTCTTGTAAAGGCCTTTACTGATGAGTTAAGCGCTGAGTCCGACGCAGCCTGCCAAGAACCATTCATTCAAACAGATATTCGATATCGCTTCTCGGAGCGTTTCAGGGGACGTCCATTCATCGAGGAGCACGTTCCGCGACTCAGAAAATGACCGAATGCGACCGAGGGTTCAGTTTACAAGTCGAGGAGAGCTTTACGGGCTGCGCTCGGCGCATTTAACAGGTGACGCCCGTTCATTTCTTTCTTTTTTTCATGCGCAAGTTGCCACAAGAAAGAATGCGC
Source organism: Megalops cyprinoides (assembly GCF_013368585.1). Classification (NCBI taxonomy): domain Eukaryota; kingdom Metazoa; phylum Chordata; class Actinopteri; order Elopiformes; family Megalopidae; genus Megalops; species Megalops cyprinoides. Next base: position 28,385,101 of record NC_050597.1, on the reverse strand, counting down.
ATTTAAGTCCTCTTTGAAATTAAACTGCAAAATGACCGGACATTTGAAAGCAGGATTCACGGAAGCTGAATCGTTGAGGCAGCTGACTTCCACGGCTCGCGGCTCGGCGCATTCCATTAGTCTCAGATGCCGAGCCGCGAGAAGGGCCGTGATATTTCTTCGGATGACCGGAGAATGCAGCGGTCTAAAGAGATGCCACAGGTCGCACAAAGCCTGTGACTTATGTGGGCCCCCCTCCGGCCTTTAGCACTCTGTTTACCTTTTGTTTGCCATCGTTCATTTAGCGCCGCTCCCAGGTCTGTCTTTCGGCAAAAGGAGCTGAGATCAGTGCGGTCTCAGGCTTCTCAACCACAAATTACCCAGCATGATTAAAGACCAAAGAGCAGCGGTCGTAAAACTGTCAGTGACTAGAAGCCGGGTTCGAAGACACTGTGGAATGAACCGCATTCCGCCATCACGCTGGCGGGGTGTGGCATTGCAAAAATATACTTTAATTTGAACAATATTGTTCTTCAGACCACACTGCCACTGCATCAAAGTAAACACTGAAGACACTGGTCAAATACATGTATCCGCGTGAGTCACTTCCTGCTGAGGCGTCCACTTCATCTTTATTCTTGTCGCCTAGCAGAGTTGCTAGTATGATAGCCGACAGCTTCCAAGTCCAGTTATGGAGTAGTGATTGCATCTTTGTGAAAGTGGTATTTTGCCGGGCGTGCTGGCCAACTACCGTCACGCTCGGAGGCCCAGAATTTTAACAAAATGGTAGTGTGCTTTTTGGAGTGGTGGGCAGCCAGAATTCAAATTCTTGCTATAGCCCACACAGTCCTCCTCCCCGAAACTACTACACACTTTCTGCAGCAGATGCCTGCAAGGAACTCTGTTAATTCATATAACAACCACATTCTTTCGGAGCCAAGACAGCCAACATAAAAAAACTCCCTTTGAAGGCATATTAATAATAGCTGACAAACATGCAAACCGGTGCCATCAAAACACACTTAGCTTCCTTCTACTGAAGCCTAAACCGTCTCTCAGGGCAATGCATCTTGAGACATATCTGATAACACGCCGTGCCTCTCTTTAACCAATTTATCTCCACGCGCAGACCTCAAGTGTCTAGACGCATTCAACACATTTCTTTTACCTGCGTGCATTTCAGCGAAGCCTTTTGAAACGGCAGCCAATAAAAATACACTCACTGCCAGGTTGCAGGGGTGACGAGGCTAACGCAGCCTGGGGGTATTCAAATTCATTGACTCAGTAAAATACAGTCTGCTGCAGGAAGAATTGGACTGAACAGTAGATAAATCTGATTATTACTATCAGGGGATAAACATGACTTAAGGTCATATTACAAATGTCGGTGTTTATTATTTATGCAAGTGTTAAACATCATGGTCTACCTAATTCATTTTTCATATCAGATTTTTTTATTATACACCTGATATTTATTTTTTTACATCTCTTTCACGACCATGAATTTTAGAGACACACAAGCCTCATTCCTGCGACATCACAAGGCTGATGGCTTTAACAGCCCACAGGAAAAATACCTGATTTTATCTCTGCAAGGGATGCGAAGGAATGCCGTATAGCGTTCATTCATGAAATGAATAAAGTTTGGCGAATTCTTCCTCTTCTCAACGTGGCACGCCCGGACAAATTTTATGCATGGAAAAATATTAGAATGGAAAATAAAGTGCACATTTGCTTAAAAGGAGGAGTTATCAAAAGGCCCCTACTGATATTACATGAATGTTCCTGTGAAATTAGCAACCTCTGCTTTGAAGAAGTATGTGGTTGAGGTGAACGAGGGGCCGCGTTTCTTTATCATAGCAACCCCTGCCTCATTGTATTCTAGATTATTTCTTAGCATGACCATGGTCTGTAGTTTGGGTTCTCATGAAACGTTATTATACATGAGCGAGATTTGAGGATTATTGGATTATTGTAATTACCAGGGCAACAGAGCTGGCAACAGTGTGTCAAGATCTTATTACGCTTGTATGTTCCCATCTGAATTCATGGAGTTCTTAAACCATTCGGTGGGGCCGCATACTAACATGCTGTGGCCGCGTACCAACACGGTCTCTCAACTGACGCATGCAAATCCGATCACTGTCTTTTATTGGGACAATATTAGTTTAAGGGTGTCGACTGAAAACAACGCTTGGCAGACTCCTACCTGTTCCAAAACAAGCCCGTTTTTCAGCAAGGCCAGAAACGGATTAGATGAGAACCAGATGAGGGCCCAGGGTCTTTAGCAAACATGGCACGTGGAGTCGGTCGACACTGTATTGTCAATTTTCGGAGTAGGGACGCCTCACCTAAGCGAAGTCACACTCTATACAGCAGGTGATTTTTACTGTAGACTTTTGTATAAGTTCACACAATAATTTGATAACGTATGTGGATCTAGATAGTAGGCTATGCGAATGCCTGTTCGCTTTAAGAATCCCACTGCTAAATGAAGGCGCCTACTTCCTTTGTTTAATGCTGTTAAATATGTGCTTATCTTTAATATTACCGACTTTTTCATTTTTATCACTTTTTTTTCTTATTGGCCTCGTGTCAAAAGCCGATATTTATGGTCACGAAATATGATTCGTCTCCCGTCGGACATTTTAAGGTTATAAACCAATTTTATTTATTACTGGCGTTTTCGACAACCAATAAAACCACCAATAAACCAAACCCTGGCTTCGTAAATGATTCAGCAAATGTAGGCTGGGATTCTCAGCAGTCATAGAAATTTGGAGGGCGTCGTATGCTATTTTATTTGCAATAATATTGCAAAATAATTTTATTTTGCAATACAACTAAAAATTCATGAAAACTACAAGTGGTGACTTTAAACATAGTGACAACACGTTGTAAAAATGTTAGAATTATATTATGACCTACTGACTCTCGCTTCATGACGACACCAGTCGGCCTAATTACCTGCAGAATGACGTGCGGCTCCGCACGTTGACAACGCCTGTAAAGAGCAAGTATACGTTTCCCCGCGACTTTCTCATGGCCAGAATTACACATGGCTGGGATGTGAACGTTTGTAGTGCTTTAGGGAATTAAAATATCAGTTGCCAGTATGTCACGCAATTGAAGACAAATTCATTCAGTTGCCCTGCTCCCTGACATTCTATCAACATGACATCATTGTTAAAGCAGCTACTTCCAATTAAAAAATGTTGGCAGCAAATGATTACATGGGAAAACTATATACGGGAAATTATTGTTCCACAAGGAGGAAAGTTTTATTTGGAAAGATCATGTATTGTCCTATTAAATGTTGGAGTAAAAAAAACACTCAAAATGATATGGTTAACAGTAGGCCTATAGCCTGCTTACCACCTCTAATTTCTGCGCATAATATGCGTTAGTCTTCGTTAGGAGAAATCATGTTAACGAAATCTGGTCTTTAACCCGGCCCAACAGAAACAAAAAACGTTTTAATTCAGTTGCTGCATGGAATCTCTTTATTATTTCAGTTAAACCATCAGATGATTCCTTCAAAGAAATGTTTCTTTTTTGAGGAGAGTAGCAGAACATTCTATTCTATTGTATTTTCAAAAACTTGTCGATCACTCGGGTCCCTCACGACCATTGTAAAATTTGAATAATTAAAGGATTTTGGCAATCAATCTTAGAATGTAATTTCCGCTTCTCTGGAGTCCACAGAGGTTTGGGGCCTCACTCCGAAGGTGAAGGTCATGAGCCTGTGGGAAGTGTTCAGGAAACGGCTATATACAGCTTCGATTTTAATGAACATAACTGCGTCCTTGTAAATATAACACCAAGAGCCAGGCTTTGGAGCCAGCTTTGTTGAATATATATATATTTTATCACAGATCTGGAAAAAGGGCTCAAAGAAAAACAGCTTCGGCGCTTGGTGATTTCACACGAGGGGGAGGCCCTAGACTGGAAAGCCGTCCTTGCGCTGCAGTTGGGCAATCACCAGTCAAGAAATGCGGTGGATTATGTTGCGAGGGGTATCGGATTACACCCAGAATCAATTCATTTATGCTTCTCAGACATCCACAGCCTCCCTCATGGCTGGGAAAAGGTGGACTGAGAACCGGCGAGTGGCAGTTTGAGCGCAAACCACAAAAAATAATCAGCCATCAGGTCGAACACTAACCTAAACATTGACGTTTTTCCACCACATAAAGTGGCTATTGAGAGATGAAAAGACCAGAACAAAGGCCATATGTCAGACAAGTGAAAAAGCATCAATTCTGGAGGAATATTGTAGGCATACCATTTATTTTCTTGAATTGCCTCTTGTGCCAAGAGGTTTAAGTATAGAACGCTCTAAATGCAGTCATTAAAAGGCCTTTGTCTAAACCATCTCGAGTCAATCTGGGAAATAATGCACAGAAAGAAGCTTTATTGTTTTATTGGTCTCTGTGGCCTTTGTGGACAGAGGTGGAACATAATTAAAGTGAAACAGTATAGTGTAGCGTAGCAATAATAAAAAAAATAATAAAATGAACTAACGGGACATTTTTCACCTATTTTTCCACACACGCAAGCCAGGTCATCATACAAGCCCTGCAATCATGCGACCGATTGGGCTCCGCCTTTACGTAGCGTTCCTACGCACGATTCGCACAAGGGGCCTTTTAGAGATCAAATCCGCGACCACCATCGCGTTCGGTATCGATCACAGCGAGTAAAAAAAATCTCGCGCAATTATTTATTGAGACAAATTCTGCGGAGGAAGAAAAATATTTGATTAGCTTAGCTGTGAGCAGGCTCCAGTGTTGGTATAACGCAAGATAATACGAGGGGAACAGCGACGCTTTGTTTGCCGACAGAATGGCGCTCTCCATGGGGTCGCCGCAGGATCCTAAACATCACAGACAGAGGGAAACTATACGCTGGAATTCTCCCCCTTCTATTAATGTTTTATTAGCCATGTGAACAGGTCAGAGAGTCACCCCCCTAAGCCACACAATTGTGCCGCGGTGTGTAAGGGCAGTTGTATAAGTTTGCACTAAAACGCAAGCTTAGCGAGAGGCTCCCGGTCGGATCATCTGAAACGCGGTTTGGGCTCCCCGTATCAGTTTTACTGCTAAAACAACAGCGCCTGGTTTCGGGACCATGCGCCTTTAATGAAAGGCACATGTGGGAAAAAAGAAACTTAACGGGCAAACAGCGTCGATGATTGCGAAATGCTGTAGATCGCTTATGACAATTGCGGCTGAACCGTGACAATGGGAGAGTGCAACTCGGTGGTTTCTGTGTCAGCTGGCCAGTCCCTCCCAGTTAATGCATCCATTAAACTGACAGCTGCCATTAACTCCTGCCTCTGCAATGACTCCTCCCCCCATTTTATCATTTGACCTATCATTTGTCCTCCCATAAAGTATGCTGGGATTTATACAGGAGAGTCACCTACAGCAGTACACATAAAATGAAAGCAGCAGTAGTAGTTTAACCACACACAAAAGGGCCTACTACTGCTGTATACATAACCTGGCTGACATGTACACTACACAGCAATGTGTAGCTAACACAAAACAAAAAAACATTTGTGTTTTTTTTCATTTTAGAAAGATATGCCTAGCTGAGCACAGTCTCCTAAACACATTTAAATACAATGAAGGAATTCTGTGAAAAGCTATCCATGCATTCAGGGTCCAAGTTGGCATAGCCATAGCATAATGTATATAATGTATTTCACTGTGATTTTTGTTGACTTGACCTACTGTAGTATATGCTTACACTGTACATGTACCCTTCTGTAAATGGTACCAAAGGCTGTTGCCTGACAAAACACCATTTTGTACTTTACCTGGTGAAGTTGGCCTGCCTAATCTGGTCTACCTTACATTCATCAGATTGGTCAGATCTGATTGGTATTTCATTGTAACTTGAAGTTTTCTCAAAGATGCCAATAACTGTGTAAAAATTAACTCCAGGGAAGGTGTTGCATTGGATGTGCCAACCACAAGTAGGTGACCCTCACACCACTTATTTATCAACTCTGGGAACATCCAACCAAACACCTTCCCTGGGATTTATAGTCTCAAAGACGCACCCCAGACACCCGTTAAGCAGTGAGTGAACACTGATCAGGATCAGTACCCTGCTTCCCGGTAAGGTTTCACTTAGTGCTCCCTAATTACCCCCAGCACCAGGGGGACGGCATCCCAGACCACCCCGAGAGGCTGCTGGAACCAGAGCCAGCTGCACCCCAACACCTCTCCGAGGTGTTCCTTCTGGAGCAGATCCAGACCCACCAAATTCCCCAACCACCCCCCCACAAACCCTAAACATTCAGCAGTGAAGAACAGCGACCCTGTTTGAATTGGAATTTGCTCTTTAAAGGGGCGCCTGTACAGAAGGGTTCGCAGACACACATCAGTTAAACTCAGCTCTTTCAAAGCTTCTGAGATAAGCTCCCATGGCTTAGCATGCGACTCACTCTCGGAGGAATTCCAACCGCCAGGGCGCGGAACCGAAGCAGCTGCTGGTGATGGACACTAATGTTCTGCTAATGGTGCTACAACAGAGCTACTCAGGCCCTGGTCCTGGGGGACTGTGGCATGCGTAGGCTTTCACTCTACCCAGGCGACTCAACCATCCATCGTCTTGATTGAATCAATCAAGCATCTCCACCCACTTCTGAGAGCGTTAGCGGTTTAACGAGCGGTGGACAGCAGCCCTCTGTGGCTACAGTTGAGTGGCTGTCTTCAAAAGAGGTTTCTGATTTGAAAATCTGACTGTAGACTGCGCTTACATTTCAGATGTTTTGTAAGTACCACTGCATTGGAGAAGGCAATTTGACAAACAATGTGAAGATAAAGTGAGACCAATCAGCCACACTTATGCCATCGGTCATACGTCTTCTTTTAAACCGTCTCCAAGGCATTGACACATACATTGCTTGACTGAGCATAACACAAAACATCTTTCCCACTGTGGATTCATATTTGTCAAAACTGTGGTCCGAGCAGCAGACATCTATAACTGCTGGCAATTAAGTAACATATTCCATCATAGTCTTCTTAAACCGTCTTCTTAAACCATAGTCTTCTTAAACCGTCTTCTTAAACCGTCTCCAAGGCATTGACACATACATTGCTTGACTGAGCATAACACAAAACATCTTTCCCACTGTGGATTCATATTTGTCAAAACTGTGTTCCGAGCAGCAGACTATAACTGCTGGCAATTAAGTAACATATTCCATCATAGTCTTCTTAGCTGTCGCTCATATTTCAAATGCTCTTGATATGGTCTCAGATTGCAGATAGGGAAACAATTTAAAGCATTTTAAGGGCTGGATGTGAACTTTAAGGTATTGCTTTGCTCCCTGCTTGCCTTGACTGAGTTGAGCAGCTTTTTTTCTGTACAGTGTCTGGACAGTGAGATCACTGTTGAGGAGACAAAGGCGAGTCTCACCTGCTGTGAAGTTGTCTAGGCAAGAGCAGGAATTTGTTCCCCGGATTGCCTCGTCAAGCTGTCAATATCACGCAGGATCAGGCTTAAACCACATGACTAATGTTCACATGTAAACAACCTCATTCGCTCCTGATCCACCTTTCCCTCTACCGTAAAAAGAAAGGACACCTCCACGTCAAAACATCTTTCTTAAACCACATGCACTAGGCCTTTCCTTTTTTCTTTTGCAAGATATCACACTTATTTGTTTGTTTTTGAACATTGAAAGTCATTATATTTAGTGGACCTTTGACCCAGCAGAGATGTAAAATTTCAGAGACAACTATGTGAGAAGTCTAGGTCTTGGAGTGATTGAGCGAATATTATTGTAGATAATGCCCAACATTAATCTTGTGTTGGCCTACTTACCCTAGGGTCAAAGGGCAAAGTAATTTAGTGCCCTTGCAGAAACTTCCATGCATTTTCCTTTTTTCCTCTGTGCATATACTATGACATAAAGGCACCAAATGCCCTCTGTTTCCCAATTCAGTTAACCTTTCTCTCAGTAATGTCAAGTTAGTGTCACACTAATGGAATAAGCAATGTAAAATGTCTTGGTTAGGTTTAAAATAGGCAAAGTCAATACGTTATAATAAAAGGTAAACACACACTGATGAAAAAATATCCAATATGTGGTATTTCAGCTGAATTCAAGCTTTATTATTCCTTAGATGCACATAAATATAATACAACTATTTGTCAGTCATAATCAACTATTTGACAGTCATAATCAAGACGTAAGGCCTGTAGTAATTGGTCGGTGGCTGCAGCATATACACGCCACACAGTAGATGCTGACCTACTTTTAGACCAGAAAATACAACCCTCACCTCTTACAAACATTGTATAAATAAGCAAAGCAAGAAGAATGGCATGCAAACACTAGGATACACATGATAACGAACGGACATTACAGTGTACATGTTTTCCAAAAGTTTTAAAGTTTATGCAGAAGTGGGTACAAATGCCATTGAAAACCTGAAAAATATTTTGCGAAGCTTTAAGAGCGACATTCGAATTTAAAGTACAACTATCTTAAGTATTGTCGTTAGTTGCATAGTGTTTCACGTGAAATTGCTAAGGAATATATATCTCTAAACACATCTAGCAAAACTGTCATTTCTTTAGTAAAGTTTTGTTTGGAGGGGGGGTTACATAAGTGGTTACAGAAATAACCGCGTTTCCCAAGCTAATCGCCACAGAACTGTGATGACTTCAAACTTCAAAACTGGCAAAAAAGTGGCATGATTACAGCTGGTTTCGGGAAACTGTGAGCTAAACCGAAACACGCTGGCTTTGTTCGCCAAGGCAATGTACTGCAGCCGAACGGTTTCATAAATTGCTTCTCTTCCTTTTTTCTATCTTTTTCAGGCTCCCTGAGTTTATAAAGCTCTTTTATAGCCCCCTTATGCCTGGCCCATTTTTTCCCACAAACCTTTGCTCCGGTTATTCAGCGTCACGTGTGCGCTGCCGTCGCAGGTCAGTGCGACAGAGCAGATAGAGTCATTATTTTCTTAACACTCACACCAGCTGGCATTCTCAGCCTTTGAATGAAGACGCCTTTGTGAACTCCGAGAGACCTGCTGGGCACGCTGAAAACACACCCATGGGGCATGGATCTGGGAAAGTGGAAGCCTCTGTAAAAACAGAGAGACCAGGGCCACTGCCAGCACACCAGAGCAATACTCAGTTTTGTCAGGATCGTGTCCAAATGACGGGCCACAGAAACAATCGCGGCCGCTATGCTAATGTCGGAATCTCGCGGGCTGTTGTAGGCTCTCGCAGTAAGTGGTAGAACCAACAGTCCAAAGGGGGTGCTAAGTAAACAGACCGAAACCGGCATATCCCGCTACAGCATGGGGTTTGACAGACTTATGTAACTCAGCGCGCCACATCTCAGAGCAAAGCAAATAAACGTAACAAATGTGCAAATGTAGAAGTGATTCATACATTATTTAAAGATAAAAGAATCCATAACATGTCAGGGGAAGTATAATAAATTCTCCTCGGAGGTGGCCCGCACTGTATGCAAAGGGCTTGTCCGTCGGCGCCCACATTGCTATTGCGGCCTTCGGCGCTCTCAGAAACGCCACCGCCTCTCGCGGAACGGTGACAGCGGAAGATCGATGAGTCCTGTCATCTTTGGTGGGATTTCTGTGTCATGTTAATGGCGAGGGCATCGCCGGGAATTAATTATTGTCAGATGTGGAAACGGAACCATTGAGCTCTCCCAGCAGGTGTGACAACTGGGACAAGAGGCGCGGCCGGCAGCCTTGATGTCCTCACCTGCAGTATCAATGCTGGCTTATGTTTCGTTATATGAAACATTTATTATGATGAATAGGGATGGTGCGAAACTATTCCATCAATGTTCGCATGTTTTTTTCACCCAAATGTAAATGGCCGCACGATCATGCAAGTTGATCCATTTTTCACAAGCAAAATAAAACCTGTTGTTTTTCTTTCATATGTATGAATAGTTTAAAATGGTCTGCAATTTAATCAGTTTGTGTAAAAGAAGGCAAATATTGCACTGGTACAGAACAATAATGTGTGTTGTTCTTCAGTTTAACTATCCATGTCATGTGTATCGATCAACACATACAAGTGGAAGCTGGCTTACTACGTCATAGGGTGGCAATCGGTATGGTGAAATTAAGATCAGTGATATCTAATAGTGTGGCACGCTATCCCTTACAAAAATATGAACTACATATGCCAATTGTAATGCGCGTGTGCTTTCTATTGATGTCTAGTGTATCAAATTGGTACCACCGAACGAGAAATGCTAGACACGTCTTCTTAAAAGGAAAGATTGTGATAATGATCTCCTTTTATTGAAAGCGCACGCTGATTCGTTCCACTTGATTATCCCTGATGTAGATGCATCAGGGAACTTTAAACAATACATAACTTGACGTTGCAAAAATACAAGTCGTCTGTGCGGCATGCAGTAATATGTTGTTAAAAAACCCAGTGTGTGTCATGGAAGGTCAAAATGCGCAGCACCAGAGATCGCTTCTCTCGATACCGTCGACCTTTCTGCGGTTCTGGAGAAACCACTCCGTGTTTTCGAGTCCGTGGTGGTGCACGGTTTCCGCAGTTAGCTCCTGGCAGCTTCACAAAAGAGAAGGAATTTCTGAACAGCGCGTGTTATTACAGTAATCTAAAATCGAATGGCAAGGCCCTTTCTCGCTAAAAAAGGCCATTCTTGTTTAAATTTCCATCCCACATTCCCCCCAGGTCTTTACCTGGTAAACAGCCTCCTCAAGCCACAGAAATATCTAAATTACTGGAAAAACCATTTAATGTCACAGGGGAGCCCAGGTCTGGTACAACAGGTACTGAGGGGCTTCAAAAATAAATAAATCCTCTGGAAACTGGAGATAAAATCATCACAGAGAGAGGAGTGAGACTGCCAAGGAATTCTGTAAACATGATGGAAGGTTTCAATATGAACGTCTGTTCAATGGGAGGCTGCCCCTACTGTTTTCCCACTCTCCCCTGTTGAGCTGGTGCTGAACCACCAATACCCCCCCACCCCCCACCAAGACCCCCCTCAGCGCACATGGGAACTGAGTGTGAGCAGCCACGGCCTGCTTCCCATTCCCAAACACCCGCGCGGAAACATATTCAGACAATGTGTTATGCAACAGTTGCTGAGGAGGCAAAACCCAGCAGAGTTTGGAGTTGGGGGGGGGGTAGGCTTTGTTTCTACCTTTCTATTCTTCCTCTTCAGTTTCCCTGGTGCTCCACATCTGCATTCCCAGCGAGGTCAGTGACTGGCTGTGGAAATAGCATATTCCTGGGGGAGAGGCCGTAAACGTCTGCACATGTGTCGCGCCATGCATATTCATCATTTGGATGTGAATAAACCAGCTGATGATGTGTGTTGCCCTCAGCTTAACCGTTTTGGTACTCCTATGTTTTTATTATATTTTTTTGCTATTTACATTGCATTACATCACATTATTGTCATTTAGCAGAAGCTCTCATCCGGAGCAACATACAGTTTTATCCATTGATAGATTCTGGATATTAACTGAGGCAATTCTGGGTTAAGTACGTTGCCCAAGGGTACAGCAGCAGTGCCCCTGCGGGGAATCGAACCTGTGACCTTTTGGTTATGAGCCCTGCTCATTACCACTACGCCACACTGCTGCCAGTCATTTTCCCTTTAAATGTATTCTAATCACAGAGCTAGAGTACTATGTCTTGTCAATATCTTAACAGTCCCAAAAGAAAAACCCCGAAAGCAAACCGAAAGGAATCCTTTGATTTTGTTCCCTTTCTCTGTGATAATGATGATCACAGTCAGCTCTCCAGTGCTTCACACATTCTTGTCCAAACACGAATCATGAGGATCGCCCTGACCTTTTCACAGCCGGGCTGGCCAGCGCTGGAAAAAAAGTCTGCGTCTCCCAGCTGCGCAACAGTTCAGCACACTTCAAACAGTGGCTCGGAGGTTACCGGCGGAGAACATCAATAGGGCTTTTCTCCTAGGTGAAGTGCAACCCCCATTCGCGAGCCAGTGTAAATTTCAGGCCCAAGAGGGAGTTTGCCTTGGAGCAGGGTGGTATTTTTACACCTTTCATAGCTGGCCAGCTGGCTCCATCTCTTTGCTGATCTGCTGTCATGAAATGGGCTCATCCGCCCCATCCTCCAACCCCCCCCCCCCCCCCCCCAGCTGAGGGATGGGTCTTGCAGTCTGGTCTGTCCGTGCTCTGAATGTTTCCCGCTATGGCACTGAGAATCAGAGAGCCAGTGCACAAGAGCTCTGGCTATGAATGTGTCTGGTTTCCAGCCCTCTCCGTACCCATTCTCAGCAGGTCAGAACAGGGCACTGACACGGGAAAGTCACTCTGTCTCAGTCTCTGTGTGAACCTTCACTACAGAAAGTGCATTAGTCATTAAACTTGTTCGTTTTTGAAAGATTTAGAAGGATATTGACATCAATGCAAGCCAGCACTACTGTGTTGTAACACTACCGCACCGTATTGTATGCATGCATTGAATTCAGATGAGTGTGTGTATGTGTGGCTTATTGTACATGTGCCTCTAGGTGTAAGATACACTTTACAACAGACGTTTAATGATGACAAAATAGGGTGAGAGGCATTGAGGGAGAGTATGAGACACATTAGATAGGAGGGTATGCAGAAAAAAATATATTTGCTTAGGGTGTAGAATCATTACATATCTATCATTAGATAATCACAGTAATATCCTTCTGGCATGCATGGTATTTTGTTGATATCTCAGGATGTTCCAATGTAAAAAAAAAATACCCACAGTTCCTCACTGGCTCCCAGCTTCGTCTCAGTGAGTCATCTGCTATCTCAGCCACTGTTTCCGAAACAGATTCCAGACATTAGAGTGTGTTTCTCATTTCCTTGGCCTGTGTCCATAGGTCTGGGGCACCCTCACTTGCTACAGTGTGGGTGTTGTTTGTCTTAGGTAGCATTTACAGCTGTTTTTAACTGACAATAAACACCTTTGAGCTTGTTCCAGACCCAACACTTACACGCTTCTGCTGTGTTTTATGATTAAATACAGTTAGCTTAAGTGTCTGTGGCAGCACAAAAATGAATGCTGGTATAATCAACATTCTACTCCCACTGGCACACTTAACACTAGATTGAGAGGAACAGTTCCAAGTATTATTTGATATGCATTATACAGTACATTAGGGCTAAACAAAAACGCTGTACTTATGTACAGTCCACAAACAAAGTAATTAGGTACTTTCCATTCGAAAGTAAAGGGCTATATAGTGAACTAGCCATAACCTTGACTGTATGAATCTTATTCACTGTATTTTCACTAGTGAATGGCAGTGTGGATATTTGAAGTCTGTAAATGAGGGGCCAGTCATTTGGAACGTTTAATTTTTATTGTCTTCACAAAAGTGCAGTCCCCGTTTTTTGTTTTTGTTTTGAGAATAGCTCGACTTCTGTTTGTTTACGGCCTCTGAAATGCTCCCCTCCTAGTGATTCAGGAGGGGGGGGGGGGGTCAACGTGAAAAGAAGTAGCCGGCCCAATACAATGCCCGTGGTGTCCCACTGTGTCATTCTTCACAGCGTACCGCTAATGGCCCCGCGACGTCTAAACGCCATTCTCTGCGTAATTAGTCACACTTACCAGTGAAGGGCCGCGGCCGTTCCGCAGGGGTGTAGGTGAAGCTTTAAATTCCTCTCAGCACACAATGCGTGTCACAGGACTTCATCAATGTCGCTCTCTCCGGGGCGTCGGGTGGTTGTTTTGGTGCGTAAGGCTGAGGCGCGGCACCGAAGTCTCCTTAAAAATAGAAACGTGTGTAACGCCGGGGCCTAACATCGGGCCCCAAACCCATTAATACTGCCCGTTAGAGACATGGGTGGGGAAACTAATAACTAATGAATACTATGACATTTTCAGATGTGCTTGTGTTCACCAAATGTTATTTTTATGTAAATATAAGCTTAATGGCTAAAAATTGGCACTTGTATCCGTTTCTTTTCTGAGAAGGACATGGCAGAAGTACTGGAAAACCCAAGCTGTCTTCTACTGAAGCTGCATTGACTACGCAGTGTTTTAATTTACTAAGTGACAAACAGTGATGCAGTTGCTCTTGCAAATGCAGGCACTGTATGAATACATGCAAGCCATAATGAAGTATGGTGAATGATGTTCAAAAGACCGGTGCACAGCCAAGTTTGTTTTAACATCTTTCATTTTTAATGTAATCACAGCTGACAAGGTGGCTTTACATAAACAATCACATGAAGACATCCACTGCAAATAACTGAGAAACGGAATCCAAGCTCTGGTATAAATCAAATGGTTGAATCAAACTGATTTAGTGGAGACAGAATGGAGCCAGTGCAGAGAGAAGACTGTGTGTGTGAGAGCAGGAGTGTGCATGCATGAGTTTGGGAGTTGGAGTGAAAGTGCTTTGTGTGTGTGTGTGTGCGCGCACGTGTGTAGTACATGTGTGTGAGTTGAGCATGATTACATATGTGTAAACATAAGTTTGGGAGGTGTAGCCAAAGTGATTTTTGTGTGTGTCTGTGTGAGACACAAGAGTGCGACTACATGTGTTTGAGTGTAACTTGGGAAGTTGCCATCAAAGTGCTTTTTCTGTGTGTGTGTGTGTGTGCGTGTTTTTTGTGTGTGTGTGTGTGTTTGTGTGTGTGATGGGTGGGAGTGTGACCTCTAGATGACACTTGACATTTTCTCTTCAGTTATGGAGTTTCTGCTCAGCGAGACTCAACCCCACACAGGAGATAACCTGCCTTATTTCATGATCCATTTCCTCATTCATTTGACAATGGTGGCAGCCACACCACGTTGTGGCTTACACGTCCAGCTTTATATTTGGAGGTGATGAAAATGCCGTCTACCATGAGCCCCTTTTGTTCTTCCAGTGTCATGGTGCCGTTTGGCCATTTTAAAGATATGATTTCAGAGGTCTCTGCAGTGATACTTTAACTTGAAAGCCATGAGAGACTTGAAAGGAGTTTAAAAAAGGGCATGCATAAGGACATGCCAAAAGGGTGTGTTTTGGAGGGAAGAGCGGATCAAAAGCTCACCTCTTTATAATGATAGCTTTCGCAACTGTAGGTGTAATTCGTCACAGGTCAAGTTAATAAAAGGGTGAAATTATACCCAGATACCTGGAGAAGGCCCAATATGCATTTAAGACTGAGAAATGGACTCAAAGCATTTCTCTTGATATATAAGCCTGAGGCAGCTTCGCCAAGCTTTCACTGTTCACAAAGGCTGTTTTTGAGCTTGCCAAATGGGTACACTGTGCAAAAGTCCATTTGTCATTACCAGGAGTGGATGGAGACCTGGACATGAGGCATGGTTGTATTTTTTCAAAGAAGGCCTAGCAGACAGCCTAGGCCCAACCCAGGGACATGGCCTCCCGTATCAACAGCCTCCACAGCCACCACCAGGACAGTGATTTTAATTTTGTTTACAATTTATGAACTTTGTGGACAAAGGTGGCCAGGGGGATGAGATCCGTGGGGATAGTCATTGTCGAGTGGCATCAAGGATGACTTTGAACTCACGGTAATCAAAAAGAAACCCAACCTCATAAAGGGGGCACAAAAAGACCAGGCCAGATTATTCTGATTTACCCTCATCTTGAACCTGCTGCCCGAGTTGCTCTGATCGATGCCGTTTCCTGGTTCGACTCAATCCGCGGCTCGTTGCAGCCAGGGTTCAAGCCTGCGGTTTTGCTTGCTCTCTGGATTTGCAGAGGGGGCTTTTGCGGTTCCCCCTTTGCACCTCTCCTGGTTCAAGTTTCCATGCTCCATTCAAACAGTTTTATGGGACGTCCCATTCTGTGGTTTCATGAAGTCTTTATACCGTATTTACACAAATGCTTTATTTTTTTGTGAGCTCTCCACTGCGCCGACTTACAAAAGACTTTTTGATTAAATATTTCTTACTACTGAATAGCACTTGAACAGGTTTTTAAGTATGTTGCAGCAGTAGTGCCAATTTTTAATGGGGGGAGGGGAGAGATAGGCTGGGGGCACAATAATATTTTCAACTGAAAGTCAGGGCTGAGACCAATGGCCAAATACTGGCACGTGTTGAGGGCATACAGTACGGAGAAAAACAAACCATGTAAAGGAAGTGACCAGCTGATCTAGACCTGGACAAAAACAGAGTTGGGGGCGTAATTTCAAAGACTCGCCTTAAATGACTGCGCCTGAACAAACGCAAGCAGCATGATTAAAAAAACAACATTTCTCTTAAAAGCTTGGAAAATGTAACGAGCTGGCAGGAGATGTAGGGGGATTCCATGTGTAAAAACAAATCACCTGGGCTTCCCTCACCATCCTTTTCCGCCTTCTTCAGCTAGGTAATTTGTGTTTTTTTTCCTGGATAAAGTAAACCGTCGTAAAGGCCTTAGAAGCGCTGTGCTGCGGTTACTGTGTAGAATGACATGCAAACCTGTGGCGCTTTCTGCCCTTCTTTGACATGCCCGTTCGCATTATGAAACTGCCGGGGGGGGGGGGGGGGGAGACGTGGATGGTTGGAGACGACAGATGTCTCAGCATTGTCTCTGGCACGGTTGATAACTGAGTTATATCGTGGTGAAATTCTAGTGCTGGACTGGAGGCGACAGCTCTGTCTTTTAATTCAGGAAATGATGAATTATCTGTACCTGTAATTCTAGCTGATTTCACTGCGGCGCGGGAGGACCTCTCAGTGTTTGCGGGAAGCTCGTGTTTCGTATTGTTTCTTTCAACGACTCCCGCAGACGGCGCTAAAATTACAGCGGATTCAAACACTTCAGAGAGCTATTTGTGCTAACACTTGTCAGTTATTAATGATGGGGGTGACAGCAGACCCAAGGGTGTTAAAACATGTCATGTTCGTCGTTTCAATACTCTATAGGATCAGTCAAAACATGACCGCGGCGTATTTCTGTGTAGTTCGCACTGTGGAACCCGACCGAAATTAGTATGTTTTGACCCATACCGACGCTGTGACACGTATTCGCGCACGGGCACTGTTGCAGCATCATTACATATGTCATCGAGCTTCTGTATTTACGTTTTTGTCACATAACAATTACTGCAACTGCTATTATTATTACTTTCCCGAGAGACTTGGGGAGCAAGTGCAATCAAACACTACTGGTCAACTCAGTGGTGCAGCCAACAGCATAACAGTCAACATGCACAACCTCCTATCAACCCAGACAGGAAAGCAGCAGTCAGGCCGTCAGCAACGTTCTTCAGCATACCCAGTCTGCGTGAGCAGAGAACAGTCATGGTAACCGGGTTATAACGGGCTGATTAGTATAGGCGAGTTTAATGGGATGAAACTGAAGACTCACGTGTCTGCGAAGTGTTCTTTTTGTACAGTCAATATACTGGAATCTTGGGACTCAGATGTGGGCAGGAATTCATGGAAATGTTTTAAAATTTCTCATCCACCAGTAATGTCTGTTTTACAAACGTTCAGCTCCTTGTGCATGAAATATATAGTGGCTCTAATGACATTTTCACCTGACTCATTTCAAGCCAAACCATTGTAGACACAAAGGTGGAAATTGAACACCGCACACTCATAATGTTTTAAAAATGAAATCCATGATTCATTCGTTAGTCCCTCTTTCACATGGAGACCTGCGATTGGGCTCGTTTCCGAAAGTGTTCGTATTCTTTACGCACCCCAGAGAATAGTATGGTTTTCAGATTTGAACGACATTAACAGAGGCATCCATTGTCAGCAGCAATATGAAAATATGAATGAGTCACAAAATGGCACAAAATTAGGCCAAGGTGCGTGGGCCTGTTCAGCAGCCGCCTGGCGTGTGGGTCTGAGAGTTGATTAGCTCACTGTCGTGGTGACATCGCTTTGCAGGTGTCGACTGGTGAAAACGCAGCAAACGATATCAGCTGACCATCTCCATAGAAGATGGGCGCTATGACGACTCTACCTGACATGTTCAGTGGCTCTGTCAGCTATCAGCTGCCTACACAGTCTGGGGAGAATTGGAATTGTGATTTTAAAAATCCTGCCTCGAGGCCTATTAGCGCCATCTACTGGTTAGATATCCTTCTGATACAACAGGGTATATTCATAAACAACTGCGTAATTTAAGGAAATACGTTTCCATCCGGGTGAAATTTGCTGCGAAATTTGGCTGCAGAACATTGAACAGCACTTAAAACACGTGATATCCACGGCCCCTTTGAAATTCTACAAAAATGGGGCAATATAAATATCAAGTAATTCTGGATTTTAGAAGGTGCTGGTATGAAATAGGTTAGGTAGTCTATTGGCAGTTTGGTTCAAGGCTGTCGTCATTTTGGTTATTGTAACTAGCAACTACAGAGCCCATTTCGTGTAAATTAGCTATGGTGTTCTGTTTTTTTGTTTCTTTGTTTTTTTTTCTATTTGAAATTAGTGATTGACATTTTCAGCTGAGTAACAGAGAATTTTTGTTCTAATACTGTATGACGAATTTTGAGAAAAAGGATATTAAGGATATTTTAATTTGATACCACCAACTATATATTATAACTATATATTATTATATATAAAATATACATAAGTATACGTAAGCTCAACGTAGAGAATTTCACATGGTAAAGACACTGAATGGACCAAGTAACAACTATACCTTTTATACGCCCTTTGAGCTGTCAAGGTGAGAATGGAGTTATTGATAAATTGAACAGCCACAATAGGTATTCAGCACAGCTGAAAGAGGCAGTGACAGCTAAACAAAAGAGAACGCTCAAGAGGAGGTTTGGTCTACAGTGTCATATAAATTTAATCTGTTACGTTGACACAATAATCAATTACATTTCACATAATGAATTACCTAATTGAAAAAGGAGTCCAATCATCTAGTTGCCACATTGTATCACAATTAGAACTTGGGTGTCCACGATGCCCATGATGGTTTCTTATCAGGCACATCTATTTGTCCTCAATACATGGTAATGTTCTGTTAAATTACTTCAAGATGTGAGTACCTATACTGGATAAGGTTTCAATGATCAGTTTATCAAAGCTGGAAAAGTGAAATACAAGCAAGTTCAATGAAGGTATGATTCACTGGGAATGTCAGAGTACAGTAACTCCTCTCCAATTGTCTTGTCCTTCTCACCTCATGTCTCCTGTGGCCTGTGCAGTCCTATGTCACACATTTATGTGTGACCCTGACATACAGGGGAAAACCTTCACCCTGGAAACACCCCCTTTCTGTCCACAGGATGGCTATCTCTCCGTAGAGACTGGGTCCCTCTGTTTCACATGATGTCACAATCACCGCTGTTTCCCTGAGCCTCAGACAATGGCTCTTTCATCAGGCTGTTTCAGGAAGCCCTGTGGCAGGTGACAAGTGCCCCTGGATTAGTGCTGCCGTCCTGGGGCGCCCATTCTGTCAAAAACCTTGCCCACTGCCCTCACCCTGTCTCATCCCTCCTTACCAACTACAAGCTCTACATGTGGCTTTCTGGCCTTCAGTGGCATGCATCCTCTTAGGACAAACCTGTTTGCCCCAGCTGTTATTAATGGGACCTCATATGTGCCAGACAGAGCCCAAACTAGGCTGAACTATCTGTCTGTGAAGTCACTGTTATGCCGCAGTCACATCACATCCCCTTGCCTCTCTCTGCTTCTGGATGTGCAGTTAGTAACATGGTAGATAATGCTAACACAGCACCACTCTTTTGCACAGTGAACATCCTCAACTACAAGGACAGAAGGACTGGGAAAAGTGCATACTGTGGTGACTGGAAGTGAGGTCTACTCACTATAGACGGAGAAACTCCTATGGGCTTCTTGATGAAGATGGGTTTCACTGACGTCACCCTCATTGCCCAATTAATCTTCTTAATTAGTCAACATCAGATCTACAGTTAGTACTGACATCTTGTGGATATTCCATTCACTGCAGATCATGATGTTTCCTTATCTTATTATTTTATATGATGAAAGATAAAATTAGACTTTTAATTGTGAATATGCATGAACATCGGCGATAAAAGTCATGGGACCCGCCTGAACCACACGTGCATTTTTAATGAACAATCAGCTGAGCAACATTGGTTGGTATTAAAGTTTTATAGGCGTACTGTTGCTCCCTTATGCTATAATGGAGCTTCCTTTTGCTGCCGCGTGTCAGTCTGCGGCCTTTGTGTAACCCAACACCCTGACAATGTCTCCTGCTTTTTTTGTTCCGTCTTCCCTCAGTGTCCTGTCTCCGTGACTCCAGTGGCAATGTTTAGCAGCAAACCTGTCACTTGTCAGAATGATGATAAATGACCTTTGGCAGCGCCCATCTGATAAAGTTACTCACATTCCACAGTGACAGAGTGCGTTAAGGGTAATTTTAAATCCCCTGCTATCGGACCACTCAATAATTCAGCTTTTCTTTCCATTAATGACAAGTGCTGTGCCCAGCCTGGTTTGACGTTATCATCGTGACAGTGACCTAGTTCCGCGCCTTCTTCCCTCAAATGTCAAAGAAATTACGTAGTCCTCTGAAAGAAATTTGTGCGTGGTCATAGCTAGTCAAGGAAGGAGTAATCTCCCAGCCTCATATCTTAACTCTAATTAACCGAGGCGCTCCCTGACAAAGTGCAGAAAATTTAATTGCGTGAGTCGAGAGCGCTCCACCCTTCCACTGAGCACTCCGCAGCCATCAGTTTGAATGACTCAACTCGAATCAAACGGGAAACGCGGAGGGTGGAAAGCCGGCCTCCAGCGCTATGTTAGCAGTTAATATGCTGTGAGCAACTGACCCGAAATTAGAGGTCTCATCAGCTGTGTCTCCCGAAGCCGGGCCCTGCTGTCTGTCAAAGTCACATGTTAATCGTAAATGTAATTTGGATTTACATTAATGAATACAAATGGCTCCCAAGGCTCCTCGTGCTCAGTGTAATAAATTATTATCGCTCCTAACGATCACATTTCTTAGCATTTTTCAATTACCTGCCCCCGCAGAGTTGTTCAAGGATAGCCCTTTTTGATGAAGACAAATGATCTTGCTGGAGAAGCTGAGCGTCTGGTACTTCGCTTTAATAGTTTTCTAATTTGGGCACATCTTCCGATGATAAGCACTGTGGTTTATTTATTTATTTTCAAATCTTGACACCAAAGTTATGTAATTGAGAGCAGGTGCTAATTACACATTTGATGAGAATTTCAATTTAGGAAGAAAGTTAACAAAGAGAGGCCCGTCCTTTCCATGAGTTGAGACCACCTCTGTCACTTGTGCAACTGACAAGTAGATGTGCTTTTCGGTGATAACCCTCGAGGAAGTTTGTTACATAGAACGTGGACAGCTGCTGTATGAAAGCTGTTGTTAATAGTTCTTCTAAATATCCAAATACCAATAAAACTCGTGTAGGCCTATAGTACAATGTGAACATTACAAATGAAGCGAATGGAAAAGATTTGTTTGGATACAGAAATTTGCTTGGCTCTGATTTATTTATTGCTTCTGAAGAAATGCTTGTGATTTGTATCTCAGAAAATTGGTCTTCAAACCAGCTGAGCTCTGCCAGGCCAAAAACAAGTGTAAGGGTAACGAAAAATACACACATTTCGTAATCTGTTCTTTAATTAATTGAAATGATAAATCTTATACCATAATTGGCGGTCTTGTGCCCCGTAAGACGTGTAATTAACACCGCAGACTTGCCCACAAGTAAAGCAATCTGGCATCCGGTGTCTACATGTCTCCGGCTGTCGCTGCTAACCAGGGTCAAATGAGCATCTCATATCCCCAAGCTGTTTCCCGCTCCGGATGCAAATTCAGTCTAGACGCTCTGAAAAGAGATTTATCCGAATTACCATCTCAGCCTTTAAATGTCATTTTCACATCAGCAGCGATCAATCGCTTTCATAAACACAGCACAGAAGACATGGCACTAACGTTATGCCAAGTATTGCCGTAGAAGCAAGCGCACACATCTACTTCAAAGACAAGTGTAGGATGACGTACAGTGATTTACGATCATGACTACAGCACCGTGTTGCAGGAAAATTCTATGAGCAATACTTTGAAATGATTTCCTTGCGCCTTTGAGAATGGGAACATATACAGAACTTTGAAGAATGCGTTAAGGCTAGCTTGCTTCAACAGCAATATATTGTCCATTGTTTGATTACAAATTTGTGGCTATATACCTGTACAGTAAGGAATTCCACAAACAAGAGTGACTGAATGTTTTTCTTTTAACCTCGACCCATTTTGGTAATGACGCTAATGATAGCTACCCTTGAAGTAGGTCTCTCCTCCCTGGAAGAAGTTGTAATAATTATAATTATCCAGCGGAAAGTTCCTAGTCTTGCGCTCTTGAAGATGGGCTGGGTGTTCGAAACACCGTTCACGGATCCAAACCCCGATGATTCACTGTCTCCAGCTTGGTTTAAGAGCCGTTTTTTGTGTGGCAGGACTAAAAGCGCAGTGTGCTGCAGTGTGACCTGGGTTCATCGAATGTCTCCCACACCGATAACAAGGAGGTTCTGATTTTTGCTTGTACTGTATGAAAACGTTCCAGACTTCCTTGTTAGCGGTCAGCAGCAGTGCCAGAAATGTATTTTTTATATATTGAATACCAATGTATACATTGAAAGCAAGCTCGTTGAAAAGCCTGCTTTTGAAAGCTCTGTAGTCATTGTAATTTTCTCAACATATAGGAATGAACTAGAGATCCGCTGTTCTTTTGCCATCTCATTGTTGTCTTATCATCAAGTTTATCACATATGTAAACGTTAAATAGAACATGAATTTCTTATTTCAGTCACAAAATGTCTTGTATATTTTTTCATAGAGAGCTGAATGGGAGGTTACACGGCTGACAGCCACGGTGTGAAGTGTTATTCAATTTGTTCCGTTGACACAGTGTTAAGGGCCCTTGCACGAAGCCCTTCTTAGCACCTCTATGTGTGTGGGTTGCCTGTCTTGGTAGCTCTTGAAACCGACTGGTAGGGCCTCTTGTCAAGAATCAACTAGAGCCAGACACACTGCCAAGCACTGTCAAGCGGGTGAGAGCTAGAGATGGCTACTGAGGGGGTGAGGCTACCCTCTTCACACTCGCTCAGGGTAAATGCCGTAGTCTTTCCCACAGTCAGGGCAACACTCAACTCTTACAGCCTTGGCTTCGGCTCCACTGGCAAACGAAATCATGAAAAAATAACCCCAAACTCGGCGCCAGTGGGTTCTTTTATTCATTTTAGCAGTTTTTGTCCTCTCCGAAATTCACAGAAACCAGAACAAAAGATGAAATCACGGGAGAAGTCCCTCAGCGGACGCTTTGCGAACCAACCGCTTGTTCTGTCGACTTTACGTGTCCTTGGAGACTCAGCTAACTCTACATAGCAGGGCAGCAGATAAGACTTGCCGAGCAGATGCGGAAACCAGCTCGCTTCAAGCGCGATTCCGCCAGCTCCTCGACTGACTCCTGCCATTGTGCAGCTATGTTGTCTTGCTGGATTTTATTTCCCTAATTGGGGCTGCGGCTCTGTATCTGATGAAATATGGATTGATGATAATCCGACCAGCCGGGTGAATTAAGACCCATCAGGATCCATTTACGGTCCAGTCATCCCCGCTAATTGCAATCATGCAAATACGGCATAATCAATCATTCGGCTGGAAGATTGGTGTCCTGCAAAGAGCCACTCCAGATATCCCCTTGAAGTATTGAGAAAGCCATTGATGTATGACAGTCATTTCAAGAACTGTAATGAAAAGAGGTACCGGGCTTTCACAGTGACCTGTATGACCTCAGAGTTGTTTACCTCAACAACCAAGGCAGCTATTATGGAAAAGAACGAAAAAACTGTCCAGGTGCTGATGTTGTGGTTGTTTTGCAGACGTTCCTCTGGACAACGTCTTTTACAATGCCATATCTATCATGTGGTAAGCATATGTGTCAAGATGTTGATTTAAACAGACTCTGTCGATTGGTTTGTCTTAACTGAAGCCAACGATAATCCATGTACTCCAAAGTGACACAAACAAATGTAAATTCACAAACACACTCCACCAACCCCACACGAAGTATCCACAGAAACCCAAGTGACCAACATGGTAGTTCAAAAAAAAAAGTACGCCCCCCCCCAATCCCAACCCAAACCCAAGATAATTAGAACCGAAACCCAGCAGAAAGACTTATCATAATTGGCTATTCTTGACTTTTCTTGCTTCTTTTTTCCCCTCCTTAAATGGTAGAGCCCGCAGTGTGGACGTCCATTCAGCCGGCATGAATGGCTCTTCTGTGCATTGCTCTGCTGTCACCGGAGCGACGGCGACGGGGGCCTCACACAAAGAACAATGTGGAAAACAAACACACAAGCACCGCGCTGCCGCCAGCTGCACCGCAACAGGACAGCCTCTCGCCCCGGCTCCCATTCAGTCTCCGGGCCCTTTCAGATGTACGGCCATTGTGTCTTTATTACCGAGCCTCTCTGTCTCCTTATCCCACACATGGCACAGAGGCCATTCGCTTCTCTGATTGGCCCCTTTATTTGACTTCTACCGGAAATCATCAGATTCCTTTGAGAGCACTTACACAGTGAACAGCCATAAAATGTACAATTAGCGCTAAAAGGGTACATATTTAACAAGGACTTCGGGTGATTAGTTCGAGAGCTACAGCGACCAGCGGAATATGGACACGTATTCCTCATTAGAAAGTTTCTGTCTGAAGAAAATATGAAATAGGCACAGGGTATTAGTTTTGCATGAGTATTGCTGGTATTTGAATGTTTCAAATAGTACGGTAACGTTAGGCTTGATTTCGTAAAACGGAATATATGTGGCCTTTAGACAGGGATCTTACGAAGCACACTGAGGACAACGTCCACCATGGAGGTGGAAGTTAAAGAGAATATTTATAATTTCAATAGGAACTGTAATCCCTTACACATTTAATGAAACGGGCAATTCGGGGTATTGAACGTGTATAAACTTTGATTCTGTAGCAACAATATCTTACAGTTCATATAGCTTGCGCAAAATGTTGTGCAGCAAAAACTTCGGAATAAACAGGCTAATTGGTCCAAATGAATGCGAGACGGGCTATGTTATCCAATATTGAAACCTTCCATAATTATTACTAACATTGTTCAATGCATTTTTAAGATATGCTTCTTGGGGTAAATCGCTGTTGCAACCCGTCATTTTGTTGACAGCGAAGAATGCCGGCACTCGGACGTTATGAAGGAACGGACTACACCGCTTGCGGGTGGAAGACAATTACTTTTGCGCGGGGCGCTCAGTCAACACCGCTGATAACAGCCGAGAGAGACGTCTTGCTTGTGCATTTCACAGCATCCCCCTGGAACCGATGCTAACAACTCGCTGCACGTCTCTAACGCGTCTGTAGTCTGTCCGGCACAATTTGGCCCCTGGTCTTCATGAAAAAAAAAATCTTGGCTATGTTTTGTTTCCACCTTGGGTGTCTGTGTCTCTTTTCTCCGAAAACCTCCAAGCGATCATAAGATCGCTTTTTTCCATGTTGCAGCGTCGCGTCCCGAAGGTTGATGAATACCAGGCTCCCGCAGTGGAAACAGAGCCAGGGTCCACTTTTAATTGCGGCAGCCACTTAACACATTAACGCAGGGGCTTTAATAAGGAAATAGGTCTAAAAATGAACATTAATGTGCCGATCGGCTTTTGAAAACATCTGTGACGCTGGATCATGCATAATCGCCATGGAGAAAATTAACATCTCGCACAGAAAGTGCTTGCAGATGCTTGACTGCAATATGAGGTCAATTGTCTTGTTTTTTTCAGCGTGTGTGTGGATGGGGGGCAGCAGTCCATTATACGTGAACTATTTTTACTTCTGTACCAAAAAAATCATGTCTGCACAGTGCTATGAACCCAGCAGTCATTGGATTTACAAGGAGGCTGTGAGATCATTTCTACACTTTCCATGGGCCAGTAAATCATAGGCTTTCAGAACTGCTGCTCTAAATGACTTTACCACTTCAGTGTACTTTCCTGTTGTATCAAAGTACTCAGTCTCATTTTCATTGTGTCGATTGGCAACCAGGTAGATGACCAGACCTCTAAAGACAGCGTGTGAGGCTTGATTTCGCTGTGCAGAGGGCAGCAGAAAGGGCAGATCGCCGCCACTCCCCCTAGCTTCAAGGAAAACGGTCGAAATGTTCAACGATGTGGTCATCTCTGTTCGAGGGTTAATCAGCCGCTCACTGAGAGCGATCTGTTGGCGAGGTAACGCCTAAGCCGAGGCGGTAATATTGTAACTGAAAAATATAAGCGTTGTGCCCAGGACACAATGCGGCATTATCGGCCCTGACTAATTGAAAACATTCGGGGTTATTTGCAAGGGAACAGGAGCGCAAATGCGGACCAGATGGATCTTTTTGCGTTCCAGAAGAATACAGGAACCCTTACATGGGGGTTTGAGGGATGAATCCCCCCTCACGAAAATGCCTCTTTATCGAGACCGCAGTAAAGGCCAGAGGCTGTCCCTTCAGCCAAAACCCCACTCAATGGAATAGAGCACTGTGTACCTAGCAGAAAGGGTCACTTTGAAGGAAACTGAGGAAACTACCTTGAAAAACCACTTGTTATTTCGGGTTAGCGAATTTCAACGCTAACCCGAAACAACGCTAACAACACAGGGACAAGCTTTAGGCCTACTATTAAGATCGTAGGTGAAGGTTTTCCGTCAGCTCTGACTATTAATACTTTCCTACTCCTGAATGGCAGGTCCAGCCCTTTCCATGCTGTCACAAAGGTCTCTCTCACACACGGTATTTACTCTGCAGTAAAACCCAAGCAAACGCTGTTTGCCCCGTACAGTGATTTTGGCCGTAAAACAGAATATGTCGGTGTAGGAGTCGCGCACAGCTACGTCAGAGCAGCCACCGTGCGAGGGCTTAGTATTTCCGAACCTGAAAAAGGCACATGCTGTACTGGTAAAACACCCTGCCTTCAAATCTGCCCCTCAAGATGTAAACTTTGGAATTTGTCTTGCTAAGCACATCATCTTAGATCGTCTTTGAACAAACCCCGCAAGTTACGTAAATACGTCTTGGACTGAAAATTGGACACCTATACATAAGTAGCCTAGCAAGGTTGCAATTGTAGCTTATATGATAACTAGCGGCTTGAAAGCCGTCACAGCTCATTGAATCCATCAACAGTATTCAAAATGATGACATTGGGATAGTAGAAAATATTTCATTAGCAGCGCCATCTAACAGACTACACTTGCTCTACATTCAGGGCCAGATAGTGCTGAGGCGTACGGAACTGACATTCTAGAATTTACTGCAAGTAAGTTACACTAGACAACAAACAGGACCAGTCACAATTAAGATGAGCGCACATACAATTATATACTACTGCTTGGTCATATATAGTTCATTTCAGTCTGAATTGTTGATTTATTTGGTAATTCTGTGCATATTTGCAGTTTTGTACATTTTCTTATGGTGGCCATATCTGTTCACTTAAAATTGTTTTTATTAAATCTGAAAGACAGCATTGCATATATTACCCATACCAAGTGAGGTGCAAATAATCCCAGTTCGTTCTTCAATTTAAAGTATGAGTTGTAGCCGAATCATGTGACCACTGAGCAGCCGTGGTAGCTCATCGGATGTTCAAGGGCGAACGTCCAAAATCAGAAGAGCACATCACGATTTAAAAAACACGAGGTACAAAGAACGTCGTTTCAAACACGTTATTTAGCGACAACATTGAGCCACACGAGTCCGTTACGAGAAAGTCTACCTCACACGTGTGCTTCGCATCAGATGACGGTTTTCTTCAGCGGGCAGCCATTCCGACTCGGAACGCGGCCGCGGCGGGCCACCGAGGAAACCGAATCAGGAATTCAGAAATTCACACGCGCCTCTTGGTTCGCTCCAAGTGGACCAGAGAACAATCGCGCCATTTACCGAAATCATGTGTGGTGTCAAACCTCGGGAACAAGGTCAACTTCTGAACGTTTCGAGGAAGCAAAAATCGCGGTCATTTCTAGACATTTCCTCAACCCTTCCTCGCGTAATTTATTCTGTGCACCTCGCAGCTGTAAGTCTGTCCCAGGAAAGCGTGCTCACCATCCGGTTTCCCCCTACATAACATGCTGAAGTCTCACATTGTGTTTCCTGACTGTAATGTGTTTCACCAGCTAGAACAATTATTAAACAGACACTTTCTGTGAATATACAGTAGTAATATGTTTATATTTCGTGCATATATATGTAAGTGCTGTTAAAATAACTTATACATTCTAACCAGAAAGTCAGTAAATTATATTTCATACAAAAGAGGAAATGAAATGATGGATGGCAAGTTTAATCCATTATGTTGAATTAAAGGAAGAACAGTGGGGTCAGATGGACCAACAAAACAATATGATGCATAGAACAAGAAATGAGGGAACACAGTGAATCAAAACATTATGAATCAGTTTTTCACTTGTACATACAACATACAGACGAAGGACAACACATTCACACGCTTGTATGAGCACATTTGTTCTGACTGTAAAGTTAAATGTATACACAAAAAGGCAATAATTCAATTTCTTTTTTACAGTGCAGTAGAATTATGCAGTATTATCCGTTAGCAGATTCTCAACAGTCCTTCACAGGCAATTACAGTGTGACTGCATAAGAAGTGGGGTGCAAAACACATTTTTATATGAATAAGCGACATAGAGAATGACACTTGAAGATGTCAACCAAAATAAATCACACTATTATCAAAATCGTCAATGATTCATGTTCGCACAAGAATGATTACATTGTCTGAATGGAATGCTGTTGCATCACGCATTATTGACGACAGCAGCAGACGCCCAACCCACACAATAAGTTGTGTACGTCTTACACTATTTCTGGTTAAAATGATCTGATGGTCTCAGGGGCATCATCTATACGATGCAGTCCGGCAAAGTCATGGACTTCTGATTGATGCCAATCACTGTCCACAAACCCCGAGAGCAGTTGTGGCTACACAACTCTGTGTATGCCAAGAAAGCTATGTGACAAAAACCTGTAGCGTTGTAGATCATGCCTGGAGAAAATTGAGAAGGCCCAGCAGAGGATGTTGACGAGGTTGTCTGTGCGGTTGCCTGTACCCCTGGAAAATACTGAAACCCAAAAAATCCTCACAGATTTAGCTAACTTCTAAGGCACTTATTTTTTCTCTACTGGTGGCTGCCAAACAATCATTCAACCTATGCACGACATCCAGGAGGAATTTAGTAACCCCTCATGGATGCAGCAAAAAAAGAACCAAAACAAGAAATAAATAAAAATAACAAAGCATTCCCTTTTGAGAAAAACTGCTTGACTTACAATTTTCGTGTGAACACAAAAGCACTTGATTCATCATAAGAAAACATCAGCTAAAGATCTAAATCAAGTATTTAAATGATCCAAGCTTTGCTATGATACACATTACATTCAACAAACTTGTAGGATGTTACAGTGTCATAAAATTGAAATGAAAAAATATTTAAAATGATCACCGCTATAAATGCAAAGAAGAGTTTTGGGGGAAAAAAGCTAAGTGTAAATCCACAAGTTGATTAAACATGACACATGAAAAAAGTAATAGCATTTTGAATTCAAATTACTTGCAAGTTTCCTTCTGGCTAAACTCTGAAGGCAGGAAGACTAAGAGCCCCAAAAGGCTATGAATCCAGTGCTCGGGGTCAAACATTGTACATCAACACATAAATCAGAACACGCAAGGATAAAATACAGGATAGGAAAATGTCTGTCTCATATTAAAGATTCAAGCCAGTTGGAGGTACGAAAAATCAAAAACATTACAGATGCTCATAGCCGTTTTACGGAATTACAAACAGCACACTTGATCAGAAATTTAAAATGTGTCAATTACAAAAACATATATAATTATACATATAACCCTACAAAATACATATTTATATATACATAAAATCTCTTCCTTGGGAACAAGGGAATGGACGTTGTGGAAAAAGTATTTGATTCACAAGGGTTTCTCCTGTTGCCAGTGGTTGCCATGAAGAAGCAGAATGCTCTGGAGGACTTCGAGCCAGACTTTGTAACAGAAGAGGTACTGTTCCTGGAATCAGAGGGAATGGCAATTCCATTATTAAAGCAGCCCACGTTAATGGGCCGCTGTCTGTTGGATTTATAGGGGCCTATACATCATATTTAGAGGAAGGAAAATCAAACACTCTCTGCAGTGAGCTAAGCAGGGATCCCTTTGGACGGCTAATTAAAGGAGGTTTAAATTAGGAATTATACGTTTAATTAGCAGTTAGCCCAAGAAACGGATTGAGCGGCAAGGTTTCTGGCTCTGCACAGACCTGCAGTCCATTTAATTATGGTGGTAAGGGATGACGAATTGATATATATATATTTTTTTGCTCTATTTTCACAGCTGATCCCCAGGAGTCTGTCTCTGTGTTAAAACGAAAGGGGAATTTTAGTCTCCTGAAGCGTACCTTTGTCTGAATCATCCCATACCTCTGGAGCCTCATCTCCTTGACGATGTCGCTCACGTTGATCTGCGGAGGTGAGGGGAGAGGGGTGTTAAAGGTATGTGTGTCCTGAAGTAACACAGGGTATCCTGATGGAGCAGACAGACCTAGGGTGAAGTTTAGGGCAAAGATTAAGGGACTGGGACCAATGGGAACAGAACCCTTGGGTGAGCTGAGAGGACCCTAGGTGAGTCAGACAGGAGGTGACAGGCAGAGGGGAGTGCATGGGTGGTTTGGGGAAGGCAGGATGGCTCACGCTCAGGTCTCTCTCGATGAGTCCCAGGATGACGTCGGTGCAGATAAGCACCCCAGCGCGGCCGATGCCGGCGCTGCAGTGCACGGTGATAGGGCCCTTGGCGTGCACCGCCCGCATGTAGCGGATGAAGCGCACCAGCTGCTCCGAAGAGCGCGGTGTGTCGTGGTCGGGCCAGGTGGTGAACTGCAGGTGTTTCACATAGTGCGTGTCTCCAGTCTAAAATGGGGCAAAGCACAGTCAGACAGCAGGCAAACCCTACATAACACTGATCTGTGGTCAGCACGTGTCTCTACTTTGAACTGGAGAAAAGCACAGTCAGACAGTACTGAAACCTGCATAAAACTGACACTGGTCAGCGCACAGGACACATTTCTACAGATACCTATCTGTCATGTTTTACTGCATTCATAGGTCAAAACAACAGCAACAAGAAAAAGATGTTCAAAACAGATTACAGTTGTACTGTTGTACCACCCCTTCCCACCTCTCCTAGAGACACGCCTCTTTAAACATTACTTCACCATCTCGTTTACTCTCTAATTATCCTTCTCTTAATGCTTCACTTAATGCCTTTAATGTCCTCTGATCACATATCTCTCTCATAATCCATGGTCTTCCCCTTGAAAATCCTGTTCCTTGGCTTGTTTTTTAACTCGAACTGGATTTGACTCCTCGCGGATTAGCTGTGTTTACATTTTGACATGTGTTACGCATTCATAACAGGCATTTCTCTGTTTGACCTATCCTTTTCTCATAATCTTAGTTGCTGTGAGTGTTGAGTGACATAACAAACAAGCAGTGCTTCCTTTGAGATGTCAAGGGCGCGCTGAGTTCCCAGCCTCCGCTCCGATCCGCTCGGGTGCTAAACCCCCCCTTAGCAGATGGCAGACAGCGGCCTTTCGCTCACCTCCTTCTCCACCATTTTGATGATCCGGATGTGGAAGTAGTCCTGTGCCTGCTGGTTCTCCAGGGTCAGCTGGTAGCGGTCGGTGTCCGTGGGCTCGCCGGGCCTGTCAGGCCAGTACCGATGGCACTTGACCCGGCCCCGCTCCACCTCCTGGGTCATCATGGCGATCACATCCGACTTGCTCTCCCACACCATCTGCCAGAAGCAGTCCTGCGTGCCGGGCAGCGGGCCCTGGGAAGATATGTAGTAGAACTCCTCCTGGCCCACCTCCATGCGGATGTAGCTGGCATTGATGTACTCCTCCATCTCTCCCACGGGGACACGCGTTTTGTCATCTGCGTGGGGGGTGGGGGTGGAGAGGGGTAGCAATAAGTGTGTCAGACCTCCAACCAAAAGGTCAAAGGTTCTAAAGCTTCTGTTTTTTTAATCCCAGCTGGCCTGGTTCCTAACCTGAATTGCCTCAGTAACATGTGCAATATGAAACACTCGTGGATCATATGTAAAATGCAAGCTATGCCTGTTACTCTGGAGAAGTGTGGATGAAGCAAATAGATGAAGCTGTACAGGTAAAGACAGATGTTGGGAGTAGTGAGGACAGGTGTAAAATTGCAAATGGAGAAAAAGAGCTTCTCCCAGAATCCTCCTCTACAAGACAAAGATGAGCACCAAACCATTACATCATAGATACTTTCAGAAAGGGACTTGTGACCCTTTCAAAGAGTGTGGCCTTTTAATACATATAGTATCCTTAATCTAGTCTGTTAATAAAACATAATTTTAGTGAGACAGTTTGCTATTGCCCTCCCCTGGTTTGCCAGAAAAAAGACCATTCAGAATAGCACGTTTGGGCATGCTTTGACTAGAACTGTAAAAAAATAACCTGAACTGTTTGTAATACAGTATTACTGAACTTCATATTTGGCAACCTCACATCCAAATGTTGTCAAGTAATACATGTTTCCTTTAAGAAATTAATTTGTAGCAATGCTGGGACTGTGCAAAATATTCACATTAATGAGATATGTATGTGCATGTGCAACACTCTAAAAATTAATCCTTATTAATTTTTTATTTTGCCAAAGTGAAATAAAGTGAACGCTGTTTCACATAAAGAAAGGTTTTACAGAAGCATACCACATGTATCAATTCAAGAACAGTAAATGCTGTTTTCATTAGCGAGCGATAGTGTCCAAGTGCTGATTTTAAAATGGAAAAATTTCAAAACTGTGCAGGTCAAAATTTGGGTAGTGGTATTTTTACGAGGTGATCAGTGATCATTTTACAGGCAAACATAGTTATTAATTCGCTTGCAAACAATGTAAACTTGTGCTGGCTTCCCAGAGGTCTGTAATCAACATGCTGTCCTCTGGTGAGGGAGGGAAGAAAACAGTTCTCCCCTGGGCTACAATGATCTGGAACACGTGAGAGAGTGCAGGAGAAGTGGACCTGTGTGTTAGGTGTGAGGTGATGGATGGGAGGATTGTGTTCTGCTCTATTCCCTGGCTGCTGCGCGGTTCGCCACAGCCTGTGCGCTCAGATCGCCCCTGGCGAGTTGGTCGAATCCCCCCCTGCCGCCCCCCCTTGGGCCTTTTCTTAATTTCCCTCGAAGCAGGGACGACCCTCTCGCATTACGCGGCGGAAGTGGCTGCCTGTAAAAACATGCCGGGGCACGGGGGGGTTGGGGAGCGAGACAGGCCTCCCCCTTGAGGCGGGGAAATGTGTGCGGAATTAACCCCGAGATGGGTGGCACTGGGGCTTCCTACAGAACGCGCGGTGCCTTGAACAGCTTCCAGCAATAACAGCGGCCGAGGTGCGGGGGCCTCACACCTCGCCATTGCCTGCGCTTCAGTCAGAGCGAGAGGCCCGGGAGCCGGACGGCCAACCAGAGCAAACAAACACGGCGCCCGCCGGATGAAGCAGGGCATTGTGGGCCGTCTGTCCCTCTCTGCACAGGACACACAACGGGGCAACGGGGCAACGGGGGGGGGGACTCTGAGGGGGGACCTTGAGGGAAACCACCACGGCAATACTGAGGAGCAGACAAAACTAGACGGCAGACAAAGCAAACGAACTCTCCTGTGTTTTGCTAACAGGTCAAACGATTCTCACAACAACGAGCTGTTTTTCAGGGACTGTTTTTTTTTTCATTTGTTTTGGAACCTTTTACCACAACACGTCAGGAGGGCTGAAAGCAAGCAAACACACCCATCAGATGTGACCTCTGCTTCACCTTATCATGGAATTGAGAGCGAGAGAGTTTGAGAAATGCAATTGCCTGGCCTTGTCGCAAAGGTTTTCGCTGCCTGTGTGGTGGTGTGTGCCAAACCGCAGAGGAACCAGGAACGTCACCTTAAAACCTCCAAGAGAAGTTCTCACACACATACACATGCTTGGACACACACACATAGACACACACATTCACATAGGAACACACGCATACACACACACACACACACACACGTATGCTCAAAGCCACACACACGCATGCGCGCTCCCACACACACACTCACACAGCAGTGTGGTGTAATCTGACGCAGGCAGCAGGACATACAGCAGAGTATGACGGCATGAAGGGATGTGTTTCATTTAATTGCGGCGTCGCACGGGGCCGCGCTCCCCGCCGCTGGCCCGGAGGTAGATACAATGACACCATTGTCCCGGACGCAACGAGGCCGTGGCATGCTGTGTTTTGTCAACACGGGAGAGGTGCTCGCCTAAAAAAACATCCCCTCACGTGAGAATCAAAGTGCGCGGAGAGAGTACAACACCGAAATAAATACCTCGAACATGGGAACTAATAAAATGAAAGGATTAGCGCTGGGGGGTGGATGCCAAAAACCCTGGCAGGCTCTTTTCCACCAGAGATTAGGAGGCCTTAGCCGGCGACTCACAGGGCAGGATATCCCGGTATCGGTTCTTCTCCCTGTTCTCAGGTGCTTTTCCTACAAGGCAGTTGTCGGAGGGCTTCAAGTGTTCCAAGGCCTGGAGAGAAACAATAAGACATTCTCTTAGTTAATCACAATATTACAGTTTGAAAGAGCTAATTAATTCCATACGGCCTGGCATCTGTCTGCTTCTCCCTCCCCGCCAGTAAAAAAAAAAGACCCTCGGTGCCAGTGCGCTTTCTCACGGCTCGAGGCACTGCGGAGCAGGGAAGTGTGAGCCAGAGCACAGTGCAGGAGTTACAGGCGGGCCGTTAAAAACAGCGCACCGACCTCCACTGCAGCCTCTCCATTAAAAAGCTGTCGCTCTGCCTGACTGGTCAGCTGGGTGCCGTTCGCCGCGCTTTCCTCGCTCCGGTGGCTTTTAATCCCCCGTAATAAAGAGGCATTTGGCTGTAAATGTCTTTGGGTGGACGTTTTATGAACGGTGGTGGGGGAAATGTGCAGAGCGTGAGTGGAGCAGGAGATTTGGTCCAGTGGCGGCTCAGGTCGTGTGTGTGGTGCCCTGATTGTAGATGCTGGTTTTTGGACCCTTGTTTGAATCAGGGGGTGGGGTGATGGCATTGACTCCCCTGAGTGAGGTGTTTAACATGCCTTTCTCAGCCAGCCATTCAGCCGAGTGAATCAGTTGCTGGATGTAATACTGATATAAACTACGTAAACACGGACAAGGACGTTAGCTAAGGAAATGAGCGCTGTGGGGTCCTGAGGGGAGAGAGTGGAGTGTATACCATGAACTCTTTTACCAGCTCCTGCTGGTCCAGCTGATGCTGCAGGATCTGAATGAGGGCTTTGACCCTTGATCCGGAGTATTGGCTGTTCTTCGAAGGGCTGATCACTGCCAAGCTGGCAAGCTCCTCCTCAGACACTATAGGCTCCCCTTGACAGCAAAGGAGACAAAAAAAGAACTATTACAAATGACATTATCTCATATTGCACAGTATGACCTGACCTGAGCACAGCAACAATGACAGCGTCATTCCCAAAAGGCACACAAATGCTGATGTGACGTAGGAAGTCATTTACCACAAGGCTACATGCACATTAAATGGGGTGGCAGTGTAGCATAGTGGCTAAGGAGCAGGACTAGTGACCGAAAGGCTGCCAGTTCGATTCCCCACAGGGGCACTGCTGCTGTACCCTTGGGCAAGGTACTTAACCCTGAATTGCCTCAGTAAAATATCCAGCTGTATAAATGGATAACATTGTAAGTTGCTCTGGATAAGAGCATCTGCTAAATGCCAATAATGTAATAATGCAAACTCTCCCTGCTTTCTGAGGTAGTGAATTTAGGGGAAACCCACAGAGGGGTAATGGAGTATTAGAGTCATAGCCTCCTTATAAAGGTTGGTTCACATACACACCCAGGATTTGACTTGTCCGCAGATTTGTTCTTGGAATGTGGTACTGGGTGGTTGGAAAGGCAGCAGGGAACTTTCATTCGAAAGGTGGGCTGTTTGGACCACAGAGCCCAGGATCTTAGTTTGGATCCGTGCACTGTGCACTGGTAGGGAAACCCTCCCCTTTAACTAGACAAACGTTGCATAATCATGGGCAGGTCCCCTAGTCTTTATGCTTATGAGTGCATTAATTGAATCCTCTGTGTTAACTATCAAAAATTACAAGGGGACTGATGTCACAATGCACACATAAAGAGATGTTTTGTAGTATTACAGCATCCAAATCTTACCATTGAATAAAGTAACTTATGTTGCCATATCCCTGCTTTATTTAATGTACATAAACTACCATAAGCTGCCAAACTCCCTGTATACCTGTACAGGACACAGCTGAAGTTTGTCAGATATCTCTAGTGTACGGTGCTACACTAACCAGCCAGGAACGAATCACTGTGTTCAGTCTCATATATTTGGAAGTTTCCTATTTAAAGCCGAAAACGTATCTATTGCAATCTTGTTGACGTTCACTTCTGGTGACCCCTACCTGTGTAAGGCATCGGCTTTTGAGAGGTAGTAGGCCGAGACGAGTCTTCGTCATCGTCATCGTCATCGCTGCTCCAGCCATCAGAGTGGCCTTTCAGCTTGTCCGTCGCGGGCATGTCTTGGTGCGCGTGGTCGGGCCAGGTCCTGAAGGGGGACGGAGCAGGGGTGAGGAGAGACCTTGACCACATTGCTACCGTGCGTTCCGCGTTGAAATCATGCAAGGTGGATTTTCCTGCGATTTTTCCACCTAAAAGGTAGAAAAACCGCCAATTGGAACAGGCATGTAATTGGCCATCACCAATTACATGGACCGTAGTTTTGATTTAAAGGAAATCATCAAAAAAAAGCAAACAACAAAGTATACATTTTATATTGCGTGTTTTGCCTTTAAATCAGATGGCTTTCTCATTCCTGCCCTCTTTCATCTTAAACCCAATAATCTGGAACTGAAGTAAATTTTTAGTGTGTCTGTCATTTGGAGACAATGGCACACACACTGATGGATTGTTTCATTGTCTGGCTAGGTGGCTTCATGCTCTTTGGCTACTCTCAGCCCATCCAGATAATATAATTATCCTGTGCAGGCTTTCCCCTGGGTAAAACAGACACTTCAAGGCTTTGCTTCGGTTTCAGATTACCAGGCTTCATTTGAGGCATGAAAGAAGACAGGAATAGGAATAAAAGACTGTTTTAATGGTGGGGAATGGCATATCTCATTTGAACTCTTTTCAGTTGAGTTTCCCCCTTAATGCTTGGTCTATGTCATTCGGACAAGGTTTCGTGCTTTAGGGATGGCTCTCTGCTGCCCCCTTGTGGAACACACAGAGACTATTCACAATACTTGGAGCAGACATGAGCCAAGCCAATCTTAAAATGGCAAACAATGTACGAAATGTTATGTTGCTCACAGCATGGGAATAAATAGGAAAAAACTTACTTAACTTACTGACTTAATTGATTACAATGATTGTGACATTACTCAGACACATTACATCTGCCTTATATTCCGAAAGTGATACCTGACATCTTTAAACAAATTAAAATGTTGCTTGATGAGGACAATGTTCACAAGAGACAGCAATGATTATAGATTTCTCTACTTTACTGTTAAATACACTTACTAAATGTGAAGTAAATAAACACGCACTTCCCATTCAAACAGATAATGTCTACACATAAATGACATACACTTAATTTTTTGCCACTGGCAGTCTGAAGAAATGAATGTGAGGGATATCAGGATCTCAGTGCTAAATCGCTGCGTCTGGTTATGTTTTTATGGTTCTCACTGCACGGGTGTGTGTGTGTGGGTGGGGCAGTGGGGTGCGGAGAGGGACGGGACGCGCCCCCGCGTTCGCCCTACCTTTCGGAGGCGTCCTGCAGCATGTCCGAGACGCACAGGGGAGGGCAGCAGTTCTGCTGGGTGGGTGTAGAGTTTCGGCTTCCCTGCGGGCACGACAGAGTCAACAGGTGAGCGTGACGGTCACTCGGCGAGCTCCCAGCCACTGGAGTCGCTACCTCCAGTTCCGGCCTCTTCCGCCCAGCGGAAATATGAGGCGCGCCGCTAATTAATTTTATGGATTCCCGCTGTTACGGTGAGCCTGGCCCTGGGCTAAACCGCATGTGCCAGCGAAGCTCTCCTGAGATTAGTACTCTGTATGCTGTTGACAGTGTTTAGCTGCTGAATTTCAGTTGCATGGGCACAGTTATTTGAGAAGTGGAGACTTCAAGGCACTGGTAAAGGTGTTATGCTGGGATGGAATGATCATGTTATGAGAGTTATGAGACATGAATCCAGTCTTGCGTATGATCAAGGAAGGATAGCATGTTTTTAGCTGAAGCCATCATCATGCACAATAAACATCTACAGGACAATGTATAAATAACCCAAGCACAGTCAAATATGTTATTTTCAGCAGTAAGCTGATAAGCATGTGTGTCTGTGCTACCTTTTCAAAACTCTCATGAGAATGTTGTCTTATTTCATCACTTCCTTCGGGCTTGAACAACGCAAGATCCTCTTGCACCTCTGTCTCTATGGTGAAATCTGTGTTTAAAGCAAAAACGCACACAAACACATGAAGTATTACGTATTTTTAGCTCATATGATTGTTCTCTGAGAAAATAAATTAGATTTTTTTGATTGCCTTTTCCTTGTAAGGAACATTTTCTTTGCATTGCCTGGCATATCCTATTAATCACTTTTCCTGGACATAATTTTAAAATTAGCTATTGAATTTGTTGCCAGTGGCTTTCAATGTTATAAAAACCCTAAGGTAAATGTAAATACATCACATAGCTTTGCACTTTAACAGGAAAACAATCACCTTACACTCATTTGTGTCACATAACAAATGACTTAATTACATTTGTATCAAATTAATATCCATTAGAACGTGTTTGTTCCAATAACAGTCAGGTCTGACGTGACGGGATTTAAATATTCATACTGTGACTCCCTCCTGCGGCTCACTGCAGTGTCAGAGTGTGGCATGTTTGGTGGGAGTATCTGAGGGGAGCTGACCTGGCGAGTGCTGGGGGGCGGGGCCCTGTGGGATATCGGAGGAGGGGCTGAGGGAAGGGCCGGTCTCCTGTAGGATGTCCCTGCAGATGGTCAGCTGCACTGTGCCCTCAGCCTTCCGCAGGATGTCCACCACCTTACTGTGACTAAGCCCAGACACGATGACGCCGTTCACCTGCACACAGGGACACATATACACGCAGTTACACATTGCTGAAGCAGATAAGCTTCCTCTTGTTTAAAACACGTATTTTATCAAGTTTTGGAATATATATAATAACACATACATGAATATATATATATATATATATATATATATATATATATATATATGCTAATATAATATGCTAATATTGTTGACTCCTTATGGTTTTTTGCTTGTGTTATACTCTACCTCACTTATAAGTCGCTTTGGATAAAAGCATCTGCCCAATAAATAAATGTAAATGTAAATGTTGAATATTGTATGTAAATGTAAATATTGAATAAACAAGCATAAATTTATATTATTCTGTGCATCTAAACCATTCTTACTTCCTTTGCCCCATCTTTTCACATCTGCATGTCAAAACAGAAGATAGTGTGTACTTGTGTGTACTTTATCCTATCATGTATTACTTTCACATGTGTGCATTACTCTGAGGACTGGTAGAACTGCAGATCCTAAAACCTGCCCTGTTATTTGGTCTCTTTACGACCCACAATAACATCCTGAAAAACTGCATGTAACGCACAGGATACAGAGAGCAGCTCTCTCCCGTGCCCCTGCCCACCAGGGGGAGGCTTTACATGGGAAAATTGGCAGGGTACCTCCAGCAGGATGTCGCCCACCCTCAGCCGGCCGTCCTGCTGGGCCACGCCCCCTGAGCAGATCTCCTTCACTCTGAGCGCGCTTCCGTTGACTCCGCCCACCAGGGAGAAGCCCAGCCCCCCCTTCTCTGGCTTCTGGAAGTCCACCTGAATAATGCAGCTCTGAAGTAGAGAGGAAGGGGAAAGAGGTGTTTAGGCACCCTCGCAGAAGCCATGACACCCTCCCCCTCCTGGTTCAAGGGTAAAAGTTCCTAAGTTTGGGTGGGTCCACTTAATGCCCATGCCCCGCTATCAATAATAGAGAAACAAAAGGCTTGATGGGAAAGCCGAGGATAGGTGTCTGTTCCCCTGCCTGATGTCTCTAAAAAGTCCGCCTCCTGGACAAAGTGACGTAATATCATTTCAAGGAAAAGGGCCAGTGAAATATTAAAGCATGAATCATCACAGGTGAAGCTCACAAAGCTGTTAACCGGGTGGACAAAGCCGGATTAGAGGTTGGAGTCAGGTTTCAGGAGGTGTCATCTGGATGAAAAGGTAGGGTGGGGGGGCAGTTACCTCCTGCTCTGAGGTCACCGAGAACCGCTGTCGGAACTTCCCACCGCTCTCAGGCTGCGTTTTGGCTGGCGGACCTTGCGACGCGTCCTCTGTGGAGATATTCAGTCTCTCAGTGCTTCTCTAAAGGTCAAGCTAATGCTATGCTAATGCTAATGTTTGCTTTTCAGGATCCATTTGCTGATGTTCTCCATCTGGGAAAAGTCAGTATAAATAAAGCATGGATACAGTTCAATCTCACAGAGCTTTCAATGGAGTTAAGAGAGACCTCAGCTTATAAAGCATCATGGGTTGTGTGAAAAAACAAAAAGGGCATGACGTTTTGCTGGGCATGCACCAAAGTAATTCCAAATGATCCTTCCATGGGCCATTCAGCCGGTGTGTGCATGTCGTACATCAAACTAAACACTCTCAGTGAGAAGGTTTCTAAAATTCTTAAGATCTTTTTCTAAAAGCTGTCTGCTAAATAAATAAATGTAAATGTAAAAATGGTGGTTAGTTAATTTCAAACTGAAACTAGTAATACATCGTAAAAGACAATGGGTCAAAAACAACTTCGATCTTTTTACACAAAGATGCAGTTAGACAAAATAGCAACAACGAATACCATCCACACTGTATGTACAAGTCTGAGAACTAACTGACAATATAACAAGACATCATAGGAGCCATACCCAAACACACAGCCAGAAATAGCTTGAGAACAAATCCTGAAAAAAGGCGTAAACTATACGACAAATTACACACCGCAAAATAACTGACAATACACCAAGATCAACATAACGTCAAGGGAACCATATTCAAACACCCAGCCAAGACAGCTCCATAACAAAACCTGAAACTCACGCCATCCTTTCCCCCCTACTCCACAGCCACAGCGCAAACGAGGAACAGGCAACGTTGAGCCTTTACCACCCTCCCACGAGAGACGTGCTGACGAACGGGACTCCTCTCCTCGCTGGCCGAACGCACTCCCTTTTTTTAAGCGCTACCTCCCACCTAGCCGTCTCCAGGCAACCACCGCCGCCGCCGCCGCCGGGCCAGACGGGTTTATGCATCACGCGCAAAAGAAAAAAAAAAGCAACGAAACAAAACTGCAGTTCAATACCCCGGTGGAGGCCGAGGTCTCGCTAATAATTAATCCGCCTCCGAGCCGCCTGTGTGCCGGACGGGCCCTGTCTGTCAGCACCGGCGCGCTGCCGCGGGGCCAGACACAATAAATAGGGGAAACCAGATTCCTCACCGTCCTCACCCGCCGCCTCCTGTTCCACCGGACTCTGCTCCCCGGACCGAGGGAAAAACTTAATGTCCTTCTTCCATTCAAACAAACCTGGAGGGAGACAGCATTTAATACCTTTCAAACATGCTTGGAAGGCTATTCTGACAATGGAAGCCTTACAGGTTACGATGCACTTGATGTTACAGTAAAGCCAGACAGCTTTTTTCTAAACAGGATCTTGGAAGGGTCAACACGTTTCACATACATGACACACATACTCAGGTTTGTATATTTTGCATACAGGAAATGCAAGAAAGGCAAGAAAGTAATTCCTTGCACCTTCTTGATTTCATGACTAACATGACTAACATGATTAATAGGCACGTCATAATAATTTTCTCCACATGTTGTGGGATACATTTATAAGGAGTATATTTATGAAGTATTATAACCAAGCATACCATAAATCCACACATTTTGATATTAGGTTTCATCTAAAACATTTTGTGAGCAAATTAAATCTGATTTGAGTAGCTGCCCTCCAAATACACACAGCCTCTGTTATGTGGCAATCTGCGTTTATGACATTCATAAAAACGCAGCCATTGAATGTTCAATGACAAAAGAATCTGGATTTATGGCAAGGGAGGCTGAGGAGAAAGAAGGAGAGGCAGACAGTGGCAAAGTGAAAAGTCTGAAAAGGCAACAAAGATTTTTTTTTCCCATGGGGGGTGGGGGAGCGAGGGCAGTATTAGTCTTAGTTGTGGTTGCTTTGTCCATCTTAGTTTGTTGTCTTGAATCAGCGTACTTGACAGAGCTGAAGAGGACCAAGTTATTTTACCCTTTGTGGGCATGTGTGTGTGCGCGCGCGTGTGTGTGTGTGTGTGTGTGTGTGTGTGTGTGTGTGTGTGTGTGTGTGTGTGCGCGCGCCGTCTTGAGCTTCCTGTCAAATGCTGGGCAGTTCCACAGACCATGATTTCTATCATACTGGTCACTGTATCCAGCACATGTCACTATATTGAACATTTACACCATACTTTATATATGAAGAAGTACATTTAAACATACAGATA
Organism: Megalops cyprinoides; assembly: GCF_013368585.1. Taxonomy (NCBI): domain Eukaryota; kingdom Metazoa; phylum Chordata; class Actinopteri; order Elopiformes; family Megalopidae; genus Megalops; species Megalops cyprinoides. The sequence goes on along the minus strand of NC_050597.1, from coordinate 28,342,426 downwards.
TTTGTGCAGTGTCAATATGTAAACTCCATATAAACCCATGCTCAGGAAGGCCACCCTGCTTATAATATCAGATCTAGTGGAAAACAGGATTTAATTAATCATGACTGGGTGTTCACACTGTGTGGTGAAAGTAAGGATCAATAACATCTAAGATAAAGCAGTCATGTGGGGGAAAGACCAATAAATTGTTAAATATTATTTGTTGCAGAAAATATTAATAATCCTGCAGTGTCAGTACCACAGTAGTTCTGAATCCTAATTATATTCACACTGTCTGAAAAATCTCTGTCAGACTATGTTTACACTTTATTTTTTATGATTTTGTACCCACAAGAACAATTACATATAATTTGTCATTAATGTACGTATGCATGATTAAACAAGGTTCTCCAACCTAAAAACAGAGCATTAATATAATGATGTAAATAACATTAGTGAATTAAAATAACTTAGCGCATACTGAAAAGCTACTTTCCATGTTCATATGGGGTGTCACCTTATAAAAAAGACATGGTAAAAACATTAACCAAAATACCTTCCATGAATGAATTTATCAACCTGTCAATCGCCCCGTTTGCTCACGCATGCAGCGAACACAGATCTACACCCACTATTTGCAGAGGCCAAAAATGATTTCATATTTATACACGTGTCCAAAACGGCAGCCGTTCTGCGTGGGACAAATTTTGTGTCACCCCCCTTACTCCATGCTAGATGTAAATCAAAAGTCAACAGTTTTGTAACAATGTGGGAGGATGGTGGTGGCTGTGGTGATGGTGGTGGTGTGTGGGTGTGTGTCTGTGTGTGTGTGTGTGTGTGTGGGGGGGGGTTTCCCCTTAATAGAAACTGACACCATGCTCCAAATGTCGGCGTGAGCGGTGAAGCGTTCGCTGACGCCGGGGCCAGTTTGGCAGCCACCGGAGCAGCCTTTTGTCTCATTTATGTCACTTCTGACTACAGTTAAATCTATCGTTCCCCAAGACAGGGCACTTGAGCGGAGCGGCCGGCCCTCCCCTCCGCTGGAGAGACAGGACTGGGTTCTGACAGCCCGAGCGCTTAATTAGCCCAGGGGAAGGTTAAATAGACACGCAGGCTGATTTGGTGAGTGGCCGACTTGCCGGCTGAAGAACATGACAACGCAGATGAGCGGGGGGGGGGCAAAAACGGGTCTCTGCCAGCAGTAATTATTTTCCATATTGAGGGATGGGAAAAATACAAACAGGCCGGGCCCCACAAAGAGCATCTGTAATGGTGCTTGCACTCCTCAGGAATTTAATTAAAAACAAGGCGCTTATTACGGTTCATTACCACAACTAGATGTAATTCATTCTTGGTATCAACAACAAAAAGTTGTACCCTTCCAAAATTTTGTGGACATTTTGGTCAGGCTTTATTGAACTGAAAAAATGAAAACATACCGTTCCATTTTCCCTTTGGTGTCACAGGCTGGTCATCTCTAAACAAGAGATAAAAAACAGGACAGTCAAACACCACGGAGCTGATATGCAAATGAATGTAAATAATTTGCTTAACTTGGGATGGATTCTCGGACGCTCACCTCGTAGCCTTGAGCTTCACCTTTCGCGAGGCAGACTCGCAGGCCTTCACGGCATCCTCCAGGGTCATTCCCATGGTGCACTTGCCGCCAATGTAAAGGATTTTGTCGTTGGGTTGAAGGCTTCCCTCCTCACTGGCGGGTGAGTTCGGCACCACCTCCAGGATGTAAATGCCCTGCCACTTACTGCCAATGCCTCCTGTGAGCTTTATACCTGCAACGACAGGCACAGAACGCAGCCCTCAGAAAAACACACAGCTCTTCCTGTGTTTTCAGCCACGCCAGAATATAAGGGGGAGTCAAATAATCGGTGCTCACTTTCAGCTTGTTCTCACAAGACAAAATTTCCATATGCATATTGAACACAGTACTATATTGCATCTACATTGTGCTGCACTTTACAGTTGACACTCTTTTCCAGAAAATTTTTACATGCTGTCCATTGATATGACTGGATATTTACAGAGGCTGGGATTCAGTGCCCAAGGGTACAACAGCAGTGGCCCACCTGGGAACTGAGCCATCGACCTTTGGGTTAAGAGCCCTGCTCCTTACAACACTGCTGCTAATGATGTTAAGTGTAGAATTTTCACAGGATAAAGACAGCAAAGCAAGCAAAATCCTAACACTTCAACTTTTGGTAATAATGAATGTGCAGCTACAACACAGTTTATTTGCCTGTCCATTTCAATGTACAATGCAAGCCCAACACCCAGTCTAGGGTCCGGTGCTTTGATCATTATATTCTATTCACCCTCCCTTTTCAAATGCTACCTCTTACCTGGCTGTTTCCCAGCTACTTCTGGAATATTAACAAAATCACGGCCACACCCACTAAGACAAGATTTATTTGCTAGCCCACAGCTCTTAGTCCAGAGTCCAATGCTCTAACCGTTACGTCACACACACCCGTCTCCATCGCTCACCTAGCTGCCCTGTTGGCCTCTTGTACAGGGTGATGTCCGGGAGGCTGTCTGCGGGGAGGGGGGCTCTCAGGTTTTGCACTGCCCTGCCCAAAACCATCTTGAGCCGCTTGGGAGAGGAGCGCAGGATTGTCATGGCAACGTCATCCGTAACATCTGTCACATCGTGTCCATTCACCTGAGAGAGTGAGAGACAGCGCAGTGTATTAAAGTATCATACGTTTATGATATAATATAGCATATACCACTGATTCTCAATCCTGCTCCTGGGGCCCCCCTGCTCCGCACATTTTCCATCTTTCCCTGCTCTGCCTACCTGACCGAACTCATCAGCGGCACTTTTGATTAGCCGAACACACCTGATTTAATAAAGAGCATGTTAATTATTTCAATCAGGTGTGCTTGGAGCAAAGATAGGCTGAAGATATGCAGGACAGGGGGGCTCCAGGAGTAGGACTGAGAAACACTGGCAGCAGCTAAAATGGCTGTTGTAGCTTACTAAGATCATTAAATGTCTAACTCTAAAGGTCTGGCGGCTGAAATGAGCGTTATGTTTTCTTGACAGTGAACTCCAAGGAAAGTGTTCATCAAGCATGTGCTTGCAAATGCAGGCTCTTCATCTGCTAGGGGACTTTGTGACCATCTTTGGGGGGTTTTGGCAAGAGTTACATATTTTCCTATCCTCACACAGTATTGCATGGTAATTTCAGTGACTGTTGAAGTTATGATGATATTAATAAAGTAAATATCATACGTGTTTAAACTTCTTGCTTTAAGGTGGGTGGTGGAATACCTCACCACCATCTGCCACCCCCACACCAAGTCACTGGCTCTGACCAGGCAGACTCAAAAACTCATGGTATACCCAAAAAGATTCTCTGGGTTATTTTCTCATAGGACAAAACCTGTTTCAGGGTTGAACGTCACATGGTTGTAGAACAGAAACTAGCCATTAATTCCCGTTCGTACCGTGATCAGGCGGTCCCCGGCTCGTAATCTGCCATCCGCTTTGGCGGGATTATCCAGAACATCCTGAACGTAGTAGCAGTTGTCCAGTTTGCTCCGAGTGATGGTGAATCCGAAACTGCCGCTCCAAGACTTGGTCAGCGTCACGTTCAGCTCAAACTCCTTCAACATGTCCTTTTGGAGGAAGGAAAATAAGCAAGTGTTTCATTTTTTTCTACTTCCCCTCAGCAGAAAACATGACCACAATGCGAGGACATTATGTTCACTTTGATCTTCATAAATTAAGATACATATGCTACATTTAGCACTGCTCTTAACAGGAAACTCTACATAAAACAAACTGTTCCATTTATCTTATTAACTGTACTGGAAGTGTGAAGAAATCCCATAACAGTATCCTGATTCAGTGAAGAAACTGATAATACACTAAAATCTCCCTCTATGGTCTGTTCAACAAATACACAGTGAATGTATTAATCTCACTATCAGTTAAAGTGTAATCATCTTCAAAATAATGGTATTCTGTCTCCCAGAGATGTCTTGTCTTGTCTTGTCTAGCTGGCTACCGTTGTCAGGGTCACAAGTACTATAATTAGTACACTACATTACTTATTTGCTTGAGGAACATCCTTGTCTAGAGCAACTTAAACTGCTTACATCACACATATAAATAGGAATTTAACCCCTGCGGCTGAACAATGTTGCAGGAAGGTCCTTCCCAGAGTTCGAACACACAACCGCAGTTAAAGTTACACAGACCAAACTAATCCACACATTAATCTTTACACCAGAGGAAGTCAAATTTTAGTTTAGTCAATTAGCTGGATTGGTTCTTGATGCCTTTCAGATGCCCACAGATTGTGACTGCCAAAGATTACATTGACATATAACTCTGTGCTTTAAATGAACTGGCTAGCCTCAGTGTAACAGGTTAGATTTGCTTTCTAGTGACTGCGTGTTCACTGCCTTTTCTACCAAAAAGGAAATTTTATAAAACATGACCCACAAGAATATACCTCTTTGTGTAAGGTAATATAGATTGTCTGATTGTTCAGACATCATCACCTTTGGCACCACAATGGACATTGATTTCCAAACTCTAATCATGTGACTCCTCCTTGTCATGTTTCTTCTGTGTACTTCTACCAGCACAGAGTAGTATGAAATTGCAGAAAAATGCAGCTGCCATAGTACGTCATACTACGACCAAAAAGAGTGCAAAATCTGAGCCAGCCAATGCAGTTAAGAGATCTGTGAACCAGAATAATGAGAAGAAAGGAGAAGAAACGGACCTACAACAAAAGACTTTAACAATCACGACCTCGCACCCTCTGATCCCCCTGATGTCCAGAAATTGGGTGATCTGGAACGTCCCACTGTGTCTCACCTTCCTCGGGTCTTCGTCCTCCTCCTCCTCCTCCATGTCCTCCCAGGTGTTGTGGCTGTTGCAGGAGGGCTCTGAGTCGGTGGGGAGCAGCAGGGAGGGTGGGGCAGAGCTGGGCGTGGCCGGGGGCGCTATGGCGCCGGGGGACCCAGAGATGCAGCTGGGGGGGCCCTCTGAGGTGGAGCTGATCGTCAGGTACTCCTCATCAGCCAGGATGGCCAGCCCGTTTCCCACAAGGCAGTAGGTGGCCACGTCCTTACCGATGGCGCTGCAGACACAGGCTCCAATATCAATCAACAGCACAATGTGGACAGCTTTTCCTTTAAGCGCAAACTGCTTCCCGTACCTCCCTTCAGACTCTCAAAGGACTGTTTTCAACATACAAATTCAATTTCAAATTTCAACTTAGTAATTTCAAAGATATACACGTGTATTGCAGTACTGCACATGCATTCCTAGGTTGGTTCAGCAGTTATCACTGCAGTGGTGAAACAAATGGGATGGGCGTTACCTTTCGCAAACTGCACCAAGACTGGCCGTGGGATCCCCTGCGTCGCTCAGGCCCGCCTCCAGGGTGGAGCCCGACGCCACGGAGGGCTCCTCGTCCACGGTGGACGCCGTCTCCTGGTCTCCGTGCTCACTGCTGGAGCTGGAGCCCGTGGAGGTGGCCGTCTCGGCCTCGGTGTCCACGCTGTCCTGTGCCTCCTGGGGGTCTTCGGGGTTCTCCTCGTCGCTTGCCCGCCTCGCGGCCTTCTCCTGGACCTTCTGCATCAGCAGCTGACTGAACTCCGGCCTGACCTCACTCAGGCGCATATCCATGGACCTGGATCTCAGCTCTATATCAGGGGAAGGAAGAGGACTCTGCCAGAGAGAAAGGAGGAGGGAGAGAAAGAGGTGAGGAAGTATTTACAGCTATTTTAATGTCTTAGAAAAAATATGGAATCATACTAGTACATAGCTGAGAAATGTATAGGTTAAGCCAGAAATGGAGCTGTCCATCTTAAAACAGTCCCCATACATTAGCATTAGCACATTAGCATTCTTTCGTATAACTGATGTGTTCGTATTCGTATAACTGATTCTAAGTATAACTGATGGATAATGTTCAGCATTCATGTTCAGGGAGAATATTCTCATATTCTTGGGCTGAACATCCTATGGTAACACGCTTAACGGTCACACCCATGCTGCCTTACCACTGCGTTGGTGTCGATGTCGGGGAGCAAACCGGGATGAGGGCGACAGAGGGACAGGGTGACTTCCCCCGGGGCACCCCGAAGGAGATGAAGAACTCTCTATGGGTGAGAAAACAAAAGGGGGTGTCAGTGCATTGCATCATGGGAAACTACCACCCCAGTGGGAGCTCACGAGAGGCCCGCCCCGCCCCTAGAACACTCCCCCTCAATGGGATCTCCCATTTAATCCCCTGTATGGTACTGGAAGGCAAAACCTGTTGTGTAGCGCAAAGAGCTAATTTCTCCCGGATTAAGATCTTAAGTCTTGTCACTGGGCACTTTAAAAAGCACAGACATACAAATCCTTCTCTTTCTCTCTGAGGAGATTCATGCATTGCACTACTGTCCGTAAGGCCTTCACTCTGAGATTTACAAGTCTGAGTAGTCATTTTGTAATAAACTCAGGGTATCTATTTATTTTATATCTATCTATTTTATATTTCATCCACTTTTTCAATGACTATGACCCATAACTCTGAGGGAGGGGGGTAACCAGGTGTCTCAACCAGCTGATTGAATGAAAGACATTACTGGCGAAATTTATTGGAACAATTCACTATAGCGATATGCTCTAAACTGAGACACATGACGATTCTGCAAACAGTTGTCATTTCATAAGTATACTACATTTGGAAACATAATTAGATCTTTAAAAAAGGCAAGATAGAAATGCCTCCTCCTCCACTGGGCATTGGGTATGTGCCATACTCCAGAGCCAGCCTGAGGCCTTGAGTGGCAAAAGGGCCGTGCTTTCCTCTCACCTGATAGGACAGCCCCTTTACGGGGATCCCGTTCACAGCCAGGATGATGTCCCCCTGTTGGATGAGCCCGCTCTCGTCTGCTGGCTGGCCCGGGAAGAGCCTCTTGATCCGGACGATGCTCCCGAAGTCTGGCGGGGCGTCCAGTTCCGCAATCATGAAGCTGAATCCCAGCCCGTTGAGGTTCTTCTTCAGCATGACCTCCAGGGTGTTGTCTGTGAGGAGACACTGAGCTTGAGCCAGCGGATCAGAGTGCACTCATCAGAACAATGAGTGGCTTTGCTAGCAAAGCACTGAATTATTAAAGAGAATAGCGATTATTATAACTTCACTCACACGCACTGTGGTACAGAAAGTCTGATTTAATAATACTACTTGAGTATGTTGTGACAAAACAGGAGAATTGTGTGTACTGAATATCACATCATTTTTGAATAAATTCAAATAAACAAATCATATGGGCAGATTTTTGCTTTTTTTTTTTATACAATCAGTAGTCATATTTTCCATCGTTGTCCATGTGTTTGTCTCAACCACCCTTTCTAGGGGTCGGGAACTTATTTTCTCAAATAATGGGGTTCTTAATGGGGTTATAAGATATTTGATTCCCTCTGGAGAGACTACTCTCCCCTGTACTTTTTGACAATGCAGCTGTAAAAATGCCCTGCCTTTTGATTGACTGATTTATCACAGTCACAAAGTCACAAGTCACAAAGCATATGTTCAAGCGACGATGGCAGTAGGTGCAGCACAAAAGGAGTTCAAGCCGCGGTTAAAAACCTCTGGCTGACACAACAAAGGGATTACACTCTGCTTCGCTTCTGCCAATCACTGCATAAAGCACCTGCATTCCATGCCTCTTATGAGTTCAGCGTTTCGGTATTCTTGTTAACAGCGGTGCAGCTGTCAAATCCAGCCCTTTTTTTTTCTTTTCTTTTTTTAAATTCTCTCTTGTTCGTCTCGTCTTACCGTCTGACACAAAGCTGTAGTCCTTGGGCCTGACGGACAAGGGCGTCTCCGTGGCAACGGCGAGGCGGCCGTCGGCTCTGCGGACGGGAGAGGCACTCGGGGTGACGGGGGCCCTCTGTCTCTCGGCGCCGGCTGAGTCAGGCGTGGACAGGGGCTCCCTCTCCAGCACCAGGCTCACCACCTGAAAAAGCCGAGCGGCTGCTTCAGAGCCTACGGCGTGAGCCGGCGGTCCCTCTGATGACACATCTCCTGTGCCTGTCCTAAGGCCTTGGGACCTAATGCTCCCAGGCAACAAGGGTGGCCCCGTGGGACCAAAAAAATACCCAGGAAATGTGTTTGATTGGAGGTACCGAGCCGTGAGTGATTCGCTGCTGTTAGGGCCGTTGGGTTGGTGTGTGATTGGTCACAGGGATGTCCAACACTTTCCCTGAGGCTGTTTTTTTCAGAAGCTTTCACACAGATTTAAGCTCAGATTAGAAATACGCGTTATGAAAATGATAATCGTGAGGCGAGCAGAAATCGTAAAAATATCAACACTTCACACAGCATACCTGAGGTGCCATTTAATTTGGCAGTGCAGGACCTGCCCAGCTACTTAGACCTTTTAATTCCTGTTTATCGAATGTGAACAGCACGACCATCTTGTGCTCCTTTCCTTTCCAAGAGGTTACCTAACAGAATATGTACGCAATGACCAGTCAGCACAGCAGGGTCTGTCCAGCTACAATAGGTTACCTAACAGAACACGAAAGCAGCGCTAAGCCTTGGTCCTCTGCGAGACAGTCTGCCAACTCGACGTTGCGTACGAGCAAGAGTCAGCCTGCCTTAGCCCTGAAATCTAATTAGGGAGAGCAGAAAATAACAGCAAATGTAAACATATGTTTTTCGGGCCTCATGTCACTTCGGATTCTCAGAACGCTCTGCTCCGCGCCTGCCGCCGGCGTCGAGCTGGGGGGAGGGGGGGGTGTGGCCGCCGGCAATGTCAATCTCGCGAAATGGAGCGACCCCCCCTGCGTTGACGGACGTGGGAGGGGCTCCAGCCACTGACCCTTTATGGGGCGCCCTCTTGTGGGAGAAACCAGTTGGAGAGAGCTTGTGAAGCTTGTGTGTTAAAAACAACTCAGTTTAACCGAAGAGGCAGAAGAAAGGCATTGGGCCGCCTGCTCAGTGGGTTATACCGTGATCCTGGCCCAAACACACACAGAGCCAAAGCTCGTGCTGGCTCTGAGGAGGCATTGCGTTAGCTAGTTTGCCTTCCAGCTGAGCTCCTGAGCTGCTGCTCAACGTGATTACTGATCTTGGCATCCTGACGTGTGCCTGCTGCAAGCCCCTTGTGAAAGAAATATGTGTTTGTGCAAAAACAAAGGTATTTATTCATCTTAATTCTCTCACACTGATAATACAGATTAGAATTCAGAGCAGCAGAATGATATAATTAGGTTCTAAAGTTATTTACTATACATGATTGCTATTACTATACATTATTTTGCTGATAATTTACTATTGAATTTAATTATTTTGGATACATTAGGTATTGGAACATTACATTGGATAAACACCATAATTTTTCTCTATTTCTTAGCGCAAACACATTTTTAACCTCAATATTTTACATCTTACAGCTTACATCTTACATGTTTAATTCAAAAACATGGATCAGCATTGAATCCTGATCAATCCCAATGTATTAAAAGCTGGTCGGCAGAACAAGAACAGAGCACACACTGGGTCCCCAGGACCAGGGTGTGGAAATGCCGGGCAGAGTCACCTGAGGCTGGTTTGTCCTCAGATGGCCACGGTGCACATTTCACTATAACATGACCCTCGGCAGCAGGTAGCCCCACCGTGGGTGATTTAGTGTTTCGCGGTAAGAGGCTACGCGCTGAAGGGCTCCGGTTGCCAGGGGCACGCCGCTGGGGGGGTGGGGATAAACATACAGTACCTCTCCTGTCCTCTTTAGGCACTCCACGGCCTGCCTGTGGGTCACGCCGCGCAGGTTGAACCCGTCCACCTCCAGCAGCCGGTCACCTGTGGCGGGGGACACAGAGCTCCCTGTCACCACTCTGTGCTGCTGCTTGGGTGTGTCCTGGCACACCACAACCCCCCCCCCCCCCCTTAATCACTTATATAAAGCACAATACACCCACTGAGAATGACTGAGAATTCATACAGAAGCCTGTAACAACTACTGGGATGTTTCCTCAGGCTTAATAAAAGATTCTTGAAATAATTTGATTTGTTGCTGAAAATATCTGTGTGAATAAAATGTTATACATACCTCGTACCTTCATATATATGTATGTTAATGAAAGCGAGCCTGAAAAATTATGGCTTTAGGAAATGTACATTTTTTCTAAATGTAGCAGTAACAGCTGGGATCAGTGACTAGGGCTAGAAAGCATCCTGAAGCACAAATTGCTTGCGAATACATGAAGGTAAAAATTTTGTTTGGTTGTCCAATGGTCATAAAAACATGCACTGAGTATACTGCGATACTGTTATGTTGTTGAAAATACACCTAAGATGTTTCTCTTAAAAAAGCCAGGGAAAGTACTTCACTGTACCTTTGAAGTACTTCAAAAGATCAACTTAGGGCAAGCTTTGTATGTCAAGTCAAATGCTTTCCCTGGGTTTGTTATCTGATGCTGACTAATTTGTTCCACTAACTTTTCAAAATAATTTCTCCCTGATGAAAAGTTGCAAAGTAATAACACTTAAAGTGATGCAGTGTCACTATCAAAGAACTATGCTCAGTTCATTTGCAGTCTAGTGTTTTTGTAATGAAATAATTTCCAACACAGCTATAACATTGTTTCAAATATCCAACACACTTTGAGCATGGGAACCTAATACCCTCTGAAACAGGACATATTGTTCCACTGTTTCTGTGCTAATGAGCCATGCCTGGAGGTAAGGTGTCAGTGCAGGGTGTCTATGTGCATGGTGTCATTATGCGCAATTAGCCTTTGTCCAATGTGCCTGTACCTATCTGGATACGGCCGTCCACCTCTGCGGCTCCTCCCGGCACCAGGCTCTTGATGTAAATCCCTCCGTACCGAACGCTGGTGTTGACACCCCCCTAAAGACACAAATGGATATTACACTTCCTCCTGCACTACTCATTGCCCAAGATGCATTGCAGGTTTTACTTTAGATTGAGTTTGCGAGTGAGTTACACACAGTAAGCTTGTCACCAATTCTTGGTGCAGTGAAGAATCCATTTGTTGCAATGGTAGTGGCTGCAGGAGCTAGCTCTTCTAAAACACACATTGGTTATTAAAACACGCTGGGTTTGTATCTGCTGTCACTCCTGTTCTGGTTGGTATTTATTAGCAGAGGGCTGGTCTTCACTGATTTTTCTAAAGGGCACCTAGGGGTATCTGAGGCAAGTGACAATGGTTTATTGTCTAAATGACCAATTTACATTACATTTATATTACTGCCATTTAGCAGACGCTCTTATCTGCTATGCTAGCGATGTACATAGGTTACAATTTTTACATGCTATCCATTTATATGGCTGGATATTTAATTATGGATTAAGTACCTTGCCCAAGGGTACAGCAGCAGTGCCCCTGTGTGGGATCAAACTGGCAACCTTTCAGTTATGAGTCCTGCTTCTTACCACTTTGCTACACCGCTGCTCCAACTTACATACAGATAGAAGTAAATCTTGTAACTGGTTTGGTATACTGTAACAAAAATCAGTAAATATATGAAAATGAACCCCAGGGAAAGTGTTTAGCTGGACGCACAAAGCACAAACCACATCCATCGCCTTTGTTAGGCTGTTAGATTTGTTAGGTTATAAACGCTTGGCACACACCACCAAACGCTTTCCTTGGGCTGCATTTTCCCATGGCCCAAACATGGCTGCCATTTAAACACCCTCAGATTAGCACATTTCTGCAGCTCATTCACACTGATATTAACTATAATCCAGCGCTTTGGTCTGGCATTGCCCCTGTTCCCCTCATAGTGTGCACCTGTTGAGAAACAGCCCCGAAACACAGCAAAGCTTAATCTGATTAAGCTCTGGCCATCCTCGCTGACCAGGGATTACAGATGGCAGACAGCTGGTTTCATGGGACTCGTGTCACATGCCCCTCTGACACTGGAGGCACATCATACATACAGACACCCTGTACAAGTTCCCCCCCACTCATCCCCAAATGTATGTTGCATTAACCATCAATGCTGTGATTTCTGCCCCTCCACCCCCAAAAAAAGGTGCCACTCTTCCATGAGTCTTTCCTGTAATTCAAACCCTAACCTTCTTCATTTTTAAGTAGGTGTGCATTTTTTTCATCTGTCTACATTGCTGTTTTTAGAGATGTTGTCACAATTAAAAATGCTTGCAGTGCACAGTAATGCCTCTATAGGTGGGTAATTAGAACACAGCCCTTAGTTCAGGGAAGATGCTTAATTCTCTTACAGTGACACTGATTCCCAGGCTGCCATCTGTCTTCTTCAGTTCTACGAAGAGCAGCTCTGCTGGCTTCAAACTGGATATAGAAGATGACCTGGAACAGCCATCCTGTGCAAAAAATTTAAAAAAATAAACAGGAATAAATAAAAAAAAAAAACATTTTTTGACCTAAATTAATTTCATAGGTTCTGTTTTTGTTTCATTCATTTCCCAAGACGATGGAGATACCTGTGTGTCCAGAATGCGAACCACGGGTATGTGCAGCCTTTTGGGTGATTTCGGGGTCATGATTCCCGACAGGACCTCCTCCAGCTCCTCCACGGCCGGCCGGTACTCTGCCGTCAGGGTGGACTGGGAGTCGTAGCTTCTCTCCAGCAGCATTCCCAGGTTGCTTTGCGCCAGGGAGCTCTTGCTGTCTTGTAAGGTCTCTGTTCATAGAAATGAGCAGGAAAATCTAAATCATGATCGACATGCATTACATTCATTTGTGTAATCTATATATGAAATCAACGGGGTCTTGAGTCATTAGGACTGAAATGATTTAAAAGAAATCGCGCCTAACGAGTAGAACCTCAGGTGCGAAGGCAGACGTACGTTTCGGCTGGGACACGATGAGCTCCACCTCGTTGGGGCAGTTCTGCAGGATGTTGGCCGCGGTGCTGAAAGTGACCCCCTCCAAACTGGTCTTGTTGAGAGAAATCAGCCGCCCGCCTTAAGGTAAACCCACAAAATGAGAGCATGGCAAAAATCAACACAGACCTTTGGAAAAGTCTCATATTGATGATGTAACAGGAAGTATAGTGCAGGTGTTGGTACATTACCTGGCCTAATACGGCCGTCTTTGTCGGCTGGCCCGTCAGGTATGATGGAGGCGATAAAAATCCCCAGATCTAACTTCCCTGTGGTGTCTTCACCCACGATTATGAAACCTGGTGCCAACACAAATTATGGGTGGGATACTCAAGGGCATGTGGAAATTAATTAAATGAAAGGAAAACACTTACTGTGATTTCTTTGCACTAAAAAAGTTGTTGTTTTGAATTTAGAATACAAATCTATGATGTTGTAGCAATTTGTGTCAACATGACACGTTCAAGTAATTTTATTGACAGCTGTTTTTTGCCATGGTGATGCCAAGGTGTAAAGAACATTGTGCCACAGTGTAAAATTACTGCTTTGTGTAAAAAGTCCCCTTGTGGACACTGCTTCACCATGCTGTGACAGCAGTCTGCAAACTGCATTTGCAACACCTACACACAAGTGAACAGAAATATTAACAGACCATGACCATAAAGCAACCATTCTAAAGCGCTGTGATGTTGTACGGTGTGGTTATGAGGTTGAGGTTTATGAGATTATGGCAGCAGAATATCAAACTGGACTGGAGAAAAATTCTCTTTCACTCACCCAGTCCGAGTTTGGGGTCCTTCTTCAGGGACACACATATAATTTCCCTCTCAGGCGACACTCTCGTTGGGGTGTCTACTGAGTAAAATAACGATCATCACAAGCTTTACTTATAAAAAGCACTGACAGAGAAAGTCAAGGCTCAAAACATTTTTTTATGATGTGGTGCAACTATTTCCAGAATATGTACTTGATATAATATAATATAATATAATATAATATCCTCATACTGTCTGCTGAAGCTAATGTTGTTTCATTAGATGGGACCCCATCCACAGAATGCCAGAGCATCTCTAAGAATGTTCATTTATGTTGAGGAAAAACGGCAGGAAGATGGCAGTAACATCAGCATATCAGTACCCCTCAGAGATGAGACGATAGAGTGAACTTCAGAGTCCTGCTTCTGCAGAGAGATGTTGGACAACACACGAGGAATAGGATCCGGAGTACTGCGGAAGGAAGGAGAGCAGGGTCATGCAGGTCACATTGATGGCCATGGTTAGTTTGTCAGCGTTATTTTTAACCTCACACTGTCACCACCAGCAAGACATTCATAGCCTATAATTAACACTATTTTCTTTCATTTCCACCAAATAAATTTCATGATATATTTTAGATATCTATCAATGTTTATTTTCAGAACACTCAATAATAACTTGGGCAACTGTAATCTTTTTCACATTTAACAATCTGTAAAAAAATCTTGAATAAAATGTGTTTTTTTTTTTTTCAAAAACAATGAAACTGTAGATCACCCCTAGAAACCAATACAATCATCTGAAACAATTACAAAGTACAACAAACTATAATGCATTATGAAAAGCATATACTACTTACATACTGAAAATATAACACAAACCTCCTTGGATATCTAAATGGTTAAACTTCATATTAAGTAACAAAATTACGTATGCAATTACACTGTAATTGAATGTAGGTGGAGTTTAGGCACAGGATTGTGCCTATGATTATGTGTAGAGATGACACTGGGGTTGGGGTTAATTGAAGGGGCAAGACTAGGGTTATTAAGATAATCTACAATTATATAAACCACATATTTATAGAACTCATACTGAGAGCACTACTACACACTTCCAGGCCTTGTAACAATAACAAGCTACTGATACATAATACTGATACATTACTTTTATACAGTGTTTACAGTATAATTATAGTTACATTCTTTGGGTAAGTTGAGATCTTAAAAAAGCGCTACTGAGCCTTAAACAGCCAGTAAATATTGATTTCTGCTACGTGTGAAGCTCTCCCTGACAATCACTATCTTTTGAAATATAGGCTCATCGCTATAGTCTTACTGTGAGTAAAGTAAAGGCACTAAACACTAAAGTCACACCTAAACACTAATTGAACGAAATGTTTAAGCTACAAGCTTTCTGCTACAGAGGTCACTGCCTGTCAATTACATAATACGTGTTACGTGCTACATAATACACGCAGGTAAAAGCCAAAGCAATGCTCTACTGTCATACACACAGTGCAATTGGAGGGCTTTTTGGTATCTGCAAAGTCATGATGCTCCTAAAGTGAATAAACTCTTCCTGTAAATATTTAAAAATAAAAGTTCTCTTTACATTACATTATTGTCACTAGCAGATGTTCTTACCCACAGCAGCTTACATTGGTTACAATTACAATTACAATGCCCAATGTTACCCACTTATACAGTTGGATGTGTACTGAGACAGTTGTGGGTTAACTACCTTGCCCAAGGGTACATCAGCAGTGCCCCAGTGGGCAATCAAGCCTGCAACCTTTCAGTTATGAGCTCTACTCCTTGCCCCTACACCACACTTCTACCTGCCCTTTCATGCTTTCTTTTTGTAACAAACTAGAAAATTCCATATTTTATACTGGACAGACTGCTGTCTTCCCCAGCCTCAGCTGGTGGCCCTGTACCGGTGCTGGGGGCCTGGGCCCTCAGGTCGTGGCCGGCGTCGTACCTCCAGCCCTGCCGCGGCTCCCTCAGCTCCCTCAGCTCCCGCGGCTCCCGCTGCAGCCTGAGCCGGGCCTCGATCCTCGCAGAGAGGTCGTCGCACGACCTGCTCAGGGCGTCGTTGGGCGTGACGCTGAGCCCCACGCTGTTGAGCACGATCTCGGAGCACGAGAGCCTCTTCATACGCTCGTGGCGGGCCCTGCAGAGGGCCGAGTACCTCGCGATATTCTCATCTGGGGGCGGGATGGGGAAACAGGACGTGGAGAGTCACTTTCATGGGTGCCTTTACGCAACAGGATTATAACATTAATGATATGCCTGAAACTGGGACTGAAAACAACATTACTGGTCCGCAGACAAGATGCACAGGTTATATAAAAGCTCACATGTGGCAAAACTTCAAAGCTTAATTCCCTTATAAACTCTGAACACTGATTGGTGCATTTTCTGTCCATCAATAGTATGCATAAATAAATACATTATTTGATTTTAAAGATGGTTCTCCTTGATGCTTCCTCCTGGTTGAAATTCTGGTTATATAACATATTAAACGTGAACCCATAATTACTAATTATAATTCCCACTTGAATTTCCACCAAA
The DNA here is from genome assembly GCF_013368585.1 of Megalops cyprinoides. Lineage (NCBI taxonomy): Eukaryota > Metazoa > Chordata > Actinopteri > Elopiformes > Megalopidae > Megalops > Megalops cyprinoides. Next base: position 28,326,246 of record NC_050597.1, on the reverse strand, counting down.
TAAAGTAAGAACAGCTGTATAGACATGAGAGCAGTAGTAGCTGTAGTTTTAGTATATGCATTCCATGATACGAGGGCAGCTGTCTTATACCTGAGGTCAAACTGTGACTCATCTGTCGAGAGTTCATTTCATTATGGAACTTGTGCTGCGCAGAGCAGAGGTTGAGCAGGTACTGGGCGATTTTGGAGCTCTCTGTGATAAAGGTGTGCTTTTTCCCACTGCTGCTGCTTTCTACAGTGAATTTCCGTCGCTGTGGGAGAGAAAACGGGAACTCACGCACACATATAAAAAGCAGAGGCTTTTCATGGCCGGACATTTCATTACAAACAAGTGAGTAATTTTTTCATGGCATGAACTCCAAAAAGATATGAAATTTAATTCTTACTGTATTTAAATGTATAGATACATTTGAAGATTTTCTTTTCATTCCATCATTAATGCATAATGGCTATTTCTTTTAAACTGCAAATCATTATGTAAATTTACAATACAATTTGGTCAACTCAGCTAAAAAAATACTGTAAGGAAACACTACTACAACACCTTCTGAATGCATGTACTCACGGTTGCAGAAATGCTGTCAGTTTCCCTCCACTGGAATCGAAGGCTGGCAATCCGGGAATTATTTTTCACTTCATAGATGATGATTCCTTTGGCACAGATTCCCAGGATCAGCTCTCCAATGACAGGCTTCTTCTCTCGAGAGACCCGGTAGAACAACACGCCGTACTCTGGAAGTTGCTGGGCAACCTGGGAGGGAAAGCATGTAAGGTTAGTGGGAAAAGAAACACCGGAAAAAATAATAAAAAAAAACTTAAATAAGAGTGGGTGGAGCTACAGTACTATGTGCAATATAAAAACTATGACTGGTTCAGATTAGTGAGTCCTTGACAGCACATGATAGCTCCACCCTTCTGGGGGTTCGTCACTGGGGGGGAGTCTCACTCTCACATCTTTACATTATGGGATGTGGTACCTTTATGAAGTCTTCTCCTACCTTTAAAAACTCCATCTCAGCTTCTTCTGGAAGCATTCTGGCATTATTGGCATGTAATCTTGGCAACTCTTCTTTTAAGCAGGGCAAGGCCATCTTCTCCAACACGCTCTTGGAGACATACTGGTCTGGCTGGTAGTAGTTCTTCCCAAAAACCTTCCCAAAACACAATTAATGGAATGTTCTTCAGATACACTTATACCTGGTTATGATACTGAGCAACTATGCAGAAGCATTAAATGACTGAGGTGATACAAGAGTGTTCTTTTGAGAACAATTTCACTAACATTTTATTTAGACTTAGACTTAGACTTAGAACTCTTTCTTGAAACTTTCTAAATGTTTGAACATGGTCTACACATAGTTTTCAATTCATGTATCAGTGGAACCATTCTACATATTATCGTCTTCTATGAAAATGTGCTGATGTAGTTTACAGTAGCTTAGTAATACTTCTGTAGTGTGCATCCAGTAACCCTACAGTAGAGTTTCAGTAGCCCTACCTCAGGCAAATAGTCCCCAAATTCTGCTTGCAGAGCCAGAGCTCCCAGAAACAAGCCCGTCTCTTCATTGCAGTATAACCTGTCCTCCAAAATATCCTTCCGCAACTGCAAATAGTACTGATGTCTTGTGAGCTTATGCCTTCAGAAGACAAACATAAAACACATATTTCACATAATCTATTTTACATCAGGTCAATTCAATACACAGGAAAATTAGATAAGCAACATTATACAAGTTGCTAAGGACAAATAATGGCACTCAAAAGGAGTATTTCCACTAGGATTAAAATAAATCAGTCGCAAAAAGTGATAAGATAGTATGGCACTCACAGAATGAAAGCAATGTCATCAACGAAGAACTTGACTCTGAGAAAAAGGACAAAACTGGCAGTTTGTACTTTCTTCCAAGAGTCAGGAGCAACTTTGGAGATTTTTGTCTCATGTTCCAGGAAGAAAAATTCATCATCTAGAAACATAAACAGATTTATGTTAATGTTGCCTTACGCTAAACAAATGCATGCCACACATAAAAGATGGTTACATTACATGTAATATGTCAGAATGATGGTTAAGCAATTAAATATGAAAGCAAATACATCGCAAGCTGGTTGCTTATATCTCCTGGAACCAAGGATTAATTTTTAATTTTTTCCCTAAATGTGTCAGAGTATTCCGGTTTTATGATCCCTTCTGCAAAACATACTCTGCCTAGCGCTTTGCGACAACAAAATAATAATAAAAAAAACGTGCAGTAACGAATGAACTTTCACTTTGATCCGAAACAGCGCCGTTACCGTCGATGAAAGCAAGGCCAAAGTAAAAGTGTTCCACCAGGTTTGCGTGCGCCACCACCATGTCGAAGACGTCCCTCCCCCGGGACTTGGTGTCACATTTCACCAGGATGCGCTGCCCATTCGGCATGACCACGCTCAGCGTCCGCTGAGACAAAGACGACTTCCCCTTCTTTGACTTTATCACCATGGAGAAAGGGACGGGGAGAGAGAAAGAGGGGCAGGGACAGATTGTGTCATCTGTGGTGCCCATTATTTACAGATCTTGTCAATATTTTTGAGGTGTGATTAAATGTACAGTACCACAATGGATCCTGGCAGTTCTAAGACTATCTGTGGCTCCTCCAGCATTCTGAGAAACTCAGGTCCCAGACTCTGTGAGGGAAGACAGGCAAAAATAAGAGCTGATATAAATATAAAGTATAATATGTATAATATAAATTGGCAATGGTAATATTACATTTTTTAATAGAGTAAAACAGAGCAATATACAAAAATATTGTTCAAACCAATAGAGTGACTTACTTCACATTTTTTTTTACTTTACTTTGCGTTTACACGCTACACTACCACTCCACATCAGAACTATCACACACCACAAAGACTCTGTGGAAAACTGCTTTCTCCACTGTTACCTCTACTACTCAAATATAAAGCTTATGTTCTTCTGTTAAACACTGAAGAATTCATAGAGATGTCTATTAAATACGGAGGGAGCGCTGAGCAAGGTACCTTGGCTTTCTTTTGGGTCAGACAGACCGTGGATTCACTAGAAGTGACCGACAAGGGTCTGAGGTCACCTGGTCGAGGGACGTCTAGGTAAGGACTCGGGGACAGCCAACTGCTGTTGCTGCCTCTGTGGTGTCTACAGGGAATTCTGGGAAGGGCAAAAATTCACTCAGTGAAGGAGCGCTGGTTAGGTCTCAGGGAAGTGATGATACTGCCGTTAGCTTTGATGGGAATGCGAATTATTTTCGTGCTTCCAGATGACAGTATAGATAGTACCAGTATATGTTGTGGGCACATTTGAGGGGAAACGTTTATCAATCTGGAAATTTGCATTTAGTTTATATAAATTTGGAAAAGGTAGACAGCGTGTGCTTACCTGTCTGTGTTGCTTTGACACGTGTGTGATGGTGAACTCCGACTCTTGCGAGCCCAGATAGTCTGTTGATGTAAGCTTCCTGAAAAACCATTTGCAAAAGTTCATGTGCATTCAAGGCAATATCAAGGGATAATCACAATTAAGGTCACTGGAAATCATTCAGCTGCACTTAAAACATAAAGAATGTGACCCAATACAGCTTTTAGTTTTGCATTTAGTCTTTTTGAGCAAGAACGCCTTTGCACTGTAGTCACCTGAAAAGGTACCAAACTGATAACAGTGAAACCTGCTGCATTGAGCCCTGAAAAGAAGGCGTTGTAAGATGTCACTGATGTACTTGTACAGCCCAAGGAGAAGATGAACTCCAGAGAGTTACACACTGCGTAACTTCTGAATGTCCAACAGTGGTACAAACAAAAATAACTTATATGCATGTATTTCAGCATTTTTATCTTTTTTACATAATCCTTTACAACTGCAGCAGAGTCAGACCTGCAGAAATAGATGACTCGACGCCAGAGTTTGTTGCTCTGGTAACCCTTGAAGTGTAGCAGGGTCTCTATACAAAGAGCTGATTAGACAGTCATGCATTCTAAGCATCTAGGTTGCCTGCTGAACAGTGATCTGACTCAACTTGTCTGCATTGGAAACAGCTCTGTATCCATCGCTTAGCTCAACTATATTGCTACAGTTATCCCTTGGTGTATAATCACACTTGCAATAAAACAAGATAACAGGTGCAACATGGGAGAGAAATGTCAACAAGACACTAGCATAAAGTTAAGAACAGGAAGACGTGTTTCAATGTTCTTTAAGACTGACTTGTGGTTAGTCCAGAGACGTCTTCTGCAGTGCGTCGATGATGTATAAATTCCAGTTACATCTTTTATCTTTGTCTTACAGAAAACGATTTGCCACACATTTCTACCTTTTCTCTGACAAAATTGTAACTCACACTGGCAGCACACACATTTACCAAACTCAACATTCACCATTAGCTTAGCTAAATTCTGTATTCATTGAGGCACTCTAACTTGAATTGGCAGCACACTCATGTAAGAAACTCAAAAACTGAGTTTAGCTAGCTTTGCAATCGGATGCATACAGTCCACAGCAACACAACAAGTGGCATATATCTGACAGATGAAGAACCTAACAAATAGCTCTGTCTAATACAGTTGGAGTTTAAATCTGACCTCTTCTGTTCTCTGCGTCTGTTGACAATCTGGAACTTTCCCCTGATGCAGCATTCGCTTCACTATAGCCAGAGTAAGGTCCTCGTTTACCTGTTTGAGTAGGACATCCAGTCAAATGAACACTGATTAGAAGAGGAATTCCGGACACCGCGATGGGGCAAAACAAAATGGGTTTCAGGAAAACGTTCAACAAACAAAGAACTTTTCGAAGGTTTGACATAAGCATCTACGCTTCCTCCTGATTAGGAGCTATCAGAAAGACTAATCTTGTGCTCAGTTTAGGTTAAGACTTTAATCCCATTGCTTCTATTGTATTATACCTATGGACAATGCACCCATCTGGCTCGTATAGTTTGACAAACCGAAAAGACCTAATTTGCTTCAGGGTTTAGTGTGGTGAAAACTGCATAATCCGAGGAAATCGTGGGGATTACCATTTTGACTTTGCGTCATAGCAAAAATTGTTTCTACGGAAAGAGGATACAAGAGAGAATTTATAGTTTAATTGGCAAAGGTTGGCTCATCTTCATGGTGACAGGAGATGGCAACACACTCCCTAGGAGAGTGATCTCTGTGACTCCTTCCTGTTTTTGTTTGAATCAAAGTTTTAGCTCAAGGCATTTTAAGGTCACTACATTTTTTTTGCACAGCCACTCAAAAGAGACAAGACATGAATCAGTAAGAAAAAGGACAGTGGTGCTTCCTTTTAGTGAAGGAGGCTTAAATTGTTCACTGTTTTAAGGTACAGGGCCAAAAAAATACGAGTTAAAACAACAATGCTGGTAAACGGACTAATGAGCACACGAAAATGGCTTTCCGCTGGCGCTACAGTCACCAGCAGTTCGGCCATTTCAGGTGACTGTGAATAACAGTAACGGGAGGAGATTCTCACCATGCAGCCTCTCTCTGATCATCTGGCTCCTGCCGCTAAGATGGACCACGGTCTCGGAAAAGGACCCCGAGTCAACCTGCAAAACAGCAGCAGCAGCCATGTGGATTTCAACACATGTTATTGTAAGGTGCCACCATTGCTCATTTCATCACATATTATCGTCACAGGCTGAGGGGCACAAGTCTTACTCTGAGAAACCTGGTGACGACCTCATGGGTTGAAACGCTCTTTTTTCCCAAAAAATCACTTGGGAGCATTCAAAAGTGTGCCTGTTGTTTCTTATTTTTATTATTTTTTCTTGAGCCTTACACTGAAGCCCCCCAGTATACACTGAACTCGTGCTGGTGACACTGACCACCATAGAGTCAGACTCTTTGGTAGCATTCATGAGTTTCACATGTTGTTGGAACTTGTGCCATAATCAAAGCAATGCAATTGTATTCTCCTCAAATCATTTTTAGCTCAGCATCTCATCATGTTTCCCAGACATGCATCTTCTGCAGCCTGGGAGACCAATCAAGGCCAGTACTGGGTGTGTGATGTGCACGTCTACTGCCAATAGACATTGTCAGTAGTTTTACATGTGGAATTTTTGCCTCAAGCGTGGGAAATGACTGTTTAAAATGAGTCTTACGGCACATGAATGATGCCAACGCTCCATTTAATTGTTACAACAAAATTGTTCCCCCTCAGGAGCCCAGCCATAACCATCAATCATAACCATCATCATTTGGTTAATGCCATGCTACTTCTGTAAGATACATGGACTACAATGTTCATCTCATCAAGTCAAAGCGAAAAAATATTGTGTATACTATTCCAACACATAATAATGCACAGTTCTTTACATGAAATGAATTGCAGCTTTATCAATTACTATCGGGTCAACCTTGTTTATATATATATATATATATATATATACACACACACACACACACACACACACACACACACACACACAGTATATGTGACTTGAATTCTTAAAATAAAGCACGGTGCACCTTCCTTTTATTTGGTTTTTGTATTACTCAAGAACCACCGCAGTGGCCCTTATGCAAAGCTACATGTTAGCATAGGCGTGCCTAAGTACAAAAGACACAAACATATCTAACAAGGAGCACAGTGAACTGATATATTACCATGTTAACACTGACATTCAACAGTGAAGAACTTATCACATTGTAAAACATTAAAACTTATAAATCAACCCCTTATCTTTTTTCTCCATGTACATACCTGAACACCTGTACACAACAGAACAGCAGATAGAGGACAGTCATCACTCAGAGTGCACTCTGAGTGTCACATGGGAGGACACTAATCTCAGGCCTGTCCTAATGCTCTCCTGCTGATGTCACACTCTTTGCCACTCCTTGACGGCACGGTTATTTTCAGCCTGGTGGTGTTGTCTGATCCAATGCTGAGAATAGCTGAAGGTGCAGCCAAACCGATCACTTCATGGGTGCATCCCAACCGGCTCTCCTGCTCCCAGCTCCCACAAGCCCCACTGATCTCTGATCTCTGAACAACGTTGGACGTGTCACGCAAAGTCCTCGTAGCTGACCGCTGATCTGGAATCAGCTGGGAGCAAGTGAAGCAGGGATAAACAGTGGTGTGGAACAAACACCAAAGGCCAAAAGCAGACAGCGTATGTTTGCTGCCTTCTGCAGTCTGTAAACTGCCACGGAGACAACCCCAGGTCCTTTTCCACTCGGTTTGCTTTTGGTGTGTCACCTTAAGGAAATGGCACCCACACAGCGGACGTGACACAATGTTTAGAACAGGGCAACATGCATCTCCTTTTGAAGCTTCAGACTGCCACCTAGCCACAGCACTGCACGCACAAGGTTTCCTCGTTGTTGGCCAAAGCACCCTCTGTCATGCATTTCTGACAAACCTCGCCGCGTACAGCAAAAACACCACACCCATCACCACCCCCTCTCTAATGATCACACGCTAAACCATGACTCTGGGTGACACAGTGACATGACACACTTGGAATAGCCTTTGTGGGGCTGAATTTAAAAAAAGACTGATTCAAAATTAAGTGTACTGCATTTCGTCATATCGCGCGAGAACATCTTTTTTAAGCGCCTCTGATTTCTAAGTTCAGAGGGCGTCCATGCGGCCCGTCGCCTCGCGCGAGGGGGACTTACAGAATCCCGAAAGACGTCCTCCACCAGCTGCCTGATGACTTTGTTAGGGGGCGGGAGCAGGGTGGCTTTGTGGTGCGCCTCACACGCCTCCAGGATGCTGCTGAGGTTGATGCGGCGGTGGGCCATGTCCTCGCACATGCTCAGTAGGAGACAGTTCAAGCGGTCGCTCAGCTGAATGGGCTGGGAGAGGAGTGAAGAGACAGGCACTCATTTAACATTTATCAGATCCGTTCATTAACAAAACCATGGCAAACCACTGCAGTGGCAGTGTATTATATATTGTGTGTATATTATATTGTGGTATATTGTGGTATATTATGTTGTGTGTTGAATTTATTTATTCTTGAAGGTTGCACAGTAAATTGGAACGTACCTGGTTTTGTGGGAGCTGATAATCAACCGACCAGTAGAGAGTCATTCCCAAGGAATATATGATCATCTAGATGCAAAAAGGTAGAGTGGAGTTATTGGAGATGCAGACACAGTAACATAATGAAATACTGGTGGAATATCAAAAACTTAAGTAAATTAACACAAACAATCTCATAACAATCTAATGCTCACTTTAACCCATTCCTAGAAGACTTTTACCTAGAAGTTTTTTGTGCTTGCCGTTTGGCAGAACTAGGATCATCTGCAACACTGAAGTCCAGTGTATTAGCTGTGATTGTTTGACAGTCTTGAGATGATGCTTCAAGCACATTCAAACAATTTCAAGGACAGAGTCAATGCTTCCTTATGCCACTAGATGGCGCAGTACCCTGCATGTGCATCAGATTCTCTCTGTTTCCCTCTCCCCCTCAATCCCTCTCTCTCTCACTAATCACGAGTGGATTACAGGTGCACACCTTAGTGCAGGCTCCTGCCTCAAGTACCTACGATGATATCTGAAAGTTGTGTCTTTGTTTTAAGGAAGTGCACTTGAATTATTCCAGGCTAATCCTAAAACCTCATTGGAATTGGCAGCAAATTACTGTAAAGTATGACCTGAGCAAGACCCTTTTCAAAATAAAAGAGCAAGACTTAAAACAAGTCTGAATATTGTCCCCCAAAAAATCTTTGACGATCCATACTTAATACAACATATCCATCTATACTCACTACAGTTCGGCTATGATACTAACTGAGCTGACTTCTTAAATATTGTCACACACACACACCCTTTCATGCAGAAATATTACAGTCTTGTTTCTAACAGCAATGAAATGAATGCCATCGACAAGACTCATCCTCTTAAGACATGAGCCTTCACAGAGACAGAAGGAGCACCCACATGGGAAAATAATCAGACCATTCCCCTAACCAAAAAAGCAGCTCTGGTGCAGAAAATACAATACATTAATTTAAGAAAACAATAAATATAAACCAGTGGTCACCAGCGATGATCCTAGGGAGCTACTGTTCAAGCCAATGTGTTCCCCACATAACCATAATAAATTACCTGGGTGGGAGGGGCCGCCTGTTAACAAGTGAAAATTAAACCAATCAGTTAGGGAGCTGGGCTGACTGACACTTTAGTATTTGACCTAAGTTCTGCCACAGAAAGACTCAACATAAGACATATAAACACCGCAAATGCATTTCCATGGGAACCCACCTTTTCCACGGCCAGCCTGGTGCCGATGGTGCGGCCCTGGAGCATCTCGGGGGCAGTGTAAGTCCTCACCTCGTCAGACAGGACACAGTTCTTAAAAGCCAGGTTGCCGCTAGCAGACAGCAGGAAGGACCCGGGACTGATTATATTGCACATGTTGTTATGACCTGGAAAAAACAAATTCAATATACGTGGAAAAAAAAAATACGCTTTCTTTTTTCAATTCATCAAATAAATTGAGTTTAAATATTAAATATTAATGCATTCTCCGAAATGACACACAGGAAGAACAAAGTGCAATGCACAAAATCCAGTAAGTGCAGTTACAGCAAATTGATTTATAATTCGCAGTTAGTAAATAGAATTCTATTAATAATGACTTTCCCTAAAGCTGGGAGCAAAATCAAAATCAATCCCTGCTCATTCAAAAGAAAAGTTCTGATTCAGTGGTACTATTTTGAAGGCTGTCTTTCAATCAAATTTTAATGAGCCTTTTTCATCGTTACCTTTAAATACCATAGGGTTTTTTTTTGTTTGCTTCTTAGACATTTTTCACCAAACTCAATATAATGTAAAACTGAAGAGTGCACAGATTTATCACTGAAAGATAAATATAAGGCAAGCTATGATTCAACCGCAAAGAGGTAGAGAATTGGACCACATGGACAGGATTCCACTGGTTTAACCTGAAGAGGTGAGTTTTGGGAGCAACAGAAAATGGTAAGAGTCTCTGCTGGTCTCACAGCAGTGTATAGTTTTATATAACATAAGACATAGGCTATATAAGATACTACATAGCCTATATTTTCTTATTCTTCTGTGAATGTCATATGAAACCTGTCTCTTAATTTTGTTGAGACAAAAAGGCAGAGAACAGTAAAACGCATTTAAGGCAATTCTAGGAAAAACAGAACCAGGGGAAGCATTTCTTTTGATAAAGAATTTATAAATTTAACCTGTAAAAGTTTGTTTGATACATTCCCCTCAACTCTTTCTTGAATATCTTTTTTTTTTTACCATAAAATTCAGGATCTTCAGGCTTCAATTCGACACAATTTAAGATTCAGTTAGATGCATGCAGAAGATAATTGTAAGGTTACTTTCCAAATAATTTCTCATAAAACTGTCCATGCTGCCTGCAGTCATTTGAGGAGTTATGTCAAAACATTACAAATGGGTTAATAATCGCCTCTCTGTATGCATCGGTTGTGTCCTTTACCTTTGTAGGAGATGTCCACTAATGACTCGGCCGTTCCTAGGAGGAGGGACCACACCTCGTCTTCCTCCAGAGGCCCTCCCCTCGCCTCCAGCACCTCCGCCAGGGTCACAAACGTGCTGCTCATCCTGGAAGACCAACACGGATAAAACAGACCGTTTCAGATTTCCCGGGCCACGGGTGCAAGTTGACTGACCGTTAATGCGAGTTCGCGTTAGCTGTAATTTCAACTGCCTGTCCCCAACCTGGTATCCAGGCAGATGCATTTGGGGGTGCCGGTCCTTTGTGAGCGATCGCTAATTGGATTGAGTCCGTGTGATTTTCACTCCACGCTTGCAGCTTTCGCGCATTGTAATAGGCTTTGACGGAGAGATCGCCGGGTTGCAGTAATTCGACTGATACCCTTGTTGCTCGACTTCCTGCCAACGGGGCCGGGGAGCAGGCACACTAACTGCAAGTGACTCTGTCTGCGTGTGTCTCATTCAAGGGCTGTGCTTATTCGCCTTGCTGCGCAACTTGCGCGGGACGCGCGGTTTCGAAACCTGTCCTTGCTTGCGACTTCTGCACGACCCAAACTCCACAGAAGCCACGTAGACGAGTATGGAGAGGATGGTCATTCGTTGTGAATGATTTGCTGAGGACTGTCACCTTAAAACCTCTCAGCTGAACTACAGAAGGACTGACTGCGTGATTAGTGCACACGAGTGAATAGCTACGGGTGATACAGGGGGAATTAGCCAAACGTAATTACATTTGTCTCATGGCTTAATCCGTCTCATGCGCTGCTTTGAAAGAGGGGAAGCACAGTCCAAAAAATACAGTAATGGAATCGCTGTAATTTAATTACAAGCAGCAGGCGATGTTTTATACAACAAGACGGAGCTGTCTCATCTAGTTTGATTACCTTTTGGAACTCTGGAAAAAAGTCTAATATTATTCCCCTTAGTCAGATGCTACTCATTTCCAATGTGTTGCTTTGATTCTGGGTGCATTGGCGACGTTCGATAAATAGCTCCATGACGGGTGTCTTTTAGCCGAACGCTTAATCTTTCACAGAAGAACAACGGCTTCACCTGTGTCCTGAGACACCGAGAGGGTGCGGAGAGACTCGTCTAAGCGCAACCAGACATCAGTGTGGCACCGACACATCCACTGAGAGCTTCAGACCCATTTCTCACATGCCTCCTTTAAAGATGCGACTTTAAGTGTAGACCTGTCATGCAGAAACTCCGTTAGGTAATCTCCCGTCTTGAGTATGAACACAAGCGCCATAACTGTTTTTCTGTACACTGTACTCAGAGACAAATGCACTTTTGTACGTCGCTTTGGTTAAAAGCGTCTGCTAAATAAATAAATGTAAATGTAAAGTACAGTAGTAAACTTCTGCCATGTTTTGCAAAGGGGAAGCTCCTCCTTTGTTTGCCAAGACTCTATAGGTTAAGCTCTGCTTGATAGCTAAGATCAGCAAACAGAATTCCACAGCCAGGCAATGCTGTACTGTACAAGAGCATCTTTATACTCTTATCAATAACTAAAAAGACCAGCGTGTCCATACAAGACTACAGCTGCCGTAGTCACAGTACACTGTACAGCACTACCAAGCAAACACACAACAAAAGAATAATCCTCATTTCCTCAAGCTGTGAACCCCATTGCATTTCATGAAATTGTTGACTGAGTATGATAGCTACACCACTGTAAAGGGAAATCTTGTGTTGTTGCTGTGTTGCAGCTAACCACCTAATCACCACCCGGTTCATCTGACAGAATTAATCCTTGCTTCTTCTCCTGCATTGCGCTTTACAAGTATGTTAACTCTCCTGCATCTCAACAGTAAACCCTAGTGAGAATTCCATCTTTCAGATGAATGCTGTACAGATCAATTCACTACAAAATATCATTTCAGCAATGTAAAAAAGGAACTCAACTTGGAATAAAAATATTGCATCCATTTAGGGCATTAAATTGTTTATCATATTATGTTTCCCTCTAGCCCACAGGGTATTTTCAAATGAGAAATACATGAGGTGAAGTCAATGTACTGTTGAATCATGCAATGTGAAAAAGAACAGTAGGTTCTGTTAAAGGAACCCGTGACAGGGATCTCGGGGCAGGAGGTTCTGGCATGCACCTCCCTTGGCCTGCTCACTGCTCTCTGAGCCTCTGTGAAGCATTATCCCCTGTGATCGAGGAAATCTGCATATAATTATAATCTTAACAACAAGAGTGAATACGCCCAACAGAGAGATTTCATTTGTTTGTGATAGCCTGTTTGCTAAGATTGCGGTTGTTGGGGGAAAAAAAAAACATCTGCAGAGGGATATTTCACATTAATTACTATTTCACAATGATTTGTGTCTCTTTCTAAGAGTAAAAATTTAGCTTTACACAGAATCCACCTTGAGAATTATCCGTCAACTGTAAAAATGAGTTTGTCTGATTTATTCTTAAGAACGATTGAGTTTATTGTGCCGAAAGTATTATGTCATCCTTTTAGAAAGTGTATTTCTTATTTGCATATCTAACAGAGTAAAGAAGGCATGGGACAGTGCAAGTACAGCAGGCTGAAGTCTCCAACAGGAGAGAGTGCCAGGATGCAGTGTATTTTGGGTTGCACTTCTCCAATGGAGGTATTCCACTGTTCAACAACCAATGCAACACCTGTCAAATAACAATAACACCTTCCTGTACACAAAATGCATTTTTGCCATCACAAAATGTGGGACATCAATTTCAACACATCAAAACTTCCCAGCATGTTACTGTAGTCCTCCATAAGAGTGTGGAAGAAATTCCTGTAGACCCATTCATTATTTTAATCTGATATAGGCTAGCCTCCTGTTGTTTTAGGCATATGTGACTAATGTGGCTTCTGCTACTACCCTTAACAGTTAAATATTAATCAACTTTGCTTTCAAGGATGACACCCTGTGCGCTATATGTCTAGCTTATTCATAGGGCACTGTGTCATATTGGGTATCTAGTTTTTCTTCCTTTGTCAGGAAGTTCCAACCATATGTATCTTCGTCACGATGACTCCACTGCCAGTGTTTTTACTTTTTTTTTTAACTCTAGGACAAAATATATATTCAACCTTGTCTATGTTTTGAGTTAGAGAGCTGCAGTGCTCTGTACTTCTCTCCATGACATCATGCAGTAAAGCTTGATCCCGACTGAAGTCTCTGGTTGTCAGAGAATTATTCAACAGAGGGATTATTATGTTTAAGGAGTTATTATTGTTGTTGTTGTTGTTATTATCATCTTTTACTATTGTTAGTGTATACTTACTTTTTTCAGTAGGAAATAGAGTGTGATTTTTTTCTCGTCTTCGCATTATCTCAGGTTATGAGAATGTATTTAATAAGGTTTAACATGTTTTAGTACATGTTTAAAACATTTTCAATACGTAACACCTTAAGAACATGCAGGGACAGTGTGTTCTTCATTATGACCCAGAGGTGACCCCAAAGCCTTGTGCCCCTTTTGAGATATACTTGATATCCTGGGTAAATAGCAATAGCCAGCTTGACCCACAAAGAAGGTTGAGCAGGGACAGAGGGTAATATATTTAGTTGGGACCTAATCACTAAAAGGCCACATGTTACATTTCCAGGGATTCAAATTCACTGAATGTGCAATTCCAGAATTTCCTGCCTCCTAATTTAAACATGTCTCACCATTGCACCAGAACCCTATATCTTTACCTAAAATATGAAAACAGATATAAATAAAGTTTGTGTGATCATAATCAGTACCTCATCTTTTGGAACACTGCTATCTTTTCCTTTGATGAATTGTCTTTGTGTTTTTGTTTTGGCACTGGTGCAACTAAAACAGTGTGCCATTTCTCCAAATCACACCGCATCAATGAGGAATAGACAATCTGATCTCACATAATAAAATATGACAAAAAATTCTAGATTTTATAATCAAATATTTAAAACACATTTGTTGAATAAATCAAATCCTAAATAGCAGCTTCTGAAATAATTCTTACCCAAATGATAAATGATTAATTTGATTTAAAATGAAATGATCATGTACATTTTAATATATTTGTCATTTCGCATTATATATTGTAAAAGCCATGCTTAAAGCTGAAAAAATAAAAATAACAATTTGAAATATATTTTCAAAAATTAATCAGTCCAGGGTCCTCACTTTCTTGCAAGCTGGTAGGAAAATGATCAAACTGCAGCAAGAGGAAGAACTTGTTGATTTCTGTTCAAATGCTGTGTTTTCTCAAGCAAAGCCCATGAATTCATGGCTGTGGCTGTGGTTAAAATAGTGACATCAGGTAAACAAGGTTCTGTCATCTGTCCATATTCTTTAGTGTTATCATAATGTTTCCACCCACATCCCTATTACACCCCAAATACAATACTTATAACAATCACAGCTTTTTAACTCTTCACACAAGTCCTTGTACACCCTAATATCTTGAAATGCCACAAGCCAGAGCATGGGTTGTCTTAAACCTTGTTAAATAACCTCTCCCCCAGACACATCTGACAGGCAGGATGCATCACCTATGGATGAGGAAATCTCAAATTATATCAAGATTTATGAGTGATATTGACAAAATCACATCATGAAGTTCAGTTCAGTTATGCTTCACATCCGAGTGGAACCCCTGTTATAGTACCAGGCAACAATCTCCAACTCTGCAATGTGATGGTACACAGGCAGATGAGTGTTTTAAATAAAATTAACAGGTAGGAAACTACTCCATTCTGTATATTATTGAAATGTGATAACTTAAAAATAATGGAGGACTCTGAACGTTGGATTAAGTGAAATATTCAGAAAGGAAAACAGGCATGTAGGCAATATTTGATTATATTTAGTTCCCTACATGTCATGCTGGCTGAAAAGTCGTCATAAACTCTCCCAGGAAAATGGTGATTCAATAATCCTGCTAATGAGTTCAGTATGAAAGTGGACATTGATACTGTTAAAGCTCATTTCACAATACCTGATTCATCTGTGAGAGAAAGTCCTTTGGTAGGAAAATTGGGTGGAAATTTAATCTAGTTAAATACATTCCTGGGTTAAAACAATGCCGCTTTTGTTTGAACGTAACCCCCTCATTTCTTTACTTTATGTCTTTGTACTGTGTCCATAGGTATCTTTTAGGAATTTGACATTATACGCCGACCAAAGTACCTTAAAACAAACACACGTTTTCATTTTCAAGTGCGTGCTTCTTCTTACTTTTTTCCCCCTAATTCAACCAATAAAAAGCTCAGACTACGTAAAGGCTGAAAACGGTACAGCCGTTTTAAAAAAGGATAACTTCACAACACCCCCCTCGTGCCAAACCTGTATAACGTTATTTACATTTTTTTTTACTAATACCAACATTGAACACTTGGATAACATCGCTAACAACATCAACAGGTGTATCGTGATGATTATAATATAACGAAACATTTGCAAGGCTGCAAATAAACCCATTTAGCAATATTTTATCAATTTTAAACAATTTATTTCAGGTTCCAAGTTGGACGCAAGGAGAAACGAGAGAGCGAAGATACACACAAATGCAGATAATTACCTTCTTGCATTCGTTGCCTTCAGGATTTCTTTCTTCCTGTTATTTCCTATGGCTCAAAAATAATCCTTTCAACCATCGTATGTTGTTTAGTTTACTTTCTGTAACTAAGCACTAACTGTACCACTCCAACAGGTGACCTTGCAACGGGCATGGTTTCCATATCGCGTCCCATACACTACAAAATTGCTCCCATACTCATTTTCTCCATAGCAGCCTTATTATGTCTGCTTCAAGCGTTTCGAAACTTTGCTAAAATTGGCACTATTCTTAGACCCCTGCAGTAAGAACTCAATTGGATTACACGGGCAGTTTGACAAGCGACAGGTCACAGAAGCAAGCCACCAATAGGCGCGGAGAAGATTCCTGATCACAGCACCTAATTTACTTAATCCGTCTAAAGTTCTGAATATGTGAGCGAGTACACTGTATTTAGCCAAGCATTAAGGGAGGCATAGGTGGATATGAATCAGTACACCATCTGCAATTCTGCGTCTAGAACATGATTTGAAGATGATAATTGCATGTGGGCAGTCAACGTACGTTCACTGTATCACTTGAATTTAACTGTCAAAATGAATTCTACGGGAACGTCGACATTTCGTGAAATTTCTCCTTTCAAGTTGGAATAAAAGAAACAAGAGTGATAATAATATTATAACTATACTAGTGATCACTGAACGTGTCTATGCCCACGTCGTTATTACTATTATGATCTTCCTTGACTATGCCAATGTTATCGATACCCTTTGTGAAGTCTAATTAATCACAGATAGCTAAAGGCTTATGTCATTTGCACGGCTATTCCATTATACATTCAGAACTAATATTTAATCTGGAAACACAAAACTCAAATAGCTGTGCCTGAGTCAAATGATCAGAAGCAGAGTTATGCACAGACAGCTTTGGCAGTATTTTACCAATAATCTTAGCATTTACCAAACTGCTTACTTAGGTGAAGAGGAATATGAGCAATAAAATGGTAAATTGCAGGAACATAAGCATAGTTCTTAGTTGTTTTTGAAATACGCTGTTTCTTTAGACAGGTCAGCAGACACCTACACCACAGAACACATGTCCTACCAGTGTTATTAACGTTCTAAGTATGAGTCCAAGTAGTCACACGCTTTTGCGACACAATGTATTCCTGGAAACCCCATTGTAAGCCGGATCATCGGGAATTGAGACTTCCCACAGACGTTTGGAGTGGAAGTTAAGTTCCTGAGTCCTGAAAAGAAACCTTGTTCTTTTTTTTTTCGCAAAGGAGCGCCTGGATGCATGTGGGGTTATGTAATATAAATAAATACATTATAAGATATTAATACAATATAAATATATGTTAAGGCCCTAAGCAGAGTAAACACAGTCAGAATTGCACATAGTCATAAACAGGGCACTGTGTATAGGCCTATATTGTGATACCCATGCTTAGACAGGGCCAGTCGGCAATGGACAGACCAGGCAATGACTGTGGTTCACAATGTCATTATAAGAAGGACAGAGAAGAGGGCTACATAGGGAAGTTCTGGTGCACAGCAAAACATGGACAAAACAGTAGACTACACACTATGCCAAGCTTGTGGCTAAGAAAGCAGGCTGCAGATGAAAGGTGACAGTTTGTAGCAGAGATGGACAGTATGGAACAAAAATAACAACAGATATTTGTGCCCACTGAACATTTTTTATTCTGCAGCATACTAACTTGACAGGGCTCTGGAAAGGATGTTTTGAGCTCTGTTGTAAACACCCCTGGATTATTTAGTTTTCTGTCTGGATCATAGATGTTTCCTCTTTGTACCTCCCCAGGCCCAAGGAAAAAAATGACTTAACATCAAATTGACTTTAACAAGCCCTAAACTTTAAAGGTACTGCTCAGTCAGTCTTGGTACAGGTAAGCGAAATTGATCCCTGAAGGATAAAATGATCAGACCCTGGCAGCTGACTTTATCTTGAGACTTACATTGGCACTAAACTGAATTCAGTGGAAATAGTGATCCCTGTTTGTATCACTTAGTTCCAGAGAGGTGAAGAAGGGGCTGCTTTGGGACACCAGGCTGTACCAAAAAAGCTGAGCTGGATGAAGGAAGCAATTCCTCCCTGAGGAACTGTTTCAGATCAATTTTAATTAGTTCCCTCAGTTTCTGCAAAATTATTTTGTCTGATACAATGACTCATATTCCACAAAAAAAGACTTTTTGTTTGTTTTGCAGACACCCTTATGGTGGCCAGTTTACAATGCAAAAAACGGAACAAAATCAAATTGTGTGTGTGTGTGTGTGTGTGTGAGAGAGAGAGAGAGAGAGAGAGAGAGAGAGCTAACGTAAGTGCACACTTGCTGGTCATTCCTCCACAATGCCCACACTCTGAGAACCATCATTTAAAATGCATATAGTCAAATTTCACAGGATAGACAGACAGACAGACAGACAGATAGATAGATTCCCAAATGCATTTAAAAATTATGAGACGGGGCAGTCAATATCAGTGCAATTTTGCTTGTACCACAACAGTGTTATGTCCACGGCAGACATTTAGAGCGAGAGTTGGTTTAACTAGCCTTATCTATCATCCGTGGTTGAAGCCAACATTATAGCGTTTAGCCAACGTCAGCCCGGGCTACGCCGGCTCGTGTAATTTGATGCCGGCGGGGAGGTGCTCTTAACCACGTGAGGAGACAGTTTTGGTGGCTGAAAGTCCCCACGTGACGGAAACGCAGGGATTGTGTGACGTAGTGCGCATGTCTTCTGCGGCGCGAGCGCCGAGGGCCTGCCAGTGCGAGGAAGCGCCGTGGAACGTAGGGTGGATCGCAATGTATTTGAACGGAACATAATATCTTACATTATTTACCATACATATTTTGCGTATATTTCAAGAGATCGCATTTGAAAGTGGACTGGGAGAGGGGGCAATACAGGAATTTATCCGAAGGGTAAGTGATTTTATTATGACATTGTATTGTTTTGCAGTGGGGGAGGGTGATGATTATTAACCGTAGCTGGCTATAGAGCGAAACACGGGATAGGTCCGTTAGCTAGTTTGCTGTCGTACGTATCTTATGTATCTGTTGTCTGATGTTTACAACGATTTAGTGAGCTAACTTAGCTACTTAACTAGTTACACCGAATATGTATGCTGGCTTGCCAACATGTATTTGCTGCCATATGCTATAATTCTCATTTGGCAACACAGATTTGCTTTGAAAATACTATTTACCTAGTCCTAGCATATTTTAAGGTGGCTAACGTTAGCTAGCATTTGACAGGCAACTAACGTTGGCTATGGTATTCAGACAGGCAACAACGTTACTCACACAATACAAATAGCTGTATTGCTAGCTGAATGTAGCTTTGAAATGCTCGATAGCTGTCCAGTGAGTCTTTTCGAGGGAGAAGTTATCTTAGCTAGCGGCACGTATCCAACGACTTGTTCTGATGCAGACGGATTTCATCTGTAAATTTAAGGTTGGGGAAGGCGAATCAACAACTAGCCAGGTGGGTAGTTAATGAACGTTACATGTCAGTACTATCAATGTATACATGTTGGTGTCAGTTTGCTAGTTAGCACTTACTTGAGACCAACGGCGTTAAGAAAGCTAACGTTAGCCAGAAATCGCCGGAAATGTCACATTACCGTTAGCTTTAGCAGCTAGCTTGCTAACTCTCTGCATTAGACTGCATTACGGTTAGTGTTTAGCCAGCTAGATAGCCGTGTTGTTGATTGTAGCTTAGCTATACGTGCAGTGTAAATGTTGCCAGTTGTTGATGGCTGGCTACTGTGTTACTCAGCTAGCTTGTTGGTTAAGTCAGTCCATATTGTGGAAAGGTTTGCCAGACCAGCTAGCGATGCACGTTGTCGTGGACTCGGTTTCTGAGTGTGACAGAGGTCATTTATGCAGTTCATGTGGCTCAGACGGGGTGATTTGTGGACAAAGCTATAAACGTCAAATTTGTGATAAATGTGTATAGGTATCCAACTAATGCAATACCTGTTTAGCTGTATGATCGGGCAAAAATTACTGAACGTCTTTCCGTCTTTCGAAAGAATGGCAGTCAAATCCCCTTCACGTTATTCAGCTGGCTAGATGACGTGCTAGCTGGTTATCCTGCTAGTTAGCTGCCTAGCAAAAGCACTGAGCTCCTGGGTTGTGTAGCTGTCTAGCATAAAACAGATAAGTCGCTATATAGGTAGGTATAGCTGTAGCAGTAGGTCTGTACGTTGTCACCGATTTCATTTAAATGTCAGTGAATGCTGCTGAATACATTAGAAGAACACTGTTGTTGTAATATGCACACAAGGACAGACCTGACCTTTACTTACATTAGCTGTTTGTCCAGTTTGTGTCATTTCTCTGGAAAAGACGTATTTGCACCAAAGCAGTTTTTCTTGGAATAGCTATAACTATAGTATGCATTTGGGAAAATTATGCAACCTCATGTTTTGTGGAGTTGTTTCAATATGCAGCCAAAATCATTCTAAATTTTTGTCCACAGATCTGAAATGTCAAGCAGTCACATTTAACGTACTGTCCAGTAACGTTGTTCCAATCAGTTACCATGCATTCGGATTGATGCAAATACCCTTTGGCCCTTAAAAATAGCCAAACATATTCATCTCTTTTCCTTGAAAAAGGTGATCCCATATGGTTCTGTTACTGTACCTGTGTTCAGTGTCTTCCAGAAGATTGCCTGTACACCATCAAGAGGGTTTGATTCTCTGTAAAATGGTGCATCTACACTTCACTCTAGCAACAATATCATGATTGTTCTCCTCATCGGTGGACAACAATTTATTTACTTGTCAATTTTCTTTCCAAATATATCTTCACTACAAAAGCATTGATAGAATATGCAGCAATTATCTTTATCGTCACCTTCCAGATAATGACACTAAATAAAGGAAAGGTGTCTTAGGAACACTGAGACATTGAGGTACAGCTAGTCAGAGGGCTGCTGCCAGCAGGAAACCGTTGTACCTGAGTAATGCCCCTCAGCCTTTGCCAACATTGCTCCTTTGAAATGGATTATGGGTAATGTGGGGGATCTATTGATGCCCAGAATTGGCCAAGGTAATCTCAAGGCCACAGAAAAGCATGAAGGTGCAGGCACTATTGATGCAGTGCTCTTACTCCAAGGAGGACAATAATGATTTTGTAGTGTGTGGTAATTGTGCAGTATACAGAGGCCTAGAAGGTTTCAGTACACACACAGCCACATGTATTCACAGTTACAGTTCAGGAGCAAATGCCTCTCAACTCATCAGCTGCCAACAAATACCCTTAGCTGAGAGGTTCATATTTTAGAATTGATGTGGTTTACAGTGAGCTATCCAGGGCTCCAGACTGCGACCATTTAGTCACATTTTGCGACCATTTTGGAGACCGTTACGATAAGCAAAGGATAAACACATAAACACATAGCCTAACAATAAAGCTTATCCTAACTGGTGGAGAGGGAGAGCCAACGAGAGGTCCCGACTCAGACACAACTGATGATGAGAGTGCGGGTACAGGCAGGGAGAGACCGACTGAGCCAGTGAAGAAGAAGAAGTACTATTTTCAACCACAATGGCTAACGCAGTACCTGTGGTTGCGATACGAGGGAAACTTAATATTCAGATTAAAATATTTTGCAAATATCAAGTCTCAAGTCACTGTCAATCTTTACATCAATGCAAAGCTAGGGTATGCAAATTAAGACAACTATTCATCAGCATGCAGGGACATTGATTAATACCATGCTGTACCAAAAAAAAAAAAAAAGGGTGTGACCAAATCATGCGCTGGTGCCACCAACTGAGAAAGTTGGTAGCACCAGTGCTACCAGTGGAAAAGTTAGTCTGGAGTCCTGTGTTTACATTTGTAAATTGATTATTTGGTGTTTATGTTTAAAAAAGCGCCATTTAACTTAATGATTTTTCTCTTAAAGCACTACTTCACTTTGTGACTTTTTCCTATAAAATAAAACAGCACATTGTTATTTCTGTAAATTGTCTATTTATTACCAAAGCATTTATCAGTAATACAGTTAAGATGGAAAAAATATGAATGTGTTGCGTTGCATGTCGATTTAAGTGGTGTGCCTAAATTTTGTGCTGGTGCTCCTAAAATTTTCAGTAAGGAGCACCAGTGCTACTTGTGGAAAAGTTAGTCTGGAGCCCTGCTATCCAGGTTCAGTTGTTCCTTTTTTCTGATTTAAAGTCCTGTATGAGTGCCACATTTCTAGACATACTTCAGATGAGATCTTGTATTTCAAAAGGCTCTTCGAAGTGTATAAGTCAGTAATTTGCTGTGGTGGGTGAAATATTTACATTTGTCTCTCCAGTCAGTATTTTTACCTCACTAGTGTGCTTATTTGTTCTGCTTTTAGGCCTGTTAACTGTTCTGTGGTCAGTATACAATTAGTTGTATGGTTGTTGAAAAAATTGCATTCAATTTCAGTATGTTTTTTATAAATATTTGATATTTCATCCAGTTTCATGCATATTTTTCTATAGTTGTGTAACTAGGGGGAAAAGGAGTTGTATTTTTGTGACTATGCATGTGCAGGCCTCATAAGACAAACTGCAGTGCAATGAGAAGGGTTTAAAATGTGCACTGTAGTCCCCAGACCCCTTTGTAGCTTCACATGTGTTTAATCTCTCCATCTTGATTGGTTGATGTGCTGTGTTTGGTACACATTATTGTGGCCTTCAGACATTACCCAGTCTGAAGACCTGTCCTTTTTTGCGTCATCCTGTGGAGATTCGCCTACAACATGGCAACCTTCATTACATCAAATAAGATGCTTGTGGGCTGCGTCATGCTGTGTTTTTAATGGGGTATCGCGTCTTAAGTCCCCCCTACCCCGTGAAATTCAGAGAGCACAATGCCATTTGCAGACAAATGACTGTAATTTTAATTTTCAGCTTCAGCTCTGCGTCTCCTTTCAGACCAAGGAAGCTGTCAAGTCAACATTTATTTTTGTTTGTGCATGCATTCCGATTATGAACTGCTGCTTCTCACTTTTTGCCCTGCAGAGCTATGAAGGGTTTTGTGTCACAAAAAAACCAAGATGTCGAGCTCCCAGTTATTTAGATGGAAAGCTCTGGTCACTGTTGAACCCAAAGCGCCGGTATTCTGTCACATCACAGTGAAAGCTGTGAGTGTTCTGATTCGGTGGCTCATTTTGATTGGTCTTCAAAATCATGTGGTCAAAAAAATAGCATCCATAGCTAGCACAGCAACACAGATGGCACTGGAACCTCCAGTTACTAACTGGAACTTCCTGGAGACAGAAAGTGGAATCAACCCAAGAGGTGACTATCTTGTCATATTATAGAATATCTTTGTCTAAAGTTCCATCACCAGAGCTCTTTCTGTCCAACAACTTACACATGAATCAGAACCCCTTAGCTGGACCAGAAAGGAAACTACAGGGTGTTGTCTCTCCAGTGATTTCTTGTAATAATAAAGAACCTTAGCACCCTGGATGAGCTCTCCTCATTGGTTAGGTCTCTGAGCTGGGATCAGATTGGTACAGGTGTGTGATCTTGTGCTACTCGGGAAATGTACTATCAGTTTCAGTAGTGTGTGATTTGTTCTTAAATTTGTAAGGATCCCAAAATTAGTTTCTCACCTCTGTTGTAAACGTTAATTGCTCTGTGTATCAAGGCTATTTTTCTTAAGGGAGTGTACAGTTTTGCTGATTACATTTGTTAAAAGAAGTGTGGTAGTTTTTTTATGTGTATCGTATGTGGTGGTTGAATGCATGTCCCCTGAGAGTTGGAGGTGGGGTGGCTTTTTGGCTGAGTCCTCTTAGCCGATGTGTAGCCATTATCAGCAAGGAAAAGCCAGCAAAGGGTAGAAGAATGCTGAATGAACTCACCTGCATTTTTTGTTAATATGACTCATAGCATTTCTGTCAGTATTGGTAGTGGACTACCCTTTTAGTGTTGATCTCACTAACATTGAGCTGACCTGCTATTTTCAACTAGTGGTGTGTACTCTATGGCTGGGACCTCTTAAAGGCAATGTCACGAGCCAGCTTGATTGGTCAGTTGGCAGTCACACCTACATCGCACTTCCTTCTTTTTGCCTCTTTTTGCCTTGGGTGGGACTTTCGCAGTCACCACTTGCTTAACGACCGCAAAAGTGTGGCCCTTTGAGCCCTGTTCCCCTTAGTATCCTCTTTAAAATGAAAACATCTTTCGTGCTCCTCTTCGTATTACTCTACATTAAACTTGAATTCTAATAATCAGAAGAGTGTTAAACTTTTACTTTGCACAGTGAGCATTTATTTATTGGCAGTTCAAAATTCCTCTGTCAAAGGGCTAATTTAAAACTCGTAGAACTGCGTAACATGCATACAGCATGTTTTTGCAGGCAGTGTTGGTGGCCTTACCTTTCAGTCATCAAAAAATGTTCATCTTTGTGAGATACAGGTTGCTCTCTGCCTTTGCTTTATGACATTATCAATTTTTGTGGGCACCATATCTTTTCCCCCATCACTTGCTGCGCTTACAGCTTTTATTATTACAAGACATAATTTTTAACTGCTTGGCTTTAATCCTTAGCTTCAGGATTTGTGTGCTTTGTAAGACAAGGTGAATCGCTTACAAACTGCCACTATAATAAAACAGAGTTGTAAAATTTGTATTTTTGGCTTTTTTTAGGTGTCGAAGAAAGTTTTGTTTGAATGCCCAAAAAAGAATCTGCCCAGGTTTAACCATGAATAAAAACAAGCGTGAGAAGGAGTACTACAGTATAGATGTTGGGGACTCTACATTCACAGTTTTGAAGCGCTATCAGAACTTAAGGCCCATTGGTTCCGGGGCGCAAGGAATTGTCTGGTAAGTTAAACAACTCTTGCCAATATATTCAAAACCAGTGCTTGTAGAGGAAGTTTCCATTGGTCAGGTGCATTAATTGTATTGTGTTTAGATTGAAAGAAGTCTGTTGAATTGTATGTTGTCTGTTGTAACTAATTTGCTGTTAAGACTGTTTCTTAGTTTAGTTTATACTTTTAGTACAGTGTTACTGAGTTTGCAGAGAATGATTAATTAAGATTTGTATTTACACTAGCCAGTGCATTCAGGTATTCCATTTCAATGACATCACAATGAACCCTGCACCCTTCAGATAATGTAAATGCTGGAATTGGACACATGCATAATAATTCATTTCATTGTTATGTAATCAGTGGTTCTACTTGTTTTTCAGCTCGGCGTATGACCACAACCTAGAACGGAATGTCGCAATTAAGAAACTCAGTCGGCCTTTCCAGAACCAAACCCATGCCAAACGAGCATACAGAGAACTGGTCCTTATGAAGTGTGTCAACCACAAAAATGTGAGTCTGCTGCTTCCTCTGTTCTCACGTTTTTAACAATTTTATGCCTGTTATACCTTTTTTGTTTGTACTTGCGTAGTAATATTGCAGTAATACCTACAGCAACTAGCTACATAGTGTGTGCCGCACAGGTTATGTTGTAAATTAGAGATGAAGTTTCACCTTGCAAGCCCCTGTGGAAACGGTTAGCGGTACCACTGAATGTTCTGCAACGTTCCGAGAGTGTTCAAACATCGTCAGGGGTCAGAGGTCGTAACCGAGACCTGCCTGCAGGTGATTGTGATTTCCACACAGTACTGCACTATCTGCAACTGGATCTCAAGAGTTAACTTGCTGATATTGTTTACTTAAAAAAAAACTAGATAAGGTCTAATTACGCAGCTCAGCCCCTTGCTTTGATGTGGGGTTGTGCGTGCCTGTGTGTTACTTAAATAATGAACGAGCGATCGAGTGAAGTCCCGACAGGGAAGAAGGTCATAGGTACCCTACCGAGAGCTTTGAAGTTAATTGTGTGGCGTAAGCATTATATTTAAACACTTGAAAGGTTTTAGTTTTAAGGGGGGAAAACTATTGGGCACCAGCTGATTGCTAATTATTTTCGTTTTCCCAGCTGCCTGTTTTTGTAGTCATGTAGTGTCATGCACTGTCATTCATGCAAATGGAGAAAAAACAACTCTTCAATTTATCATGTAGGATGAATGTTAATATTAATGGGGTTTTTTTAATTGTTATTTTCACAGATTATTGGCCTATTAAATGTATTTACGCCGCAAAAATCACTTGAAGAATTCCAAGACGTGTAAGTATCTTCTCTATGGTACGAAACAATACCTTCCAAAGAGCTGAGTTTCTTAATGGTATTAGCTGTCAAATATTACATTATATTTAGTTGATTAACAGACACGCTTATCCAGAGCCACTCACATAGGTTACTATTTAGCTATGATGTGTTGATTTTATAGAACTCAGAGAATGTAGGCCATCATCTTGTGGG
Organism: Megalops cyprinoides; assembly: GCF_013368585.1. Lineage (NCBI taxonomy): Eukaryota > Metazoa > Chordata > Actinopteri > Elopiformes > Megalopidae > Megalops > Megalops cyprinoides. The sequence goes on along the minus strand of NC_050597.1, from coordinate 28,299,925 downwards.
GTGTAAGGTGTAGAACATATTTGTGGTAAAATGGTGTTCAAAAGCATTTGCTGATCTGTCTAATTGATTGGTAACTGAATTGGGTATTGACTTCCTTTACTTCAGCTGAGTGTTACAGTTATGCATTGGGAGTTTCGCATTACCCATGTGTTGTTCAAGCATTTAAAATTGGGTTGTCTTTGAATTAGTCATTTGATAGGCATTTGTGTTTTAGCCAGGCAAAATAAACAGTGCGACACTGTGCAATGGTCGGAGACTGTGACCCAGTTACTCGGGGGTTTGCCAGGAAAGCGCTCGTGGGAATTTATGATTCATTCTCCACCCAGCAAAGCTGCGAAACTCCTGATTGCGGAGCACGTCAGGGAAAAAGAAGATGAATACACCGCAAGGCCTGCAGGGGGTGAGGGACTGGTCTGGCTCGATAAATGTGCCTCCCTTTGATTCGCTTCTGTTCCTCCCCCCCCCCGGCTCGGGTGGCAGTTACCTTGTGATGGAGCTGATGGACGCCAACCTCTGCCAAGTGATTCAGATGGAGCTGGATCATGAGCGGCTGTCCTATCTCCTATACCAGATGCTGTGCGGAATCAAGCACCTTCACGCGGCTGGAATTATACATAGGGTATGTTCTGCCTGCTGTCTGGGGGACGCAAAAATGTGCTCCGTTGTGATGGGTGTGGGAAGTAGTTTAGCAACCCTTAATTTGAAGGTTTTACACATATTTAGTAAAACCCTCAGTGTAATGAGCAGAGATCTGAATTGGATTTTCACCAGAGTCCTGTGATGAAACCCGAAGAGTAAGGACATCAGTAGATCAGTGCTAGTTTAAACTCGTTTCAATGCTCGGGGTGACTTGATTTTGTTTGAGCTGCGTTCCTGCCAGAGCATTACCTCCAGGCTGAGATAGACGAATTAAATCGTTAGCAGGAACTTGCCTCCTTGCTCCCGCATAATCTGGCATCAAAGGCAATTAAAGTGATGCAATCGCGTTGCCCGGCGTCGGTTCTGCAACGTGCGCTGTTGATTTAATGAAATGTCACAAGCGGACATTAAAAGGCTCCTTGGGGCGACTCCTTGAGAAAATGAGACCCAGGAAAAGTATTCAGTTGGACGTACGAAGCATAAGCTTGACCCAGCCTTTTCGAGGCGTCCATTTTTAAACACACATTTAAACACCCCAACATTTCCCACCATATTTAAGTTCAGTGGTTTCGAGTGCTGATTAGAGGTCAGTTTAGAAGATAACTGTAAGGTCTGCTTTTTAAGGTTTTGCTTAGCTAGGTGCTTTGTCTAGGTTTCCCCTCGGTTACATCAGTCCGAAGTGACCCCCCCCTCCCCATGCCTCTCCCCAGGATTTGAAGCCGAGTAACATTGTGGTGAAGTCAGACTGCACCCTGAAGATCCTGGACTTCGGGCTGGCCAGGACCGCCGCCACGGGTCTGCTGATGACTCCTTATGTGGTGACACGCTACTACCGAGCCCCCGAGGTCATCCTAGGAATGGGATACCAGGCCAATGGTCAGTGCTGACTGCACGCTCCCCGCCGCCACGCATGCTTAAACGCAAACATCACCCTCGTATAACTTTCCCCCTCAGACACTTTGGAAAGGTAACACATTTTTTTTTTTTAACACCAACAGCTCTGCCTGTGGTTCTGCTTGGATGGCTCCTCTTAGCCGTCTTACAAAACGTCATCATTTTTGCATGCCACAGATGAAATACGCCTGCCCTTTTCACATGTTATTTTGCACTGGAAAGTCTTTATCACAGGTGTAATGGGCCTGGTATTTTCATAATGGAAATGATATATCACTGTCTTTTAGGCCATGTTACTGGCTGGAGGAAATCGGGCAGGAGTACTGACCTGATGTTCAGAGTATAAAGCATGTTGACATCCGACCTGCATGTGAAAGACAGGGGGGTGGGGGAGGGATAACAGGCTCCTGCGAGTGTGGACGGAAACTTTCCTGCTGACGTGTTGCTTTGCCATGTTTTCTCCTTCCCCCTGCGCCGCACACGTTTAGTGGACATATGGTCCGTGGGATGCATTATGGCAGAAATGGTGCGCCACAAAATCCTTTTTCCAGGAAGGGACTGTATCCTTGCGCTGTTCACAGCAGATCTGCGCGAACGAAAACCTCACATTGTCATTGTTGCTGTTGAGGGTGGAAGAAGTCATTTTGGGATTCTAATGTTAGTGTTTTCATTTTGAGCAAACCATTGGTGCTATACTGTTCCGTCTAGACAGGGTTTTGCCACGTTCCCGTACTGCATGAGGGTTTCGACGCTGGTTTGTCAGCCTGGAGAAATGAATCGGAAATGCACTCCTCTGTCACAGCTGGTTTTACTTTGACAGCTGAGGAGTGTGTGGTAGAATATGATTGCTTCCGTCTGACGTATTTTTAAGGAAGCGTCGAGAAAAAAACGTCCTTTCAGTATACACAGGAGGAAGGGATGAGCGGGGTTATCCCTGGGGTTAGCGAAGAGCCCTCAGACATTCATCCAGGACTACCTTAGAAAGCAAAGCTGCCCATTTGCACCAGTAGTGTCTTTGGGGTCACTTTAATTCAGGACTCAGCCCCTGCAGTGGAGCTGTATTTGCCACTAGTCTGCCTAGAACCTTTTGTGTGAAGTATGAGGTATGAGGTGACTCAAGTGACAGCGCCCCTTGTCTTGTGCTTTTAGAACAGCAACAGCTCAACAGGTGCAAGTGGGGTTGTTAGTCTCTGACAGTTGTATATTCTCATTATACAGTTATAATGGTAGAAGGTAGAAATTCTCATTTAGGTGTGGAAAGCATTCCACACTGTTTTTGCAATATCATAGAACAACCTATCATAAATAAGCGTATCATTTTTATGCATCTCTGTAATCTTAAGTGCAGCTCCTGCAGGTCTTGGTGTTGGCACTTTTTGCGTGAGCTCAAGGCATTTCAGTTAATATGTGACACTGTTGTGCTTCATATTGTAGCCCTTATCCTTAAAGAAGCCAACCCTTTTACTCATGGAACTGTCTGTGGCAGGTCACCAGCAGCAGTTGCATGTCACTCATTTACCATCCAATTCACCAGCCACATTTCAATCTATTTCCATCCATTTTTTCATTTGCTTATTTGTTCTGCATGGTAATTCCATGTCATTTGTTTGTTTTTGGTTTCTGCATGGTAACTTCATGCCATTTCATTTTTTCAGTTGATGTCTGGTCAGTCGGCTGCATCATGGCCGAAATGGTCAGAGGCAGCGTGCTGTTTCCCGGCACAGACCGTATCCTTGCGTGTACCTCACCTCCTGTCCTGTCGACAGTGTGTGTGTGCGCGCGTGCGCGTGTGTGTGCGCGTGTGTCCGTGCGCAGGTGTATGTGTGCACACGTGTGTGTGTGTTTGACCTACTCCCTTTGCCCCCCCCCCCATCTCATCTTCCAGTCATGTTGACTTTAAGAAGCTGTTGAGGACAGGATATTCGCTGCGGTTCGTTCCTGTGGGAAACCCCGGGCTTCTCGCGTTACGCCTCGGGAGCATAGTGAGAAACCAGAGACTGATGATCAGTGGATTTCTTAACCCATAGCCTGCTCTGCCCAATGATAAACACCGCAGAGGTGTCCGCGCGGGGCTCATGTACAGCGCCATTTATCTGATACTTGTTGACAGTGATGCGTGACAAATTAGCCGAGGCTAAGTGCTATTTGTGGAAACGACTGCATTTTGTTTATGTTAAAGACGTTCCATGTTTTAACTGGTGAAGAATGTTTAGTTTTTGCCAACGCTTTCAGATCATCAAGTGAAGTGTTCGCTTCTGGCTAGAATGAACAAGAATCCACCCCCACTCCCTTAAAGTTTTTATGCATAAGATGTGTTTATTTTAAGAGGCATTTGATTTGGCATGTGAGAAAGTGTTGCTGTTTGAATTTCTTCACTGCGCAGGCTTTTGTCAACCGATATATAGCCATACTAATTCATTCATAAGTAAGCAAATCTAAATGTAGTTTGATTATTTCTGATGAGTGGAACAAGAAGTTTCTCCTAAGAATTCGCCATAGCTTTCAGTTCTTGTGAAGCAGCTGGTGTGAGGTGCAGATGAGTGAGGATCATTCAGTAGTGTTGTTTACTGAATGGTCAGGGGATGAGAGGAAATCCAACATAAAGGGACTCCTTGTAATGGCTGGTTAATACGTGTAGTTCTTATAAAGATGGATGGGCTCCCCTTCTTTTTCTTCAGATCACAAGCCTCCCCATGAGGCTGTCTTGTGGACACTGTGTTCCCCATCCTGTTTTTTTCTATACGTCCCGTTTTGTAGTTTTGCCCGGCGTTTTTTTTTTTGTTTGTTTAGTTTATAAACATGTAAAAGATAGCAAACACAATAGTATCTCCTTACAGTAAAATCCCTGGTAGAGTTTTTCTCTTAAGCCCATGCCGCTAGATATTGATCAGTGGAACAAAGTCATCGAGCAGCTGGGAACCCCATCCCAGGAGTTTCTGATGAAGCTGAACCAGTCCGTTCGGACCTACGTGGAGAACCGGCCCAGGTACGCAGGGTACAGCTTTGAAAAGCTGTTCCCCGACGTCCTGTTCCCCGCGGATTCTGACCACAACAAACTGAAAGGTAAGAGTGTCACCCTGCTTTACATATCTGTCACCCCCTTTTAAACCAAGAGGGTTAACGTAAGGCAACCAGGTCATAGTGTGTAATGTATATCTCTTTAAGTGATTTACTTCACATGTATTTTCACATTTACTGAAAGCAAAGTAAATGTAATCTGAAAGCTGTAGTCTGAGTGAAATTCATGAATACCGACAAGCCTTGCTAAGTTTTTTTTTTTGTTTTTTTCCCCCTCCATCAGAAAGATTGCCATATTTTAATGGTTTGGAACATAGGTGCAACTAAGGTGAACTTAATATAATAAGCATGTAAATAGAGTACATATGTAGCATTTTTCATATAGAAATTGTTCCAGATCAAGCTTTATTGTCTCCACTCACGGTGTGTGACTGTCTGAGTTAAGTGTGTTTATGGGGTTTGAAATAAAGTCCAGGAAGCTGCTGTTTGGGTCTCTTTGAGCTTGTGCATTCTGCGGTCAGCGGTCTGAGATATTTCGATGTGACAGCCCCGCTGAAAGCCTCCCCCCTCCTCTCGCAGCGAGCCAGGCCAGAGACCTATTATCCAAGATGCTGGTAATAGACGCGTCCAAACGGATCTCGGTGGACGAGGCCCTCCAGCACCCCTACATTAATGTCTGGTATGATCCCGCTGAGGTCGAGGCGGTGAGTATTCTTACCTAAGCGGGGGCTCGGGGTCGATTATTCATGGAGTGAGAATAGGATGTTCTCCCTCTTCAGGGCTCACGGTCGCACGTCCTAAGCTTCACGTTCTGTTGAAGCAATGGTGCATGAATCGTTTTCCAGCGCTCAGAGATTTATGTAATGGATTCATATCTCGTACCCGATACCTAATGTACCAGTAATTGGCTTTATTACATACTTTCGGTAAATTGCACTCTAATGCTCTAATTGTGAATGTCAGAAACAATTATAAAACAAATGGCCTCAACAAGGAAGTACCTCATTGCCTCAAGTTCGCCGTTGAAAACTTTCACAAAAGAAAAGCAAGAGGATGCCACAGTCATTATGGCCACCAGTAGTGCATTTTAGCCTGATGGTGTGCTTATGATCGCGTGGAAAGCATTACCTGAGGCTTGTGGTTCAGTGGTGTGGGCATTTCTGTGCAGTAGTTCACAGTGGCCTTGCAGCTGAGAGCATTGCAATTAGGAGCACCTTGTGCTGCAGCAAAACCCATAAGTCAAGGGAGAGCAGCTGTAAAATTTTAGATTACAGTCAATTCAAAATTGAATATTGCGTGATAAAGAAGAGGGTGTTTTTTGTTAGAGATTAATATTTAAAAAATTACTTAATTCCTTGCCACCGTCCAAGTCCACTGTAAGCTTTAACACCTCCAAACTATTTTTTGATGTAGATAGTCCTGATGCTCTGTGCAGGGCTGTATATTAGCTGTATGTGAGGGCAGTATATTAGCACGCCTTTAGTAGCCTCATTTACTTGACAGAAGGTATTGCAGTTTGAAAATGACCACTGTCAAATATAATACATGGCTTCTCATGCTGAGAAGCTCAAGCTGACCCACTTACTCACACCGCTTACAGTTAGCCTCTATAGCGAGATTTCATAATACATATCATTAAAATTGATGCCTATTTGAACTTATTTTATTTGTATATTGACCATGTTTAGTCTGAACGATCAGAGTCAATCAGAATAAAACACACAATCCTTGTAATTGTATGTACTGCTCCACCAATTGCCGTTAAACTCTGTTCTCTTAACTTCAGGGTGTCTCCGTTTCAAACCGGAAAGAGAGGACTGTCTTACAACAGATTCTTAATATATCAACCGATGGTCATGTCTCATTTGAGGTCTTCATTGACATTTTTGTCATTGATATTGTTGAAGCTACAAGTGTTTTGATTCGCTGGCTCGTTGTGAATATTCTTGATGTGGGGGGGGGGCATGGTCTAAAACAGAACATCTACAGCAAGTGTAGGAATGCAGACACACACAGGAAACTGTTACCAGCTGGGACCACTTGGGTACAGGAGCTGAATATCTGGGTGCAGTAGAGCATCTGTGGTGTCACCCTTTCACTGCCTCACCTCTCTCCCCTCCTTGTTGCAGCCACCGCCCCTGATCACCGACAAGCAGCTAGATGAGAGGGAGCACACAGTGGAGGAGTGGAAAGGTAACGCGCTTTTGGATGGGGTGGGGAAGGGGTGGCGTGCGGGGGTTTTTCCCCCATTAAACTGCAGAGGGAAACCCGATTCGCACGGGGGCGGGGGGGGGGGGGGAGGGAATGAGGACGCGAAAGCGAGGTGTCTATATCGCTTACACCGCGGGGGCGGTGGTCGGAACGGGTCCCGATGAAGTCACCCCGAAGCCCCGCGAAGCGATAACGACCGCCGGCCGTCTTATTTGGGCATCCGCGCCTGGCGGCCCAAATTAGAAAGATTAATATTTCTCGAGCTCGCGTGGCGTGATCACGTCTGCCCCCGGATACTGTTTCCCCAGACACTATTGAAATGACACGCGACCCCAGCAGCACGAGGTCTCTAACCCTCTCTCCTCTCTGTCTCTCCCTCTCTGTTTTCCCATGGCAGAGCTGATATACAAGGAGGTGCTGGAGTGGGAGGAGCGGACGAAAAACGGGGTGATCCGAGGACAGCCTGCCTCTTTAGGTTAGTTAACAGGGCAGCGGTCGCAGGGCCGACAGGAGGGGCTGTGGCTGACGGGACGCTACAGGAGGCCTTTCCTCTTCTCCAAAATGCAGGTGCACAGTGATGTGTCAGCTGTGCGGTATATTCCACGGAGAAGAGTACCTTTTGAAAGTGGGGGGAGAAGGGAAATTGAAAGGAATGGCTGTCCGTCTGCCTCGACTATGCAGTCCAGCATATGCCGCTTTGGTAAATGGTACTGAACCGCTGTGGCTTCCTTAATGATATACACATCACTTAGCCTGTCAGTGGAGACGTTGCTTAGGACAGATGCTCTCTAAAAGAGCCTAGAAGATGATGTGTTGGACATACAGTTCTCTCAATGTCTGTGATGTGAACATCTGAAACCGTTTTGATAACAAAATTGATAAGCGTTAAATTAATAATCATGATAATAATCATGATATGCAAAGCCTTGTTACAAATCTATGATCTCTTCTTATCAGTATGTATGCAGGGTGGTTTAACAAATTCTGTTCATTTAACGACAGAATGTGAATATTTACTCTTTTATTCTTAAGATTTGTACCCCCTTAGTCATGACCACAAATAATCCCTCTGTTTTGCCTGGCTCACACTTGTTGTATGTGGCCAGAAATCCGCTCTTTCTGATATCAACCTTTTCACTTGCACAGGTAGGCTAGATGCTGGATCATTAGTGCCATCTACGAAATGGAGTGCCTTTGCGGCATGTATTGCTACAAAAGAAATAAATATCCTTACTAGTTAGATAATAATTACCACAGTGGACTGTGATCTATTAAGAATGTAATTGTTGATATCAAGAATGGTAGTTGCCCTCTAGTAACAGTTTAATTGTTATGAAGAATTTCAGTTTTTCCACTATAGCTTGCTCTGGGCAAAATTCATTAAGCATACAACAGCAGTGATTTCAGGATTTTATTCCCTCAGAGAAGAGAGTGGTACAGTGCTGGAAATGTGAAAAGTGGTGGTTGTTGAAAATTATGAAAACGTTTGTTTGTTCGGCATTTCCTTGTGTTCAGCATTCTCCTGATGTTGTCATTTGCTAAGTAGGTTGCTACCTCATTTGTGCTTTGACCTGAGTAGGAAATAAAATGAATTGGGGGTCAATGGGCACGCTTGAGGAAATGCTGTTTACACAGTCTTTGTTGTATAAACATGCTCTTGCCACTACCACCATACAGCTCATTGCGTTTCCTCTCTAACTTCAGACTGGCATTTTCAGAAATACTTCTGTGTGTGTTCAGTTTTCTTAGACCACAAGACTAAGGAACAGATTTAAACCACAACTGGCAAAAAACTTGTAACCCATAGATCATATGTGTATATATATATATATATGGAATTTCAGCTGATTTAGTCCACAAACTGAAGAGGGCACACTTCAAAAAAGTATGTGTCTATGTCAAGCTGTGTTGCAACGTTTATATATGTAGCAGTACTATGTAGTATAGTATGCCTTAAAATGTGCAGTTGCCGAAATCTGTATGTAATTGGTGCATGGCATTAATTTAAGGTGCCCTGGTCAATTTAATTTAAAGATCAGCTCCTGGGAAAGCATTAAGAGATAAACAACAAAACCCAGCAAGTGAAAAGTTAACAAATGCTGTGGCCAACCAAATGCTCCTCCGGAGTTTTATATTCTCTCGGAAACTCGGGTTCCTCGTAAACACGTACGCAGGACCAAATCTGGTGTACCAATGGTCAACCGGATCCTCCGCTGTGGAAAGAACGCAGAGAGGCACGCCTTTTTTCCGACGGTTGTTTTGTGTCCTCAGCGGGCGCGTTAAGATTCAGACGCACTGCTGCAGTGGGGTGGGGTGGGGGTTAGGGGGGGGGGGGGTAGCTGGCTGGGCTGGGGAAGGATGTTAATAATGCAGCAGGGTGCAGCTGCCTCTCCTGCGGGGGTCTCCCCCCAGCCCCCGACAGGCCCCGAGGGAGGGACCGCCTCCGACGGCAGCACCGGCAAATCGGAAGCAATCACACCAGGGCCCCAGAAACAGGCCTCATTTAGCATCCGCACACAAAGCCAGGCATTAATCATTAACCAAGCTGCGCTTATTAGCTAATCCCAGTGTAAGGGACTCTAATGATATCTCTTCAGATGTCTTCTGTAAGTATACTTAGGAGAAATGGATACAAACTAATGAAGGTTTACTGAAAAAGGATTGTTGAAATGATTGTACATAAATAGGCTTCTGAATACTTTTTTGTTTGTTTTTAAGCTTGAGTTGCGTCTTTAAGCTTGAGGTTCATAAATAAGACAGAAGTAGCAGCTAGGAATGCTTATTTGGTGAGGGGCTACAAGTTCTGAAAAATTCTACCAGTAAGAATACCTCGCAGTAAAGCACTGCATTGTGTGATAACAGGGCATACATAGCTGGTGCAGAACTCCCACGCTGTTGTCAGATATCTTCCATGTTAAGAGTGTGGGGCCCCTCCGCGATGCCCCTCTGATTTAACACTCTGTTTCTCATAGCGCAGGTGCAGCAGTCATAAGCGGCTCGCAGCACCTGTCGTCGTCCTCGTCTGCCGACGTGTCGTCCATGTCCACCGACCCCACCATGGCTTCCGACACGGACAGCAGCTTAGAGACGTCCGCTGGGCCCCTCAGCTGCTGCAGATGACCGGCGTACCCTGCTCCCACCGTTTGTGTTAGATGGTATAGAGTTTAGGCCAGTTTAAAAAAAAAAAAGAAAAAAAAAACGCTTTGGCTTCTGTTATCCTTATTTATTTTTTCTTTTATTATTTTTTTTTGCTCAGAATTCTGTTTTCAGGCTGTAAATAATTGTGGCAGGATTTTTGTTTGTTTCGTTGAAAGAACCCGAGGAAAATTTTGATTTTTAAAACGCTAAGATATCTGCTGAATGTGAGAATTTTAAGTGTAATTCTTTAATTTTTTTTAAGATATGGCAATGATGTTTTGCCATACTATTGTAGAATGATGAACATAATTTGTAAAGATTTTATGGTAAATACACTTTTGAAGTATTTAATTTTTCATTTCAGTTTGCGGTGTGCCATTTTTTATCACATTTTAAGTGAACACCCAATTGAAACGTTTGCTATTTTAGTATTCCCCATTAAGAACAGTAAAGGCAGAAAACGTTCTTACTGTTGTCATCACAGTATGGGATTTTTATGAAGTGCACATATCCAAATGATGGACACTTGAGATAAATTTGGAATTAATTGATATGTTTTTTGTGCTGTTGTTTTCTTGTAATAAGTTCTCAATTTAATATGTTTTCAGATTTTGTCAATTTGTCTTAAGAGGCTGATTGAAGATGTTTTGAGTCACTTACAGATTATCTCAGATGTTGGTCTGAGACAGCTCAATTGACTGATGTTAAGTGGTTTCCTCATACCTTGCAAATCCAGTTATAACTGTTACATATAAAATGTGATTTGTAATAGTTGCAACTTACAAACTTGATGGAAGCTAGCTTAAAAAACTATCAAAGCTACGGCTAAAAAGTAAACCTACAGGCACAAAGATTATACCGCTTATTCCTAAGTATTTGTTAGCTGTGTCATTCTTTTCTTCAGCATCAACAGTGGAGAATTACTTTGAAGCCATCAAACCACAGAGATTTGCCAGGTAGATCCTTAATTTTGATGTCAGGAAGGGGAATCGCTTACTTCATGGAAATGTTTTGGGAAGTGAGAGAGCGGGTAGTGAAGGCATTATTTTTTTCAATGTCGGTTTACTGAGTTGACGAGTAGGGATGGAGAGGAATTGGAGTACGGGGGCGAGGGCTAAGATGTTACAGTGCCTAGCAACAAGAACGGAAAACAGGTTTATAACCCACATGCTGGTAATCAACAGCACCGCATGTCGACTGTTTAGAAATCCTGTTTTAAAAAATTCAAGAACCTTGGTCTTTAGTAGTATTCAGTATTTGCTGCATAGTTATAATTTATATTGCATCAAGAGATTGCAGTATGTTTTGGCAAGCTTTTGGGGCTTTCTAGATTCAATGAAAAAGGGTAAAAGAAATGGCCATGATATCTGAATATAAGCAGTGGCAGTCCTCAGTGCAGTATGTAGATGAATGTAAGTACTGTACATCTGTTTTCTTTGCCCTAAGTGTAACACAGGAAGTGACATAAAAAGTAAATACTAAGGAAGTCAGACTAAATTGTATCAAAATTGTATGCAATAATGATGTCCTCTCAGAGTTTCTTTTTCTTCTAAATAATTTTGTTTGTCAAAGGAGAAGTGCCTGTAGTTGCCGTGCATTCATTCCTATAGCACTAGAAGACAAGGATTCAAGGTTTTCAAGGTACGCAGTTTGTGAAAGTAGTATTCTTCCCTAGAATATTTCGTCAGGTTTAAGGTGGGTCTTATCCCAAAGTTATTTTTGTACTGCCTTTGGTATATATCGGTATGTTGGAAGGATATGGTATGCTTCAAAAATGTTACAGCACATTGGTTCAATCATTTCAAGACCTTAAGGGGCAGTATTACCAAGGTTTTTCATCAAAGTAAAATTGTTTTTTATAATAATGAGGGATAGGTATAGACAGCTTGTAGTCTGACTTTCACCGTTGAAAAAAGTGACAGATGAAGATACCATCACTACCTTGTTCTAAATCCCTTGATCAATGTTACATTACAAAGGATGTGGAGGACCTTGACCTCTGTTCAGACTTGCTGTGCTTTGTGTTTATATTTGTTTAGCAAAAGTAAGACTTAAGTTGGTCGTTGTTTTCCCTTTTTTACGCAGCATTTTTCAATAGTTCCAAAGTTGTAAGAACCTTTTGTGAGATAACTTTGAACGCAAAGCACTTTGCAAGTTAGGCCAAATAGAGCCAAAAGCTTTTTTTCTTTGTCTCAGAAGACTGCTTTACCCAAGTGATTTAGTGAAGTGCACAGGAACATGTTGAAGGGTGTAGAAGGTAAAGGAAATCTATTTGTTCAGAGGTGCGCAAAACGTTTTTGAATCACTACAATGCTACGAATCTGACACAACAGATGAGACGATTCCTCTAAAATAGGACTGCTTTTTGTTTTATTTGCATTTGTTTTAAGTGCTCTTAATTTGATTTTTTTTTAGCTAGCTATTCTGATCCCTCTGCTGGAGATGGAGTAGAGCACCAGGACAGCTTTGTTTTTATATTGCGTTTCTCAGAATACGTTAGAATCACAATTGAAGTAAGCTTTGATGAACTACCTCAAGCTAAATTTCTTGACGTCCTTATATAAACTTAGCTGCCCACATTATTACGCATAGAAAGCAAATGTGAAATCTTTTTTTTCTGTTATTTATTTATTCAAATGTGTACTATTGTCCATGTTAGGAGACTCCTAGTAATGTAATGTATACTTCACTTAGAAGTGACAACTTAAATGTCTTTTTTTTTTTTTTTTTTTTTTACAGTTCATGTGCAATAACTTTTGTTAATCGTGCAAGTAGTGAGTGGTGGATCTAGCCATTTAGATGTATGTTTTAAAGGTAGAAAAATGTTTGGTACTGTCGATCCATGTGTTCCTTTTTATATAAAAACAAAAAATAAACAAAAAAAGATTTTCTGTGACTTGATATAGTCATGACTAATGTAATCAGCCTTGCCTTCCCTCTGTGTTTGCACCAAGGCAGCGGTGAGGGAATACCATGCATAGCCAGATAGATACTGATAATTCTATGGTAAGGCTAACTCAAAAAAAATAAATAAATAAAATTACTTAAAACAGGATCACATGATTATGGGCACTGGTTTGTAATGTCTGCTTGAAAGGCCAGCTGTGCTGTTTAAACAAAGGATTACGCAGCTCTGGAGACACGTTACCATAGTGAGTGCATTATTGGTCATGTATGCACTAGAATCCAATAAATTCCAGGCTCGAAACACGTGTTTCAAATAAACAGTGGAATATGATTGTGTTTGTCATCTGCAGTTCTTTTTGCTAAATAAGTTGCAGTATGTTTGCTGTTTTGTGATATCCGCAATTTATACTGTACATGACTCACAACTGTGATACTATGTGAAAGCTGGCATTGAAAATGCATTTGCAGTGTTGTGAGAACTGCAGCCTCTTCTACAGTAGACACCATTTGGCAGCTTTCAAAGAATGTACACATGATACTGGGGGTTTTAGAAGAATATGCTGCTGTCAGTTAGAGAGTGTATTTTCATAGTTTTTTTTGTTTTTGGCACTGGGGCCTCTTCAGTCTAAGCATGATGCACTTTTCCATTAACTCTGAATAACTGAACATTCTTTCTTTGCATTTCAGTATGAGTGTAGCAGCTGCTGTGATGGACAGGCAAAATGTAACCTACTCAAGGGACAAAGCACCTAGCTGTTAAATGAAATGCCAAATGTTTTCAGCTGGCTTAATTGAATTACATAAAATTCCAATGGACACCTTCCCTGAGAAAACCCTGTAATGTACTCTAAATGATGTGTGCTGCATTATTGTAGATTTTTGTTACTGGAATCAAGAGATACTTTTTGTTATGCATCAACAAAACCGCAACAAAAATCCCTGGAAGTATGATTCATGTTGGATAATAACCAAGCAGTGTTTATTAACATTACCTTGTTTGGGATTTTTTTGTCATTTCAGTCACTGAATCATGATTTGGTGTTACATTTATTACTGGTTTTAAATGTCTAAGTTAGCACCAACATAAGAAGTATACTTAGTATTTAGATAATTGAAAAAAAGTCAGTTGGGACAAAGACATTTCCAACATTTAATAAACTGATGCTGTTTGATAGGGCTATAAAAACGTATGACTAAACCACTTCATTATTCAAGCATGTCACGATTAACGCTTAACCTTTTTCCTTCAAACGACGACTGAGATCAGTTACAAATACAGATGCTCTCAGAACACCAACTTAGCCTCTGAAAAGCACCACCTGAGAAATGTGTTAACTCGTACAATATAACACACAGAGTTACATCAGACCATTTAGATTGTACAATATCACGGTACAGAGCCTTCATGGGGAAAACCTGATAAAGGTTCGGTCGTCCATAATGGCAATTTCACCAAAGTGAAAAGGGCGGCATCTTATAGAACCCTGTTATTTTCTCACCAGTGTTTCACCTGTTTTGACAAGATGGAGCCACTTGCCGAAAACCTCACAGGTGAATGCAAGAAGTGTTTCCAAGTACTTCTTACGTGAGGAGGATAAGGAAAGACAAAACCCATGGAGAAGCAGACTTCGAGCCAACAGCTACCACAGAGTTACTGTTGGTTGTTGGCATACATTTCATGACAGTGGGCTTGGGTTAAAGCAAGGTGTAGGGTTAGACTGAGGAAGTGTAGGCTGTTAGATTTGAAAACCCAGTCCATGTAGTTTCAGAGTCGTCCTAATTTGGCTGCTTTGGCTCGTCGGGTCATATACTGGCCCAGAAATAAACAAGCTTCCGGGGGGGAAAAAACATTCAGAAGGTTGTAGATGCATGTACACGCAATTAGGTGCCAAAATTGATCATAACCCTTATTCTGGTCAAGCAAATATTTTCTCTGCCCCATGCAATGACCCTAAAGGCACGGTAAGGGTAAAATTGCTGTTGCTTTGTTGGTTTTTTGAGATGAAGACACTCAATGCCAGCTCCAGGTGCCAACTTTGATACTCTGCCGCAAGTGGGTTTAACAGTAATGTCATGCTTTGGTTTGGTGTGCCCCCAGCGCGTACATGATGCCTGTGTGGTGACATGGTCCTGATACACAACAGCAGGTAGAGACCAGAGACCTTGGTGCCGGGGTGAAGCGGCACGGAGTCGCCCCAATACGCTCGTGATACACGAGTAAAGAGGCTTTAAAAACACAGTCCGCGAGAACCTTCTTTCGGAGGGGTGGAAGCCCTTGCCCCAGGTGTCATATGTTGCTCGTCCTTGTTCCCAGAGTCAGGTCTCCCAGCGTGGAGAAGAACTCCTCCATCTCCTTCTGCAGGAGGAGGTTCCTCCTCTCCGCGTCCTCACGGGCGCGCTCTGAGTTGCGGAGCTTGATCTCCAGCATGCGGTGCCTCTTCCTCGCCTGGTCGAGGTCCTCCTCCAGCACCGCGCTCGCCTCCTCCAGCCTGCGAGAGCAACCCGAGACATTTCCACACCTTTCCCTTTTTCTACCATTACATTACATTACGTTAAGACACTCTTACCAGAAAAAAAGAAAAGTTACACATCAATCAAGTTCCAGTCGAAATCGCTACTCTACCATCAACTCCTTATATACATAATATATTCGGCGGGTTTTTCACTCACATTGGGCAGAGACTCATAACATGGTGGATTTCTTTTCCTGTATGCACTTATGCACTTCATATAAGTGTTATCTGAAGCTGAATATTAATAGATAACTATGAAGAACTAGAAGAATCACCCTGGCATATAAGAATTCACTATGTAAAAGACGCCTCTCCACACATCTCCTTAAACAAAACAATCCTTCTAGCAGTAAGTATGCAGCCCTTACTTTCTGATCTTGATTTCGTAGGCCGTCTTCTGTTTCTTTAGCTCATCCCGGAGCTCCGTCACCACGTTGGTGAGCGATTTTGGGCAGGCGTCGGCAACCTCCGGTGGCACAGGGGGCGCCGTGCCGTTCTCGCTGCACCCGGCGCTGCTGATGCAGATCTCCGGAGTCTCGCCGCTGCTCTCCGGCGGCGCCCGCGCCCCCCCGTCGGGCCACTCCCCGCCCCTCCCGAGGCTGGGCCCCGAGGACTCGCTGGCGGAGTCCGGCACGGAGATCTCGCAGGACGAGGTGGCCCAGGGCGTGCTGGCAGCACTGGGCACGCTCAGGCTGGACGCCGTCACGTTGTCGTAGGTGGAGAGGCGCTGGGGAGAGCCGCCCGCCACGTCCCGCACGCGGTCCCCGGACGAGGTGCGGCGGTGGCTCCGCAGCGACGACAGCCCGTTCATCAGCCAGTTCCCGCTGGGCAGGCTGGAGACGTCCACCGACGAGCCGCCCAGCCGGGCCGGCGCCGCCCGCGCCCCCGCGCCCTTGAAGGTGCACTTCCAGGCCGGGAGGGAGCGCAGCTGCCTGCTGGGACTGAGGGCCGCCTCCCCCTTCGGCTGCGGCAGCGGCGGGGTGGGCGTGCTGACGTGGACGTCCAGCGAGGTGGCGCTGCCGCTGGTGTCCTCGCCGGGCCTGAGGCCTCCGCCCGCGGACGGCCGCCCCTGCAGGTCCTCCTCGGAGATCCACTCCACCATGCTCCGCTGGGGGCGGGCCTCCCGTGGGGCCGCGGGGGGGTCGGCCTCACCGCCCGCGTACAGACGCTCGTGCTCGCTGATCAGCACCGTCATCAGGTGCTGCACCTGGGAGGTTCCTGCCAGGCGAGGAAATGCAGCTGCATGTTACATTTATACATTTGATCTGCTGAATGACTCCATGTAAAAGTGTAATGCACTTTACCTTACACACGGGCTGTTCATTTCGACACTACACAACACAAATGATCCAGCTAAAAGTCCCTTCAACCAACATTCTAACCAACCTGACTAATGTCTCCCAAAAGAAACTATTTTCATACTGTAAGTTTCCGTGTCAAACAGACCTTGCTAGTTACATAGCCTATTGAATAGTTCAATATTACAACATCAAAATTGGAATAATTTGCGTCTTCTCATTATCTTGGTAGGAATTTGCTTTTTCCCTTTCATGCAACCAAATTTTGTAAACAGTCATTTTGGAAATTAGGCACATGTCACGGTGACAAGCTCTGCACTCATGCAGGAGTGCTGAAGCAAGACAACTGCTATCCTTTGATACACTTGCACCAGAGCTATTGGTTATTTTTTGCACTTCAAGTCAAACTGTGTACAATGAAGTACACACCAATTGGAAGATAGCTGCTACTCCTCTGGGGTTGCAGGCACCTGATGAACCCCAGGGCACCTGTGAGTGACAAGGAAACCCTGGCTGGCCTACCCACCCGTATTCCCAGAGAAACAAAGCCAATTTAATTCCACAGATGTTATCAGAGGTCACATGACCAATTTCAAACCCAGGCCTTAGGGCACAGCTTGCAGTCAGTTGGAGCCAGTTCAGAGTCTAGGAATTTGGAGTATTAATCTGGAAACCCACAGTAGCTAAAACCCGCATGAAACATACCTTCCATCATAGTCACAGGATCCTCCATTTTAGGCCTAAGGATATTTGGTCCGAACACTGTCGCTAAATTCTGGACACTCATTTTGTTCTCGTTTGAGTGGGACTGCACTTCATCCAGGAACCTGCGCGGAGCAGAGGAGATGTGACAGAATTAAGACGCAGCTCCCACATGAGCAGACGCACTCTAAGTGTGACATACATTTTGCGTCAGTCCCTGTTTGTTGGGCTGAGTAAACCTCGCACAGGTTTTGAACCCCTTGAGTCACGCACTTCCCACGCTGCACCGGCGTGCGGCGTCTGACGCCCGTCGGCCGGGCTGGTGTATTTATAGAAGCGAAGGAGGAAAGCACAGTTAGCGGTGATGGCGAGTCACCCTGATCGCGGCTCCGCCGGGAGGGAGGCGGAGAGAGCCGTCTGAAGCGGGGACCCGCGGGAGGGCCGCCTCGCCTTCGCCTCCGGTTCTGCGCAGACAGGATCATCTGGAATAAAAAGGCAGCGGCGACTGCGCCCCCATTCCAACAGCTCCTCTTGAAACCCGCTCAAATTGAGGCTGACATCTCGACCCATAATTGTATTTAAAATAATGTGAATAAGTGCCATTTAGGTATGTTCACACCAAGAAAATAACATTGTGTCAATATGAGCTTGTCAATTTGAAACAACGGCTATCTGTATTTTCAGGTCAAGACCCAGGGAGAAATGGGTGAGACTGTCAAGTTTTCGTTCTGTTTGTCACATTAATGGTAGGACATGGATGAATGCAGCGAACGTATGGGTTCATTTGGCCAGATGAAGAGAAGAGGTGGAAGAAAGAATGAAGCGAAGGTGGCCTCACTTGCAGATGTACTTGAGGAGGTTGTAGTTGGCCTGGGGAAGGGTCTTCACCTGCTTCCCCAGCTCCTGGATTCCCTGCAAGAGAAGCACATTATCAGCGCTGAGCAACAGCCCTTTGATTGTTAAAATAAGTCCATGACAGCAATTCAGTGCATTTGTTTGGTGCTTTTTGATAAAACATAAAGGTTCATGACTGACTCAATCTACTGACAGTTTTTCCTGCATCTGTATTAGCTCCCAAAATAGGGTGTGAGATTCATGACATACTCACAGTTTACAAAGCGCCGATGTAACCTATGGACAGGACTTAAGTGAGGTATGGCATTCTCCCTTGCAGTACCTGCTGAGTGATTCACAAGGTCTATGTGCTTATATGTGGTTTTGAAATGGTTAACTTGCACTGCTGTTGATGCAATTGTGCAAACAGAGGTGTATTCATCTACTGTAGCACATGCATGCCATTGTTGTGTTTTTTCTGTTTGGAGGTGCTGGGTTTTGGCTGGAGCTGTTGACAAGGAAGAATCAAAATGCTACAAAAAGGATCTACCAACACATCTATCCGTGAACTATAAATTAGAAGAGGGGGTGGGTTGGGACACCTCTCTCTCTCTCTCACACACACACACACACACTTACCACCTCCTCATCCTTGGCCAGCAGCTGAGCGCAGGTGAGAAAATCCTGGTACTTGGCAAAGGGGATGACGGGCTCAGGCAGCTCCCTGAGGTACAGCTTCAGGAGCGACGCCACCGTGTGGACATCTGTGTTACTGCATCCACATTCAAGATAACGAAAACTCAAATCAGAAAACATTCATCTAGATTTGTAAAAAATGACTGGTAAAAACTATTTCCTAAAAGAAACATATGGGAAAACCACTAGCAATGACAGTACTTTCAGTACTTTCAACTGTGTATTTGGAATAAACCCAAACCCGAACTCTATGGCTTACTTAAGACTTGAACAATGAATCAAATTACCTGGATACACCTGACAACTGAAAAACATTTGTGTTCAGCACTGTATTCTTCATCTTGCTCCCCTTCATTAAAAATGCACTTGGACCCACAGGAAGGTCTTCTGTACCTGTTAAACATCGGCTTGTCCCCACAGTCAAACGCATCTTGGAGCTCCTTGACGAGGTTGGCCTGCCCGGGCATCCGGAAGAGGCCCTCCTCATCCAGACCCTGTTCCCGTATGAAGTCCACACACTGCTCCACCAGCAAAGGCGCTAGCCTTTGGCCAAACTTCTTCTCATACTGAACCGTGTCCTCTAACCTCTGACCAAATATCCCTGTGGCGACAGATATGGGTAGAGCTGTACAGCTAATCTTTGACAAGGTTACATTTGTTAAGGTGTTATGCAGACCCTAGTGTGTTCAAACAAATAAATAGCTTTTTATGTCTCAAATCCATAAAGGCCTACAAGGATCCATTGTGCTCATATTTGTAATTAAGTTTCTCAACAGCTGGAGTCTTTTTAATGGTTGGACACCTTCATCTGCACCTTCAGTTCAACGTGCACTCAACGCAACATGAAATGGACAGACAAGCCGAACATATTTCCCTGTAGGCGTTATTCACTCTTAACAATACAGCACGGCGTGTCATTCTTTAGTGCTGCACTTGATGCTTTTTGCACACATCTCAAGGCTCCCCACACCACCACAGCACAGTGCAGACACCGAAGAGTGTGTAGTAATTACAGTACATCAGCCAGCCTTAGCTATACTGAAGCAGGGCCTGGACTTCAACCATGAGATATGACACCCCCACCAAACAACCTCCCTGGTCACCCGGTCCTGTCCCGTTTTGTCTGTGAGCAGCGGGGGAGTCCCTACAGCATGCAGTGACACATCTATTCCGAACCTCCCCATGAGATGTAATCAAAACTTGCTGAGTGCAATATTTGAAAACTCATCAAAGGGCAATAGGGGGAAGGCAGGTACTGTCTTGCCCTCAATCTGTCTGCCCAGACAGACAGCTGATTTGAACAGCAGGGAGCCCACAGGTTAGAACAGGAGGGTCATTCATGCTAGCAATACAGCCCCCCTCTAATCAGGCAGTGGTGCGGTTCCTGAATACAAAGAGGATGGGGTTGGTGCCACCCCTCCAAGAGAGGGAGTGATTTTTTTTGTTGCCTCAGATTATGCCATCACTGGCCCAAATGGACTTTTGTGTAATTTTGTGTAATTTGTGGACTTTTGTGTAACTGTATGACTGACCTAACGGCTAACAAGCCATAACTCTGAGAGTTCGCTGTCACTGAAAACAACCTGCACAAACCTCTGTTTATTGCAGTGGTGCCTGCATTATACTGCAACAAGAGATGCTACAGTAATACGTTACTCCCATGGCTTAGAAATGCCAACCCGTTTAACCTAATGCTGTTCCGAAAGCCAGATTTAAAACCCCAAATTCAAGGTATTAATGAGTTCGGGTGTTTCAGAAATGGCAGGTTCACAGGCAGCCTGATTATACTTCTGAGAGTGATTCTGTCCATTTCACCACCTTTTCATCAATGACTCCTCTTTGTAATGCAATGCTTCTAAATGCACTGCAAATCTTGTATCATTTAGTATCCATCAGCCCTGTGGTTGAGTGGCCATACACATGCCTGATATACAGGCATGACATAACATCAAACCACATTCTCCTGTGACAGAGAAGGATAAAAGTGGTGCCACATTCTGTAATAGGTACAAGCACTTGCAGTTATTACAGTGGCATTTCTGCATTGCCTATTTCTGCACAGACTGGCATTCCTATCAAGGCCTGTAATTAACGTGTATTTCAGCCTGAGGAGGAAAAGAGATTGACTATTGAATCGGTTTGCTAGTGAACAAGCATGACTCAGCTCCTGCTGATGAAGGCTTGACTGACAATGTGTACTGTATGTGTGTGTGTACGTGTGTGTGTGCCCGTGTCCCTGTGTTTGCACGTGTGCGCTACCTCCTCCAAGGGGTGCCCAGATGACCCGCCGAATGGCCTTGACCCAGTCCTCCATGTCGTTCTGGGAGTTGGCCATGAGCAGGTAGGCCTCATGACTGATGGTAGCCCTGTCCTTCTCACCTGCACTTCCTGCAGCCGAGAGAGAGGAAGATAGGGAAGGAGAGATAGGGAGGGAGAGAGTGAGAGAAAGAGAGAGAGGGAGGGAGAGAGCAGGGGGGATGTAGACAGAGAAACAAAGGAAGGGAAGAAGAGACAGGAGAGATGAGAACGAGAGAAAAATGGGGAGGGAGGGTAGAGAGAGACAGAAAGAGAAACAGAGAGATGGCAAGGGAAAGAAACAGAAAGAAAATGGGAAGGATGGGGAGAAAGAGAAGGAAGAGAAAGAGAGTGAGAGAGGACAGAAGGTGAGTCTGAGTGTGTCTGTACCACAGACCACCAGGCTGTCCATTTCCTTGACTCCTTCAGATCTTATTAGTCTCCCTGAATTCCTAATTACTGAGTGCATATGGTCATTATGGTTAATAAGGCCTAATAACTGATTTCATTACACACTTAATGGCTGGATTAGGAAGAGAGGAAAAGCGCCCATGACCTGGTAGAACCCTCCTCTGTGGACAGCTCTCTGATCACACACAGCAAAGTCAAAAGACTTTTGCCTATGTTTTAACAGGCAAAAACATAACGCTTGAGAAACCCTGTTAAAACGTGTTAAAAAATTGATGACGACTGCCGTTTAAAGTACCACAGTTTCCAAAGTTATTGTCAGGCGTCTAGTCATGGTTGACCAGCTCTCACCCTGGCCTTACCAATCTTTTCAACCCACGGTGACAATTTCTGAATGTCTCATCAAGGCAATGAGGCCTTCACAATATGTTCACTGCACTCCTTAACCAACGGAGCCAGTCCAAGTCCTATTCAATATGATCATGTTTTCAACACAAAACCTGTCAGTCTTAGGAAGGGAAAGCATACCTTGTAGGCAATGCTTTGAGAAACTGGCTGTTAGACTCCTGTGTTTATTGACTGATTTATCCCTGTGCAAATGAGGAAATAAGTCAAGCCGTGTTCATTTGTCCCAATATTTCTATCTGGCACCCTGAGAGGCTGACAGCCCTAATAATTGACAGACATGAACCATATTCAAATCAACTTCTGATTCTGAGGCTCAATTTAAATATCTACCAAAAGAGTGTGGTCTCCCATGTAAGACCAAATACTACACAACCATGTTTTAAAAATCCAGGCAGACTATCTGTAAAATAGTATCTCAGAGCAGAGAAACATATTCGTAACTACAAACAAGCAGTTTTATCTTGACCTCGCCACATATTTCGGGAAATTTGCACCTGATACACATTTTAGTTCTGCTAAAATTTTCACTGAATGTGTGTTTGTGTGTTGCATGCATTCCTAGTCCAAGAACACTTTCACTTCAGACGAAATAAACCAATGTGAAAACATGGTCACAACGCGTTGTGCACGTAGGACATTCTTCTGACACATGTCCCTACAGTCTAAGGGCATTGGGATGCGTGTTAATAGATAAGCTGCGCAGTGTTTCACATCTGCTATCTCACTGAAGTCTGTTTCCCTGCTGGCTGATACGGTTTACAATGAATTTGTCACGGTTGGGTGAAGCCGACAGTATGGCGTTTACAGCTCAGGCAGGATTTGACATTTCAAAGTGGCCCCTTATTTATCTCTGAAACCTCTGTTGCATGCCTGACTCAAAGTAGTAGAAAGGGTTTATTATTACAACCACATACAATTTTGCCTTTGTGGAAAATGTCCACACCCATTGTGGTGACAGATATTATAGAGTATACTTGATTTGTGAAACTGTACAGATTACCAGCCTGTTAGGTTATATTGATTTTCTTTTTTCCCCCAAAAAGCATTCATCGTGTGTACATGCTCATGTGTAATAACATAATTTTGTTCAAGGATTAGATACATGCAGAAAAGTAGTGTTATCAGAAAGAACAGCTCATTTAAAATAACATTAACAGGAAAAGGTCCAGGGCCATCCTTATTTGCATGTGATCAGCAAACCCGCTGGTCACTTTTTCATCATTTCAAGATTAGAAGACTACTAAACAAAGAACGTAAAAAAACCCAACTGTGGATGACATTTAAGGAGACTGAGACGTCCGTAACCGAGCGCGTAAACAATCATTAAAAAGAGCGATTCCCCAGGCTGCGGTAGAGAGCAATTTACCGCTGCGGGACCGCAGTCAATTCTAATGAGGACAATCATCACTTCAGTGACAAGTGACCAGCCGAGACCGCGCCCGAGACGCCGCTGGAATCAAACGCGCCTGCGCGGCAGGGAATCGCTGAGTGAGCCGCAATTATTTCAGGCCGGTGATCTACGCCACAGACGTTTCGGAAACAGACCTTTCTGGCCAATTAAGAGCAAGGTCCCTGTCACCTCTGAAGCCACTGCAGGTTTTTCCGCAGCCGCTGCTTAAAGCCAAAGGGTAATTGACCATCTCGCGCTTCCTGTAGGTAATTGGCCTCCACGACTCCGCTTTTCCCCGTAAAGGCAAAACATTAGGCTATTTGCTAATGCTTTTCTGGTATTGCTTTTCTGAGGGACGCCTGACAAATTGATAGCTCAAAAGCTGAGAGGCAGAACCGAAATTGTTCCCTCATGCTAATAAATCGGGTAAAACAAGAGGGCATCAGCGTTTCTGTTTCTTCACAGTCTACACTTAGGCCAGAAAACCACACTGCACTTGGTGCTTCACTTTAATTAGCCAAAACTACAGATTCAGCATTGTTTAAATATAACAAAACATTCTCTATAAGATTTTTAAAAGTGTAATGTTTGCCTAAATTTGGATTGAATCTCGGTCTTGTGGAAATGACGTCACACGTTCTGTGGTTCAGGGTTGACGGCGATCGCACTGTATGCGTCACCACATTCACGCACCCACATCTGCACCAGTCTGCCGGTTCGTCAGGCACTCTCTGACCCTCGACTGACGCCTGATCAGGACTCACAGTATCAAGTGGATGCAGTGCATGGAGCAATGCGAACAAAGTGAAGCACGAAACCCGTAATGAATGTTTTCATTATGCTGGATTAGAGTAATGGCGCTTTACTAGGAGTTTGATGACCAAGTAAAACGTTTTGCCATGGCAATGAGTCAGTAACACTTAAATTAAAATACTGGAAGGATGCTTTGAGAGAGAAGCGATTTCCACTGCAGACATACTTTGATGCTTACCCAGCACAATGTGTTCCAGTGCTTTGACTTCCATTACATTAATTAATAAGGTTGTTTTTGAAGGGATCACCCATTTTGGTAAAGTATTGGTATTTAAAAATGAAAGGAATGGATGTTTTAACCTGTGCCAAATAGATACAGCATATATGAGCAAATAAAATCAGTAAAACTTTCATATATGTAATTTCATTCATTTCAATTCTTATAAGAGGATATAATGCATTGTAATTGCATATAAATGGCCAAATATGAGCTACAACTTCAACCAAAAAGTATCAATATGAAAGGAAGAGTAAATATATGAAGAATATATGAAATGTATGTAGGCCATTTTGACACACATGTAAAATATATCCTTCTATTTTGGATTTGCTGTTGGACCTGTGTCTATTTTTCACAGGAGCTTGTTAAATCCAGAGCAGAAATCACCCATAAGGTCCTCTCTTAAAGGAACCATATTACGTTCTTAGAGAGGATGAGATATTGCAGTCTTCACTCATTGTACAGCTCTAAAGGAGTGGAATGACTGTATGGCCCTGCAGAGAAATGTGTATTACAGCACTGCGCTGTAAGCCAGGGTGGGCATTGTGGTATGGCAGTCAGTGCCACAAGGGTGTGTGTGTACCATATCACCACTATGGCAGGTGTCATACGTTTGCTTTTCTGTGGGAGGGGGCGAAAAAAAGTGCAAACGAGCAAGCAAACTGGACAACTGTTTACTTGAAGAATTTTCATACTCTTGTTGCATGAGGGTGCTTGTGAATCAATTTTATTTTCAAATTTTCACATCCTACACGTTGACACTATTGGCAGAACATCCAGACAACATTTCTTGTATTCTAGTAAACGGTTTATAACAGCAGAGACAAATGTGGACACTAATACAATTATGGCTGTACTTCAATGAAAATATGAATACACTAACTCATGAGTTTTGAGAGTCCCCCCCCCCCCCCCCACCCCCCAAAAAAACAATGTGAACATTATGGAATACTTCCAGCATTTGCCTAGGTTTGCCTCTTTCACCACTAGATGGCAAAGTTGCATTTCTCTCTTCAGACCAGCACTTGGAATGGTATCGCTGTCATTCATGATTGAATAAAATTAAACGAAGCCCCAAATGTGTTCTACACCCAACCTAATACACAACTCTAAAGTTCAAGGTTGATAAATAATAAACTGGACCTAAGAAACCCCATTTGATCAGATACTGTTCACAGTAGTAGCGTAATAAAAAGAAGAATAATAAATTATACACTTTTCAAACATGGCAAAAAAGCGATTAATAAATTATAAAGAGACTAGCAAGGGCAAAATGAGTGTGATTAAAATGAGATTGTGAAAAGTGCACTAGAGTATTCTGGTCTCAGAGCCTTACAGAAAAAAGCTAAGTCACTGTGTTTTTAATCAAGTATGGGGGTGGGGGAGGGGAGACCATCATCTGAGGCTCCTCAGAGCAGACTCAAAAACCCGCAAGCCTCAAATGAAGATGGTCACTCTGAGATGATGTCAGGGGCCTGACTGTGAAAAGCAAATAAAAATTACTGGTAGCTGGTGAAGAGAGACCAGACGTGGAGAAAGTATTTCTGTTCCCTTTAAGAATAACCAGTTTAATAACTGATACTGCAGTCATACTCAGGATGTTAACAAGGGTCCAATCACCCGACAGCTTGTTAATGACACGTCTCACTGGGTAACACTTAATAAATAATGCACATTTCAAAAACACAAAGGCGTACATTTTTTTATTACAGGCTTCACAATCAAGCGCAAACTAATCAAAAGTTGCACCTAGAGTTAATTACTAAGGATCCCTGTTCCCATATTTGTCTTTTTAGACAGAAAAATAATACGAGGGGAATCTCATTCAGAGCATCAGCTACTATGCGGCACAAATATATTATATATCATGCTCAACATAGCTATGGATCAGCCATATACTTTATTTTTTACATTCCCAAGACTTCAGAAATCCACTGTCTTACATTATTTATTTGCTTGACACACACCCTTTACCCTTATCCTAGGCAACTTGCGTATTATCTGTGTCTATTGAACCTGCAACCATTTTCCCCTTACTTGCATGTGAACAAGGAGGCAGGAAACATACTAAGATATGTCACACAGTTAATGGTGAATTGTGTACTGTAACTGTTTCTGCTGTAAACCCTTAAGTGGTGAAAACCACAAGGAATTAAACTGGACTAAAATGCTTATCAGAGGCAGGTAGGAGGATGAGGTCTCTGAAAGGGTCTCTGACTCTTGAACATCTGTGACCCTGGGGAATGTGTAATTGCAAGCTGCCACTGCAGCAGCCGTGGATAGCCATACCACCCCTCCCCCCATCACTAATGAATCCGCTCCCCAGTGCAAATGCTGCAAATGCCCAGTGCGCTGCAGTGCCACTGTGCCCTTTACCTGAGCTGGCTCTCAAACCCTTCCCATGCACTAGAAATGCTCTCACTATCCCTGTGTGTATATGCGTGTAAGGTATGTGTATATGTGGATGTGCGTGTGTGTGGTGTGTGGACATCTGTTTGTGTGTGGTGCATGTGCATGTGTGGTTTGTGTGTGTGCACGCGGGTCTGGCAGGCAGAGCAGACAGATTCATCCTCCCTCACGTCCTACCCTCCCCCCGAGGACAACAGACAAAGATGATTCTCCCTCCAGAGCGAGGGAGGGAGAAGTCTGTGCCTCCCAGCGCCGGTTAGAGATCAGTTGAGATCAGATAAGAATGTGAAGCAGCATAGGACCTCCTATTCTTGAGAGGTGAACTCAGGACAGTGAGGATCCATAAGACAGGCAGAGGCATGGATATACAGAGACTAGCTCAACCTCACACTTCAAAATCAAAGGACAAATATATGTTGTGTGGTGGGCAGCAACACTAAATGGTTTGTCCTGCTGTAACTGTAGACTCTAGATCTTTGCTAAAGCCTGCTGTGGTTCTAAAAACTCAGGTAGCTGTTCCCTGTTTTGTCTGTCAGAATGCCATATTGCAGAGAGAAACATCATGCATATCAAATGGAATGTTTCCCATCCTGTAACATCATATCTATCGGATGAGCTCACACATTACCATTCGTATTGGGATCTGAGGCAGTCCTCACACTAGCCTCAGACAGATAAATGTGGATTGTGGTCATGTTTTTGCCCAAAGCTGAAGCCTGTTTGATAACTCAAATCTAGAAAAGAAAGCTGAGCTCAGACAGCCATGCATTGCTTCTCTCCCTCATGTTGAGTCAGTGTCTTTGGCTCAGCTTAGAAGTCATCTAGACGGGCACAAGGACGAAACCCTGGGAAAGATTCTGATTGGATGCGCTCGGCATCCATAAATCAGCCTTGTTAAGATAATTGACTTCCTGCGTGCCCGGTCCATCATTCAGACGGAGCATCACCCAGAAATACTGACACAAATATGACACTTGAGGCTGGGCATGAAACGCAACATGTGTAGTCCTATATCCATGTTGGCTTGTGCCAATGTCAGTGGGTCACCACACTATTCACATTGCAGCATGTAAATAGCGTTAATACAGGATGTGGGTAAGTATTTTTGGCTAGCTGTGAGCAGTGGGTATGAACAATGCTTGTGACTGAGATCCCCAACATTGTCCGAGTTAACTGTATATGCTCATAAAACCACTTGGAGGCATTAGAATAGGGTGTGGACTCTCTTTTTCCAGTTGTATTTTAGTCCTGCACCTACCACCAGTTTTAGGGAAGTGCATGCGGTTATCTCCTGGGCTGTGTGTTGGTCTCACATTACTGCTTTACAGCGGCAGAACCAGACCCCAGAATAACCTGCCCATTGTGAGAGAGTTTGTCTTTGTGAAGGATGACCTACATAGCTGCTCTCTGCGGACCTCTTTCCCTGCTACACAGTTTCTAAATCTGACTGGACCCCTGCAGCTCTGATACACGGGGGCACGGCCAGCGCCGCTTCGCTTGCCCCGTTTGCCCAAGGTGGTAATTGAGGTCCGGAGGTTAAACAGGAGTGGGGGGGCAGGGGTTGCCGCGTCACTGCAGACGGCCACGCAACCTCTACCACGAGTGAGAGGAGGCATGGCTGACCGCTCCACAGGAGTGTGGCGGTGTGCGCCATTTCCCCTGATAGGCTGCAGTTCTCGCACAGGAGCAGAGCAGCCATTTCAGCTTGGTCCTTACCCCCTTCACCAGCTGCATGTGAAATCGCACTTCACCCCAGGTGACTGAGGCAAACAAGGCCTATCGCTGCACGTTCTGTGCGGGGCACGCCAGCTCTCCTCGTTTCAACCACAGCTAAATTACAAATTAAAATGAGCACGTCAGAAGAGGGGTAACTTGATGGATGGCGAAGATTACAGGGCATGTATTAATCTCTCTCGGTTTCAGCAAGTTTAGATAAAACCAGAGCTCTTCTCCCTGAGCTCAGTACCAAGAGACGTGGAGACAGATTACCCGTTTCAGCAGTCAGGCTCATGATTAAGCATGAAAGTTCGCAGCTGAAGCACATGAAAGGTGTGAATATGTGCGCATATTAATTATTTCTTAGAACCAGTGTGAACATATGCTAAGTGCAAATATGATGTTACTGTGTACTGTGTGCTTGTACGGTAGGTACATAATCATAACAGCAACAATAATTCAGTAGGTATGAACTTCCACCAATCAAAGTGTGAAGGCTGAATGTGATGTGGTTATAGCTGTACTTTTATTTGGCTTGGAGTATGACAAAGGGATGGCATCTGACCAAGGCTGTTGACCCCCCATGTGGACGTCATATACAGGGAAGAGAAAGGGGAGATGGGGTGGAGGAGGGATGCTGTGTACAGCTGACATGGAAAGGAAGTGGCAAGTACAGGTTTTATAGTCGGGACTGGTTTGTCTAGGTTGCGTAGGGAACACCTGAGAATTCTCCTCCCTGCTCTTCACTTGGAACTCCAATTATAATGATGTTTTGCTTCCAGTTCACGGCCAATTCATTATCAGAATTCACACTTAGGCTCCTCCTTTCCTTTTTAAACAGTCTTTTATTCTACAGTTAACACAGGCGATTTGTGAGGTTTCCTTAATTTGTTTGCAAAGGCTCAATTAGGAGATTTGATAGACTTGAACCATGCTGTTTGTTCTCATAAAAGGGCACCAACATTTCATATTTATCTCTTAAAATGACATGCTGTGTACACCTTGAAGTGGCCTTTCAGCTGATTTTTTATGCAAGCCAATATTGAACATCTGATGCTGGACTGGACTGTCACTAAATCATTCAATTGACAGGATTGCTGTGACCTTCCCGGCCTTACTGGGTTCATCTAAACGGAGCCATTTATATTTGGTTGACATAATTAAGGGTAAGGCCTCCAGATCAAAAGTGTCAGTCCTCTGCTTAAAATCGGTGAAAATGCTTACACACAGCCAGGTCTGCTTCTGCAAGCTTGTGGATGCAGGTTGCTTAGGGGTCAACACTTTCCCTTTCCACAATATCTGCCGCACACATTTCCAAGTAGTCAGGCATCTACTCCAAGATTTATTACCACCACAGGTTCACCGAGGGGACGGCCACAACATTCGCCAGACACAAACGTCCCCTGCCCCAAATGCGCCGCAGTGCCAAACAGCGCCGAAACTATTTCCAAAGCACGCACTGCCCTTCATCTGCGGTCAAAGTCGAATTGAGCGGCCAGGGGCCGACAGCGCCAAGGGCTGACCGTAACCTGCCTTTCCCTCCAGGGCTCTTCCACAGTCCCGTTACTGTGCGTGCCGCTTTTAGCTCTGACATCCACCATTTTTCTCCCTTTTGAGAGAGAAGGTCATGTTTACGGCCTGACTGTGCAAGGGAGTTGGAATCATTTTTTGGGCGATTCGTGAGCAGCTGACACAAAGCCCTCCTGCGATGGAGTCTCCCGCCCTTTTTTTTGCCCGCGGCCAGTGGGGATGAAGAAGAACAGATTTGTTTACTGTCGTCGGATCTTGTATAGCGGGACTGTATTTTGCTCCAGCAGGCCAAAGTTAAAATGGTTGGTAAGCAAATTCCACTACAGCTAGGCACATGCATGACTTTTTTTTCCCTATTTCAGCCCCCATTTGTGAGGCCAATGGCGTACGTGGGGTCAAATGGACACAGAGAAGTGTGTGCAACAGGACTCTTCTCAATGCTCCATTAAACATGACAGTAAGGCATTTCACAATTTTAAACGCAATTGGGGACGGTTTACGCAGTGTTTAAGCACTCTGTGACTCGGACCGGGGGGCCTGCACAGAGGGGGGTCACTTCCAGCGCATTTTCATCAACATGGCACATGGTGTCATCTCTGACATGATTCCATTACCTCTGCAGTTTTTAGGCACGAATCTAGCAGCAATGGGGGAGTTTATGCATAAGCCAAGTGCAGATAAATCAACAACTATGTCTTCTGTTGAGCACTCTTGAATCAACATTACTGTCCAGGTTAGACAATTTCAGCATGTGTGAATTATCACCTTTTTCCTCACAAACTGCAAACTCCATTTGTGAATCTGATAAGGGCTTATTGAGAGTCTGCTTAAAACTGGGCGCTAATATCCTAGTGTCCATCTTCCCTCTCGGGTGCGAGGACACGCTCTCTCCCAGCTGAACTGCTGTCTTTAAATAAGAGCATGCCCTAATCCGTCGGTGCTCATGAAAGGAATGTCTGTAGATGTCTGACCTGTGGGGTTCACGCGTGCATCTTGGATGGACGTCTACTGAGCTCACAGCTGGATATGGCGGCAGGTCTCACCTGCGAGATGTGTCGGTGCTGCCTCGTCTGCAGACATGCTGTAACGAGGTCCAAGTCTCCAGCCCTGGAGGAAGTTATCTGTCTGGAACACAGTCTGCACCCAGTCTCATTCACTGCATTTACTTTTTTGTTCTCCTGTCCAATGAGACTATATATGTTATGTTTGATATATGCTATTTACACTGCCGGAGGCTTTAGTGAAGCAAGCCAGACTCACCGTGCTTGCTTCTAACTAACGTTATGCCCCATCCAGGATTTAAACCTGCAAACCCCTGGTTACCGGTATCCTAAATGCTATGCCACTGCCTCGAATGCAAGCTTGATCTTGATCCTGTTGGTCATTAACAATGCCACTGAAATGGTTACGTCTCTGTACTTTCTATGACATAATTTAATAATAAAAAATGGTAATGTTTTGTAGTATTGAGCGCTCCTTCTGTGGACTCTGCGTGGGCTTTCAGATCTGTCCAATAATAGATTAGAATGGACTCTGGCCAATCACCACAGGAGACTGAAAAAATCAAACACATTGCTGCTACAGTTTCAATTACACATAAAAAAGATGTTCTAAGCTGCTGAATAACCTGGAGACAAACATTCCTAAATGTAAAACAATTGCTAGCAATTGCTATAAACAGCCGTGCAGCTGGCAGAGGCTACTCTAGGAACACAGGCATGCTGGGAAGATGTGACTTTGCACGGGCTGTGGGCTTGTTAAAACACATTTGCATCCATTTCATTTTGATAGGTAAACCTTGCCAAAAATTCCTTGTCAGATGCAGAGGCTCCAGCTGAAACTGACCCCATCCACGCCTCCTGCATTGCAGAAAAATGCCCCCATTAAATGCACAACTCAACCTCAACACCGAACGTCTCGCTCCTGGGTGGCGAAAGCCCCTTTTGTCTAACTGGCTAAGGGGAGAGCCAGAGAGACCTTATTACAGGAGAGCGCAGGGCGGGGCGACGGAGGAGCAGGAATGTGTCGAAGCTAAAGCTGCCCTGGGTTTTGGATGAAAAGCTTTTATCTTCTGAACAATGAGTGCGCGCACGGTTAACGCACGAGTGGCGTGATGCCATGTCTCCGCACCGCTCGGAAATTTACAGAGGACGAAGACTGAGTCCGCGTGAAAGCACCTTTCAAAGGACACAATTATTTTTGGAGCTGATATTTAGTCTGAGGTGATCTCTTTTTTTATTTTGATTTTTATTGTAAGCACAAAATACTGACATCAACCAACAGCAGGAGGGATCGAGCCACTTTGTTAATATGATTTTGCATTTCATTAAGGGAGATCTTTTGAATATGGGGGCTCTGTTTTTAATTTGCTTAATTTTCCACAGGGGTTTGCAAGTTCATACCTGGCTATGCGAATTTAGGGATCATATGACTCCCTTTTGACATATGTCAAGGCCAACAAATTGAGTTTATTTATTGAGTTTGATTTAGTTTTGCTGTGTTCACACCTGTCTATAGTCAGCTGACAAATTCAAGTTCAGCCTCTTCTCATATCCAAACAACAAAATTAGATACAGAGCATCCACGGCTTACAGGCTTAAGGCGATGACAGATACTGTGAGTTATTATTTTTTAATTAATCTGAAACAGCTAAAAACCATTTTGTAATATTTTGTAATTCAACTGTTGCATCGTTTTTGGACACATCCACCTTAAAGACATGTCCAATATGGTTTGACATCGGAAGAAACTGTGAGGAGCTCACTTGGCTCTGAATGATTATGATAAGCCAGCTATATGAACTGACAATGACAATGCCAAAACTTTCCCCCGGCCCACCTACGACGATTTCAACCTACCTTTTACCACGCACAGGCACACCCACAATCATGCTTTGACATCAAAAAACTGTGAAGAGCTCACTTAGCTCTCAGCCATTAGTGATTCTCAGCGATTCTACTCAAGCTACTCTTTATCATACACTGCAAATCATAATAAGGAAGCTGGCTAGAGGTCTCTCTCACCTATGTTCCAGACTGAGTTACATCAGCCTTTAACTGCTTCCTCCCACTGTATGCCATTAGCACATCTGCTCTGTTAGCAGAGTTAGCATGACTTTACTGACAGAGCGCAGAGGTGGCTGAGCCCTGGAAACTCTTCAGTATGAGCAGAGTTCAAAACTTCCACTTCCGCTTTCTCAGTTTCACTAATCTAACAAGGTCCTCAAGTGCTCAGTGCACTTGGTTTTGTTTGCCGGCATAGCTTAGCTGTAAGGTTCCTTAGCACCGAGACAGTGCAGACATCAATTTTATGAGACAGTGAAAGTGAAATTGCGTTCACCAGACTGGGGTCAGCGTCAACAGACCTGCCCCCTTAAATCTCCTTCTTTACATAAACCACTCAAAGTGTGTTTACAGCAGGAGGCGGATATCTGTTTGGTATCAGCGGAGGCTTGTTTGCTGTCTGAGGGAGAGGTTTGTCTGTCTTACGACCCCAACTACAACCCTCAGTGTGAAGACCTAATCCCTCTGAGGCCACTGCTCATGCTAACCGCCATGCACTCTGTCTTTAACAAGTAACAACTTAAAGGAGGCACTGCTTTCTGTAGTACACAACATTATGAGTTTTTTGGTCACTGAAATGCATTTAAAAATTGTGTACAGTCAGGAAAATATAGTAAAAAAAATTGCTTAAATATGGTATTTAAAGATAACTGCATTCCAAGCATACTGCAATTTACTTTGAAAAGAGGTCCAATGACTTCTCTAACTTTAAACCTGAAACTTTAAACTGCTGAAAATAAATGAGGCCACTGACCTTCCCTTTCATTAAGCCTATAGCAACAAGACCTCATTCGTTAAAGAAGCCAAGTCTTCAAACCAGACTGTCTGAGACAGAATAATAATTAAAAAACCTTTTTTGGGAAGGCTCAAGATAAATCAATTGCTCACGTCAAAAACTCCAAAGTAGGTCTGTCATGAGGAGGAGATAATGAATTGGAAGATCTCATTTTACGCCGAAAGTACACCACAGCTGTACAGGCAAAGACTCGCTCTGCAGTCTCTCCTGGAAACGCCTCCTGAAATGTCAGCTGCCCCCATTGCTGGGGGTCCTTGAGGAGTGTTTATACTGCAAAGTGAACTGATCTTGGCTATTGGTGGCACTCACACCTGGACATGTTTAGACGTACACATTCAGTATGTTTCAATGTGTAACATGCGGGGTGCATGTTTACATGTATAGTGATTGCTTTAAGGACAGCGAGTAAATTCATTCTAGCTGACCTTGTAGGGATATCCACCATAACCATGAACACTGCACAACTGAATGACACTACAGATGGCAAATGTCATGTCATAAAATCCATCAAACAGAGGCAAAATCAGTTGAATGTATTTGTGGAAAGAAAAGAATTAAAAGTATAGGCAATGCTCTCAGCATTATGAATTTTTGTTTAGAGGTTCCTTTGTTCATGCACAACACTTCCATCATCATTAATGCTGAATTACACATGAACAGCCTAAACCTAAAACTTCAAAAAACAGGATTATAGAGTCCTCTAACATTCCAGGAATTGACCAACTTTCCTTCAACAATAAACCAACAGGGAGGATTTCAAGCTGAAAGAAACCAAATGAACAAAATGCCCACAAATCCATCAAACCACTGATTAGCTTCAACATCTGACAAACAGTCTATTGTTTCCAGACCCAGAATCTTGCTTGCAAAGCAAAAAAAAAAAAAGTTCCTGTACCTTTGGGGTGAGCGGACTGGTGCTCCTTTAGCTTGCAGCAGCCGAGTCCCATATTGCTCGTCAAAAGAGCCAGTGAGAGGCCACAGCCCAGGCCATGCCAATTACACCGGCGGTGCCCTCCTGGAGGTAAATCCGCACGCAGGTATGTGCCAAGGCCGCACGCTGCCAGGAGTACGCGCAGGGAGCCCGCGCCACCATCCCAGCCAGAAACCCGAAAAACAAGTCCTCTGCCTTCACTCGTTCATTCATAAAAAAAAGAGAGAGAGGGAGAGAGGGAGAGGGAGAGAGAGAGAGGGAGAGAGAGCGGCGTTTTCTTCCCAGGCTCTTTGGCAGGGGCGAAATCCCTCCAGAGTGTCAGGTCTCGTTCGCCCCTCGCTCGCTCTCTCCTGCCTGCCTGCCTGACGGGGGCATATGGGCTGCGAGGCTCATCCCTGCCAAACTGCCGCGAACATCCCCAAACACAAACAGACCGTGCTAATCAATCCGAGAGCCGCCCGGGGATCGCCTCTGCCTCCCTGCTCACTCCCTCTCCCTCTCCCTCTCTCTCTTTCTCCCCGGGCGCCGTTTCCGCTGCCTTGACGCATAGATCCCAGCGTGTCTCTGGGATCTTTGGATTTTTTTAATGCCCCTGTTAAAGTTAACCGCTCGTTAATTAAGTTCTCCCCGCTTTGAAGGGGTCTGAACCATGGGGGCGGAGCAGGCCCTGTATGTGTTAAGCAGATGCTTCTGCTTGTAGCTAGAGGGTCGAGTCCAAGATTTTAATGTAAAGAGCAACACTTTACGACAGCAGCTCTTCTGGCTAAATGTCAGCGGTAGGCAAACATTCAGTCTAAACTTACATCACGCAACTCCCTGACTCCTACCCATTTCTTTGACAGCTCTGTTTTGTCCAGTGCAGTGATAAAGGGGGGCATTGTTGAACTCACTGACATTTATGCATATGAAGCAGACAGAATACAATCTGGGGCTCAGAGAAAGGACAAAACAAGGCCGAGATGCATTTGCACTTTTATTTTGCAGAATGAAACCATGCACAGCTTCTCAGACCATACCATGGATCAGAAAAGTCACCAGTTTATTGTGCATAGATATTACGTTGGTTAATTTAGGTTGCTCACAATTATACATTTTCAAGTTATATTACACTATGTTAATGATGATAATGCGTTCACACCCTACACTGGGAGAGTGCCCCTTGATGAATTTCTTGACCAGGGCCAAAGTCAACCAGTTGATTGAGGCCATGCATTTTGCACTAAACGGTTTCCATGGGGCTGTGAACACAGGTCATGGTGCTTTTGTTATCCGGTATTAGCATTGGAGGAAAAAGACGAGGCAATGCTCTCTCTTTTGGGGGATGAGAAATTGTAAAGTGCGTTTATTTCGCTGAGGAACGAGATTCTGCACTGCATTTGGTCACGGCACACAGCGTTTGCACCTTCCTTTGGAAAAGAACAGTGCAGCTGTCAGGCAGGCAGGGGCAGGAACTTGGCAAACGGCTGTCTGGGGGAGAGTGCAGGCACTCGGCCGGGGTGGCCGCTGCCCGGCTTTCACCTCATGCCGAAAGCTAATTTTGTCAGGTCCAAAAAGTGGGCAGGGCTGAGTGGGTGGGTGGCAGGCCGACACAGCCTGGCATGAGGGCCGTGAGCAGCAGCAGCTAATCAAGTGGGCAGCAGTTATTAATTAGCCTAAGTGGTGCTGTTCGCTCTGCACCGCGGCAACCTGCTCCTCCTGATGCATCTTGGGAGCCTTTCCTGCCGGGAAAACAGCGTGCAGAGAGATGGGCCCAGAAGTTCCGGGAACGGGGACCTGTAAACAAGGCAGCTCAGTCTTCAAGTCTTTTCATTCCGACAATCTCTCAGTGTCCAAGCCTGCTTTATGAGGAACCATGAGGAAATTGTGAGGAAAGTGCCTCTCTCACTGACTTCAATTCGGCCCATTTTAGGTTTGCGATGACATTGATGAAAAGAGATATGCAAAGCTGGAAAAAGTCTCCATTTTTGAATGCGATGCCCAAAGTGAATGGGAATACATGTCTTATGGCTTTTGCCAAACACTTCTCAAACATTCTGATGAAATACTAGCATTAAGGAAGTAGCTGCTCACTCTTCAGGGGTTGAAACGATTTTGCCTGTGCCTATTTTTGCATTAACCACACAAAGACGTCAGAGAACGGAGAGACTTAATCAGAGGTAAAAAGGTGAAGGACTGAGAATTCAGAAAACCAAAATGAAACCTGAGAACTGTGTTTATTCATTTGAGTTGGTGTACCGTGTTTTAAGTACAACAATTACAACTTCCAAACGGAAGCTGAATCATTCTATCTGCAAGTGCTAAAATACTCAGTAGATTTGTCAGAGCAAAGGAAACTTAACCTTTCAGCTTTGACATGTGGAGAAGTGCCGTGTTCCTCCACTCCGAGTTGAAGGATCTGAGGGTCTCTGCACGCACAAGATTCTGCTGCACGCACAGGAAAAGCAGCTCAAACATTTCTCACATTAGTCAATGGTGCGAACCCACAGGCACTCCTCCACACGCTAATCACAAACTGACTGCCATCTTCCGTCAAACTAACAGGGTGCTCCCGAGGAGGTCAGTCAACAGAGGCACTCTTTCCAAGCACAGGCTGACCCTTACAGCCCAGGACTTCTCAAGACCGAGGCTGGGCTGTGTCATTGGCCAACAATAACCAAGGTTGCCATTCTCTGACACACTTGCGTACAGCCAAAGGCTACTTTTCACACTACAAGTCCCACAATGCACCACTCCCAACTTAGATACATCCCCCTCTAATGTCATGCCACCCGGGCCTCTCGGTAGCCCATGGCTTTGGAACATATTTTGAGTTATAAACTAAAAAGAGATATAGACAGTCAGAGTAAATGAGCATATATCCAAGGTTGATGTGACAACATTAAAGGTATAATATACGAGGTCATGATTCTAAATCACTTCCCAATGATCAAAAGATATTACAGAAGTGTTGCTTTGATATAAAACCCATTTTAGCAGTGTTCAGTGAAATACGATTTCAAAAGGTCATTCTCTTCATGTATTTCTTTCGGGATGTGATTGCTCTGCAGAAATGTGGTTCTTAATTACAAAGCATATATGAGCACTTAGTGCTTAAATATAAAATAATTATACTGTAGGAAAAAAGGAGCCGCTAAGGGGAAATTCTTTATGACATCTTAAAATATGCTTTCCAAATAAGGTGAGTGTACACATGACCGAAGAGAACATAAAATATTAACCCTCCTAGCGCCTCATTTTGCACAGAAACTGTGAAAAACAACTTGGCCCTCGGAAAGAAGTGGGGAGAGAATATATGTCCACAAATCCACAGGTTGGATGGACGTTACACTTACTTGTGATATTTACTTGTTATATATTCAGGAACTCACACACTAGCTGGCCAGAGAAAACTGTGAGGAGCAAATACCTTGTGTAAGTACCCTGGGATAGTCTTCAAGGACATTTAGTGCTGTTTTCTGAAAAAAAAAGGAAACCCAGGGAAAGTGTTTCGTTGGCCTATTTCCAACCAAGCACTTTCGCTGTTTCATTTTCCTTGTCTGAGGGAGCTACAAGGCTAAGGAAGGCACTTGACAATGTGCAATCACACAGGAATCTAAATCAGCATCCAATATGAGATCATTGATAACAAAAAATCCAGCCAGTTGCTTTGGTTGATATCAGATTACAATGCTAACCACAAATGCTATCCTGTTCGTAATCAGTGCAGTGTTAATGAGCACTGCACTGATTACAACACGCCATCACCTTCTGTTGATCATACAAAGATCATACAACCTTAAACTTTTACTTCCACACCCTGCCTCACGTCGCCCTACCAGCGCAGCCATAGTTAACATTGTATGTCATTCCTGCAGTCACGGTACAACATCAAGTACACCCCTAGCAGTGCGTCAGGATTCGCTCTAGGCCACTGTCGGCGGAGCGAGATGTCGCCTCCACAAACAGGGCGGGATCTTAAAACAGGCAGCGATGAACTCTGGGCCATCTCCCGTGGCACCCTGCCAAGGTCGAGCCGCCACCCCGCCGTGCCATCAGCTCCCGGTTCTAGATTCCACATCTGCCCTGCAGAGAGGGGGAGGGCCGCACGGGAGCGCCGACACCGGACTGGGTTAAAGGACATCCAGGGCCGTTTTTTGAAAAATAAACTCAAGGCAAGTGTTTGGTTGGAACGAAACGGTTTTCCCTTGGGGGGGGTTCTTTTTCGAATGCCCGCTGAGAGAAAAAAGACAAATGAATTTCAGACTCTAATCTGAAACACGTGTTTAATGACTCCAGTTTAAATGCTGTTTTTTTTCCCAAGAAAATGTCCTTGAATCTATTTTGGGTATAAACACCATACAGAATGCTGCAGGAGTTCTCATTGCAGTTATTGCTTTTTTTTCCTAATCAAATGGTGCATTTGACACCACAACCAAGAAATAATGGTGAGGAAGCTGCATGGAGAACAGCTGCTCACAGCTATTATGGAAAATGCGATTTGCCGCTTTTCCCAGAGCTCTCTGCAGCATTCAGTGGTGACCGTCCCGTGGGAAACTGACCCCAGTACATCTATCTGCTCTCTCAAGCACAGCTTTCAAATACCTGATATCAGATGCTTTGTGCCTGGGTTGCAAATATTTTTTTTTGCTGTAGCCTTTGGCAATTTCAGATTGATTGCTGCTATCAGTGAGAGAAATTTACTTTCAGAAATTTCAGCATGACCACAGTCTAGGAATGTCATGTATAATGACATGTACTACTTTAATGTATAATCTGTCAATGTTTGTGTAATTCAGACAAATACTATCAAAATACTATATTCATGTGTTGCCGTTGAGAAAAATAGAAAAACTAGACTTGAATAAACTGATAACCTACAGTACAAAGCATTACATCTGTGGCTGTTACTTAGATTTCAATTTTAGAGGTCACACTATTTGTTTTGTGTGCACTCCAGCTGACTGATAATAGCAGTAAAAAAAGAATCTCAGATTGATTGATCTCAAGTTGCAGGTTTTAAAGATGCTAACCAGGAGCTGATTGAATCTGAGAACATCAGCTTATTAAACATCCCATCCAATCGATGGATACAATTACGCAAGAGTTGATGTGGAATGACCAGAAACCTCTGTATCTTCAGTGGACACAACCGCCATGTGAGATTTCTAGCTGAAGGTGGTGTGCATTCACAATTCAGGCAAATGAACATTATCATAGGCAATATGAAAAAAATCATCCAAATGCTTCAAGTTACAATATAGCACCTGAAAAAATATACGTGCTTGATAGAGTTACCTTTGACATTGGAGGTAAAGTGTTATGCCCCTGATTTGGATAAGCAATGAACAAAGCGACCAGAAAATCAAGCTTTCTAAAAGTAACTAATTAACAGGGAGAACCGGGTTTCTGAAGGTACCATTTCTGGAATGTAACTTGCTTGGCTTCTAATGGAAAACCTCACCTGGGACGATCTCGAACAGGTGACGCCCAGGCTCATCTGGATTGGCCGAGAGCTCGTTCACCTGACTGCCGTGAAGCGGGATGCAGCCCTGTGGTTGGTAGGATGGCGTGAACACAGAAGAGATGGAAAAAAAAGAGAAAACAGGAAGATTTTAGAGTTTGTTTTACACAATCATTTTCAGGTCTAGAGACTGGATGAAATCGGGGCAAATGGCTAGCAAAAGATATCACTCAACATAAACAGATCTAGGCCTTCAACAGCTAATTTCTAAACATAACCTGCAACAAAACAGATGCACACAGTTAAGTGTTAGAGGCACAATTAATTAAAAGTGAGCCATTGTCATTTTAGCAGAGTTTAACTATAAGTTAATTGCAGTGCATATCAACAACACTTGTATTTAAAGGCATCTAGTAATCTAAAGCAAAAGTTAAAAACATTCATGTTAAAAACATTAATCCTGTCCTTAAATTCTTCCTGTTAAAATCAAAACAGATTTTATACAACCTTACCGTGTTTAAGACTTTAAAAGGCACTGTCCCTACTTGCCTGGAAGTAATGCTCTTCAAATGTCTCTACACTCTCACAGGTCGAGCAATACCTAAATACTGCATAAACCTATAACCCAGCTACGGTATGCACATTTAACCCAGATACTATATGTACATAGAACCTTGCTACTGTATGCACGACAGGAGACTCCCATTATAGCTCCCATGCCCCTTGCCTCTGGAATGCTCTCCCTCACCGGCCAGGGGCTTCCCAAAGTGTTACAGCAGGGGCTGGCAGTCCCGGTCCTGAACTGCCCGAGATATTTACAGTTTTTGTTCCAGCCCCGCTCATAATCACATAATCGGATCAATTATTTCCCTACATGACTGCAGCTCACCATGTGCTGGGGGGGTCGCTCCATGTTCTGCCAAACACTCAGGGTCACCTGCATTAATTTAACATGATAATGGATCCAATTATGCAGGTCAGACTTTGGGCAGAACGAAAAGCATGGACGTCGCTGGCCCTCCAGGGCAGAGTCTCCAGGGCATAGGTCTGGTGATAAAACCCCATTTTTAGCAATTTACTTTTATGTTTTTATACCTGTGTGATCATATTTTTTTTTAATTTTCATTTTCATTTTATTTTGGATTCAATCTGCAATTGGAAACATGTTTATTATTATTATTGCTAAATTCAGTTCCAGCCCAAGAAAATATATTAGAAATATATATTAGAAAGATTACACAGATGGCTGCATAGGCACTTTTCTTCACTGCTCAGAATGCCGAATAAGGGACAATCAACATAAGCCATAAATTTCACTCATAAATTATGCATCTACTTAAATCCAGCCTCTGGAAGAAATCCTTTGAACTTACAGCTACTGTATATGAAATATGGGGCTTTAGAGGATAAAGTAAACACTGTTTCAACACTATGCAAGACTTAAATGCTATTGCTTTACTGAAATTACTGCCACGAGGGCATTTGTCTTATAAACAACTATTAGGAGCAAGAATGAGGATGAGACTAAAAAAAATGAATGGAAAAAAGAACGAGAATAAGAATTAAGATTGAGAGTAAGAATAAGAATGCTAATGAGAAAATCAGAAAAGCAATGAGTTGAGCATGTTACACAGTCATTGCAGACGCCATGTGTTTGCATTCCATAGCCTGTGTCCCCTGGGGGGGGGGGGGGGTTGGTTCTGTGCGTCAACCCTAAACCCCCCCAAGGGAGAGTTTCTTTCTGCGGGAGCCCACGGCTTGGAGATCCATCTCTGATCCCATCCCAGCGCGGTTTGGGAACGGCAGGGTAATGATGTCTAAGTGACGGATGAGCCAGGATGAGTCAATTAATTTAGGCGCAATGCGGCCTGCATTATAGTGGCAGTGGCTCTAGTCATCCTGCCTAGCGTCTTCAACATCATCGGGGGACTCAGTATGTCCTGCCTTTGGGCTGAATCTACCTTTTTACACACTGATACAGCTTCACTTGCTCTCACTCGCTCCCATCTGCTACCTCATCAGCTCCTGTTCAGAGCATGTACTGAACACCCACATTAACAGGGCTCAGATTTATGACCTACGGTAACTTGGTGTGTAAAATGCAGCAGCAGCCAAGACGGTAGAAGATGCATAACTTTATAGTATATTCTTCACAACCTTATGGCAAACATATATAGGAGAAAGAGAAAGAGAAGAGGGGAAAAAAGAAATAAGAACAGCATTTGCCATGGAGCACCATAGGACAAATTCTACCGATAGCAGTACCTAAATCTAAAACTCACTTGATCAGGGCAGATGACAGCAAAAATGTTTGTGAAAAAGACATCCAGCTGAACCTCCTCGAATGAGAATGAGCCGTTTTAGTCTGGCTGCGGTGATGGGGCTTGGGTCTTCGGCATCACGCAGTTCTCATCAGCACTGTTCTCTAGGGTGTGTGGAGTGGAAATGAAGTGGGGTTGCCTGTTCCATTCTCTGTGTGTACCAGCTCATGGTACCAGACATGTCAGTAGTGTGGTACAGAGGTAAGCAGCTGAGCTCACAACCCAAAGGTTTCCAGTTCAATTCACAGGTGGGCTGCTGCTATTGTGCCCTTGGGTGAGGTAATTAACCGGAACCGCCTCAGTGAACATCCAGCCATATAAACAGATAAGAGTTAAAAAAAAATTCTTAGCTGTGTAAGCTGCTCTGGATAAAAGATCCTGCTAAGAAAATGTATTGAGTCTTGATGTATTGTGTTTGGTCCAGAAACTTGCACACACGCATAGGGCTGAAACGACTGTACAACTTACAACAATGTCAAGCAGGAGGGCAAGGCCTTGCCAATTTGCTTGTCATCACAAATGGTGACCTCACAACAGGTCAGTGGCCTTGAGTAAGACATGGCCCCACCTCCCCTTTCTTTACACACTGACCCTGTCTGTTGCCACAAAAACACCTTCTACTGATTGAGTAATATTGACCTGCAAGGGCATGCTGTTTGTGTTTTGTCCTGGACTGTGCTTTTGCTGTTCACTGCCGCACGTGCATCAACTGCAAATCACAATCACCCCGGGTAAGGACGTTCCCTGGCCATATGATTAATAGCAGCAGTTAAACACCGGGGACAGCTGTTCGAGTCCAAAAACATTTCCGTTCATACAAAGCAATACCTGCTGGAGGTAAGCTAAACAGAGATAGCTAAATATTGCTACGTAAGTACTTATTGTTAATAAGGCACAGAGGATGCATCTATGTGAAAATACAACCAACGGAAAGTGTATGGTTGGATGTTATGAGCATGTGTAAATTACATACAGTACATGCTATTGATAATTGCAAGGTGCACTAATTGTCTATTTTTCCAAATAACAGCCCTCTAAATACTGTTTTATCTCCAGTTTTATGTGCTTGTTATGCATTGCTTTGCCTCACTATTTTGTCAATAAAGCTGGCAGCTCTTACCGATTGATTTTTAAACTAAACAAAACCTTAAGATTGACATGTCCACATTAATGCTAGTCATTCCAGGGCCAAACTGAGACCTGTCAGTATTTATAGAGTAGATAGGGGCAATCAAACATTACTGCTATCTCAGAATTAGGAGAATTAAGAGCTGCATTACTGAAAGGCATGACATATTGATTAGCAATAGAGAAAAGAAAAGCTTGGTGGTTTGCTGAATTTGCACTGTGGAAAATCTATAGCTAGCTATCAGTGTGAAGACTTGTGCAGCCATTTGAAGAGATATTAAATATTTTAACCACCTTATTTACTTTAATGCATGGTTGTTGATGGGTGCAGGCTAGAGTATGCTACTTCATGAATAGTTTAAAATTTTATAAATATTCTTACATATATTATAAAATACAAATATAAATCCTTTAACATTCATTTAAATCCAAAAGAAAATTGCAACTCTGAACCATTAGATTGAATAGCCACCAGGAATGGACAAATCAAAAAGTATTAATGGTATGTAAACTGTCATATCTCAAGCTGCTCTCCCGCACTGCATTTTAATTTAAAAGGCATCCATTCTGCAAGCATTCACAAATCAGCCTAGTAAGGCCCTTTTC
Source organism: Megalops cyprinoides (assembly GCF_013368585.1). Lineage (NCBI taxonomy): Eukaryota > Metazoa > Chordata > Actinopteri > Elopiformes > Megalopidae > Megalops > Megalops cyprinoides. The sequence continues at coordinate 28,255,602 of NC_050597.1, read as the reverse complement.
CTTGGTGTGCATTTGGTGCAAAGCTCAATGTAATGTTAATGTAGTAATGTTACTTACTGACCCTCAAATTAACTTTAAGCTCCAGTAGGACCAACATGTCAAATGAAACATGCAGGCTGCTAGTTTTAAGAGTGAGTGTCTCAACTTTAAAGGGTCGTCATACAATAAAACCACCAAATAAATCAATTCCCTGTAAATTCAAAATGTTAAGTTGTTCCTTTGTTTTATTATATAGTTATCCGTACTGAAATGCTCTTTGTTTGCTTTGATAGCTAAGCTGGGATGAACTAATCTTTTGTGGTTTGCCAAACTGTGTAATGCTGTCTGACTCATAAAAAGCCCAGAATGCACTGCACTCCTTCTCTTTATGGACTGAATTTGAAATTGCACAGTTACTCATTCTTTTAAAAAAGGTCATTGCTTATTTATGCACATAAACACAGACACTAAATACACAGCTAAGAGCAGAGCTGGTCTGTAGATAGTGCATTCTTGCACTGTGCTGTTTTGTGTCTTACCGTGTGACAATCCAAAGTCATTCTAACGGTATGCTAATGCTGTCCTTACCAGCAGAAGGGGTGAGACCAGTTTTACAGTGAGTTCTGAAGACCGGGGGCTGACGTTTTGAAATAACATTTGAAATATCAACATTAAAAAAATGGCTTTAATGTTTCAAAACAGCCATCTGCATAAGCTTATGAAGGATCTTATGAAGACAGAATAAAAACATGTTCAAGGGAGTCAGAAATCAAAGCCCCTTCGTGCATTATACAGTGGCAGTGTCACCAGACTGAACGTGAACAGAATTGAGGAAGTAAATGACCATTCCCCTACTGCGAACTGGATCCCTGTTTTTCAGCTCGCGCGTCTTCTAAACCGCAAGATGAGGAACAGCGTACTTGGGTTTGTTTTTTTTTTGCCGGAAAGCTCCCACTCGGAGACATCTGGGTACCTGCGGCTTGGTCTCCTCCTCGTCCTTGTAGAAGTAGAGCTGGTCGGTGCGCAGCACGAACCAGCGCAGCTGCCAGTTCTTCATGATGCTCCTCTGCTTCTTCAGCCAGCCCGCCTTGAGCGCCCTCTCCTGGAGGCCCGGGGAGGACGGGCGGCTGGAACTGCGGGACATCTCCCCCATCACCATGCTCTTAGACCTGGCTGCAAGCACAGTGACAATAGCATTTACTCACGTGCCACCTTCCGTACAACATTTCGCAGCCAAAAGCGCTGAGCAAAGTATTATGGACAGCAATAAAACAACATAGACAGCAGCACCTCAACGAACAGCCTCTGTGGCGGCCAGGCTTCTGCCGCTGCCACAGCGATGCTCACATCCCCACCCAGCCAGGGTGAACACAATGGGCAGGGTGCTTTATGCAGGTGGTGATGGGAAGTGAAGTCTGCAGTCCATAAGCTTTAAAGTGAATTTACACCAGTATTGTACTTCAGGTCCCATTAGCACCCGGGTGTGTTGCATTTGAGAAGCCACAGGGGTGCTCTCCCAGTGATCACCCGTGATCCTCAATCAACAGTAATTTCAGACGATCCTTAACATGGAAAATACTGTTAAATGTTGTATTGTTCAACTGTAAGGGATCCAATGGAGGCAGGTGCTCATGAATATGGAGGTTTGGTTCGGACTCTAATTGCTATAGATATGCATAGTGCTATTGAAAAAGCTAATTATTCAGCACCAAATTACATCTCCTGCCTTTCTGCTTATGATTAATGAGCAGCTACCAGCAGAGGTATTACAGAACACATTATCAGGGACAGATAGGAAGGCAGAATCCATGATTTTGCCGGGAAGGCACTGTGTTTTAACCTTCCCCATGTTACAACTGCAAATAGAGCTCATTGTTTCAGTAAGAGATATTTTGGACTATGCATTTCTGTGCAGAATGCACAGAATATTTTACCAAGCAAATGGCCTTTAACACATGTCTACATTGTTGCGATTTACCCTGCACGACTGTAAATCTCTAACTCTTCTTACTCCTTTATCTTTGTTGTTGCAATAGTCTCACCTTCAGGTCCAGATCAGAAACGTCACCGTGCACCTGACAGAACTGTGTCCCTGCAGTCATCATTCATCTTTTTTCGCAACACAGAGGAGACAGTTCAATTGACTTTCAGAAATTCTCTACATTGTGCACAGTAGTCCAGAAGTGGATAACAAAGGCTTGGGAGAACAGCATCGCTTTAATAAGACAGCCTTCATTACCAGCCCCTTCTACAGAGCCCAGCCCTCTCAACAGCAGCTTAAGACATGCATAACAAAGCCATTTTATCATGGATTATTTATCAAAATCAATGTAGGACAGTATTTCTGCAAGGCCCCTGTGTCAGGGACCATGGATCAATCCTTGTACAGCTTAGAAAAAAAAATCAATAGCTTTTTTTTTTTTTGCTGTTGCATCTCTTTCTGCTGATGGCAGGAGAAAAAAAAAACGCCTCTAGGAGGGGCCCGGGAGCGTGTGTGTGTGTGTATGTGTGTGTGTGTGTGAGGGGGGTGCTGGACTCTGTCTGCCTTCATGTCCTTTATTGCAAAGTCATGATTGCCGTTTCTTCTGCCTCCATAAGCAATGCTCATAATGGGCCTTTCTCATCCGAGGAGCCCGCTCGTTTATTATCCTGCTTGTCTCCACATATGCTGCAGAGGCTCCTGGATCCTATTAAATCACGGGGCCAGGCTAATGGAAGCTTCATTAGAGTTAGTGCATATCCCATAGCCAGGGGCGGGTGGCTGCATGGTGGTGTTGGGGCGGGGGGGTTGGCAAACTCGAAAACCACTCTCTCGCTCGAACACGAGTCTCACAGGGGAGGATAAACGACGTTCCTGCTTATTAGTCATAAAATGGAGCTATCATAACATGTCAGCCGGATCAATCACACGAGTGCATGTTGCGTGCGTGCGTGCGTGCATGCGTGCGTGTGTTAGGGGCAATAGAGGGGTGCCTGGGGAGGGGTGAGGACTGGGCAACACATTAATTCATTTATACGGTCCTCTTCCCGAGACCGCGAGATGCAGCCCGTTTTCACGGTCTAAAAATACTCATGACCGGGCTCGGTTGCCTGATGCATTTTTAATCAAGGCCACATTGGAACATTTCTCCCATTTGGAAGAAAGGGTGTCTTTTTCATTTTCTTCTGCAAAATTATTTCTAATGTCTCTCTTTTTCTTCTGCGAAATACATTTGGACAAAGAATACAGTCTGAAACATTAATGTAGTCTCCACCAGCCTGATGACAGAAAGCCAAAAATAATGTATTGTTTATTTTTATTTTGTTTAGGACGCCACTTCCCAATGCCCTGTGCTTCTGGCCCAGGTCTTCAATCACTGAAAGTTTAATGATGTCACTTTGAGGAGAAAAAAAATTAAGGAAGCATTTGGTCATGAATATTTCAGCGCTTCACAAAGTTATCTCAGTTTGAAGCGCTCCGACCCCCCCACTCCCCCTTTTGACACATCTAACAATAAAGAGCCACATCACCCTCCTCTCCTTCCCGACCACACTGAGCTCAGCCTTTAATCCAGATAGGCTCAGAGTCTCCTGAGGGAAAAGCAGCGGGAGCCGCAGCAAATAAAATGCCACCTAATATCAGTGAGCGAAAGGACGTGGCGATAAAGCCTCTCCGCTTGCCATTCTTCCTCCCCGGAACCCTCCGGACGCTCCTTTAGAAGGGACTGACATTAAGATGCAGCTTTGAGAATGTCATCACGCTGCGAGACAGGCCAGGCGCGAGACAGCAAGCCAGACACTTCCCCTTGCTTTCATTTTATAAGTGTTTATGGCCTGTCCATCTACCTGTCCATATATGTACTGTAGACTGACAGGAACAGATCAAGCAACACACTCACACAGACACACACACACACACAGACACACACACACACACACAAACATAGACTAACAGACAGATGTATTGATACAGATAGACAGATAGACAGACTGCCAGAAAGACAGATACAGACAAACAGATGGACAGATAGATATCCATGCATGGGTAGCTTGTAACAGTAAGATGGAGCGTTTTCATATCAACATGACAAGCCTGAAGGCAAGTATCAAAAAGCTGAAATGATAGTACTCTCCTGTCACAATGTGACCTGTGATGGTATTACACACACCACAATTTATATGATATTTCATGACATGTCACTGTAAACACAGAACAGGAAAAGGAAAAGGAACACTCAACATTTCAGACAATGAACTCCCTCAGAAACAGAGGACAACAAGATGCCACCATAAACAAACAAATCAAATCAAATAGAAATTATAAAAACAAGTTAAAATATGTACATGTCTCAATGTACATGTTATAGCAATATTTACACATCAAACAGACCAACTAATTATCCAATTGTAGACTTTTTGCAACTAAAGTATCAATTCCTGCTATGCATATTCAGTTATGTTTTGCCTTTACCTCTACCTTCAACACAACACTTATAATACTTGAATGCACATGTGGTTAAATTTAGAGCAAGCAGTCACAAGGAGGCACTGAGACAGTTGAGCACTGCTGAGCTGTCAGATATAAGTGAGGCATTTTCCAAAATCCTCTGAACAACAGTAATTTCGGTTTTAACACACTGTGTGCCCATGCATTCCTCAAGCACAATCACTGGGACCCCGGCTTTCTCTGGAATGACTGCTGTGTTTGACACCTGTTGACTGTTCACTTTACCCTTACACAGAATATCCTTACCATTGAACTTACAGGGTTTGCATGTAATTGCCGTTCTGGTTTCATTATTACATTTGATATGGTTGTGCCTTTCTGTTCTCTGTTTCCTTAAACAGGCTTCAAATGATTTCTTCACCAACAGGGAGGTGGTAAATGTATATTTTTGAGCTGACTGCCCTCACAGGGGTCAGGTGTGACGCGTGACAACTGGCCCCAAAAACTAACGTGCCAACCCGCCAAAACCACAGTAAAAATAACTGCACACTCTAAAATACATTTCTCAGCCCACTGTTTTTAGTTTTTCAACAAAAGCCTATGAACTGAACAAAGCAAACTCAAACAAGCCACTCAAACAACTCAACTCAAATAAGCCACTCAAACAAACCTTACACAGAGTTATTATTAAACTCTGTCAGACTTTAATGTTTGACAGATCTGACACCAAATGGTGATGGTCAACACAAGAAGGCACACGCTGACAGTAAGTCTATGCGTCACACAATAGCACCCCCTAGTTACACAGTTATGTGAGAGCCTACCCAGATAACCACTATCCCCAGTCTCTCCTACTGCCATGGAGAATATATCCATCAAAGTGTGGTCTACAGCATATAGCATTTAGCATAGCAACTGCTAAATGTTCCCATGTTCTCTCTCTCTCTCTCTATATATATATATATATATATATATATACATGTGTGTGGTCGTGACTACATATTATTACTGTTATCATACATAATGCAGCTTTCTACCTCTGTCTTAATGCTGCTGTGACATGTGAATTTCCCCGCTGTGGGATCAATAAAGTTCTGCCTTATCTTATCTTATCTTATCTTCAATTGCTTCAATGCAGCTTCAATGCTCAAATGTGTACATTGAAATGACACAAACAGTGCAGACCAGAATGCGGTCCAGTCCCTTTTCCCTCACGCATTTCTCTGTTCAGTGGTTCACACTTCCTGTTGTTATGGGCGTTGCAAGCTGAGGGGTGTTGTCGTGCCGTGAGCTTCATCAGAGCAGGGAGGCTTGGTTACACCGCAAACAGGCGGCCCCCATCAAAAGAGAGCCCTACGGTTGACACCAAACGCACCACGGCACTATCAATTAAAAAGAGCTGCTTTGATAGCTTATCACTACATTATGTCAGCTATTACCTCTTAGCCATCATCCATGTTCTTGCACACCATTTAGACACAAATAAGTCATCTATCGTTAATTAAAGTCAAGCGCATTCAGGAACAGCTGCAGTTTTGATGTATAACTTTACTGTATGTTAGATTAATTGCCATTAATGGACTGTAACATTTTTTAAAAAATCATGCTTAAATATCCTATAGGTAATGTGAGACCATTTATTTTCATACCTTCATTCTACAGCTACAGTATGGAGGGGGGTCATTTCTTGGAAGATGGTGCTTCTGGGCACTCTTCCTTATATTAAAAAAAGGCTTTCCGATTGGCCTCAATTTGCTTTGAGTTGTGTTGTGTGGGGGAGGAAGAGAGAGGCCAGACAAGCTGAGAATCCTATTAGCGCAGAGGAACGCCCCTGAAAAAGAGGTGGTCTGAGTGTCAGTCACTCCTCACGCTAAAGACCCCAGCGTGGAAGGCAAACTCTTTTTTTAGCGTGATTTGCAACACGGACAGATGACACGAGGGCGGCTGTCAGCCTCAGCCTCTCTCTGTAGGAGAGTCTTTAAAGTAAGCAGCAAATCTGCTCTAAAATAACTGCGAAGAGCTACGCCTGATTTGGCCAGCCACAACCCTGAATATCACCCACAGCTGTGGCTGCAGTCCACCACACCTGGTGGTGTGTGATCACCTGCCCCACGGCTCAGATAAGCTTTATGCAGGAAGTTAACAGACTGGTTGATCGTTTCATCCTTGCATCTTCAATCCAGACAATCCTTAATTGTCCATACTGTGTCTTGAATCTGAGGTCAGTCTTCAGTTCTCAGAGGACAGTGTTCTGAGTTAGAGATTCAGCTTTTATGATGTTTTATCATCCACCAAGCGAAAACTGATAGCTTTCCAACTGGGGCGGGAAACATATGAAACATACAGTCGAAATAACAGCTGAAACATCAAATGAGCCAGATTTCATAGACCTTCATTCATAAATCCACTAAACAAATAAATCATAAATCCACTCAATATAATACCACACATGAGCAGTGCAGTTATGCCCAAACAACAAAATGTATGTTAACGAGTAAAAAGGGTCAATAGCAATCAATAGCTAATCACAACCGAACATGCATAAGCACACTTGTATATTTTGTTTGCAAATGAACCGGCGCTGGTCAAGAAGCACTTCATCTTATCACAAATTAACGAGCTGCACGCACAGCATTTTTAGCAAGGTTATTTGTCAAGTTTAGACTGGCATAATATAAAATCAGGGGGACGGTATGCCCAAATGTCATATGTAGCAAGTTCCAGCAGCCAGATTACATTGGTGTCAATGCATGATGCATGGTACAACACTATACAGGGTGTCCAGCTGCCAATAGCAAAATTAGATGCAGGATGCTCAGTGACTCAGTACGATACGTGCAGTTCAAGACAACCTTCGGCGAACTGTGAGCTCAGCATCACTGGAGGAGCCGAGCTGACAGTCGGATCCACTTTCAAAGCACAGTGCTAGCAACAGAGCCCACAGAGAAGGGGCCGTGAGTGTAGCCCCCGAGCCCTGAGGAGCGGGGGTTGAAGTGAAAGGGGAACGTGCTCACCTCTCCGAGTCTGTCTGATTTTGGGACTCAGCATGGCTGTTGTGGCTGGGCTGCTCCCTCACCGGTCGGCATGTTCGGTCCCCTCAGGCTGCCCACCGCCCCGCCCTGCTGCACCTCATCCCGTCTGACCCGGCTCTCTCCTCCCCTCTCTTCTTACTCTCTCCCTCCCTCCCTCTCTCTCTCTCTCTCTCTCCTCCCCTCTCCTCTCACTCTCTCCCTCTCTCTCTCCTGCATCCCGCTAGCCTCATGAGTGCCTTCCCGGCCCCGCCCACTCATGTAAGCACGAGCGAGAGAGAGAGAGGGAGGGAGAGATAGGGAGAGGGAGGGGCCCACCTCTCTCACTCGCACACTTGCTCGCTTGCGCACGTCCACCCTGCTGCATTATTCACCCACCTACAGTGGAATTAATTCCGCTCCAAGCCGGCCATTAAGGGCCTGGATGATTACTGTCAATAATTCACTGGAGCAGAAACAGAAGGGACCGTGGCTGGCTTCCTCCTCCCTCCCTTAATTGACCGTCCCCTGTGTGTGTTTGTGTGTGTGCATGTGTGTGTACGAGAGTGTGTGTGTGCATATTTGTGTATTTGCATCAGCATGAGTGTGCCTGCGTGTATATGTGTGTGCGTGTGCATGTATGAGTATGAGACTGTGTGTATGCACGTGTATGTGTGTGTGTGTGTGTGTGTGTGCATGTGTGTGTTTGGGAGTGTATGTGTATGCACATGTGTATATGTGTATGACTGCATGTGTGTTTGACAGCGTATATGTGCGTGTGTGTGTGCATGTGTATGACTGCATGTAGGTGTGTGTGTCTCTCTCATTGTCTCTGTGACTCCGCTGCTCCCTGTGTGAATGTGTCCACGGCACACTGGCGCCAGCAGGCACTTCCCCTATGCCCCTCGCCCCAGTGAGAGAGGCACGGTTACTGATCCCTCCCCAAGCGCACGCTCCAGTGTGCAGGCCAGCATGAGCTTCACCACAGGGGGGCCAGGGAGGGGGGGCGGACACCAGCGACCGGCTGGCTCTGAACAACAATACAACCCTGCACCACACCCACATCCAGGGCCGGGCACCGCTGTTCTCCCAATAACACCACACACCTATGCATTCAGCCTACACCCGCTACTGTTTATGAAGGGAACATCTGATCCCATAACATCAGCGTGGCTCTGGGAGGAAGCTGCCCCTAAGTGCTGATCTAGGACCAGATTCCCTATCCACACTTCTAACCGTACCTATTATGAGCTAAACAGCAAAGCTGGTCCTAGGTCAGCGCTTGCGGGCACCACCTGCATAGCTAGCAAGCGTGGCCTGTTGGGTCTCAAATGTCGGCGCCCTCACAAAGCAGAAATTGGGGACATGCTGTTCAAACCCAAAGGACAAAATCTGCCTTTCTGGTGTACTGATATTTTACGGAGAAGGCCGTGTTTCTCAGAAACTCCACCTCATCACTGCTGGGAAGGCTGACGGGCTGTTCTGCTAGAGCAGATCTGTGGCTGCAGTAAGCAGCTGGAGTGGTCGGACTAATTACTTATGAGGCATAAACACAAACCTTCAACATCCGGGCCTGTTCCCTCTTACTTTAATTACTGAGACTACATCGGTCGTAGGCAAGGGAACAGTCTGGGCAAAGCCTTGGCTTGCTGCGTTAAAGAACAGCACAGCAGGGTAAAGACAGGTCAAAGCGATACAAAAGGCGTCGGGCAGCAAATCGTCGTTTAAAAATTCTGCACCCATCAGTGCTCGAGCCACACCACAGACGTGACGTCGTCGGATTCACCGCCTTGTTTTTTGTGTTTTGTTCCGCTACAAGTAGTGTTCTGTATTTACCCATTTTCGACAGATAACAGTACCGCGAATAATAGTCCAGCGACTACGTTACGAGAAATCTTGAGATGACAGGCGCCCACTAACGCCAATCCAACGGTTTTAACCACATTACATAATTTATTAAATGAACCGGAGGTATCCGTTGATTCACGTTTATGTTTTCCGAATATCACAGATTCATAACCGATATGGGCCATTCCCAAGTTTGCAAACCAGTCTGCTGGAGCACACAGTACAGTCAAACATTTCATTTTGGGGAACAGAAACTTCATTTCCTGCAGATTTGTCTTCGGCATCACAAGTCTTTGCAAAGGGCACTTCTTTTATTAGTATCACCATGATTTGAAAGTCACTGATGTCATCAAGAGAAACGAAAGAGAAGTGAATGTTGTAGGTAGTCAGAAGATAGAATATGGGCACTTCAGTGAGTTTTCAGTATAGACTACCCCATATCTCTGCACATTACATATTTGTAACGTTATATGTGGCATACAGTATATAGCATAACTCTGTATTTATCATTTAACAGTTAAAGGCATTAAAGCTGTAGTTAAAGAAATAGTTGGGTGTGACCAGAGGGTGTGACCTTATAAGGAGTGATGTGGAGACGGTGTTCGTCATTCATTACCTGCAAGTTTCCGCGGTCTATCAGCTGATAGGGATTTTTGGAGATTCATTGTGCTTGCTTGTCCATCATTTTGTGTGTCAACTGGTGTTGAGAGAACCAAGGATTGTGTAGAAGGAGCAGCATGGAGGATGGAGTGAATATCCCATTAAAAGTTTTTACTGTTTTTTTCAGACGTTCCTCGGGGCGAGGGTGAAGTGATCCATGTTAGTGAAAGACTGGAAAATAGAAGGGGAAGAAAATGAATGAAACGAAAATGGAAAACAAATCACAGTAAGCCATGTTTTTACGTTCTGTAAAAATGTCCAAAGATGCAATTGCTTCACGGACCACAGTCCATGTTCCACCAAGATAACTTTCAAGAGGGGATTGTAAATTCAGCTCGGTATACACACACATCAGCGTCCCACGAAGCAAGACATGAAACTGCGGGGGAAATGAGGTTTCAACACCACCCGAGTCCACACCAACCGGTGAAATAACCTCTCACATTACCTCGATGACTCTCAAGGTCTTCTGTGCCAACGGAGGACGTGCGCCTGCATCCAGTATGTTAAGTTTGTTACCAGAGAGTACATTAAAAAAAGACGAAAGGCGTAACAGACGACCATGAGACTTCCTGGACCGCGGCTGATAACGGCAGCTGGGCCCCCCAGCGTCTGGGACGGAGGCCGAGGAACTGGAGTCGCATAATGCAGAAGTGAAAACTGCAGCGTTTGCTGTACGATTTTCTTCACCGATATTATTAACTTCTCACATGCAGAACAAGCAAGCGATGGCAAAGCGAAGAGCGGGTGTTAGATTTTAGCGGTATCCGTCAGACGCTGTCGGTTGTTGTCTAAATTAAAAAAAGAAATCAGGCGGGAATACCCTTGCTTATACAGTTGTGGTAAGGTTCCAAAATGCGTCTTTGAACTGTATTGTGAGCAAGGACTTTAATTCGGCCTGCAGTCTCTCAAGAATGGAAGAATTCGTACCGTTCAACCAATGGATAGAATAGAAAATAAAAATAGTTTTACACTTGCTAATGCAATCGTTCTGTTTCCATACATATTTACTTATTTTTCCGTTTTCCCGTGACCTAAAGGGGCAAGTAAAGTGTGTTTCCCTTAAAGAATAAAATGTGTTTTTTCTTTAAATCCTGGGCAAATTGTTCAAGCTTCTGCTAATGTTTGCATTCATTTTAAGGTTTTCCCAATGTTGGTTTACCATGGGCTAGCTTTAAGGGGGGCAGCACTGTGTTAGAGGCCACCTGTGGGCTAAACCACTGTAGGTTTACCATGGGTGATGACTAACCCACATTGCCCACTGAAAGTCCACAGTGGGCCCGTATAAGCAGGTTTACTGGGATGTCTGATGCCAAAGGTCCTGTCAATGATGAGTGGGGGTGGTTTCCTCTCTATACTCTATATCAAATGCAAACAAATCCATATGAGCTGGCAGAAGGTGTATTCACAGGAGTCCATTACTGCTCTGACCCCAGTGGGTGTGAGGAAATGTATCCAAACGGCTGAGCACTACTCTGGCTGCTTCAAACCGGTCCACACTGACACATAACCCACAGCATACCTTGAGGTTGAACGTGCAAACTAAATCAATGTATTATGTGCAATTACACTGAAATATCACATCTTCCCCTAATGGACATGAAACAACTGCATGGCAGACACGACAAAGATGCTATGCCTCTTGTAAAGATGGCTTTTAAAGTCCATAACAATGATTGACTGCGGAAAAGAAAAGAAAGCCTGTCAGCTGGTATGGAGACAAATTTTGTTAAGAGCCACAAGGCGACTGAGCCTTTAAGCTCTGTCCAGCAGTGTTGGTGGGTTTCTCTCCTCATTAGACCCACTTCTGTATAGCAGGTTATGCAGGATGCATTAAAAAATGTCACCTGCGACATGAAAGCACAGTTAGTCATGTGCTACTCACCAGATAAGCCTGCAAGGTTGAAAAATGAAAAGACGGGAATATAAAACTCTGGCATTAATTAAAATATATGCCTTTCAGGGATGTTCAAAAAATAAAATACAGGAACCCATTACCAGGAATGACACAAAATTGGATCACTTCCATTAACCGCCGCGAGAGCTCTCATTGTGGAAACGGGGCAGCGGCATCCGAGCTGTAATGAAACGCAATTAGCGCACTTTGATTTCACCCCAGCCCATAGTCTCTGAATTTATGCTCATCACATGATTGGCGTTCCTGCTGCAAATCAATGATAAGCGGAGGCCACAGAGATGATTGAGGATTTCTCCCTGACCCACCAAGCCTGATAAAAGCCTGCTGGAAAACAGAATGATAAACCCTGGTAAATTTCTACTGCAAGCCTAGAATCCCAGAATCTGATGAACTCATAAAAGCTGTTCTGTTTTAAATTTTTCTCTCTGCTTTTCTCAGAGGAGAATCAAAGCTGTGAGTATGCTAGGTAATATGTGAGTATGCTAGGTAATGGGAATTAAATTCACTTCACTTTTATGAAAAATAAATTGTAATAAAACATTTCTTTACAACATAAAGAATTGGAAACCATTTCAGTACCCTGTGTACCAGCTTCAAATATGTATTGTCAATCTCCCAGATGGTCTCTGGGAAATGTGTGAAATCAGACATCTTGGATAAGGTGGTACTAGCAGAACCTTATGAGTACCCTTAAAGCTACTTTTTCTCACACACACAGGGAATAGAATGCATCTATGGAATAGAATGAGACATACTACATGTAAATGGATATCTACATTAGTCTGACTATCAATCATAATCAGTAAGACACAATCAGTATATTCAGTTTATTCAACAAACAGAAATTAAATTCGAAATGTCTGTTACAGTATTAAATACATTAAAATGAATACATGAAATTCAAGTAAAACCAACCAGATATAGGTTTTGGACCAGTCAGTTATTTTATTTAGTGCTTCTTGAAAAAGTGGTTTTGAAAAGTGGTTTGATAAAATATGTATGACAAAATAAAATCCTCAGAGTCTGTTTAAAGTATTAAAAACACTGGATTCTTCAGTACATATGTGTGTATCTACAGTAGAAAACTACACAAGAGCATGTTATTTTGTTTGGGGGTGTGGGGGTGCACATTCTGATGAGATATAGGCAGCACATAGACTATGTGAGGTTACCGTTAGTAGCAGCCACCTGGCAACCAAGTTCAGTCCCATTTTCACAGTCCTAGTCCCATTCTGCTTGTCCCTTAGTACCCCATAAAAAGGTACTCAGAACTGAGGCCTCAGTATTGTAACAGTATTGTTTCCATAGTTAAAAAAAGACTGACAACAACCCATCTACTTTGGTATTCACAGTAAGTAGAGTAAGAAAAAATTAAGACCATCGTTGAGGAAATGGAGGGCTGAAGCTGGACCACAGCTCAATCCTCCACACAAGCACTGTATACACACACACCCTGTGCATATACCAGGACCGCGGAACGGCGCACGGCACAGCGCCATTTCAGACGGCTACCGGTGACCTGCGCTGCCGCTTCGGCACCTTGCCCTGGAGCAGGAACGAGGCGACCGCACCCCAGCGCTGCCTGAGGGGCCGGCGCTCACTCCCGCAGTGCCGGAAGTACGTGGTGGTCCCCTCGGAGATGGCCTCGAGCTGCTCCTTCAGCAGCCAGCCCTCCCAGACAGCCGTGAGGAGGTTCATGATGGCCAGCACCAGCACCCAGGCCTCCGCCCCCGCCACCGCGGTCCAGGCGGGCCGGCCAGGGCCCGGGTACTTACCGGACAGGTAGCATGCAGCGGAGCAGATGAAGAGTGCGTGCGCCACCGCCAGGGCCAGGATGAAGACCACGAAGAGGCGGTGGTTGTCCCTCCCGACGCAGTGGTTGAGGAACAGGCAGTGGTGGTCGTACTCCAGCACACACACGTTACACAGCTTGCAGTGCTTACAGTTTTCCGGTTGGAATAGCTACAAAAACAAGACCAAAAAAAGCCATAAGCGTGTTTGTTCAGAACTGAAGGGTGGTGTATTTTACATCCTTATCATACCCTTTTTCCACTGTAGAGCTGGAATCAGGCTGGTTTGATTAGTTCTGACGCCTGGTGGTTTTTGGTCACCTTTTTTCCATGCAGCTCAGTTGAGTCATTGTCATCACCGGTGCTGACCTGCATACAAGCGAGCTGTGGGTGGAGTCATGGTAGCTGTCTAAGCTACAGTATGCTGCTTCCACCACTGCTGATGCTAAAAACTCAGGTGATAAACATGCACGTGAGAAAGAAGCATGCTGCCGTCGCTGAGACAGGTAAAAGCAATGCAGCATGAGTCTTTATGGGAAAATAAGCTTTGACTCCAGACAAAAACCAAGCATTTCTAAATGTAGCCAGATGCGATTCAATGTGACAGAATACCTGCAGCTCTGGCTGCGGCTAATGCAATGGAAAAGCAACCATGTTGTATAGGATCAGCAAGCCTTGCTACAGCTCCTGCTAGCCTAACCCCAGTTCTACAGTGAAAAAAGGGGTTTTGTGTGTTCCACAGATCAGTTATTATTTATTTGCATAGAAGAAACCTTACCCACATTGTCTGTTTAAGTATTACCTCTTCATATAGCCGGGTATGAAATGAAACCATTCTTATCTTGCCGTAGGGTATGAGGGCCATGACACACTGAGGCCAGCTCACTAACAGCAAGGCCACACTGCCATCCCCAATTCAATAATTTATTAACCCAGTTAGTCATCCGTTTTTCTGAGATTTATGGATTTACTGTTTATGAAAAAGGTCTCGTTATGGCCATATCAGCAGTGGCAGAATTGTATGTAAGTATGGAATGAACTGAAATGAGAAATGAAACCTGAGAGTCCGTTATAACTGAAACTACAAAATGTGACATTTTTCTATTGTCTATTTTAATGGGAAGAACGACATTTGTTCTAGGAAGGAGAACATGGCTTTCACCTCACAGTAGATGCAGAACTTGCTGGGGTTCTGGTTCGCTTCCACTAAGTCCATTATGCTTGAAAACCTGGGGTCGGCTTCTGGTTCGTGTAACTGTCCTGGATCTTTGGTCAGAACCTTCCAGAACATCCAAAGGACCACGAAAAAGTGGACGATCGACACATGGAGCAGGGTGTTGGCCGGCCAGATATGTGCGGAATGTCAAGGAACTGGCGTGCTCACTCAACCGGAAACGCTATTCCAAGTGTGCGTGGGGTCTAGACCCAGCAACCAAACAAACAGTCGTGGATGCAGGTGAACAATCAAATGAAGACTGTCAAACTATGACAAAGGATATTTGGCATAATTTTACAGACAAAGCAGACCAACGAATGGAATATTCCTGCACCAAGGGTCCCGAGGTAAACAGGGTTTGGCAACCTGCAACACATAAAACACTACATGAGTATGAGAATTAAAGAGCACTTGGGGTCATTCCCTGTGAAACATTCAGTAGCTTACAAGCATGAGATGATACTTTCAACTCACAATACAATACTTTTCACAAAATGGAGTACACAATACAAAATTTTCACAAAACATTATTCCCTGAACAAATAACGCTGATATGCACACAAAAATATAACATGATTAAATATGTTTTCTTTTTCTTTACTTTATACATATGTTCAACCACTAGTTGTGCTATATTGCTTTGGATTCATAATTGGTTGAATTTCAGATTAACTACTTGGCTACACAAAGTAAATTAACAAATTGTATTGATTACATGAAACCATCAATGACAGTGGTACCTAGTTTGTTGTGCTACTGTTTTGATGGCAACTTCCCAATTAGTTTCTAAATAGTGTTGCTGGATTTGTTAGCTACCCAGTAAACACGCAAATTGACTTTTGAGACATCTCCGTTTGCTTCATATTAAATTTAAGATTGTCTGCCACAGTAGAGATCAGTTGCTGGTACACTACAAGAACTAAGTACTTCTATAAAAGTCAACCGGGACTTGAGAATGAACTCAGGGTAAGCACTTAGTTGGACGTACCAAGCACAGAAAAAGTTCATGATTGCAAGGTCATGAATCTGTCACCCATACGAAGTTGTTTTTTTAAATGCTTGGCTGAATTGCCTCATTTGAATTGGCGAACTGAAAGATTATTTTCTGGTTCTACACCCTGTTCAGAAGGACCTTAATTTATAAGCCATTTATTTTTCAGGGTGGGAAGAGAATGTAATGTGCACCTCAGAGACATGAAGACAGACAGCAGCCTGCATGAGATAGCACTTAAGCTGTATGGCATTCCAAAACCCCTCCCTGAAGAACCAGTGTAGATTAACATTAATTCAAGCTGCTTTCACAGGCTAAACCGGTCCAGTTATATAATAAGCCACACGCATGTACATCTGAGCTTTTTTGTAGAGAAAAAAAACAAAGTAATTTATTTCATGACTATAGTGGAGAAATAGAGACTTGTTGATGTATTATTTGCACATATTAAGTAAAAGGTCTGCCAAATTATGTAATTATGTAAGAGCTATCAGACCCCATTGGCGGTGTATATATGAAGTGTTGCAGCTCGTCTTGACTTGCCCCTGATAGCTGTTCATCCTGTGGTATTGGGAGAGAATGCTCTTCCCCAAGCAGGGGAACAGCAGCCCGCAGAAAACCCCACCGTAGCCTCCTAGTGCCGCGGCTATGAGAAGAATCACAGCACCACAGACGGACGGGAACAGGAGAGTCCAGTAGTACATAACTAAGGAGAGAATATTAAATCAAATCATATAAGTGTAATTTATATAGCAGAATAGCCCCTACGGCATTAGCACACAATTAGAGCTTGACCATTATGAACATCAGAGCAGCAGCACACCACAGATAAGAGGAATTCTACGGTAATAAGCACACTGAAGTGCAATGATTGTCTTTGCTGCCCTCTAGTGGAAGGATGCTGCAAGTGCGCATCAGATTACAGTCTCTCGCCTCTGGCCAATTACTGGGTGAAATTGCCATTTCATTGGCTGGTTTTTATCAACTGGTCGAAGCAGAATTGGTTTTCCTTCCATTATTAGCTATGTCTGTGTGTTTGCTGATATATCCTCACTTCATTCCATGGAATCATTTTCAAATATCCCACAGCTTTACTCACTATTGGATGTATAGGACTATGTAAATGGATGCAAACTCTGGAATAGCATCATTACTCTGACAAGAAGTTAATGATAATGTGTGTTAGCAGAGCTATCCACCAGCAATAAATACTAATAATGACAAAATGAATGCATTAGGTGTTAATTCCAGACATTTGAGAGTTGGTCATTTGCAAAGTATTCATTGGACATAATCAATCAAAATCTACCAAGATAAGATTTACATAACTGAAGTGTAAGTATGTGAAACAAACTTTAAGAAGCACAAAACAAATAAGCAGCCCCTCCAGATGAACTTTGTCGATTCTTTTTCACTTCTCTTTCTCAGTTTCTCAAGGTGTCCAATAAAACTTTCTCTGGATGCGAATTAATAATTGAGCTACCCTAGGGGCCTTTAAACCTGTCTGCCCGTCTAATTACTGAATACTTTGAATCCCAACATATTTAGGTGATAAAGCTGCCCAATCACTGATGGTACTTTACATATTACATTACCATATGACTCCCTGGGTTTCTGATCTGTTGGTTCATTGATGAACTGATTAAGAATCTGAGTCAGCTCCTGATGTCTGCAAAAACAACAAAAACCATATTTAGGCACACAATCACATACATCACAAAGGACAGAAAGAAAGCGTAAAGCTTGTAAAAAACAAAATATCCGCTAACATCTGTATCCTTCTAAGTATTTCAGAACTCTCCAAAATTATTGTTACAATTACACATGCAATGGATGCTTTTAATTCATTGAAAATTTTCAACTTTAATCACGTTTACTGGAAGACAAGCATTTGAAGCCTTAACCTGATCATACTAAACTATTAAGAAGCCTTTGAAACGTATAAATACTTGGCATGTCTAACCAAGCGCCGTCCCTGGGTTTTACTGTCTCACAGATCCACTCTAGGCGCCTCTGGCGCAGTGGGAGCCGATGCGGACGCACCTGAAAGTGGTTCCGTGCCTGCAGAGGTCTAAGGGCGCGAGGCCGCTGTGGCTCCTCAGGTGCAGTATGCGCAGCCCTGCGCTCTGCAGCAGCAGCCAGCTCACTTCGATGGCGCCTTTCTCCGCTGCCACATGCAGCGCTGTCATCCCCTGCTGGTCCGCAGCGTCCGCTGGGCAGCGCTGCCGACAGAACAGGACGACACAGGGTCAAGCCAGGCTAATCGGGCCCCCGTCCCGCGTTCTGAACGGAGCCACGGCTCGCAAACCGTACATCCCGGTCACGCTGTGAACCGTTCTGACGTGCGTCCGTGAAAATATGCAGGCTGGCTCAAATTCCAATGAATGGAGCCGGTCACGGCACAACAGGAGCTGTACGGACGACATTGCACCGTAACAGTGGCTATCGTTCGTATCGGTTCCAGAGCGACTGTCCACAAGTTTCAATTTTCCGGCAGCATCTAATAATTCAGTGCTATATTTAAAAAATGACACAGAGGCCATGACAGAGATAGAAGTCTTTAAGGTACTGACCGACAGATGTGTTGCACAAGAATGTCTTTCTCCTCTGGCAAATGACAGATTGTGGTCACTGTTGTTTTAAAGTTATCATTCTCTGTGTGGTCAAATATGCAGACATCACATATTGGAAAGATCATGTTAACAGTTACTCATAACCCCTATCTCCTGAAGAATAAAGTCTTTCTGCTGTTATTTTTGGCTCATTCAGTCATTCTCTGAAAAATGATCTGTGTAGTTCATCATTTATAACTTTATGTACACTTCATTTCCGCTTGCAGCTTGAGATTAATGTTTTTGGTGATAGCGTATCCCACAGTCTGTGGTTAGGCAGAAGAGACTCACACCCTCACAGACTGATTCATACATCAGTTATGGCCAAACCGCTTTCCCTTCATTTTGTGCTCCCACAGAACAGAAGTGCCTTTGCTGTGGAATAGTACTGATTCATTTTACATTTGGCAGTTTCCCCATGCATGTTAAAAAGTAAGACATGAATGTATATGCCAATGAATGTGAATCACACCCTAAAACCATGACAGCAAAAGAAGAGTGGCATCAGCAACATATGTGAATAGGAGATCCTTGCAATTCACAGGTTGGCCATTTGTATTTTTGAATGTCTGCTATTTGCACCAAGCAAGGTGTGAATATAAGATATTCCTAGCCTGTTCCCTGCCTCGGCCTACACTCCCCAGCCATGCCAACACCTACTGTACACTCTTATTATTATTCTATATATTAAACAATATCACAATAACTTGTTCATTGAATTATTATGCTCTATTAAAGGTTTTTTGGTTTTATTTGTATTGTTAAGCCTCCCCATGTGTGCAAGTCTGTTATTGATATCAGTATTTGTATTTGTGATATTTGCGGGGAATGGCGAGGGTCTCCTGCATTAAAGCACAGTGTGAGCTGCTGTGCGCTGGCACTGGGTTGGTGGACTGGTGAGAAATGTAACGTGTGGCGCTCACGTTATTTCGCAGCAGGTACTTCACCACGTCCGTGTTCCCTGTGGAGGCCGCCAGGTGCAGCGGGGTGATCAGGAATTTGTCGGTGTCCGAAAAGTTGAACATGCCCGTTTCCTTCAGGTACTGAACGGCAAAGCTGCAGGAACGCCCACCAGGAAGAAAGAATCAAGAGGCTGCTTTAGAATTTTCCAAAAAATATAAATGGGCAGCAAAGCACCGAAGGCAGTAGATTGTCCCCCACCTATATAATGGACAGCATGTTAACAAATACAAGCTATTCCAGTTACTCCTGATAAGACCTTCTGCAAAGCCAATGTAATGTAACTGGATTCCTGTAGGTGTACAATAAGGTGTGCTGAACAACATTTGATTATGTGTAACAGGATATAACCAAAGTTTTGACTATGTGCTAAATCTTTTCCCACAGGGCTTTGTGCTGTAAGTATTTGGTAATTCTTTGTTTTATCTCCTCTTAGCATATATCTTCATCTTGATAAATCACATCACTGCATTTTCTCTTGAGGAATAATGCTTAACGAACAAACCATAGTATTATCAATACAATCAAGACTGTGCGATCTGAACTTTGATGAGCACATGCATAGTCAGACCACGGGTGACTGCAGTCAGCCACCTGTGGGGAGAGGAATGTACAAAGACCCACATGCTTCCCCCAGCGACCGAATGGTGGAAGGCCGTTTTCCCCTGGTGGTCAGCGAGGCGGAGGTCAGCTCCGTGCTGTTGCATCTGGTGCATGATGTAAATGTTCCCGTGCCTGGGAGAGCGAAGAAATCAATGCTCTAGCATGAATCTGTTCCAATCACGAGCTTGGTGCGGCAGCACGTGGCATATGCAAGCGTTAGCCGGTGTGGCCCTAAGCAACAGCATCAGTGAAGAGAAGCGAGCCGCAGACCTGCAGGCGAAGTGGAAAGGCGTCTGGCCCGCGTCGCAGGGCACGTTGGTGTCGGCGCCGCTGCTCAGCAGGAGCTCCGCCAGGGCCCGGTTCCCTTGGAAGGCGGCGTAATGAAGGGGTGTGAACCCGCCCCATCCTGGAACGACACACAGACGTTACACACCCCCTGCCCCTTGCCCGGCCGTGGCGGCGAGCTCGGCGTTAGCGTGCCGCCGTCTCTGGTCTACGACATGAAGGCACGGACCGCCACAAGCCAGCTGGTGCTCCTGTGGAGGTTCCTGCAGGAGCCATATTCTCCTCCAGTGTCATAAAAGAGCACTGTTGTCTAAAGCCTGTCAATGCTCCACAGGCAACCAACACAACAGGCTTCTTTTTGTTCCACAGTTAGAAGAGAAAAAAGAAAAAAATAAGCCTCTGGGACTTTTTACAGCACTTGCACTTTTAGGTTCTGTGCATAAGAGTCAACATAAACATAACGCAGCAGGGCTCGCTAACCACTGCTGGTGCACCCCTGAGCGAGGTCACATGATTCAAATGTCAGTAAATATACGATTGCATGAATGGACTATGCGTAAACTCTGCAAGTCTGCTAACCAAATAATAATAATGTCATAAAAATTATATTAATCTCATTAAATGACTCCGCAGTGACTGCAGCTGTCAAGAGTGTGCAGACGTAAGGGTTATGGTGGGGAGGTTAGGTGGGACGTACTTCTGCTGCGAGGATGGGGTGCATGTGTGTATGTGCTCAACTCCCAGGCTAAACCAACGGCGCTGAGAGGTTGGCCATTTCTTTAGTTAGGGTTAGAGAACATCCCTTCTTATGCAGGGGAATGGCTTACTTCTCTGTCACTAGACCTTACCATATCTGGGGATGTAGACGGTATGTTAAACTGTCCATTCACCGCCAAAACAAATGCTTGAGTTCCCCAGTTACCAGTTCGCTCACTTAAATTTTGGGTATGTGTAGTTACCACGATATTGTTTTTTTTTTTTTTGGTTTGATATAATGTTTTCTATAGCCATTACAAAAACAACGTATTGTATGAATGTAGCTATATAGTGCGTTGCTTTTTGACATCAAATGAAAAGAGGTACAAGATAGCTGAAGTGAACAAAATCCCTCCTGTGCAACAACCTGATCTTGGATGTTGGATCTTCTGACTCTTCAGGTTTAGCCACTTATGAATAGTTAATAAAGCAACGACTGTGACTTAAAACCCTATAAACAACGAGCTTCAAGCAGCCACATCAAACAGCATTCACAAGAAAGGCGCAAGAAAAATAACTACAAATATAATTTAGCAAGTTATTTTGCATTAACTACCAGCCCACTGTCCATACCGAAACTATACAGTTAGCTAAATCAAGACGAACCAGTAAGTGCATTTCTGCAGGACTCACCCTTCTGTTTCAGCGTCGACCGGTCGAGTTGAATGATGTGCGCGCACTGGTCGATATTTCCTTTCTGAATTGTGTCAAATATGTCACCACCTCCAGCGTCGGTACACGCAACTACAGGAAGCATGCTAGGCAATAACTAAACTAAACCAGCCACCCAAAAAATAGCAATCGTCTGTCCTCTGCTGCTTTGTGAAGCTCCGTGAAGACGCAGCGTTACACAGCAACAGCTCTTGTATGTATTAGCTACCTACATACGTACTGCGCCGTTTGCTTACATGCCTCCAATCGGCTTTCCGATACATTGCAGCTGCATCGTACATTGTTGCATGAATACAACTGATACCTTAGCTCTCAAAAGGTGTTAAAATGGGGGCAGGGCAGTCCCAGGGAAACGCTATTTGATTACCGTAAACCCCGCCCTTCACCCCCGCCATTGGGTGGAGCCTTCTGTCACCATAGATATCTGTCCCATCCCGTGACATTCAACTTCCTTGTTATTTCCGTCACTGCCTGCGCCAGAAAAAAACATCATGCGGACTCAATACTGATAGACAGATATTCTGTTTATAAAACGGAAACGTGTGCTCAAAACGAAAGCTGATTGCTCAACCCATTAACTAGTGTTGAGCTAAATCCGTCTTGCAATATTTACTGTGAAGTTGCATCGCTTCCCGTTGAAAGCTGAACTGACCACCGTTTATGGAAGTTCGGTTCTTAAATACGATCCACGACAGAAAATCATGGACGTTAACAGAGGGCAAAACGGATTTTCTAACTGATGACTAAGCAATCCACAGAGCTGCAGGGGAAAACTAGTTAAATCAAAGGCCATTCTTGAAGCCGGGGTAAATCCCTCCTGTAGGTCATTGCCACTCAAGCAATATATATGGCATTAACCATGTGGTGCTGTCAGTGTAAGGAGCTACAGACTGCACCAGTCACGTGACGGAACTGACAGCACTGTGTGCATAGTGAGTGAAATGCATCAGAAAAGGATTTTGTGATGTAATCTTACAATGTCAAAATTTAACGGTTTACAAACGACTAAACTGGTCCTGTCTTAAGTAGAGGGTACTGGCATGCCTGCTTTTATTGCAAGGTAGGGACTAGCTACAATCTGGGGTCACCGGTCAGACCTGGCAGTAGGTTTATTCAGCTGTGCTCAGTGGTTTATTCACGCCATTTGGACAGGTCATGCAGCCTGGATTGTGAACTGTTTGTAACAGGCAACTCAAACTTGTCATGCTACTTTATTTGATGCACCATGTATTCCCACGTTGAAAGTCGCTCTGGGTAAGAGCGCCAGCTACACGACAAATGCAAAAGTCAACCACCAAAACTAACCAATAACTAACAACAGATGTCAGAGTCATTGTCACGCCCTCATAAACAGCTGCGTATAGAGTGAAAGGTACGTTTTTTGAGCCAAGTTTTTTTTTTTTTTGCGTCATGCTTCCGTAGCCTGAAGCTCCTTCAGAAAAGCAGGAAAGGAATGTGAGAGAGGTCAACAACAAATTGTCCTAAGACATTAAGAGTTGGAACAAATGCTTTGGAGAGCATGATAGGAACCATCCAAATCTGTTTGGAAACAACGTGGTATGAAAAAAAAAACATAAATACAAAGCCCACACATTTGAACCAATCAAATGGGATTATGGAATAGACACTGTGTTGCACTGTCTGACTCCAGAGATGAGTGAGGCCACCAAAACATGAGTCTGGTGATGAAGACAAAGTGGAATTTGCTGTAGATTAGTGTGCCTTATTACTTTTCACAAGGAAAATTCAATGATTTGTATTGCATTGCCTGGTGGAGTAAACCAACTGCTCTCATCTAGAAGTAGAATTCACAAGGGGTTACTGCTGGAGAAGACCAGCCAACCTTTATGGTAAGGGTCACAGAACGAGAAAAGTTCCTCTTGTTTGTACAAGTGACATATTGAGTGGACTTTGTGTTCCACCCAGTTCCATCTTTTGAAGCTGCTGAAGCCGTCCACACCTGAAGTGGACCTCTGATGCATTTGTATGACGCATATGAAATGTCCCATTGTTGTAACAAACAGAATGTTTTAATAGCAGTTAACTATTGAAATGTTCTGTAAATTTGTGAAAACACTGTCAACATTATAGCACATTTTAGCCCCCTGGACCCTGGAGTTTTTACCCTGTCTACCTGCTGAACTTATATTATCCTTCCACAGGGACAAATTTAGACAAAAATAAGACTCTTCAAAAATTCAATTACATTGCAGTGTGGTTTTCCTGGATCTAGAATGCAAAATCCACTGTCAAAGAAGTGTATGTACAGTACCCTGGCCAAAACAATAAAAATAAAGAAAACAAAATTGTTCCTCTTACCTCAGTCCTTTTTTGCAGTTTAATTGGTTAGTTTATGAATGAATACAAATGAACATAATCTCATAATTTTTAATGGATTAGTCCTTTAGCCTTCTTGTGCTCTTCAGAATTGCACCACTCTGTAGGGCTTCATTTGCCAAGAAGTGCTTGAGCCTGAGAACTGAAAGAGCACTTTCTTGTTAGACTAGGTTTATGTAGTCACAGGAGTGTCGTGAAGGGAAAAAAGGAAATTAAACACAAAAATAAAAATTAAATGTGAAAACAAGGCTGAGCTCAGATCTGAGAACACAACAAGAAGAACAAAGGCAAGCAATTGAATGTAAAAGATGAGATATAATACATATCTATGTACACTGAATTCAGGCTGTACTGAAATGAATTATTTAGTTTGCCACAAGGTGTCACTGTACGTTAAAATATTGTATTATTAAACTATTTTCCATTGTGCGGCAGCTTTTTGTCTACCGCAGTGTGGGATTTTAAAATCTGAAAAAGGTACCCACTTAACCCTAACTGGTTATTGGTTTCAACCGTTGGTTGTTTAAATGACAAGTTTTTCAACCATAATTCCTCAGTTAAAACTATGCACGGTTAGTGCACAGGAGAAAACGAAAATACTTGTATGATACTGTTGCTATAACAACGTTGTCAGACGGTTGATAAGCGTATTAAAGTTAAGCGATACAATTTATTGAAAAAGATCTACTTATATCTCTTGCACGTATTCTAATCACTATAGAATACTAAAAAGGTATTGCAGCCCCTATTACTGTATCACGTTCTGTTTGTGTGCCTGTGTGATTTTACAGTATTTACATTTTTTCTTAGCTGTTTGTGGTGGACTATTTGCGTTTAGTGTTGATAACAGGAAACAATTGTTGAAAAGGCTGCACTGAAAATGTGCAGTCTGAGCGACTATATTCGGCGGCAAAGTAAGTTACTCTTAATTAAATCAACGGGGGAGACGAAAGAAAGCACAAAAAGCGAGGTCTTACTTCTTCTTTTCCTTAGGAAATGAGGCACATGACCTTGTGCATCTGATGTAAGGCTTTCGCGTCGAGCAAAGTTCAGGCAGCAAGCAGATTATACGTAATTGACTAAGAGAGCAGCAGGCTGCACTCGTGTCTCAGCGCGTCTCCCGGCATGTACTGACATGGGAAAGCAAAGACAACTCCCCTTTCCGTCTGGACAACGCTTCCGCAAGCTTCCGCGCACATCCAGATGAGTCCCACAGGTAGGAGGTGTTCGCTTTCTCGTCCTGTTTTTCGGCGAACTGCTGCGTTTTTAATACAGTAAACTCGGCAAGTTCTGGCAGCAGAGTTGGGCTATGGATTATTTCTCACGCGCTCCTGTCTTTTGCAACTGTGCCCTCGGTGGCTGTCAAAGGATTGTATTGTAGGAATGCGCTGGTAAATGATGTCAGTACAAACCAGTTTTGTAAAGGCATGTGAAAGAGCACTTCATTATGAAACACTGAAGGCAAAATTATTTCTTGAAGAGGAGAGGCATCAAACTCATTTCGAAATTAAACAACTGTGTGGCTGAACTGGATGTAAGTAGAAGTTTTAAGTATTTCTTGAACAGGGCTTGTGCTGGTAGGCTCTGCTTACAGTTTGGATTATGCTTACTTCACTTCTGCAGGCATGGATTAGTGTTTTAAAAAGAGGAAAAGAATAAGGCATTATATTAGACAAATGAGCCTTTATGCTCCTGATGATTGTGTGAAATTTCAGGAGCAATTCTACACATGAGCTGTATTTGGGCATCTCACTGAACAATGGGACGTCACCAGAAGAGGCAAAGATAGCAATTTCTAGGAACAGACATTCTCCCCCTTCCTTGGAGAGAAACAAGCGAGCCATTGGGCATCACAAGATCACATTAAGGTCTAATGTGGACAGCTGTATCTGACTTGTGTGAAGACGCAGGGGAAGGCTCTCTGAACAGGAAGTAGGAAGTCTCAGCAGCAGATGATCCTCACACCCACAGACTGAACATTTCATGTTTTTTTTTAATTATCTGAAACATATCTGAATAGAGGTGTTAGCGGGTGGCATGAGGCGATGCGTAAGTGTCTTGTGTGAGTGCTCTGCATTGGTTTCATGAGTTCATTTTCTGCACAAAGATGGTACATGTAAAGATGTGATACTGTTTGACATGGTCATCTAATGGATAATAACCTAAGGAAATACTGACCAGAACAAGGCTGAGATTGAACCCTGATTTCAGCTGCTTCTTTGGGGGGGTCAACAACATTGGGGCGCAAGCTTTGCCTCAGGGAGTTTGGAGTTGCTCAAAACCAGAGTAAGAGAGGTGCTTTAGCCCTGACAAGAGTGGTGGCCTGCTTATTTAATTCTTTTCGTCCAATGCTTACCATGACAAAATGCTAAATCCCACATTGTGATACTCTGTTTGCAAGGGAAGTGAAGGAGACGCTGTATGGCGGAGATCAATAAAGAGACAGGTGAGCTCAGCGCCCTGCGAGAGACTGCAGGCCCTCCAGGGCCCATGGGGGACCAGGATCTCTGCGGCCAGCCCCACCGCATTAGCCCTGAGGCTGCTGATCCCAGTCCAGCGCTGACCCTCAGGGACCAGCTCTCTGAACTGGAGACCAACAGCCAGCGGCCGATCCAGGAGCGCGAGGACGACATTCTCAAAGTTCTGCCTCTTTTCATTGAGGTACTGAATGAGTGGTGAATGGTGAATGACTACTGCTAATACAAAGCCCACACATTTAATAAAATAAAAAAAACATATAATAACGTAATAATAATAGTAAAAGAAATAGTAAAATAACATTTCCAGGGCATTACTCTGCAGACGGAATGCTACCCATGGGTGAGG
Organism: Megalops cyprinoides; assembly: GCF_013368585.1. Lineage (NCBI taxonomy): Eukaryota > Metazoa > Chordata > Actinopteri > Elopiformes > Megalopidae > Megalops > Megalops cyprinoides. The sequence goes on along the minus strand of NC_050597.1, from coordinate 28,228,715 downwards.
TACTTAATCTGAACAGCCTCATTAAAAATCTCGCTGTATAACCAGATAATGTAATAATTACAAGCTATCTAAGTCGCCCTGGAAAAGAGTGCCTGCTCAGCAAATGCAATGTAACGGCAAATCCTGTTTGCTCCAGTTTCTAACAGCAGATGCATGTTTGTACCCTGTTTGTGGGGCAGCTTTGTGCTCCGCTGCCTCTGCACAGTAGGAATGGAGAAATGAAACCTCCATCTGTGTGTCTGTTATAAATACACTGTGTGAACTCTGATGCAGGTCTGTCAAGACAAAATGCCTGCACGTTCCCACTTTGAATTTGCCGGTCAGAAGTAGATGCTGACATTAGAGAGACATCGGCCGAACATCGCTTTTGTACCATGTGGGATATCTAGGGTGACTTTATCCCTGTAGCATATGTACCACCCAGAAATAGAAACAAAAACCCTCTAGTAGCAGTTACGAATGAGGGGAACATGCAACCCCAGTGGGTTCGTGGAGCCCCATCAGGATTCATGACAAATGTTTCTTAGATCTGAAGGTACGTTGGGTGTATACTTTTTATACATGTAACAGAATAAAAATAGAAGTTGTCATTGAAAGGGCGTGTATAACACCTCATAGTGAGTCCTGGGTGTGAATGCCAGTCATGAAAAGGTTCAGAGCCGTGGCCCTGAAGCGTCTATGCAGTGTATTTTTACCTGCCCCCCAGCTGGGATACGGTGTGTGATAGTGAGTTCTCATCTTGTATGTGCTGTGTTCACTGTCCCAAAGGTGTCCCAGAGCGGTGAAGGAGAGGAGCTGAACCTGCAGGGCCTGGCCAGCCAAGTAGCAGAGGTGGTGGTTTTCAGCATCCAGCAGAAGCTCTCCGAAAAGCCTGCAGGTGCCTCGTCTGGTTCGCATGTTTAAATCAGCGTTAGGCCTGGGACCTCTGTCTGTCCCACCTTTTTGAAAGCTTCAAAGGTTGTTGAGGCAGTTATATGAGGGAATAAAACCTGGGGAAAGTTATTTGTTGGACGTACCAAGGGTTAGTAAATCAGCCTTGCGAGGCCCACTGTTATGGTGTGTTCCCCATACGTCTGCTTAAACACTTTTCCCAAAGTTTTCAAATACCTGTTGGCTTTTTTCCCCCAGCAGTTTTCTAATGAATTCAAAGTTGCATTGAGATGTGAATGTTAAAATGTTAAAGGTAAATGATTCAGAATCAGATGCTCTTAAGCAGCCCTCCAGATTGGCTGTGGACTGTAGGAACCACCTTCACGAGTGTAACACTCACATTATATCTTGCTAATTATTATATTGCTTATAAGTTATTTTTGTAGCATATTATAATGGGATTACAGCTGCAAATGGCTGCAAAGTTATATCAGCTGCAAATGGCAGTGGGCTGAGGTACTTTTTTAGGGAAGTGAGCTAGTTCTGTTTTTGGCAGCTTGCTCGTGTCTATTAGCTTGTTAGATTTGGTTATAGGTATTGATATGTAGGGCACTTCTGGTTCTTTTTTTAGCAGGCCTGAGCATCAACAAGAAAGAGAATTCACGTGGGCTTTGAGCTGACATTTTAAAATAATGAATTGGTTTCACAGTTTTCAAAACCATCTGAGATGTCATTAACACAAAAAATAACCTGGTCTTACCCAAGATACGTTGAATCAATGCATGTTAAGATCCATATGCATGTCTCCTCCAAACACATGCAGGACATTGACGTCAGCAACTACACAACATTTGCCTTTCCATAGAGTTATTTTCAAGGCTGGCTGGAAACATTTGTATGAATAATCCCCCCCACCCCCCCCAAACCCCCATGCCCCAACTGTTTGAAATGGGAGCGTAAATGTCAGGAGGTTAATTTTAATTCTGTTGCTGGGTCATGGTTTTATTTTTTTATGACAGAAGAGGCCCGTCATGAAGTTGAGCAGTTCTTTGAGGGGAAAGGAGAAGTGAGAGAAACCAGAGGCTGGCTACTGCTGAAGTCTCTGTCCCTCCTGTCCGCTGGCGAGTCGGTGAGTGACGCTGCACGCCGCCACCGCTACCGGCCGCCCCCGACTCCGCTGGCGCATCTGGGAAGCGTGGCCTGCTGCGTTCGGCAGGGAGGTGATAAGGAGAGTGCGTGTGAACTTACAGAGGGGGTCCTGGTGAGGGGTTCTGTGTCTTCACATGGCGGGAAGCAAGCCTGCTGTTCGAAGCAATTGCTGCCCTCGCTTAAGCTGCAGACGCAGTTTAATCGACACTGACAAACACTCCCTTGGGGAGGAAGAGCCGTTATGCTGCAGGATTCACCTAGTTTAACAGGGGATTTTCGGCAGTCCCGAAAAAAATTGTTGCGAGGGAAGATGACAGTTTAGTTCCCTATTTGAGCTCCAGCTGTGAGAGGTGACCTAAATTTTGAACGCTGCCTTCTGCATGTGTCAGTGTGGGCATGTGCTGAGAGATCAATGTACTGGACATTTCCGTGTGGGTTTTCCATCTATCCAATTCTGGTGTTGACATGTCCAGTCCTAGAAGCCACCGAACAGTCCCTGTATTTATGTGTGTTTTCAGGACATAGTCACCACCATCATTAAGAGCGGTCTACCAGCTGCCCTTGTCAAGTGCCTGTATCTGTTTGTGGCCTTGCCTCCCAGGAAGGGCAATGCAGAAGAGGAGTCTGCCTCATGTTCCTTTCAGGAGGTCTTCACTCAGGTAACTACCGTTCCTCAGGCTGTCTGATTATTATCACGGTCATAAGATGAATGTGTTTGATCATGTGGTACTTGTTCATTGTCCTCAGGAGGTAGTCATGCGTGAGTGGGTGGCTGCTGATTGGATCCTCTCAGGTCACGTGATTCTGTGTTCAGCAGAGAGCTGTGGAATGCGTTGACTGTGATAAACATGTGTGCCAATCGATTACTCTCAGCCCTGGTTCTGTGTGTTGGGAAGGGTGTGTGTCACGTCTGTGTGTCGCTCTTCTGTTCCTGCACAATGCACGCTCTCCTCTCATTGATCAGGAGGCACCCATGTGACATATTTGGGCCAATCATAGGTTAATAAACCATGTGTGCGTAAAGACAGAAAAGACATCACCCCCTGTTTCAACATTGATGGACAGGGTCGCTGGCCCTAGGTCAACAAAAGAGGGCAGGGCATCCAGGCATGACAATGCTTAGCAGTGCATGCTGATTGGCTCTCTCCGCCTCAGGTGCTCCTGCAGCTGTGCAGGCAAGTGTGCTGTGTGGAGGAGCTGGTGGAGACGCGGGAGCTGCTGTGCCTCATCATTGCGCTCACCTCGCTGTGGGACCAGTGCAGCTCCGCCTGGAGGCGGCAGGCGTCGCGGCTGCTGAGGGCTGTGTCCGCGGCCCAGGCCAGGAGCACCGTGCCGGCGCTGCAGGGTAAGCCCACCTCTCCAGGCTAACAGTCACAAAGCCCATTCACAATGAACACAGGACTGCTGCTGGCTTATTTCCTTATTTCTCAAGCCCATCATCTATCCCCAGGTTTAAATTAATCACAAAAGTGTGGATAAAGTGTGGAGATATATATATATATTTACATATATATATATATGTATGTGTAGAGAGAGAGAGAGCGATAAATACACAAATATAGATAGTATGTATGGTATTTCTGTGACAAATTTAAACCCAGGGAAAGTGTTTGGTTGGGCAATGCAAGAAATTTTAACTTCTTACAAGGCTGAATTCTCTTCAAAACTTACTGACTTCACATGCATTTGGCTCATCCAGCTGAACTTTTCCTGGGGTGTTTTCAAATTCCTGTTCATTTTCTGAAAAATTATTTTCAAACTCGCAAACATGCATCCATAGACAGCCACAGCACAAACAAGCTATCATGTCTTCTGAGGACAACCTTTGAAAGTGGGCCATTCCTGCTTCCTCCAGAGTCACGTCATTGAAAAAGGGGGCATGATTTGATTTGTCAGTACAAAGGAGTACATAAATAGCAGGGTGAGGTGGAGGAGCGCCAGGGTCTTCCCTGGCTCGCTCGGTGGTTCCTCATCGTGTTGAAGGGGCAGTTTATAGCCATGTGACTGCCTGTCTCTTAATTTCACATGATACCCAGCATGTGCTGAGAACTCGTTCAGCTTCCGCAGCATACTGATTATTGGCTGTTCAATCTGGTGCAACACTGTGGATCGAATTGAGCAGAAGATTACAATCAATTACAGTCGAAAAGGGCCTGATGTCAATTTACAATCAGGTGATGTGTGTGTGTGTGTGTGTGTGTGTGTGTGTATTGTTTTATAGTGGTTACAATATATTGGTATGTGTATGCATAATATATACATATGCATGTGTACACATACAATGTTTTAGTAAATAGTAAAGTAGTACGAGTTGTACATAGTATATATAAATATATAGGCATATCAGGTTGCACATTACAAGATGTGAATATGAGACAAAAAGGCAGTAATAACTGATATAAGAATAGGAATAACATTTCAAAACATGTGCCCCTACCCTGTGTCCTTTATACCCCTCTCTGGTGCAGCCAAAAACTGCATAAAGATCTGCATTCAGAACATGCTGAAGATCACCCAGCAGGTGGCAGGGCCGGTCCTGGCAGAGGTGGCCGTCAGCGTCTTCAGCTTCGTGAAGGACTCCTACCCCTTCAACCCTGCGCTCTTCGAGGAATTCGAGAGCAACGAGGGCTACCGGGTCCTACAGATGATCATGTCTCGGCAAGTTGGTCTCGCGTTGCTCAACCAAGTAGGGATGGGAGGGGTGGGCTGTGAGACTGTGCACATGTCAGAGGGGAAAATACTGGTGCTGTCTCAAATGTTCGATGCCTTCCGTTATGGTGGATAGATGATTGGAGTTTGAAATCATTTTTAATTTTTGGGAGAAAGCCTAATAATTTGAAAATGAACCTCAGAGAAATGGTGTAGCTTGACAAGCACAAGTCAATTCAGTGGCCCTTCCAGGGTTCCAGTATGTGTTTGGTATGGACAACCACTTTCCGTGGGTCTCATTTTCTCATGAAGGTATCATTAGTGCTTCACCAATGGAGGTGGCCATGCATGTGCACTGGGGGGGCTTTGAGGGGAATGGGGACTTGAGTCTTTTGATCCTAATGTCAAAAGTGACCTTTTTCTGCCAGATCAAGTCTTTAGCAAGCCATTGCTAAGCCATGCCCCCTTTTAAATTTGAGCCCCTGCCCTCCAGAAAGTCAGTGCGCGGCGCCGGCAGTGGCTGATGTCACTGCTCGAGCGTGTGAGTTTTTGTGGCACACATTTCCAGAACTTTCCTTCCTTGTCCTGCTTTCACCGTGTGCCTTTTCCCTTTAATGACTCATGATTCGTAATCAGATCAGAGTGCAAAGAGATCTCAGATCTCATTAGCCCCCCCACCCCCTCACCCTCCAGAACAGTGCTCTGCCATGTCACAGGGAAACACGAGGGTCATGGTGGGACAGCAGTAAAAACCGGAGGGCGGTTGGGCTCAGCCCAGAGAGGCTCTTTATTGTGCCCCTTAAGAGGAAGCCCAGGCTCATTTCATGAGAATATGCTTTCCTTTTATGAACTGCTGCCACCACTATATTACACCTATATTTAAATACACCTATATTTAATATGCCTGGGTTGGCAGGTGAGGCTAAGTAACCAATGGCTGGCTTACACAGATGACGTGTAAGACAATGACAATCAAACAATTAACAATTAACCTGTTCAGATGAAAATGATTGACATGAGCTCAAATATTGAGAAGGTTGAAAACAGAAAGACAATGTCTTTAAACATTCAAACAATTAAGAATTCAAAAATCAACAGTTCTGAGGAACAGGTGAAAGTTCTCCATCACATCCACCCTGATGATTTTATAAAGTGTACTGTCTGTACTGGAGTTGGTACAGCACCATTGCCTCAGCAGGGATTTGATCCCGGAAGCATGAGGCACAGAGTAGGGGTGTTACGATACATCGACCTGCAGTGATGCCTCGATTCAAAAGCAATGGGACAGGTGCATCAATGTTGCATGTGAGAATTGATCCATACTATTTAGCGTTGACCATTTATTTGAATTTATGTTTATGGAGCAATTTATGTGAAACTAGAGTGCACCATTTGTACAGCACCATTGTACCGGTGCAGATTTGATCTCAGAGGGCTGAGGCTCTGACATTAGTGCTACGGCCATGTGTGTCACCTGTCATTGGTCCTTGTCCCACAGCTGTGAGGATGGAGTGACCGCCGAGGATGTGGGGCCCCTGGAGGAGCTGCTGGACCTCATAGCGTCCCTCACTCTGTGCGGAAGGGCGGAGCTGAAGGTGGCTGTCTGTGTGAACAACCCCCAGCCCCCAGGGTTCAAATTCGACCCGGTCCTGACCAAAGGTAGGTGGGGAGAGAGGGAGGGCTGTCTGCACGAACAACCCCCACCCTCCAGGGTTCAAATTCGACCCGGTCCTGACCAAATTTACCTTGCGAGAGAGGAGGAGGTGGGAATAATGGCCCCTTCGCGCATGTCGTCAGCCCCCCACCCCACCCCGAAGTGTCGTTGCAGGTGATGGAGTGTGGCATCCCCCCTCTAACTGCGTTACGGCACGGCCGCATCCATCCTCCCCCTGCGCAGTATGGCGCCATTTGTCATGCGTGCCCCCCCGCCAGAGAATGGGTGACGCATGACACCGCTGATTCGGTTTTCCTCTCTGATCTGATTTTAATTAAGGCTGAACCTGGATCATGTTACCTCACTCCCGGGCATGCCTTCACTGGGGCCATGGCTCATGGTGGCCTTCATAGCTCGGCCCTGTCAGAGGCTTCCCTCATTTCTGGTGGGTGGTTAGGCAGAGTTAGCAGCAGTGTCACAGTGCTTTGTGGTTCATGTATTCTTGGCCCCCTGAGGGAATGTAGGTTTCAGACAGTGTTTTTGGTTGAACCAGTCTCAGATTACAGAATGGATCCTGTCTCTGTGTTACATTTAAAATTAAGTTGAGGAGTTTATCGCTTCTTCATATGGTATCTTTTTAAAATGGTTTGATGGTCCTGAAACGAAAACACAACCGTGGCCAAATAAATGAATCACCCCTGACTATGAAATGACACATTCATCAGTTAACTGTGAACTGTTGCAACTCTGGTTCTGATGTGTAGTTTTTGTTCTCTTTTTTTAGTTCTGACTCTCCCGAAAAACTGCTACACTGTATAAACATGCTACTGTGTGGATGTTCATGAGTAAGATCTGAGCCTGTGTGAAATTTAAGGCTGTGTCTCTCAGAAACACGCCTGGCTCCTTCAACCACTTTTTTCATTGCTATTTTTCAGTTGTCCAAAAACCATTAAATTTTTGCTATCTTTGTGGTACACTTGCATATCAGTATGAGCTTGAAATGACATACTCTGGAGAACTTGAATGATATGAAATAGAAAACCAAGGGAAAGTGCTTGAATGGACTGTTGGAGTGTTGACTGTTGCACGTGCGCATTCATGTCTCCCCAGGGTCCTCGGTGAAAAATCTCACGGCCTTCAGGATCATCCACTCCTCCTTCCTGCGCTCTGAAAACGTGTACACCTGCTCCCAGATCTTGCGCACCATCCAGAACATCTGGACATGGGACAAAGCCAACTTCTTCCTGCTGGAGTGGACCCTGCAGTCCCTGGCCCAGCTAGCGGAGTGCGCGTGGCGCAAGCCGCCGCCCGTCCACGTGCTCTTCTTCGAGCTGGTGGAAGCGGTGGTCTCGCAGCTGTCCTACATCCCTCACGAGACGCTCAAGAAGGTGCAGGGCGTCTTCCAGCAGGGCCTGTCCGTGCCCTTCAACGTGGCTGCCCTTGACTGCTTCCACCGGCTGTGCGGCCGCAGCGGCCTCTTCTGCGAGGTGCTCAGCGACTCTGGCATGCTGGAGCTGCTGCTGGCCGAGCTCAAGCAGCAGGCCAAAGTCCTCAGGAAGGCGGGAGTCACCGGTATGCTGACGCCACTGCCGCATTCGCCTGGCTCCGACCACTTTTTGTCTTTGTTACTTTTAGACGTTCAAAAAATTGTCACAGTGTTATTTTTGCTGCTGTTGTTGTACACTTGCATGAGCTTCAACTTCAGTATGAGCTTCAACTGATAATTGAATGAACATGAAAGGATACCCAGGGAAAGTGCTTGAGCGGATGTAGAAAGCCTTCATAAAACCGATTTACAAAGGGCTTTCAGGTGTGGGTCCATCTGGACACCAACTCTGGGATTAATTTGTTTAGAGAATAGTCCTAACTGCCTTTTAAGAGAAGGAATGGATCTTCGTCATATTTCTGAGCGGTAGACTATGGAGTGCTCTGGCTATTTCTGGCCTGCTCTGTAAACTCAATGTTATTTTGACTCATTGACTCGATTGAATTCTCGTCTATTTTAGGAAACAATGATCAGGAGACTGATGTGAAGAGAGATGAAAAGACCCTCACCGTGAACATGCTGAAAGTGGTAGCCATGCTGGCAATGAAATCAGTCAGGAACACCGGTAAGGACAACCATGTTATAATTCTGCTCTGATTTCCTGCACTTCAGCAGATATGAGACATGGCGTTTGCAATTATTCATGTAAAGCTGGGTATTGCTTCACAGTTTCTGAGAAGTAACCTTTTGAGTCATTAGTAGTAGCTCAATACTAGGATATTTGTCTGACAAATACCACTGCTGTACCTTACTGTTATTTTACATTTGTATGCGAGAAGGAGCGTGCAGCATTATTGCCTGAAAACATTCATTGTGTACTAGAGAATGACATCCAGAGAAACTGGATGTAGCAAGCTGCATGTAGCAAGCGTACGCTATGCAGGTGGCCATTACAAAGTTCATTCATAAACGTTTAGTACACCCAACCAATGATGTCCACTTCTATCAGTGACAATGATTCTACTATATGTGTAAATCTGACGAAGTAAGCATCTGTTTTTAGTGGCCATAAGGGACTATGGAATGATTCCCTACATCAAGATCTTCCTGGATGACGAGCAGCTGCGGGGGCACGCACTGTCTGTCCTGGAGCAGCTGTCAGAGATAAACGCAGATGAGTACATGAGCACCACCATCGGGGCGCTGTGCTCCTCCACAGAGTCAGAGCTGGGCCTCAAGCAGAGCCTGCTGCAGGTGCGGTGAGCTCTATTGCACGCTAACATGTGCACTCACGCATATGTACATATATATATACATATATATATGTATATGCACTCATGAATACACACACATACACTCATGTGTACACATGAACCCTCACGTATACGTACACATACACATGCTAACATATACATTCACACACTCACATACGTACATGCACACACACACACACACGCAAATTTACATAGACATATGCCGACACACATGCATTCACACACATACTCACGTATACACACCTAAACATGTTAACACAGACGCATTTGTACACACACAAGTACACACAAACGCATAAAAACATGCATTCACACACACATGCATTTACACACAATCATGTATGCACTCACACACAAGAACACACACCCATGCACAAAAACATATGCCTGTATATACACACCCACACATTCTCTCAAACTCATGCACACTCTCATACACACATGCGCTCACATAGCATGCATACTCACACACATACAAACATAGCACATAAACCACATGCACACATGTGCAAATATATTTCATCATGCATACATGCACACAGGTACACACACACAGAGCATATCACACGTACACATAAAACAAGCTATAAAATGGGGAAGTTGATCTGTTCGATATTAGATATGGCATATTAGATACTGACATTTGAACGGCTTCCTGCAAATGTGTAAAGGTTATTTTTATCTTGTGTGATAGAAAAGCTAGCATTCTGCAGGGTTGATCAGAATTATATTGTAAATGCAGTACAATATATTGTTGGGCTAAAGTTATCCCTGTGTATCATACCTATATTACTTACTGCAATGCTACAATAAAATCAATTTTGTGGAATAATATATCCGATTTAATGAGACCTAATATAAAACGTTGATATCAAAATGAATAATAACTACCTCATTGCCTTAGGTGATTAGATACGCATCACCTGTAATAGGTTTACAGTATGTTTTATTATATATTTAAAGTATTTCAGTTCTCTTTTTTGCACAACTCCTCAGTGTTACACAAGGGCTTCTGTGTAAATTTGCTTGTGTTATGATACTGTGTTATATTACAAATGATAACTGTATCTCAGAGCTAGCCGTCTGAGTTTCGTTTGATGCTGCGCATTAATTTGAGCAGTTACAGCTACGGTCGCTGTCACGAAAGACGTGGGGCTATTGTTTTAAGCCGGAACAGAAGTCTCTCAAAATCAGTTCAACACGCAGGGCTCTAGATTGATGCGCAAACTCAGTTTTTCTATCTAATTTTAACAAATTGTAACACATTTAAAACATAATAAGCGAGTGAATTTATTATCTTGGCCTCCGGGAGCCTGATTGTATTACGGACAAATTCAGATTGATTTGCTAATATACGTTTAGCCGTTAACTCAGGCCCAGATTCGATTACGCCGCCAGCCTTCCCGCGCGACACACCGAAAATTATGAGCAATATCAGATCACGGAATGTGAAATAAACTCAATTAGGCTTAACCGAGTTATGGTGCAACTGTATACTGTACATGCGTTTTTATAGATTCGAGCTGGAGGAATACTAACTCAGAGACGATTAAACTGTAACTCAGTTAAAGCGGGTGGCAATCGGATTCACCCCGACCTTTTCTGAGACGTGTCAAAACCATTCTGATTACTTCTTCGGGTGTTAATTGCGTTTCCTCCTCCTCTATGACACATCGCCCATTTGATATATTATCGCGTTAAATTGAATAAAGCTAATTGAATTCTCCCCAGACCTCAGAAAAAAACCTCTCCCAAAGTAATGTATTATTTATTTTTTATTTTCCCCTGAAGTCGGACCCTGCTTGCGTTAAATGACTGCGGGGGAGAAAAAGCATAATTTGAGAATTAAATGATTTTCCAGCGCGTCAGAGCTGCACCGTCGGCTTGAAGTACATCCAAAAAACAATCCATTGTGTGTCTGTCTTTGTGGCTTCAGCAAAATTAGCAGTACTGCTGTTTCTCCAACAGAAAAGTCCAAACAGTACAGTGTTGTACATTATTTCTGTGTAAAAGGAGACATTTTATTACTTTTTGGATTTATAGTATGAATATAAAAAGCAATGTAAACAAGTTTGTGTAGCTTTTTGTCCATAATTTAACACGAAGACATAACAACAGACACATACATAATTAACAATCGTTGTTCATTTGAATTTGCCCACATCCACCTTATTAGGTATGCTATGCTAATATTTGACCTTGACAGGCATATGAGCAAACTAGGCCTCTTCGTGTCCTAATTTCTTGGATCCTGATTTCTCTTCTGATTGTGTCTCTTTTCAGTCCATTCTGAAGGTGCTGAAGAACCCCAGCACCTGGAACGCCTTCCGGAACGCGGGCGGGTTCAACGGGCTGCTGTCCGTCATCGTGGACATGGAGGGGGCCCTGAGTGCGCGGCCGCCGGGCCCGTGGGCGTCCCTCCGCCGCAACGACATCATGGAGCTCATCCTCCTGACCCTCCACACCATTGCCCTGGCCGTGCACCTGCATCCTGTCAACGAGCACTTCTTCCACACCACTGGCCAGTACGAGAGGATGGCCGACGCCCTCCTGCAGCTGGGCTGCTTCCAGGGGGGAGGCTCGGGGGCGCGTGGCGCCGACCTCACCCCCGACCATTCAAGGACGTTCCACGAGCTGGTGGAGGTGGTGGAGAGCCCTGGGGCTGCCATGGTGACGCCCCTGCAGGACTGTACCAGGCTGCTCAGCTACCTGGACCAGCTCGCCACCGGGACACTCGTCAGCTTGGATTTTGCCAGCGACCCAGAGGAGAATCCGGAGTGCCCACAGGACCTTCCCCTGGAGCACCTTCCTGCCGAAGAAGATCCTCTGTGGAGGGGCCGAAGTCCTTCCAGTAGTGCCTCCTCAGTTACCAATGACTTCGGGAACAGGTAGGGGTTGTTAGCACACCTGCTCAATGGTGTTAAATATAAACAATCAGCGTCAAAGCCCCGGAAGGAGAAAGCTGTTTAAGCAAAGGGTGGTGACATTTACAAGCCAAACTTCCTCATTTTTGCAGTTAAAATGACAGTGATTTTTTTTTTTGTTTGCTCAGGTTGACCTTCGATCAGATAATCCTTCATCCCGGGGCTGTTTGTGTCATCATGACTGTGCTCCCAAAAATATTTTGTCAGGATGACCCTCAGGTACACTTCCTTAATGAACTGTCCGTAATGAACTGCTCTTTGGTTTGCTTTCCGCTTAGCCAGCTGGTTTACACTGTGGGTTCTGATTAGGCTTGTAAATTCAGTGCATTTCATTGATAGTTACTCTCAGCGCCCTTCTGTGATATCTGTATCATATACTGCATGGGTGTCAGAGAAACCTGATAAAGTTGCATCTGGTTTAGCAGGTTAGAATCAAAAATGAAAATGAAAATGAAAAATGAAAATGTATGAAAAAATGAAAACAAGCTTAAAGATAAATGTACAGGCACTGATGTTGTGGCACCTTGATTCTATTTTAACCTTTGGTCCTGAAAGCATACATTTTGATTTTGAAAAAAAGGGCATGCTGTGCCAATTTCATATGAATCGTATTTTTCCATTGTATATTAATTCCTAAGGGACTGGTTTGCACAAATGGATTAAAATCAGAGCTTTGAATTCTACTCATTTGATCATTTTAAACGATTTTAAATAAAGTTGATAAAGTGTGATTTTTTTACTCACTATGCGTAAGCAGTGCAAATAGATGGCTCTCATAAGCAGACGCTCACATAAGCGACGTATGTGCAACTTGCCTCTTTGCGTCATCCTTTTTCACGCCATTTTGATTCGGACTACCATGGAGTGAACCGCGCTGACCTCTGCCCCCTCCCCCCAGCTATCTGCCGAGCTGCAGTTCGCCGTGGCGGATTACGTCCAGTCCCTGGTCAAGTCTGAGCAGAACCGGCAGATCATGTGCGAGTCCGGCCTGCTCCTCACGCTCCTGACCCACTGCAAGGCCGTCCTCATCAGCAGCGACCACCCGCTCCACCTGCCTGTCGTGCGCGTGTTCGAGAAGCTGGCGTCCCAGGCCATCGACCACGTGTCTCTGAGGTCAGCCGTCGTTTATCATCCAGTGGGCCCCCATGAATAATGAACGCTAATGATAAAATGCTCACCGCTGTACCATTAAAAATGCATGCGATTCTCCCCTTGTCAGGAAGTTTCTGTGCCTGGGACACCCTTTCATGTGTGCTGCCGAAAACGACCTCCCCTCCACACAAAAGGCTGACCCGCTAATGACCGCTCCTGTTTCTAATGGTAAAACTTAATGCCATGATCAAAGAGAGCGTTTAATCCCGCTCCGTGTGGATTAGCTCCTACCTGCCCTGTCTGATCAAGCCACAGACATAATGTCAGTCATGTTAAGTCTGGATAATACAGGTGGCAGAAATGTATCCCCAAACTCACATATATTTAATTCTGTCAAATACGATGTTTGTAGTGGACTGGTATTCTGCTGCATGATGGGAAATTTTGCAGTTCTCATGTCATGACTGGAGTTTTCATTTTTAAGGGCACGATGTGGGTGTGACAGGTGTCCCCGTGAGTGACGAAGCGAAGCCGTCGAGCAGGGACCTGAAGCGCAGTTTCAGTTTACTGAACAGGAACGTGGGGCCAGGCATACCCCCCCATCAGATCATCAGCCTCATCTCTATGACTTCACCCCGGAGTTTCAGGCCGCACAAGCTGTCCGTTTCCCCGTCCTTCGTGGAGTTTGATATGAGTGACAGCGGATATGGGTAATGCATTGTTTTATTTCTTAGTTCAGAAGGATTTTTGATCTCTGTATTTAATGAGATTGGGCTATAATTTTGATATAAAGTGTCCTTTTGAGAATATTGCAACCCCACTGCCTTTAGTAATGAGATCAAAAAAATGTAATCAGGGAAGCCTTCTCCCAGTTGCCCTGTTGATTTGTTGTCTTTGTTAGTAATTATTAAATGCATCTGAAAGCTCAAAGGCTAATCCCAGCCCTTCAGTTATGGCCAAGGTTGGGTTCCTCTGCTTTTCCCAGCCCTCTCCTCTATCATCACCATCTGATGTGACACTGCCATTGGATGCCCCATGTCTTCAACCATTGGCTGAGATGCAAACTTAGATATGTCAAGGGCATGGTCAACATCAAAGAGCATGAAAAATGTTTCAGTAGTGTTTGGACTCATTGCAAGTTTCCAGTTGAATTTTTCACCATTCACCATTCCCAGAGATACTTTGCAAGATCAAAGTGTCTATTTTCAGTTTTTTACTGTATTTGTTTTAGATTTTGCACTCATTTGTGTGTAGCTCATAACTTCAACAACACGCCATTTCATTTACAGATGTCTTTTCCTCCCATCTCTGGCCACTGTAAAGGGTGTCAGTGCAGACTCTATCTCAACTGGTGGCATTGGCTGTGGTAAGGAAAGTCACATGGGTCAACAGATTGTGATCAGGGACAGATGGTGGCTAGGGTCACGTGACCATGTGTCTTGTAGATGTGGTCACTGTGCCTTAGCACACTAGCACGCTAGATCTCTGTTAATGGCTGTAATATCTACTATCACATTCCTCTCTAATGTCTCATTGGGTTTATCTCAGTAATGTGACATTTGTCTCAGGGTCACAGATAGTGTTTTTCCTGTTTCCCATTCTCTGGTTTAGCTAGGGTTTTTCCCGTGAGAAATGCAAACAGGGAAAGTGCTTGGTTGGATGTGAGTTTCAGTGCCTTTCAGTGTCTATTTGCTTGGTGTATACTTGGTATACGTGAACATGACAAAAAAATTCCCCAGATTAAATTTTCGAATACTCACTGAGCTTCTCAGGCGTGTTAAATGGAGATCGTAGACTGAACAGCAGGTACTATATGTTGTGCAGAGAGTGTCGCTTTGCCTAATCCAAATAATAGGAAACCCTTCTCCCTCCCTCTAGACTGTCGTGGCTTCCCCCCGTCGGCAGGCCTGTCGTTCTCCTGCTGGTTCCTGATTGGCAGGTTCAGTTCGGCCTGCGACTCGCACCCCATCCGGCTCCTGACCGTGGTGCGTCACATGTCCCGCGCTGAGCAGCAGTTCGTCTGTCTGTCCATCAGCATCTCTGCCCCCGACGGCTGCCTTGTCATCTCCACGGAGGAGGAGGCGTATCAGTTCCTAGGTATGGTGCTCTGGGCAGCTGTTTTTTTACTATTTGTTTCTTGCCATCTAATCTCCAAGGTCTCTACTGAAACTCTGCACTTAGGCTTATAGGCCACTATTCAGTCTAATTGCAATGCTTTTTGTTCTTATTGCTGAGCAACAAGTTTTCCCTGAATGTTGTGTTTTATTTCCTCATCATTTTCTCTTATAGTTTGCTGTTTTCAGAAATGACAAAAAAGTAATGCATGCTGCAATGCTTTATTCAGAGGTTAGGAGAAAGCACATAGCAGTTAGATTGAATAGAGTCCTTAGTTCTGTGGCAGTCTGACTGGCTAATTGCTGCATGTTTGTTGCAATAGATATGATGGAGCCAGAGGTCCACACTCCGACCCCCCTGCCGGCCAGTGTGAGATTCAAATGTGCCAAACAGCTGATCCCCGGCCAGTGGCACCACCTGGTTGTCGTCCTTGCCAAAGACATCAAGAAAAGCTGCAAACTCACTGCCTATTTGAATGGGAAGATGTTTGGGGTGGCGAAGGTAGTACCTGCTCAGCACAACAGAACACCAGCCTTCTGTGAAAGAGATATGACACCCAAGGGAAGCATTTAGTTGGCTATACCAAGCATTAATAAATCCACCTTAAATGAGTCATCTGCTTACTGCATGCTTGATATGTTCAACCAAACACTTTCTCAGGCACTCATTTTCAATTTCATTTGGTCCAAAAATTAAACAATTTCTTAGTCATATAGTACAGTTATAATGAAATAATACTATTTAAAGGAGTTAGTATGGTTCTTCAGAGAAATACCTTGGGCTCACTGTAAATTCAATTCATGTTTTGTTAATACAGACAGTTCTATACTTGCCTTCCATAAGCCAATATACTTGGTTTCCAATAAGCAACAAGAATGATGATAAAATGATATGCTTCTTATTTCATTTGTGCGTTATTTCATATAGTGTTTTGACTGTACTTGTCTGTTGTGACAGATGAAGTACATTCAGCCGTTCCCTGGGCAGTGCATCTCAATGGACCCCACCGCGGTCATTGATGTCTGTGGTATCATCGGCACACCGTCTCTATGGAAACAGCAGGCCTCGTTGATCTGGCGCATTGGCCCCACCTACCTGTTTGAGGAAGCGCTGACCCCCGAGTCTGTGGAGGTCATGCACACTCAGGGCACAAAATACCTGGGGAACTACCTGTCCCTGACTGCTCAAGGTGCGCCTGGTAACTGAATCTTCAGAGCCTTCCAAACATGCATTAAAAGTGTATTGCAGTGGACAGTGGATGATACACTGTGGACAGAAAAGAGGACAATTCTGAGAGCCTTTCTTTTTTTTTCCTTCATGTCATGCAATCAGCCAGTAAGATTTATGTAAAAGGAACTGGTCAAAAGATTTCTGGTCTGTTGACTTTGTGTTGAATAGCTGGAAGATTGATATGGATTGATAACTGACTAAAAACATGCTATTTCCTGTCATATCTGTCAGCATTGCTTGAAGTCTTTGCAATTTAGTTTTCAGTATTGACTCATTTGTTTAAGAAGGTGTCTCGTATTTCAGTCAGTGGCATGGACAGTGATGCAACCCCTTTCAGAATCGTCCCAGAGGAGAGAATTTCCTTTGGCTTTAACCCGGCAGTGTCCACTATCACCACAGTGGCAGAGATCCGAGACCTCTACAATGAGGTTGACTGTCGCCTCATAGCCAAAGAGGTCAGACTTCTTCATTTTGTTCGTTAAGAAGCGGAATAAAGGAAACCAAATATATGAGGAAGACCTTGCTGTCCTTTGTTGCATGGTCACTTTTCACCGTCACTTTGTGACGTGCAAAATCATGCATACAATGATACAGATCTTTCATATGATGTTTGAAAACCTGTGACATCTAGAACGTCACTTTATAAATGTTATTTAACGTGTATATATAATTTGAGCTTGAGGCAAATTTACACTGGAAAAGGTTAAATTTGAACAGTTGGGAGTGCTCAGTTGGATGTATCATAACACATATTTGCTCTAGATGTATAAATCCTTTTCACATCCGACCAAACTTTTTCCCTGGGTTTTATTTTCAGGTTCAGTGACCCAAGGTGCCTGTTTCTCATTTGTGTTTTAGCCAGATGGCCAGGGCAAAAGCCTGTTCTGTTTCACTGATTGTTCTTACTGGATCTAGTAGTCATAATGAGCTTTGGCTTTTCATGGTTGTTTTTTCTTATTAGATTGGAATCACATCACGGGATAACTGCACTCCAGTCTACCTAGCCAGGAACATAGCCCAGCATTTAAGTGGGACTGCCCGTACCATTGGCGCCGCCCTGGTGGGGCATTTTGGTAAGGACGCAAATAGTATAATGCGTTAACATTTAGTTATAGCTGTGAATTCTTGGTCTGAGGGTTGTGGGTTCATATTCCCTGGACAGGCACTGCCATTCTGCATTTGAGCAAAGTACTTTATCTCTGTCAAGCTAGTGAAGGTCCCACTGTATTAATGGGTTGCTTTATGTGCAACTTGCTTAGCAAATATGTAATGTAATGTAGTCCTTCTAGTGAACATTCCTGAGACAGATTATATATTGGCATCACAACTTGTCTCATGGTAATCAGCTGAAGCGACAGTCTTATTCAGACTGACCTACATTTTGCATTTTAGCCATTTTTACAGCGGAATGCTTATGAAAGTGATGTGTTTGAGCCACCTACCGTGAGGGTCCGGTGGCAATACCCCACCTGAGAATCAAACCTGAAATGTCCTTCCTACAGGTCGTTACTGTAACTGTTATATGTCTATATCTCTCAGATGTGCCTTCACATCTCCCTGGTTGTGATCTTTAACACGTGTGCCTTTCAGGGGTGCGGACATTCGTTTCCACCAGTGCAGCGGACAGCTTCCTGCACATTGGCGGCCCCACTGTTATCCTCAGCCTGGTCGCCATGGCGGTGGACGACAACTCCATGTACGCGGCGACCAAAGTCCTGCTCTCTGCACTGAGCACAAGTCCCAGCTTGGAGAAGGAAATGAATCGTATCCATGGGTATAAGGTACTACTACCCCTACTGGCCAGTTTAGACAAATACTACCCTATCTGGTGACCTTCTTGAGACTTAGTCTCCTTTCACATTACATTTTTTGTTTACAGACCGTGGTCTGTTTACATCATCAACAAGTAAGGAACGTGCAGCTTTTACTTACCAATGTCACTAGGCAACAACGCAAAAGGGAGGCAAAATGGAAAGCCACACTATCTTTTTGTTAATATGGTGTCCGCACAATAACCGTGTTCGGCATTTTCACTATGCCACTATGCCGCTGTCTGAGAGTGATGCGAGCTGCTCGGATAAGGAGGTTTTTGCGGAGACAGGCAGCAATGCGAAATGAATTTGCAGCTTTGTTTGCAGAGCATACTTGCATACCCTCAAGGTGAGCGAACAGTGTGGCTACCTGCAATTATTTCCTGAATAGTTTTTAGATGCAACAAGCGTGAATTTCCACATAGCTGTTCTCTTGTCACTATTACTTCCTGGTTTTAGATCGGATACCAAATGCGAACCGCGCTGGAGTTCAGGTGAACTGTACCCCAGACCCCAGTTTTCTGGAGGACTTGGGTATGGTCCCGTGGTGCACACCTGACTTTGGAGAACAGCTTTCATATCAACAAAATGAACCAAACTAACGTCTTAAGCGGACTCAGGTCCACACCAAAAGCTCTAGTGTGAAAGCACCCTTATAGAGGGACAGAATCTATTCTGTTGTATCGAAGGGGTATGAATATTGATTTGATTTGACAGTCCTTGGTGGTTATATGTTTTCTTTGATTTCCTTTCCTATCATGTCCTTGAAGAAAGAAATGTTTATTTGAAGGTGCTAATAAAAACTTTTTTATTATTATTATAATCTCAACACATTTTCTCACTGGTAATTAAAATGAATAATAAATCATAGTAAAACAATTAAGTGTAATGATTTTGCTTATAAATTTAGAGTTATCATAAACAAATTAAGGGCAGCAGCCCTCTGTAATTACAACAAATATTCACAAAATGAGCTGAGAGGAAATATCACTTCTTTCTAACACATCTTTATTACATAAGTATGTAAAGGCACAACATTTCCAATCACACATTTCCATCTTCAAGGTCTACCAAGAAATCTAAACGGCTATTTAATTAGTAGCTAAACAAAACAAACAAGTGAAACTTGTTAGTGCGTTTGCGCACTTGAAAGATTTCAGACCCGTAACCCCCTGACTCAACTCAATTCTGTGCCGGCACCCCCTTGTGGTCAATTTGTGTCATTAGTAAACCCTTAGCATTTCACACTTGCCAGAGCTGGATGTTAATTGGTTCTGAAGAGGTGGATGCCCAGCATAGTTTCATACCATTGTTGAGGAGGCCCCTTGACACAGTCTTCCTTGCAGTAGCATCTGAAATGTAAAGACCCAATCTTTTCTGAGACGTGAGGCAGACAGACGTGTCAAATGCGATACTCTCTTATTACCATTATACCCTGCGATATCCCAGGCCCAGAACAGGGGCAAGATGCTGTATGTACTTAGGATGACACTGTAGTGGTGGCTGATATATTACTCTTCTTACTATTTTATCGCTGCAGTTGTGTTTCTGTTAATAAAGTTTTTGTTAATTTCTTTTGTTATTTTACTGTATCCTATTCTTGCTGTATTTCATGTTTTAATCTTTTTTGGAAGGTGCTTTGAATGCAGTATATGAAGAGTGCTGTATAAATAAAGTTATTGTTATTATTTCCCCGTCCAGCTTCTAGCCTTTCTCTTGAAGATGAAGTCGGGTCTGATCAGCCACAGGACGTTCCAGCTCATTCTGTCCATCGTGGGGACCCTGGAGCTGGGCAGCAGCTCCATCTGCGTCCAGAACCTTAACGCGTTCCGGGATATCCTCTGCGACTTTGAGGTACACTGTGCCAGGGCCACCAAGATCCACAACGTCACCCACAACCCAGCTCCAGTCCAGCCACAGGGTGGTTTGTCCCGCACTAGAGCCATGGCTAACAAATTTAAACAAGAGTTCCTTTTGCAGCATCACGGTTTGTGGAAGTTAACAAATTTGATCTTTTTACTTCAATTTGTTAGCCCAAATTAGAAGAGAGCTCAGGTTGAACCGGAGCTTTGGTTAAAGTTGAAAAATCTCTTTTAGGACATTGAACTTAAAGAAGCACGTGCTCAGTACATGCTGAAAATGTGCTGAGTATCACCATGAACATGTGAGCATGGGAAACATGTAGAGCATTACAGTATTTTTATGATTATAGTAACGTCATTAGAGTTCAGGCATATCCACAATTTGTGTTTCTCTTGATTGTGTAACAATGTACACATTCTTATCATTTCACCACTTTTAAAAAAATATCTACATTTCTTAGTTACTCTGACGTCATGTCTAAATATTGCTTATTTCCTGCAGTTAAGACTTGTCATAAGTCTTGTCATGTCTCTCTAAGGTGTGGGAGAGCGCTCCAGACAATCTTGACCTGTTGGTTTTGAATCATTTCGCTGACATCCTGAAGTCTTCAAGGTACTTTCCATGGACAAGTCCCAACGCTCGTGATTATATCACAGTTTCCTGAAATTATATTACCACGCAACATCCTGGCTTTTCAGTTAGAATAGTAGGAACTAACCTCCTACTGGTGGTTACTTCCATCTATGGTGCATTGGAGGTATGTGGCATTTGTAAAAGTAACACAAACACCCACAAAATAAATGCCCCAGGCTCGTGGACATTTTTTAAAAAATTACCTCTTACATTAAAGCTAAATCGGAATCCTTGTATAACTAAATAAAAGCAATAAATCATATCATTGGGGATATTTGTGGATGGAAGTTACCACAGTGAAGAAGAATTTGATACCTCTGGGGGGAAATATTGAAAAACTAGTATGGTTGTTCCTTCGCGGAGCCTTGCTTTTGACTCAGTCTCAGCGCTCAAAGTTGACTGGCAGATGAGTGATGGTGGGGAGGATGGTTGGGGGGGGGGGGGGGGGGGGGGTCTTTGCGCGTAAACGGTGACTCACCTTGTCCTCGCTTCCAGGAGTTACCCCCGGAACGCCGAGGTCATGCACCGCCTCAACGTGACGACGAAGCTGCTCTTCCTCCTGAACGAGCCCACGCTGACCTGCCGGAAGGCCAGCCTCATCTCCACCATCATCCAGCGCCTGCTGAGTGGCTACTTCAACACCAAGGACGTCTGCAGGTGAAGGAGACTGCTGCAGTCTGTGTTAGGCCAGGCCCACATGACCTTTATAAGAAGTGTGTGATTTGTCCTTAACTCTGAATAAGACATTTAAGCACGTTTCTTTTCATTGTTATTTACATAACACATTGATCACATTGCAGTTTGTCCTTAACTCTGAATAGGAAATTTAAGCTTGTTTCTTCTCAGCATTATATACACAACACTTGACTGAAATGAATGATGAATGCCATGTTTGTTATGAGAAATGGTGAAACTTCTCATAATTCTCGGTTGCTCAAAGTTGTGAACAAAATGCTATATAGAAGGATTGAATTCAGGCTCTAGTATTTAGCGCATGTTACAGTTTAATGATCTGATTTTAAAAGTTGTCCTCTATGTCTATCCATCAGAACTTGTTTATTGAGATAAATGAAGATTGGTTGTGTCATGCTTTTGTTTTAGCTGCTATCTTGCTCATGGACATATATTTTCACATTGAGGATCTGCCTCTCCCCCTAGTGCCCTAACTGATGAAAATAATTATACACCACTGTCCAAATATTTCCATTTAATGTGGTCCAACTGCACATTAAATGTGTGTGTGTGTGTGTGTGTGTGTCCCTCCAGACTTGGCCTGTTCCTGGTTTACACACTGCTCCCTCCGTCACTGAATGAGAACACCATTTTCTCTGGCATCGTCTTCGATGTCTCTTCTCAAGGTAAATTGACAACACTTCCAATCAGTATAAACTTCCTGAGATCTTTTGTTTGGCTCTTGTACCAACCATTTGAACAGCATTGATAGTTTCCTTTAAAATTTGTACAATGTACAGTTTGTACTATGTACAGTTCAAAATGAAAAACGTTCCCTTCCTTTCCATTTTGTAAATATTTTTTTAATTTAACTTGATTTAATTGGCTTCTCCTGATAAGCACATTCTTGAGCGGAGTTCCACAGTCTGTGCATTGTAACTCAAGCACTTTATTGGACTTGACTTCTGTAGCCTTGAGCCAAACACCTGCGAGAACCGTCTGGATTCGGAACCAGTTGCTGGAGATGCTGTTCTCCTTAATCAGCTCCGACACCGCTCTGTCTGCGAAGTAAGTGTCAACGGCGCACTAACGTGGTTTTCAGATGCTTCAGATTCTTTGGTGAAGGCTGGGATTGCTTGTTGAATTATCAGTATTACAGTACTTTATCAGTACTTTACCTTAAAGTTATTAGTGAACATTTATGTATAATTGGAGCGACTTAGTCCTTGAAAAGTGTTTGAAAATGACCCCTAGGAGAAGTTTTCATGGATGTACCAGTGCAAAACTATTCAGTAACTCTTCTGAGCAAACACCACCCATCCCTTTAAATACGTTAGCCCACACTGAATGCTTGCAGTTGTAGCTGCTGCAGGGATCTCTGATGCCTCTGCTGTGTGGGTGGGCTTGCATTTGCAGGCAGCAGGAGGAGATCTTCTTCGCTCTTGGGCCAGACTGGTTCCTGCTCTTCATACAGAGCCACCTGCACTCCAGCACGGTCACACTTGGGTTCCGGCTGCTGACCGAATTTCTGTCCCACCCGACCGTAGTCACCAAGTTCAGGGAGGGCATCTCCCCCGGAACGCTGGTGGAGAACATGGCAGAGGAGCCCTTGGCTGTCATGGGTACGTCTAACCCCACCTGTTATTGAGTTTTGCTTGAAAAAGATATATTGGTTTAATTAAATTATACGGGTTTCAAATTTCAAGGGATCTTTTACAGCTGACTGGAGGCTAAGTGCAACCTGCTCTCAGATACATATGGCAAAATTAATTATTATATTTACTGCAGCAGTGTGGAGCAATGGTCAGTAAGTTGTCCTCCGAAGGGCATCTATAGATGCTGTGTAAATATAAAGACATATATAGATATATACAGTGCATACATATAGAGTAAGGTATTTATGAAGAAAAGTTTTGAGAACAACAAAATTCAGTCAAACTCGATTGCGATGGTGCGATTCAGTGAGCACCTTGTATACTGTGTAAGTGTGTTTAAATCTGCAGTGGCAGCATCAGGAGTTGAGCAATGTCAAACTGCAGTCACCCCCCCTTTTGATAATATTATTGATGAATATTGCCGCAGACAACCTGAAGACCCACTCCTGGTCGTTCGAGTGCGTGAGCTACACGTCCCCAGGGTTCGATGTGCTCCGGAAGCTTCTGATCAGCCATGCCAAAGTCCCCCAGATCTACGCCCTGCTGGCAGCGCTACTCCTGCGGAGAACTGGATACGAGTCCCTCGCCGGAGAGGTACTGCGGGTTTCAGGCCGCGGGGCACAGCTGGGGCCAGGCGTGACTGACTGTGAATCGGTGTATGGAAGCTGTTTCTAACACTGCAGTTAGTGGTACGGCCAGATAGCAGCCATGGCTATATGTCTACTGCTGTTTCTTTAAGCAAAGTATTATGGGAAAGTTACATGTTACATTATTAAATACAGAAGATATCTATATCCATAACCTTGTCTATCTATCTAGCTGTTTATCTGTATATCTGTAATGTGCTGCTTTTGTATGCATAATTATACATTTAAAATATATTTACCTAATGGTGATTTTATCAGATACTCTTATCAAGAGTGACTTACATAGGTTACAATTCCTATATGTTATCCATTTATATAACTGTATATTTACTGAGGCAAATGTGGGTTAAGCACCTTGCCCAACGGTAACACAACAGTGCCCCAGCAGAGAATTGAACCAGCAACCTTTTGGTTACAAGCCCTGCATCGTACCACTACACCATACCACTGCACTGTTTAGTTTTCTATATTTCAGTATTTCAGCTGGATGGGTGGCAGAGTGAGCACAATCAGATTTGTAGGTAGAGTAAATCACTTGCGCAGGGTCGTCTCCTAAGCAGACAGATGTAATGTGCTGGGACATCCCTGTTTGTGATGGCACCCTGTCCTTCTGACCCGCAGCAGGAGCTGGACGAGGTCCTGCAGGGAGTGATCGACTGGGCCAATGACGCCAGCGGCCAGCAGCTCTGCGCTGACGCGGCCACCGTCCTCTTAGAGCTGGTCAAGGCCATCATAAGCAAGGTGAGCTCAGAGAATGAACGGATGCGGGCTCAGTGGCCAGTTACTGTACTGAGGAGAGCGTCCATGTTACACAAGTCTTAATGCAGCACAAATCGGAGGGCAGTCCCGGAGGAGCCACCACTGCTGTACACTAAGCTCCACAGAATAGCATATTGGATAACTGCATACTGTACTTCATGCATAGTATGCAGCAGGTCCTGTTGTAATCACATTATTTTGCTTAAACCTGTTGCATGCATGTTTCTGTTAAGTGCACAAAGTTATTCCATATGTGTGAACTTTTCGAGAGTAAAATTTGGGGGTAACAAACGCACTTCCACTTTGTTGTCTCGTCTCTGGTTTGTTGACCGCGAAGCCCTTGAGCGGAACAGAGGACTCCTGGGAGATTCGCCACCCGGGGAGCGTCATGCAGTTTTTCTGTTTGGTTCACAATCTGCACCCAAGGGACCCCCTCTGGGGTTCCCCCGACTTTCTGAAAGTGCTGGCGGAAAGCGTGTTCCCGCCTGACTCCCAAGAGGTGAGACGACCCTCTGGCTTAACCTGTTTGTTTCATGGTGTATTGTAGCCATGGAAACACCTTGAAACCCCTTGTCCTTCCTGATCCTGCAGAGCTGCACAGCTGCCCCCTGGCAGGACGATGGCACCGCCCCCCCTCCGGAGGCCCCGTTGCCCCGGGCGATGCACCCCGCCCGGAAACAGGTGTTTGACTTCATTCGCATTCTGCTGATGGACAGCCTGATCAATGTCTCCGCCAAAAACGGGCTGCACCCCTTCGTGCTGCTCCTGGAGGTGAGAGCACTTCCTCTCTGGCTGCCTGAAACCTGAACATTCCTGCAGGGAAGGGAAACCCCATAGCGACACACCCCCGCCGCCCCCTGCAGGGGTGAGAAAGGAAGTAGGAGCTGTGGCAGCACTGTGTGCTGACAAAGTTTTGAGCCAACTTCCCTATTATTAACCACACACACACAGATACACATAAACACACACACACGCACACACACACACACACACACAGATTTACACATACACACACACACACACACACACATACACACACAGACACAATCTCACATGTACACACTGATACACACACACAGATACAATCACACGTGTACATACAGACACACATACACACACATACTCACACACATACACAAACACACACACATACCCACACATATACACACACACTATATACTCTGACACACATACACACTTACATATACGTGTGGTCTACGTTTATGTTTCAAAAGCTTCTCTCCCTGTTTTTCTTGAAAAAGACATTGGCTCTGGTATCAGGGAGACAGAGGTAGGATGACAGAAACAGGATGCATGTTTACAGGCTAGAGTCCACAACATGCTGACCACATGGCAAATGATAAACAGGACACAAACACCCTGACCTTAAAGACATTCAATAGGTACAAATTCACTAGGTACAGAATTATTAAACTGAACAACAGCATGCCATTTATAGCAGGCTGTGATAGCCTTTCTCCATCAGGTGCCACTGTTTCCTCAGTTTTGAGGCAGCGCACCCAGCGCCTATTGTTCCACGGGCTCAGGAGCCTATCAGAGCTGCTCTGACAGGAGATCCCGGTGCACACAGACCCAGCCTCCAGCACTGCCAGCAATTATCGCCACCCGAACACAATTTCTGCTGATTAATTACGCGCAATAGGAGGAACTTTCCTTTCGTGGCATAAACATTTTTTGCTGTGCATGCATGCGGTTGCCCGTGTGCGTGCGTGTGTGTGTATGTGTGTGTCGGCCTTTGCTTTCAGTTCTCCCCCGAGGCGGCCACGCAGGAGCAGAAACAGAGCTTCCAGACAGAGGTTCTGGAGTCTCTGATGGACATCGTGCACATGACCTGTCAGGAGGAGGGCCAGTCCACCCACGTGGCCAGAGACGGTAGAGTACCATTTTAACAGGGGCTAATTCACTACTCACGCTTCCCTCGTCAAACAGTCACACATGTCAGCACATGGTGAAATGTGAGCTCTCAATTTTGAATGGTACACTTTTAAAGTTGCAAACATTTTAGAGTTACGAATGATCCCCAGGCCGACGTGTTTGGATCTCTGAGGTTCTACTATATATGCATAAAGCCGTTTGCATGAAATCTCTAATACATCCGGTATATTTGGAAATGTATTTAAAAATACATATTTTCTATGCTTTAAATTTTGCATTTTAACATGTTTAATTTCTGAAATTTGTTCATTTCTGAGTCCTCTGAATTTATAAGTCTTTGTAAACTGCTTGAACGTAAGTTATTGTGCATGCGTGCGACTGTTTTAACCACTGAGATGAGCAATACGTTTGTAAATGTTTGACCAGAGAATTGTGTGTTTCTCTCTTTGGTTATTTGTACAGATATCAAAGCCTCCAATACTAGACAAGATGGGAAGATTGCCACGCTGATTGAGAATGTCGCTTTCTTCAGCAAAAAACTGGTGGAGAAGCTCTACTCAGGAATGTTTGTAGCCGATCCGGAAAAGATTCTGGTGTTTATTGCCGAGCAGATTGTAGTGGTGAGTTTTTGCCAAAGGAAAAAGAAATGTGTATTTATATATATACGGTGTGTGTGTGTGTGTGTGTGTGTGTATACATACATAGATAGATAATACATACATACATAGATAATATATCTCCACACAGCTGGGAAAGAAAATTACAGTTAATGTACCATCAACAACATGTTTGACCCTATGAAATGACCTATGTGCATCTCTTTAAATTATGTGATTTATTCGCCTACCAGAGAACCTTATCAGGGATGGCATTCATGTTTTAAAAATTAACCATTCACGTTGCTGGATATTCCGCAAGGTGGCCTAAGCCACATTCCTAAATTGCTGCAGTGTACAACAGCATTATCTCATCTGGCACCCAGGATTCAAACCTGCAGCTCTCTCTTTCCAAGTCCAGTCTCTTAACTGCTGCACTACACTGCATATTACAATGCTTAACACTTTTTCTCATTATATGATTGTTAGTTTTTTTCATGAAATTCATTGAAATTGTCCTTTGGCAATGTGTGACACCCAGCCATGCCCAATCATTGATGTGACACTCAGACACACTTCCATCTCCAACTTGTATGTTACATCTCCAATATGTATCATTACATCTCATGCAACATGCATTGTTGGATTTATCCATACAACAATAAACACGAGACACTTCAGCCATGCCTCAGCAGATTATGTCCCTGCTCCCAGGTGATGGAGAAGGCACAGTCCTTGCGCGAGAAGACCATCAGCGTCCTGTACAACAGCGCCAATCGGGCCACGCTCTACTTCCTGTCGCGGCCGCGGCAGACGTTGGCGGAGCGGCAGGTGACCGTGCAGGCGCTCCGTGTGCTGCAGCAGCAGTGGGACGTCCTGCTGGCCACGTACAACGCCAACGTCAACTTCCTCACCTGCCTGCTGCACTGCCTCCTGCTCCTCAAGTCCGGCAGGTGCGTCCGCACACTGACGCCTCCCAAAATGGGGCGTTCATCTAAGGGCACCGCGGGGTGATACTGCAGGGAATTCAAACCCAGGGAGAGTGTTTGCCCTTTACACAGCATTTGTCAATGAGCCTCTTTCCATTGACAATCTTTTGTAAGTCAACTTTAAAGACTTCAGATTTAAAATGAACACTCTTCCCATGTTCAAGTGTTTTCCATAAAATGCATTGATTTCAAGAATGTTAAATTATGATTTGGTTGGTAAGTTATTTTTTGGAGAATGGCCTTGGGTTGTTCTGTAAACACCATTGTTTCAATTTCCCCAGCTACCCTGATGGCTTTGGGTGTGAGACCCATAAAAAGCAGCACAAGAAGATCTGGTCCCACCTCCTGCCGCGCAAGAACAGCCACATGAGCGAGGCGAGCGAGGCAGGCGAGGCAGGGGAGACGGTTGAGACACCCGACTTGGCTGAAGGTGAGAAAAGCATCCCATTGTTTGGAACAGGCCGAGGCCAAGGGGCGTGAAGTATGCCGTTATGAGGTGAACCCTTCTTCTTGCCCAGAGCCCAAGTACAACTGTTTAATACCCCCTCTCCCCACGCCACACCATCTAATGCTGGCTTAAAGAACGACATCATGATCAGATTTCAGTGTAGCACAAACATCACTCTGTGTCATTTTTTAAAGGCTTTGTGTGGTGTGAAATTCAAAACCTAAAAAGTAAGGCCAAGAGCATAACCTGATTGTTCTGTGGCTATACATGTGTGATCTTTTCAGATTAAATTATTCCAAGTGTATTATGTTTCTGAAGCATAATATGTAAAACTACCATTGCACATACAGGGATTTGTTTTAATTGAATTTTTTTTTTACTTTCCACTAGTTTTTTGAAAACTTTCTCTGTTACAGTGTCCTTTCATCTAACGGAATTTAAACTTAAGTTAAATTTACTGAAATGAAATGACTGTCTGAGGAACAGAGATTTGTTTATTACTGATAATATGTATTATTTCAAAGCAGCATGCAAGCATGGGCATGAATGCTGTCGCTCAGCAGGTAACACATTTGCTCTCCAAATTTCATTTCTTCACCCCTCTCCCTAGTCGAGTCAGAGCTGGCAGCCCTGCTGGAGAGCACGTGGAGCAGGCTGATGCTGGAGAGGCGCCACTCGTTGGAAGAGGCCTACAAGATGGAGCTGTCAGCCAAGCAGGGAGTCCGGGAGGGGCCGCTGGGCATCGGCGACATCAGCCCGCTCTGGGAGGAGACGGCGCTCAAAGCCTGGCAGCTCTTCATAGGTCCGTCCTCCCCCGCGGCACCCCGCCTCCACCACCGAACCGCCGAGGTCTCAAAACACGGGCCTTGACAGCGCTTTTATAGTCAGCAGATTTAAAGCAAACATTCTGGTCAGACAGCCCTTAGGCAGGCATTCCAAGCATGTGGAGTGCTGAGACAATGACAGTGGAATGCGTCGGGAATGCAGAGACAATGGCTTCCTGTGACCCGTACGGTTTTTTTGGATGCCTGGCACAGGAAACAAGGCAGTTAGGACAATGAGTATACAGTATGTGAAGGACATTTTGCCAGCCCATTTAGCAAATTAAAGTTCAGCCACTGAAGTGGTTGATAAGTGGTCTTCACATACACTTGTTGTTTTAATTTA
The DNA here is from genome assembly GCF_013368585.1 of Megalops cyprinoides. Taxonomy (NCBI): domain Eukaryota; kingdom Metazoa; phylum Chordata; class Actinopteri; order Elopiformes; family Megalopidae; genus Megalops; species Megalops cyprinoides. Next base: position 28,199,136 of record NC_050597.1, on the reverse strand, counting down.
CTTTGAGAAGTAAAAAAAAAAATAGCGTCTTTTTAATTTTTTTGTTTGATTATAGTGTATTGCAAGCCACAAAGCTCTTGAGGGACAGCACTCAGTCACAGGCAGTTTACAGTGAGAGAATTTTATTGAAAGTGGTTAAATAACTGCATATCTACCTGCCTACATTTGCAAAGTGAAGCACATGTTACACAAAAGGCTGTATCTAGCCTTCCTGAGAGCTCTCAGGCTGGTGCTGAGCCAGTGTTCTGGTCAAAGCAAAGAGATCTTTTCAAATGTCCTGTTTTACAGTTGTCCGTAACCCAGGCTATCGGTTCTAAAGCCAATGCCACTCCTTTCCATTGCTCACCCAATAATGTATGTATGGCAAAGAATAATAGTTGTAGAAGCAATGAAAAAGCTACGGTCAGACCACAAGGCCTGCATGACTAAATAGTCCATGTAGTGTTAAAAACCTTGCTCTTATGATGACAGCTTGTTTTGGCTCGTTTGGGTGTTTCTTCCTCAGACTCTCAGAAGAAGAAAATGGCCAATGCCAACCAGAAGAAGTCGAGTGCCCTCAGTGCTGCGATGCGATCCGCTCAGAGGAAACTAGGGAAGGACACCACCTGTACAGTGGAGGTAGGAGTCTGTTCTGCATTCAAACTTAGAACATGGAATTCCAGATTGCCATTTATCCAAACCCTTTTGAGTGAAGTCAAGCAACATTTTACTTTATTAAACTCAGGGAATGTGTGCCAAAGACATGTCACATGCCGACAACTGAATATCAAGGTTCATGGAGCTGATTTGTAGACCTTTGGTATGATGTGTCCAACCAAAGGCTTTCCATAGGTTTATTTGATTCTCAGAAAGACCCCAGATCTCTCAATTAAACAATTAATTTTTGCATCAGTTTTAGATTTTGACTGCCATATACTTGACTAAATGTTACAAACATCAACCCAAATCAAAGTATATTGCATGATGCATCATGCTATAAATAGCATGCTTTTTACTTATTTTCCTGTGGTTTCGTGGACATTGCGTGCAATGTGCTGTCTGTGAGCTGTGCAGACTTGAATGGAAAACGTAATAGTAATATCCCATCCGATGGAACGGCGAGCTCCCACTTACCCAGACTGCAATCATCTTTTATTTGAGGATGGCCATTTGGCGGAAAGCGTGTGCCCATATATCATTAATGACATTTTTTTCAATCAAGCAAAAAAATGTTGTCATTTCTCCCCTGGTTCCTGCCCTGCTCTGAAAAGCAAACACGCACCCGGATAAAAATGCGTCCTGGCCTTGTTTTTCGATTCCCGGGCCTGGGCCTCTGTCACGGCCCGTGTCTCTTGTGAGGGACAGGCGGTGGAAGTTGAGTCCGCTCAGACGCAGGGGTTATTAGCAGCGTGAGAACACACTCACAGGTGTACAGGGTGCACTGATACACCCCCCCACCCCACCTTACCCGGTGCCACACCACCGAGTGGGGGCAACTTGCCCTGGGGTCTGTTTAATTATTTTTTAAATTAATTTTGATTATTACAGCCGATTACACCTCAGTGAGCAATGTAATTGATATTTGTTAATTTTTCCCAGGGAACATTCTGTAGAACATACAGTTTGCTGTTGAAGGTTAAAGATGCTGTTATTGTTGTTTTTTTCCCCCTAAACGTGCCCACATCATTAGTTCCTCCTGTGAAAACGTTGCCATCTGGAAAAGGAAGCGCCGAGATATTATTCAGGCACAAGGGCATGAAATTGGTGTTTCTGCAACTGCTGTCTCTGTTCCCCGACAAACGGGGGGCTGTAATTATAGGAGTCCCAATCTGATGAAAACATTATTCATTTTGTGCTATTCTTTATCATATCAACCACTGACAGCCTATCAGCAACTTTGATAAATTGTTTCCCTCCGAAGTGTGGTACCGGAATGAAATGTGTTTTTTTTTTTATTCTGTTACTTGGTTTTAGGAAGTTGCAGTCATGTTGTGTGGCTGTCCTTTGAAAATGAAAAAAAGCCCCTTGAAAGACACGTGATTTTAACTACATTTATTTCAAGTTCCTCTCTGAAATTAAATCTGTTATTTGTTCCACTAAATGATTATTTTCTGTGCCGCTAGCACTAATTGGTAAGAAAGTGGAGTATATTGTTATTTAGTTGAGCTAAATGAAGCTAATGTAAACTTTATTATATTATACTAAATGTTTTATCCAGTGGAAATTACAGATGGGTTCTTATACTTCAGTTGTGTTTGATCTCATTGGAACGTTTTGGGATTCTGTGATTATTTCCCAAGAATGTCTGCATTCTTCATTTAAACTGACAGTCAAAGATTCTGCAGAGTATTTGTTTCTTATTGAAAACCACAATGGTAATTTAGCTGTTGAACTTACATGGATACAGCTCTTGCAGCTGAACAAATCAGTGGGACATTGAGAAGTGTGAGAAATTTGTTTGGGAATTTCATAGTTATATTCTGTGGTCAAAAAAAGGACATTCACATCATATAATGTAATCTGTATCCTGTACGTTCATGCGACCTCTGGATATCTGAGTTTTCTGTTTACCACAACGTAAAGATGGGAAACCAACCAGATCCTCTGCTGCCAAGTAATGAAGTAAAAGTAGACATTTGATGGATTTAAAAATTGCTCTAAGTGGGGTCTTGTTGACTTTCTGAAGTTGAATATCGCCTCTGACAACCATCAAACTTGTTTGTTTTTTAAAATAAATAAATGTCTCCCATTAGTGCACTTGTGAGATGGCATCTGCTGCATGTTTTTTAGTCTGTAATGTGAGACAGATGCTATATGTCCCATAGAAGTTACTCTCGGAAGTGTTTTAGCACTAACCTTAAAGGGATTTATTCCAGAAACGAATGTACCATTTGCATAATCATATCCTTATCTTCATATTAGAAAGATAATTAACATCACTAATGATCAAGTTAAGTTCATTACACATTCACCAACAGCACACAATGAAGTCTACGTTATGTTGCATTATCAACAAAGGTAGTGTTTTCTTGGGAAGTAATTAAAATGTAAATTAGCATGATGTTAATTGTGCAGGGGATGCTAAGTTGTATATTTAATGCAAAATGCCTATAGAACCAATGGAGCTTTTATTTAATAAACATGGTAATTGAAACTATATGTTACTTATGTTTTCCTCAATAAAGGATTGGGATTTTAAATGTTAACAACAATTCGTTTGACAAAATAGTACATTGTTTTCGTGCTCACGGTTTGCTGACCGAAACCACAGTGAAATATTGAGCAGATTGCTCCCTGTCTACAAACTCTTAAGCATATTTTTTTATATTCCTATCATTATTTTCACTTAGTTTTAACATTATATTTGTGTGCAATATCTTGCATTACCTTTATAACAGTATTGTAAATGCTTTGCTTTCCTGGGGGAAAACAGCAGTTTAATAAAGAATCTGCTGTTGGTTTAGATGCTGTATAACCAAGCAGCCCACTCAGAATAGAATATTAAAGTTTTTTATTTTCCCCCTAAAACACTAGAGGATGTCATGTTCCCTTAGAGATTTCTGTCTTTTAAACATCCACATTTCTATTGTTGTGGAGCAGTAGTGGTCATTTTTATCTGGGCTTTATGCATGGTGCAGGCCACAGCAATGTCCATGGGGTTGCAAAAAGAAGTCGTGGATCCACAGACCTCCTGGTGTGGCCTGTTAATAGTGGTGCCCTTGTTAATTGATCAGTTGTTTTGTTTTTTGGGGTAAACATTGGCACTAGCCTGTGGATGGAGGGGTCACGGGTTTGACTCGCAAATGCCATTCCCTCCACCGCCATTTCCTTCAGATCTAACAGGGCATCGTAAGGCCTCTCAATGAAAGTGTTCCATACGATAGCCTGCAGGAGACCTCCGAAATGTTCAAGAGCCTCACACTAGCCACACATTTACCAATTTCACCACCACTGGCCACGCGTAGCTGCGTGGCTCCTCCCTCTGCCGACATGCATCTTTAGCCTCAACCCCACACTGCCCCCCCTCCCCCTCAACCCGCCCCCGCAGCTGAGGAAATGTGCTTCCCAGGTTACGCTTTATGGCGGTGTCGTGCAGATAGCCGACTCGATCTGAGAGGACACCACTGTGATGATTGGCTTAATGACCCTTTAAGCAAACTGGATATGAGTGTGTTGTCAGCGCACAGCGCAGGTCTCCCGCAGCGTAATGCCAGTCAATGTGATATATCAGCAGGACACCGTCACTGGCAAGGAGCCCAAAGCCACCTTGCGCCGCGGTGATATTATAGTTTAACTTAATTATATCACACTGAAAACAATTGGATTTGGAGACAGGTTTTATTGTGGGCCCCGTAGCCAGTGGGTTATTTGCCTGGTGAATGTAATTTAGCGTAAGGAAAACAAACATAAGAATACAAGCAAAACCAAGTGAAAGGGGGGGGGGGTAACTAATGGTAATGCACGGATCACCACAAACTATGTACTCATAGCGTGGATTAAATGATCAAAGTTAATGACACCAAGGCTTTCTTTTACGAACAATTAAGACGGGTTTGGGTGACATAATAGGACGAAGGTGCACAGAGAATGTTACGATTTGGAATCAGTATAAGGAAACCTCATTTGCGTAATTATTTGGCCTTTTTGCTCTTTCTTTTAAAGGAATACTTGATGTGCATGGAGGCCCACCGGAAAACCGGCCAGGAAATGTTCGAAAGCCTTCTGAAAAACCACATTCAGGTCCTGCCACGGTTTCTTACTCTCATATGTTTTGACATATGACAAGTTGGAAAAATCTTGCCTATACTCAGTTTAACCACAACGTTTGTTGTTGTTAACTCAGAGTAATGATTTTAAGTGAATAAAATAAATACTTTTTTTATGTATACATACTTACACAACATCATAAGCTCGGCTCCTGCTGAGATTTATGGAAAATGTTGAGAATAAATCAAAATAGTGTAAGTCTTGCTCGCAGATATTCCTTAGAGTTGGGGACGATGCGTATTGTGGTTAGACTGAACGGAGACCCTGCTGCGGCCAGTGGAACTCAAAGTAGGCTCCTCCGTGTGGCTCCCTGACAGATGCTGCACTGTGAGAATGACCGGATGGCCGACCAATGGCAGAGGGCGGAGGAGGAGCTGCTCCGTGAGAGGGGCCTGTTCGGGCCTGGCCCGGGTGTCTTCCTGAAACGGGGATGGGTGCAGGACACGGCCGAGGGGCCCAACCGAATGAGGCCTCGGATTCGCCGCAAAGCCGCGCGTCGATCCAAAAAGGTGGCGTAGAGACAGAGCATAAACCTGACAGGGGTATTTGTGACATTTGCTTAAAGGGGTCTCGAGGGTCACCGTCTGAAAATTTGTCTGCGTTACTGTTATGTAAAATCCGTATCTTATTAGACCCCAGACTTCCAGTTTTCTGACTTCTTTGCAAGTATTTTGAAAATTAGGAACAGGAATAGTGTTTCGTTAGATTGCACATCAAACCAACAGCTGTTTCAAGGCAGATTTATAAACACCTGCCCCACCAAGCATTTCCCCTTGGTTTCATTATCTCATGGAACCACCCCTACTGTGGGTGTCTCTTAATGACTGCTCAGATAAAAACACTGGGAAAAGGGTGTCTCAGTATGATTCAGAATTGTTTTACTGATACTCATGCGCTGGTGTGTCCCTCTCCAGTTTCCAGCATCCAATCTTGGCCTGTACATGAAGTGTAATTTTGTGGAAGAGAACAGAGGCGTAGCTGAAAGTGGCGAGCCTGACTCAGGTAAAATATGGCCATCCTTTGCTTTTGCCTCCTCACTTCCTTCCTTCCTCACCACCCCAACCTCCCCAGATGTTTTATTTACTATGCTATGTAAGTAATGCTGAACAATGAAAGTGAATATCTAAGCGGACTTACCTAATTTTGAAAGTACTTGAATTCATTTGATAAAAAATGATTGAATTCTATCTGGCTGCATTATGGTGTGACTCAAACATGAAAAAAATAAAAATAAGTGTGACACAGCATGATGTAGGTTTTGGTTAAAAAGGGGAGATGAGGTCAAATCACAGTGGGCCTAGGTGTGCTATAATTCGTGTATGTGTGTGTCTTTGCGTGTTTGTGTGTGTGTGGCAGAGGTAAGGATCCTGTGTGAGGCGGGGCAGGAGGCGGAGGAGAACGGGCTGGACTGCGAGCAGCTGACCTTCTTCCCCTCGCTGAGTGATGCGACCCCCATCTCTGAGGACTCCCCTGACTTCGCCCAGCAGTGCACAGAGACGCAGGTGATCCTGCAGGAGCTGGTGGAGGGTGAGGAGGTAAGCTCCGCTCCCAGGGGACTCGTGGGAAACGCCCCGTCCCCATCATCATCATCATCATCATCACCACCACCAATGCTGTGATCCAGTAGTGTCTGACAGCCATTCACAGAGCATGGATATTTACATTTACAGTCAGTCACTTGGCAGCACTCTCATCCTGAGTTGCATAACCAATATAACCTCTTCTTGCTTCTGCATCTTAGCCCCTCCCACTGACACTCCCTTTCTCACTCTCTCTGCAACTGTCCTCCAAATTATAACCAACCTGTGCCAACCTGTCAGCCTGAGTCCTTTCAGACCAGCAGGTGCATAGTTCAGAGTGTCTACCAAGGGCCTAAAAAGGCCTCCTATCTTCCACAGGTCACCAGGACCTTGTTTGAAGCACAGCACCGACAGGGTTGTTTTTTTTTACGGCTTTTGACAGAAGTATTAATAAAAACGGTAGGGGGTGACGTCAACTGTCTTGTATTCATTTAGAGGTTTTTAGTCCTGCTGTGCCCGCCTGTCAGATGAATAGTGCCTTTCATGCTCGTTAATCCACAAACACAGTTCACGCTGTCTTGCGCGGTACCCTCCGTCTCTTAGAATAATTAGACTCGTGGCGGATGACGACTTACTCAAGTGTCTTTTTCATAACGGTAATGAATGGGCACAGAAACCTACGGGCGCGGGCACGCCCTCCTTCTCAGGGGGGGGTGCTTTTTAACGTAGTCAGGTGCGCCTATTAAAATTCAAATTTACGGAGCCGGGTTTGAAATGGAGAAAGCCGTCACTATTGTTTGGATATTGAGTATTAGATAGAAGGACGCGATGCAATTGAAAATGCAGCGGCTTTAATGTAGCGTTTTATATTTTCAGACCTCATTGGAAAAGATGCACCTCGTAGTGCAAGAAACTAAAATGAATTATACCTTTGCCTCCATTTTTATTGATGTAAATTCTCACATGTACAAGTAAAGAAAACCTAAACCATTAACCAGGTTATAAATTAAGCAAAACAAATAAAACAATAACTAAATTAAAGGTTATGTAGAAATTGTATTGTTGTTCAAGGATTTGGGCTGTCACAGAAGAGTAGATCTATCCGGTGTTAGCTGACCTTTATAAAGCATACATACTGTACAGTAAATACATTGTTTTTTATCTGAATGGCTAAATGAATATTACATTTGCTCATACATATTGAAATAATTCTGCTAGCTTTTGAAATCAAATGCTATAAAAATATAAACATTCAATTAGCAACAGGAATGTGTTTTTGGCATGGCATCAAAGACACTGGTCTCTTAGTGACTCACAAGGTCTCTGTGAGTCACTAAGACCTAGGTAAAGATTTTGTTTCGATGCATAGAACATTTACATTGATATAAGGTCTGTAAACTAAGTGTTTTTTATTATTATTATTTACTTCCAACTAAGCATTTAACACTCTTTTTTTCGAATGCTCACTGATTTTTTCCCCCTACAAACTCATTGAATTAATTTCGAGTTAGATTTACGCCTTACAATTTGATACACATGTTAGATAATCACTGTTAGCGCAGCGACCGATAATGTATAATTTGGTGTCGTACAGACACACAGCAAAAGCTGAAAGAATGTGATGCCAGGTGGGGGCTTTGCGCAGAAAGGGCTGTAATCAATTAGCACGTTTCCATTGTGTGCGTGTCATTGATTAATTCTCGCAATAAACGGCAAGCTCTCTTCGCCACCCCCCAAAAAGTGCTTTTTGGAGGAAGGCCGGCTGATTTGATTTGTATTAATCGCCGAGCGGGTCGCGGGTGCTATGGTGCCCCATATGGTCCGGGGATGAGGACAGGAGGTTGGGATGTATTTTGAAAGGGGTGTCCCAGGGGGGCACGGGCGAAGTTGACGGGAGGAGGGGGCCAGGTGCAACCGAGCGCCGTGAAATGAGGGGAGACGTGAAAATTAGCCGCGCGTAATCGAGACGCTTGGTCATCGGTTCCCGTTTCCCCTTTCAGCGACACAGCGGCCCACTTGCTTAACAATGAAGCACTACAAACAATTGGTCATGAAGCGAGCGAGAGGGTCAGTGGAAAGAGATTTGTCCCATGTTAAGGGTCAGCTACTGACCCAATCTTTAATGGCCCCTCCAAGTCATTCATTCATTTGTTTAAACACTTTTAGCCAGGGTGTCGGTACTTTTCTCTGGTCTTTATGATGCAACTTTCTTTGGAAGAGATTTACTTTTTGTATATCAATATAAAAAAAGAAATTCCTGTGGTCGTGGCTCATAGATTGATGATTAGCTTTTGGAGGGTGCTATGAGAAAGAGGTGGAATAAATTAAAGTACTTGAAAATGGCTCACAGATAACATTAAAGAAGCATTTAGGGCTCATCATTGCTTTTGTTTTTATATTGATAGTTAGGGAATTAAATTGGATAAATTACCTTTTTAGTTTGTTTCATTTTTCATGTACTTTTTTACTGTTTGTTTTTCCTCTGGAAGCTGATCAAAGCCTAATTTTGCCAGTCCTTCCAAATGGGAGGACTATACATTTGGAAGAACTGCCAAAAAGGACAGAATATTTGGAATAAACAAAGGAATTTGACAAAAATTATGTTATTCACACATCAAGGCTGTATGGAATGTATTAAATGTACATGTGTATGTTTTTAAATGTGCTTATTTGGGAAATGTGCAGAAGGCCATAGAGTTTGGGTGGGGGGTTATCTTATGTGGGATTTGTGGGGCTTTCTTTGCACTTGCATTTAGTTGTTTACCAGGAGCTCTTACCCAGATTAACATACATATCTTATAGTTTTTACATCTAATCTATTTATACAGTTGTTATACAGTGTTGTTACATATACTATAAGTTTGCTATGGCAGTTCTGGATAAAGTACCTTGCCCAAAGGTACAACAACAGTGCCCCAGCAGGGAACCGAACCGGCAACCTCTGCATATACCTGCCCTGCTCCTTACTGCCACACCACGCTTCATTGGAAAGTTCTTCTCCTTCAGGTGAAGGGTAAGCTGTGTGTGGTCATCGTCAACGGCCACATCATCACAGAGGGGGTGCTGCTATTCGGAAAGAATGACTTCTACATCTGCGAGGGCTTCACGCTGTCGCTGACCGGAGATGTGTGCTGCAAGAGCCACCATCCTACCAGGTACTGCGGCACGCCTGCCCAAAAGTGTCCCCCCACCCCCAGCCACACAGATGTCACTAAAGCCACCACAAACTTTACAGCCTTGCAAGTGATCAGAACTGTGCAAAAATTGAATGTAATATTATCAAACCATTGCATAATAAAGGAAATATTTTCATGGTGGCTGCTAGCCTTTCCCCACTGAAACATTGATAGTGACATGTCCCCTGCCCCTGTGAGCGTGATGGGTGACGATAAAGCCAACTTTTCTCTTCTTACTCCTTTTGTTTTATACAGCAGTGTCCGGGATTCCTTCATCTGCAGTATGTTCAGCAAGGAGAGCCCTGCATCGAGCCCAAGCTGCCGCCGCTACCCATACAGAGAGATTAAGGAGGGCCACATCATGCGCTTCCTGCTTGAGGTGAGGCTTCATACGGGGAGAGGAGACTGGAGAGGGGTCGAGCCTCTCCCCAAGGCAGCCGCGGAGTGCCTAAAATGACTGAACACCCACTTTCATTCCCCTGCACTTACGGCTCTGCTAAAATTTGCTTTAGTGTTCTCATTACGACATTACGAGACAGGAATCATTGTGCTCACATACAAAATGTTATTTAATTGTAGCAAAATGCGCCCCCCCCCCAATGTTCCTAGTGCCTTTTCATCTAAAGAGAACAGGGAGTGGGGGGGCTAGTGCCTACACCACATGAATTTATATCTGCTCTCTGTTCTGGGAATTCTGGACAAACTATCAGAGTGAGGTAGCATGTGGCCAATAAATATGGTTTTCATTCTACATGCGAGTTTGAACGTGTGTGTTACAGTGTGTGGAGTTGAGGGAGTTTTTCTTTCAGTTGCAACGATTTTATTTCTGCAGGACAATGCACTGGAGATATTGATGAGGAATGGGCAGTCTGCGTTCCTGGTATTTCAGAACAAGGAGCACATACCTGCTTTCAAACGGTAACGTCATTTGCTGCTACCGCCTCTGGCCACCGCAGGGTGTCTGGCGATGGGCGGGGTGTCACTGATTCTCCTCTCTCCATAGGCTGTGCTCTGTTGTGCCTTCGTTAAAAGGGAGAGGGGTCACAGAAGCCATTATTAATGTGAGGTAAGTGCCCCCCCCCCCCCCCCCCAACGCTGGCTGATCATTACACCAATAGGTGATCCTCAGGCTCTGGGGTCGCCACTGCACTTTGGCCTGGGATGGCTTTGATGTGTGTGGTTATACAGCAGCCAGCCTAGCCAGGTAGTTATTTTGAGCTGGGTTAGGCAATCTGTGTGGAGCAGGTCCTGGATGTACATCCACGCGTGCGCGCGTGTGTTGGCGTGTGTGCCTGCATGCCGAAGTGTGTGCATTGTTATTTGTGTGTACATGTGCAAATGTATATGTGTTTGTTTGGGTGTATGTGTGTTTGTATGCTTGCACGTGTGGGTGTGCATGGGTGTGTGTGTGTGTGTGTGTGTGTGTGTGTGTGTGTGTGCGCATGTGCGAGGGTGTGGATCCATGTTTGGCACAAAAGCACAATCAGAAACCCTTGACGGCTTATCTCCCTTAGTAGAAGCTAGCCATTACGCTGATACATAGCCACTATAACTTGAAAATTTTCTCCCAATTAAAAAAAAATGCCATTGAGCATTCTTCAGATGTTTCATTGCAGCAATAGGACCCGGCAAATTTGGCATTCCAAGTCTGTAATTGTCTACCAGGGTGCGGTAAGCCCCCCTTCAAATATCATTTTAATGTTCTCCTGCAAACTCAATCTTGTGCTCCCCCCACCCGTTTCGAGCTTAATTTTAGGAGCTGTTATCTGCAGGAATAAGAGCCTCCAGCTCCACTGCAAATCATTGCTGGGAAATCACAAATCCAGGACCGGTGTCACTCAAGCTGGGAATCGCCACTCTGAAATTTGGCTTGATTTAGCATCTCCCACATTATTGGCCACAGACCACAACAGTTATACTCTGTAATCTTTATTTGTTGGTATGCCATAAACTCCATTTTAGGATATTTCCAGTTTTGCTGTAATTACCGAGTAGCTTCTGTGTGTGATTATTTGAAACAGAACAAAGAAATTGTTGTATTTACATTGAAGGCTTTAGGGAACACTTGAGTCTCCACTCATTTTCATTTTCAGCTTCAATTTATCCATGCAATTTTTTAAATCTTTTAAAGGTCCTATGTGTGCCGAACACTAAATTAGTACTGACTCAACATAATCATCTCAACATCATATTGGGTACAATCCTTAGATTTTGCCCTTTTTACTGAATTATGTTATTTCTGCTTTATATTGTTATTATAGCATATAAAATTTGCCATAACTAGCTAATGTTTTTTTTTCAATTTTCCTGTATTTTGAAGTTTATTTCCCCCACATTCCCCCCACAATCCAAGCTCTTTACATTTTTGTTTTGTATTTTGGTATACAATATATAGGAATATTTATACATATTTAATCATTTGGTTAGGTAAGTGGTAGGGTAGTATATCTGCTATGTGTGTGTGTTTGTGTCTGTGTCAATGTACACACTATACGTATATACATATCAAATCTTATCTGCATCTGTATTTGTTCAGCAGAACAGTGTACATAATGAACAGAATAGTGTACATAATAAACAGCCTGACCAGTTCCTGGAATTAAATATTTACAGTAATGTTACACTGCAATTTTCATTCTTTGCAGTGCTTGGGTTTCCCAAATATTCACTTTTTCTGACTCCTAGCTCTGTTTGGGGAAAGCCCCCACAATCGTCCTGTGCACATCATGTTAACTTCTATGAAAGACTGCTTCCTCAACAGACATGACTGACAAATCATACTAAGGGCTGGCACATCCCCATAGCTGAGCACCTTTGCAGGGGTGCAGCTATCTGCGGTCACCCTGTGCTGGAGTTTTCATCCTCCACACCGCCTGGGTCTCCCATGCCACAGAGTTCGGGGTGCTCAGCCTGGAGAAATCGGGCCTCCTGATTGCATCAGTGTGCCCCCTCCCGTGCAGCTTGGCCGTCGCCTCCCTGCACTTTTGGAGACAGGGCTTGCACAGGTCACCCTCGTCCGGCAGGTACAGGCGCTCCGGCCGTGAGGCGGGGTCGGCGCCCTGGGCGCAGCTGCCGGCGTGGGGCGCAGCAACGGGGTTGCGGGCGGCGTTAACCCGGCAGAGGTGCGGGAGGCCCGCGAGGCCCTCAGGGAGGCCCCGCAGCAGGTTGTCGAAGAGGCCCAGCTCACGCAGCTCCGCCAGGCCCAGCACGGCGGGCGGCACACTCTCCAGCCGGTTCATGCCCAGGTTGAGCGAGCGCAACTCCGTCAGGCCTGCCACAGCGGCCGGCACACCGTCGGCGCTGAGCCGGTTGTCGCACAGGTTGAGGTGGCGGAGGCTCTGGAGCCGGCCGATGGCGTCTGGCAGCCGCTCGATCCGGTTGCTGTGCAGGTCCAGCCGGCGGAGGTTGGCGAAGCGCTCGATGCAGTCCGGCAGCGTCCGCAGGCGGTTACGGCTCAAGTCCAGCTCGTCCACATTGGCGAGCTTCAGGATGCACTTTGGGAAGGCGTCCAGGCCCAGCTTGCTCAGGTCGAGACGCTGTCTGCCATCCGCGGTGACCCTCAGGGCGTTTTTGGCCATTTTGAGAGTGATCTTCACTTTCGGAGCGCCCTTCTTCCTCCCCACAGCCATGGCCCTGCAGAGATGAAACACGGATCACTACCACTGCAACCCTGTAATTACCAGCGAACACGGCATCTCTGATGACCCTCTAAAGAAGCCGTGGCAGCCTGCCGCAGAATTCCGAGTTGTGAGCGGCAGCGCGATTTGTGCAGCTACAGCAGCATTGTGTACACCCGAAAGCGGCGCCTCCGAGCGAAGGAGAGGTGTAACATCCACCGTCCCGCTCGCTCACCCGTCCCAGCCTAGGGGGATAGTTTAAGACGATCCCCCCCCTCTAATTAAGGCTAACACACGGAAATCGCAAGTGAGGGAAGTGATGAGTGTAATTTTGAGGGTAGAAAAAAAAACAAATGGCTGTTGATGGCGGAGCTCAAAACAAACACGCGTTTCAGCTGATTGATCTACGGGCTTCCTTCACTCGGGTGAAGGGACTGCGAGTGAAGTGAGTCAAATCAGGGCTTTGATAGATGACGGCTGGGGAACTGATATGAAATCTTGCACTTACACCTCCCCGTTTAAAAAAAAAAACAAAACAAAACAGGAGGCTTTATTATAAGCCCTTCAGGGCCCTTGGCTACTCATTAATCATATTCAAGTGCATGAAGAGGAGCTAATGCATCTTAAGCTGATTCTGATAATATCCTTGTATATGGAACAATAGCATGTACACATGCAAAATTCACAGACTCCCCCGTATGTGATTATTCACTGAACAGGCTTTTAAAAACAATTTTGTAAATCACCATTTCAGATACAAGTCGGTTTTTGGTTCAGCTTTGTTTTGATGCTATATTCTGTTATGTTACACGGGCTTTGCTGTGCCACACAGTTAATAAAATGTGAACTGAATGTGACCGTAGATTATCAGTAACAGCAGGCTTTTTGAATAGGAATAGTCAAACACAATTTTGCACTCAAAATTAAATAATGATCAGAGTAAATCAAATCAATGCAAAATAAAAATACAATAAGTCATAATGAGAAAGAACAGCTGATTTCCTTGTTGAAATATGCCATGTAATTATCATCTAATCCTGAAAAATAATATTACAAACATGGCACATTTAATTTTTGAAAGTACTGCATGGTCCGGTTTGTTTCAAGGACATAACATGATCTTTTGAATGAAAAAGAAATTTGTTTATTGTTCTAAATCATGACGTGGCTTTTTAAAATTGAACAAAGCCATTCTTTTCAGGCAGTTTATTATGGACCTTCTCTCTTTAGCTCAGCTCTTTGCCTGTTATTTAACAACATAAAATTTGCTTTGACTGAGTCTAAGCTAAGATTTTATGTCAGTTCACAAGTAAAATAAAACTGATTTAATTTACATAATAAACTAAGACGTTAATTCATAAAATACGGTTCCTACCAGGTGTTCCTATGGTACCCAGTGCAGTTCTCAAGCTGAAAAGGAATCAAGCTCTGACGCTAACAGTCTGGATGGTGCCCCAAAGTACTGTACAACCTGGGAGAGTTTTCTTCCGTCTTTGCTTCTGCGAATTAGCCTACCCATAAGGCCATCTGAGAACTCTGCGTATAAAACCGGGGGGCTGCAAGTCGCAGTATTAGACCGAGGTGAAAGGACTTCAATCCAATAATGTCCAGTCTCTGTCTCCCACGCACATTTTAGACCGCACAAAGCAAGCTCAGTCTTGTTTAACTGTTACTAAGCAACTGAAATCTGCTGTGACTGAAGTTTACTGCCATGTCATCGGCCTGCACAGGGAAATGGAGAGGATTTTAAGTTGTGGTGTACCTTCTTTTTCCACTGTCCTTTAACATTTCTAAAAAATATGATGTATAAATTTATTTTTAAACCAGCTTTTTGCATACCTTACAGGCATGCTGCCAAAAGGAGACAGATGTTCATAGCTAGAGCCATATTACTTAGCTACTTTGGATGCTAATCACAAAGAGATGTGAAAATGCCCAGACCCACAGCAGGAAACACTGTTTTATGAGACAGGCCTTGTTGTACAGGTAGAGGTTAGTGCAGTTATGTGTAAGTTCACCTAACTGAAAGTTTGTTTGATTGCACTATTTTTTGGGCTTCAATGGGCTTCACCGTGGTATACAGGACAGGTAGGGGTTTATAAACTTGAAGTGATGGACTTTATAAATTCATTTAGAGATACATACATTTGGCTGTTTTGTTTGATTTCTATTTGTTAAATACTCTTTGTTCATTTTTGTCAGAACATTATTTTTTTACAGATAATGTTTACAGAATGTAAAGCCTTCAAAATGCAGTGCAGTTGTCTGTTGATGGTTCTAGTGACAGCATTGTGATGGAAACCATTGTCCATTGCAGCAGGACTGTACCATTACCTCATTTCACGATGTTTCTCGCTATAAAACAGTAAAAAATAAAGCACAGACACATCTTTGCTGCATTGTTTGGTCATAGGATGCGTGTGTTAAGGAAAACCCTGTATTTCTTCACGCCGCAAATAATAATATGAAAAAGGATACCTCATATGTATATTTGGTCTGCTGTCTCAGAAACTGGCCCGGGAGAGACCGGCTGTAGTATGGGGCAAGGTGTCAAAGAACATGACGTAACTGCAAAAAAAAGTATGGGTTTAATGTTTATAAATAGCTGTGTTCAGGCCTCATTGAGTGGAAACCTTTTAGTGGTCAGTTCACAGGTACGCCTACATATAGGGCTGTGCAGCTATCTGACTGTAGGCCTTCAGCACCTCTGGCAAACTTTTGTTACGCAAACATCTGTTTGGTAAAGACAGAGTGGACTGTGATGCCAAATTCTGTACCTTTGACTGTTTACAGAGAAAGCGTCCCCTTCAGAGGGTTGACGTTCTCACAGATCTCTGGCGGTTATGTGACCATTTTTTATAGCGCTGTTATCAGATTTATCAGAATTCGAACGAAACATTTTCCCGCCTGTGGACCCCGCGCCCGCTTTTCTAAAGAAAAGGCAACGCTCGCTGTCCACGGTCAGCCTCGGAGTGTTTCCTTTTTTTAAGCCATTTTAGAGCGATCTTCCCCTTCAGTGGTCCCTTATTAACCATAGCGCCATGGAGATAAAATGCGATTTCAATTTGTTGAATCACCATTACAGCAGCTTCCCTGTAGCAATGACGCCGTGCGGATGGAATGCGATTTCAGTCTGTTGGATCACTCCTGCGCCAGCTCTGTAATTACCAACAAAACACCGCCCCTCCAATCACCTGCTAAAGAAGCCGTGGCGACATGCCAGCGAAGTTTTGAGCGCCACTGTTGTTTTGCGCTGTAACAGCGGTGCGGTGGAAAACCTGCCCCACTCCAGCGAAGAAGAGGTGTAACGTCGACAGTCCCGCTCGCTCACCCATCTCAGCCTAGGGGGATAGTTTAAAATAATCCCCCGCTCTAATTAAGGTTTTAATACACGGAAAATGATGGCGAGGGAAGCGATGAGTGTAATTTCACGAGGGAAAAGAACACATACGGCGGGGCTTAAAACAAACAAGCGTCGCGGCTGATTGATCTGCGGGCTTCCCTCACACTTGCGGACTGAAGCGAAGGAAGTCGGATCAGGGCTTTGATAAATGACGGATTGGAAAAGTGGCATTGTTTATTTTGTGCTTCACCCCCCCAACCCCCACCCCTCTGCCTCAGATCATTTAAAAAAGAGAGGCATTATTGTAAGCTCTTCAGGGCTTTTAGCTGCTCATTAATCATATTCAAGTATGTGAAGAGGAGCATACTCCGACGCCAGCGTGTCCTTTGGGATGCATAACGCCTTTTGAGCAGTTTGATGACTAGTTCGATACGAGTTTACTGGAAGAGTATAATTCCATCCCCTCGATGTACAGCCGGAGGAAGGAATACTCACTCCGTTCTTCACTGGTTATTTTTGTAATAGCAAACAACGTTATCACTTCTTGGTGAGAACATTTTGACGACAGCCAATGTTGAAAGCAGATATTGTATATTAGCCTACGTGAGCGATCATGATTTTACCAGAAAACAAACAAACAAAAAACTATCACAACATATATTTTAGTAATGGTGTTTATACACGTCTTGCTCGCTTGTTTGCTTAATCTGTACATTAGTACTTGCGCAACATAGTTGAATATGAGTGATTAAAATACATGGGATACGTGCATACGTGGGAGCGCTATATAATGTCAATTTGTGAGAAACACCCGGTTCGGTTTTGAATAAAAGCGATACTAATGCTGTTTTGTAATTACTTTTGCTGACAGTTTCACATGCACGGTATGAAAGAAGTCATTTGGTCCTATTTTGTTGGACTTACCTTCTTCTTCATGTTCCATATTACTGTGTTCACAGGAAGAACGCGGGGGGAGACAAGACGGCCCTACATAAATGGCAGGTATGGCACCCGTGATGATCATATTGTTGTATTGGGAAACTGTGATACAAGTAAACCACAAATGTTGCTTCGCTTCATGGCACCCTTGTGATGTACATGTGTAATGTACACGTGAAAGATAACATAATAATGACTTATTGTTCCTGTATGCTGTACATGAATCCATCATTTATTCATTTATTTATTTATTCATTTTGGGTACTCCAAAATGCAAAAATCTGCTATCTGCCGATGCAAAAATGAAATATAGTGTAGTACATTGAAAAATATATGGTTGCAAATTGTATGCAAAGCAGAATGTGCAATATAATGCAATATACCAAAAAACAGCCCAATTTACATATGGAGGCATATTTACATACTTATATATATATATATATGTATATATATATACATATTCTCAATATAAAATTCTGTTTATGAGTGGTGATGTCATGTCGGTTCATTTAACTGGGATTGGTTAATCAATTTGTTAGGCAGTCCCAGCTAAATGAGTTGAGTACAACATTTCAAACAAACCGAAGATGGAAGTAGTGGATGCCGATTCTATAAATGATTTAACAAAACAAGATGGTTCTGGTGTTTGATATTCAAGTAATTCTGAAAGATAGGAAAGAGTAAATAAAGAATACGTTAAATTATCATTTTAGGAGCATATCCCATTTAAGAAATCATTTTCAAATGATTGGTGGTTTCAGGTTGGGTCAGTTGACTGCTTGGTAAAAATTTATGGCTATTTCCCATCAGAAATGTGGATTGTTGACAGTGGCTACTGTTTGTTTCTGTCATCTGTCCTTCAGTTACCATGACTACTGTTTGGTTGTCATACTGAGTCTCTGTCTCTCCCTTAAAGGGAAAGTTTGAATGCCTTTTGTGGTTCACGTTAAGACTGTTCTTTGCCTGCATTTGTTCTTTCCAGAAAGGAGAGATGAGCAACTTTGAGTACCTCATGCACTTGAACACCCTGGCCGGACGGACATACAATGATTTAATGCAGTATCCCGTGTTCCCTTGGGTCCTCGCCGATTACGACTCAGAGGTGAGATGACATTTTCACGGTCAATTCCCACCATATGCCATTCCGAGTTTAGTTATCTGGGTATGCTGTGTCTGTGCCACCAGCGGGCGCCTGGTTGGTGTTCGTGTCAGTGTTACTGTGCTATTCGTTGTGTGACCGTGTTTTTTTTTCATCTTGTCTCTTCCCCTGTCCCTTTGACCAGACCCTCGATCTGACCTCTCCGAGTACGTTCCGGGACTTGTCCAAGCCCATGGGCGCCCAGACTGAAAAAAGGAAAGAGAAGTTTGTCCAGAGGTACAACGATGTGGAAGGCACAGAGGGTGAGACGTTTGCCAACGCCGATCTCCAATCTTAGTTCGCCTCTCCTGCTTTCGCACCTCTGCTGTTCATTTGCATCAGACACGCGCTTCTCTCAGACCAGGCATGGCGCTCTAGATGTCTACCTCATAAGTGCAGCCAGAGCTGCATTTCAAAATAAGAGGCTTGACAAATTAGGCTGGATTACAGCTAGATGAGGTACCAAGGGACCGCACAGCGCAGCGCAGCCTGCAGCACAGCTGTACCACCAGCTCACTTCGTTACGAATGAGGTCTTACCGCAGGTCACGAGGACAGCATACTCTGCTGACTTAAGTTAATAGAAATACTCCCAGGGCTTTGCTGAATGGGGGGTAGATTGATTACAGTCCTGAAGTACAGTGCGAGTGTGGGACGACCAAGAGAAGCTGAACTGAACACAACTAGACGTCTGGAGGTCTGATCTAAAGATGTGGGCCTGAAGGTGGCAAGGGTTCAAGTGAAGGAGATGACTGGAAGACCTCTGTGGCCCAGTTAACGAATGGGATAAGAGTCACTGATTCAGTGATTTCTCAATTTCTCAAAAGGGTATTTTTGTTTTATTGTTTTCATGCATGTTCACTGTTCTTTCGCATATTTAGTGTAACTGAAAGTGCCGTTACTAGATCCAGTTACACCGCAGCAGTGCTGGGGGTTTACTGCGGTTATAAAAATCAGGTGACCTGGCAGCTCAGTGCTATTACAGTAGATCCAGGTACACTGTTGGTTCATTGCGTTTCTGTCACAGGTGATCCATCAACTCTGTGCCATTACTGTAGACCCGGTTACATTCTCAGTTCATTGTGTTTCTGTCACAGGTGATCTGGCAGCGCGGTGCCATTACTGCACACACTACTCCTCTGCCATCATTGTGGCCCTGTTCCTGGTCAGAATGGAGCCCTTCTCACAGACTTTCCTGTCTCTGCAGGTAAGACCCTAACTCATTTTCAAACGGCATGTTAAAGGGACATCTAAATGATATCATCAAAGGGCTGTTTGGCTTTCTCACTCCAGCACTTGTTTAATATGTCCATCTGACTGGAGTTTAAAATCATTTCTGTGTGTTTCTGTGACACATTTGGAAAGCCTCAGTTAAGCCATTTATTTCAGAAGCACACAGTAAACGAATGACCCTTTCCATGCTGGTATAAAACCCATTCAGCTAAATACTTTCCTTAGCTTTGACTTTCCTCTAGAATCACATGACCTTTAACCTTTAACCCTTATGCTTTTTACATTCTGATGCCTCCAATATGGCATCAGAAATGCTTGACAAACATTTTAAAAACATTTTGAATTTTTAAACATTTTTGCTGCAAATTCGTGGTTTGTCATTTAAAAATACTGCCCTGTGACATTTTTGAGTACAATGCTTACAGTCCATATGTACCATATGAAATGTCATGATGAGGGAGTGGGGCTTTATGAACTCTAACATGGGGGAGGCAACCATGCACTGTTAATGACTCACTCATTTAAACCAATCATTTGTTTTGGTATAGGAACCACAGTCTTCTGGTTGGTCCTTATGGATCAGTGATTGACAGCACACACCCATCAGTCCCACCCATGGTGGGAGATCATGAAGCCTGTCCTGTTACCAGTCAAAAGCTTCATTCACTGTCTTCATATTATGCAGAAAAGAAAGTTCCTCTTGTCTGCAAAGCAAAGTGGGCCAGACAGGCTGATGAGACTGACTAGTTTCCAGCCCCCAGTGCAGGATGCACACTTCAGCTTCGGCAATGTGGGCGGGGGCGGGGGGGGGGAGTGCTGCAGAATTTCCCTGAGAAGAAACCGTTCTGCACGTTAGCTTCCTAAATCAAATCGCTGCCTTTTTGTCTCGGCTTCCTCTGATTCTTTATAAACTTTTTTTTTTTGTTTTGGAAAATAAAAACACGATTTCAATATATATGCAAATAAATGTATTAGCGTCAAAAGCATGCAAAAAAATCAAGTTTCGTCCCTTAAAAGTATCACATTTATGCAGTGTGATCCAATTGATTAAAATAAAATGTCATGCATATTTAATCGCCGGCATAAAACAATAAAGGTATTAGGTGCACTACAATGTATTTGGCTGCAGTAAAATCGCATTCCTCCGTGCTGTAATATCTATAACCTGATTTGTGGCACTAACAGCATTTACCATGTATATATTATTTTCATTCAATATAGGTAATCTTTTTACCACAAATTATGGCACTCTCAGGAGGTTTCTATCAGGACTTATAAAATCTGCAAAAAGAGAAAAGCCTCAATCAGCCGCTGGCAAATCTAGCCATTTGTAATTTAACGTGTGAGATATTTAATATGCCTCAGAATTATATATCGTGGCCTAATTTATTGACATTTCCATTTCAAAGTGAACTATCACTTACTGGGTGCGTATCATTCCAGCAGGGTGAAGTGCATTGTTTCTCTGAGTACCCATAATGGAAAACCCTGATTTTCATTATCATTATTGCTCTGGTGGCTGCCTTATGCTGTCTGTCTCCGTCGTTATGAATCACACTCCCCTGGCCCTTCTTCTTTACCACATGCTGTGTGCGTGTTGTGTTGGAGAAAGCGTTTGGGAGTTACAGCAGCTGTATGTGAGGTTGACGACAGTGTGACGGTGTGTGACACTGACGTCGCTCTCCGCCTCTCCCATCCTTTCCGCAGGGCGGATCCTTCGACGTGGCCGACCGCATGTTCCACAGCGTGAAGACGGAGTGGGAGTCGGCCTCCAGGGAGAACATGAGTGACGTCCGTGAGCTCATCCCGGAGTTCTACTACCTGCCAGACTTCCTCGTCAACTCCAACAACTTTGAGCTCGGTGGGTCCTGCCGCCAGCCCGTTGAGGGGGGGCAAGAAACTCCGACCGGGTCTAGGCATGATCCATGGTGACAGCAACAGAGCTGAGAAGTTTGTGGCTGTTGTTTTTTTTTTAATGCTCTGTGTGTCATGTGTCACCAAAGGTCGGATGCAGGATGGCACCTCGCTTGGAGATGTTGTGCTGCCACCATGGGCCAAAGGTGACCCCCAGGAGTTCATCCGGATGCACAGGGAGGTCAGTGACTCCAGTTCTACAAAATATATTATTTTATAATTAAATTATAATTATATCCATTTATATATTAAATTATATTAATATATTTTTCATATTACAATTATATTAATAAATGACTGTGCTTCATTTAGTGAAGAGACCTGTATCCAGAATAATACACAGTATTAGCTTTAAAACGTTTGTGTACAAAATTCAAAAGACAAATGGCACTCACAAATCCAGCCAATACTGGTTATGAGTTTCTCAAATGTTGTCAGAGATGCGCATATCCTCTGTTTAATGTCTGCTCCCTGGTGCAATGTGGGATTTGTAGTGTGGAAAAATAGTCACAGTTAGCATGTGTATGTGTTGTAGGGTGCCGTTCACTATGCACTGCACTCCTGCAGGAATGCAGAGGGTATCACGGTGAGAGGAGCCTAATGTACAGGTGGCGATTGCAAAAAATTTGGGTGATTAGGGGGACAAATACCAAAAAAGTAAAATGGCAACTGAATCTGTTGTAATGACATGCGGTATATACCACCTTAATCCCTCCCCCTCCATTTTAACTGTGCCTCGTCATTTAGAATTTCATCCAGCAAGAGACATGTCAGCTGGGGTTGTCAGCCAGGGATAGAACACAGGGAAACAGACTTCTACCAGTGGTTGACTGGATATTATGGTCTGGATATGACCACTGCAAACATGACAGTATCAATTTTGAATGGGATCCATGCATAAAGTCCACATAAAATGAAATCAATGTTGTATTTTCTCCCACTTGCTATTCATATCTCTCATTTACACCTACGCCTCAACAGACCATTCCACTGAATTACAGAACTTGTGAAACTCGGTGTGGGGGAGTGGGGACAAGAGATGGGGGGTGGGGTG
Organism: Megalops cyprinoides; assembly: GCF_013368585.1. Taxonomy (NCBI): domain Eukaryota; kingdom Metazoa; phylum Chordata; class Actinopteri; order Elopiformes; family Megalopidae; genus Megalops; species Megalops cyprinoides. The sequence continues at coordinate 28,176,457 of NC_050597.1, read as the reverse complement.
GTTCAGATGATTCTAAAGTCACACCAGCTCCACTTTTTTAATGTTTCGGAGATAATAAGCACTTGTTGTGTTCATCAAGGAAGCCCCATTACTCTGCCTAGCGCCGTTGTCATTACACGATAACAGGCCAATTCAGCGAAAGCACAATATCTGCACTCTCTCATAACTCCATTACTGCCGCGTGCCGCTTATTGGAATGAATGCTCCCCCTTTTCTCAGTGCCGTTCGGCCCGGAGGGTCCACGCATCCCGGGCTTTATCAATTCACCATCGTGCTAGCAATATCTGTATCACTTCCAATTGGCAGGACGAGCCGTTTCGCCTGGCTGCATCTTTCATATGCAAACAAGCTGGAGAGGACAAGGAGAAGTTGCACAGAGTGCTATTATTCCCAGTTTTTTTTTCTTTTTTTTTGTGAGGGGGGGGGGGGTTTCACCCATTTTCAGTATGTTAAAGAAGTTTAGTGTTTGTAGCTAAGCGCTTGACATAGTATTCGCTGGTATCAGTTGGCGTTGACATCGCCACAGTATGCGAATTAGTACATGTAACTTGGATGGATACGCTTCTGTTCTCATGTGCTGGATAAGAGTATCTGCTAAATGCATGTAAAGTAATGTTATGACTTGAAAACCGTCACAAGCACATCCAGAATGCCTGTATGTGTCTGCCACACTCATCTCTTTTCGCCTGTCACTCTTATCACTGGCCCAGGCTATACTGCTGTTGGTGTCTGTGTCACTTACAGTGCGGGTCAGTCTGATTTCAGTCATCCTCCCACAAATGCCCAAGTTGTCACTCTTGTGACTGGTCATCCCCCAGTGTGGCTTTGTAGCTGTTGTCACTTGAGTCAGTCACTCTAATTTGGCTGTTGCCTCTAGCTGTATTGTGCAAAACCCCAGTCCACATACAGACAGCCGCCCTGTGCTTTTAAATACTTAATGAGTCCATACATGTCCAGTGTTTCCATGGAACCAGGTTGGCACAATGCTACAGGTTTCTACAGGTAATATTGCTTTGTGAGTCAGGGCTTATTGTGTTGAACCTTCCACACAGCTCAAAGATGCATTGTAACCAAATAACCAGCTTTTCCAAATGCAAATGGCAGAGAGGCAACTGCCACTGTTAAGTGGCCCTCTACCTACTCAAGTGACAAAATATACAAAAACCTAGACTATGGAGAGCTTTTACTGTAAATTTGGCTGTAATTAACTCTTTTTCTACATGAGTTGTATGTTTATGGTTCATACAATGTTGGAAGCCCCCCCCACAGTACCGTGAAGTACTCCTAGGGGTTTGTGAACCCCCCCCCTCACTCCCCACAGTAGAGAAACGTTTAGGTAAAGCAATGTTGGCTGTTTCCGTGTGCTTCCTGATTTCGTTGCTGACTGAGGTGGGGGGGCCGTGTCCCCCTTCTCAGTATTTGCTCCACACTGGTGGCATGAGCTTCCTGAGATTTGTACAACAGATTCCCTGGGTACCTTAAAGAGAAAGCTGAAAACTCATCTCTTCAAGCTGTATCTCCAGTCTACCTTCCTTTCTATCTATCCTATCTATCCCTATTTTCTATTTAAAAAAGCACTCTACAGTAGTTTAGCACTTAACTCAGTATCTTACTGACCTCCTGTAATACTTCTCGATAACTACTCTTAGCATAATGATGCGCTTATTTGGAATTCACTCTGGCTAAGAGCGTCTGCTAAATGACGTAATTTAATGTAAATGTTATGTAATGTCCCCTGCAGGCTCTAGAGAGTGACTACGTCAGCGCGCACCTCCACCTGTGGATCGACCTCATATTCGGCTTCAGGCAGCAGGGCCCGGCCGCTGTGGAGGCAGTCAACACCTTCCACCCCTACTTCTACGCTGAGAGGATGGACGCGGACAGCCTGAAGGACCCGCTGAAGAAGAGCACCGTGCTGGGCTTCGTCAGCAACTTCGGACAGATACCCAAGCAGGTGGGGGGGAGCGTTGCGAGGTGTGGCGGCGGCGGGTTATGGCTCCTGCTGGCCGTGCTCCCTGGCCTGCGACTTGTTTGATTGTAATTTGTGTTTCCTGCACTGCTACTGGATGCGCTAATGCTCACTCTCACAGTGGGGATCTAACTAACAGCCTGTAATTGTGAATTAATGCTGTAGCATTGCTTACACTGGGCTGTTTAAATTTAGTGCTGCGCTTCAGCATTGCAAGTCAACATCCATAACATCAGCTGCTTATTTGAGAGTTTTCTAATGTTCTGTTAGTCAACCAGCAAATAAGTAAACCAGAAAAACAATAGTCTCCTTCACAAATCAATAACAATGATAGTAATGATTGTGACGATAGTTATGACATAATAATAGCACTAAAGATGAAGATGTGAGAATAACAGTGTAATAACAGTTATGATGATGATGACGTAGGTGATTATAATAGCAATGACGATAATCACAGGAGAATCAACTTACTGTGTATAAGCACTTGAGATGCTTTTATTAAATTGTTTAAGTGATGTTTAAATCATTTTCACGTGTTCATAGATTAAGTTTTGAGCACAGAATGCGTGTGTATATCAGAATGACTAAGCTGCTCATGTTAAATTGATGTGATGAGCGGTGAAGCACACCCTGCCTCGTCCTTTAACGCACCCACAGTGAGATTAACAGACGCACGGCCTGCTCATTTCCCAGCTCTTCACCAAGCCCCACCCACCCCGGACGGCCCACAAAGGCTCCGTGGCCAAGGAGACGTCGGGGCCCAATCACCCATCCCCGTTCTTCTTCAGGCTGGACAAGCTGAAGCCATCGGTCCAACCGGTGAAAGGTACATTTGTTTATTCTCCTCTTTTAATATGCTCCGCTCCAGGTACACCAGCTGAGAGTTTCTGAAAAGGGAGCCCATTTCTTAATAATTTTGTCACCTTATTTTATTATTATTTTTTTATCCCATTCTTCAATTACTGCGCGTGAGACGAGTCTGCGTCCGCTGGGAGCAATAGAGCTGCGGAAGAAGATGCTGGCTAGACTTTTCATGGGATCATTTTCCCGGGGCAGAGAGGGGAGAGCAGGCGCGGGCCTATTTGTTAGGCCCCATCCTGATGATGCCTCGAGTGGGGCTTATTTAATAATCTGAATATCTCAAAAGGGTCTCCCAGGAAAATGAGATGAATTTCCCCTCTGCCGCGCCGCTCCTTGCATATTGCATTTCGGTTTGTCATTTGATCAATAAATAAATAAAGATAAATTGGAGGGTGAATATTAAGGTTAATGTGAAAAAAAATCTGCGACGTCTCTGAGAGAATATTCAAGGGATTCGCTCAGTAAACACTTTAGTGGTGGGAAGTGATTTCTCGGCGCATCTGCATGACTTGGCCAATTATAGAGACACACGCGCACAACGTTTTTCATATGCCTCAAAGTGCTTGCATTTGATTTACAGTGCATGCTCAGCTTTGGACCACAATTCTGCAGTAATGGTTGCCTAGGTCTGCGCTATGAACAACCTGTAGTATTTTAGTCATCACTTAATTTCTGTATCCAGTTGGAGTACAAAATTAAACTGAAGTTTTCCCGAAATAATAAACGTGAGCCACGCTGAAGGGCTGGGGATTCAGAACACACCCTTAAAAGGCCTTTTTTACTGTATATACTTTGACTGTCCGACCAAAACCTTCACTGAGTTTCTGTGGACTGTAGACTGTAACTGTAGATTAAATTGATTATGAGTAAAACTGAGGACAAGTTCAGCTCCTGATGTCAGTAAGATGGTTAGCGGCAGTGCTGTTCGTGTAAGAGGCCTCTTATGGTTCTCTCCTCTCTGGGGTCAGAGCTCATCCGAGGGCCTGTGGGTCACATGGTGTGCGGAGAGAAGGAGATTCTGGCCGTGGAGAAGAATAAACTGCTCATCCCTCCCCTGTGGAACACTTTCTTCTCCTGGGGTTTCCACGACAACACTTGTGCCTTTGGAAACCACGCAACAGAAAAGGTTTGTAAGGCTGAATACTTTGGGTTTAGTGGGCCCTCTCACACCTCAGCCTCCAAAAGCTTATTGGTCCTTCTGACAGTGAAGGCAGAGACTGTGTTAGACATCCTCTGCCCTTAGGCTAGGTATTCTGCTGAGTAGATACAATGATATGGCCCTGCCATAATCAACCAGTGGGGTGGCCCATACAGAACTGGGTCAACAAGACAAAAAATGCATTTGTACAACACACCAAAAAAATCCGAAGTGCCTTTTTTGCCACACAAGTTGTCTGTTGAAAATTGACTTTCCATGTTTCTTGGGGGGGCATGGGTATCAATTGATGGCGGCTCCCACTCCCACAGAACTTTGCTGTCTGCGAGAGCCTGACAGACTGGGGGGAGAGCCTGTGTGCGGCCTGCCCCAACCCGACCACCATCATCACGGGGGGCACCAGCACCGTGGTGTGCGTGTGGGAGATCTCCATCAGCAAGGACAAGCTCAAGCACATGAGGCTCAAACAGGTGGGCGGCTGCATGCTGGCCTCAGTGTGTCCTCATACACATGCTTTCTTTGTGTGGAGTATATCAAAGGAGTGCATGGTGCTAAATCAGTCAGACACATTGTTTCTTGCCTGTAAAATATGGTGGTTTGTGCCTAAAGTGATTGTGATGATGTGGTGCATGCCATTTTCATGCCTTAATGTTGCTGTAATTTTCTGCCATTTTGTACTAAAACATCACTGATGTCAGTGGATATTTAAGATGCAAGTTAGCAGCAGCACTGCATGTCATGTTTGTGGGATCATCCCAAACTGCTCCAGTCCTCCCCACTGATCCCAGATCAGCACCCAGCGGGTGGACCCTCTGTGTGTGATATGGTTGGCACTGATCTGAGATCAGCAGGGATGGAGGGTGGGAGGAGAGTGAGAACTAGCAGGATCAGACCCCGCTCATCTGTCCTTCCCCACCCAGGCCCTGTACGGCCACGTGGATGCTGTGACGTGCCTGGCGGCCTCCGAGGCCTACAGCGTCATTGTCAGCGGCTCCCGCGACCGGACCTGCATCCTCTGGGACCTGGAGGAGCTGAGCTACATCACCCAGCTGCCCGGGCACTCCACCAGCCTCACCGCGCTGGCCATCAACGACCTGACTGTGAGCCCCCTCCCGTCCGTTTGTCTGTCTCCCCCCCCCCCCACACACACACACACACACACTGCCAGAGCCGTGGCAATGGTGGCTGATTGACAAATGCTGGAATTAGGTATGCGATTTCCCTCAGTAACAAGCAGACAGAGGACTGCACGTGTTCAGCCTTTCCCAAACTGTTAGCTCAGCTGTCAAGGAAAGGAAGAGGGAGGGAATCCAGCCAAGCCAACAGATACATCCCTTTCCCCACCCGCTTGGCAAGCACTTATGGGTCATAGCCCTCATAAAAGAGTCGTATATTTTAATAAACAAAATAGAAAAAAGGACTGTTTAAATGTATATAAATTCTTTTTTGAATATATATAAAACAGAGCTTTTAGTTCCAGTCTCAGGTGGCACTTTATGTTCATATTGTAGAAGATACTATAATTTAAGGGGCAAAAATGGATACATTTTTTAAAATAACTAGGTGTAGCCAGGGAACAAGCACTTAAAGGAAGATGAGAGCTTACTTCTCAACTTATAATTTGCTGAGTCTGCTTTTGTTCTGTTTTTGGTTTGTTGTTATGGCATGATTACCAAGCTTGCCAACTTCAGCACGCACCCCCTGTCAGAGGCTGACTCCTTTTTATTTGCTGTCTAACCCTTTTCTGCAGGTGTTATTAAAAATGGTCAGGGAAAAAAAATCAGTCTCTCAGTCTGTCCTTAACCCCTTTTCTTTTCCGCAGTAATGTCCCAAAGTGGAATTTTGTTTTTACCTTTTGTGGCTAATTGCGTTAATTGATTCATTCAATTAATTTGGCATTGTTCAAAACCTCTGAAGGGCACAGTAGGAAAAAAAAGCCCACATTAGCATATTATATAATCTGTCAGGAGAGCCAACAAGACTCATTAAGAAAATGTTAGAAATATTTCTAAGAAAAAAAAAGGCCTCTACTATGTATAACTTTTTTCATTGTATTCACAATGCACTGTTTAAATGTACTTTGAACCTACTGTTAAAATGCTTGTAAAAGCCAAGGGCCTGGAAACGCACCCGTCTGTTTTCAGGGGGAGATTGCGACATGCGCCGGGGCGCACCTTTACCTGTGGACGATGAAGGGGCAGCTGCTGTCCTCCATCGACACATCCTTCGGGCCCGAGGGGGACATCCTGTGCTGCTGCTTCACACAGAAGCAGGAGTGGGACTCCCGGAATGTCATCATCACCGGCTGCGCCGACGGGATCGTGCGGGTGAGAGGGCCGCCGTCGGACGTGAATCATAATCCTCCACCCAGCCCCCGACTCTCCCACCCCCACCCTGTTCCCTGCTGTGTCTCTGTGTCTAGCGCCTGTGGAATGAAACCCGCTGAAGAACGCCCAGTCAACCTGAACAGTCTGTAAATCCGGCTGACTCAGCAACCATGAGCACCAAAAGTTTGCTAATTAGAGAGATCACAGGAAAAGCAGTAATGCTCCCATGAATATTTTGTTTGGTAGATGCAGTTTTTTTTGCGTGAATCACAAAGTCGGAGATCAGACGGAACACTCTAGCATGAGAGTTATAGTGTGGCGTCATACTAGAATATGGGTCACTTTTAAACTGGAGCAGCATTCTATGGATCAACTTCAGATGCTCGGTAATGCATTTATAATGCCATGTGCTCCTTTCACTCGACGCAAGTGTGGTTATTAAATCATAACGGTTTCAATATTAGGCATCAAATGAGAGCCTGGCCCCTCTTACTTCAGAAGCCAGAAGAGTTGATTTATGATTATGTACTAAATTATGTTAGATTTTTCCCTCCCCCCTCCACCCCACCCCCTTTGTGCTCCCGTACAGATATGGAAGACCGAGTACACGAAAGCACAATTACCTGCGCATCAAGAGGAGCCCCTACCTCAGGGGGACCATCGGCCCGCGGAACCAGGGAAAGCTGGTAATACTAATAACGCCTCACGTTAGCTGCGCGCTCGGGACGATAGTTAAAAGTCATTTCCCTCCGTTCCACCCCCCCCCCCCCCCACCACCCCCCAGCTCTTTTAGTTATATCGCGTTTTCTGGCAGCCCGGCACACAATATTAGTGCGGCCAGCCCGGAGGCTCGCAGAGGCTATTTAAAATCAGTTGACCGTGGACAAAACGGAATTAAACACGGTCCATAAAACCCACAGATTTTCAGTGATCATGGGGCAAACAAGTTTATGTCTGTGATTTGATAAGAATTGTTATATATAGCTTTTTTTAATATACAAGTGGTATATGAAATAATGTGAAATAATGGGGGGGTTATGTTCCTCCTTCAGCAATGTTCCATATAAATCCAATTACATCTGCACTTAACTGTGGTAGTGATTTTGAAGCGCTCGGCTTGAAGTTTTGACTGCAAGAGATCCGGATAAAAGTTCATAATGTTTGTGCCAGTCTCGCAGAGGCATTAGGACTCGGTGCAAGGAATTATGGGGAAAGTTATTAAACATACAGCCAGTAAACACTGATGAGCAATTCTGCTGAACTAGGCATGCAATTTAGAAAGCAATAATACCCAAATCCAATTTAGCGCACATTGGTTACAGCACAGCGTCAGCGCATATAAGTATCACAATGTACAAATTAAATTGGGACAACCCCTCTTGTAACGCTGAAAGCTTATATTAGATGTATTTTTCTCAATTTAACAACATGCTGACCATAAATAAAAACAGCTTCTAATTCTCGCTCTTCTTGGGTTTCTTCAGATGGACCAGGTAAGGGGTGGGAGAGACACCTGGTCCTGTGCCTGGAACTGAACCGGAGTCAGGCGGTGTCCCGCCGACGCTATAAAAACAACCCTGCCGTCACTGCCTTGGCCATACCCAGGTACAGTGACTCCCCACGGTTCGAATGACCACTGACAAACCATGCCCATTAATGAACCAGAGACCAGATGGCGTTTATAAAAGGTCAAAGACTCCAGGAGGGGGCATTATATGGGCATTTTTCTGTAGAACATGAACATCATCTTCGGCATTTCTGGCAGACAATATTTACCACTTCAATAAATGTATTGCATCATACAGGAAAATAGACTAAAAGAAAGTTTCAGCCCTGTTCAGTTGAGAAAAATGTGCTCATGAAACTCAGTGATTTATATTAATACAAGTAAAAAATTAAAACAATTCCAAAATTTAGCGAACGCTTTGACAAGTCATTGTTTTCACACATATTTCTAATAATGGAGACAACAGGAGAGATATGTCCCTTTTTAATTTAATATTCGAACATCATTTGAACGTTACTTCTCCGTTATTAGGGTAATTACCGCGTATTCGGTAATTGTCTGAAGTGGTTTGTGCACTGTCACCCTTGGGTAAATACTCTAATTGAATCAGTGGTTGGTAATTGTTTCTTTTCCTAATGTGTGCCGTTCCAGGTCTCACGGCGCTCTGCTGGTGGGCGATGCTTGGGGGAGGGTGTTCTGCTGGACCTGTGAGGGTTAGTGACGGAAAAACCGAACTCTCCGCAAACCCGGACATCAAGCCCCAACACACCCTCCTCCCCCACCCCTGCTCTGTGCATGCTCGAATATCTATTTCATTTCCCCCATTAAAAGGCACAAAGGATGGTTCTATGACCAAATAAAACCCACAAAAAGTGTGTGCATGGATGCACAGGCACTGCACATTCATAAGCCTGCCTTGTGGGGAGCGCTTACCCACTATCCCCCCCAAGGGCTCGTTTTCAAATGTTCAATATTTACAAAAAATGTCAAATTCATCTCAATATTGTTAAATGTCCTTTAGGACATAAACGGTTGGTAAACAGGCTTCTGGGGGGTCAGCCCAGCACTCTGGGCAGCCTCTTTACAAAAAAGGTTAATAAACTCATCTGATGATGATGAAGTCAGCACAGGATTGAGAGATGACACATGCTTCCTTGGACGCATTGCGGGGATGGTGGGGAGAGAAATATTAAACCAAGCATTTAACAAATAAAAGATGCTGAAGTTTTGCAGGTATGATCTAGCGTAGGCCACTCACTGGAGTGCAATAAGCCCAAAGTGCTGCTTATTTTATAAACAATTCATCTGGCTGTGTGTCGAATCACCCTGCCTGAGAATCACTTATTGTTTTGATTGTAGTTTTTGTCATAGGGTTATTTCCCACCCCAACCTCGTCATCCAGTGATTAATTCCGACGCTGTCGACAGATCAGTGCCAGCCTCTCTGGGCAGCAGGTTTCTGCTCTTTGATAATGTGTAAGTTTTTGTCTTGAAAATGATCATTTTACCCAAAACAAAATTTTGTACAACTCTGCCAGTAATGAAGTCTTCGGTAATGATACAAACGTGCATTCATTTTGCTGACGTTTATCAGCTGTTACAGCATCAAGGTCAATATGAAGTGCTCTGTTTTTTGGAAATGTTTACGCGTATGTTTGAGCTTTGCGTGTGTAAATAATCTAGTTATTCCTGCTCTTTTATTGAATGTACTGTAAATAAATCCATTTACTGTAAATCCAGCATGACTGTGTAGTCTTTTCGCACTGAGCTGCAGTCAACATGGAGATGGCAACCAAACTTCATTGGTCATGGCAAAAGGGGAAATGTCCTGAGGATTGTGGGTGAATGGTCAGGACTGGAACAAATTGGGTGATAACACATGCAAGAGTGAGACAACCACCCAAGGAGGTACAGTATCATTCCAGTACCAGATACACAGTGCCAGTCATCATAATCATCATAGTCATGATGAGTAGTCGTTGATCTTCATCAGTTCTATATGTTTGTAATCAACAGATAATGTTGATTTCATTAATAAGGAAATATGGAAATCTTCTTGAGCATTTGCATGTAAGAAAATTGTACTGTAAGGACAGAAACACATTGTAGGGAATGTAATACATGATTGCTGATTTACAAAAGGGAAAAAATAGCCTTCGGTCATGCCCTTTGACCCTCACAGACCAACATTCGATGCCTAATACCTAGAATATTTAAATGATATCAATGCAAGTCTGGACTAGAACTGGACTGGAATGCAAGATGCAAAGAGGGCAAATGAAAAAATGAAAATGAATGTCACTCTCTTCTTGTTCATTTCAGGAACTTTCCTGTCTTTGTTACGTTGTCAAGTTTGTGTACTTTCCCAAGTCCTGGGCGAGTGCTTTTGTTTTTACAGTTACGCTGACACTTCAGTTCAGAACGTTCCGTTCTCTCAGTTCTGACTCGTTGTGTTCTCAGGCGACCTGTCTGGGCCTTGCATGCCGCCCATAATTAGTTTTTATTCAGGCACAACCACAAGAACAGCTGAAAGCTCTGCCAGACTTCCCCTTTCCTTTATTAAGAAACCGCATTTTGGTGCATAATTAAACTCTTATGGCTGTATTTCTGAAGTTCAATTGACCAAGCAGCATTGCAAAATGACAGTGTCTCAGGAATAGGATGAAAATAATTTCATATTGCCAAAATGAGAATTTATCAGTGCAGATCAGATCAGTAACAGGAATGATGGTAGACAATGCAGCCAAAATGGCAGAACCAACTGGTATTCTGGTTCTTGTGTCATAAGCTAACACGGGTGCAGTTGATGGTAACTGGCCCTTACTACTGTGACATGCTACCATTCAAGAATGTACTTGTGTTCGCTGTTCGCTGATGGTTGGCTAGTTGGAACTGGTGATGAGCAGTAGAAGACACTCAAGGGCAGGGCTCCAGCTCAGTGGTTAAGGTGCTCACCTTGAGGGCAATCTACAACAGCAGATCAAGATGGCCTTGTTCGGGGAATAGCAATGGGTATGTCAACAGAGGTTGCTCATCTCTCTGCTCAAATACACCCTGCAATTCATCAGGTGCCTGTGAATTGCTAAGATTATGGCAGTGGTGTAGTGCGTATCCTCCAATGAGCACCCACTCCACTGTAGTGCATTGTGTGACTTGTAGTGGGAAAAACAGCCATTAGCTGCATGCAAGTGTATTGGAGGATTGCAGATGTCTTGTTCCAGTGCTCCTGTGCGAGTGTAGTGGTTGTTGCAGTGAGAAGATCCTAGCATACAGTTGGCAATTCCAAAATAGCGCTGCCAGCAAGGGAAAAGGCATAAAAAAGATGTTCAAGGACACCACCCTCAGAGTGAGGGATTTACTTCCCAGACAGTAGCGGGAACAATAGGCTGGCAGAACTACTTGCAAAAACCCATGAACTATACTGTGATTAAGCAACACCACTTCTAGTGTTTTTCAAACCTTTACCCCACCAAATCACTTAGATGGTGCTTTACAGCAACACTTCCCATTCCCTTTTCCAGGCCCTTTAAAAATGCAGTCACTGGGCCTGGTAGCAACCTAGCACAATCATTTTGAAATCAGTGACAAACTTCAGCTTAGTTTTACATCATGCAGCAACTTCTTTAAAATTTGGAATTCCCAATTCTTTTCCCTCTTTTTCTCACAATTTGGAATGCCCAATTATATCTGTAGATGCTGCCCCTATTACTGCAAACCCTACTGTCATAGGGGAAGGTGACACAAACGCATACCCTGTTCTGAAACACATGATGTCAGTTGTCACTTCCTTAGGGTCTGAAGCTCCCATGCTAAGCTTGTGCAGGCCTGAAGGACAAGATTTCATATGCAGCTTTCTGCAGGGAGACTTCAGGCACCTGACTAACCTGCAGGGGTCGCTGATATGCAATTGAGCGGACCCCCCAGCCAACCAACCCTTCCCTGTATCCCCTGGCAGAACAAAACCAATTTTGTTCCAACACTATGGACTCCTGTTCATCGTGGGCTGATGACGCAGCTGGGATTGAACGCAGGCCATAGTGCCCAACCTTTTGCCAGTTGAGGCACTTGGGAGCCCCAAACAGCATCTTCACAGAGGACTGGACCAAATAGGCAGGTAGTGCAGGGCTGTCACAATAAATTGAAACTAGGAAGCACAGACATTGAGGTGTATTGAATATGCCTCTGAGGACTACAGACTGCATCTGGGCTGCAGCTGAAAGAGGATACCTTTCCTGTTTTTTTTTTTTTCCAGACCACACAGAAATACGTCACACATATCCAGTAGAGAAATTAGGCAATACCACTGCAAATGGTATTTTAACTTCAGTTTGGGGTACCACTTAAGAGCATGAAATGCATTTCTATTAGGATATGTAGAGGCTCCTACAAATGGAGGATATTTCACCATTTGTCAATTATGATGTAAAGATACAATGCCAGCACAATGAGTAATTATCATTGTAAACTGTTTATGGCCTACAGGTGAAGGATCTCATATGTCTGTATATAATATATATGCTGATATTATATGCCAGCTCATTTCAACATGAGTATGCAACTACTTATATATGCATATAGAAATGAAATTACGTAAAGTGAAAATGAAAATTTATATCCAATAAAAATTATTAGATATAAAACACTGTTTCTGAAGAAGTTCTGTATGTACAGATTCACATAATTTAGCGTGTGCATATGCTTGTTATTTACTAGCCTCCCATAATGTTAGAGGGATTTGGGAACTTTTTGTTGTTGCACCATTCCAGAAGTCCCCTTTCTTGAGGAAATTCTGGGACATTAACTGTCACATAAGCTAGCAGCTAAAACTGGCTTTCTGGCAATGCCTGACATTCCTTTGTGAAATCACAACCTGTCCCTCAATGTGAGGCAATATGCAGAAAAAGGCATTTTAACTCAAGTGGTGCCTTCAGTTTGTTTCTTTATGGAATCATTGGTTTAGGTCACTGAAAGAAAAAAGCATGTAGGTGTTTAAGTGTTTTGTTTTTCCACTATTAAATCCAAGGGGCCATTAAACTCTAAAAAAAAATAAAACCGACCACGCAGTCAAACCCATATGTGCACCTTAGGATGCAAAGCTCTTTGTAAAAAATCAGTTGACCGCATTTCACTTGTTAATAACCAAACACAGGTAAGACCAACGGCAACGTAATCCTAACGTTAGCGTGTGCTGGTGTCTCCGACGTACTGGCTGCCAGTACAGCGAGTGACAGTAAAAACGCGAACTCTGAAGGGCTAATTTTTCCAGACTGGGGAGGGGAAAGGGCCAGCTTGATTACAGGGAGAGAGGTTACTCCCTCCGTGCATGCTCCGCTTGCTTCCTGGGGGAGAAGGCTAATTGTTGCTTTACTTCCAGCCCTTGAAGCTGCATTCCCTAATTACCGTCATTAAGACTTATGAATCATCCCAGAAAAGGAAGTGCAGTCACAATGATGGAGGCTGCAACGTGAAACCGTAACGCAAAAACACCATCTTCGCAGTAAGGTCATTTCCCACTTCAACGTACAGCAAACCTTCGTTGTGGATTAAAGATGAGTAGAAAGTAATCATATATTTTTTTATTATTATTGATAGAAATACCCATTCACTTATTTTTGCTTTAAAACTTAAACATGAAATACGACAATGAAACAATAGCTTGAGAGGCACCCTGAAAAAGGAAACACGTGACAAACCCACATTTTCTATATGGTTCAACAATTTCCCAAGAAATCATACCTATTCCAAGAATTACTCTTATGTCAGTTGCATTTTTCCTGGACATTTCCTGGACATTCAGAGTTCATTAAAAAGTTAAATTTCAATTAACACAATGTAACAAACACACAAAGCGTGTCTCGTCTGTTGGCACCCTCTGAAAGAAACGGGGATTGGTCGTCACTTCTGCCTTTGCTAAAATAATGCACGATGAATTTCTAGGGGAAAAAAACAATCATGTAATGATGTTGCACCCTGTCCCTCTTAAATACTGTTGCCCTGGTATCGTCTTCCTCTGTTGTCACCTCGACTGTAACACGATCGTATTACACCATGTGCCCAGGGCCCCGTCGTGTTTACTGGTGAGCGCAACCCTTTGAAGTTTCTGCAAGTAGAGCACGTGGTACACACCGAACTCATATACAAAACATCTCTTCGTGCGTCTCCTTAGACCCACAGATTTTCTGAGGGAAAAATCAGAAAAGCCAAAACCGGTGTGCCCAAGGGACGGAAGAGAAAAACAATGTCCGAGACAAGGTTACCCGAGCCACTCGAATGGGCCCCTGGAATGCGCGAGATCGGAATGATAATTAGCGTTTAGATGTTTGATGCGACTCCTGGAGAGGATGTCCTTCAAACGGTGACATGAGGCGGCGTTTGCGCCTTAGCAGGTCTCTGAACCAATAGAGACACCTCCTCAGAGCGGTGCACTTATTGGAAAAGGGCAGCTGCTGCCGGAGATAAATATGCGCTGCGACCGCAATGAAGAGAGAGGCTGCTCTCCTTAACCTCTGCGCATACTGCTAATTGCGCTAAGTAGAGGGGCTTAATAGACTGGAAAATAATCATCATATATCTCGCTGAAGAAGCAAATGACCTTCTAAAAGACAATGGCCGTCTCACTTTCGACGCGCCGTTGGTTTTTACGATATTAAATGTCAAAATGTTGGGCTCCTTCGAATAATTAAATCAAATAAATTATGGCACCTAGGCAGAACCATCTTGTAGTCTAACCCAATTATAATGCACTGTAAAGCTAATTATTAAGCATGATTACAATTAGTCTAATTTTTAATAAATGTAACCATTAGCGGGTTCATCACAGTCACTGGCGATGCTTGCTGGCTCTGGGGCGGGGGCTGGGGGGAGTATATGGGCTGGACTCTAGAATCCACCATGAGACGTAGCCTACAAATAGGGCTGTAACAATGACCGAAGCTTTTAAGATTTTGGATTTTGGCTCGTACCATATATTTGAATATAAGTGACTTTTTAGCCATCATTTGTAAAATCAGTACTCGTAACCATAAAACGTAATCATAATTCATGATTTCGTTTCAGCATGTAGGCTTTACTGTTTCCGTAAATTCGCAAACATGACGTTTACATCCAGAATTCGTTTTTAATATTGTTGTTTACTTACATGGCAGGAAAATGCATACATATTATCAACATCAGCCTCGTTAGAGACGGAATGTTAAATGGACTTACACTAGATCTTACTGTTAGTTTATTATTTAGTTTTCTCAGCTCTCACGGTTTTTTCTTTTTTTGATATTTCTTGCATTAACACATAAATGATGTTATAGTGAGCGGTGCTGAATAGCATGCAAGAAAGGATCATCCAATAGCAATCATTTACGCATTTCATGGCAAGTGTCGCGTAATTTACAAAAGCAACCATCTGATTGTGGACTGTGTCCCGGCTCTCTTTCAAATTCACGCGAATCTCGTGTTAAAGGTAGAGTACTGTTGTGGGAAAAACACCAGCAATGATTTGCATTTACTCAGTTGGCTACATTAAGCACAGAAAACATTTCTCTGCTCTGCACGTTAAGCATAGAAAACATTTTTTAGCCATTAACTTCAATTAGAACACATAAAACGACACAAAACAGTAAGAGAAAAAAACATACAAATTAATAAAGTGTGTTTTATAAATAGACAGTTTTGGTATGAAACAGTTATGATACAGTTGTATTTACACTTGCTTTTCTTCAAAGAGAATCTGAGCATACACAGTCCCTGTGCAGGTTGTTTTGGTCTCCGGTTGGGGTTTGACCAACTCCAGCTCAGCATACGTCAAATTCTCCTCTGTGATCTTTGGCTGGAGGACAAGAAAGGGGACACTTAAAAGTGTGTTCACAGCTCACAGCACCTATAACCCTCTGTGAGGTCTTTGTAGTCTCATTTTGCTTAGCTCTGTAAGATGTCCATAAAGCATCCTGAATTAAGGCCATTGTTGACCTGGAATGTACTATACACAGTATTAGAGCTTCTAACAAGGGACAGCATTACTCCTCAGTGTTTCTGTCTACAAGTTCACCCAAAGAAAACAGGTCCTAATTTTCAAACAATGCTATGTCTGTGTTCCTAAAGGAGCATAGATTTTCCAAACCTCTGGCGAGAAGTTTGCAGCTCATTAGATTAAACATGCCTTTTTGAGCACTTTAACGTATCTCAACACTACCTGAATTCTAACACAAAACCCAGTCAATGAAATTCTTTGGATTTTCCTCTCTTTTTTCCCAAGAAATCGATAGGGAATATCCAACAGACTCATGGCTCTATGAATTGAAACCAGAGAACAGAGTGTACAGCCACCCCTGGCCTATCAGGGGCCTGGTGTCCTCAGATCTCCTCCATGTCACACTAATCCAATGAGCGGCCATCGTGGAAACACATTGGCCACATGCCTCATTTTATTAAGTCCAAATTGAATCACACCTGGTGCATTTTAGACCTCTATACAACCAATTATCAGATTAGGCTGGGACCTGACAGTACTATTGGATTCCTCGAGATGGGTCACAGCATTCGGTGATCCTGCCTTTTTTGATATGTTTTTTATGATACTTTTATAGCAAATGTAATGCAATAAAGACAAAGCATGCTAAATAAATAATTGTGTTTTGGAAAGCAATAAAACAAAATAAAATTAGCGGTCTCATAAATAGCAAGGAGGTACAGCAATAACTTCTATAAACAATATGGCACTATGAAACAAGCCATATAATTTCCCCCTTGCATATTTTCTTGCTTGTAATAATTCAATTGAAAATATGAGGAAAAACACCAGAGGTTTTAAAATGTAAATATTATACAATTTGTTGCAAAAAGATTAAACACATCAGAATGATTAATAAAACAAGAAACGCAATAAAGAAAACACTTTTAATTCAATAATTCAACTTTATTAATTTTGTTTAATTAGCTCCCATTTGTCCCAAACTAAAGTAAGTAGGAATTGTAAAGGTAAACAGTGAGCTGTTTTAAATGCAAACTGTTTGTTTTGACATTTGAAGCTTTGGTTTGGTTGGGTTGCTATCACTGGAACTGAAAATAAGTGGACATAATAACGAATAAGTGGAAATAATAACATTAGTTAAACCCTGTTATGTTTTTTTTTCTTTGCAGTAGAACTGTTTACATATGGAATTCATTTACTTTTTTCTCTTTTCATTTGCTCTCAAAGTACATGTTTTGGTGACACAGTAAGAATGACGCTTAGCGAACGACTTTGAGAACTTACCAAAACCACTTTTCTTGGTTGAACCTTCAAGAGTTTTGGCCTTCGCTGTTTATCTGCCACTGGCACTGGGAAATATAACAAGACGCACATGATTTGAGAATAAAACGTAAACATTTTTAATATAACGAGAAACATATGTTGAAGTCCATGAGAACCAGGCGTCATTCTGACGATAACATAATGAGCCAAATATTGTAACCGTCTAGACATTTAGAGAGACAGTAGGAGGACAGAGAGATTTTTGGAGGAAACAGTCAGACTGTAATGGCAAATAGTCAAGATGTCCAATGAAATGCTGCAACTGCTGTCACAGTGTTACTTTATCAGGCTGATGAGCTAGTCATTTTGACAACATTGAGCACTTGACGGACCCCACACATAGAGCCTTCTGCTTTTTGTTACAATGGAAATGAGGACGTGATCACTCTAAATGATTTATTTATTACAGACTGCTGGGGGAAGTACAGTATGTTTTCACGCATGTGTCTGTTGGTTTTTTATTTTTTGTTTTTTAGATTCTGTAGACCCTACTCACAAAAGCAAGACTATTTAAGGTTTCTGGTGCTTAACACAATCTGTCCACCATACTTTTCAGAGCGGACTGAGACAGACTAGTATGATACAGTTGTGTCAGCATTCACATGCATGTCGCAGACACAGCCGACACAAACTACCTGTGTATGTGTACAGGCACATGCATGGTGGGTGGGTGGGGGGAGCTTGAGCCCCTGCCCTTTTGGTCCTAAAGGAAAAAGTGCCCTTTCCTGCCAGATCCGCCAGTGCTAGGCTTTGTCTTTTTTATATGAGCCCGCACCCTCCAGAAAATCTGTGCTTGGCTCTGTACATGTCTTACATATACTGTGTTCCTTGGTTATCAGGGTTTTCCTCTTGTAACACCAACACCAAGAATGGAATGCAGACATGTGACCCTGTCAGTTGTTACTGAATGGTAAGACAGAGAGACAAAGTTTGAAGAATTTGAAACATTCTCCAGGAAATAAGCCGCATGACAAAAAAGGCTGTATGATTTAATAGTTGGTTACTTATGGTGGAATTGATTTGCTTTTGAACCTTTGGAATCAATGGGAAAAATGATTAAAATAACTTGTAAGTTTGTGGAAAAAGCTTAACACTCATTCAGCTGTTCTCAATAATGCCTGTGGCTTGTGCAATGAAAAACTACTTACCTTTAGCTGGTACCTCTGGAGGTGCCTCGTTGGTGAGCCCTTTGGGGGTCTGTTTGTGTTTCTTCCCTTTCTTGGGGGATCCAGGAGACAAACCGACAGTGCCCGGAACGTTCTCCCCTGAGCTGAATTGGTACCAAAGGAAGCCGAGCCATTAAAAAATGTTTTGGCTGTAGTGAGTTACAGTTATACCATGGCTCTACTTTTAAATCAACAGGAAGTGGAATTGTATGATTTGTTGTATGAAACATTTCTGTCCTACCTGCAGTATTTAAAAACCCATATCAAGCAAACAAACGTTTTACCCCTCAGATAACAAAGGTTCATATATTGTTGATAAAAAGAAAGGTATAGACAGACCAACAGATACACAGACCAACAGACAGATATAAAAATGGTAAACAGCTACTTTAAAAGCATACTGTACTTTTACTCTCTAATACATTACAGTGCATCCCAAATTGATGCCAAGATTTAAAATTCATTTCCTAATCTGACTTCTCAAAATGTGTTCTCAGCCATTTCACAGACAGACACTGATGTAATCTACAGATGCACACTATGTTATGGCCTGCATGGTTCTAGTTGCCAGATGCAGATGTTTTAAGCTCGCAGGCTGCCGTCATGGCAAACCAGACCCTGAAGCTTGTCTCTGAGATGTGCCGTTGTGTCTGGCGTAGGCTACTTCAGCAGGGGACAGAGCTGAGGGAGGCTGCCATGGGAACCATTGTGCGGTACAACACGGCCTACAGTCTGACGAGTCACCACACGTGCTGCCTCTCCAAAACTAATTAAACATTCCCCACAGCTGCAACAAATCACCTCTGTGTCTCTATGTTCATTTCTTCTCCTGTTGTTTTTTTCACATACAAGTCATTGTGTTCAACAGAGCTGTAGGATTCTCACCTGTTTTGAGGACTCTTGACCAAATAGTAGCTGGCTATAAAGGAACAAGACAATAACGTTACTTATTCAATGAACAAACTGACCTGTTTACAATGACTGTTGTGGAAAATGTCGCGTAAAAACATTCATTCAGGACATGTTCTTTGCTAGTTGTTATCCTGCATTATTCTTTGAATCAAGCTTGTTTGTGGAACCAAGAAGTAAAACAGGCTTATAGTAATTCAAACTATCCACCTGCTTCCTAGACAGACAGTGGGACATAAGAAGGGCTCTCATGCTTACCTTTCAATCTCTGTTTCCTGTGGATGTACTGGCAGGTGATGATCACCGCAAACAGAAACATGCAGATGAGCCCAACAGAGCAGATCATTACAGCACACAGGTACACGTCTGAAAGGCCGGGGGTGTTGGGGCAACAAGAATTTCACACATCAGTACAGTCTTTCACAACTGACACCACTAAATACACCACCTTATGGATCAGCCTGACTCATTAGCAGATGGGGAAATCGGGCTAAACGAGTGTTGTGTGGTGTCGCTGGTGATCTGTTCATTGGCCTTTGGCCTATTCGTTGGCTGAAATCAGAATACAGAGTCGCTCGATTTGCCAGTGTGACCACGTCATGCAGAGAGGGTCAGGTTCATATGGAACCAAGCCATCCCACTTTTTTCTTCTTCTCTGTCCGCTGTGGCTTGACCAGGTTCTCCTTATATAACAAAGCCTCTTTGTGAGAGAGGGGAACCCACACACTTTTGTATGCTGCATCCAGATGCTCTGATTACAGGGCTGGGGGTCTCACGGGTGGGTGTGAGCCTAAAAACCGGCCAAAGAAAAGCTGCTGTTATGGACCCTGTACTGTGCTGTGTGGTCCCTTCCCATCGGCGGGGCGCCGTGTTTGTACTTTGGCCAAATGCTGAACAGCAAGCCGTAAATCCTTAGTGGACCATGGGGTCCATGAGTAGCTATGGATTAGCGAATGTTTGGAAGAAAATTTAAAAAAAAAGGTATATGAAACAATATTGTGCCTGGCAACAGCTTTTTTAATGCGTGTAGGAGGTCAAGAGAAACAGTAAAAAAAGCCTCTACCTTCGAACAGGCGCCATATCTGGTCCCTGCTCTCAGGAACTGGTGTGACATGCACTGGAAAGAAGGGGAGAAAGCGTTCAGTCATCATCACAGCGGATAAGTGCAGGAATAGTGTTTCTTTTGAAGGCCTGAAAAAGCATTGTGTTGTGGATGAAAGGGCTATGGGTTTCCCCAGGCCAAGGTTTCCCCCTTTTTTCTTCAAAGCCTGCGTCCTGAATCGCCCATGCATACCATCCAGCATCCACAGCGCAGCCCACGAATATCCAGACTGCTGGCATCTGGCGATGACCAGACTGGGGATTCCCAAGGGAGGGAAGTCTTACTTATGCTCAGTGGCCCTTTGAGTCGCAGCTGGATAAAGAGGGTCTACCTCCGGGGTGGAGCTGGAGGCTTTTGCCGGAGCTCCTGCAGTCGGCCCCAAGCCACAGGAAGTTTACGTACATAACTGAATCTCATCACATTGTTCAGACCAGATAGAGGTCCCTGACCCTCACCCCAGTCCTAAATAAATCGAGTTTTGATCTTGGTCTCATCTGATCACAAAGATGATGTGCGCAAAACTGAAATACTCTGCTCACAACAGCTTGAGGTTTGCAGTGCTTATGACAAGAGCTCAAGTTTTACCATGCAGCCTGTACTTCAGCAGAAAGGCTGTAGGTACATGCACTGTGATGATGCAGTTCCCCTAGTGGACACCAGAGGCACTGCACACAGTGAAATCCATACCACCGGATCTTGGCCCAGTTAGCAGTACCTGTCTTAGTATTCTGTTCAGGTTTAAGGGAAGGACTTAGTTTGATTAGCCTTCAATGATTCCAGGCAAGGACGTTATTAGAGAGAGGAAAAAGGGGCCTTTTTGCCATACTTAGCCTTTGCCTCTGAAAATTGGTTTTGATACATCTGTTTCACATATTCAAAGAGTTGGAGCTGGAGTCTTGAGGAACTGTCAGTGTCCTTATTAACCCTTTATATCTCTGTTAGAATGCAAGCGTAATGTATGCCCATGGCCAGACTGAAAGCAATGAATCTGCTTTCCATATCACGTGCTCATGTAATAAGCTGCTGTCCATGTCTGGAATCACCCACTGTCTTTGAAAGAAGAACACAAAAGAAAACACAAAATAAATGCACTCCCTGGGATGCTATGGCTAATAATGAAGGTAGCTTTATTGTACATTAAGTACTGTAAAGCCACAGGAACACACCGCTTAAGCTCTTTAGCAGTGACTCATTGGCTGTGTATTTCTTATGAAAATAGCCAGGCGCCCAATTATGGTTTAACTACATACATAAACTAAAATCTTGTGGATGACTTTGGGGAACCCTCAATGGCACATGCCGTGAAACTGTATTTTTGCTGAGTGTAGACAATAAAACACAAATACATTCAAATGCCTCTGCTTAGTTCTTGATCACTGTCCAGTCTCGGTCAGCAGTGACTACATTTGTTAGTCAGCTCCAAAGCCCAAAGCGATATCCCTGGGTTTTTCTGTCCGCTGCACGGACAGGCTTATATGTGATTTAGTGAAGTAATTGCTGTTGATCCAAATACCATGAATTAGCCGAAGCTCGTCCCCCTGATTTGGATGGGTTTCATGTTGAAATGCGTCCTGAGATTCGGGTATTGCTTCCAGATGGAACAGCGGAAATCAGGCAAGATTTATACCTTGTATCTGTTTAGGTATCAACCCGGTTTTCCCCTAGGTTCGCGGTGTAGACTTGTTTATCAGTGTTCACTCACTGAACTAATACATGCCATATTTCTCAAAAATCATCACAAAACATGGTCTTAACTACTGCTTAAAGTCACCGGCCATTCAGCTTGAAGGCCCTGTGGTTGTGTTCAACCTCCAGTCCATATTGTAAAAATTGCAGATTGGGGCGAAACCAGAACCACACTAATTCAAAGTGACAGCGCATGTGTCTGCTCCAAAGGTCCTTCACACACCCTGCTCTGCAGTTTGTGATTCTTAGTTTATTGCATTTGGTTAGACTTTTCCTAACCATGCAGTTTTTCTCAGGTATAAAACGAGGTGTCCTTTTCAACATCAGTAGCATGTGTCTTAAGTTAAGGGATATCTTTGTAGTACAACGAGGAACAGCCTGCTTCTAATAAGGAACTGGTACCTCAGCCACAGATGGTCTTTAACTCCCAGTCTGGCTCCTGCTTTCTGTTTGAAGTTAACACATCTCTGCAGACATGCTGGGAACACATTCACAGTCAGCAACAGGGGGAAAACTGAGCAAAAGTATTAGGTTGGATTTTAAAATGCAACTCTGCTGTCTTGATGTAAACACTGAACAAAAGATAAAACGGCATAATGGAGCAGTCACGATATTTTCACTTCCTCTTTGTTTTCTGAAAAAGAGCAATGTCATCAAATCACGAAGCCCACGGGGTTTGTAGGAGTAACTTGGCCTGCATTCCAAAGCTTCTTACTGGACTTTGTTTCCTTGTAGCATCTGAGAACAAATTTTTTTCCAACTTATCCTTGTTATTTTATTGTTCTTATGTTCTTTTTCTTCGTACCTAATCCCCCCTCGGCACGAACTGCCCACAATCAGTTCTTTCTTTTTTCTTTCTGTCTGTCTGTTCAGCTGTACATTGGGTGGACTGTATATCGCTCAATACCAGGGTGTGCTGTGTGCCAGGCCTCCCTGCCAGTGATACACTTTACCAGAGACCCAGCCACAACCAGCCACCGTGACAGGCCCTCTTATTCTCCCTTGTCCTCAGGAATTGCTGCAGCTGTCGACCCAGAAGCACAAGAAGAGCTAATCAGCTGTGTGTTTTGACACAGCGGCCGCAGTGTTTTGGTCTCCTCAGCCCCCACGTGCTGGTTCCCACACTGTGCCTCCCTCTATGGAGTCTGGCCGCTCGGAGCCCAGTGTTTGTCTTGGCATGCTGGTCCACTGGTTTTGAGAGGGGAATCAGTGAGCCATGATGAGATTAGCACCAGCCTCAGAGCAAGAATCCCTCTCAGGTGAAGGACGTGACAGCGAGGTCTGAAGACATACAGCTGCATGCTCGTACTGCTTTGCAGCGTTTTGTCATCTTAAAGTTTCACGCACATGTCAAGCGATGCGCTGTCCTAATGGTGAGGACACCTTGTGGCACAGCCAGTGTAAATATTTTCCATGGCATCTGTGCCAAGTCTCCCTCTGTTGTCATCCCAGCATGTCCAGGCTCTGTCATTAGCAGGCCTAATATCTGTTTTCATTGGCAGGAGGAGCATTTATAGTGGAAACCGCAGATACACGTATACAAAAAAGCACGCAGCTCTAACAGACTGTGTTCAAGCGGGGGGTTAAAAAAACTACACAGACGGAAACCATTACCTCTCAGATAATAATTCAGATGAATATATTGGTTTTATTTTTAAGGAACAGGCATCAAGAAATCAAGTCATGAAAAGAAAGATCTGTGGATATTAATTATGTTGTTTTAGCAACATGAAACTAAACAAGAACACATTGGTCTGTTTTTTCTGGTCTGAACAATGTAGTATACAACAAGGACTGTAGTATTGAACCTGTGAAAAACTCCATATCAGAATATCATATCATTCATGTTGGTCTGGTATTGACTTAAAAACTCGGCTGCATCACTTTCCCAGCCATCACAAATCAGACACCCTTTTCTAATATATGGTTGTCCTCTCCAGTGAGTCGCCACTGGCCAGCTATTTAGTACTTTACTGTAACTGTGTGTGTTCTTTATTCACTCACATTGTATTGCATTGGATTAGTGGGGAAAGCAGGCCCAGAGAGACAGGACTGCAGATAACTGTAGGAATGGAGTCCATTTAATGGACTGTAGGAAACAGCTGCTCAGTGGCCCGGTGTTCGCCACCACGCCCCCCTGACCCCTGCGGCTGACCCCTCACCCCGGCAAGCCCTCGGGAACCCGCTTTCCTCTGACTCGTTGTCGAACAATGTCTCCCCTACACGACGTCGCTTTGATGTCGATGTTACACAACGTTTAAGGGACAGCGAAGGATGGGCTGTTCTCAGGAATGCAATCAGCCAGTCATCGCACCACTGTCACATGGTACATAAAGTATGTGCGGTAGGAACTCAAAATTGACTTCTGAGCGTCAACAAGCGTTTTCAGAAACGAACCGAGGAGGGACGTGTGTACTTAATTGTCCCAAGCAAGCACCAAATCAAAGGCCTTTACGAAGCTGCTGTGTAAATGCTTTCCATTTCCATGTAAATGCTGGGGTTCAGTTCCCTCCTAGGTATGTTTCAATATTTGATCATCCAGCTAAATAAATGGATAAGAAGTCAATTCTAAGATGTGGAGGTCAACCTAGATAAGACAGTCTGCTAAGACATCAAACACCCACCCCAAGAGAAGCAACGGGTGAAAATAATGAGAACCAACATAAAGCAGTTTAGCATGTTGCAATCCCTGGCAGCCTTGTTTCTGCGGTCCCATTGCCATTGTTACCTCTGAGCTCCGTCACCCCTGTGCCATTGGACGAGGCCCTCCAGCGATTGCGGTGTCTCCTGATCTCCTGCACCTTGCAGATGTAGTGGCCGCCATCCTCCTGGGAGATGTTGAGGATGAGCAGGTTGTAGGCCTTGGCCTCCTTCTCCTCGAAGAGCCGCAGCTTGGGCTGGGTGAAGCGTCGCGTGTAGTTGCCGTAGTACTTGGCCTTCCTCACGCTCAGCTTGACGATGAGCTGCTCCTCGCCGGCGGGGTCCTGGGCGAAGAGCCAGCGCACCGCCAGCACGCTGTTGGCCCTCTTCCTCTGGGACACCCGGCAGGACAGCGTCACGTTGTTGCCCTCCGGGGACATGGTGACGGGCCCCGGGGTTACAGTGACATTCAGGGCCTCGCAAACCTCTGTTGGAGGAAACAGCCACCGGGTGGCAGTGTGGAGCAGTGGTGAGGGAGAGGGGCTTCTAACTAACAGGTTGCAGGCTGAAATTCTGAGCGTGATACTGCTTTGTACCTTTTGGTTTTATGCTGCTTTTTATAACCGTGTAAACAGAATTGCCAAATTGTAAATATACCACTGATGTTACATAATATGATAATATTTTTGAATATATAACCCAGAGCTATTGGCTTGGATAAGAGCTTCTGATGAGAAATCAAGCAACATACCAGAACTCAACAGTCCCCCTTCAACTAACAGAGAACTCTGTACGACCTCTTCTACACTCTTCTACACTATGTAACTCAGCTATGATTTAGGGCGATTGCTGCGCAATGAGAATATACTAACAGGATTTTTTTGTCCTTCAAATCATTCATATTTTCCAGACATTTCATAAATTATCACTTCAATGTAATTGCATCCATAAAAAGAAAACACTGTAATAAAGGGGGCCCCAAATGTTGTGTTGGTAATGGAAAAGTGAACTCGGAGCAAATCTCTTTTTCTTTTGCCTTTTTCTGCTGGCTTCTGGTCACAACTTTAATTGAGATTAACCCTGATAAGGGGAATCTGAACTGATCACGCCAAGGAAAACAGACAGGCCACAGGTGGAAAGTATTTGTCTGCTTTTTCTGAAGACGAGAAACAAGAAACGAAATGGTGAACATCTGTGTTAGGCATTGTCCTATTTACTTTTTGTTAAATTTACTGCTTTGCCCCCCTCAGGGTCTTTCAGGGGTCTGCTCTGTTCACCATAACCACATCAGAGGAGAAAGCTCATTTGAACATAAACATGTTCCTTTGTCTAAAAGGACTCACTGAACTTCACAGAAAGGTCATGCAGAAATAAGGCTAGATTATTTGTCATATAGAACTTTAACCCTGTTTTGGAGATTTTCGAAAACCTTTCTGCGAAGAAATTGTCAGAACACATCTACCCAACCTCTGAAATCGTGGTCTTGAAAGACTGTGCCCTGAATTTAAAAAGCCATGAATCTTAAACACATAGGTCCAGCAATGAAGCAATGTCTACTGAGGAAATGTTAGGAATTGCTTGGAAGTGTTGGGGAACAAAGCTGTAGCATTTGTATGTGGGAGATCACATCCATAGACACCACATCCACAGCTTTGTCAGTCTTAAGAAAGCACATTCACAACAAGTAAAAAAGGAAAAAGAAGTTCTTCAGACAAAGAACTGGCAAACAACAAGGCAATCTTGCAGTATTTCTAGTCAGTCACAATAAATCTGAACACTTTTTGTCTTGGCTGTTCACATTGTTAGTCAATATTTTATGTTGTTGGATTTTTAAATATTTTCCCCCACATACTGCACCCTTTCGTTGTCTTTTTACTTATAGAGTTTCTTCTGCTCAGTTTCCCAGAACAATGCCACACCTGGCTTTTCTGGCCTCAGCTCTTTAAATTCCAGACTTCTAAACTTTCAACTTCCAGAGTTGTGTTTTTCTCTTCCTTGCCACCCTTTACCGCTGTGTCCTCTCGGTACGCCTGCAAGATCGCATTACCACCAAAGAGTCCGTTTACTCGTGTGTGTTTTTTGCATTGAAATGGTCAGTTGCCCCCCCCACCCACCACCACCACAAAAAAGCATGCTTACCTCCAACGAAAGATCTAGTCAGGAGAACTACGACCACTGAAGAGATTTTCATTTTCCCGACCCGCAGGCTCCATAAACCCAGTTCAACAGCTCAAAACGAACAGAGTCCCAGGGCTTCCCTCTGTTTTTTCCCCCCCTCGCTCGCTTCGGTGTAATATGAAACAGTGCCCGCTCTGTTCCCACTTAGAAACACCCTCTCGCTCCCCTAATCACTCCTCTCCCCCTCTGCAAAATGTAGGAAATGTCATTTCCTGTGTTGGAATTGGAGTCGACGCAAATTTTCAGCTGGACCTACATGAAACGCAGCCACGAGGTCTTTGTTTTCACTCGGAGGACAGATAATGGGGGGAGATAGCCAGCCGTCCCCTGGAACTGAGCAGGACAGTGCCTCTTTGTGAGGGCTTGTGTGGGAAGCTCTGTTAAGAGACACAGACCTTGGTCTAAGGAGTCAGGCACATTTTCAGGGGGAATTACTTCATTGAGAGCCGAGAAGACAAACAGTCATTACTATTCCGGGTCTGTCTCTCTTTGTTGACCTCTGGCACGCCGCCACCTCCCTTTCAGGGGAGCTAAATGCTGTAGGGTTCGCCAGGGTGAGACAGCGTGTTGTTGTGTGAATACATGTGTGCACGGCGGGCTTTTGCGTGCCTATGCATGTGGGTGCATGTGTGTGACTGTGCGTACATGTGTCTGTACGTGTGTGTATGCTTGTGCTTGCGTGCTTGCTGTCTGCTCTCTGCAAGCATGTGTGTCTCTTTATGTGTGTAGGTTATGTGCATGTGTATGCACGTGTTTGTATATAAATGTGTTTGTTTGTGCACACGTCTCTGTGAATGTCTGTCTCCATCTATGTGTGAGTTTATATGTGTGCCTGCTTGTTCATACGTGTCTATATGTGTGTGTATGTGTCTCTGCACTGCATATATAAGTGTTTGCATTTACATTTACATTTATTCATTTGGCAGACGCTTTTATCCAAAGCGACCTGTTTGCATATGTGTCTGTATGTATATATGTCTCTGTACTGCCTATGTATGTCCCTGTAATTGCATGTTTGTATGTATGTATCTGTATGCACACACACACGTGTGTGTGTGTGCGTGTTTGTGTGTGTGGGGTGTTTCTCTAGCACTGGAAGGGCATGTCCATGTGCAGTTATGTTTTCCTCAGCATGATGCCCCACCTTCACCATGCTGGTTCAGACCATCCTCCTCCTGTCTCTGTGGTCAGAAACCCGATCATTTACTGAAGGGTAAAAAGTGCTGAGCCAGTTGTTCTTTTGACCGTCAGCCTCGCCAGCGGCCTGACAGCAGACAAAACACTGAGACAGAAACACAACACAAATCACAGGTAACCCTCTGCAGCTCGGACGCTGCCTCCTTGCTGTCCAATTTGTTCTTTGTTTCCAGACGCTCCAGCAGAAGCACAAGAAATTGCAGGTTAACATTAGCCTGCCCCTGCTGATGTCACAGGTCAAGACACCACTGCAAAGCAAATATCCTGTGCTAGAAAGTAAATATCCAGAGTACTACAGAGTAAATATCATATACTACAGAGTAAATATCCTACACTACAGAGTAAATATCCTACACAACCTCATCAGGAGTGTTCCTACATCCAATTAGTCTCTTTTTCTACTGTTGCAGAAACTGTGCACACATAAGCACTTAAAAGCACTTATTCTACACTGAGAAATCCAACATAAATGCTGATACGATCATAATCACAAATGATAATGTAAAGATAATATAAAATATCTAAATATTATGCTGCCTCCTGTTCCACGCTAATTTCATCTTTAGCAACATCTAAAGGCGTTAAACTTAACATTTTATCCGTATATATTTTAAATATAGGGTGTATAAATAAAATCGAAGTGAGTATGAACGAAACATTTTTAGAAGTTTCAGTCTGATACGCATCGCTTGATCGTGGTTTAGATCTCGGAAAAATGTCGGACGTCGGAAAAATGAAAACCACATGATCTTTATGGCCAAATGAAATTTAGGATAAACATTTCTTAAAGAACTCCTCCACCGTGACATTAGAAAAATACCCCTAACAAAGTTTTACTCACTTAAACAGGACAGGTAAGGATAAAATTACAGTAAGAGTTAATCACAAATTACAAGACCGATATAACCAGAGGATTCAGATTTGGGCAGAGCCTCTCGACCAGGAAAAAAACATGTTTGTCAATATTTGATTCAATTCCGGCCTAAATCTACTTGACTAAATTTGATTTAAAAAAAAAAAAACTGGAGGGGCCTGACTCTTCAACAAAATGGTATTTTTGTTAACAGACTTGGAGACTGCTCTTTGCTCTCAGGGATAATTGAACGAGCTGATGAATCCACAGCTGGTGCTGAAATACTGAGAAACACGACGCTGTGTGTGTAACTCCCTGTCACGCGAAATTACTCCTCCTGCAAAGGATTTGGCACTGCCACCTTGTGGTTAGAATAGGACATGCACCCAAGTGCGACGTGAAGTCAAAATTGTTTGAAGCAGGTAGAGGATTATGGCTATTCCCAAAGGCTATTCATTTGCCATTATATTACTAGAAACTCTGCAAAACAAGAATAAAGGTATGCACTACATTTCGATCCAGCTCATAATGTTTTTAAGCTACAATACATTTCTTTTTGAAGAATACTTATATGAAAATTCATTTCTGATACATATGTTTCAGAATGATTTTCCGTTTATTATGTGGGCCTAACGGGAAAGAATCCGCATAAAAGGGTTCACTGTAGATAAGACCACAAGTCGATTGCGGATATGTTGTACACTGTAAATCAAACAAATAAAATGCCTGCTGTTTTTATACAGCGCTGCATAATATGCTTCAAGTAACGCTCATTACTAGGTGACACTGAGTTTAAGATTATGTGCAAATACAGCACATTGATTTTCAAAGTGCAAGTTTCAAATCTGTGTAGCAAAATCATTAGCTTGCAAAAACTGACAGGTTTAATCCGTTTTATTCAATTAAATGCTCCTTCCCAAATGCAGACAGCCTTTAGCCTCCGACAGCTAAATTGCACATCTTATCGGAGCGATGATTAATAGAAATAACCGAGAAAAGGGATTGAGACGAACCGTCAAATGTCTGTCGGTATAATAAATTAATCAGCGGGAAGGGTTGCGGCAAAGCAAACAGCTGTTAGCGCTGCGTCCTGCGACACCACCCGATCCCTAACACCCGTGTCACCGGAGCCGCCGGTACCTTTTCTTCGTCGTTTGACCGGTGACGCCTGCTCCCAGCTCCGAGGGCCAATTCCAGACACAGCTGGGCAAGCGCCAGGCAGGATAAATGCTTCCGTGTATTTATTTTAAGGTTCTGGATCAGGGGAAATCAAAGGAAACGCGATTTCATATCTGTTGTAGACCGTCTGTCCCACGGGCGCGCTAAGCGCTCATAAAATGCACGGGGGCCACTCGCAAGGCAAGAAGCAACACTCGCGCATTAAATCACCCGCTCAGTTTACTTGTTTATTGGCTCTGCCATTAGACAAATTATTCTCAGTCAATTGGGTTTGTAATTACACTGTTGGATGCACAAAAGACCTGCACACCGTCAACCTCGATTCACTCAAAAACCAAGCACGGAAACATCGCCCCAATTTCCTTAAACGGCACATCACCTCTGATGCAAGGTTAAGGGGGGAATTGTGAAGTTTTTTCGTTGCTGTTGTTGTTGCGGATTCATTCGGTTTGCATCTTCCGAAATTTTGCAACGTGAATTGAGGGATAGGTCACTGGGCATTTCATACCAGATACCACGGAAATATTCGATTTGTTTTGAAGGGCGTTCATTCAGCTCTAAGTGATATTGTACAATGCCTACATGCATTCTAATTAGTTATGGTGTCTATTTATTAACACTGAAGACTTACAAACCGAACATTATACATTTTTAAAGAAACTAGTGATTAACTGTACTGAAAGACAGTGTCTTTTTGAAAAAGAGAAATTAAGGATCTCTGTGACAAGACGTTATTATTATTATTATTATTATTATTATTTAGTAGTAGTAGTAGTAGTAGTAGTAGTAGTAACGTTAGTCTTGTCATCACAATGACAGTGATGTTGTAATGAATGCAGACAGTCTGATCATTGTCCGGGAGAGTGTATTGTACTGTAGTATTAGCATTACTCCGGAGGGGAATCTAGTTATCAAGACGCGGACCAGCTGGTATCCCTGATGTAATCAATATCGCCCCGTGCGAGTGGCTGTACGCTCATTTGTCTCTGCAGCATCAGGGCTGTGTTGAGAATTGCAGAGAAGCGAGGCAGCAAACAGTGTTGCACACCAGGGTAATATCGGATTACTTAAATACTTGTAATTAGCTTTTGCAATTATTTGAACGTTATGCAGACAACAGACAGGCACACCGATCCCTCTGCTATGCAGTGAACCCATTGGCTCAAGAAGTGTTATCAGAGCAGAATGACGTTCGAAGCCGCCCCTCAGATTGATAGTGCCAAGAGAGACTCGTACTACGGTAAATATACTCCACCTCAGACACTGTTTACAGTGGGTAGAAGGGAGAACATTGCATACAGCATATACATCGGGAAATCCAGCGTATTGATCCATTTTGAGAGTTCAGTCCATTTGTGAAGTGAACGTATCGATTGTTTACCTGCCTCTTTAATGATGCATGAGGGGTCTGAAATCAACATGGCAAACTAGCAACATTTTATTAGTTTTCATTAAAAATGGTTTATATTTGTCGAAATCGTAAAGGATGGATAAGTATGCGCTGAGTATTTAAATGGGATATAACAAAACATAGTGACGATTTAAAACTATTATTCCTAGCAGTAATAGTATCTGTGTAATCTGTGAAATGATTAATAGGGTAGTAGTACTAGTATTAATCTAGTTGTTTTAATTATTATTCACATTATCTATGTACCACAGCTATTTATTTTGGGGACTCTCTTATCCAGGGCAATTTAGTAGGCTATTATGGGAAGATGCATTAAGTACACATCACAGAGGCTGACAAGAACATGAATGCAGAACAGACAGCAAGACAGTAAATAAACATCAGTCTGAAAACCAAGGTTAAAATATAAGCATGCAAGAATAATTTGTTTTAACATAGTGCCTTACAGTACATACACCATATATAGAACATAATACTAACATACATGTTTGGTGCTTCATTTGATGACACCCATGGCGATATTCACCTGAATTTAAACTACACATGCAGATCAGGTTTTAGGTTCAGCATTGCAATTTGTGATGTCATTGTGATTTGTCATGATCACTGTGATGTCATTGATATTTGACACTTTGACATGGCACAAAAAGTTTGAAAGATGAGAGGCCAAGTTACAGTAAAGAATGTAGGAAGCATTGAGTAGTATTTTTGTCACAATAGTGTGTGTCTACACTGTGAGAGCTGATTTGGTCCAAGGTATCTGGTTTGACTTGTAATACGTCATTCACATATCAATAAATTCAATGGCAGACATAGTGTAGTGTACTGAGTTTTGGAGAATATATTTTAAGTACTGTGAATAGTACTGTGAATAACTTTCCATTCATGTATGCTGAAAATAATTTTTGCTGAGATTAATTTAAAGTTTTGGGGAGAAAATTATAAGCACCAAATACATTCAAGGAAACACTGTCCTCCAAATTGTTGTCATGATTTACTGACTGCAAAAACTTGCCGCATGACAATGCATGTTTTCAAGCACAGATCAGTGCGAATGAAACACATGTGATTGGTTCATTTACATGTGTCTTTTGTTTGACACGTATCTCACATTTTCCTTCCACATTTTGGAGATGGCAGTTGTATATTACGCTCATCTCCCTACACTGACAGTCTCTTGGGGCACAATAAATGTAATCTTCCAACATATACACATTCCAACGGCAACTATTTCCACACTACAAATCCCACAGTGCACCAGGAAGCCGGACAGAGCAGGGGTGCATCTCCTTGATGTCATCTGAGGAACCCACAGGCACTTGAAAGAGTTATGGTGTGCTGGAAGGGGGTGTGACATACTGACCCCTACGCCCAGCCCCACATGACCCCTATGTTCACTGTCAGTAAATGATACAGCGGGGCTCGAACCCGGGCTCTAGGCCTCAGCCTGTGTCCAAAACAAGCCACTTGAGAGCCCCTGAGTGTCTGTGTGAAACATTCCTGCTTTAGCCCTTTAGCTCCTCCCTTCATACCACTTTCCTCATGTCTGCTTATTTTTTTCCTATCACTGCATATTAATCCCATCTTAGGACCCCTGTTTCCTCTTAAAAATATTGCTCTGTATTCTTTTTCATGGCATCATTAGAAATAGAACATGAAACTGTACACTGTACATATGAATCATAATGTTCCTGCTTGCTCTGAGTTCACCCCTAAAAGAAACCTACGTCAGGCCGTTAAAAAAAGCAACCTTGTTTTTTAATACGTGCAGGGAGGTTAAGTGGCTTGTGAATGTATCATTCAACCCATGTCTTGAACAGCAGCAAGGAGGTTTGATATGTGAAAATTTTGCTTCTTATGATTATGTGGGAAAAAGAATGATAGATATGCATACTTAATGAGTTGTTTTTATTGTGTCTGCACAGTTATTGTGAGTTATTGTGGCTACAGGGTTAACTTCTACTTTGAGAGACCAGTGATAGGTCATCATGATCACGTCACTTGTGTCTTTAGTTTATGTCTACCTTGCATGAATTACCCATGGTACATGCTCAGATAGAAAAACATTCAATTTTCATGTCTGTGGTTACCTATGAACACAAATAGTGCTACTAAACTGTGCTACCTTTTCTTCCATGCTTTAGGTCAGTGTCTGTGCATGTCATTTCATGGAACAACTTCAAGAAAGGCACAACTTCCACCCCTGACCAAAATGCTGTGGTGTAATGGGACACTTGTTTTTCAGTACCAGTAGTGAAGTACTTAAATGAAATTTCATGGGACACCAGTGTTCTTATGGACTTTCTTTCTTCTTTTACTTGGTAATGCAATAATTCATTGCTGACTGCTTGCACATGTTTGTTAACAAAGAGAGGGGTAATAAAGGGATTGAAAAAGGTGTATGGATATTAGAGTGCTGTTTTTCACAGGCTGGAAGTTCGAGGATCCTTTTCTTGACATGCCAATTATTCATATAATTATAAGGATAAAACACACTATTGGCCAAATCTACACATTAAGGGAGCATGTTCAAAAAATGAAAAATGTGTATGAGAAAAGCAAATTTGATCCTGCGAAACCTGAAGCAGTGTCCCTTGAATTCACAGCTGCATTCATTCTAATGTGACCTCTGGATGTGTGTTAATTTGCCCTTTCAGGCCAACATTACTGACATAGCATTAGTATCATGGGTAAACACATTATGTGCTATGATTATTTTAGACCTTGCTCTCTGCATTATGGTATACTGGCTCTGACAATGATACAACCCCAGCATAATCCGGCTGCCTCAGATACTTTTGCAATGCTGCAGACCCAGTCCAGGCTCATTTGCTGGCTACACTGATTTGCAACAGTGTCCTGAATAGAAAATGTGAGATCAGCAAGGGTTGCTCCTGTGAGACGAGAAAGAAGTTGAACATCAACACCTGATTTGAGGCTTTACAACATCTCTCCACAGAGAAAAAAATAAGTTCTATCTTCAGAACACTAATGACAGAAAGAGATGAAGAGATGCAGAGTGCAGGAAAATGCAGTCCCACTTAGATAATTTACGGCTGTGGTCCGGCCCCATAATGCCGGCATTGATTGCACGTGGGGAATACTGTTGCTGCTTGGAACAGATCTGCAGACTGTCCTCGAGGCAGGGACTTTCCAATCCTTTGAAACCGGGCTTAGCGCCGTAACGCGATCCCAGCATTTATAGGAATATGCCGATATCCGATAGGGTGAATGGCCCGTCAGCTTTTTGAAGGCTCTCAAATAGGATCGGCCCATTGAGAGAACACACATTCACTTTGCCCCCCGCCCCCCAGTGCCCGAAAACCGGCTTGCGCAGAATTGCTGCAGTTTTGAGCACTCGACAAGTAGGCTGTGGTCAAAGTCCATGGGTGTAACGTGAGTAGGATCCTCAAGTTCATGATCTGTACCCTCCAAGGCACATGATTTTGTCCATTTTAGGGGGATAGAGAGGTTTGTTTTGACAACATATTATGAAATGTGGTATTGCAACAGCATCTTGCTTTCTTGAACCACTTGCTGCCAAATTTTTTTTTTTTCTGGTTTTGAATTTATTGACCTTCAGTTTTTTTGGGGACACTTAGTACAGCCCCCTAGCAACACTGGTTGCTACCACTGTGAGTGTTCACTTGACAGTCAGATCTAATGCAACACTTCTGAGAAATGATTTCAGCAGCACTAAAACAAGATGCAATGCATCTGTAAGGAAGCCCAGAGCATTGCATAAGTGCCATCTTGAATGCTCCTTCATATGAGATAAATTTCATTTGGAAGACTTGTTTCCAAAAGAGAACTGACACTTGGTTTATCAGTTTGTGTGTTTGTGTATGAGTGTGTGTCTATATGGTTTTGTGTTGCTGTTCATAACAAAGGAAATGTATTGAACATGCTCAACAGCAAGCTGGTAAAGGTGGTGTCCTTCAGGGTATAGTGTGACCTATACAGAAATGCACTGTGATGGAGAAACCAAGCAATCAGTCTAATACCTGTTACCTGCATCAACAACTGTATGAAAGAACTTGCATCATCTTAATTTAAGCCTTAAACAAGTAAATGAACACTGTGGTCTTTTTATAGGACTTACCTAATCACGTACTTTGTACAGTGTGTATATGTGTATTGGGATCACTGATGTTACTCCTGAAAGGAGCGCCTTTTACTGTGCTAATTAAGGGACCCACCATTTTTTTTGTAAAGCTTAACAAAAGCATTGGGTCAGACCAGCTCTGTTGTCCTTAGGCTCACCTTGCGGGCTGCACCCGTGCCAACCAGTGACACTGCCAGACTGTTCCTCCCCTGCGCCCCCCACGGCCGTGGAATCCACACGCCTGCGGGATCGGGGCCAGCGGGTCGGGAGCCAGAGGGGTGGGGATCGGTGGAGTGGTGGTGGTGGGGGGGGGTGGGGGGTGGGGGTTAGGCGAAGGGATTGGGTGCCATCAACCGTATGTAAAGAAGGGCCACTGAAAAGCTACCTGCTCCTCCTTGGGGGCCACAGCAACAGGCAGTAAAGCACCGGGCTGTGGGCGGTGACTGACGGCTGACCCCCGCCCGTCTCCCAGCCCATGTGTGGGTGTCCATCATGCCGAGAGGCCGGGGACTCCGAAGGCAGCCAAGACCCTCGGGAAAAATATCCACTGCGCCCCATCTCCAATTATAGCAGTGTGTGCCTGCGAAATAAGGCTGTGGGAACATTACTTGACATGAGAGCCATTTGAAAACTCCGTGGCCGGGTCGTTACAAAGATCCCTCCCACCCCCCCTCCATGCCTCGTGACCTTCTTTGCCGAGAGGTAAGTCTCCATGGAGGGTAAAGTAAAAATGCCCTAAAATTCCGTTTTGCTTTTGAAATTTCCAAAAGAGCTGATGCAGCACATGAGGGGGAAATATCCAGAGACTGAACATGGATTATGTATTTAATTTCAGAAAGGTGCAAAGCGTTTGAGTTTTGCCTGCAAAATGTTCATGCAAAACCATACTTTCCTCAGTCAAACCAGAGAGTAAAATTCTTTGTAAAAGTGCTATATGAAAGGTTTGCTTTTATTTTCTAAAATATACTTATATAAAATTGTACATTGAGACAACATACATTTGTCTAAATCATGACTAGTAATAGCAGCAATATATCAAAAGAGAGTCTTAAAAAATATTTTTATGCTTAGATTTAACATTCTATCCCTTATGAAAAATAAGTGCACTGAAATAGTTTTTTCCCTGTGTTATAGGAAGTTTTGCTAGAATTGTGCTTGAACCTGAGTAAACAAATCTTTGACATGTAACAGTGTAGGCAGAACAGATTACATAGACCTTTACTTTACTTATCTTTGATCATTAAATGTATTTAAGCATTGCATTTTAATATTGTTACACACATTATTTATTTCAGGGACAACTGAGTGTGTGAGGTAATCAGCAGTAAGCACTGAATCCATTGTGCAGAAGGAAGATCCATTTATGAAAACTCTGGTCTCGTTTGCATACTTGCATTGTAACATTAAAGGACTATTCTGACTATTCAAAGCCCATTTATTACCACATTTGTAGTTCATGTTAGCACCAAAACAAGGCTGACACCTGTGGGTGATGCGTTGCGCTATTTCTATTCTTGAGCACATGTACGCAAAAACACACATGACTCATGTCTTCGGTCTTCGCCACCGGTTAGCCAATGCAGCCCCTCCACAGTAAGAAACGTGTATTCTATTCAAACAGTCGTTCGGTTTGAACTGACATTATACTGTAGACTTTGAAGGTGCATAACGGTAGACTCCTACCGTGAGGTCCGACTTTCCAAATATAAAAATAGCTGACGAGTCTGTTTATTTCATCTGCCTGTCACTCGACACCAGATGGTTATTCCAATGTGCTTGCTAGCTAGCTGGCTAGCTAACTAGCTGTCTTCTTCCCATGTTACAACTGTGTTTGGTTACCTCTGTTTCAGAACGTTTTTGCTTTCTCCAGATTTCCTTGCCTGCTTCGTTTCACCTGGATTTGGAGGGCCCGGTGCGCTTTGCCATTTATGTCCACTGACAAGAAATACAAAACTGTTGATCGCCCCCAGAGAGCTCTTCAAAGTAACAGAAAACCGTGTCTTTTCCTCAGCTGTCTGTCTCAAATGACATTCTCGGAATATCTTGGTAAATCCGTTTACTATGAGACTTGACAGAACGTCTCAAAATGGAATACAGGAGCGAAAGGTAAGGCGACATTGTGCACTACTTGGAAATAATGCAGCGCTGGCATCTCGTATTGACTTTTTTTGTTTGATCACGTTTGAAAAGAAAATGTGCAATGCTTTTGGAGTGTCTGCAAGCACAGCACAATCATGAAACACAGAGACACGAAGTTACACCAGCCAACAGTGTAAATGTTAATTACAAGTTCAGGTTGTGTCTGACATTGAAATGATTGCAGTGTTTTATTTAATTTGGCAGGTGGAAATGGCTTTTTTCATGTAAATAATATAGTTACGTCATTTGACTATGCTCTCCGAAAATGTATATTTGGCGTTGTTTTAATTCAATAATTAATATATCGCTCGCTTTAGAAGGGTTGCCCTGAAGGTGCCAGCTTCACGGGAGAAATAGGTAGTTGGATAAAAATAAACCTGTCACACAAGCAGACGCAAAGAATTCATTCAGAGTACAAGTGGTATCAAATTATAAGCACTGGATTTTTTCTGTAATGTTGAACAAATGTCAAATGTTGAAGGTGAAGCACACTGTATATTGCTTAATAACGGTCACTGTAAATGTCCTCTTGAACTGCCAAACACAAGCTTTAAAATTTCAAATGCTTGTTTTAAGTGAACATGGTCTGCAAGGCTACAGTTCTTCTGCAGGGGGATTATTCGTTAGATGTAAGGCAACGTTAGTTTGTATAGACATTACTTCACGAATATTTCAAACTGATGCAGACTCAGTTTTCCTACTGGCTTTTTATATATGTCTTTCTGTGTTGTGAACGGCATTTGCACTGTGGTTTTGGGAGCAGGTTAAGAGTACTGGTGGAGTAGTCCTTTAGGAGTGCTGGTGTCTCCTAAGCTAGTGTGAAGTCCCCCTGGCTGAAAGATAAAAATGGCCTTAGGAGTTATTCTGGGCCTGCATAAAGACTGCCTGGCAGCTGCAGTAAAATTATCTTCATGTGATGCTGTGTTTTACTTGTATCCTGGAGGTTAACAGATCCACATAAAATAACACTTTGCCATGTTGTTTTTCAGCCAGTTATACTTCGAGGGTCAAGAGCATGATAAGGTATCAGCACTGCAGGTCTCTTTATCCACAGTAAGACATTGTTATTACTTTCACCAAGGAAAGCATTTTTTGCTGAGGCTCCTTTGCAGTGGGAACACCTTTCAGGTCCTGCTGTTAGTGTTTTCAGGTGTCATGCTGTAGATGTTTACAGCTGTACAACATTAAGGGGGCTAAATAATAATAATTTGGTAATACATATTTAGGCCTAGGCCTTCGTGTGTTCTGTCCTTTGAATAAGAAATCTCTAATGGATGTTTTTTCCTTACACATAATTCCAGCAGTGGACAAAAGAACACATTAATTTTTGGTAAAAATTAAGGATGATACAAGGTTGGTTTGAATAGACACCTCAAATTTATTTACAGCTACTGAACAAATGTTCATGTAGGTCAGTCATTGTGTAGCATACTGTTGACAGCAGTGAAATTTTTAATGTCTGAATGTTGAGTAAAGGTACTTGAACATTTATGGGGTGCCACTAAATATGCTGAGCAAAAGGAGTTTTTAATGTAGATAATAGAGTTCATATTCTATCATATGTGTATCTCCTTATACATGGATTTGATGCAAACCAGCAAAATATGCAATCATTTCATTGCACATTTTCTTTATTGTTTATTTCTGACAAATATGCAAATGTGTGAAATCTGACAAGCTGAGTGATTGCCATGTGTTTGTTTACAGTACTAACAACTCACACCATCTTGTTGAGCTCTTAATTGGCTCTGTTTTTCTCAATTCATGTCATTTTAATATATTTATGAATGGTGTAATATTAGAAGATGGCCTCAACAAAATGTTCAGTGTTTATTGTTTAAAAATTGAATTTGAAATCCTCCCAAGGGTCTAGGATTAACTTGAGGGACATTTTCAGTTTTTCCATGCCATTTGGATACAGTAAATACATTGTTGTATGTCCCTGGGTTGCTCTTTCTGGTTTACTCTATTGGGTTAATCAGTGATGCATCAGACGTGAACACTTGCTGTTATACAAAGCAGCACCATGATTAAATCCAGACAGGAGGAGTTCTAATTAACTGTGCCAAACCTGCTGTCATTAGTGTTCTTATTATGTAGTAAACTTGCTGTTAATTGTTTGCGTAACTTTTATTAGCTGGTTTCCATTTCATTTTATCCTGAGCTTTATTTTCAGTGACAGTCCCACCCACTTTGCTCACACAATGACAGAACGCCAGCTGATTTCTGTCTGTGCCATGTGCTTGATATGCTGGATTGTGAGATGCCACCCTGCAGGCCTACACTGTCAAGTCAGGTTTCAAATGAGGATGCATGATGGCAGGCCGAGATCATCAGGACCAGTAGGGCCAGGGGGTGGGGGCGGTGCTGGCGGGGTGCACCTGTGACTCAGTGTCTCTGTATGTAAATCCAAATGGCTTGATGCATACACCCCAAAATCTTTGCAACACTGAGCGGAAGTGCCTGCAGCAAAATTAGACTTTGATTTCTGGATTTGCTCCTTGTTCTCTTGTTCACATTTCACTGTGGTATAAATGTGTGTAAATGGGAGGAATCTGTTTACATTAGTGGCACATTGTTAAAATTAAACTGTTATTATTTAGTACCTAAACATACACTTTCTGGTATATGTAAACAGTTCAGGAGAATGATACAGATAATATCAAGGATTAAAAGCACAATTTTGCAATTAATGGCAACAGCAACATACAGTCTGTAAAAAGTCTGGAGTGGATGTAAGATTTGCATGTAGGAAAAATCCATGCACTAGGTGGAAAAAGGATTTTAATTGTAATAATCTTTAAAATAATAATCTTAAATGCATGTAATATTAATCAGTAGCAGTGATGCAGTGGCAGCAGTGTGGCATAGTGAAAAGAAACAGGGCACATAGCTGAAAAGGTTGCTGGTTTGATTCCCTGCTGGGGCACTGCTGCTGTACCCTTGGGCAAGGTATTTAACCCACAATTGCCTCAGTAAATATCCAGCCTTATTAATGGGAAAAATAGTAACCTATGTAAATTACTCTGGATAAATGTGTCTGCTATATGACTGGAATGTAAGGATCCAAAAGCTTTTACAGTAGGTCTGTATTTCAGAATTTGCTCAGGATTTGTAATACTTGTGAATTTATTAGCACTCTGAAGGCACATGCATGAATCAGTATCTTCTCAGCCTGGCCTAGGATAGTGATATCCTGCAGTAGACTCAGGCATAATTATCCTGGCATGAAGTCCTGTCATGGACTACAAAGTGATCTACCTCTCTACATAAGTGGAGTTTTGTGACGAAGATGAGTGGCATGAATTGTGATGATTGTACAAAAAGACTCTTCCAGGAAATATTGCATTGAGTCACAGACATGTTACATGATGTAAGATCACATGTTAGTTTTACAGTTAAAGGAATAAGGTTTGATAATCAGTTCAGATGTATAAATTAGAAATAAATTATGAATTTAATATCAGATCATATATGAGGTGTTTTGTATTGTCGGCAAATTCACTAAGCAGAGGTAGAAGTTTTAGCTTCTTAGCTTCTTAATTTGGACTATGCTCCTGAAACCAAGTATCGTAATAATTATCTGTGTTGCCTTAAACATCACAAAAATTATCTGGAAGAAAAATGCATTCAGACTTGTTAATCATATCCCAGATATCATTTCTTTTCTCCGACAGTTCTGTGTTTTCAAGTATTCCTTACCTCACACCTCACACCTCATGGTTAATAAACATTCAGGCAGCAAGCTTTGAGTCAATATAATTATCTTAATTAATTATACCTATATGCGACTTCATTATGAAAGATTGCAATTTTAGAAAAGAACAGACACCAAAGAAGGACAGTTATACCTCAGTTAACAAAATAGATGTGTTTCCATAAGGTCACTTTGTTATCAGAGACATAAATATAATAGCATATTCTGTAAAGGGATGCACTCAAGCACTTCAGAAAAGGGCCGAATTAGCAAAATATTGATTACTGATGAAATAACAGCAACCACTCATTAAATGGGACAAACACATGCCTATAATAAATGTATGCTCAATACACATTGACTCAGATGCATTAACTCTCACATTTCACTCAGAGCTAGCACTGTGAATGTTACTGCCTTAGCCACAACCGTCGTATCCAAAACTGGCAGTGGAGGGGGAGGAGGTCACAGGCTCAGAGGTCACAAAGGTCAAGAGGGCAAGATCCCTGCTTATAGGCTTAACACTTTCTCAGTTTTCTCCACTGCAATGCTTCTTGTCCATTTTAATTTTTTAAATGTGCAAACAATTAACAGTGCAAGAATACAATGCAAGAATAGGGTCCAACACAGCTGGTTTTCACTTTAATTTTTGAAACTTACCAATACAATACAGGCAGGGTCAGATGTCTAAATTACCACCAGCTAACAATGTGCTGTTATATGCTAAAATTATAACTTGCTTAGGTTACTGCTGTTCTGTCAGCAGCATCACTGGTTATGTTGGTGGTCCTGGATTTGTGGTCTAAGAAACAGCTTCAAAGAAATACATGTAGTTCACATTTAGTTCTTAGAGCTTCAACGTCCTAACGCCCCAAGAGAATTTAAGAGTGTTGAATGTGCAATTTCTTGCCTAGCCAATTGTTTTGATTCAATTTTTAAACAAGTAGAAAATGTAGAAGTATTTGGCTAGTCATTTGCTAGCTTTTTTCTTTGTATCTACTGCCTTTTCAGTTGCAACTTGCACAGCCAAAAAGGATGGTGGTCTTTTTCTAATTGACTAGTTGTCTTAATAGTCAGAATTCATTAGCATTAAAGTAGCATATGCTGACTGAGTAATATATGACGGATTGAGTAATTTATCCTGCTGTTGATAATTTGATCATCTAGCTTGCTAGATTGAGAAAAGTTAATGTCATTTTCTGAAAACTATGCAGCAGTTTACTCATTCTTAAGGTATGTTGATATATTTTTATATGTGATGTTGACAATCAACAAGCACACTGCATCATTATTGGTAATGTTGGACTTAAGCAATATATTGCCATTTAGTACTATAATAGCTATACAGTATGGCAATAAAATATGCACAATGCATTTAAATTTCTCTCCCTTATTTTCCATAAAAGACATGAATAAGCAATGTTAAGTTTAAGTTTAGTACTTTGTACATTGTACTTTGTTTTTTGTTCCCCTGTGTGCTGGTGCCATTGGAAAATAATGAGACACTGTTAAAATCATACTGCACCTAGTATCATATTATTCTGAGGGGGTTGCACTATAAATGCAACTACTGAAAATTTCCAGGATGCAGGTTAGACACCAGTAATGAGGGCTGAGTCTCATGCGTAACATATAAGTGGGATCTTCCAGTGTCAGTCATTCTGGCTTGAGTCATATCTGCCTATAAGTGCTGATCTTGAACCAGATTGCCCAGCTACAATTCCACCTTTAACCATTATAAGCTAGATAGCAACACTGGCCCTAGATCAGCACTCACTTGTGACTTCTGCCTGGAGCGTCATTTCAGCATTTCAGCATTCCTGGAGGAGGTTTACATCTGATCCCGAGGGCAGGGAAAAGAAGCATCCTCCGCATCTAAATATAGCTCACGTGTGCTACGCGGTACTGTATGTACTGTGCATGGCCACAGGACAGCGGAGTTCGCTGTGTGCTCATGAAGGTCAAAGCTATTAAGTGGGAAAGGTCCACAATGCCATTTCACTAACACTTTATTTAAAACCCCACACTGTGCATGGGTCTCATTGCAGCCTACCCCAGGGAACCCAGTAATGAACAAACGCAGGAATGCATGAGCACATGAAAATAAATATGCCAATGCAGGTCTTTGATCAGGCATGCTCTACTCAATATTGGATATAGACCATTTACCCCATGTCACCCAGTAAAAATGATAAATACAATTAACTATTGCATGTTCCTCACAATTAACTTTTCTGTGCTATTCAGCCTTTACTTGTTTCATATCATTACTTTATTACTTTCTGACTCACAGCCATTATTTTTCTCATAAATGCAGATGTGCCTGCTCAGCCTAATGACAGTTCAAAGAGGTTACAGTGGGTGTTCCAATAGCCTGTTTTAAAGATATTGTACCCTATTTACGAATTTGCTGATATAGTTATTAGTGACTGTATTTACCTAGTTGCTCTTTTTTGACCTCTTTAAAAAGTTCAAAATAGGGGAACAACTTGAGTCATAGTGAGTTTTTGTAAGTCCTAACATGACAAGAGACCAATCAAGTTGATCTGCCTAGTCTGAAATCAGTACTCAGTCGAGTCCATTCTGTGTTGGGATTTCCATTCTGTCTGGGATTCCGTGTCCAAAAGTCATCTCCTCCCAGTTCCTCAGACTAATCTGGCTCAGGCACTACTGGGATCTGAAACCTGGATCAGTTACTGTTTTGAAAGGGAAGGGCACCCTCCACACCCAGTCTCCAGTCTGCTCCATCCCTGGCAAGCACCCTGCCACCCCCCTGCCCCCACCCACCCAAACAGGAGAGAGATCAGTTTTTTCTCACCACTGTTGTCTTTGGCTAGCCTCACTGACCTGCCGTGTGTTTGGCATAATAGTGCACCCGGTGATGACCCACTCATTCAGACTATCACATGTGCAGAAAAGCAGAGTGGTCAAAATTTGTAGCTGTTTCAGCTACCCAATCAGGGCGCAGTAGCTGTTTCACCTGCCCATCCAGGTCACAGGAGGCGTTTCTAATTACAAAAGGGACAGCACTCTCCTCACTAGATGCATGCAAGGCTGGCTGGATAAGCTTGCTCACTAGGGAAACCAGAGGTTTCATCCTCAAAAGGCTTTTCGTTCCTACCTGCACTCCTGCAGAGTGGATCTATCAACAGTGGGAAACTGCTGGAGGCTAATCTGAAGTTACCTCATCCTCCCTCTTAGTTCAATGCCATGTTTAGAAAGGTGACTCCATTTGTTGATGTTACTTTATCATACTGCTGCCATTTTGTTCAGTTTGATTTGCAGATGTTA
Organism: Megalops cyprinoides; assembly: GCF_013368585.1. NCBI lineage: Eukaryota > Metazoa > Chordata > Actinopteri > Elopiformes > Megalopidae > Megalops > Megalops cyprinoides. The sequence goes on along the minus strand of NC_050597.1, from coordinate 28,131,796 downwards.
TCATTTGCTGCCACTACTCCTGGTATCATCCTATTGTTGGTTTCATCAAGGATTAATATTTTTCAACCACCTTGTAATCTTAGTCTTATCCGGGTATTGTTACTTCAGTTATTTTGTTATCATCCTGTGTGCACTATTTTTTATTCCCTTAATTTTATTTTGATTCTGTCTAGGTATCTTCTCACCTTTGAATAAATGGTGACATTGTTGAAAATATATATTAAATGTTGAAATTGGATTAAAGCAATGTTTTTTCATTGTACTGCACTTTGCGGTAATACTGTTTTTCAGGGTGCAGTATTAAATTAAAATTTATTGGATGACAGAATAGAGTTGTATAATACTAGTATATTTAATGGGGGACATTTTAAAAAGACTTAAAAAGACAGTCAAATTGACAGTAATTTGCACATATTTGCACATACAGTTTTGATCATAACTGCAACTTGAATTCAGGGTGTATTGATCCGTATTATGATGTGTTCAAGTTTGCCTAGATCTTTTTGACTCACAGATATTCATGACAGTGTTCTTTGCTTCAATTGCAGGGAGGGAAAGAGATTGTATCACCTTTTCCAGGGTGAGCTGGTTAAATGCAGGACGGCATAGGTAGGACACCAGGGAGACTGACCGGAGACAACTGGCCCCGCGAATGCAAGCGCTTTGAGATGAGCTCCCACGACAAGCGGCACTCGAGCCACAGAGGCAGCATGCAGGGGCACCACAGGTACACCGACGGCTTCAGCGACACATCCAGTGTCGGGAGCTTCATGGACGAGACGGACAGGGAGGTCAGCCTCCTCACGGACCGCGCCTTCCGGAGCCTGTGCATCGGCGAGGAGGCCATCTACAACGACTCCGAGTTTTCCTCGTCTCCCGTCGAGCGCCACAAGGCTTTCCCCGAGGACCCGCAAAGCGAGGATGTCCTCAAAAGGGCCGCCCAGGAAGCGTTCCCCCTCAGCCTCGAGCAGTACGGGGAGGTGGCGGGAACGGCAACATTCCAGCAGTCGATCACGGACACCGCATACCAGGAGCATGCCCTGATCAGTGAGTACGCGACTCACCTTAGCAACGGCGCTGTTGAAACCACGTGGCAGCAGAAAAGGAGTACGTCAAAAGTGTCCTCCCTCATCAAGGCATTCAACGCAGCAGAGTATGAGGGAGATGGAGGCTTTGCTGCTGACAACCCCCTGTTTGGACAAGGTATGCTGACGAAGGATTATATGTACCAGGATGAGAACGAGTCCTGGGACAAATCTGCCCTTCTGAGTATCCAGAGGGAATTATCAGAATTCTCCTCACCCTATCAGCAGAACTTTAAGACCGGCCCTTTCTCCCAAATCAGAAACCATTTTCATTCTTCCGAAGTAGCAGCAAGCCTGGACCCGTCTGCTTCTTACACATACTCCTCAAAAAGCAAATATAGCAAGTTTAAGAAACCGATTCAAAGGAACTTTTTTCTCCATAGCGAATTCAGTCCATTCCAGACATGGAAGGATTACAACAGGTTGCCATTCGAAAGGGAGGTGGTGCCAGATGTTTTGTCCTCGAATCAATTCCCCAGGTGGTACGACTCTCCCCTTTACAAAGAGTTAACAGCAGCCCACAGAACTCAAATAGCCCAGTCTGAGGAGAAAAAATCTCATCGGAAACAAGCTGACAGCATATTCCCAGCTGAGCCGCCCGTCTCGGTTCGACAGAAAGCCCTGGCCATTGAAAAGCGGTGTGAATCAGAGATGGCGGCCAACTGTCCACCTTGGAGACGGAACCGGCAACCGGTAAAAAACAAGTTTCCCGCCAACCGTCCCTGCACAGCATCGCCAGGCAGTGAAAAAACCAGACGGAAAGAGGACAGTCTGTTTTCTTCAGGCAGGGCGTCCGCAATCCACCACAGGGTGTACACAGTGGCAGACGGGCAAGCATCAAACAGCTCAACGCCTTTCAGCATCTCCCAGCTCCTGACACCCGTGATCCATGCCAGGCAGGAAACGGAAACATCTGAAATACTGCAGTACGCACACTCTCCCGCAATCCGCGACAGTCCAGCAAGTTTGATTTACGAAATCGAGCAAAAGTCGCCCGCTGAGGTCAAACTGCGCGACAAGTATAAATCCATGGCTTCGAGTTTACTGTTCAACCTCAAAGACAACAGGAAAAGAGTGAAGAGCACCTACAGCCCAGCCGTGTTTAAAACCCTGGAAGTGGCAGATCACAGCAAACAGCCCTCGCAGCTGGACTCACTTATCCCAGGGACCTCAGAGACACCCGTGTCTGGAGTTAGTGCATCAGTGCGCACAGACATCCAGTCTGTCCATAGCCCTGCTCTGCAACACACCAAGACGCAAATGGGTAATTACATGAAACGTTCTGATGGCTGCCCTTCAGATGATTACTTCATGTTAACCTCGCCTCAGACTGTAAAAGAAGCTGCTAATTACAGGAGCTTCAGTACTACAATGCAGGAGAGTGCGCAGGTCAAAGACCAGCTTGCTGAGAGCCAAACTGGCCAATATAGTGGTTCATCCTTCATGGCCTCAAAATTGAATGAAATCCCATTAAGAAAGAAACCAGATTACTCCTCTTGGAAGCCATACGAGACAGCAAGTCCCAAGGAGCAGGACAGCAGAAACGTTTTGCCAGCAGTCCAAATGCATCCTCAGTCCTTTGTGAGAAAAGAAAAGGACAATGTCAGCAAAGACTTCAGAGCGGCACCTTCAGCCAATGAAATGGAATACTTAGAAAATTTGAGAGCTCAACATAAATACAGTTATCCACAGGAAGCTGAAGTTCACAGACATAAAACCAACACTAATGAAATGTTTATTTCAAATGAAAAAGGTGTCAGCACAGAAAAAGCTCCCATGAAAGGAGAGATAGCTGCCTTACTGGAAAAAGACAGATATCAACTAGCAGCTCAAAGAGGAGATGCAGTTAGACAACATGTGTTTGCAATAAATGAAAAATATAACACAAAAAGTGACTCGTTTGCAAGTGCAGAAAGAGAAAATACGGTTAGATACGGTTTGTTCACAATGAAACAAAAAGATAAAACTCAAAATGAGGTCATTTCAAGTAAAGACTATACAAGAAAGGAATTATCTGAAAATCAAGTAAATGATCAGGTTAAATATGAAGCACTTGTAAGAACACAAAATAAGCATTTTCCAAATGAAGGGCATGCAATTAAAGACAATGATCTGGCTAGAACAGAAATACACGGCAGAAAACAGTATGTACATAGTAACAACAAATTATATTCTGTTCAAGAAAATAACCAAGGTAAACAGGAATCATTTGCAAACAATGAACGCAAATATGTTAAAAATGAAGTATTTGGAAATAAAGACCTGACTAGTCAGGGCACGTATTCAGGCAGAGACCTGAAATATGCTCCAATTGAAGCATATGCTAAAAAAGAACAAGGCCAAGTAAAACAGGAAGTACCAGTGACAAGGGAGAATAAAACTCCTAAAAATGAAGAATTCACATTTAAAGAATATGAGCAGGCTAGGCAAGGTATGCTACTGAGGACAAGTAACAGGCTTGGTACAAATTTCACATCTGGGTATAAGCCAAATGAACTAACTAAACAGAATGTCAGCCGACATGCAACAACAGATAGCCTCCCTTCAAGGAGCGAGGTACTTTCTGTCACAGATCATGATCCAGCTAAGCAGGTGCAAGTGCCACGCAGGAACAGATTTGTTAATAATGAAGCATTGGCCACTGAAGCACCTGACCAGGTTAAAAGTAGCCTACAGTCAGCCCGAGAGGTCAGATATGCTCCCATTGAGGAATTTGCTAGAAAAGACCGTGAACTGGAAAACCAGAGAATAACTGCAACAGGAGAGGTCAAACCTCCTCAAAATGAAATGGTTGTATTGAAAGGGCATGAGCTGACTAAACAAGGTTCAGACTTAATGGGAGGGAACACACATAAAATATGTGATGTGTCTGCACATATGGAAACCATAGAATCAAAGAGGGAAAGAACTGAAACAAATATTATGGCTTCCAGTATAGTACCCGAACAGACTAATAAACAAGCAATCCATGCAACACAGGAGAAAACTGTTAAGAGTGAGAGTGTTGCACAGATTACAAGAGATGACAGGCATTCAAATATTGAAAAGTCTCCAATTGTGGAACGCATCAGGGCTGATACAGACGAACAGGCACAGAAACAGAGTAAATATGCTCAGAATGAGGCACTGACATGCAAGGAAAAAGATCGGGCTAGACACGACACTTTTCCGTCTAAAGAAAGAGGCTATAGTAGGCAGGAAATATTGACATCAAAACTGAAAGCACATGCTGAAAAAGAGATATTTGCAATTAAAGAAAAGGGTCATGCTAAATGGGAAGCACTTGCTACAAGACAGAAAGAACCTCCAAAAAGCAATGTGCTTGGAAACAAAGAGGGAGATAACAGCAGACAGAATGAACCTCCATCTGCAGAACATATTGGAAAGGATACAAATACAGGCAATCAGGCTAAAGAGAAATCTGTTGAAATTACAGGGAAGGTGCAAAGTAAAAATGAAGCATTTGTAAATCAAGAAAAAGTCTGTGCTGTAGAGGAAGCTCCTCCATTAGTAGAAAGTACTAAAAATGGAGCTGAAGACAAAGAAAATCAAAAGGCTAAACAGAGTATGAGTGCAGTGCAAGAAAAAGAGTACGCCAGAAATTATATAATTACAAAAACAGAGAGAATCAATTTGAAACAGGAAGAAGTGCAGTCGATAGCACGTGCTAAGATTGAAGCTATTACAGGCAACAGAACTCAGCAGGCCAAACATGAACTTGCAAACAAGGATAGAGGGAATGCCACTCATGAAAATAACAAAACTGTAGCTACTGCAGCCAGTGAAAACCAGATGGCTAAACCAGAAGATTCTAAAAATGAGGAAAAGAAAGAAGAAGATAAGGTTAAAAAGGAAGCACTTCCACCGAGAGAGAAAGAAACTCAGAGCAGAACTGCTGTAATTGATGAAAATCACCAGGATAAGCATGTACTTTTGAACAAAGAGAGAGAGAATATTAGCCAGGCAGCCTTCTCATCAGTAGAACGTATTAAAAGTGACCATACTGAAGTCTGTGAAAATCGCCAGGCTAAACAGGAAATGCTTGTAACAGAAGAAAAAGCAATTGCCAGCCATGATGTACCTGTGAACAAAGAAGGAGTCAGTGTTAGCCAGGAAGTACCTCCATTAGTAGAACACATTAAAAATAAAGCTCTTGCAGATCCTGAAAATTCAAAACATACACAAGGTATACTTGCATCCAGAGAAAAAGAAAATGTTGACACTGATGTACTTGTAAGCATACCACCTGGCAATGTTAGACAGGAAGGACATCAGTCTGTAGAGCAAATGAAAAACAAAACTGTTACAAACAATGAAAAATACTTGGTCAAAGAAAGCACAGCTGTAGCAAGAGAAAAAGACTGTTCCAAAAATGGAACGATCACATTACATGAAGAACGCCAGGCCACGTTAGATCCATTAGCAATTAGAAAGCATGAGCATGCTGAAAATGATGCACTTGGGGGCGGGGAGGGAATAGGTGTTAGACAACAGGAACCTCCATCACGGACTAAAACTGAAGCTAGTGCAGTGAATGTAACCCACAAAACAAAACATGAACTTCCAAACAAGGACATTGGAAATGTTATACATGAACCACCTCCATCACAAGAAAGGGAAAATGTTAAAAATGAGTCAGCTGCAATCGATAAAAATCACCTGGCTAAATCAGATGTTGCAACAGGTGAGACAGAAGATGTTAAAAATGATCTACTTGCACACAAAGACAGAATAAGTCTTATACAAGAACTACCTCAGTCAGTAGAACACACCAACAATGCTATTGCGGATCAACAAACCTGTCAGTATGAACAAGGTGCACTTGTGAAAAGTGAGAAGAAAAATAATGCTAATAATAATGTACTTCCAAGCAAGACAACAGTCAATGTTAGACAGGAAATACCTCAGTCAGTTGAAGATATTCAAAATAAAACTGTTACAAAGAATGAAAACCATCTGGTTAAAGACAAAGTAGCTGCAGCAAGAGATAAGGAACAGTCTATGAAACATGAAACAACAGCATTACACAAAAACCAACAGGACACACCAGGTTCTCTTGCAGTTAGTAAAAACAAAACTGCTACAGAAGACACAGTAGGAAGCATAGTGAAAATTAGACAAGAGGAACTTCTATCACAAACTACAACTGAAGCTAGCGTAGTGAACAAAACTCAAGAAGCTAAAAACAAACTTCCAACAAACAAGGACAGTGGAAATGTTATACATAAAATACCTCCATCAAGAGAGAAAGAATGTATTAAAAAGGAAACGCCTGCTGTTGATGAAAGTCAAATGGCTAAAACAGACTTTCCCTCAAAAGGAAGACCAGAATATGTTGAAAATGATGCTCTTAGAAGCAATGAGGCAACTAGTGCAAGACATCAAGAATTTCCACTACAAACTAAAACTGAAGCTGCCGTGGTCGACAAAATTCGCCAGCTTGATCCTGCACTTCCAAAAACATCTAGCAGTAATGTCATAAATGTGGTGCATCCATCAAATGAGAAAGAAAATATTAAAAATGAACCAACTTCAGTTAGGGAAAATAAACTGGCTAAACCAGATGTTTCTGAACGAAGAGAGAAAGAAGACGCTAAAGGTAATGTTACTCCAAAGAAGGATAGAATCAGTCTTACACCGGAAGTATCAAAGTCAACAGAATTTACTAAAAAAGAGACTATTTCAGTTAAGGAAACCCACACAGCTGAACTGGCAGTGGTGCATCCATCAAATGAGAAAGAAAATATTAAAAATGAACCAACTTCAGTTAGGGAAAATAAACTGGCTAAACCAGATGTTTCTGAACGAAGAGAGAAAGAAGACGCTAAAGGTAATGTTACTCCAAAGAAGGATAGAATCAGTCTTACACCGGAAGTATCAAAGTCAACAGAATTTACTAAAAAAGAGACTATTTCAGTTAAGGAAACCCACACAGATGAACTGGCAGTGGTGCATCCATCAAATGAGAAAGAAAATATTAAAAATGAACCAACTGCAGTTAGGGAAAATAAACTGGCTAAACCAGATGTTTCTGAACGAAGAGAGAAAGAAGACGCTAAAGGTAATGTTACTCCAAAGAAGGATAGAATCAGTCTTACACCGGAAGTATCAAAGTCAACAGAATTTACTAAAAAAGAGACTATTTCAGTTAAGGAAACCCACACAGCTGAACTGGCAGTGGTGCATCCATCAAATGAGAAAGAAAATATTAAAAATGAACCAACTGCAGTTAGGGAAAATAAACTGGCTAAACCAGATGTTTCTGAACGAAGAGAGAAAGAAGACGCTAAAGCTAATGTTACTCCAAAGAAGGATAGAATCAGTCTTACACCGGAAGTATCAAAGTCAACAGAATTTACTAAAAAAGAGACTATTTCAGTTAAGGAAACCCACACAGCTGAACTGGCAGTGGTGCATCCATCAAATGAGAAAGAAAATATTAAAAATGAACCAACTGCAGTTAGGGAAAGTAAACTGGCTAAACCAGATGTTTTTGAACGAAGAGAGAAAGAAGATGCTAAAGGTAATGTTACTCTAAAGAAGGATAGAATCAGTCTTACACCGGAAGTATCAAAGTCAACAGAATTTACTAAAAAAGAGACTATTTCAGTTAAGGAAACCCACACAGCTGAACTGGCAGTGCATACAACAAGAGGGAAAGAAGAGTCTAAAAGTAATGAAAACAAAGAAAAAGCTAATGCTGGATCTGAAGTACTTGTATCAACAGAGAAGGAGCTGGCACAAAATAATATTGTTGGCCTTAAAGGTCATCAAGTTAAACTGGAAACTCCAACAAAGAGAATGAATGAACCAGCTGAAAAAGAGCAAATTGCAAACACAGAGAAAATAAGTGTGAGGCAGGCGGAACTGTCACCAACAGCACATACTAAAACTGAAGCTGTTGCAGGCAATGGAAATAACCAGCTTAAACATGGACTTGAATGCAAGATTACTGACAATGTTAAGCAGGAAGTGGCTCAACCAGGAGAGAAAGAAACTATTAAGAAAGAGATTGTAGCAGTCAGTGACAATCACAAGGGTAAACAGGAAGTACTTCCAATAAAAGAGAAAGAAAAATCTAAACATGCACTAGCAACCAAAGACATGGTCGCTGTTCAACAGGAAGCATTCATGTCAAAAGGGAAAGAGGATATTCAAAAGGAAACAGCTGCTCTCTGTGAAAATCACCATGGCAAACAAGATGCTACAGCAAGGAGAAAGCAAGGACCTCCTGACAGCTATGCACATGCAGACAAAAATAGCATAAATGTGAGAAGGGAAGAACAACCATCAACACCACCCACAAAATCAGAGGCTAATGCAGTCATAGAAAGTCACCAGGCTCAACACGAGCTTGCGAAGAAAGACGGAATGAGTGTCACACAAAAAATGTCTCCATCAGGGGAGAGAGAACATGTTAAGACCAAAACTGGTGAAAATCACCTGACCAGACAGGAAGTACATGTAGCAGAAGAGGAAGGAGATGCTAAAAATCAGCAACTCATTGCAAACAAAGAAAGAGATAAGGTTAAAAAAGAGGCACCTCCATCAAAGGAGAAAGAAACTCAACACCTACAGTCTGTATTTGAACACCACCAACCTTTACCTGTGGCGGGTAGGGCAGGAGGCAAGGATGACTTGAAATCACTACTGAAAGTAGAACATGTTGCCAAAGAAACTGTTTCAGACGATCAAAATGTCCACTGTAAGCAGGAAGTACTTGCAATGAGTGAAAAACAACATGCTCAGGGTGAGATGATTGCTTTTGATGAAACTCACCAAGTTAAACTGGATGTGCTTTCAAGGCGGAGAAAGGAGAAAGCTGAGAAATATGCGCGTGCGAACATGGACACAATACCTGTAACACGGCATGAACATCCACCAATGCCACCAACTGAAACTGAAGCTATGTTAGCCAATGAAATTCCCAAAGTTAAACATGAAGTTCCAAAGGAAGACAAAAGCAGTGCTGTACCTGAAATGCTTCAAGGGGACAAGGGAAATACCAAGAATGAAACTGTCACAGTCAATGAAAGTATCATTGGTAAAGAAGCATGTGTTACAGGAGATAGAGTAGATGCTATAAAGGATTTACAGGTTAACAAAGGAAATGTCACACAGGAGACATCCATGGTTGGCATGAATGAAAATCAACAGACCAAATATTCATTCGTGAACAAAGAGAAAGGTGGAGTCAGACTGGATGCACTTCCATCGTTGCAGAATATTAGAAAAGAACCTGTTGCAGTCAGTGAAAGTCAGCAGGTTGAAAGGGAAGCACTGGCAACAATTAAGAAACAAAATTCAACAAATTTTGTAGCAGCCAGCAATGAAAGAGGCAAGGTGAGAGCAGAGGTGCTTCCTTTGAAAGAGAACAAGAGCTCCCATGCTGAAATAGCTACAAATAATAGAAGTTATAAGGCTAAACAAGGTTCACCTGAACTACAAGGTAGAGGGAATGTTGACAGGGATGTTCATGCAACCACTCATAAACTTGGTGACAAACAAGAAGCAATTACTTCAAGGGAGGTGGAAGATGATAAAAAGGAAGTTGCCAGAAAAGAAAATGAAAGTGCTAGAATGCAAATGAACACAGCAAAGGACAGGGAATTTGCTAAAAGGGACACAATTTCAACAGAGAGAGTCAGTGTTGGAAAGGATGCACAGGCAATCCAAGAGAAGGAGGCCCCTGGAAATGCAGGTGAAGGGAAAGGAGATACTATGCTACATAACTTTACAGAAATGGACAGAGACAACACCAAAAACAAAGAATGTGCAGTCAAAGAAAGGAACAGTATTAAACAGGAATTACTAGTAACAAAAGGAGGCATTAAACAGGAAGTACTTGAATCACAGGAGAAGGAACTCATAAGAAAGGGCGATTTTGCAGATAAAGGAAATGGTGGTCTCACATCGGGAAACTTCAAAACAAAAGACAGAGATGATACTGAAAACAAAGAATATGTGGTTCAAGAGAGGGATGGTAATAAACAGAAATTTATAGAGACAAAAGATCATGACAAACAGGAAGAGAAGGAACCAAAAGAGAAGGAACTCATTAGAAGTAGTAATTTTGCAGGTAAAAGAAAAGATGATACTAAATTGGGTAACCTTACAACAATAGGCAGAGAGGATATCAGAAACAAAGAATATGCAGTCAAAGAAAGGGATGAAGTTAAACCTGAGGACCTTGTAAGAAAATACCAAGTCGTGACTGAAAATGTTTATTCAATCAATGAAAAAGACCATAGAAAACAAGTAGCCACTGAAGCAACAAAATCTGCTAAACAGGAACTGATTGCAAGAAATTACCAAGACCTTTCTAAAAATGTAATCACAGACCATGCTACAAGAGAAGGTATTGCAGCAAAAGAAAAAGCCCAACCTAAACAGGAAATACTGGTAACAAAAGAGAGAGAACCAATAAAAAATGAGATTTTCGCACACCATGCTAAAGATCACACTACATTGCATAGCCTATCAACAAAAGATACAGATGGCATCAGAAACAAACAATTTGCAGAAAAAGAACCTTCTAAACAGGTAGCAAGTGCAACAAAAGAAAAAGATTTAGCTAAACAGGAAGTAATTGTATCAAAAGGAGATGTTAAACAGGAAGTATGTACAATAAAAGGAATATTACATGTTAAACCAGAGGTTCTTTCAGTAAAAGAAAAGGTACATAGAAATCCAGAGTCATTTGCTACAACAGACCAGGCTAAAGGTCTCAGCAGAAAGGAAGTAGTAGTTCCAGGCAAACAAGGTCACTATGTTAAACATGTAGCGTTTGCCTCTGATGAAAAAGACAGCTCACTCAAAGAAATGTTTGCCCCCAAGGGAAACAGCAAAGACAAAATGGAAGTTACAAATAAACAAAGTGAAATGAAGGCTTTATCAATGCCGAGGGAAAGAGAGAAGGAGATGCTTGCAATGAGAGAACACAAAGCTAAAGTGAAGGCAGCTGCAAGACAAGAGCTACCCTTCCCCAAACAGGAAGTAGTTCCAAGACATGACCGTGCCAATCCTGCAGTGCTCACCACCAAAGAAAAGAATGTGAGATACGAATTCCTTGCTACAGAAGGAAAAGAGAATGCCAGAACAGAAGCATTAGAAAATAAGGAAAAAATGCAGATGGTTACAAAAGATAGGCAAAATCATAATGTCAGTGACAGAAGTACTCGTGAACTCCGCAATCAACATCCAGCAGCCACCTTACCCTTGCAGGTCAATGGTAGGAGAGGAACTCCTGGTTTCTCAAAGCAACCAGTTCATGCTGATGAGCCCACAAAGGAATCCTATTTAACAGTAGGAGGTACCCCACAATATCTGGAACAAGATTCCTCAGAATATCCATCCTTGAGGAATATGCGTAGTGCAGTGGATAAGAAGGCAGAGCAAAAGAATATGCCAGATGACAATAAGAAGGACATGGGGCAGACAGAAGTATTACAATATTATGCAATCAGTGGCAGCCATGAAAATGAGACAGAAATTAGAGGCAGACCAGTACCTTCAGTTCAAGGGCAGGAGAGGGTGCCGAGTAAGGTGGAAAGTGAGTTGCCTCGTGGTGAGGTGGAGGAAGCTGGGCGGGCCCAGAGCCCAGCGGACTACGTCAAGAGTCACACGCCCACGCCACGATCCAACTCCTCCTCGCCGTCTCCGGGGAAGCCAGTCTTATTCAAAGTGAAGGACAACACCTTCAGGGCGTCCCCAGTGACAAAGACAGTGAAACCACGTCTACATAAGATGTTTCCTGAGGACTCCAGGCTCGGCTCCTCCAGGGAGAGCTTGACTGGCTCAGAGAAGGGCGAAGGTGAACGTGACCACCCGAAAGAATGCACCGAAGCTCCCCTTCTCCACAGCCCTGCAATCGCGTCAACCCGAGTGCAGCGGATGAGATCGCACAGTGCCATCCCCACTACGGAGTTTATCACTGCAAGGGAACCAAGGGGCTATCACAGGAGAAATCCACTCCTGGACGATGATGACACCAACTCAGTCATCAGTGCAATGTCGGAGGACATTGACAGTTTTGCAACAAGCATAGGGGGCCTGACAGACGGGAGGGTCTCCAGTTCTGTGTACTTGGAGGACCCATGTGAAAGGCCAGACTCAGCCTGCAGTTTCAATGACACAAGGCCTCTTGGCAAACCGCCAGCTGTACCACCAAAGAGCGAAAAGGCCCTTCGCCGCGCAAAGAGGCTGACAACCAGGAGAATCAAAAAGGCAGAGGCTAAAGCCAATCCTGAGGGCGTGAGTGAAGCTGAGGAGAAACCCATTCGCACTGTTGCCAGCATGCCCGCGTCCCCCACTGACGTCTTTCTGTCCCAGCGCCCTGTGCACGGCCCGCCACTAGCGCCCCACTACCATATTGAGCCCGGCTACGTCCCCCGTGCCACGAACGTTGTCCCGCAGTCCTTCCCTATGACCCAGAGGAAGCTCCTGCAGGACCCCAACTCAGGGCAGTACTTTGTGGTCGACATGCCCGTGCAGGTGAAGACAAAAATGTTTTTCGATCCTGAAACGGGGAAGTACATTCAGCTGTCAGTGCGTCAGTCGCCCGAGGGGAACCTGTCAAACGCGTCATCGATGGAGGTCCTCAACCCTCCTTACATGCTCTACCCTGGGTTTTTGCCAGTGCCCACCTCTTCCTTGCCACCGCTCAGGTCAACGTCCCAGATGTCAGCCCCTGCGTCTCTCATGGAGGATCAGGAAAAGTATGGCGACCCCTGGAGGCAGGAGGCTTATCGACAAAACTGCAACAGAGAGACACAGCCATACATTGAGCCTGTGTCACATGATCAGCAGGCAAAGGAACCCTCGTATGGCAAAGGGAAAGGCAGCGAAAGTCCTAGAAACCTTGACATTATACCAATGAGTGAACTGGAGGATTTTGCAGTAGAAAGCATGTGATTTCATTGCTGTTGCCTGAAGTGCCTTGTTTTCAAGCTTTTACAACAACATGAAAGACTGAAAGAAATATAACTACAGTATATATATATATATATGTATATACACAAAATAGGCAATATGGCTGTATATCAGACCTGTGAATAACAAAAAGAGAGTTATTTTAAAATGATTTAAACTGCATTTGTTTTTGTTTTTTTTTTCATAATGTGTTTAGAATGTGAAGTTCTGTTATAGTATATATGTAAAGTTTGGTAAATTTGTTTTACCTTTTTTAAAACATAGCTTAGGTTTGTGATGAATGATTAGACAAAGCAGGACTATTAAAAAATGTTAACTAAAAAAAGTATACCATTCCATTTTCAAGCGTAGTCACTAGACAGGAGAGGCTGCAGCGGCAGGGGGATTGAGTTGTCATATTTCTTGCAATCATATTTGCCTGCTCCCCAGAGCATTTTCATTTCACCTTTTGCTATGCATCATGATGGCTCAGTGTATGCATGGAATACAGAGCAAACAGTTTTATTTTAGAATGGCCATCAACACAACAGAGTTCAAACCAATCTGGAGCCAGATTATATTATTTTTCTGAATAATCTGAATGTTTTGTTTTTTGGAGTTATTTCACATAGAGTAAAAGCTTCACATTTTTGTTGTGAAGGATCTGAAACTGAGGGAAAAAGCTGCAGTCTTGCTGTGATAAGTAGCGTGGTATGGAATCTCTGGAATAACACTAGCTTGCCGACACTAGGCTCCTCCCAAAGAAATCTGTATTGCACTTTGTCATTTTTCTTCGGGAAGCACCTTCTACAAGAATGATTAAAATTGAAATAATAAAACAATAGGTTCCTTCCTTTTCATTGTATATAGTCGCTACCATCTGTATATATGTGGAATCAGATGAATTGATTTTCATGTTGTTTTCACCAAAAGTGTCTTTTCATACCATTGAAAAAATTAACATCAGTAATTATCATCATTATTGTAATAACATCATTATTCTAATAATTTCATACAAAACATTGAGAGGCCATAAACTGCTTGAAATATCACATATATTATTTTTAAAAATCAACTATTGATGAAAAGCATTTCAGTCGAGTCAAGAGGACAGTGCATGGACTGGTGTCCTCCAAAAACAAAGGAATTTGTTCAGCATATTTGTCTAACGCAGGGGAAAAAACAGCAAGGCTGAGATGTTGTGCTTCGGCTGAATTAACCCCACATAATCACATAAAAAATGTTCCACCAATTCCACCTTGGACTGAAACTCTTTCTAGTGAACTGGCATCTGGTTAGGACCAAGCCTCTGCTCTCTACATAAGTCTCTGCCAGCTGGTCATGGATAATCAGGTGTTTATGTTTGAACTGCTCCCTGGGTCCATCTAGTGGAAATTATCAGCATATGTTATTCTTCATTTAATCCATTCTGCTGTGCCTCATAATTTCCATGTTCCATTAATGGTATTCCATGGGACTTTATATTCTCTACACTCCCTGCATCTAACATCCTGACATTACAAAATATAATAACAAATAATAAATACATAATAGACAATATTTAACCCTCCAAAACATAATATTTAATGTAATATTTACACTTCTTTTTTGTATCAGGAGAATACACCCTTTTGTGTCTTGCACCAGTATAAGATCAAAAGTATTAACACCTTGCCTGTTTTCCATATGCAAAAACACAATTTTCCCACCAAAAGCTATGAATAAAAATAATGAGTTTGCTTTTGTCAGGGCAAAGGAGATCTCATACTTGTCGAACATCCTATAACAACAAAGTTACTGAGGACCTTTGCTAACAATTCATAATCTATATCTTACAGTTTCTCACTTTCATGTACTTACATCTGACACACACTGGACTTTCTCACTTATGTGTGCAGTCATCTGTTTTTAAAAAAATCTTTCAGTTCTCCTTGAAGAAATGGTGGCTTTTAAAATCTGAAATGCAGTGCAGTTCATTTCTAAGATACATTTTTGTGAACGTCCTTCACTCAGGACTGACACATAACCAAGGACAGATGTGTTGACAGTTCCTCAGCCTGATTTTAGGAGGATCACCTGAAATATGACATTGCCTGATTTTGCCCATGCTGAGTAAGTACTGTGTGGTTATTGGATTGCTGGTAAATGTCAGACAGACACATTACACACTGCATTAAAGAATGCTTCGTTTGTGTAATTTCCACCAGATATGAGCTTAATTGATTGGTTTATTGATCATTTTAAAATGTAGGAATTAAAAAGCACTAGTGACTGGGTAATAACCCATGCAGTATCGCTCTTAATAACATACTGATAGGTTTGTAGAATATTGCAGTGGCTGACAGCATGTCTTTTGTAGCACAACAAACAGCTAATGTGTTGTGAAATTATTAACGACTATTGTAAAATTTCCCGTCTCCATTTGAAAGAGTCAGTTTTGCTTTGAGTGTTGTCTAGATATAACAACGCCCCCAAAGTGATCTGATCTCCTTGAAGAATGTATTTATTTACATTTAATCACCACTTGCACAGCCTTATGGTCCTCACAAAAAGTCATCATATAAAATATTAAAGCTTAAATTAAGGGTCAAATGTTCAGTTTGACTGAATTATTAAATATTGTTTTCTTGGTAATGACTCATTAACGCCTCCTAAATCGGCCAACACATTTACATTAGGAAAATCAATCTGTCCTCTTGTCCTGTGAAAGTTTTAATGAGACATCTGTTTATGCCCAAACAAAGTATTATACTATTATTGCTGTAGCCGATTTTTTAAATTTCGTCATATTTGGAAGAAATGTACCTTTTCAAAATGCAATGAGGAAATGCAGCATTAGAGGAAACCTTCAAGAAACCTCCAATACCTCTCCCCGAGAGCCCACAGCTGCATAGTGTATAAGAACACTACACCACAATGCACATAAGCTTTCTATTTATGTCTAGTTCCCTTCAGTCATGTCTTAACACTCTCACTAAACATCAACCTGCAATACAGTCAGAGGCATTGCCAAATCTTGTATTGCAACTGCTTTATTAATCCTACTGCAACACTCACAGAAAGTAAAATTCCACAGATATTTCCAGAGTAGACTGATGTGGGATAGACTAATTGTTGTTGCTATCATATAATGCTGGTGTTTTCCAAGCTGACTCACAGGTCTGGTGCTGAGGACGTTATGAACTCCCCTACAGATATCTGCAGATGGGCATTCCTTTGGTACAGTCGCATAATAATCGTCCCATTGGACACAGTTAATGTTTTCTCTCCTCTCATCCAGAGCAGTGTCCGAAAGTGACACTGCAATGCATCTAGGCTGGCATCCGCAACAAACACAACAGTGGTTCACTGTATCCGTCAGTTTATTGACATATTTTGAACAAAAAGTAAATTCACAGCATGCACCACAATTCTTTCAAAAGATACAATAAAACTGCAAGAAGGATGTGCACCCTGTAACATCAGGCAGGACTTCTGACATTATCAGGTTCTGCGGAGTCACCAGGGTGTCGCATCATGAATTATTAAATCAGTACTTCGTGGTAATACATAATTTCTTATCAATTATTCATGCTAATGTGTGTGTAGTTTACTTAATTGTGTTATTGACGATCAAAAGTAATTTCCCGAAAATCCTCAAGGACACAAATTTAATCAGCCTAACTACTTTTCATATGCAATGCTGTTAAGTATTCTTAATTTGCTCAACTCTTCTCTTATTTATGCTCCTTTCAGGGGAAACTCGCAAAAGAAAAAAAAAAAAAAGAAAATAAATCATACATTTAAAGAACATAATGAATTGTAGGGACCCATCAGCGTTAAAATGGCCAAACATGTTGTACATGTAAATCTGAACATTAATAATTAGCATCTATCATTTATAATAACGTTTGCGTGGAAAAAAAGAATGGCAGAGCGGCAATGCATCACTCGAGAACAGCCAGCGGTGCGCCTAAAAGTAAATAAATAATAAGACCAACCATCGCTTCGTTCTTGCAGTTTTACCTCCAGTGTATGGGAAAGTAAATTAATAATTAATCAGTGCCAGATGGCTCGGGCAATAGGCTACAGGAGATGTACATAAATGCCTACATCTTTAATTGTTTTAAAACACATGTCAAAACAGGGTTAAAGTGAGCGCAGATCTGTAGCAGATGCAACAGTACAACTGTATGCATGTTGTACGCTCGGAATTTCAAGATAGACGTTTGAGGGGAGAGTCGTTTCTGTACAGTTAACCGCCACAGCATCAACAAAATATCCTCACACGATGTCTCTTTAAAAAAAATGATCCCACACTGTGGTGAAGGGAAAAGGAGCAAGGTAACTGAAAACAGTTTTCACGTATTTTGCTTTGTTTTTCATAAGCTGCGCGTATTATTTTACAGTATTCTGAGGTAAAGTAAGAGCACAAAAAAGACTGAGCGTAATCAAGCTGAATACCCAAATACACAATACATTCTCAGACTTCCCTCTATGTAACATATTTGTGCTTTTCAAGTCAAAGCAACAGCGTGAAAAACAAATTAAGATGTCATATAAGCAACCAGTGCGATTTTTTTGTCATACATACTGTATATTTATGCATATCAGTAACAATGTTGAGCTTTTATGAGAATTAATACAGTACAAAGAGTTTGAATTGATCCTCCAAAATGGAAATACAGGCCCAACACTGACTGATACACTCCATAAATTAATAAATACATTAATAAATATTTTTAAACAATCAAGACAATGTGGTACTTAGACAAATGGAAATCCTCCCATGGGATGATATCCTTCTAGGTAAAGAGGGTGGCAGATCCGGTGTCAGTCAGTCGGCCTCTCTGTCCTGATTGGCAGGTTGGTCCAGAGGCAGGACTCACAAGCGCTTCTTCTCCGCTGGATCCTTGGAGCAGTGCACCTGCTTGTCGGGGCTGATCTCCTGGGTGGGGCCTTTGGTGCCGGGAGTGGGGCTGGAGCTGGGGCTGCCCCCTGCCGTGCCCGCGCTGGCGCCGGCGCCCAGGAGGTTGGCCGACTGCAGCACGGCCTCGGAGTGTTCACGCGCCTTCATCCTCAGCGCCGCCACGCTCGCCGTCCGGTTGCTCTGGCACCCGTAGGGGGGCAGGAACGAGAGGCCCATGGGGTCGGGCACGCAGCAGGAGCAGAGAGGGCCTCCTGGGGGGTTGGGGGGGGGGGGGGGGGGGGCAAGAACCATAGCAACTTAGTGACCCTTTCACTGACCCCTGCAACCCATACCGTTAATGGCTCATCACCGGCATCCAGTCAAATACAATAATCTGGGCTGGGATACACTTGTCGGCAACAACAGACAGACAAAACGAATTAATGGTGAGAGCGCTTCCGTTCCCGGTAGCAACCTTGTAGTCTCCCTTCGGCATCCTCTCATTTCAAAACAACGTGTTGACGGACAGAACGAACTGATCTGTTAACACTGAGGCTGCAGTCTCGAGGTCTTTGCTAAAGACAATTTAATACCAACGCCTTGTGTTCATTCAGAATCTATAAGATTCTTCCCCAACGATTTTATAAAAATCTTCAATATACAGTGAGTATATTGACATTGAAACTCCATATCTCAATAAGCATGGTTTTCCCTTTTGAGTAGAATGCACAGTCACACTGGTGCACGTGCGTTCTTCACAAACAAATCTGCTTAAGGACTAGGAACTCTTTTCTGGCAGGGGGGGATGGGGTCCGGAAGGTTTTAGAGGTACTGTTCAAATTGCCGTTAAAATTGGGGGGCTGATTTGCACCTGGAACACTCGGTGACTTGAGTTTCTGGCAAAATAATGACCTCAATTAAACAATTAAGACCTGAGGGAGAATGGAAAACCAGCAGACCATGTAGCCCTTAGGGAGTGGAGTTGCCTGCGCCTGAATTAAATGCTTCCTATGCAGAGCTTACAGCACACTCTATGAAGAATGATAAGCAGTCTCCACTCAAAAAGGAAAAAAAGGCAGCAAGCCACCTCACACATTTGGACGTGCTTCTGCAAGAGAGAGTGACCTCGTTATTCATGTTATTTAAGGTCACACAAATCTGGGCGAAGATCATTCGCATGGGGAGTCTTCCACTGATGGCCTGACCACTGCTGGCTAATGGGCAAATGCTGTGCACTCTTCCTCTGGTTGCCATGATAGAGGAGTTGAGACTCTTAAAGTAAAGGCCTCTTATGTTTCCTATCAAGCTCTCTAGTTCATTGTAGGAATTCATGTCCATCCCCCCAGCCAGTGCTGAATTAAGCACACACAGGTACACAATGAAATACCACAACTACGTATAGCTTAACAACTCTGTCCCTAAGCATCAGCATCATCGTTATCATCAACAGCAAAAAAAAAAAAAAAAAAAAATCATATTACAGGTGTTATGGCAGTGCTCTTAGTGGATGAGAAAGAAGATGAAGGCATGTCTCCATTGATATATTATCACAGGTGTTTGGAAATTGCATATAGATCTGAATTAAATTTAATTAAGTTGAATTAATCAAAATAAATAACGTCTGGCTTACCTTTAAGAGTTGCAACCTGAGACAATGCTTGAGCGTAAGTGGCCGTGTTGAGAAGGGTGCCGGGCAAACAAGACGGGAAAAACGGACCGCCTGGACCAACTGTTCGGTTTATGCTGTGAAGTAAATGAAGTAGAGGTCAACCTTTTGCGCAAACACGGCAAAAAAACACTACTTTGAAGAGAGCTGACAGAATTCGGAACGCACCTCTGTTGCATTTCCAGCGGTTCCTTCTTGTTCCTGCCCTGGTCAATGGGAGACGGAGAGTTGAGGTTCCTCACTGGAGGGGTGCCCTCGTTCATTTGGTCTTTGCCACCCTCCTGATCCGAGCTCCCCCTCTCCGTCTTTCTCCACTTTGCCCTCCGGTTCTGAAACCATACCTAGCAAGAAGGCCAAATAAACCATACGTCACGCGTGTGCGGTAAAAAAAAAAAAAAAAAAAAAAAACTGCCATACAACAGTTTATTGTTGGATTTACATGGATGTAGAGTGTTCGTCCGAGTCATCCTCGGAATATATAATCACAAGGGCGTTAGAAACCTCGGTCTTACATTTGGGAAAGAACATTCGGGAAATCATATTCGCCTCTATTCGCGTTTGGACGGGAGCGCAGAATTTTTGAGTAAGATGCTGAAGTGCGCATCTTTACTAATAACTCCCGTTAATTCATTAGCGCTTCAACGTGTTAAAAGTTGTAAATATTCGGTTCACCGGAAGCGGAGGTTCTGTCTTAATTGCCGGGCACTTGCACCTCGCAGCAGTATAAGACGACTTATTTCGAACTTTATGAACATAAATGCTGAGCATATGCAGGGAAGTTCTTGCATCTTAATTGAATGAAGGTCATTGGCTATAACAACATTTAATTGAGCAATTTTTCATTATCATATTTTAATGACTTCCTACTGACAGTCCCTCTGGTTCTGAGAAAGAACCATGATGAAGTCGTTTATTTCCCTATTTAGTGATTGTTTGACAACATCAGATTCGATTAAGACTGTGCTCCCTAACGCATTAATCATATTTGAATAGGGAATGGGCATAATAGAGGCATATCTCCGCAGACCGGCCAGTATTGTGCTTAGGTACAATGATGTCAACAGACAAACAAAAACATACAGCATTCACTCAGCATAATAAAAGACAACAGTTTACTGGCAGGACAACAATATTCAGAATGTAATTGTCACAACACTATCTCACCCTTGCACCTTCCAGCTAGAAGTCATGATCTTCTCTCACTGAATGGTCTGTAATTGCCCCATTAATCTCAATTTGCAGTTTGTTCTTAATGCAGCAAAAGCCAATTGACACTTAAAAGAGGGTCTACACACTACAACAAAAAGAAAATTTATTTTCTAATAATAATGTAAGTTTAATATCCCTGCATGCTGCGACTGATTCATGGTCAGATTTAATAATACGAATCCGGTAATCCGATTAGAGAGAAATAATTTGTTTACATTCCCTAATTTACAGCAGCGAATTCCATTATCTCTCTGCAGCCATTGGTTTTAAGCGATAGTAAGATGACCCAGGGGAACAAAAGGCAAACTATTATATTTCTTACAATTAGATCTGCGCTTACAACAAAACCCAAAAGCAAATCTGGAATGCAGGAAATCATATATAGGACACGTTGAATTTAATTACATGTGGCCATGTTTATATAAGGCGGATCTTTTGCAGGGCAAGAGCAGAATATAAATTGCAAAATTTTAAGGTCTCCAACACTGACCATGTAGAGTGTGAAGGTGTATTTGTACGTGTATGTGTGAGCGCGGGCGTGCGTGCGTGTTTCTGCGTCAGATATTGATAAGATACTACCATTAGGGAGTGTCTGTGAAGAAGGAAAGAGGAACATTGCGCTGTAAACAAACACCGAACACGTTTCTCTCTTCTTGCAATTTTAAAAGCATAGCATCTTTTTTATCTTTTTTTCTAAGGCGCGGAAATGGATGTGCAATGAAGTAATTTTGTACCATAGAGACGCGGACAAATTAGTGTAGAACATTATCACTAGTTAATTATGAATGACCGATTAATCAACCTAATCTAATATTCCACATTATGTTGATGTTATTAAAGTGCATCACGAAAATGACAGAGTGGCTTAATTTACTTTCTTTGGCCAAACGTGCTTTGAACACTATATGGGACTCCATTCATTTTCCAGGGTTCAAGCACTATGGGGTTTATTCTTCCCAGATGTCTTACCTGGACACGAGCTTCGGTAAGGTTTATTTTCATGGCCAGCTCTTCTCTCGTGAATACATCCGGATAATGAGTCTGAGCAAAAACTGCTTCGAGAGCTTCTAACTGAAACAGAGAGCACAGAAAGTTCAGAGTACCTGATACTGAGAGTAATCTACGTTAGATTCAGAAAAAAAAAAACTAGGCCCAAATTTAATCTAACCACAATGTGGGTTCTCCCCAACTTCGAGGGGTTAATTTTAAATATTCTGTTTATTTGTTCAGATGTACAGCACAACACTTTATAAGAATTTAAGTTAACATACACAAGCTTGACTGGTAAGAATGCTTAGATGTTAAACATAACCTTACGAACAAAGCCTATCGTTACTGGAGTCTATCTGGGCCTAGATCTTATTTCGGTAATATTTTTTTTGTTTAGTTTTGTGCTAGGTTGTCTTTTTGTCTGAATGAAATTGCCATATGTTGCCATTCTAAAACATAACGAACTTTAAATAATGCATAGAGATAGGCGTAGATTAATGGAATAAAATAAAGCGCTGTTAATGCAACTACATTTCAGGCTGATTTTATGTTGTCTATTCAATATAACACACAGTCTTACCAGTTGGACTGATGGTTTAAGATTATAATTTGAACATTATGAACTAAGTCTGAAAAGATTCCGTGATTCACGCAACATTATCCCAACAGAGATGCAATGTGTACATGGTATTATTTACAAAATGCATGTATTATTTCCAGCATTAATGTATTTAGATATGGTTCGAAATTAATATAATAAGTTGCATAAGATCCACACTTTCCCTGTGCATTTCAAAAAAGAACACGCTCCGCAGACGAAGACTATTTTTGAGTATTTTTCAGTATATGTGAGTTAGTCACAGTTTGTTTATGTGGAATTTCACAATTTACCTGACAGCGTTTTCTCTCGACCCCAGTTTTCACATTTTTAAGGCTGGTTAAAACTAAAAGCGTCTTGCACGTCGACATACCTGTTGTAACGTGAAGGTCGTCCGATTCCTTCTCTGTTTCCTTCTTAGAAAGCCATCGTCAAAGTCTCCGGTAGCATGATTTCCAAAACCGCTGGTGTTCACTGAAATTTCCCGTCAGAAATGTAACTTAAAGAACATATTTACTGTTGAAGGCGCCCAAAACCAAAAGTAATTTGTATCTAGGCCGCAGTGAATCAGTATTTCTGGCATTACATTCTCGAGCTTATGGTACTTAAGATGATAAGTTTTGGTACCTCCAATGTGAAGCCTGATTAACAGCCCAACATATGGCTTTATAGTCCCAATAAGATAACATTTGCAACACTCAAATAAGATGTTTTTTTATCCCAGATGGTCTTTCATAGTGTGGTGCTTGTTAATGGACCTTCATTCTTTGTAAATATTTAGACGAACAACATTTAACATTGATGCGGACAGTTTGGAGGAGGGAGGCCCATGGCCGCATTGAAACGTCGATTAGAGGCATGACACCGAACATCTGTGCCCATGCAGACAACAAAAAGCCCATCATTGCCTGGGGGCAAACAGTCATGTTTGGCCCACAGAAAGGAACCAGGTGGGAAAATGCAAGTCGTAAATATAAATAAATAACCAACAAAATGCATCAATCTGAGCTGAAAGGTTACCCCCCGTTAAACAGTCTACATCCCTACAACGTCTCTGCAATTCTATATCATATATCACATACAACGACGCGTTAGCGTTACATATTAGGTTGGTAGAATACTTTTTAAAGAAAAAAACACCACCAACAAAAAAACACTAGGCCTATTGATATCGTTGGTCATGCTTCAGTCTCAAGTAGTAGCAACACTCATATACGATGTGAACAATAAAAACGAATTCTAAACAAACCCATCTTAAGACACTTGGCCGAAATGAAAAAAATGGCTATGGAATGATTATTAATTAAAAGGTCATTTTTATCATTCATAATAGCAATATCTGACGCACACACACACACACACAAATGCGCGCACACACAACACACAGACACACACGCTTGCAAAACAAAAAAGTAATACATTTCTAGCGGGCATCATCTAAATTATTTTTTTCAACGTGTCTTCGGAACATACAGTCATTGTAGGCCTCGACTCTGCCAATACGAACACTCAAGCCACACAAAAGTCAACAAAAAGTTATAATACTTACACGTATTTGTCCTACAGCATTCCCCATCTAATTGCGGAGGACAGTGAAAGTAAAACATCTCTGTATCCACAGAATAAAGTTTATTTCGCTGGTAACGGATTTCAGACTGTTAATCTGAAAAACAGTATTCAATCACAAAGGGGGGAAATGTTAGAGGTGACTGTTGGAATTTCTCCGTGGATAACTAATATACACATATATTAATAGAACAACAAAATATAAAATAATAGTAATTCATTAAGGCCGCCTATTTAACAAGTATTTAAGGCAATAAATGTATTACGTTACTGACATTAAAACTTCATTTTCTTAAGCACTATGACACATTTCAAAAAGCACATCTCCTGTCACAACAGATAATAATATAAAATGCACGCATATAAAGTAAAAAGCATCGTTCATTTGCCATTAATGCAGAGTAGTCTATTTTGTCTATTTTCGTGTTAGTTATAACCATGGACACTAGTTTTAGTGTTTAGATCCGTACCTATTTGTTGTCGGCCTCGGCCGGAGGGACGCTTCTTCTGAGCGGAGGCAAGCTGTTCCTGCTTGTGTGTGTTCCGGGCAGTCACACTCCCGCTGTCAAACGCGCACACTCTCAGTCTCTGTCTCTCGCTCGCTCGCTCTCTCTCTCACTCCCTCCCTCTCTCTCTCTCTCTCTCTACCCCTCTCTCCCTCCTCCCTTTCTCTCTCTGCTCGCTCTCCTCTCCCTTTCTCTCTCTTGCTGTCTCTCTCCCTCTAAAACACACACTCTGGAAGAGAGGAGAGAGGCCCAGCTCTGGGAGTGACCAGATGTCTTTATAACTGTCTACAGCATGTTCAGCCTCTCAGCACTTGCCTTTATAATCTCACGCATAATTGGTCTTAATCTGATTATTGCCAGCATTGTCTCTCTGAGTGACTTGGATAGGTCCACTGGGTTTTCCACAGAACTCACGTGGTGGGGAACGTCAGTTCTCGACAGTGCTTGACACGATTTTGAAATATGTAGCCTTTTTTAACCAACTGCTGGGCGCTATGCATCGTTATTCCCAAATCATAAACACACACGCCCTTTATCGACAGCCACCACGCACTTTTTTATCCCTCTGTTTTTATATATTAAAAATCTAGATGACTGGTTCTGGATTTTAAATTGACTGTCAGACCAGTAATTGCACATTAGATGGGTTAGGGGTCCACTTTACTCGGGGCTTCACTTGCTGAGCGCTCGTACATCCAAATTTTGATTTTGTTCACAGCAAGGGGTCCTTGGATTTATCTCCCCTTTCCCAGTAAATGATATGCGGCGGGACCCTTTCAATTACTTTTAAAACGCATCTGGGACGCGAGTACAGACATCGTCGTTTCTCTGCCTTCTGAAAATTAGGCTCTAAGTACCAGCTGAAATTTTGAAGTCGAGGGCGGGATTGGATGAAATCACATAAACTGCAAAAAAAAGCAAGTATAATGGTGCATAATTGGCTCTCTAATAGCATTACACACGGATAATAGCCTGTTACGGCCCCCTGCACTATTAAGTGCCTCCCTGGCGTAAAACGTTTATGATATTAAGGGGGGAATATAATGATATTTTGGTTATTAAATGCGTGTAATTAATTTATGCACCGCTGAAAATAAAGTTGGTATTATGACCTCGGCAAGATGCGTCGGAAAATTGAAATCAAACAACTGTTGATAAGTTTCCCCCTATATTTTGTCTAGACACCGTTTAAAAAGCGCATTGTTTTTTGGATACAGTTCAGAAATTGAATATTTCATAGGCTGGCAAAACGTGTGGGCTATTAGCTGACAGAGAAGACTCTTAAAGTGGCAGTAAAATACCCTCACCTTGTACTGTATAGGCTATATGCTGTCTGCGTGAGTAAGACAAAGCGAACCATCATGACCTGATTTGCTGACTCCGTCCCTCCGTGAAATACATCTAACTCAATAAAAAATTAAGTACCGGGGCAAGCAAATATACAAATAAATTGCGCTGGAGAGTGTATCAGCGAAATGCATTGAGACTGGGTGTAACGTATTTGATTATAGGCCTTCGAAAATACGCGACGGTTGTTCGTTAATCATACCTGTATTTTTTGAGACATGAGTTGGACATGAGGCAGGGCAGCGTAACTAAGTACATTGAACCCGCGAGCATGGACATTTTAAAGTGTGGACTGAACAAAGATATTGCGGATTTGATCTACAGCACTGTACACATAGGAACAACTTTAATCAATCGCTCGCGTAACGTCCGAATGCAATCCAATAAATACGGTCGGACGTTTTGGAAAACAGGAGAACTGCAGAACTTGAGTCCCTCCAACTCATCACCTTTCAGAACGTTATATGATTGATTTATATGTGCTTTCTTAAATGATATAATATATGTCAAATGTTTAGGTCCTTGGTTCACAGTGGAGAAGTAACCTAAATAATCAGAACCTTGGTCAGCACCAGATCGGACTCGAGCGCCGCTTGGTCTACCCCTAAGGTCTGATACTGATGCTGTCGGATCAGCCACATTTTACAAATGGTAAGCTATACCGTGGCAAATACCGCATTTTGCCGATTCAGTCGGAAGCAAAAAAAAAAAAAAAACAATAATTTCATCGTACTTCCTCATCTGATTTATAACATTGAGACAAAACATTAAGGCGCTGACAAAGGAAGAAGGTTTATGGACAAACATTTATTTATTATATACATTTTATAAAATCTGCAGAAAAAAATGAAAAAAAAAACTTTAATATCCGTATTATGTGCTTCTGTTCAGCTGATCAATATTCATGCTTAGCCAAGAAAGCAAAAGGGCCAAGACCGAATGGTCAGCTGTTAGAAGCGCATTTACTTATTGGCAGTGTCTTCTGCGAGAAGAATTGAACCAGACCGTTTGCATGGGAAAGAAACTCCTTAACTGAAGACATATATTGCTTCTGTCAATGTCTTAGGCCGCAAAGTGACCTCTTCTCTGGGGTAAAACTGGAAAACGTGGAACCCGTGGCTAAGAACGGAAACAGGGAATACCGATATCTTGGTGAGCAGAAACAAAAAACTCACAGTAATCTATAAAACACTACGCCTAATCTCAATGATCTCAATGCTTTAGTTCCCATTGGGACTTTTTTTGCTACTATTTAAAAAGCTCTAAAAATGTAAATCCTTGGTACTGCATCGTATGTAGTTACACATTTAAGATAAGATACACATTTAATTTCGAAGATGAAATAATTTATGACTGTAGTGGTAGCATTTTATGCGCAAAATTAAACGTGGAGGCTTGAATTACCTTTGTACTGACGACAAGCATAAACTGGGCAGGGTGTATCCTAGTGGAAATACTTAAAATGTTTAATAAAATCAAATTACATTCCCAATACATGATTCTGTTTTAATCTTCATCTGCGTAGAAGAGGAGTCAATGTTTATAGTAGGCCTACGCAGGCTACGTAACACAGACCAGGCTAATTGAATTAAATAACTTTAAGTATGCTTTATTCATTTCCATTCTTCCCGCGTTTAAGTGTGACGTATGGGCAATGTTACAGATATATGAATTTGGTAAGCAGATTTATATCTTGTTTAATTCGTTAAAATGCACACTAAACCAAAGCAGAATTTAGCAGACTGTACAAAAATGGCATTCTGCTTTCGAACAGTACTGACGTATTTGGAGTTGTGACTACATCAGCAGCTGTTTTATAATGTTGCAGCTGACCCTCCTCCTGGCTACCGTAAGGGTCAAGTCGAGTCACATTTTTTAAAAGCATCAGCCTCGGTGTCGATGTAAAACATGTTTTTTATTATTGAAATCAAATTTGTACTGAAGCAGCTTTTATGAAAGTACGTCTCTCGA
Source organism: Megalops cyprinoides (assembly GCF_013368585.1). Lineage (NCBI taxonomy): Eukaryota > Metazoa > Chordata > Actinopteri > Elopiformes > Megalopidae > Megalops > Megalops cyprinoides. The sequence continues at coordinate 28,104,060 of NC_050597.1, read as the reverse complement.
TGTATCTTTATTTGTTTACACTTTAAGTAGTATTCATTAAGGAGCTGTATATTTAAGGAGGAAAGTCGGATTGAGCAGCAGGTTCACATGTACAACAGGGGACCTGGGAATCAAATTTAACCCTCAATCTACAAGTCCAGTTTTCTTAACTCTGAACCGTCCGTTTGCGTCGCTAAAATGGGTTATGGAGTGTAGTTTGTGACGCATCAAAAATGCTTGTGTTTTTCGACTTTCAGGTTTTAATGATGGGCTGCACAGTGGAGTTGCAGGTGCTCCTCGGACGTTCCAGGACACAAGGCCATTCCACAGTAAGGTGTTCAACACTATATCATCCGGAGAAGGCAAACTTCCTCGGCCGTTGGTAGCGCATGTGAGGCTTAGGAGCAGTGTGAGAATTCAGGCTTGTTCATGCACTTTTTCAAAAGCCCGCGCGAAGCTGTCAATTCCAAAACGTTGACGAATCGAGGGAGCATCGATATTCGCCGACATTGCTGCACCAAAAAAGATATACAGTATGCATGTCATTCATAAACACAGATTTGAAAAGTGGAGAATTACTCACTTCTTTTTCATACTGATTTCTATTGTGCACAATTGATCTATTTCGGAAAATTATTAAGATATTTCAGTATTTTACCATGCTGTATTTTTTATGACGTGAACACAGATTTACTCTACATGACTTAAATAGTTTTTTCAAGGGAAGGGACAATTTAATCCTAACGCAGAGAAGTTCAGATTTAACTGTAATTAAGAACTACTTAAGAAGATATTTTCGTCACCCGAGCCAGATTATTTCAGTTTCACATTATGCGAAAACCTCTGAGTTGATACGAAAGCAAACCTTCATATTCTGTAAACCAATAATAGGTAGACCACAGTCGTCACTAAAACCTAAAATCAAACCACCTTGCATTTTTTTTCAACTTGCCTCCTAATACGTTGCTTCTGCTGCACCTTTACGCTATTTTATCGATTTCTTGATTTTCTGTTTGGTTTTTATATTCCTCCGGTGTCTTCAGAGAAAACAACTGAATATGTTTTGTTTGTCATATCGTTAACTGCTTGAAAAGTCATCACTATGGATTCCAACAAATTCCTAGTGGGCAGAGCAGTGACTACAATATCAAGATCCATCTTTGTCTGAGACAGGTCTGCGGTGCCTCTAGTGGCAATAGATGATAGCTATATGTGGCTGTAGAGGTATAGTTCTAATGTAACCCCACTTTAAATATCATTGATAATAATAATAACAATTGTGAAAATTTGACAAGTGAAATAGCCATATTAGCCATTGTGATGTTATTTGATTGGGGATAGGTGGGTCTTGAGTGACGCTGAACACCCCCCATTCTCGAGTATACAAAGGCAATTATCGTGAAGTAATCTACTCCCTCTCTAGGGTTCACTCTGCTATCCCGTGCCTCATAAATACCAACCTAAACATAAATCCAAGATTATGCATTAACACAGCTGAAACATTTAGGCAAGGGACAACGCAGTTCTAACATGAATGGCAAAATAATGGCCGTATGACCTCGCGAGGGAAAAAGCCGCGACGCCGCGTGTCCGGCCAGAATGTGCAACAGAGAGAAACAGTAAATAAAATACCATATGGGTGAAAATGAGAACTTTAAATTAAAGTCATTTACAGATATAGCCTACCACATTCAGGTAATTTATTTCGTGGTCAGTGAACTGTTTTGAAAAATATCACTTATATGAAGTCTACTTGAATCCTATAATTGCTAACACAAATAAGTATAATTGCATACACAAATACGCACATTACCCACCTTTGTCTTCGAAACTCGGTATGTTTCCCTCAAAAAGCTTTTGTACCCTGGTAGCGAATGGGTACCACCGTTAAAATCCGAAATAGCACGACATGAAGTGTGACACGAACAGAATTGGTTTCAATGGGACACAAAGTTTCATAGTAAGGCTCCACTATGCAATATCGCGCAGTCCCCGTATCACCCTGGCAGCAACCACTTGTGCGTCTCCCCTCGCTCTCCTTGGTAAGCGCTGAGCGAAAAAACCATGAAATCGCCAGGCTCAGCAACAGTGACCAAATAGGGCAAACTCATCAAGCATGGAGCGGCACGCTAGAAAAGGCTGCGCACCAGCCTACCCCCTTCTTCAGCTAACAGCTAAAAACTTCATGTTGCTATTAATAGGCGTTACCATTGTCGCGAGCTAGGCTACTTTGGTGTGGCACTGTCACCCAAGTTCACAGCTTTCAAACAACATCAAATGATTGCGGGACAGTGTCGGGATGACATCGACAAAATGGGAATTCCCTCTCATACGAAAAATACATATGTGGCTTTACTCAACGATAGAGGGGCCATTGTGGTTTGTTATGCAGTGTGGATTCAGCGTTCATTGATACAAACGTACACTTTCTCAGCCATGATTTCTGTCGGATCGGCTGTGATAAAGTCATCTGTCCATGCTTGTGCATTAAGTCATTTATTAAAGCAGTAAATTGTTTACTATTTTGTTATTTTTTTACAATCATTATTTAAATAACAAAATGATGTTTGTATGGGGCCCGTTATTCGGTCTTTATTAAAGAGTATGTTTTTTTATTTATTTATTTTTTGTAAATGTGAAGACTGTCTGTTGCTTCCAGCATTGGTAATTAGATGTTTTTCTACATATCTTTGACATGAAGGTGACCATGAAGCCAAGTGAAAAACAAAAATAAAATAATAAATACCCTTTATCTTCAGCCTTCCTCTCTCTATCTTTTTTTAGACACGCAAGGAAATGTGTACATGAGGTACATGAATCACGGTTCATTTTACTGCGCGGATTACATTTGTTCATTACGAATATTGACAGATTGGGATAGAATATCGTGCCTGTTTCCAGTATGCCGCCAGTCCTCGAACAGAAGTGAAAGCAAACAGACGCAAATTAAAAGGTTTCACTGGCCGTGACTCTCACAAAATATTCTCCCGTCATTTCGACACCAGCGAGCTTCTCCTCGGGGAACAAATTACTGAAGACAAACGGCTAAATCTCATCAAGGTTTCACTCCATCGTCTGATCAGCTCAGCCCTTAGTTTAATGAATCGCGGATCACGCAGGTTGACCGGGAAAAACGTTAACAAGCAACATTCCGAATACTACTACTTTTATCGATTTTCAAATAAAATTTTACTTAGTTTGACTTAAATGCAAAAGAATCAAGACAATGCACTTCTTGAAGCAGCTGAAATGTTCCCATTTGCATGTGTACCAACAGGAATGTCAACTGATGTATAGGTTAATCATTAGAAGGTAGGGCTGTGTTTGCTACTGATCAGGACAAGAAGAAAGCGAATCGTCTCCTAATGAGACTGCCTCCTAGAATCCAATAATATCTCGCACAAGGCGTCCCGGAAAAGGTCTCTTTCTTGACAAAATAACAGAGCGCCTCGTCTGAAAAACAGACATACTGTAAAAACAGCACAAGTATAGATGACTTCCAAATTTTATGGTAAAAAGTAAAGAGCATACTAAAAGAAAGTAAAACGGCCAAAATCTACATGGAATCGCATCACCACATGTACATTCAACACAATTACGTATAATAAGGTAATGGAAGGACACCAAAGCCCCAGATACTAGACCCACAGCCTGTAAAAACATTCCATTCTAACCAGATAATGTCGATCTCCAACTCCTTGATTCGCTCTTCCTCAAAAATAATAATAATGTCAAAGGCAAAAATGGACACAGTGAATATTGAGTTGAAACAAAAGCCTTTACAGAGTGTTTGCATATTTTATTTTGAAAATTATACAGTACAAAAAGTTGAGAACTGGCATCTACATATGCCCTACACAGTATAAAAGTGACAGAGGTATTTTTTTTTCTTTTTTCAGTTTTGGGAATGTCTTCTAATAGTCTTTTTATGGCTTTTGTAGAGTGATTGAATAAATAGTTATAAAATTGCAAATAATTAAACCAGAAATCCATGTACATTTGTGCATTAATGCTAAAACTGGCAAGAGCAAGATGATTGGATTTTAAATGAACAATCTGAAACTGTATTCATGCAATCAACTGCCAGTGTCTGTTGGACCCTTCCCAGATCACAGTCGTAAGTCTGACAAGCAAGAGAATGAGACATGTTTAGCTTCAAGTAAATCCCAGAACAGAGGAAAGGTGTTTTTTTTTTAAATCAAATGGCACAGAATTGCAGCAGTGTTGAGGTTTCTTGTTCATCTGAAGTCAGCTTTAAGCTTCCAGGTGCCCTCCTGACCCGGTGACCTGTGGAAATCGCATATATTCCTGAGCAGCTCTCGGAAGACGGGGGTCTGCGCGGCAGACAGCCTGGGGGTGAAATGCTGCAGGATCTCCTGGGTGGTAGCCTGCCCGTCCACCTGCGCCTGGAACGCCACAAAATTCCTCAGGTCCACCAGCAGCTCGTCGTGCTCCGTCGACGGGGCCGCAGGGGGCGGCGCCCTGCCCTCCCCTTCTTCTTCCTCTTCCTCCAGTGTCCGGGACAGGCTCAGGTGGTTCCTCGCCTTCATCTTGGCCAAGAGGGAGGATGAGGACAGGGCGCTGCCGTCTTCCTCCGTCCCCTCCCCGCTAAAGTGGGCCACAGCTTTCTTCACGCCGGACTTCTTTATTATGGCAGCATCCTGCGCAAACACATCGCAGCATCAGTCAAAGTGCACACCGTGCTTTACACCGTACACTAAGTACACACACAGGTATACACGTGAATGTAAACATATTCAACCAGCTGTGCCTCAGGTAGCTCCAACGCATGCACCCCACAAAAGAGATCTGTCTTCAAAATGGATGTATGGATGTACACTTTTTTGTGTATCTAATGTGTAAAGGATGGACTGCGGTGGCATACCTTGCACTTGTCTGGAGCTCGAGCAGCAGCAGCTGGTGGCTCAGCTAACAGGGGGTTCTTCCTTTGACCAAACCTTTTCCTGTGTGAAGGTGATGCAGAGGTTAATGCTGACGCTAGGGCTGGGCGATATAGCTGTCGCGATATATCGAATAGCTATTTTTATCGCAATAACAGCTATCCCCGGTATGCGGCGTTAGGTTTCTTCTCCTATATTGTTTTCCCTTTAGTCATACCTGATGCAGGAGCACACGCTACATCAAATAAATCATTAGGCAGCAAAGGGAACTTTTGAGGCATGTGAAAAAGCAACTTAGAGCTTGAGTTTGTGTACCAGCTTTAGCCTTTAACTAGCTTGGCTTTACATCCCCTCTAGCTTGGACCTGTCTATGAATCTAACCCTCAACATTCTCAACTGGGCGACTCCAGTCAGGCTGTCCTGCTACAGTGGCTCCTGTTGGCCCACCTGGCAGGTGCTGGCGCCCCCTGTGGTCGGCTGCTGTCAGTACTGGCAGATCCTCTTGAGAATGGAAGCCTACAGTGTTGGCGGGAGATCTTGAGGGCCTTCAGGGCATCCTTGGCCACTCTGTTTGCCTCCGCCTCCACCAGCACATAATCCGGATTGGAGGCCTCCATGATGGAATCATGTTTCATAACACTGTGGATTCCTGGTAGTTTCACAAAAAATGTACAAGGTTTATTGAGTTAAGACTGTGTATCAGTAATGGAAATAACATTTCAAAAGCAATTCATGCCACTTCAAGCCATTGCAAGTTCTGCACCTTCTAGAACATAATCTTTTCTGTATGGGGGTAGAACAGTATCAGCTTTATAACACTAGACTGATTTATCATGCTATCTTGTTTCCAGGTCAGTTAACCCAACCTTTACTCACTGTATCTCATACAGCCTCTGTCTCAAATCTGGAAGATTTACCTGATTTCTTGAAAAGTTTCTCCAGGACGTAATCGTCACTCTTCTTCCGTGATTCTTTCTCGTCCTTGTCCTCCTCCTTATCCCTCCTGTACTTGCGTTTCTTCACCAGGTGTGAGATGCGATGGCCCTCAAACCTCGCATCCCTGGAGCGCTTGTCCTTTTTGTGCTTTCGCCGGAGTCCCTCCGGCGTCCCCTCGCCCCCCTCTTGGACACAGTGTTTCCTCTTCTCTCTGTGTTTCTGAGGGCTGCTCCCGTGGAGCACCCCCCCTGCATGTTTCGGTGATAAGTCCTCGGCAGCGCCGGGAACTGACTTCAGATCAGCGGCTTCTGTGTTCGCTCCATATAGCACGTGGCTAAATTTGCTGTGTAAACCGTTCACTGCGGTTGGCTCTTTCCGCTCCGACTCATTGTACCGTTGGGCATCGTTTACGGATTTGTTGCCCGACACATCATGTGCGACTGTTGGATCCTTTTCCGTTGTCTTCGTATTAGAGTCATCTAAGGAAGCTTTTTGTTTTGGAGGAATATTTGGCTGGCGAAGGCTTAGCTGTGATGAGTTTGGAGTCTTGAGTTTTGCAGGCTTCTTGGGAACGTGCACATCAGAACCAGTACCTACAGGAATGACAACTTAAACTGTAACTCTGAAGCTTCCCAACTCCATATTTGGTTTGCTGTTAGCCATAAATAGTTCTATATATGTTCTATTAATAGTATATTTATTATATTATTATTATATATAAAAGGACAACATAACACAAACAAAGGAAAAGTTCTATTACTTCTAATACAAATTTCATTTAATTTCTGGATTTAAAAAACACAAGCCCATAGACAAATTACCTGCAAATATTGCGCTGGTTTCAGTTCCCTGGATGCCATCCGGATTGCTCAGCGTGAACAGCTCATAAATGTCATTGGATTTGAAAAACCGACGTTGTTTGGGGTCTTTAAGTACCCGATTTGTGAGGAACTGTTTGAAGATTTGTCTGAGGGATAGACCAGAATTACACTGAATTAGATTGGGTTCCTTCAATGTGATCCAAACCCGCCGTTGAGTAATTACCATAATGACCAAAAATCAAACCTGGCTAGCCCTGTCTCTGGCACAATGTTACCCCACTGAACTGTTTAGCAGCTGGAAAAAAAGGCATATTGGGTCATAAGCTAGCCCTGAATTAGTCAATGAACCTGCAAATAACCCATCAACTCGCCATCTTTGGGAATTCCCGGCGCCTTGGGATTGAGCAACACAACAAGTTACTGTCATTTTCGAATGACCTGTACGCACATTTGTTTTTGACATGTAATAACAGACAAGACAGTTTCAGTAACAGTGTATTGAATTCCAGCAGACAACAATAAGGCAAGATATCCAATAACGGTTAGCTTCGTCTTTATGGACGTAATGCAAACTGGGAAGTGCGAAGTGCGCTCTAAAGGACAATGGATGCTGAGTAATTAGAAAATGAAGGCCCTCCAGAAATTTCCTGTTATTAGTTGACTAAATGTGTTTGCAAGAAAATAATTTTGCAGAATTACCCATAAAACAATACTATACTTTGATGAAAGAATAAGTATTAAAATTTAAAAAAGTAAGGTACGTTGAGCTAAAAGTTAATAAAAGAGTCAAAATTACATTTGAATATTACAGATCAAGAAATTCTTAAAACAAATACATAAAAAACATTTTACTGTGAATTTTCGTATTCATGAGTTTTTGCTACCCTGAAACTGGCACAATACTAACTATGAAATTACTTACACGCTGCGATTAAAACAGATTGATGATTACTTTTCAAACCACTTTGGTTAAAGTCCTAGTTGAACAGTGAGTGTGCATGTGCATGAGTTCTGGTGATGGACTGCAGTCCTCCCCATGATTGCTAACCTGTGGTAAATCTTCTCCTCTATGGTACCAGCCGTCAGCAGCCTGTAAACAGTAACCTGCTGCTTCTGGCCTATCCTCCATGCACGCTCACGGGCCTGAAAACAAACAACTCGATTAAAACACATACATATTAAATATAATTAACCCATGATAATCATCATATCATACACATACAGGAATTCCTTGTTATCTGCCAATAATACATTTTAGATATATCTGATATTATAATAATCCATAAACTATTAGCTAATGTATTAATACATGTTTTAAACACTCCCAGATTTATATTTTCCATGGATTTCCAATGTTTTATGGACATAAAGGCTTTAGAGCATGATTTGTACTGCTGCAATGGTCACATTTATGTAAAATTGGGGAAGATGGAACTGTGGGTGAAAACACTTGGTTTTGAATTTGGGCAATTTTCCATGATTTTGCAAGGACTGTAGGCAATTTGGCCACATTCTATGACTTTTCCCACAACTTTACACACTGAAAATGTTTTCAAGATATTCAAGGGCCAATGCAACCTTGGAGTAATGAATTGTTTTATGAAATATTTCTGACATTAATACAGTCACTAATTCAATAAACAAACAGGAATAAAACTGCTTCATCAGTCCTTTAATGTCAGGACCTTCCCTTTAAACTAAACGTGCTCACCTGAGTGTCTGTGCTGGGGTTCCAGTCAGGGTCATAGATGATAACCCGGTTCGCCCCAGTCAAGTTCACACCGAGACCGCCCACTCTAGTGGTCAGCAGGAAAACGAATATTGACTTGTCCTGGAACAATGGGAGAAATCACACATTTTACAATTCAAACGCGAAAGGATAGACCAACGAGCAACTCAAAACCACACGAAATCTGACAGAAAACCGTCAGGGACGGGGCAAGCGCTCAACGCCCAGCCGCGCCTTTTCACCTGGTTGTACTGTGCGATGAGAGGCTGCCTGGAGGCTATGGGGGTGGTGCCATCCATTAGGAGGTAAGAGTATCCATTTTCTCTCACAAACACCTCCAGGATCTCCAGCATCTGTGGGAAGGGAGCGGTCTCAGTCCCAACTTTGAGAACAGGATTAGGGTAATAGGATTAAGCGGGATTAATATTACATGTACAGAAGTGCCAACTGCGAAGGGTTTAGGTTCCCTCTGAAGCCAAATCGCATTTATATTGAACAGAGACAGCTGGGCTCTGACAGACCCCCTACAATGCAATAAGTGTCCGTAATGAATTTTATTAGAGGAAAAATGACATAATCATTTTATTGGCGCTTCAGTAGGTATTTGAAGATGAAGAGGGTAAGAAAATACCTGTCTATTCGGACGAGTTCTTACACGTTGTCTTTACCATAAAATAATAACAAAACAAGTCCCTCCCATGGACTCAATCAAAAGCAGAGCAGAGCTACAGTTTGTGCTTATTTAAATGAACATGCGCAAAGCAGCATTACCTCATAGGGATGCTTGCTTTTCATATAGATAATTATAACCATAATATGCTGACAACACAACACTAGGGTCTGTTCTGTTCTCTGGACAATAAAAAACATCAACCCCAGGAAATATCGATACCGCTACATAAAAACCAGCCTCGGAATGGCCGTCTGCTTGGTGCGCGCTTGGCACGCCCAACAAAATGCCTTCCCTGGGGTTCACTTTCAAACTCCCAGCATTCAAAAGATGTATTATGAGCTGCAGTTACTGGTGTGTTAATCTGAAATCCTGAAGTGAAGCATGCGTTCTTCCTCTACCCCCGGGGCAGCCTTTAAACCTGTGGACCCCCTCCGGGGGTGGTCGGGCCGGCCGCTGACCTGTCGGGACTGGGTGAACAGCAGCACCCGGTGGCCCTGCTTGTGCCAGAGGCGGAGCAGCGACTCCACCACGATCAGCTTCCCCGACCGCTTCCAGTAGCCGAAGTGCTCCTCCTCGGTCAGCTGGTCCTCCGGGATGCCCCTCAGTATCCTGGGCCCGCCGGAGAAGAGGTCCGGGTGGTTGCAGATCTTCCTCAGGGCAATGAGGCCAGAGAACACCTGCAGGATGGCACACCGAGGGGAGGAATGGGGTGCCTTTAGCGACACTGGACCCGGACCACTGCTCGCACCCTGGCCCTGTGTAACCGTACCCCATACTAGAGCTAGAGGCGCATAGATAATACATTGGGGCTGCCTTAAAACATCGACGTGCTTCCTCTCTCCCTGAGTTTCCCTCCTTCAGAGATGGCACCGGTCATCACATTAAAAATGCAGGTTAATGGACTCTGCAACCACATTAGGGGTTTGTAAACAGCAGAGCCATCCGTCCTGACCCCTGGCACCGCAAGCGTTCGAGACGGTGTGATGAATTGCTCATTTTGACGAATCCCCCTTTCATTATGAGTGCATGCAGTACACAGAGCCACACTGAGGAAGACATAGAAAAACGCATCCCTCAGACTTCTAAAACGTGCATTAAGATAGTGCTGTAGGCTTGTACATCCATATGTGAGGTGGGGAGTGTTAGGGGGAGCAGCTGAAGACTGAGGTGGTAGTGTGTGAGTGGGGGGGGGGGGTTGGATGCAACAGCAGAGAGAAAGTTCATCCACAGATACGACACGTTTTTATCTTTCATATGAAGCTGTCACAAACATTCATCTGCTCATTTCCAGCTTCAGAGTCAAATCTTTTGATACTCGGCTACATGTAATCAGTACCATTTATAAACAAATTCTCCAGTCAGAATTATTACAATGCTCTTTTAGTCACACTTCCTGCACAAATCCACTCTGGCAAACAGGAATGGGAAGTTCAATTGGACTGTCAGAACTAACCATCACTAACAAAACAACACCTTCTCTGTCTCTCCTGGTGCTTACTCAAGTTAAGTCACTGTTCCTCAGAAAATGTCCCAGTGGTCATGAAACACAATTAAAGGGCATGGCCGTTTACCTGCATTTCTCCATTCAGGATCTGATACACCTCTTTGGAATCTATGAAGTTCTGATAGACTTGCCGCTGTTCGTCGGTCAGACGGCAAAATAAGACCTAAAACAGACAACAGACATCATTTCAGCTGTGTGTTCCAAATCAATTTCAAATACTTGAGGATATGGCTACATTAATATGGAAATACATGACTGATTGCAACACAAAAAGGACAAGCACTGAGCTTAGAGCAGGCTCCTAAGGGCCAGATTCAGTCAGTAGGATTGCTCAACCATACAACACTGTGATAACACAACACCTGCTCGTTTTTGTCGGGCAATGAAAGGTTGGCTTTCACGTCCGCCTTCATCCTCCGAAGCAGGTAGGGATTAATGGTGTCACGTAAGACACAGGCGCATTTGTAGGCTGTCTGGACCTGATGAGAGATAGGAGCAAATTAATAACCCAATTACAAAAATTTCACCTGTGCTGCAACACCTTTTCTTAAAGGCCGCCAAGGGCTGTTATCTGACTAGTTACTAGAGGTTCACTTCACAACTGTCGATAAATACGTATATCTGTTAAAGACTTATTTGAAGTATGTTATGGTAAAAGTCAATGAGAGTGAGGGCGAGTGTCCAGTTGGCTGCACCCAGCACACGCCAGCTGAATGTCCCTGAGAGGCAGGCTTGTGAACACAGCAGAGCAGGCCGTTTTGCAGCAGAGCAACCCGGGGCTTCTCATGACAGAGGAGTTACCCCGTGTTTGATGACACGGAAAACGCCCCTGATCCGAATCCCCGCACCTCAGACCCGAGCCGCCTGTGGAGCTCCGCCCTCTTTCTTCCCCCTCCCATTTCAGCAGATTGACACATTAAAGATTCATAAGAGTGCTGTATGTCCTGGGGGGAGGCTCTCTTTTATCAATAACGTTAGGCTAATCCAGCGCGCGGCCAAACGCCATTTGCCTGTAATTTAAAGAGGTCTGGAAGATCAAAAGAACGCTTGCAGGAGGCTGGCAATGGCACTGCGAGACAATGGCGATAAGTGAGGATTAGAGCCCACTTGAGACCACAAAGGAGGGAGAGAAGAGGGGCTTTGTGATCTCCCAAAATGAGAGGGGGACCCTGATTTTAAGTGAGCATATGCCACAGCAGAGGATCGCCTGTAGACTGCCGCCGGCGTCTTGTACATCCTCGCCACCAATTAACTTAAAAGCAATAAAACGAAAGAGAGGCATGAGGAATCGGGAGCCGGGATCAACTGCTCCTGTTTAATCAGGAGTCGAATTTCAGCCCAGCCTGAGCTAGTGAGGTAACGTGCAATGATGTGCCCCTGCGAATGAACACGAAATGTTAATGCCACACCTTCATATCTATTCTCAGTACTGTTAGTATTACTTCACTCATACAGTCTGTTATGTCTGTCTCACCTCTACATTCAGACATGCATCATCATTATAATTTAGCACCAAGTCCATTTCTGCTCTCTGTAATGAGCATGTTTCCACAACACATGATAATAATAGAACTGATAACAAAAGAATCCCAAAAGAACGAAGATCTACTGATGCTCTGTGGCCACTGACAGTGGCCACTTCTGGTTACAAGCAGCTCCTTTGTTTGTCATCATGCCTTGAAGACCTCTACATTTTTTAATAAAGTATTTAGCTCCCACTGTACAAAACCCTAATGGAGTCAATTAAAAAAAAAGGACCTCTAAAATCTAAGAACAGGACACAGGCACTAATGGGGACAGCTAAGAAGCCTCCTCTGCTGATGAAACACTAAACGAGCAGTGAGGTTAGCGATCTCCAACCATTTAATAACATTAATAATTAGTAAAGGTTTTTATTATTGGCCGAGGAAACATCAATACCCCTTTTAAGGCAGTTAAGAAAATAAATCCATAAAGTTGGTGTATTATTCACGAGGGCTCCACTGTCGAAGGTACTCCGCTGCTCCTCTCTGAAACCATCACCCTTCCTTTTTTTCCAGGTGCCTTAAATGGACGATTAAAAGCTGGAGAATTAAGTTCGCACGCCCGCTCTGAACATCCATTTGTGAGAATCCATTTGGATTCGATACTGTTTGTCTTTTGGAGAGTGCGGTCCTTAAAGGGCACCCGTGGCTGTACTCCGAAAAACGTCAGCAGTTTACCTTGCAATTATCATTAAACATGTATACTGAGTTGGGACTCAAGTTTTCCAAGAAAACATTCTTTCTGTATCATAATTAACATTTACCTGTGTAGTATGTCTGTATAATAAGGTATTTATATTTGCCTCTGACCCAAAAACGCACATGTTTTTCCAATAAAGAAGCTTAGATGTGCATGACGTTGAATTTCTTGCAAGGAACTTTAACCTTTTTCCTACAGAATGAGCATCTTGGTGATTTTTGGGCTTTTTACTTTCAACTCTCATTCTGCAGCACTCCGGAGTGATTCACTTTGCACTGTTTTCACTTTTGGGACAAACTGTATCTTGGATGTATCAAGATTTTGAAATGGTTAATTCAACACTCTCTGTGTTCTATTCTGTTGTAGACCCCATTTAAAAGGAGTACTTATGAACACCAGAGCTGGGGTCAATTCCATTTCTATTCAGTCAATTCAGGGAATGAGATGAAATTCAATTCATGAACTTTAAATCGTGATCACCTTTGATGAATACTTCTCAATTAACTGAATTTAAATTCATCTCCTAAATTGGATGATTTAAACGAAACTGACAGTGTCTCTGATGAACACAGAAGAAAGGTGGACAAAGGTTGAAATGAATGTCAGCCATGTATAAGGTTATTTATCAGTGTACGTATCAGTTAACGTAAGTTCATCATAAGTTCATCCACCAGCTTTCAGAGCTCCATACTTTCATACTGACTTCATAGGACAATGAGAGCCACCCTGGAAACCATTAACAATGCTGCAACCCCAGCAGAGAGCAAGGGCATTCAGTGTGCTGCTTTTTGCAAGGCCGGGGGTGGAACGGGGGCCGTACCTGCACTGGGGAGGCATTGGAGTACCCCCCCATGGTGATGGGGACGGAGAACTGCTCCATGAAGGTGGGCAGCGTCCCCAGCTTCCCGGGGAAGATGAAGTCGAAGAGGGACCACAGCTCCTTGAGGTTGTTCTGCATGGGCGACCCTGACAGGATGAAGCGGTGGGGTGTGCGGAACTGCGGGGGGCAGAGCGGATAGCCGGCGGCGTTAGCGGTGTTAGCATGATGGGCCGCTCCTGATCTCCCACCCTTCCGAGGATCTCCGTCCTAACCAAGCCCTTCATCAATTACAGCCTGATCGATGAGCATGATTGATTCTGTGCGTGGAGGACGTTGATCAGGCAATGACCGCAGACTTAAATAACGATAATTAAGGATTTAATAATGACCCTGCAAGCGTTGGGTTCCACAGCTCCCTTCGCCAAGGTGTGCTGACTGATGTGTCCCGTCTCCCCCATCCATCTACTCCCACTTCCCCAATATCCCTCTCTAAAATAAACAGGGGGCTTTGGACATAGCAATTAGGACTTGTATGAGAAGCGTGGTACAGGCCAGAGAATGCGGCACGGTTGCCATGGCAATGCGGCACCCGCTCACCTGCTTGCAGGCCACGGTCACGCCCGCGTGGGGGTTGCGGATCTTGTGGCCCTCGTCCAGGATGATGTAGTGCCAGTCGTAGCGCTGGATGTAGTCCTGCATGATGCGGACGTAGGAGTACGAGGTGATGAGGATGCCGTGGCTGGCCGCGATCTCGGGGATCAGCTTCTCCTGGGAAGCGAGCAGAGTGTACTTCAGGCTCCCGGTTCAACCCACCTCCTGGTTGGCAGTGTGGTGTGAACTTCACTTTGACGGGCTTATAACCCAAAAGTTGCCAGTTCTATTCACAGGTGGACCACCACTATTGTACCCTTGGTTAATGTACTTGAATCTGAATTGCCTCACTAAATATCCAATGGATAACATGTAAAAACTGTACACTATATAATTCACTCTGGATAAGCAGAGTGTACAGTTCACTTTCACTCCTTCACTCTGAATGAAGAATTTCAGACAGTGTTACTTTTTGTTATTTGCCTGCAACACATTATCTTTGACGGCTGCTGAAATGAATAGATTTTGAGGAAGGAAAAAAAAATTCAGACTTGCTTTAAATCTGGAATTCATTTTGGGGAAAATGGCACTGTGGTTACACTTAATCTGGGCCTCAACAGGCCGAGCAAATGAGCCCACAAAATGCTCTTTCCAGCTCAGCAAGAGCTTTGTATCCCCTAACCACCTAAAAACCTGACCCTACTGGCACAGTGGAAATTGCCCTTAAAGGAATGTTAACTGCTTAGCTGGTTCAAACTTCCCATGTTCACCCTGACTGAACTAAAAAGGAACTTTGACTCACAGAGAGAGCCAATACTAGAGCACTCACATATAACATGAAAAAGTGATGACATCTAAAATACAGAACTACATGAACAACAGTCTCACATCACACCTATATTTAGCTACATATAAAGGAGCTGGAACGTCAGAGAGCAAGTCCTGACTTTGATCCCCCAAGCCTCTTCATTTCTGCAAATATTCCTGTTAGCCAAGAACCTAACTGTAATATACTTAATGCGCAAAACACACGAGATCTCGGACGGCACGTTGTTTAACGTTCATCAGCATGAAAGGGTTTCTCTAATTTGAAATATATTGAAAAGAGAGCAGACGTAACTTGCACCAGGGAAGTTTTAATACATTATCTGCGACTGACAGCTTAAGTAAGATTCCGCGGTGGAAATGAAGCGCCGCGCGAGCACATGAATTGGCTTTTACCCGCACGCGGGTTTCAGCGAGACATGTTTCAAGCTCAATCTTCCTCAGGCAGCAAATAAGCGCGTAACAGTCGCCTCACTTTGAAAAGGCTGGGTCTCATTTATGATACCGAACGCTTATTCGTGGCAAGCAAGCTTTTCCGACCACATGCACTTGAACTAATTATTTTAAAAGGCGACTTTTTTTTCGGGGTATCCCATCAAAGTGAAGTTCAACCGGCATCACTACGCACTAACCCGTGCCGACGAGCGTCTCTGTCGGTGCGCTTAAATATCTCCCGCGATTTCAAATTAAAAGCTCGTGAAGCACGCAATCTCACTCTTGTCTTTTTTGAGGGGGGGAGCCTGGGCGTACAATTAATAGGGTGCATCTGCTCCCGGGGCGGGCGGAGGTTGCGATCATTAAGAGGTGTTTGTACGAGCGCGACTATCGCTCGGGGCTCCAGAGACCGGTGCCTTCGAGAGGGCACGCTCGGCGGGCTGCCGCGGAGCAGCGGCCATAAATCACCGTGTCAGGCAGACGGCGGAGCGCGGAGGGGACCGGGAGCTCCCCCCCTCCCTCCATCCCTCCCCGTGACGGCCGTTCTCTGTAAACACGGCGCCGGGCCCTCCCTGTCACCGGCCGCCCTGGACGTGCGATTCATTTAAACCTCCTTCCGGAGAACGCTTTAATAAACGAGGATTTTCTGCTGACAAGGATGGAAGAGGCCGACGGCGCGTCGCAATCACCGACTGGGGGGTCAAGGTTTCCGCGGTCCCCCCCACTCCACCCCACCCCAGCCCAGCCAAATGCTCATGCCCACGCCTCGATGCTTTCTGTCTGACGGCTGCCAAAACTGAGAAAATATCTGGACCAAATCAAAACCTTCCATATGCGTGTTAGACAGAAAAGAACGGCCTCAAACATCCGGGAAATTACTTACGTTAATGTATCTATCATTAATGTTCATCTCTTGGCTCATTTCCAGCCAGTGTGAGCCCTTAAAAAGCACAATTCCGCATTTGATCAAACTGACAGTCTCAAGTTATACTCAATCAATCAAAGTTTTTGTTCCTGACTGACATGTTTATACCTGGTAATCTAAATTATTCAATCAGTTTGTATGAATCACTAAAATTTATTTTCAAAAAATTCGTTTACGGCGTGGCTAATTTCCGGTAGACAACAAGGTGTTGCAACTCACTAATTTAGCCTTAGAGGTCTTCACTGCATACAAAATAGATTTGTTTGTCATGAAATTATGAGGTAATTAATATGGTACCCAACCTTTACATAATTACTGAAAACCAAGTATTTCACTTTATAGACCTGCCAGTCTGAAAGGCCTGAATAAGACTGACCATGGCATCGATCACATCTGCAACCACAGCAAAGAAATTTAATTTGGATCTGCTAACTAATTAATTAATCTAGGAGCTTAGGCATTACCCTCAGGATCCCAATAAACACCCTTAAACTAATGTTAATAGTTAGAAAAATCCTTCCTCTGCCTGTCCAGGACATGTTGCAGAACACCACTTGAACCCCATCTTGGGGAAAGGGATGCACCTCTGAAAATGTTACATTACATGATCATTTTACATTAGCATACATTTTTCCATCAGACACTCTCATGCAGAGTGACTTACACACCTTCAATTTTTACATGCTATCCATTTATACAGCTGGATAATTACTGAGGCTTTTCAGGTGCCTATGGGTGCAAGAGCAGTGCCCCACTTGGGAGTCAAACCAGCAACCTTTGGGTTTCCTCTCTTTGTGTGGAGACAGGAGGGAGGCCTCACAGGTGATGCCCATGGGGTTGCCCCTCACCTTTTTGCTGGTGAAGGAGCCAGTCTCGTGCAGGACTGCCACTCGGAACGGGGGCCACCAGGTGTGGAACTCCTTCACCCACTGGTGCATGACTGTGGCGGGGCACACAATGACGGTGGGGCCCAGTCCGGCATACCTGGGCACATGGGTCATGGCGGTTAGCCTCTCTGCAGGGAGATCGGGGGCTAAAGCAGCGGGGGATAGGGGGCGCCCTGAGAGGGGCAGAGTTGGCATACCCCTGACTCATGTAAGCAAAATCAGTACTCTGATCTCAAAAGTAAAACACTATAATCGGTTTAAACTGCCTGTCATTTTTTGGAATAGGAATAGTCTTGCAATTGCATGGAAACTTAACCAAAACATCAAAACAAAATAACTGTTTTACCCTGACTCACTGGTTAGACCCCAGGGTTAAAAGGCTAGGTTTGCTAAAATTGTGATCTTAATATGTTGCTCCTTACCCTCAGTCAAGCAGGTACGCGCATTGAAAATTAACAGCCCAATATAAAACTAGAAAATGTGTATTTTCTTCCACTGTATTTTCTTGCTCTGTTGTAAGCACATGATGTTCCTCCTCTCTAACATGTGAGCGATGAATGGGTGGTTCATTTACATGCACCTTCAATGTATGTAAAGTCTGTCCTGAAACATTTTCCAGAATGCACAGTGAAGCTGACTAGCATGATGCTAGAAAATCACTGATACAGTTACAAATTGTAATGCCAGGTTTTTACTATTTTAACAAAATCTGTTTTTGAAGTAATGCACCTACATGATTAGCAACTCCACCCAGTCCACAGAGAGGAGTACTGAAGCTATGCATTGTGGGCACCGTATAAGGGTCAGCCAGCAGGAAGCTTGTTACTAAACCTCTCAAGGATTTCACACGACCTCATGTTCTTCTTTATTTCAATTAGGAGCTTTTCATCAGGTCACTATTCCAGAAGAGGAACATCTTATTAAATTCAACACTGACAGAGAGCTGACCGTTAAAGGATGGGCAAGATTACACCACAGTGGGGATCAGAGCTCTAATTCTCTCAAATCACTGCTGAAGTCTGCAAATACAGTGAACCAACTGAGCGGCACAGGAAAGGACAGGGGAAGCATGTGAGCCCTCAAAATAAAGCTGGGACATCCCTGCTTTCATTGGCTTTTCTCAAAAGCAGGCCGATCTACAGGACATTTAGCTAAATAGCTATTAAGAGCATTTCAACCAATATGAAATTCCGGGGATCCTGCGAACTGTTGATATTGAGCCATAATTGAGTTTGCAAACAATCAATTTGTGGACAGTCGATTGCAGACACTGTATTGACCCATACAGCTCTTGCCCCCTGTGCACCGGTGAAACAAAGACACCGTCTTTAACATGTTTAATTACGTGTCTCATGTTTAATTTCCACCCACCCACCCCCTCCACATCAGCCTCTCCCAGCATGGTGGTGTTTTTTCCCCCCTTTTGATGTTGCCACTAAAAGAATTAAAGGAATATCATAATTGAAATGTCGTTAATAATTTACGCCGCCCTCTCTCCATCCGATTCCAGCCACTGAAATATTAATGGCGTTCGAGACTGTCAGTCTGGGGGTGGGGCTGGGAGAGGGAGGAGGAGGCGGGGTGCAGGAGGGTGAAGGGGGGGCTGGGACTTGCCTGTAATTTGAGCCCCGCGTCCTGATCTTGCTGTAGCTCAGCCCTGCCAGGAAGGCTATTATCTGGATGGTCTTGCCCAGGCCCATTTCGTCTCCCAGAATCCCCCCCGCCTGCTGGCAGTGCAATTCCCACAGCCACCTGACACCTGTCTGCTGGTACCTGACAACAAAAGGCAGACTCGTCAGGCGAAAAAAAACAAAGCGCAACACAACAGAACACAAGTAATGATAAATTAATCATCCCGCAATTATCTCTATTGATTGGAGATAAGAGTTCATAAGAGTTGCGTGATTAATGCCTGGTAAGACACGGGCCGCTGTGAGAGGGGAGGCGTGCATAATTCATTTGCCTCGACTACACCCTGATGGCCGGGGCTCAATCTCCACGCCACTGTTCTGTTCCATGGAGCTGGTCTACACATTTCACTCTCGTCCTCTCGATTGTTCGACTTTCTGCTCTCCCCTCGCTCTACTTTCTAGTTTTTCAGACTACAAAATCATGCTCAATGTGTTATTTCTAATCTGCCTTTACAAAGTAAAATTTTGCAGCCTGTTATTTCTACATATGAATGAGACTGCCATGTAGGCTTATGATGCAGGTGTGATTGAGGAACTGAGAAGTGAGACTGGGTAGGCTACTGTTTGTGGTGGGTGGGTGGGTGGGGGGGGGGGGGGGGGGGCCTTACTTGAAGAGCTTCTTCCACAGGAAGCCGGGCATTTTGAAACCCTCGTCGAACTCGACGTCGCTGTCCTCCGACTCGTCCTCTCCGGCCTCCCTCTTCCGCTCCTTCTCCCTCAGCCTCTGTCTCCTCCACCTCCTGCAGCACAGGGACCATGACATCACGACCAAAACTCCAGGGGTCAGGATTGGGTTGGAATAAGTCCTTCTCCACTCTCAGCACCACAGACAAGCTTTATAGCACGTCTCCGGCCTGGGCTATAACCAGGCAAACTGGTGCGGTTCAACCACATCAGCGCAGGCCAAGAACAAGTCCTATGTACCTTTTGATTATGAAGAATCACCTAAATTAAACCAGTTTAAGTCCTGAAATCCCCACCACCCCAATCTGCCCTAATTTAGCAGGAAAACTAATTAAATACCTAATAATTTTCTTCTGATGGTTCATCATTACGGGCATCATTTGCATTCCTTCCTTTCCCTTCACCATGGCCCTCTGGTAGAACGATTACCGCGACAAGGCAAGCGCCTCGGCGCAGTTTGGTAAACATTTCTCACACGTCACGCCGGGACCCAACACACGGGGAAAATGGGCGCTTTGTAATTTTTTTTTTTTTTTTTAAATATAAGGAGGGTCCCTGGCTAATTGCTCTAATTTCGCAGAGCGGGAAGGCAGCCGCTCTGCCTTAGCTAGCTTGCTTTATTCGGCCTGTGAGGGCCTGCTTTAATTGATCCAGTCTGGCTGCTGGGATACGGCAGTTAGTGGCAACGTCGTCAGGAAGCAAATTAAGATTGATACAGACAATTAAGCATTTCGGCTCCCGATGAAAGGTGTGAGAGAAGAGTAAAAAAAAAAAAAAGAAAAAAAAAAATCCATCTTCATTTAGGCCCAGCCTTGTCACTAGACAATGAAACTGCTCCCTTTATCTGGGCATCCGAGACTATATTTGTAATTAAGTCAAGACTAAGCTTTAGTTCAGTTAATTACTTTTTTTGCACCCCCCCAACCCCACCTCCCTTCTCGTGCCCCAATACCAACAGGAACCAGCAATGTTTTGTTTAATTTGCATTCCCTTCTCCAGAACTGCGGAAAAAATAAAACATGCCAAGACAATTTAGCTTCTATAAATATGAACGAGCAATCCTGTTAGGGAGAATACTTAATTTCACTTACGCAATAATGCAGGGGAAAAAACATAGCGTAATGAAGAAGATGTGAATAGTAGCAGAATTCGCTCAGCTGAGGCCCAGCTGGCTATCTGCTTGGTGGATTATCATGAGGGAACACACCTCAGGGCAGAGAAAGGGCAATTCACCGCCACAACATCTGAACGTTATCAGCAGCTTACCTAACAGTTATTATTTAACAAGTCAAACCAACTGGATAATGGGACGAAGAGTAAGTTTACTGTAAACAGTCAAGAAGTGAAGTGAACCCTGGGGAAAGTGTTTAGCTGCACTCTGTATGTGTACGCTACAGCCTTGCACGCGTATTTTGATTTTTTGATTATTGCGAACTTGACACACTGTATGACTCAGCAAGCATAGATTCATGGACAAGGCTGACATTCCACATGAGATTTGAAATATGAGAATTGTACTGTTTCGCAGACTCAGGACTCAGAAACAATTTCAGTGATGGGTGATGTTGCCTTAAGCATAGAAAGCACTCACCACAACTAAAGGACACACCAAAGTCACCAACCGCTTCTATCAAGAAAGCTGGCTATTTAACAATTACCTGGCTTCTGTTGTTTGTAATAGTTGCTGTTTGCAGATGGCTTAAATAAACTCTTATGCTCTCGCTACAAGAATAAATACTGTATTTATTTGAGTATTCTTAATTGGAATTAGAATCTTTGGCACTGGATCTCACTTCTTCCCTGTTTTCTTGCTGCGGTAATGCAGGAAACAGATTCCAGTAGACAGCTACTTGCTTAATGGCACATGATGTCATTGAGTATCTAGTCTATTTTAGCAGTCCATCACCACTCTCGGACACGGAAGCTGGTGACATCAATTATCCCTCATATGGTAACCATCAGAGGTAGAATATCCGTGGAGAATGTGTCAAATTTTAACAAGGTATCACAGCAAAACTCACAACAGTTATTAAAAGACCCAAATCAGGGCTGAATTTGTAATATACATACTAGGCTTCCATAAGTGGCCCTTAAGCTGATTTATAAGTGCTTGGGATGTACAACCAACCACTTTCCCTGGGTTTCATTCTCTCTAGGCTTTTTAAACTGAAGAATAAGGAGCATCACTGTAACAAATGGATCGAGTGGAAGTTCCTTACCGTATTCTCTGCTTGTAATACTCCACGTCCCCGTCGTCTTTGCACTTTTTCCCACGGCCCTTTTTCCCGGAGTCGCTGTCATCATTGTCCTCGTCGGAGCTGCTGGGGAAGTAGTCGTCGTTCTCCTCCTCCTGCCTTGTCGCCTTCCTCTTCTTGGGCTCGTCCTTCTTCCTGTAGGGCTTCAGCTCATACTCCTCGTCCTCGTCCACCCAGAACTCATCGTCCCGCTCCGGCTCCTCTGGGTCCATGAGCTCATCGCTGGGGACGTACTCGGAGCCGTCGCTGTCCTCGCCCCCGGGCTTCCTCCTAGGCGGCGGGGGCTCCCTGCCCCCCACGGGCCGGGCTTTGGGGTGCGTCCGTAGGGCGTTCCTCTGCAGCTTCCGCATGCGCTTCTCCAGCTTCCTGTCACGGGCCGAGGGGCCGCCCTTCAGCTTCCCGCCGGCCCCGCCTCCGCCCGCTGTCCCGGCGGCCGTGCTGGCTTTCTTCTTCGCCGGCGTCCTCTTCCGGCTCACCGCCAGGGAGGCCTGGTCAGCCAGGTACCGGTCGAAGGCCGAGTCCTCGCTCAGCATCACCCTGCGCGGCTCCTTCCTCTCCTGTTTCTGGGGGATCTTGGTGCCGAAGGGGGTCATGTGACCCGTGCGGATAAGCTCCTCCCACTCTGTCTCCTGCGCCGGCATCAGCATGCTGCCCAGGGTGGACGGGCCCGGCTCTGGAAAGGGAAACCGACAGCGCACACACTTAGAAGGGTCTCTCCTGCCGCCCCCTCATGTTATACAAGTCATCTCCGAGACGGCACCTTGAGCAATCCCAAGACAAACAATTTGCTGTTACTACATACTATAACAGTAGTTCAGTAATAAAGCTGTCAGTTATACAGAATTTTATGTTTTCAGCATGAATACCTAATAGGAGCTTGAAATTCATATAGTTGTAAGATGGAAAAAGTGAATAAATATTTGAAAATGCACTTCAGGGTAAAGTAGTGAAACACAGTAAAGTAGAATAAAGCTCTCTGTTACAAGGCAGACATACATGTGTGGTGCATCCTGCCAAGGACTAAATGCAGATTTATAGTTATAGCCTCCAATACAATTTATTTAAATAATGCAACAGACAAAAATGCAAACTGAAGAGTACATGCAAGAGACAACATGCAAAATGATTTTCCTTTCTCTGGCACAGAAACAAAACACAGCTCAGTGGTTGGACATGAGAATCGGTGTAATAACTAAATCTTCTAGTCCTCTGTCAACGTTGGTGTGAAACTGCTCCCGACAGTTCTCACTAATGACATTTAATTTCCCACATAACCACAACCAAAGGGTGCCTAGTCAGAGTGCACAAAACGAGCGAGAGAAATGAGCAAAGGGAAAATATAATTTGATGGGTCATATTTAATATCTTTGTCCAATGTAAGGACCCGCTGTACAATGAGCTGCAGCTAAAACCTGGCCTGGACCTTGCTGCAGAATGGTCTCATTAAAGATGGGGTGCAGAAGCACAAGGTCAGGGTCAGAGGGGTGTGGTCACTGATACTTAGAACTGTTATTGTCACTGAGTCTTTCTTACCTTCATCGTCGTCCTCCAATAATTCAGCCTCCATCTTTTCTGCATCTTCTCCACCGAGAATGGCCTGGAGTCGTCTCTGTTTGGCCCTGATCTTTTTCAGCTGCTTCTCCTGTGATATTAAAAATATGCCACATGAAAAACAAATGTAATGCTCACGTGATTCACTTGGAAATATCTGTATTTCTTTTACGTGTATACGCAAAGTGTATAAGTTGCCTCAGCACAATGCATGTGAAACAGATGCAAACATGTAGGTGCTGACTCGAAGTCCAAAAATTGCTAGCATTGCATTTTGAAAATGTTGAGGTCATATTACCCCACTAATATTTTCCCAGACAATTTTGTCTGGGTAAAGAATCCTGCAAAGAATCCTGACGTGGATGTTATCGTAGCATGTTGTTCCATGTGGTTTTTGATGAAATAAACATAAAAATGTCAGCCATATCTTCAGTTTCCATCCAATCAAATCTGTTCAATCCTCATTAGCATGTTCGCGTTTAGAAATATTAGTGTCCTGATCTGCTTCAGAATATAAACTTTGCTGTAAATTTACTCAGGCAATCATTATTCCCTGCCATATGAAGTCTGCTTCACACTGTCACAACGTAGCGACCATTTTGTACCATCATATCACTCTGACTACCTTATATTTATCTTGGTAATATTTACAGTAGTTTTGGTAATACTGGTAATATTAAAGGTGACTGCTGGCTTGGTGACAAAAAACAGATGCCATTACATTGTATTAGCTTCGAAAATGCTCTTATCCAGAGAGATATATTTCAAATGGATATTTACTGATATTGAGTCACCGGTATCTTGCCCATGGGAACAACAACTATGGCTGGACCTTTTGGACGAGCTTTTTTTTTTGCTCCTTACCATTACACCATATTGCTGTAGATTACTTGAGGGGCATCTCTAATACGAAGTTTCTAAACCTGCTTCCTGGTCTGTTATGTAACACATATATACGTAGAGCAGTCTGTTGAGTGTAGCTCATTCATCTCCAAATTAGTGTTGATTGATGTCTACAATTCCTGCACATTTTGGCATGTGTTTCTTCACATACATTTACATAAGAGTAGGTTTGCTCACCTTCGTTTGAGTGAAATTGATGAAAATGGATTATTCAAGGCAACAATCTGGTGCAAACACATCTGGGCTAATAATATGCATTAGGCTATTACAATAAACAATTAAGACCACACTGTGCACCATTGTCAACCCTACACATATCAGCTTCCATCCAATGTAACCCCAGTCCACTTAGATTTTCATTACTTCACAACAGTATTAATCTTACGGTCACTGACATAAAGGAAAAAGTGTGGGAATGACAAAATGTGTTAATCGAAGTTACTTACATACAAATCATGAACTTTACATGGAAAGATCCAAAAACGATTTCCTGAAACTAACTGTAATCACCTTACCAACAATATTGCAGATGTCTGCGATCCCTAATATCCAATACCTTGTGCTTACTGAAGGAAAAAAAACTAATAACAAAAAACAGTCTGCTTACCTTATTCTCCTTCTGACGTTTGACAGATTCTATCTTCCTACTGATATCTTTGCTTGAAGCAGCATACGGAGAGAGCTGCTCTATGATTTTATTAATATGTTTTAATGCCGCTGTGCAGGACCTGTGGAAATGAACATTTGTTAGCCTTTATGACTCACTAGCACTTGCCAGTGGTAAAGATGTACTACATGCTCACATCTGTCATTAATAAGAAACAGATTTTAAACATAGACAAACACAGCCCCTTGACTGCCCATGGCCACACTGGTGGTCCTACACAGCACATCAACCCTAAAGTTGCAGGAAAGCACTGACACACCATTTCTGTTTGCTGCATTTCTGTAATTCTGACGTAAATGTGAATGTAATGTATTGCTGCATGAAGTTACAGAGTAGAGGAATTACAAGCACACATCCAAATTTTCCTCAGAGGCACGGTGAATGGGAAACTGTGTAAAATGGTGTTAACCGCACACTGATATTTGGTGTTCCGCAGAGAAAATATCCACCAATTTTTGGAAGGAATTAAGTGACTGGTACTATCATTTGAACCACACTTTCACATGGAAAGAAAAGAGTCCAAAACTCTCTCTATTCTGCTGTGAAATAACTGGTTACCTGTTGCATATGGTAGATGGTATTTACACTTCAAGTTCAATATTCAATCACTTGTATAAAGCACATTATTGTTACACTATCTGTTGATTTAGCAGATGCTCTCACCCACACCACATCACTGTCATATAACTGGGTATTTACTGAGGTACTTTGGGCTAAGTTTCTTGCTACAGAGCATAACAGCACTGCACAATCCCCTGGGATCTGACCCTGCAATGTTCTGGTTGAGAGTCCCCTTCCCTAACTACTGTGCAACTGTTAGGGTGCACTAAGGCTGAAAAAATTTGTAGTGTCAGGGCTTTGCTAGGGGCCTCTACCTGAGGTCATCCAGGACTGCCTCGTACTCCTTCTCGGCCTCGGCTTTGGCCGTGGCCTGGCTGGCCTCCTGGATGGCCCTGTCCACCTGCTTCAGCACCCCCTGCTCCAGCACCTCCTGGTCGTAGACGTCCACCCCCAGCCCCTGCAGCTCCGCGGCCTGAGAGCTGTGGGCCACCGCCTGGATCTGCTGCCGGTCGATATGGAGCAGGGCCTGGGGCTTCCGGGAGACCTCCGCCAGAGCGGCTGGATCCTCCCGGCTAGTGCCGGCCAGTGACGGGCCCGCGGTTGCCCCGTGGCTCGCATTTTCCTTCCCGAGCCCTGTCTCTCCAGGGGTGAGAGCACTGACCGGGTTCGGCAGGGCCGGGAGGTCCTGGTCTTCACTACCATCTACTGGCATATTTTATTACTGCAAACAAACACATGCAATACATCATCATCGTAGGTCTGATTAGCCACGCTGACTCCGAGAAAACATTAAGGACCGCACAGTAACTGGATGTTTAAACGAGTCACGTTAAATATAAAAAGTCACGTTAACATGGTACAGCGCCTTGGGTGTCAACTACTCTCACTTGCTACAAGCGACATACTGACATAGTGAACCACAGACTTGGATTAGGTAAGAGCTATTCACCACTGTCCAGGAGCATCAATGCAATCTTACGAAACTGCTATCTTCACTTAAAGATATGTTGTCACTGTACCGCCTTAATGGAGTCTCAACATGTAGCATTACTTTTACCTATTACAGCATCTTTATTTGAATAGAAAAAAGAAGCTCACGAAAAAGAGTGGGCTAAATTAAAGCCAGATAGAAAATCATTATCCGGCAAAGTTTCAAACCATGACATCAGTAAGACTACAACATTATAGATAATTTGTTAGCCATCTAACGTTCCACGTTTTCCCACTGTTATTTAGCCTAATTAACTGCATACTAGTATGACGAGCTCTCTAGCGACTGTCAGTTCAGAACTTCTTTCGCTAACGTCAGGATATATGGCTGGCTAACTCCAGAAAAAATCTAGCTACAAGAGGTAGCAAAGACAGCAAGCAAGAACTCTCGATAAATAGCTAGCAAATCTGCATTACAATGACTGCTCTAGCTAGTGTTAAACTATTACAAATTCATAAAGACTGAACAGCTGATGTTGGCTGGCTCAGCTCGCTATTGTTTTGTAAACGTGCTCAGATAGCTAGCTAACCAGATTCTAGCTTCTATTCTGGGCAGCAACATCCTCTCTAATCTATACCAGCGAGCTGCCACAACAACTTTTCACACGATCTCATTTCATCGATACGCCGTTGTCTAATGTTTCATTCAACCGTTCTTTCTTACTTACATATTAAGACGTTACACAACACATCCGTCTATAACATATACATAATCAATTACACACTCGTTTTCCGGTGTCAAACAAGAAGAAGAAAATAAGACGACAAAGTACGATGTCAATGGCATTACAATCGCAGCGCGCCCTCTAGTGATACGGAGACTATAGTGCTGACTTAGTGTCTACCGGTAGTCACAGCGTTACATACAAGGACTGTGTATCTATGCTTTCAGTGTAAATTGAAATGTTTAACATGGGCTAAGGTTTAATAACTTTTACATCACATCCTTAAATATGATCTGTGGAAAAGTTTCTTCAATTATGTTATTGCATAAACAACTGGCGCAGTTATGATGTCGTGACAGCCAGGTGCCTATGTGTACACCATTTAAAAGCAGACGTTTGCCCTCGTGAGATAATGTTCCAGCAATTACACTCTAGATGGCGCACGCAACCTTCTTAAGAAGTCAAACATTATTTCAAATTAAGTTTATTTAGAAGTGAAAAGTCACAATATAACCCGCCATGTAGCAATTCAAGCGACCAAGTGAGTTTCTAAACGTTCACATCAGCACAAAACGGCACTGTACTGACAATAGTCCAACCTTATTTGGGTAACACTTGTAACTGTGCGCCCACACCCTTATACAGGGCAGCAGGCCAAGACAGATAGTTTACACTGTACATGATTAAGGAGAGTGTAGTTCACTTATGTTAAAGTCTTTGTTAACAACAGCAACAAAACAAAACACAAATTGTAATGCATCCTGCGAAACTACATCTTTCAGCTTAGCTCAGTGCTGACATTTGAGAATGTCATATCTATCCTCCACTTCCGCTCCCTGTGAATATATCCCACGTTTGCCTACAGAGGCTTGATTTTATGCAATCACAGCAATAATCCTTAAGTGGAACTCCAGGAGGAAACATGATTTTAAAAAATGATTATCAATACAATAACAACCAAAACACCGTGGAATAGGACACACATTCTTCAGGCCTGTATATGACAGATTCAGGCAGGTCTGGGTCCAATGTGTCTTCAGAGGGCAATCGTGAAGTTGCATGACAATAACAATTTTTTATGGCCTGAGAATAAAAGCAATGTGAGTAAAATATTAGCCCAACTGGCTCTGCGTTATAATTAGGACAGGATGTAACTTGTCTCCTCTGGCTGGTAAGGTGCATTTGAGTTTTCACAGACCAGCTGGAGTTGGCTGTAGCTCACAGGTACTAATTACAACTAATGAAAGAACTCACGAGGGAAGTGGTCCACGAAGCACCGGGGCTTTAAATAATAATAAATGTCAGATGTGCCGATGCATTCAATGCAATCGGGTGGGTGGAGGGAGTTCCACTGGCAACCTGGATTCAAGTTCACCTTCAGACTGACAGATGGGTGCCGGTGCAAACTGCATGCACATTCTCTACAGGATACAGTCTTCTCAGCTTGGCGCAGTACATTGCCATTAATTGTTATAAGGGCTCTAATAACTCTGGCTGATATCTAACTACAAGAAGAAGGAACTTTCTGCCATACTGATGGGGTGTTCATCACAAATGTTGTCACTTTTGGAATGCCATGCACAAGTAGGTGTGAAAAGAGGCGACACCATCAGCGTGTTGGAACAGAGCAATTGTCTGTGCTTAGGTATGGTAGCTGTACTGACATTTCTTAGCATGGCAACAAGGCAACTGAGGGTAGTTGATTTCTACATGGGTGTAGCAGGATGCACAGCTTTGAGGCTCTACTTCAAAAGGCACCTGCAGTGGTTTTATATGAAATTAAACCAAATGGGAAATTAAAATGTGCTCATCTGACCATAACAACCTCAGCCTTTGTGACTGATTTGGGTCATTTGTTTGGAGAGTGCTTGGTATGTCCACATGAACACTTTCCATTGGTTTCATTTTCAATTACAGATGAGCTGTTTTCCACAGGGAACTCAGAATGAATTTCAAGCTCAGATAAGATGTGTGTAGAAAATGGTTATTCTAAGGTACACTGCAGATAACTCTGTCTCTAAATACAGCCCAAGATATTGATTTAATCAATAGATAAACTCTGCTAAAGTAATCATTCACTGTTGAGGAAAAAAAGGAAAACTGTCAAAGAATCAAAAGTCTCACTAGACTAACAACTGTATTGTCCTCATAGAGAGTGAATCTGAACTTCATCAAGAGAATGCAGTCATTCAAAAGGTCCCATGGTATTGAATCTGTTCTCATTCAACTGCATGCTACTCCATAGTGAAGTGCAGTAACCTGCACTGCAGGCAATACTTTAATGTAATAAGTATCCTATCATAATGACACATTGATCTTCAACTGCCTCTCACAGGAACCCCAAGAGTGAATATGACTGGGACAATTTGAGAGATAGAGCCAGTTTCAATAAACACAGTGTGTCAGTCTTCATGAATGGGCCCTTGTCCTTAGGTCCCCTCATATCTCAAACATGCTGAAGGGATCGCATGAATGGGTTTCTTTGGAAAAGCCCTGCTGCCTAAAATGTAAGAGAAACCAGGTCCCAAAAAGAGCAGGGATTTCATTAAGAGGCCTTCACTCCAGCCCTTTAATGAACTGGTAATCAGACGTTAGAAGCAGATAATCCACTTTGCCAATGTCTGCGCTTCCCAAATCACAGGATAATGCCTTTTGAAAGGAGACCAGGCTAATTCAATCCAGCGTAGTGCAAAATGACTCTCTGCACATCCTTCCCTGTGATGGCCATGTTTGGCACTCGCAAAACGTATGGAAGTCATTACTCCCCCCGGACTCTCTGAAGTGCCTGGCTCTCAGGTTCAGCTGACCTTAACACGGCCAGCCACTGATGATGCTATCAATTAAAATGACACGCCTACCTATTTTTTAGACATCCCTCTCCCAGGTTGCCTGCGTGGTCCCTCATTGAAGGGAGGTTGATGTGATGCATTTTAGTCCTTAAATGCTGCAAGATAGATTGCTAGTCCACTGGGGATTTTCAGCAATGCTCTGAGCACATGTGGTGTGAAACGTTTTATCAGCGTTCCTCATTGAGTGTCTGTTCTGAACAAGGGTGCAGAAAAACTACTGAAAAGCCCTCTGTTGGTTCTGTCAGAACATAAAACACAGGGAAAACCACTGTACTGCACTGTTTACTGTACCAAGCAGTTGTGAATGGGTCTAACAGAGGATGACATAAACACTTGTTAATTTTCAAATACTTGTTGTCTTTTTCCAAAAGACATGCTTCTAATTTCAAGCTTCATTTAGAAATAGCAACAAGTGTAGTGATAATTGCAATGTAAACTGCCCATAATTTTGTCCTCGAAGGCCTTGAAGGCAGTTGTCCTAACTGCAGTTGCTGCTGGTTAAAGTGGCTGCCCCAGCTGTAGAGGATTTCCATGTTCACCCATCTGCTTTATTATTTCTGCATGTTCTGATTTTGCATTCTAAAAATAAAAAACCAGGCACACCAGTTAAGTTGCTCTGCCTTCTTGGAGTCATTTATTTATTTTCAATTTGAAAGTAAATATGGACTTAATTTAAAAAATCTCATCCACATTTCAATGACACATTGGTGCAAAGGCCAAAGTCCTGACCAAACAATGTATAATTTGTTCAAATAAACATTAACTGTAAATACATATTTTACCATAATGCACTCACACCCGTTTGGGGAGGCATTAGCACAGAGACATATTGCAAGGCCTTTGTCATTACTGAAATTAAATCTATGAACAATTAGGGATGCTAACACTCCTTGCAATATTTTGAAGGGCCTCAGGAGTGGTTTTCTTTTAAAAAAGTATCAATGTTTAAAACATAGTTGGCACAGTTATTAAAAGTTAAAAAACAGTTAGCATTTAAAACATATTTGAAAAGATCACTTGAAAATAATTGAAATTTCAAAACTTTTCTGGAAAATTTTCAGTAATCATTCAATCAGAGTTTGCTATGTCGGATGCTTGCTACATCCAACAAAACACTTTCCCTGGGTTATATTGTCTCATAAAACAAAGGTGCATTTTAAGCAAAGGAAAATGGCAGGATGACGAGAATTCTAAATCCAGCCAGTGCAAATGGACAGGACCGGCGCTCTGGGGGTGCCTCCACCCCCAAACGGACCTCAGTGCACCCCCAGTTGTCTTCTTACATCCCGAAGTCTGCATAGTATTTATTACGTTTTTAGGACATGATGTGTTGTGCCCCCCATGGATTGCACTTGCACCCCTCTATATGTTCTCCTGGCACCAAGCCTGCAAATGGATGCAGCTGTCATCACTCTTATTTTAGTTTTTGCCAGGTGTAAGAGGACATCCATCTTCAGAGTACATGCTCTTGGCCAGTATTCCTCAGGCACATACCAATTCTCCATCTAACATCTATTTCTGGGTGTACAAAGCCTCCCAGGCCTCTACTCTCATAAACACCCCATAACGGGCCATTGGTTTTAATTTGACTGAAAAGCCTAGGTCCCGTGTAATGAGCGCGAGGGCAATCGGTTAGACCTGGTCATTAAGTAGGTGATGGGTGATCTGCAGGTATTGTAGTTTCTCAGTTAAAACACAGCGACACGCTATAGAGCGACTCCGGTAGTGGATGCCGCAGTGGAGACACGCGGCACCTGCGCGGAGACGACGCACTCGGCCGCGGATCAGGCACGAATGTCGGTCGCGCACGAAACCGGGAAATCCCCCCCGGAACACCGTTTCACGGCTTCCCCCCCCCCTCTCCGGATCCTTTAGACAGTAGGAGACCAACAAAAATATTTCTTCTGCATGTACGGTACGTGTTTCGGGCAGGAATAAAGGCCGGCCTTTGAAACTTTAGCCGGGATAAAGGGCAGCGAATACCATTTCGTGCAGCGCTATTTCGTCAGTCGACAGCAGCGGGGCGGATACGCAGGTACCGGGAGTTGGCTCAAATTAACTATCAAACAGATGATTAATAGCCCTATCAAACGATTCGCTCATCGTGTAGTTTAGATGGCAAGGCAAACCTGCTGTGAAACGTGTAAACTACTTCTCTCCTGTTTTTTTTTTTTTTTTTGGAACCTGTAGTAGTGCCTTGGCCTTAATTCCATCGCCACTATGAGCTACTGTGGCCAACATTCTGATGATGATTATTATTTTTATTTATTTCCTTGGCAGACTCTATTTTCCAGGGAAATTACAGAGCTTAAATCTTACATGTTATCCATACTCACAGCTGGATCGTAACTGAAGCAAGTCTGGTTAAGTACGCTTATCTTGTTGAAGAGTACAGCAGCCTACCATGGGAACTGAACCTGAAACAATCTGGTTACATGCCCAGAGTCTCGCCCACAGCTGTAAATTGTTACGATCATTTCAGAATCATATTCAGATAAAATCCGTACGGTCCCTGGCTGGTTCATTCATCTCTGAAAGGACACCGCAACCACTTATCTAAAATGATTATCAGTGTTGTTCCTTACGATTGGCATGTAGCATGCATGTCCAAATGACTTATATTGAATGAAATAAAATGCTATTCAAAGAAACGGCGACCAGAACTTCTGTTTTAGAAAAAGGACAGTATTTGAAAATTCGTTCTTTAAGGTTTTAATTAAAAATACAAAATTAAACTCGAGGAAAATTGTTTGTAAGGGTGATAGAAATTCTTGGCACGACCAACCAAACACTGTATTCTAGATTAATTTTCACATTATCTGAGTTTAATTACATATACTGCCTAGTAGACACTTTTTTTCAGCCATGAATGCCAGTCATTAATGTGATACCTGATACATAAAGCGACTTGGGACTAGAAACTTTTTACTTTAAAGTTAATTATAAAGGGCAGGCATACAAGCTGAAAGAACTTGTAATGGTTGTTTAGATATGTGCTGTTATATGCAATGTATTATAATGAATGGCATTTATGTTTCTGACTGAATACAAAGCAATACAATGCTGCATTTTTGAAGATAAAACTTAATGTGTGGTCTGTAACACAGTATAGTATTTATATATTCACATTCCTAGTGATTTGCTGCATAATCAGTCCAGCTTTGGTTATTGGTTCACACTGTGATATACAGTCAGTAGTTCCTTCACTGGTAGTGGGAGTGAGAACTGATGACAGAGTTTGCCACATATATCTGATCCCAGGTCAGTGTGTCACCATGGAGTTCTCTTGCCTTCACTATAAAGTGGCTGTGCTTTTGTCCAGCGGAGAAAAGTGCTAATTTATGTGCAGTGTGAGGTGTTCTGTACAGTATCCTTTCCCCTCATTCCTTCCCTGAAACACACAACACCAGTGTCACATACAAGAGATAATGTCAGAGAGGGCAGCACTGTTTTCTGTATCCCAGAACGCTTCTTCTCACCTTCCCCCTCAGGAATTTGCAGACTAGCACAGGGTGACAGGGTTAGAAAAACCTAGCAGAAGATGCTAAATAAACCGAAGAACAAAGTACGACCCTTGAAGCACCATGTTGCCGGTAAAGACTTCGGCTGCTCTGTGGCCGGCCGCATCACTTGCACGTAATCATTTTTGGAGCCAGTTCCAATATTCTGTTATTATTCCAGCAGGCGGGATTCTGGATTTATTGACTGACCGCTGAAAGCGTGACGGCAAAGACCCACACTCTGGTAGACATGAAATAACAAAAGGATAAGCATTCGAGGGAGGAAATGAAAGTCATAACTTTATATGCAGAAAAGCTAAAATATTTCCAAATCTAAAAGCTACCAAAGCTCATCTCTTATTAGGGCTACTGACAGGTTCATGTGTAAGCTGTCTGCGGGTCACCTCATATTTTTTTTCGGCCGTGAGACTGCCGTTGTGCTCTACATTGGTCTCTGGTGACGATGCATTTGAAAAGGCAACGGGAGAGGGTAGGGCTGAAATTTCGGCTAGCAGAAAGCGAAAACACCCATTAGGAAGTGTATCTGTTAAAGGATTCATTTTTCACGTTTGGTGCGGTTTCCTTCCTGAAATACATATCTGAAAGAAAAGCTGTGGAATTGTAATGAAGTAGATTTTTGATAGGGTTTATGAGCCCTGAAGAAGCAAATTTGATAGAGCAAATTTTCACACTATATGCATGTAAGCACTTACTTTATGTAATGACTTTAGCTTCAGAATCATTGGAAGGTACAAAAATGTAGCAACAATTATGGGATGTTAGTATTTAATTGTCACTTTGCAGATCTGTTGCGCATGTACTCTCAACGTATAACATACATATAATTGCAATTACACGGGTTGGTGACATTCCATTCCAAGTGCATCGGTGGCGTGTTGCGTATGGCAGGGTCAAATGTTTAGACATGTGGTTGAGTCACTCTTGGCACCATGATGAATGAGGTAGGCTCTGTAAAGTGTTTGACTTGGATGATTACCCCCCTCTCCCCACCCCACCCTACTCCCCCCCCCCAGCTTCTAAAAAAACACTAAGTGACTGGAGTAGTGAGCGCATCTGCTAGCAATTTGGCGCGCCGAACATGCATTGGTGCTTCCTCGCAGATGCGCCGGTGAGTGTGTAACAAGGCGCGGGTGCAAGCGGAGTTTCAGCATCAAAACACCTGCAGCAGCCGCAGCCGCTCTCCAGATGTCACAGCTGCGCATGTCTCTCAGAATGCAGCTGATCACGAGCCCACACAGCCTAGGGAGGGTGTTGTGGTTGGACATGCCTAGCACATATGACTCAGCCATATAATGGTTGAGGATTTTCCTTGGGACTAGTCTTCTAATGCCTTGATGTACTGACATTTTTTCCCAGAAAACTTTGCGTGTCTTCAAACTCCAATTGCATATCTGTGTTAAATGATAACTGTGTGGTGACAACAAATATATATCTTTTCAGAGAAATGCCTTAATTTTCCCTTTAAGCTGCTACCCAGTCCAGTAAGAAGAATAAGGAATGAAATATGACTAGCATGATTAGTACAAGTAGTAATCAGCATGGCAAGACATCTGGCTTGTGTGGTTTGTATGTGCGCGAGTGTGTGTGCACGTGTGTGCGCGGGTGTGTGTGTTTGTGCCTGTGTGGGGCTAGCAGTGCCGGCTTCGTGATGAATCTGCTCTGCGGACAGATGTGGCGTGTTGGACCCACTGGCAGCCCGAGGTTCAGGGTTCAAGTTACCGTTTCGGCGGAACACCTCAAACGGGAGATTAATAACCACAAAAACGAACACATTGCCGAAACATAACAGGCTTCTAGCTGCCGTCTCACATTTTGTCGGACGCTGCACAGGTCATAATGATTTACTCTGTGATACAGGGCTCTTTGTTCAGAAGGCCAAGGACTTTTGGCTCGTGAGGGGTGTGGTGGTTTATCAGTGCCAGTTGAGAGGATGCAACACTGCAGAAAGGAAAAGAGAGATGGAATTTTCCATCCACGTGTCTGAGTACTGCTCCCTCAACAGGACACTTGTTCTGTATCTCCCATGAACTGGTCAAGCATATAAAACATAATCCGTAACTGCCATAAATATGGGCAGCATTCAGTACTATACATCAGCACATAGTATTGAATGAACTCACATGGCTTTAGCTGAACCTCATCCCAGTTTGAGTACCTGGAGGTTTAAGCCTTCACTCTCACATAAGTCAAACTGTCCATCAAGCAGTCCTGTCCAAACCAATGGACAAAAGGGTTGTATTTTTAGCTTTTTTAAGCGTCCACTCGTCGAAAAGGATTCTGGATTTTATGGCCCTGTTGACAAGTGCTTTGTATTCCTGTCATAGGAAGCACACTTTCATTTGTCATTTTTCTTCTGGGCCACCATGGCAGTCTCTTGTCAGTGGTTTTGTTTTTCAGCATCAGTGCAGAGTGACCTCATTTTGACACCTTTATAGACCTCCCTGTCACCACAGTTCTAATAACAGATTTTTGTTTTCTGACCATGATGCACACAGATAAAGGACATGCAGCGTATTATTATCTTTGTACTTTGCAATGTGGAGGCATTTAAGCTTTGGGAATCGCTGTTTTAAAACCTGAATTATTGCAGATTGCAGTATTCTTGCGCAGACATTTAGTTTACTTTACGTTAAAACGTGTGTCCACCTGTGCTCGTTAATATATTGCTCCCAGAAGGAAAAACTGTTTCCAGCAGCCCCTGCGGCACATGCTGAAATCATTGATGGATCACCGTTATGAAATTCCTGCGAAAGAAAATACATTAGCGGGATTTTTTTTAACCATCATTGGTTATTGCCTGATTATTTTTGGCACAATATTGTGTCTCTTATTTTACGAAAGGGAAACCTTCCTGTCGACCGGGGATCTGTTTGTTTTCTTTAATAAACAGCCAGTCTGGAAATAATCCACTGGTGTATTTTTCTTTTCAAGTTCAGATAAACATATAATTACATGTATCCCCCATGTGGAGTGTTTTTCTAGTGTGATTATAGAGACCTGCGGTTGACCGTTTCAAGCTGACCTGAACTTTCAGGGGTCCGCTAATGGCTCCTATGCAAATGGAGGCATTCCTCACAGTGTCCATGCTGCGCTGTAAAAAGGGAAAAAAGTGATTTTAATGCATTTAAAAAGTAATCTGTAATCATGGTGTAATCCTCATGTAATTCATACACATTTCACATTCTCTGTGGATTTTTTGACACTTGTCAAATCTGAGTTGCATACTATGTGGAAGAACTGTGTGAGAATTCAGTGCTGAGAGAAGGTTGACTGATGAAAAATACTCCAGACAGACGTTAATTTCCCCCGTTGGAGTCCACTTTAACTGTCCCGTGTGTTACGTCGCCAGCTCCTTTGTTTATTTGTTTTCCCTTTCTATAATGAGAATGGCGTGGTCTGCCCTTGACTGACTTTGCTGAGTAGACACAATGTGCTTCCTTTAAGGAACACAAACCTCAGTGACTGCTGTCTGTGCAATTACATTTATAGCAATAATAAATAATAATAGCAATAATGGTGGTAATAATTAAATATATTCAGTGGGTGGGATAAGCCAAAAACCTGCAACATACATTGCTCAAAAGTGGAGAAAATTGAATGGATTCAAAGCCAGAGTTGTTCCTTCCATGATCCTTTTGACGAGAGAGCTGTATGTGGCATAATTCAGCATAATTACTGAATCAGCAGCGCATGGGTCTTATTGATTCATTTTTTCCGGAAAGAAGCATCTTCCTGAGATAAGACAGGGGTTTGGGGAGTTGGGTTGGGGGGGGGGGGGGGGGGGGGGTAGGTCAAAGGAGCGGTGCTCCTTCATCCTCCTTTGTGGCTGAGGGAGGCTGTACTTCGGGGAAGAGGTTTCAACATCTCACAAAGCCTGCCGAGTGTCCACTGAGCACATTCTGTGGAAGTTGAGCTGTTTTTGTAATCGTGTGGTCGTTGACATGCTGTTCTGACCCCTTTGAGCATGAACAAAAGGTTTTCCGCTGCTCTTAGGACTTCTGAACGCAATGATCGCAACACATCTGACCTCTTTGTGTTTCAAATCAATTGATAGACACAAACAGCTCTGACAAAGGACTGGAGAGGGTTTTGCAATGTATTTTTTGACAGCTGTTTCTATTTTGGGACTAGAAAATTAGGCAACAATCAAGGCATAAAAATAATCAACATTGTAAACGTATTTGAGAAAAGAACTAAATGGCGATCTGAAAAATTGTATTGTCAGTGTATCATACTGGATGCAGATATGCCGCATGTGCAGATAACCACTTTCATCAGTGGATATCATAAAAATATTAAAGCATAATCATAAGTACTAATGCACAGCGTCACAGTTTTTACACTGTTATAGACAGACAGACCGACAGACAATCCTGCATACACAGTGACGATGGGGCCACACCGGTCTCCCCCTGGTGGGTTGTAAATTCTCTCCGTACATGGCGGAGTGGGACCGCGCAGCTGCTGATTTATCAGAGTGGAATCAGAAAGCGTGCGGTCGCCAGGCGCTCGCTCGGCGCCCGGGGGTCAGGATGGGCTTTGTCCGGAGGATTATAAATCAGGCCGGCGCAGCGGTCCACAGAGTGCTCTCGGATTTATAATTAGAAATGCGCTCAGCGTGGCCTTCAGGAAACAGGCACCGCTTTTGTGGAGCGCGGCAACAAAAGGAGGAAGGCCTGCAGCCCCCAATGCGCTCGGAGGGCTGTTAATTGCCTCCTGACGTCTCTGCACCGATTAATAATGCGGCACTTTATTTCCAGGGTGTGTGTGGGCAGCGCATGACTCGCTGGTGCAGAACAGAAATTTTGGAATGGCGGTAATTTGCAGTGATGACCTTAACTTATCTTACTTCTCTTTCCATCTTACAGTACAGCCCTGCCTCAATACCCCCTCACAGATTCATGTGTATGTGTACTACATCAAAGAAAAATCATATTTTTTACAAATGAAATGGCATTCATAATAAGAGAGGCATATATGAGACGAACAATAGTCTGTGTATTAATGTTACAGCACAGTAGAGGGGATCTTTGGCCTACATTGCCTGATGTCCATGTGAAGGCCAAGTCAGTAGCCTAGTACTGATACCTGCAGGTTTAGGACCAGTTTTAATCAAACACAATGTTCATTGTCCTTAATTTAAATGAACATAAGTCTTTGTTTTTTTTAAATTTTGGTTAATTGTTGGGCACTTTGAATGCTTTGAGTTTGGGAGAAGAGTTTTTTATGCCTATATTAAGCACTATGTACATGACCACATCTTATTGATTGTGTTCCTCTTCTGGCAGTGATTTTTAGCTGTTTGCACCTTCTGTACCTATGTCACAGATCTTGAAGTCCTTATGATACACTAAATGTACCAGAAAAGAAAATAAATATATTCATAAATACCAATAACTATATCTTTCATTTCAGCTGCATCTGTAAATGTAACCAGTTTAACTTGTTTAACTGTGTTATTTTTTTTATGATAAGAGCAAAAGTGCACTGCGGTGAGACATGAATACGGGCTTTATTGAGTGTGTCCTGCAGTCACCTGATGCTGTCTGTGTGGAGCGCTTTGTGCAAGCTTTGCTCTGTGGAGCTCTCAATGGCCAAGTTTAGCCTTAACCCGCCAATAACTCCAAACAATCACACCAATCTAAGCTCCAGATATCACAGCAGCCCAGCACATGACTTTCTGAATTCGCTATGGGAAGGCTAACCTGCCCTAATTTTCAAGGTATTTCTTTGGAAGTATGAATTCATGGATACATTGACAGAGGCAGTTTGGTAGTCCCATGTGTCTGCTTAAGAAATTGCACACCATTTTCTATAAGTAAAATATTCTAAAATTGTTCCGAAATCTCAGAAAGTGTTCCTCAAGGCAAAGGCATACAAACTGTACAAAATATATAGCAATGTTGAAAGTGTGTTTTTTAAACTCAAACGTGATATTGCAACTCCTGTTAATTGCAAACGTTTGTGTGATCTCATCCATTAATTTTAATCATTAGTTCAACAGGTTCATACTTCATTGATTACTGAAATATACAGTTGTGAGTATAATAACCATTTTTTGCCATTAAAAAGTTTAAACTTAGAAGATGTGGGCAGTAAATAGCAGTTGCCATGAAATTACCATATGTAATTGAATTTAAGATTAATTTAAGAATAAGATAAAAAAAAATATATATATACATATATATATATATATATATATATATATATATATATATAGTACTTTAAATTAGTGCTTAGAAAGTGCTTTAAAGTAGCAAGCAAAAGGTATCCATTTTTGTGTTCTGTAGTATATTGCATATCAGCAGTCATATGTACACCCACTTTATTTTATTTAGGTGCTGAATGGGGGACTAGCAATGTAAATATGTCTTATTTTAGCTCTTAAGTTTATTATTCTGCTGTGAGACACAGTGACATACATAAACACATGCACAGGAGAATGTTCTCATAATTTCATATCCAGTGGTTTGGAGCCGTTCTCTGGTGTCTGTCTCACAATGAAAAACAAACTCAGGAGCTGCATTAGTTTTTGGGGCTTACACTTTATTTGTTTTCAGCCTTTTTTATTTTTAATTGCAGATTGCTATGCCAATGAGGTTAAAAGAACTTGGGTTATACATATGGAATTGAAGGGCTGAAAGCTCTGTGCAGAATGTTCTGGTGGGCCAACAGCACCACCACTTATGTATTCTGAATACTTCTCTTTCAGGGACATGTATTAAGCACCTCACCCCTCCCCAGCTGGTCCAAGTTAGCAGGTGTTTCAGACTGTTGTCACTCTTTCCTTCTGTGGTCATGCCCCACATCCCCTGTGGCCTCCCAGGTGTCCCCTTACGTAGTTTCGGGGTGTCCGATGCAAATCTGAGTCGGACTGGTTTTGTCTCCTCACCATGACGCTATTGACACTGGCACGTCTGACTACGCGGGCTGCTCGTCTCATGTGACATGTATCGGTTACATAACTACCCTAGGACAAAATATGATGATGTTGTCCTGTGTCAAGGGCTGGATGAACAACCAAGTTGTGAAATGTTACAGCAAACCCAATATTGCTCAAAGTTTCAGGCAAAATTCCTATAATAATGTGCCCTTAAACTCCATAAACAAACCATGAATGGAATGAAGGTCAGAAACTGTGAGTATGAGGGTTTATCAACTTGACATGAATACAAGTTGAATGCACTACTAATTTTTAATTAATTACCTTAAAGTGACAGAATAAACACAGGGAACAAGCAGAAAAAATAGCCATTCATCATTAATCTAAGGATAGAATTAATAACTGTGCTCAACAATCAGGCTAATAACCCTCAGGCCTTTCAAATCAAATTGAGGGGCAATAACTCTCACAGTGCTCGATGTAAGCCTTGCCGTTGGTTTGCAGCTGACCCTGCAGGAATTTCATTCCGGCTCAACAAAATAACTGTCAATGGAGTGTGCATGGAGCTCTGTGTCCTAGCTTCACATTTTTTGGTCAGGCCAAGGTTAAGGGAGGCTGAAACACAATGTGAGAGCCCTTGCGGCAGGCAGGGTCAGCTGCTGCGGCAGACAGGAAGCGAGAGGTGACAGTGGAGGCTAGGGCTGGCAGAACGGCGGCTTCGGCCGGCGCGGGGCGGGGCGTGTTCTTGGACGCTCACCACAGCACGTCCTGTTTTCACGGCTCCGCTTCCAGGGGGTGTCAGCTGTCAGCGCCTCGCCTCGGTGCCAGGAGGAGGTCACGAGGAGTCACGGCTACATCCATTCCGAGTATCCGCTCATTAAAGCCGCACTCTCCCAGGTAAGGCCTGCTGGAACTTTCCTTCGCTTCAGAAGACACTGGTTAATGCCAAAATCCCAGGCAGGCTCTGACTACATCCTCTTCTGTTCCCTCTCCATAGGTTAAAACCTGATGCCATCATCACAGACACCCCTGCTTCATGGACAGCGGTAAGAGAGAGAGACATTGATGAACTCTTGCACAAGGTTCATGACTGGTTAAAACTCAGGCACCCTCAGGACACACACCACCTCCCAGTTCACTTTTGGCCCCCTTCGTCAGTTTATACAGTATGTGTTCCATTTGCATGGAACCAATTTAAAGATTTTCTTTCACTGACCCCTTTTGCTGGGGAATTTTTAATGCATCTGGAGTTTTCATTTTTGTTTCATGTTACTGTACACTTTTTTGCCAAGAAGAAAAAATCTGCTCACGGAGATCAGCGTCCACTCTCAGAGCCCTGATCAAACTTGGCTGACATGTGGATGAGACAGTATTTGGCTGTATATTGTTAATTCAATTTTCATTCACCTTTAGGATACATAAAGTCCCTATAGCACTCTGAGGTATATGCCAGTCCAAGATCAAAAGGTCAAAAAACAGCAGACAGTCACGCAGTGAGATGGGAAAACTCACCATTCTTATTATACTTAGAACAGTTTGTGAAAAGGTTTTGTTGGAATGAAGTTATTTAATGTGTTGCAGGACTCTTTTTGTAGGTAAGGAATTGCACAACAGAGGTACTCTACAAAATGACCAACCAGTTGGTTAACATCTTACGGACATCTCACATCTGGTTGGCAGTCAAATTTAATGTGACAATTTTAATGGAAAAGAAATTTTCTGAAAACAAACAACAGAGAAAATGTTTAAACCTACCCAGCACTAACAAGTCAGGTGCCATTAGCAGACACAGGTGAAAGTGCTTGCGTTCATGCTGAACAATGCTACATGGCTTTCAGTTGCTCTTACAACAGAAAAGCGGAGATGAAGAGTGAATTTG
This sequence comes from Megalops cyprinoides, assembly GCF_013368585.1. NCBI lineage: Eukaryota > Metazoa > Chordata > Actinopteri > Elopiformes > Megalopidae > Megalops > Megalops cyprinoides. The sequence continues at coordinate 28,061,712 of NC_050597.1, read as the reverse complement.
AATTTGAATTTTGAATTGCTTGGGAGCACATTCCAATTTGCTGCAGGGGTTCCCAAGCAAATAGTACTGTTGCTTTGGCAAAACCCGCTAACTCGGAGAGGGGCGGAGACCCGCTGACCCCTTCCCGGCTGGATAGACAGGTGGCCGCCGATTTGCTGTGTTTGCTTTGGCCTCCGTCTCTAGACGATAGGTCTCTAACAGCAACTGGGATTTCCGTACAGCTAGAGTCCAAGCCAGGTCAGCAATGCTGTGTCACCATGGGATGCTAGGGAAAAAAAGGAAGAACCTCTTCAACGAAGGATGAAATGTTTACACAGCGGCGTCGAATGACTCGCTGAGGAGTCTTTGAAAACTTACCTGTGTTATGAATATTACAATGCACTGGCAGCCGTCGCTATTTTTCCATATTGGCATGTCTGCTCATTCTTTTTCTTTATAATCTTTTTTTCTTCCTGTCTCCTTTTTTGTATCCTCTCTTGCTGGTCTTTCTCATTACCATTTCTTTCTCTTATTTTATAATGAACACTTTTATCGCTTTTTTCCCCCCATTTTTTCACCAAACAAAAATCTTAAGGCATTCCATAATTCACTCTTTGGAAACAGTGATGGCAAGCATTTCGATACAACTAACAAACACACACGCTACATAACCTAAAAAAGAAAACACACAATAAACAAGAAAAATACATAATTAAAGAAAAATACACACATAGCCAACATACCACAGTAAATGTCCTGACATGAAATATAATATAGGGAATGTGTCTTTTCCTTGTTTTATTACAGAGCATTGTTAAAAAACAGTGCTATTCTGAGCAGTATTTCCACAATGCAGGCAGTGGTGTGGTGTAATGGTAAGTAACAGGACTCATAACTGAAAGGTTGCTGCTTTGATTATCTGATGGGACACTGCTGCCTACATTTTTTCATGTTTCAATTTAAAGGGCTCAGATGTAGGCCGAAGGAAATGCCACACCCGGTAAAACAGAGAATAACCTTGATATTGAAAGGCAATGATGTTGCTTTCTGGTCCTTTACCCTCACAGCAAAAACAAGATAACAGAACACATGAGCACTGTACCTCATCAGTGGCTTCCACCTGCCAACAGCTTCATGTATCACAGTGGGTTTTATCTATCTGTCTTCTTCAGGTGGCAGAACCTTTTGATATTTAGGCCACTCACCTTTTTACTCTTTTATTCAACTTCAGAAATAGGAAATCTTATGCAATTCAATGGTTGAAATCTGCCTGAAAGGTCACTGTCCTAACAGATGCTAAATACCCATATCTTAATGAGTTGTTTGAATTTAAACTGTTAGACATATTTAAAAGAAGTGTGATATTGCTTGGCTGTGAGAAATATATCCCTTCTTTCAAAGACATAGTATTTTAGTAACACAAAGGCATTTTAGCAACACAAATAAATTGGAAAAATGACAGTTTATACAAATGGGCTGAGTGTATCAGCAATATTTCAATATCAACCACTATTAGTTACATCTGTTTGAGTTTAAACATTTAAGGGCAAGTAAGGGTTATATTGTTGTGATTAATGCCTTAAATTTGTGGAATTCAACAATTAAATATTAGGTCAAAATAAATTGACAAGATTGCACGAATGTATACCTTTGTTGTTAATTGGAATCAATGAGTCATGTTTGAACTTAAAAAGACCACTGTCATATTTTCGTGTAAGTTCATATAAGTTCATATTGTCTTATAAATTTCCCTCTTACACCAATGTAAGAGGGAAATTGATGCAGCATAAAACGTCTGTTTTATGGCACAGCTTTAAATGGTTTAAGGGTAAAGTTACCTTACTATGCAGATGGTGAATAAGACTGACTGAGGTAAGACTATTTTTTACAGGGATAAATTGTGCAACAATTGTGTTCCATGTCAGTATTGAAGTTAGAAATATAACTGCGTGTCAAGAGGGTCAATGCTGTGAAAATGTTGTTTGGCTTTTGACTCAAAATTACGTACTTAGTGGAAAGTCTGCATCATCTGTCATTTGACATTTATGAGGATTTCACCTTGTATTCAGCCGTCAGGAGGGTCTCAATAGCAACAGCTTGGTAAATTATTTGCTGAATAGTAATACCAAGCCTGAGCAAGCCTACTTGAATTCTGGGTTTCATGTGCACTTATACTGGGCAGCAAAGGCGGACAGATTTGTAGACTTTGGTTTCAGCAGTTAATCTTACAAAATGGGCCTACTTTTCATTGAGAAAGAAATGTATAGTCTTGCGCTGAAGCCCAATCCCAAATCGCATTGAAAACCTGGATGATAGCCCCTTTCCGTCTGATTTGCACAGCCTTACTGGCATTGAATACTCCTCCAGGAGACATCAGCCGATGTCTCATATTTTCTTTTATGGTTTTGTCAGGCTGGATTCTGGACAGAGGTAGAGTGGCACTTCCTGCATTTGTCCTGGTTCCTGCCTCCCACAGTCGCCCAAGTTTCCAAGCTCCACAGCGCGCTGGCGCTGCCCCAGAGAAAGCGGGAACCTGCACCCCACGGTTTATTGTCCTGAAAACCCTTGCTTACCACTCTCACCAAAAAACAAAAATAAATCAATGCACAACCCACCGCTCTCTCCGAGAGACAGCCGACTTTCCCTTCTAAACATCAGTCAGGGTAAACAGACCACCGGCCGGCCACAGAGCTGTGTGTTTCTCATGGTGAGTCAGTAACACTCTGTCCCTGGCCAGCGTCCTTACCTCACAGAAGAGCCTCAGTCACAAAGGAGAGACGCCTTGGAGCAACTCACAAACAATATCCGACCGCCTCATCTATCAACACCACATGCCAAACTGCGAGCAGAACATTTGTAGAAGAACTCGAATTTGTGTAATAACTCAATCAGACCAATGCTTTCTTGCAGTAAATATTTGGACATTTCGTTTGGTAAGGGATAGCAGTCATAAAGGAGACAAAGGCAGTAGGGTGAGCAATAATTTTCTGTTCTCGGTATGTGGTACATGTGGTTCAAGGACAGGAATGTGGCCTATTGGTAATAAGCAGTGCTCATAACCCAAAGGTTGCCAAAGCTTGGTTTCCCCAATGGGGTACTGCTGTTGTGCCCTTGAGCAAGGCACTTAGCCCAAACTACCTTATTGAATACCTAGATGTAGAAATTGATAACAAGTAAAAATGGTACGATATGCAATTTGTTCTGGATAAGAGTATCTGCTGAGCAAAGTTAAAGTAATGTAAGGGAACTGCACAAACCTGAAGATTGTAACCCCAGATATGGCAATACAGCTGTACCCTTGAGCAAGGTACCTTACCTTATTTGAATCAGTTAACATCAAGGTGCATAATGAATAACATATAAATTGTATGTTTTGTAAGTTATTCAGAATCTACAAAGCAATACTGAGCAATATTCATGTATATGATATTTCTCACTAATGTGCATTTTGTGCTGTTTGACCTGTATTTACTCTGCAGACCAATTACAGTCGCACATCTTTTTTCCAATTGTAGAGCTTTTTCTCTTATCTGTTGAACTGGTGACGGTTTGTTTGAGGATTTCAGGATTGCCCAACAGCAGAGTGAAACTGTGCCCCCATCCTGGGATTGGAACTCGTGAACCTAAGCTCCAGAGCTCTTCTGCATCCCCATCTACACCATCAGCATGGGAATTTTGTTGAACTTGTCCTCTGTGTAGCACTTTAAGTTTTGGCACACGGTGCTCAACAGAGACTGTGGTGACATATTGATGTGGACAGCTATATACTGTAACATAAGCTCAGACAGCAAACAATAAAAATGCCTGGAGGTTAATGAGAGAATATAAGGGGAAATGCATCATTTTAGCACATGGTCCCAGAGAGAAAGCCATGACTTTATTTCATTTCAACACTCGATACTCAAAAGGACACATTTGTGTTACGGGCAGACACTTTCACGCTCGTTAATACAAGTAAATGGGAAATGGGTTGTCATAAAACATAATTTTCATTGGGTAATTCATTGGCCAATCTTCCATCTATGGTTCCCCTTCTCTTCCCCTGATAGCCTCATTATAACAGTTATCAGGAAAAGCTTTAGCTATCACAAACACAGGTTTGTTTGAAGGCACATTAAGCAGCAGGGTTCGCAGAGTTGTTTTTATGGTAGTTATTCTGACTGTTTTGATAGTCCATAACAGAGGCATTCTCTATTTGAATTTCTTGCAGTTGGCCCTTACTGTTGTTAATTGTAAACAAATTGTGCCACACAGAACAACAAGCACAGTCACCAACGCATAAAACAGTCTCAACGCTCGGATGTTGATGTGTGGAATCCCGAGGAGGAAGTTTCCCCTTAAAGGACAGCTGACTTTGACTTGGAGAGAGGAAGTAAGCAGCTGAATATGAAACCCAGGGATGGTGTTCAGTTGCATGTCCCATTTATCTGACAAAGAAATGGGCCTCATAAGTCTGACTGAAATATTCTTCTCTCAGTGTCAATTGGAAAACACCATAAACAATGCAGAAAAGTCAGCATGGCTTGGTATATTGCATCATATGTATTTGCTTAGTCTTATCTTTTTCCACAGTGGCATACAGTGCATCACTGTATATGGCTAGATATTCACTGAAGCAATTTGTGTTGAAGTGCTTTGTGCAGCGGTACCAGAGCAGTGTTCCGCATGGAAATGGAATGAGCCACCATCAGGTTACAGGACCCGTTGTGTACCGCCATGCCACACTGTCTCACTTGGTGGCATGCGAGCGAGGCCAAACGTTAGGCTGACCGTGTGTCTGGAGGGGGCTCTGGAGAAGAGGCCCACAGACAGTCTGCCAGACGTAAGAAATGCGACGTGATGCAGACGCCGCAGTCATAACTCAGTGTTCCCTCTCTCCCCTTCACTCCTCCCCAGGGCAGGGCTGTCTCAGTCCTCAGGAGGGGGGCTGACAGATAGCCCAAAAAGTAACAGCGCTCACTGACTTTGACTGTCAGGAAATCCTGATGAAGTGCTCAAGGCAGCCAGAGCTGGGAGCTTTTCTCGAGGCTGCTGTTGTGAGTAACCAAACCTTTGTGCTGAGATTACGGTATGCTGGGGCATGCTGCGTGACTGCTGGATGATGTGGCAGCAATAATGACCGCATCATGTAGGGTTAGGTCACCGTGTCCACTGCCTGACCAGCGGTTATGTTGCATTCGGATGCGGCAAAGTTTTCAGCATTAACCCCAGTCCCATTCTGCGTAATGCTGGACTGTGACCAGAAAACATGGCCTGTCTGACGGGAAGATCTGAACAGACATAGATTTGCTGTTGCAATTCTTCAAAACCAAACAATACAGACCAACATACCGGGCACAAAGCACAAAGTGGAGTATCATCTCTGTGTGTGTCTGTGTTTAGTTTACTGTTTGTTTTGGTTATTTCTTTGTGTGTACATGTTTGTGTGTGTGTGTGTGTGTGTGTGTATGTGTGGGTGTGTGTGTATGGGTGTGTTGTGTTGCGGAGCAGAGAAATATGCAATATGTGCATGTGTTTTCAATCAGCGACAAAAGAAGCTGTTTAATTGAGCCCTGTACCAGAGTCCAGCCAGGAGAGTGTAAACATGGACACCACGGGAAGGACTTGGAGCTGTTCTGTCTTCCATCAAGGCAATCTGTTTTATTTAGGCTATGAGAACAGCATAGATACTGGTAGAAATCTAGCCACTGATATGTTAACAGTTATTAATCATGGTTGCTTGTACATTAAAATGTAGCATAAAAATTCAGACACAGATATATTGACTTCATAGTATGAGGTCAGTTTTTAATGACCTCAGTGAAATATAGTTCATTGAAAACTAAAACGCTACAGAATCCAAGCCCTGTATTCTTATTAGACTGATATAAACTTGCTGTAATTGGAAACTGAGGAGCAATTACTTTCCATCAACAGCTCAAGAATGAATTCTAAAATGAGCATTTACTGGCTGTCCTCTCTGAAAGGAGGGGGCAAGGCTAACAGTGTCTGCTAATGTTATGGGGTCACAAGTACAAAACAACATTTTCTGAAAACTAGGGGTTGGCAGTAACCTTTGATACCATGATACCATGCAGAATATATCAAAAGTCATTGGACAAGACAGAACACAAAATATGGTCTCAGCTATTCCCATGACTCCAGAGCAGTCACACATTTCGTCAGAAAAAATTTATTGGATACATTTCCACCCCCCAATAATAGATTTATCCCTATAATGGAGGGTGCTTTGGGTGAGAAAACAACGTTTTGGAGTGTTTACCCCTATAAATCATTTTTGAAATTGCTTGTTGGCAAGAAAATACACTCTATCGTTTCCTAATGTGTATAGAAAAGAAACTGCTAGCTGCTGTTGTCGCAGGTCAGGCTCCTGCTGTGGTGTAACTGTCTCTAATTTGCACCAAGCAGCCCTCTCGGTTCTCTCTGAGAAGCTTGTCTGACCCCAGGTCATTGCGTGGTTGCTCCTTCCTGTGTAACCTTTGTCAGGTAGCTTCAGTTCCTCCTTCTGTGATATTTACTCAGCTGTTTGGAGCAAAGTGTCGCTCCTGGAACATGGAGGGTCGCGAAACTCCAAATCTGTACTGCAGCTAAATGCAGCAAAGCCCTGCTAATCCTCGCATAAGCCTCGCTTTATTATCCTTCGCACCTACAGAATGGCGGCCATATGTTTTGGGGGAACCCCCCTCTCCCAAAAGCACGATGGCATGCAGGCCTTCGGAATTGCACGGAATTGCCACACGGGAGCCTTTTCAGGAAACCCTGGCCATTGGGGTCGGGGCTGGGGCCGGGACCAGGGCTGGGGTCCGGGGGGATCCACAGGGTCTGCTCGACAGAAATGCCCTGAAGATATTTTAAAGGTCCACAGAAGGTGACTGAACTTCCTTTAAATTCCGCACATTGGGAGCAAAAGACACCAGAGGTGTCTGAGCTGTCTGGGCCAAGGTCCGCTCTGCGCTACAGACAGCATAATCGCTCCCCCCCATGTTTGCATTATTTGGCAGCAGCTACTTTCAGTAATGTGACACATACTTTGAGGAAATCCCGACTTAACCACAAGGCAGATACACTGCTACATAAACAGAACACTGAAGGCCTCATACCTCAAGATACCAATATGTACATAGACTTTGTTATTGTTAAGGCAATAAATTCAGATCTGCTGCACTTCATTTACAGTTACAATTATTTACATCAAAAGGAAATCATTTGCACTGGCTTTCTGCTGAACACATTATGTTTGGTTTATAGTGACATTAGCAAGCAATGTAGTTGGTGGATTGTTAGGCATTTATTTTCCGGTATGTTCAATCACTGAGACACCATGTTTCTGTGCTCCTCTAGGCTGTCTTTAACAGAGCCAGGCCACACTCATGCAAAACACAGATAGTGCTTTCCATAAATTCACGCATAGGCCTCCATCTGGATGGCTATGTCATGAATGTTAGATATTTCCAACAAAAGGTTGCATTAGAACACTCTTGTTTTCTGAGCACATTGGTATTTACTGTTAGGTCATAGTTTTCTACAGTGATTATGAACTGACATTATATATTGGTATTTACTGATTGCTCTTAGTTTTCTACAGTGATTAGGAACTCATATTATTTTTCTGTTGAGTATTATCTTTTGCCATGAATGTGTTCCCTGCTTTTGAATCCCAACTTAGTCTAACTTTGCCAATTCAGATAAATTACTAGGACTAAATCATGGGACTAAAACTCACTATGATCAGTAACAAGGGCATACTCCTTGTCTGGGAGATGGCAAGCACACCTTATGAGCTCCTGTGGATCGTAGTGCAATCATATCCTCTTTCCCATATCAGGAGACATTAAAACAATTGCCTCTGTTTCTATGAGCATTGTCCAACCTTTTGGATGTCCATAACCTTTGTTATTGTTTTGTAAAATTTCACAACCTTAATTATTTAAGCTGTCAATTACTTCTTCCTTTTCGAAATCTCCACAACATCCCTAGTTTAGGGACCTAAACTTACTGTGGAGTGGTTCACGGGATAAGGTGAAGAGCAAAGGCCCCTCTGTGTTACCCAGTAGTTTTGTAAACACCGAGATGCACGCCTCAGTCAGGGAACTCAAAGTGTTTTAGTGCAACACGTGGCCATCTGAGGTGACTGGAATAGTGTGTCCGTCTCTGCGCGACCGTGATGCACATCCCAGCGCTTCCGTGGCCCAGAACCTTTGTGTGCGCATAATATCTGATGGAAGCTATCTCTTCCCTGGAGTCCTGCATGGGCGCTGCGACAAAGAACACAGGAGAGAAGCCCCAGTGCAACGGCAACATGAACCCTGCTTTCGATATTTATAGTTGGATTCTATTTCCTGGGTTTGTCTCGTTGGAAGGATCCCTCCATTTTATTCCAACTGTTTTGTTTTAGCTTTGTGCTGTCTTCTATAACAGTACATCTGGTCATTAAGTGTGGCTTACGTGCTGTTTTGAAAGTAAACTTTGGGCTGGAAACGGGTTTTGGTGTACGGTATCGGTGCTGGAAAAAGGCTTCTAGGGTATTTAGTTAGTCAATCACTATGAGCGCACCAATGCTGGAAACAGAGTCAGACTGGAGGTGGGTGTTTGTGAATGCTGTCTGCTGCCAAGGGAGAGAATAAACTGGACCAATTTAACGGCCGTAGTTTGGAAGGTTCACTTGGACCGCTTGCCTGTTTCATTCATCCTAAAAAGCCCAAAGAGAAATCCCTCTTCCAATTCTTCCAACTCATTCACCGCCTTAGTTCAAAATAATGTCTTTTATTGATGATTTAGTACTTACCAATGGCAGGAAGGGAACCAAGTAAATATTTTGGCACTCAGCTCAAATATTCAATGTAAATGGATTAAAGAAAACCCAAGATTATCATTCGCTTAGTGTACCGCACTTAATAGAGTAAAATCAACTTTGAGAAACGTTATTAATGTAATTGGATGAAAGCTGCGAAAACATGGTTTTCAGTGGCTTTATGCGCACCATAAAAGACAACCTCATTTTCTTTCTTGCTTTTGTTGTGCTGTCTGTTTCTGTGCGTGATGGTTTGCGTGCCAGTGTGTTTGGTTATGCTGAATGAGTGTTCGACTTGACTCATATCCTTCATAAGGCTGAAATATTCATACATCACCGTGACTCTTTTGATCGTGATCTCGATCTTGATTAGGGTGTTTACTGTAGGGTATCGGCATTCCATCAACGCCGCAGCTCTTCCTGGCTTTGGAATACAGCCTGTCCTTGTTATTCGCTCGTTTTGCCACATACTGCCACATTGGCCCGCTCAGAGAAATGCGATTTTTCTCACAGGGGCTTGAGGACAAATGAAGTCCCTTTTTGTCCATTTTGGAAGATGTAGGAAGGAATCATAAATCATTATACCAGCAAAATAAACTGGGACCGAGAGTCACCAAACAAACTCTATTCTGTATTCATTCAGCTCTGTTATAGCAGCACAGCATTCCAACTGTATGTGGGGAACTATGCAGAAATTGGATAGATTGTGTATGATTGTGTATGCTTACAGCTTGTATTTGCTGTTTCTTGATGGGATTCAGTTTAGAGTAATCTGGCAATTTCTATCTTGTCAGGTGTGTTTTTCATGACTCTTTCTCAGTCCTCTTTTAGAAATCGAATCAAACTGAAATGTACTTTCAAATTACATTAGAACTTATTTTAGTTTTGTAAAGACCTGAGAAATGCTGCGTCGATGGCAGTGGAAAAACACACCATTGCAACTCGAAGCAATTACCCGTGGACCCTCCAGTACGACTCTGCGAAGGTGACCTTTACTCCCACAATCCTAACAAGATCCTCAATTGCCTCTCCGGGGCCCTTAAGAGGATATGGCTGGCGTTCCCCCGGCCTTCGTGGGACAGCCTTAACCTGCGTGGAGGGGCCTTGTTTAAAGCAACAACCCAGCAAAGGTGTGAAAAGCTCTCTCACCCTGAAGGAAATGGCACACTTTGTGCACGAGGGAAGCAGGCCCCGCCTGTCAGCCCGCCCCACCCCCTCGAGTCCGGCCACATCGACGGCAGCTGCAGCGGTCCAGAGTCAGTCTAGCCTGCCGCCGAGCAGATAATTGGCCCGCGGTTGATCCCAGCTTAATCTCACATGAAATCGCACATCTGTTTATCGCATTGGCTGCAGGCACTGGAGAACGCTTGCGAGGGTGGTTATATTTAAGTTGTTATTATGCTGTTATTTTCTTTTTTCCCCCCAAGAGTCATCCCCAGTGAATAAAGCTCTGCCACAGCTCAGCATCCGGAGCATCGAAGTCCTGCTGCTTAATGCAGTAGTGTGGTGTAGTGGCTTATGGGCTGCAGGTTTGAATCCTGAGTGGTCACTTCTCTCTTTTGCCATTGGGAAAGACACCAAGCCTCATTTTCTTTGGAAACATATTGAGCAGCACAAAAGGTCAACGTATTAAACAATTAAAAAGGACAATGCGTTAAATGTAATATTTGCCACCTCAGCTAAGGTGTTGTGCAGATAAATAATAAAACAAGAGCTGGGCTGGCATGGCAATGGATTTTTCTAACAAAGTGTAATGGCTTTGTATTGTATTACCTCAAACGCTTTTTGTCCCCACAATCCTGATTACAAGTTAATTCAGTAGATTACCCAGATGGTTCTTCTGAGTAGAGTTCTGACTGGGAAGATGGTGCCTTACCAGTGACATTTCATTGGCTCCAAATTTTTTGCTTTGTGAAATTTGTGAGCGAAGATACCCAGCCCATATTAAGATCTGCCAAATCCGCGCCTGTTACGTGCTTTTCTTGAATTCCTGTTCTGTCAAATAACACAGCGAAAGGTTGTAATCCTTTCAGAGCTGCAAATGCATGTCGAAGAGGGGCACTCCACACTGCTGCATGAGTCCTCTGAGTAACCCAAGACGCTCGTAGAAATGGTTGGCTGGAAGGAGACCCGAGGCTGCTGATTTATATGAGATTGAAGTGTAATAAGCTTGATAAATAGACCCAGCAGGGGAGCAAAGAGAGAAGACGGGATATGGAGCTCGTTCTGGTCTCCAGACCGTGAGCTCATGGTGAAACAGGCCTGTTTTATTAAACCAAGGGAGCACACATCCACATAAGGACCTTATGTGGCTTAACCATGATACCATGTGACCAGGGTGGTTGGATTTCAGTACCTCTGTTGCTCGGCTTTCACCAGGACAACATACCCTCTTAAGTTGATTTCTTACCATTAAGTACTTCTCCCTGTTGGATAAGGTTCCCTCTTATCTGCAAGAACCATGTTTCCCTTAGTCCTCATAATCTCAGATCAAGTGAGCTCATTGCATTGGTGATTCCAAAGGTCGTAACTTGTTTCATTTGGCAGTGTCTGGTGACTGAAATGAGCTGCAATGGAGATTGAAATTATGCATTGTTATAACAGATTCCTTATAGTTTGTGTGCCACTGTTTTTAAGTTTTTATGCTCAAGGCCATGTTGCTATCAAAAACTGAGACCTTACTCTCAACTTAGTAAAGTGAATGGACGTTGACCTTTTGTGCTGCTCAATATGTTTCCGAAGAAACAATTCCCAAATTTTTTGCTAAATGACTAGAGAACTTGATCAGAAGCGTTGCATATGTTGATGAAGGCAGTTTAACGCTGCAGTTGTTCAAAAAAGGAAAAAAAAAAATCCTAGCATGCACAAGTGACAGTTCAGCTTTTGCAGAGCCACTCTTGGCCGCTTTTCCCGCCTCTCCCCCTGTGTCCCCTGTCAAAATCTTGACAGATTTCAGCAAACGTTTCACCGTATCGCTGGCTTTGTTCCCCCTCATCCTGGACTGCACTGACCCCTTGCCGCCCACCCTCAGCTCTGACTCATGGCATCAGCTGCCAGGTCTTACCCACTAGAGACTGTTCCTCTCCTCCTCCCTTTCCTCCTCCTCTCTACCTCTCTCTGAGGTCCTGTTTTTGTAGTCTCTCCCTTACTTCTCTCCAAACAGCTCCACCCACAGCTCAGACCCTCTTACCTGAAGCCACACCCATTCTGTCAGGCCCTCACATCTGCAGCCATGCCAAGTTTCTCTAGCTCCCTCACCTGCAGCCACACCTGGTCTGTAAGGCCACAGCACTCCCCTTGACACTCCACTGACCTGTTCTCATTATGTCAGTGCCTACCAAGACTCTCTGAGGAGAGAGGACTTCCCCCTCCCTGGACTCAACTGTCTCACAGGCAGCAAAATGTGAGTATCCCAGAGGTCATCTCAGAAGATTCACTTACTCTCGGTTTGAATGGCCTCAGCATGCCTCAGGCCTCCATGTGGCTGGGGAGCTAGACACTTAACCAGAAAGCTGCATATTTGAGTGTCTGGTTGGATGATGCTGTTGCACCCTTGAGTGAGGCACTTAATGAAGAAGCAGTGCTTCAGAAAAAGTCCTGCTGTGCACCGTATGCACGATAAGGCCATCTGCTAAGTAATTAAATCATTTAATGTAATCAGAGTGTTGCGAAAGGTTGAGTTTGCCTGATGAATGTCCTGAGTTTACTTTTCCTGGATCCTTTTGGTTTCATTTTGAGCACTCCTGCCTTCATGTAGTCTGGGATAGCCTTCACCTCTGACCTGTGTCCTTTTCTTGTCCCCCTCTGTTCTCAGGGGTCACCCCTCAGGCTAGACCCACACAGCCTCACTAAATGCAAAAATGAAAGGAGGGTCCAATGCCATTTCTGTGGTCTTGCATCCTGTAGACACCCAGTTTGAACACTGCTTCCAGCTCTTCTCATCCTACCAATAAGCTGTACTGAAAGTAAGCATTCAGATCAATAATCAGCCTTCAAAGCACTACATGAATTGACATTATGAGGCAATATACCCAGCAAATTAAAAAAAAAAAAATTCTTACATATTATCTCTTTACAAAGTTAGATATGTATACTGGAACAATTTAGGTCAAGTGCCATGGTATAGGTATAAGATGTTATTCCTTTTGTAGATCCTTCTCTCTTCAAGATTTCAGCCAGGAATCTCATGATTATCAGAGTGTAATCTGATCCCTCCCATATGTATGGGAAAAAGCAGTGCTTCAGTCTCTGCCATGGTTCAGTAGGTTACATTAAGTCATTACTTTGTTTTATTTTACATTTGTGACTGTGATACTCAGATCCTGCTGCATTTATCTGATCTTTGCTGAATCTTCTAGATTCAAACTTACTCACCACATTACTTAAAAGGATCTTTATCATTAAATATTGCAACATTGTCTGGTTCACTGGAATCTTTTTATACATGGTTGTGTCCCAATCTCATGCAATACAAGTTCACACTCTAGCTACATACTATCAGCGAGTGACACCAGTCAGCAAGAACAATCTCAGTCACGCAATCAAAGAACAGTAATAGAATGATTGACAATCACGTCCAGAAACATAGGTCCTCCATCACTCAAATTGTACCAGGCTTCAAAGATACCTATAAGACATAACAACCATGGGAAAGTTTTTGGTTGGATATACTAAGCCCTAAAAAGGAGATCCAGGCTACACTCAAGCCCACCAATTTGGTATGCACTTGGTGGGAACATGTAGACACCACCCCCAGGGTTAATCTTCAAATTTTGACTCACTTCTTCTAGAGAACACAAAATTAATTGCAATTTCCAGTCAGAAATGTATGTGACATGATGATTGTAAAATTTATCATTAATACTATTTGTAAAGTGTGCCAATAGTCTTTGGCACACATCAGATATTTATTCATTCTAGATAACATTTCCTGTTGCTTGGAGTTCAAGCGGAAATATGACTCATTTTACTATCATTGTTGCAGTAAGGGACGTCCTCTTGTCTTGGTTACATTCTTACATTCAAAATGACTGCTTCCTTCCCAGTGTTTGAGGTCCCAGATGGAGAGAGTGGGCAGGATGTGTTTTACAGCTTCACTAGAGAGCCTCAAGGACAGCAGACATTAATCAACCACTAAATCAGGCACCTTTACTTTTATATAGTACGGTGGTCCTTAACAATTAAACTGTCACAGAACACCTTACAAAGCACAAAGAATCCAAAACCAGAAAAAAAAAACAGAAAAAAACAAAGTGAGACTGAATGGGAAAAACTGAAAAGTCAATTGAGGTATATACTTGTATGTGAGAATAGACATGTAAATGTAATTAATAAATAGGATGGTGAGGTAGGACATAGGGACTCAAGGCTGTGAGTGGATGGTAGCAGGTGATAGGTAGGGCTGAAGAGCAGATCAGAGTTGATCAGAGTTGATCAGGTCCCCTTCACTGCTGATGTTCATTGGCCAGGTGTGATCCTCAGTGCTCTGTTTAACACTGACAGGCCCCATCGGGCACTGAGGACGCAGATGGGGGAAAGTTAAGTAAAATGTTAAGTGGTAAATGGAAGTTAGTCGTAGACATGGAAAACAAGGACACATTTTCCCTCAGCCACCTGTGGATTTTGTGTGGGGCCTGCATTTACAGATTTACCACCACAGAACTCATCCCATCAAACATAATTTGGATTAAACAATGTTGTTTTATCACTGCAGCTCCCTATGAGGTGAAGGGGCAGCATGCCCTCCCTGAGTGATAAATGGGAAGCAGCCCTGGGAGTGATGGGCAGGTTAATGACTCCATGGAATGGTAGCTATGAAGTAATGCCAGGCCATGCCAAAAGTGGTGTCATGCAAAAGCTGAAAGGTACTCCCCCCACTGAAAGCATAATCTCTTCGCTGAAGGGGAGCTTTACTAAAGGACAGGTTGACATGAATCAGTGCTTAATAAGCTCTAAGAGCTGGCAGCATGGGCTGGTGGAACTAACAGCTTCCTAAGGACCAGAAACATCTGCATGCTGTTTAAGGTCAAGTGCGCCTTTGCCTTCACACCGGTTATCGCTGCTTTGTGTTCTCCAATAAAACTTGTGTCAGACAACAAACCAAAAATAACAGGGGATATTATCATTTGAGAGGCTTGCTTAAATCAAAGTGGGCTGGAGCCAACAAGCTGGTCCTGTTGAAATGTGAATTTGGCTAACAAGCTGGCATGAAAAAAGCACCGTTGACGGAAAGAATGCGGCCTGTTGTTCGTCAGTCTGATGTGTGATTGGCTCTGAGCGCATTTACATTATCCTGAATTCCCTCATACAGTAATTTTCCCCATCTAAGCCTTGTTCCAGCTTTCATCCAATCGCTCTGCGTCTTGTCATAAAAACATCCCCCGTCCAGGGCTGAAGCCCTGCCAGCTGTGAATGAATTATTGGGAGATCTCACAAAGCGATTCTCATGATGGTATCCCATCAGCCTCCAGGGTCTGAGTCCGCAGCAGCGATGAGGCATGCCAGGGAGGGCCAAGCAGGTTGCTCCCTTGGTTTTTCGCACACCTTCCCAGCGGATGAGCCCTTTTACTCTACCATTCAAGTCAAACAAATCTCCACGATCAGAGACACACTCAGACCAAGCTCCGATGTTTTCGCAGGGGCCACTTCTCAAAGCCCAAGAAGCCATGAGAGAGAGGATATCGGTTACAGCAGCACACCTGCTTAAACAGTTTGGAGCTTTGAACAGGCAGACAAAGTCAAAGCAGCAAGCATGTTATCAACATATACAGGGGTGTGCCAAAATTACTTCATAAAGTGCACATTGTTACACCATATGGTGCAGCTGTCAGATGTTATAATTAATAAATCATACGAGCACTATTGTCCAGTGGCAGTTACCAGACTGTCCTTGAACAATAAAATAATTTAGTGGAAATGCAGGTATTGTGCTATTCATCAGAATGTACAAAGGTGGTTGATGCTGATCCAGCTCTAGATCAAAAGAAAAGTGACATCTTATTAACAAACGTATTTTGAAGCTTCCTGTCTGTTGATTTGCCCGGGGGGTTGTTTTAAAATGCTTCTTTGCCCTTGTCTTTGATCTGAGTCCTCAGCTTTGAAACTCGGCTTGAATGTGTATTTTTTTACAGACCGAGTTGAGAGGTAAGCCCAGACAGCAAATATTGATTCCAGGGTCAGCTCATTACATGTTGAAGCGTTTATGGGTGTAAATCAAACGCTGATTGTTCTTCCTAACATTCAGGATTTCCGTCAGTGGCACATCATCGCAGGCCTTTCCTTTCTTGTATTCCAGAGCATGAATGTGTAAGTCTATTGCCATTAACCAGAGCATGTCTTCCAGACTGCTTTTTTCACACTGGTTTGACTACATGGAACATGGAGACAGCTGCACATGACGTGTCTTTGTGGCCACAATAGTTTACAGTTCTTTCAACAAACATACATGACATAAATTATTGTACAAATGCATTAAGATAATGGCAGCTAAGTATTTTCTCAGCCAATGCCCTTATTTGGATATATCTGACATTTCATCCTTTCATGATTTCTCTACTGCTGTTAATTGTTTGATGAAATTTGAGTTAAATATCTTGTCCAGGGGTACCATTGGCAACCTTTGGGTTACAAGCCCTGCTCCTTTGCTCCTACACGGTACTGCTGACTCTTTCTGATTGACCTGATTAATCACATGTGGCAGATCAAGTCAAGGCCTAATCAGGCTCATTAAATCTAATGAGGGGAAACCAACAGCTCTAATACCTTGATGTCATGGCCCTGTGGTTGGGCACTGACCCAGAATGTAGATGTACTGTATCATTTAGCTGTGTGAGGCATTTAGTGGGTATTTGAAGAAAAGGGTGTTGTACCATTTTCAAGGACAGGTTAATGGAGTATGAACAGGTACCTACTGTATCTGGGTTGGGGCAAAGGGAGGCAAATTCTGACTAAAACCATGACAGACTGTAATTACCATGCAATCAAATCCTCTATTTACTCAATATGAATTTTACATCATACATCATGATGACTGTGAAATGACTGATCATCTTCAATCTAAACACAAAACACTTGTTGACTTACTGATTTTTGAAAACATTATGATTTGTATTTAGATTTGTACACAACTTTTTGTTGTTTTCAGGGAACCTCTGATTTCATAATGTTACCTAAACATGAAAAAGGGAATACTTGCTAAAAGTTGAGCTTTTTGGGGGTAAAGTTGAGTAGCGCTCTATATTTCTCATGTCATATGTAGAGTGTCTTGGTTCTACCCTTCTTTCACATTTAACACCAGACTGAATGACTTTTGCGAGCTCTGTGTTGATTCATAGACTCTTCTGCTAATGACAGTGCATCCATATCTGCAGCTATTTTAAGTCCCTGCGCCCCCTCTGTCCCAGATACACATGGTTCCCACCGGCAGCGACGTGTGACCCCGGTGGGGAATAATAAACCATGCCACCCAAGGCAACATCACATGACCTTTGACCCTCTGACAGGAGGTCATAGGCCTGTTTCTGTGGGCCACTCATGAGATGATTTGCATCAGTAGCTTAAAACCACACTCTCATAACGGCTTTTTAAGCCCCCCCTACAGGATTGGTGATGTTTATTTGTCCACCAATGCTTGGTTCAGTCCCTATCCAATACTCGGGTCCTCCCCTAACGACACTTGCATGCTCTCCTTTGCTAACCCGATGGCAGTTTTTGCTGCTCTCAGGATATCTGTTGTCTTCGGAGGGCCCATTTTTCCCCCTCTCTGACCCTACACTGAGGCAGAGGGCTGCACAGACAAATATAAATATTTCATTTCCATTTTCACAGGTATGTTTTGTTTCCTGTTGAAACAACCTTTCAGGACCTGTAGCTGTGGGATTGTTGATTTTGTAATCGGTAAGGTGCTTCTGACAGCTGAATTATGGTACAGGTTTGCGTGTCCCTGTGCTCTCTCCTTTACTGCAGTCCACAGGGTGGCTTCCGCTCCAAACACTAACCTGGTTCGAGTAAGACCTGAAATGGTCCAAACTGCTGTGCCTGGGGAATGTTACCTCCATCCTCAGCACTACAATGTTTTCATTAATTTCAGCAACAACTGAACTGGTAATGTTGTTCTGAAATGGAAAAAAAAATCATATTTGCTTAATTTCATTTGGTCCAGAACTAACTATACTGCGGTTGGATTGAATCTAAGTCTCAATGATGACTGCATTAGATGGCTATGTCAAGTTCTGTCCTTTGAAAAAGCAACCCATCAAAAGCGATTTCACTTGCGCGCCTCAGAGTTGCTGTTTTACCGCCGGCATTAAGAAGGGCTTATTGATAGCAGGCTCATGTTTCATTTCATTTCAATGCGTGACTAATTGTGATCTGTTGCGCAGGCTAAAGAAATAATAACGCAAAGCTTATGCAGAGTAGCCAGGGCCAACGGCCACATTCTCAAAGGTGCGATTACCATATATTATTCTGTCATTTTAGCCCAGATTTTAATCAGAAGCATCTGGTGAATCAAAGCCCACAGAATGCACCCGAATCAAGACGTTCTCACAGCTGTCTCGGAATATTAAAAGTTAAAATTCTGGCAATCCCCTGAGTTGTCAGATAAGCAACACATCATCGAACGAAGGTTGGTTTTTCGCAGCACGCCTGGGTCTGTCATCTCGCATCTGGTCAGAAGCCGATTCCAGCGCGTTATGAAACGCGATTTTAATCTCTTTCTCCAAGAATGAATGTGCCTTCAGAGGTAAAGAGTCTGTAAATAGCGCTCGCTTTATTACTGTTAAAGAGTTCCTTTGAGACCGTCTCCTCGAATCAGTGTAACAACGGCTTCAAAGCCAATTAAACTGCAGCAGAAAAGGCGTGTTTGGTTGAAAATAATCTGCGGGCAAAGTGTAAAAATGTCATTGCAATAATTGATTTCGTGAAAGTCTTAGTAATTGCAGACTTCCTTTGTTTGTGTTGAGTGCTATTGGCTCTGAAGTATTGTATTGTTTTGAGGACTTAGACTTTAAAAGTGAATTTAGAGCTTGTCAGTCCCCCACCCCCCGGACAGTTACATAGTTTCTCCCTGGTATATTTTATATGAACAATCACACACGTGGGTTTCAAGTCATTAAACCCGTTTCACAAATGCTTTAAATAACTTTTTAAGAAGTACATATTGAACAGATACAGAGTATGTTGCCTTATTGGTGGAGAAATCCATATTGAATAGATCTTGAATAGGTTACATTCTTGGCAGACAGAACAAAGCGAGCCCAGATCATTTGTAAAGCACAGCACATGCCTGCTGATTTCATTCTCAAGGACAGAAAAGACCTTTTTTGGCTGATAATGAGGCCCACCGCACAGTACCCTGGAAACACATGTGTAGCCTGTAGTTTGACTGGACAAAACAGTTGCTCTTTCTCTGAAGATGTGTAAGATATAAATGGTAGGACTGTTTTTTTGTTTTTGTTTTTTTTTTTTACAACAAACCTACAGTCCAATCAGCCTCCCACTGTAAAAACAACCTGGACACCTGGAAAATGAGAGGAAAAGGAAGGATTGTCTTTATCAGCTCGTCGCTTGGGATTCTCTTTTCCATAACTGCGTTAAACACCTGCCTATTTCAGTCTGATTTCTGAGGTTATGAAAAACGTTCATCCGTTTTCCCAATTTCACAGTTCATCTACCCAATCATTTTGATCAAGCAGAGATTGTGCATGACTGCATAATACTGCATTTCTTTGGTAAATCTGTCTTTAGTCTCTCTCTTATCCTGAGAGCAAGAGATACCAATAATATCACAATAATACCAGGACAAATTACTCTTGTTCTGGTATGAGTATGGTATTATTGACATATCCATTTGCCATAATCATGTTTTTTTGTAGTTAGATTTTAGTACATGTCCATTTCAAATGTTGAAAAATAATAATTATAAACTCGGGGTGTTTTAAAATAGCATGAGAAAAAAGAAAAACACTGTTTTAGTTCATCAGTTTCATCCAAGCAGTGGTCAGTTTTGTATCCCAATAGGTCAAGGTATCTGGGGAGATACAACTTGTAAAATTAAAAATGAGCACAATATTTTGGAAAAAAAAATAAAACAGATGATGTATTATTTAGACCAATTGAACTTAAAAATACCAACTATTTTTCATTATATTTTTCACATTGGACATGGAACACGACTGTGAAACCTTTCCTTTGGACAGCACTTCTCTCTTGACAGCTTAGTATGTGTCTCCTATCCAGACGCTAACCATATGCGTGGGCGTACAAGTAAAGCTGTAGCATGGCATTACCACATAGCTTTGTCATTTCGGGGCAACAACCCAGACCAGCCCCAGACAATAAAACTACAGGCAAGTAGGCCATTGCTATTTCTGAGCTGAGCACTGGAAGATTTTTTGTAACATTCATTGAAATAAATGTGATTATTTTACTGATTTACCCCAGCTACTTTTCACTGCATGAGTGTTACATAACCTCTGTTTATCTTCAAAGCATCACTCTTTTGCGCAACCAAAAAATGACACTTGGCAGCAGTGTGTATACAGAAAAACAGGAAATGGCACTCATGGGGTCAATCAAATTAATCAAATTATATATTATCGTAAGTAACCTCAGATTTGCTGGCTTCGGCGTTTCTGGAATGGCTTAGTTGGCAGGAACCATTGCACTGATTCCTATTTCTTGAGAATCCGGTGTTCTGTTTGTAAATATCAAGGGAAATGTATTGGTTCCAAGCAAGGGTGTAGTTTTGGTCTCAACATTGGTAGGAACACAACAACCGAGGGTACATCGGAATTATCTAATATGACTTCACTCTAAAGATAATGTGAACGAGTTCGCTCAAATAATGGTAGGGACAATTCTGTCCTCCCAAAATATTGGTAGGGACATGTGCCTACCATCCATATGCAAACCTTAGCCCTTGGTTCCAAGTGGTCTTTTAGTCCAGCTTGGTGAGGATGCTTATCATCTCAGAAAAATGTTTAGATGAGAACACTAAATATCAACTGTCTGTATAATAGTGCAAACCTTTTTCAGAAGGTCTAACACGCCTGTTAAATTATCCAATCGTGTCCAATTATCCAATCATAACTTCACATCGTACCCCTATTTTAGCTGGCCATTGGTTGAAGCAAACATTTCATTTTACAACTACACCATTTGCGAGAGACTTGTTCATCTGAAGTATAAGATGACAAAAAGAAGAAATGTTTGCTCACTAAGCCATCATTTAGACTTCACTTAAGTTCTTGTTAGAACACGATGATGGTGATTGAAGTGTGGGGCAGGAAGATGCAGCAGCAAGATGCCTTACCCTCAATAAAATGTAAAGTGTAATGACCTTATTTTTATCTGTTAGTAAAAGTAATGCCGTTCTAGTGAGTATTTCTAAGAAGAAGATACTCTGCCACAAATACAGAGCAGAATAGAAAAATGTCACAGCCTACAGCTGGATTTGAGAATGTGCATCCACAGGCAGAATCCTTGAATTATCTGAACTGGCTGTGTCTCAGTTTTTTGGCCTCACAGTTGACCATAAACGGCTAATCATATCAGTGTTTGGGTAAAACCACCAAGTCATATGGGAAAGTCCAGCCTGGACAACATCTGAGGTGTGAGTCATCCAGTTCTCCTTGTTCTGTGCTTCACACTGGGTCATCTCTCCATGGGAATAGCAGCTTTTTGAGGCTGTGACTCTTCTGATTCAGGTTGTGTAATGCACGAAAAAAAACACACAGACTGTTGTCTTAATTCATCATAACTCTTGCTGTCTCCTTGAGGATCAACAACGAACTTTTCATTGCATGAGCAGGTTGAGGGAAAGCTGAGGCCTGTTTAATCACTGTGTTTATGATAATAAATGCACTGTATATTTGTGCAGGTATATTTACATATGTCAATACACTGTAGTTGTGGATATATTCTTACATGTGTTAATACACTATATAATTGTTTATGCTTACTTACATATGGTAATATACTGTACACTTGCATATGAATACTTACATTTGCTCAATAATTGTTTAAATTAAATGGTAAAAATGAAATGACCTGAGAAGATGGAAGGACAGAAGGAGATGTGTGGACAGATCCCATAGTGTCCCATACTCATCTGCATATGTCCGTAATAAAAGCTACCTTGTATCACAGAGATGTGTGTGTTTTCAATTGGTTAATATGACAGTGCGTAAGTCCTTTATCTTATAAATGCTTTTCACTTGCACTGACAGTTAAATGTGATGCACTCCTTCCCAACATAGCGTCACAAGTGTTTTGACTGCAGTATAAACTCAATGAAAACCAGACGAAATATGGTTCCTGGGGATTTCAGGGCTGTTGGAGGCAAATGGCACATTTCTGTTGTAATCCATAAGGAAATAATTACTTCCTAATAAAGGCAGAGATTTGGCGAGCCCTGGTGACAGAGTTCTCAGTCGGCCCTTGTCACATGGCAGGGGAGTTTGGCAGAGGGGCCTGAGATGGAGGCTTTGAGGGGGAGAGTGCTTTGCAGGGGCAGGTTCCTCCACGCCCAGAGCCACATTAAAAATGCTTTTGTCTCCTTCATATCTTGGCATCATAAATGACCACCAGCGATCTGAGGGCAACAGGAGGGGGGTTCTGCAGATGAATAGGGGCCCTCACTCTGGGCAGCTCAATTTTGAGCTGAATCATACAAAAAGAATGCGGGGCCCTGACGGCTTTGTCTTGAACCCCACCCCTGCCTGTTGCCTCAATATTCTCCCTCCCATAATCCTCAGGCCCTCGTCCTCCTCTCTGTGGGCTCATAGCGCAAGCATACCATAACTCCTGTGTTACGTTAACACATGAAAGGTAAGGAGACCACAGGGGACAGTTTTAAACACTTGGACACCCCTCCCATCTCCATCCCTACACTTGAAACTGTTGTCTATGCATCCTGGTGCCATTTAATTTTTCCTGTAACTTGTTGCACAATTGAGTTCTCTGGAGACATGTTGAACCTTACTAATTTACTCCGCCTTTGGCCCCAGTGTGTGTCCTTTGGTTTATTCCCTACATTAATGGAATTGCATAGCTTTCAACCCGACACTATCAGCGCAGTTCCAGGTCGAACCGTTTTTGGCTCATTACCCCGGGTTCAGGAAAATGAAGGCCTAGGGTCGGATCAGGGGGTCATCAGATACAGGAACTCCTAGCACTCAGAAACGCAGCGACGCTTCCCATGGGACAGGGACAGGCACAGCAGTTCGGGGCGGTAATGAGCACGCTTGTTTCCAGAGTCACAGGGAACGGGTCCAGGCACAGTGAAACCTGGGGTAAATACCAGCAGATGTGGTAATCATGAGCACAATAGGGGCTCCAATGAGAAAACGCAGTAGCCCAGCCATATTCGATCCCCTGGGACTGAATCAAAGAACTTTCAAACGGGCTGTGAGTTTGTTGTTTTTTTTTTTTTTTTTTTTCAATCAGATACAGCTTGTTTGAATGAACTGTTAGCGCTGCGGGCAATGATGGTGCAGACTTCAAATGGTGCTGTTAAGCTGTGGCATGATGGACATCAGGCTTCTTGAAGAATGATGTTACTGAGGCTCTAAACCACTGCACAGTGACAAAAACTGCTTGACATCTGTCAAAGCTTTTGCACCACACAAGAAAATGCTATAGGAACTCATTTATTTAATACACGGATGGAGTTGATCCACTAAATCATATTACTGACAGTTTTAATATTTCACGTGAAGGTGGACAGAAATATATCATTGCATTATTGTCATTTAGCAGGTGCTGTTATTCAGAGTGAATCACATATGTGGGGGTTACAATTTTATCCATTTATATAGCCAGATATTTACTGAGGTAATTATGGGTTAAGTGTACAACTGCAGTGTACTGGCAAGGAATCAAACCAGCAACCATTTGGTTACAAGCCGTGCACCTTACCACTTCACCACACTGTTGTACCACTGATTAATTTGTTGTGTCTAAGAGACATGTTTGACCTGTGACCTCCCAGACGAAGAGCTGCTGCATGAAGTTAGCATTAGGACAGCTTAACCTTTGCCAGCGCTTTTTAAATCGACTGTGAACAACTGAGGGCCGATCTCTCATTTCCCCCCCTGCTTTTGAACGAAAACATCACAATTGACTAATTGACAGGAATTTAAGCAAGTTCACAATAGTCTTCTGGCTACATTGTGATCCATTTACCTCAGTATAAGTCAACACGTTGTCCTCTGTCCTGACAAATCTAAGAACATTCCAGAAGGTCTGTCTACAGTTACAGCGCCACCAGCTTGCTTTGAATTAAGGTGGACGTGGAGCAGTGAGCAGCTGTGGTGCCGAAACCATGAGCAGTTTGGTTACTGTTCACCCAAGCCACAAGTGTTTCATCCTTAAATTTGAGTAACAAATCTGGACCTCTTCCCTCTCTTGCACAATGCTGTGAGCTCAGCAATGTCTCAAATTAAAGTGATGTTGCACATGAAATGACAAGAGCATTCAGTTGTATGAATAGCCTATATTCAAATCTGAGGTCCAATGGCATCGCATGGAGGTTGAATCTGGCCATTCCGCGCTGTGCGTTTCTGAAGACATTTACACAGCTTCTGATTTGCCAATAGCTTGTCAGATGAAAAATAATCATTTCAGACATGCTGGCAAATGCACAAAATGATCCAAGTTTTCCAGTGCATGTGTTTGCATTATAATGTGTGCCCCAGACTGACAGCTATCTGGATGCTTGTGGACAGGAAAAATGCACCGCGGTTTGTCTTGAACTATGAAAAATGAATTTGAATAGTTTTCAGAAAGTTCAAGGAATTATTGTGTCAGATTAGCTGTACCTCTTGCACTCCAAGGCTTTTTTTTACTAACCATTTCAATCATTTTATCTTTCACTTAATGTCTACCTGCACAAAAAAATGTATATATTAATAACATATTGTAGAGATTATATTTTTTAGTTCAAACAATATAGTGAAAATATGTAAATTACTGCCAACTGCCATATGTCTTAATAATTTTCTACTTTGCATAAATATATTTTAAATGTATTTGCAATATATTATCAGGCTTAAAAACTTTCTCTTAAAGTTTAAAGTTTAAACTTAAAAAATTTCTCTATCTGTCATAATTTATTTCTTTTTCATATGTGTATTCTGGATTGGTATGTAATAAAAGCACTTACCTGACCAGATGCACAACTGCATTTTTAACTCATTCACCATACCCATTGATTTTATTAAATGCAAATGCCTTTTTTACATGTAAAGGTACACCATAGGTAAATGTAATAGTCCAGAGGCAACACACTGTAACCTACATGTCTGCTGTCATCACACCTTGTATAGAACAGACCAGAGTCTGAAATGCTTCATCTCTGCCAAACCTGAGGCTGTTTCACAAAGCCCATTGTGCCAATGGTTGATTTTGAACAAATTCCAGAACAAGATGTCTATTATTACAAAATGAGGGGAAGAACCTGTCTGCTAGAACATGCAGGGTACACTCTGAAATTGGACTAGACAGAACAGACGCGGAGGCTGGTGTTCCTTTGCACCAAGCAACAACCTCTGAAACAAAATATAACTTGCCCCCCCTGAGTGGAAATTTTTTTTTGAAATTCACTTTCACTGCTTGGGCATTATGTGTTTAGCACTGCACCAACTGGTTTCAGCTCACATCCTGAAGCTTTATAAAAATAAGGTTGCGCATATACACTTACTGTGTGAATCGACTTGCCCCTCCCCATTCATACATTATTTTCATCAACGTTGTACTTTTGTTGGCTGAACTTATTTTTCAGCATGAAAAATGTCATCTCTTTTGTCGCCTTGCCTTGCCTTTTGAGGATGACTCCCAATAGATGCTGCAAAGATTTGTGTGATATCTGTTTCACAAAGAGTTTTGAATGTCAGACTTTTTCTGTTGCCACTGAATTGAGGAAGGGTTAAATGCATGCAGGGTGTAGGAAAGAGACACCGGGCGTATCTTCTTCTGAGTTCAACAGCACAAAAGCCATGGTGGGTAATGTAGCAGAAGGTCACTTCTACTCCTATTTTTACTCTGCTATTTCTTTCCTTTCTGGGCCCACGCCTTTGTCCCAGGTACACATTTTTTGCTCGTTCACTCCTCTTTGCTGAAACACGGTGCACCTGTTTATGAAAAGGATTTATGACAACATTGTCCTGTACTGCGCGCTCAGTGTAACAGGTTGTGTCAAGTATGGTTGAAGTCCAACTGGGCGGCTCAGTTTGCTTCATTATTCCACTACATTGGTGAGGTTATTTTATATCTGATTGCACTGTGTTGTGTGAAGAATTTGCAAGACTTTCTTTTTTGGCTTTCTATTTAACTCCCAGGTTGTCACAAATGTATATTGCTTTTTATTATTGATTATGTCAGAAGGTACTTCAGTCCAGGGAAAATTGTAATACTGGTAAATTTGTACACATTTTCCCAGGCCCTTTACATTTACCAAAGCTATTGAGGTTAAGTACCTTGTTCAATGGTGCAACAGCAGTGTCCCATCCAGGACTCAAACTTATAACCTCCTGGCTACTCCATACACAGATATACAGGTGGCCCAAAAGTCACAGCCCCTAGGGCCTCTAAAGGAATAATGAAAATATGCGTTTTCTCACCAAAATGTCTGCAAATTTAACACAGGAGAGTGAAGCTGTTTCTACACACAGTGGAGAATTGTATCAATCTTTGTCTGTAGAATTCAACAAATGAAATCCATGAGGGGCACCAACTGGTCACAGAACTATGTAAGGAATAACTACATATACAGACAAACAGGAAGCTTTAAGGCATTGTATCTTTGAATGAATGGAGAAGTGTTCAAATGTTAATATCCCAGAAATCAAATAATAATTAATGATGAATTATTATGATTTTTCCCTTTTTTCTGTTTATTGTAGTCAACATAAAGGAGTGACTTTCGGCTCACTCTGTGTATTTCACATGAATAGTGAGCTCCATTACTCCAGCGACTGACATGCACCCAAACAGACAGAAACATAGCTGTGGTTTGCGGCGGTTCTCCTGCCTCTCATCTTCATAGTCAACACAAATTCCCAGCATGTGTTGTCACTCCCACTGTTCTCCTCCCAGAGGTACACGAGCCACACAAACCTGTTAGGTGCTTATCGCACATGATGGGTGATGACATACTGATTCAGGACGACAAATGATTCCACAAGATGATAGGCCAGTTGCCAGTTTCTCTAGGAGCTGCTCGATGAGCCCCTTACGCAACTCATGTCTTTGCAACTGCTGCACTGGTGATTTTGATTTTAAAGTCAGGACCCCAAGAGGTGGAACACCTTGCTCAAAGCATTGTTCCAACATCATTCTTATCTGGGGGTTTTGTTTCTCTCTAGTTTTCCTGTGTACAGGGCAGACAGAGTTGGGGTTAATTCCATTTGAATATAATTCATAAACTGGAATTCAAGGTCATGGATTGAAAATTGCAACTAATTTTATATGGAGATTTTTCAGTTCAGGAATTGAATTTCAGTTCTGTCCCTAAACTGACTAAATTGACATGGAATTGACCCAGCTCTGATGTGAAGTAATTAAGGGGCTGTTCTGTGGATTTTCTGTAAAAAAAAAAACAGTCATTTACTCTATAGCTATCAACGTTAAGTCTTCATTTTAAAAAGTCAGCAAACCTTAAAAAGATTTGTTGGCTGCATTGCATGAGGCATACAAGAAAATTGCCCTAACAAAGGTTTCTGAATACTTTCCCTGGATTGATTTTATATAGAACCACCCAAGGAGAATCCGGCATATACAATGTTGTTGTTTATGCAGCGTAGTTACAGGAAGGCTATATGAAATTAATGTTGGGTTTGAACCCAGCAAGCTTAACATGCCTCACTGTCAGTAATGCTTCTAATCACGAACAATGATGGCTGAATGAATGAATGAATGAATGAATGAATGCCAGAGACCCTGTGGTTTTCTGCTAGCATGTTTTCTGTTATGCTGAAAAGAACCAGGAAGATCCCTGGTTTGAGTTCAGAGGTAAATGGGCTTGAATCACAAAGGATTACCCCAGTCTTCTCAGACCGCACCACACAGGCCTGGGACTGTTAAGTCACATTATGGTCTCCATCTCAGGTTATATCTCGCAATCTCATGCTGAAGACTTCTGGACTTTCACCCAGCAACTCCTGGATCAAAGACAACGGTAAGCACCGCAAGATCCTTCAGGATGTTGTGCGACATCCTCACACCTACCATGTGATTGATAGTGTAATCTTTCTCGAATGAACTGGGTTTTTGACAGATGAGGACTAGCTAATCAGCTCTACAAGTATGAATATATACCATTACTTTTACAAACAAGGACTTGGGAACCATTCATGTTCTGTAACCAATATGAGGTCGTAAGCTGTAGGTGGAGCGTTACGCCCCTTCGGAGAACGGGTTAATTGAAAACACACACTGCCATTTTTGGAGTATTGTTCCAGTTATCAAAAGCATTCTGGCCTCCCCAGTGCTGTAATGTGTAATCTGATTAGAGCTCTGATTATTGGCACTGACAGATTTATGTAGTGGTTTTCCCTCTTGCACTATGGACCTCTAATGAAACTGTTATAGTGAGTATATTACACCTCAGGTGTTAACACATTTTGACTTCTGGATGGAAAGCTACTTGTTTTTCGCTGCTTCAACAGATTTGTTTGACCACCTTAAGGGAAAATGTTGAGCGATGGGCCATATTAAGTTATACAGCTAAGACAGAAATGTTTTATTTAGTATTTAATGAGACACAAGGTATCCTGTAACAGAATAGTTTTGTGGATTAAGAGGTAAATGTTGGCAGTTGTCCTTTATACCCCGAAAGGCAAGACTTCCAGTATTTCTGAACTTACACTGAGTTCTCTGTTAAAGAAAATGTGGCCTCTCTGATATAAATATTTTACGTACAGAGAAGTCACTGTTCTGTTTTCAACCGGTTTATACTACCAAGGCTATGTTGTGCATTTAAATGGACATACGTGTCAGTCTTCCAGCAGCCAATGAAAACCCTCCTAAGTTCTCACATGGTACAGCTTTGTATCTGTGAATTCTAATGCCATTTCCTTATTTCTCAAAGTCATTTTCTCAAGTTATAGACTAGCTGAGATGCAAGCCAACTCTCTTGGTGGTAAGGCTGGAGGGGGGCATCTTTCAGAAATCTAAATAAAGGGTGCATATGCATTGCATTTTCAAACCAACCATACCGAGCAATTCCACAGAATTTGGATTGTTTAGCTCTAAAATCAAATCATATTCATGGTTTAAAAAAGAAAAAAAGCAAAACATGGATTTTTTTTTTAGTTTTTTATTGAAAATTATTTTTGTTTATTGAAAAATACAGGTGTGAATAGAAAAATGACATATACCAAGAGTTTGCATACAAACAGTAAAATATAGTTTGAAAGCTAAATCAAACACCATAGATGTGATATACTTATGAAGTAAGCTGCCTTACAGGTTGTCTTTCTTCACATTGAGAGGGAAAAATGAACAAAAAGGCATATACTGATACACATAAAAATGATATACAGTAAAAAAGAATGAAATGACCAGACATGGTGATGAATTTTCCAAATTCCACTGGATTTTGATTCTGTTTTTAGCCTGCAAAATAGGTTTGAGAGTGCCACCTTTGATGAAACTGTTTTTGTAAGTTATTGTATCTTTGCATTGTTTTTGCTCTCCTGCATTTCTTTGATTGTGTGTTCGTTTAAGAACAGTAGCCTTTACTCACGTTAACTATTATTAACATGGGTTAAAACACATGTTCATGTGATGGACAGCAGTTTCTGTTAACTGTTTTGTGACCATGACCACGAAATGTAGTGTCTTAAAGGGCCCTGAGGGTTGCTCTCTGAAAACTATCCTTAATTTGCCTAATAATCAGCACTTTGACTGCATATCTTTTTGTAATTTTTGAAAAAACCTTTATTGTTGAAGAAAAAATTGCTAAATATTTAAAATGAACCATGAGGAAAAAGTTTTGTTGTACTTACAAACTCAAACCAAGCATGTCTTACCAGGCTAATTTAGACATGCTTGGTCTGTACAACTAAACGCTTTCCCTGGTTTGTTATCTCTCACAGAGCAGCCCTACATGCCTTCTCTCCCACCAATATTCACTGTGCAATAGAGTTCTGCACAGTTCAGGTACAGTTCTCCTGTGTCCTTAAATGTATGCATATTGAAATGGTTATGTTCTGCAACATAAGCACATCCATTTTAACATGGCAAAACTAAACCACTAATGATTAATTTTAATGGCGGTGTGTTTTATCATATTTCCCTGCAGTTAAACACTCGGAGAGGACAAGAGATTAGTCATAGTTACCGCCAGGATGGAAAGTTCGTAGTTCAAAGAGCAGGGTCTAATGTTTTCTTAATACCCGCTCATTACGTTAATGGTTAAATAACAAGCGAAATCAATCTCTTCCCCTTTAATCTACTCGCATTAAGTATATGCTCATCGACATTAAAGGCAGCTAAAAGATAACACAACTGGTCATGCATACAGTACGGTTACAATATCACTATTGTGTACAAAACAATTACTCTGACAGACACAGAGGGCAATTTGTGTTGCGCAAGGCCATATTGTAGAGTTTAAAGGGTCAAAATTTCCCATTGATTTGTACAGGGCTGACTGTAATGCTCCAATCCCTTGTACAGTTGTTAAATCCTCTCTCGATAACTGCATTAAAGTCTCAAATTTCCTACTTCTCAATTTTTCCAATGGAAGCTCAGATGTTTGGCTAATAGACGTTACTTGATTCAGACAGTGAAAGAAACAGGTAATATTACAACAAACAAAGCCAACAAAAAAGATGGCTACCATTTTAAAGGACATTAAGGGTTCTTCCTCTGACCATCAGAAACCCGGGGAATGTGTTTGGTTGTATGCGCCAAGTATTGATAAATCAATCTTGTGGAATCCATGCACTTGGTACATGCCTGGACAGGTTTGTCCAACCAAACACTTTCCCAGGGATTCATTTTCTGGTCATGTCATGCTCCTTTAATCCCCATCTGGAGGCTGAAAAACAATGTCAATCTTCTACTAATATACATGTATGATAATAACAAACGGGTGAGCTAGTTATCGTTTTTTGGGGAGAAACACCCATGGTGCACAGGGAAAAGAACAAGCAACCATTGGGCTCCAAGCCCTGCACTAATCTTTGGTATGAAAATTGGGTGGATTTTGGAGAAGCTTTGAATTTGAAGAATCTTATTTTGTTTGCCAGACCGAAACTATAATTGTGTAGATTAGAATCATATTTTATATACATGCGTGATTTTCCTGTATAAATTGATAGTAAAGTATGATTTGGAAATATTACTAAATGCTCCAAAGGACTCTATAACTATATAGGATGACAAAACCAGTCCCTTGTTTTTTTTTCTGGGATTACCTTCATATTGTACTGTCCATTCAATAATTCTGTATATGGTACATCAAAGATAAAACATACAAAAATAAAATATGCATCTGTAATATTCCTCAGAAATCAAAGTAGTTAAGAAGAGAGGGAAACGATGTTTTCTGTTGCTCTGGAAATATGTAATTTTATATGAAAGTATTTTTGCCAATATAGTTACAGCTACTGAAATTGTATATTACAAAACAAAATGGAAAATTCATACCCAGAAAAATGTTGCCTGGTATGGTTTTAAGAGGCCTTTATTAACCACATTCAGTGAAAGTATCACTTTGCCAGACTGTTTTGTTTATCGATGAATGCATTGAATATAAAGTGCATTATAATCTGAGATTATACATCAACAAAATAATTTTCATTCTGAGGCATATTTTTGTTATTATTGCTATTATAATATTATAATCTAATATTGCTATTATAATAACATTATGTTGATATCAATAATAATATATGTTATTATATTATCATTTTCATTTTCATTTTCATATTATCATTGCCCTCATCATTATTGTGCTGCTGTTGGTAAAAGCCCTGTATCTGTTATTAATGCCTGTTAAGTTTGATATCATCCCCATAAACGTCAAGATTAATGTTTCACATGCCTTTATGCTTCAAATTCCACTGCTGTTATCTCTTTTACAAGCTGCATTCCAATAGCATGACTGTATTCCCTACAATAATTCAAGGAGTAGTTAGATTAGCATGAGACATCACATCGAATTATCGTCGCAAAGCCTTATGAAACATCTACGCTGACGTTTTCTGGATCGGTAAGCTGCTCTGCATACTTGAGTACATCGGAATGCTGCCGGTTAGGGAATAAAAACAGAAGCATCCTTCTTTCACCAACCCCTTTTTCTTTAATAAAATACTTTGCGAGACAGCACATGGCTCGCCACATAATCTCAAAATAGCAGTCAAACAGGACGATGCTGATCAAGGTCCGTTCGTTTCTGACATGGCTTCATACTACTGTTTCAGCAGCTACAACGGCTCAGGTCCT
Source organism: Megalops cyprinoides (assembly GCF_013368585.1). Classification (NCBI taxonomy): domain Eukaryota; kingdom Metazoa; phylum Chordata; class Actinopteri; order Elopiformes; family Megalopidae; genus Megalops; species Megalops cyprinoides. The sequence goes on along the minus strand of NC_050597.1, from coordinate 28,029,488 downwards.
TGCTACTGTCCTGGCCCAGACTGCGCCTGGCGAAGCTCGTGACTTTGTCAGAAAAAAGCGGGAAGCGTGGAATTGTGATGCGTGACTTGAATGTGAAGTCGTCCCCTCCCCCCCTATTGGACGGGCTTGCCTGACTGGTCGACATTTACGCACGTCTGTGGTCTGGAGATTTTGACGCCTGACCAGCCCCTCCCAGTTCATTATAGCAGAAAGCAAGTCATTACTATTTTCAGTAATAATCACATATATATAAAAAAAACTTTATAACCATCAGACACACATTACAAAAGCACACTCACACATATATAATTGCACTTTGCGCTAATAGGAAAAGTGTCTGCATCGGCAGTGGTGAGCCATTGGTGGGCTGAAGGCATGTCTGGCAGGTAAGTGCTGGTTCAGCAAGCATTCCAGAGGAGTACATGTGTTACGTATCTGTGCGGTGGGCTTGGAAGGCGGGCCGACGCCTCGCGGGGGTCCTTAATTAGGCTGTTTTTTGTTTTTCTTTATCCTGAAAGACACAATAAAATGATAGTGTTAGCATGGTGAGAAATAGCTGCACGGTCCACACCAAAGATGTCACAGTGGCGAGGCCAGAAAGCAATGCAATGTCGAAATGGGAACTAGTCACTTTTTAAAAAATGCACTCTGTGATACTGCCAACAGTTTCAAGCAAGGCATTTCCATTCAGCATGGTCAACTGTTTAAATCCTTCCAAGCCAGTAAACAATGCATCAAGAAAGGATTGACCTTTTCCTGTTTAGTCTTTTATTTTCCAATTTCTCCTTCTTTCAGTATTCCTCCTGAGGGGAACTATGTGATTGTAACACTGTCTGCCTAATGTCTAATGTAACAGCCACTTGGTACTGAGCCAAAAGTGTTGTCTGGCGATAGGGTTCAGCAGACAACCCTGCATTTTTACTGGCAATCTGTAGCTTTAACTGTGCAACTCATTTGGGATAATTACACAGAACCTGTGACATTCTCCCCCACAGGACACAGTAAATTTATTCTCCTGCAGTAGAGTTTTCCAGCTACTGTAAGACTCAAGGCTGAGGATTTGACTGAAACATAAGCAGCTGATTAAATCTTCATTGCCTTTTTTTCTTGCTGTGACCACTAAAACCAGCGAGGAGTTGAAGAGGGAGCAGTGACCCACTCTTTTGATAACGATCCTAAGGTTAGTGGACCCCTATCAGAGCTTTAGTGTGTGCAATGATATGATTAGCCAGCTTGCAGTTTAATCATTAAGTACAATCTTGAGCACGGATGGCCTGTTCCGCGGCCTTCATTAACTGGGCAGCGCATGCTTATCTGTGTCTAGCGGCTATTTAAATGCGTCCATTCTGAGGAGCCGTCATCTGTGTCTTACCGGAACTGTTTTGTCGTGCAGAGGAACTGTTCACACCTCCCTGCATCCTGGACAATGCAGAGTTGTACCAAGATGATAAAGACCCACAAATATGTTCAGTTGGGGGATGGGGGCAGGGGTGGGGGGGGGTGTGTGGATTGATTTCTGCATGCATACAGCCAACCCCCAACACTAACCCCCCCCCCCCCCCCCCCCCCCATTTGCACAGATGTGTCTTATCAGCGGTACTCAAGCCCAGTGCACTGTTAACTGCTCAGCAGCTCAAAAAGTCAATTGTGTTTAGGAAAATCATAGCAGTGCCCCCACTGTTCGGGCTCTCCTGAAGCACACTCACGTGCTTCTGAGGCAAAGGAGAGCAGAATGTCCAGCCAGTGCAACAAGCTTATAAAGCAGGCCAGAGAAGGCAAGCAAATGTGGCCCGAGCTCATATCAAAGAGAGGGCACGTCAGAAAAGCGCTCTCTAGGCACCATCTTCAAACATGCGCCTTCGGTGAGATACGTGAGAAACACGAAACAGGAAATACAATGTATTTAAATTCTAAATCCTGTTTTAACGTGATGATTGTGGTAAATCTAGGTTTGAAGATTATAGAGGAAAAAAACTTGAATGTCAATACTTTGAAAGAGGGGGAAAAAATCTTTGGTGTATTTCCATCCAAAAATGGCATTTCCCCATAAACATTCAGCGCCGACAAAAGGATTCTGAAAGGCGCTGAGGCTCACATGAAAACAGGGGTGTATTTCATTTCGTGTTTCTCACAGTTACCCATCTCTTCTCTTACTTGTCAGAAACGTTTCTCCTTACTTGTTAAGGGCATTCTTCAAATACTGCTGGAGCCACTTAGTCTCGGGGTTAATGCACACTTCTCTGCTGTTCTTCAGTCTGGCACTGTGGGGAGAAAAACAGGGTGAGAGGGGGAAAAATGTTTCACTCTGAGATCCACATCAGTGCAACTGCTCTGTTACACTTACATACATGCCAGGACATATATATAGAGTGAGAGGGAGAGGGAGAGGGAGAGGGAGAGGGAGAGTGAAAAGGGCGGGGGGGGGGGGGGCATTTCAAACAGCACACAAGTTGAAAGTTTATGTTTCTCAGTGATGGAAGTTATGAAGCAATACCACTAATCTCACCAATCTCACATATGTATGTGTGTGTAGTGAGTTGTACAATTTTTGAGTTCTTGTGTATGTAGAGGCATCTGTTAGTAATTGCCTGTTATTAATCAGATATGCTGCGGTAGTTTCAATGAGATTCACTCTCCACGCTCTTGATTAAAGAGCTGTAGATCTCCCATTAAGGGCCTGTCGACCTTGCCTCCATACAGATTTCTAAAGGCTGAATTAATTGCACAAATCGTGAGCGCGATCCACCAGGACAGACACCAAGCACTGCTGGCCGACAGCTTCTGGGCTCTCTGTCAAGGGGCTCGGTGAGGTTTAGGGAGGGGGTAGGGGGGTTGAGTCATGAATTGTGATTGTCTGGATTCATCTCTCAACCTCACACACATTCTTTTGTCATGGTTAGGTATTACTCCCCTGCCAAGGCCTGGCATTGTTATCAAACACCTTTGGTGCTCTAGCTCTGCGATCACACAGCGGGTGCCTCATCAATGTACAAAACACTGAAAAAAGCACTGTGCTGGTCGTACAGAGGCAACCTTAATCACTACCGCTTGTCCCAACTAACCATCATTAATCTTGTTTCCCCATATCAAATAACCCTACTGTATGGAGCTGAAAACTGATAGCCAGTCTCTGGAACCGGCCTTGATTCATAGATAACAAGCAACTTCAAAACATATGATTTTGATAGAAATCACTTTTTTTGTTACTTCGTTACACTTTATTGAGTTAGCTGCTGGATTTGCTGTGGTTGATGGATGCATTCCGCTAGAAAATATGCTTTAACTGAAAGTAGAGATGAGAGAAAAAAAACTGTAGGTCCAAAATGTGTTTTTCAAACAATCATTGTCAATCTCTCAGATAACATATTCACAAAGTGTACAATTATTGACAAAATGAGGAGTGGATTGAGGAAATGTTTCCGCTGAAGCGTCACCACTGCCAGAGGTTTCTGATAAACGTTAGCCCCCAGGGGGTCTCCGCCAGCCCTGCCACCAGGACATCGCCCTGACACTGCTGTTTGTAATCTGGGAGGCGGGGACAGGGGGGTGTCTTGCTCACCGAATGAGATTTCACACACAGCTGTCAAAAGGTCACGCTTAAGCAAGCGGCTAAGAGGGATGGCACCTCCAGTGACCCACCAACCAAACAAACTCCTCAAAGGCCGGGTTTTGGCTTCATCGGGGCAGTGCCTGGCCCTGAAAACAGATGGAGGCCGTGCTCCAGGGGAAAGAGAGCGACCCTCAAAACGAATCGATTCAACCACTACCTGCCGTCAGAATTGGAAACGCCCCAAAAAATAATGGGATCCCTGCTTATCTTGATAGGGCAGACTCTTGCCTGTTGTGGAGGCATGTTCATTCCGCTTTGGCGCGGATGAGTTTTCAGCTCGCCAGCCTGGCCCCTGCCTGTCTGTGTGATTGAGTCGGCGGGTGTCTCAGGTCTGGCCTGAAGACAGCAGGTAGTAATTACTTCACAGCAAGCTAAGACCAACAGCAAACGGGGAGATAGCATTACCGGCCCCTGTCATCAACGCAGTTGGAGATATCAAGGGGCCAGGCCAGGAGCCCTGCTGCTAGGCCGACTCTCCGCCTTTGACTCCTGTGTCAATCACCAGGCCGGGCGGCTTCCCTGCTAACCTTTTGCCACACAGCTGATTAAAAGCCCCCCCCTCCCGACTTTTACAAGAGTCCCTTTACAGGTTGTTACAAGAGGCTATGTTTTGTAAAAATGTTTTAATTTGAATTTAGTTATTATAAAATGTATTTAGTTAGCAGACACGCTTGGCCAGAGTGACATACATTCCATCCACTTATACAGCCAGGTATTTACTGAAGCAATTCTTTGTTGAGTTTCTTGCTGAAGGGTACAACAGCAGTGCCTCACCTGAAAATTGTCCTCCTTACCACTACACCACAACGCTGCCCTGTCCTACCCAACAGACAATAGTGTGTCAAAAGCATGAGAAAGGAACGCACAAGGCAATTTATTTTGACCCGTCATTACTGTTTCCTGTGGAAAACAGGGCTCTCCAAGGCCCTCTCCCCTCTCTCTCCATCCCTCCCTCTGACTCTAATTATGCAGGCGCATTTGAGGCTCTCAGCCATGAACAGCACAACCCAAGGCGCAATCCTTTCACAGGCTGCCTCAGTCCTGAAGATTGATGGGGCGAAATGATTGGTAGCACAGAGGGACCCGTCCCCAGCCACCTATAAAAGCGCTCCGAGATATGGGCTGGGTTAAAGGGTAAAAGCTGTAATTCACACCATAGGTATCGTTTTAACATGTATATCTAACTGGAGCTTGAAATTAATGTAACATTTTCAGGAAAATAGCACTGAGTACCTGTAAGTGTGCTGAGAGAATGGAAATCTTAAGTGCAAAGGGCACCCAAAGCTTTTCTCTAAAAAAAAAGTAGCAGTTATTGCTACAAGTATCATTTTGACATGACTGAAATTCACTTTTAATTCTGAAGAGAAATGAAGGGATTTGTGTATGAAAATGAAACCCAGGGAAAGTGTTTGTTGGATGCACTCAGAACATTTTGAGTCATTCATACTTGTGAGTTTCACAAGCACTTGGAAGCACCAAGCAAGCATTTTCCCTGCATTTCCTTCCCTCAAGGGGACACTCTGCTTGACCTTTTGGGGAGAGTGGCTGGGTGGGGGGGGGGGGGGGGGGGGGTCAGTTTATACTCACATGACTTGGAAGGGACAGTTGGGGGTGTTCAGGAACCTGAGCTCACGGATGGTCCGCTGCGGGACAGTGTTGACCGTGGAGCGGCACCAACACCTCTCCACCAGGCTGATGGGCTTGGCTGGAAACGCAATTTGAGACAAGCATTAGTGTCCTTCACCCGCAACACACGTCAACCAAAAACACCTTCACTTGGAGGGGAGGCTTTCATCTGTACACTGCACATGCTCAGTAAGGCTGCGCGCACAGCTGGGTTGTTACTGGAACACTTAAGGTAAAGCACCTTTGCTCCAGGGCACGGCAGTAACGTTTCAGCTGGTCAGCCCCACAGGTCCGGAGACCCGCGCTATAACTGTCTAAGCACAGGCTGCCCTCCTTCTGCTGCTGTGGGCAGGGGGGGGGACCACCCAGCTCTCAGTCGCAAATCACACATTTCATCACACTTACGACTTTGCCTTTCTGTCCAAAAGAACATTCGCAGCACCTCCTCTACCAGTGCACTTATTAAAAAATAGGAAAACTGCCATCTGAACAGAGAGAGGCCTTAAATAAATCAAATCCTTTCAAGAAAAAGCAAATACACAGCAAAGGGCCGATAAAGAGTTTAGTTTCTATGTTATTTATTTATCATTTATTCCTCCTTTAGTTGTTCGCCAACTGGAAAAATGATAATCCCACCACTGCATGAAACAACTCTAGTTACAGCTTTTACCAAGTTTTTTTTTATTTTTTTATGATTTAGTGTCCATGTTACATCACAGCACACTGTAACATATACGGGTTTAAATGGGGTTGCCCTCTGAAATTAATTCAGGCAATATGTTAATTTCTCCCGTATATTCTATGATGAATGCACATTTGGTATTGGTACACATATAAACACATTTATCCAATTTTTTAGTCACACAAATCTTATATGTTATTACAGCAGTAGGGCATATAACACAAAACAACGTGTTTATTTAATGTTGCATTCTGCTCTCAAAGGCATAGGAAATTTAAGACTCCTTGTTAGAGATTTAATGCCCTGTTTCACAAGGATATAGAGAATAGTGGTTGCAGTGAACATCTGGAGGTAAACTGCTTGTTTATGGAACAGTGTCTTTATAATTATGCTTGAGAAATAATTCAACTTCACGGGACCAATACGTAACACACTCACAATGGTGTCGCCGCTAATCGTTTAATATAATAAATTAGACTAACCTGTAATCTCTGTAATCCCTTCACTGAAGTCAAATCTACGGTGAAGTACCACTTTGAATTTACAGAGGAGTGCAGAATAGCTGTGTGCAAAGACGTTAACTAGTCTGTATTCTCAGACAGTGCAAACATTACACCTATCGATTCTTTCCTCGGTTCGTATTCTAAATGCGTCCAAAAGTATCGGATTAATCTCGCTTTAGTGTTAAAACCAGAAATGTCTTTAGTATGTTTTCACCTTTCATAGCGTTTGCAAATGATATCTTCAGATAGAATCAATAAGATTAAAAAAAATAGAGTAAGCGCATTCTTTAAATGATTCACACATGGTTTATGTACTTAAACTGGAATCACCTATTTTCAAGGAGACCAAATGGTGAAAACAGTCCTGAAGGACCAAACTGCAGCACACTCTCGCTGGCGCACGTCCACCCACTAGCTCGCAATCCCATCCAGCGACAGTACACTAGAAGTGTAGTTTTTTTTTTCTTTCGTAATCTACTGATATTATCATGCAAAACACAGGCTCGTTAAGATCTTACAAATGTCCGATTGAAGTGAACATCCACCGCTATCGCAGCGGTTTTGTTTCAACCCCCAATTTGTGGGTAATTAAAGGAAAACAAAGGCACGACAAATACACACATTAATCAGCAATGCAGCTGGGCTTTCTGCGACAGAGACCAAATGCTGACCTTTTAGTTCAACGCCGTTGCAAGTAGATGTTCTATGTACCGTTTGTGTATCTGCATTGCTTAACAAAATTATACTGTGTGCAGCATTATTGTGTGGTATGTACACCCAAGTGACCAAAGTAATCGCCATAGAAATAAAAAAAAACAATAAAAACAATAATTATCAATTAAATTAAATTATGCACTGACGACCGCATTACTAGTACTAACTATACCCTCAGTAGCAATAAAATCACGAGATTTGTTGTCATTAGAAAAGGAAGTTATGATAATACGTGCGCTTAATATTTGCCAAACATGCAAAAAAACGCATGAGCTGTGCTACTTTATGACGAAAAACAATTATCCAATTTGATTTTGACTGTGCTTAACCGGTGAATTTTTTTAAAGGAAAGCATAAGTCATTGTCACCTTTCGGATACCAAATACATCGCTCCACGCGCTGTGCAAGTACAGGGGTGGCGAATTTGTAACCGCATTCACGCTCTCAATTATGGGAAGCCACAATTAGTAAATCCGTTATACTCACCATATGATACGTGTGTATACATCGCCACCGTCAGCAAAGCCATTACCGCCAGCACTCTCAGATCCATGGTGGGTGGTTTTCGGGGTCTCACGTAGCTAGATTCCAGGGCGACTGTGACGGAGCGACCTTCTGCGGAGTGTTAAATTCAAGCACATTCAGCGACTCCCACTTTTCCTCAGAGAAGAGAAAGGGGGAGTGCCCTCAGCGGTGATTTATCGCCCTCGGCATGATAAACATCCTTCTATTAAAATCTTTGGCTCAAAGTCAAAGAGTAAATGTGTCAGTGCAACTTTCGCTGCCTACTTAACTGAATATACTGATTTTGGCTCCGTTGTAACTGTAGCGTCTAGCATCAGCTGAATGGGTTTTAGGACAGTTGCATTTGTCCGTTGGCGTTCAATCAATCGGGTTTGTGCCTCTTTACCATCCTGTGCCCCATGTTGGAACATTGCTTGATTTAACGGAGTTTTCGTTGCATATGGCTACAGAGGAACGCTGGCATCCACCTCTACATACATATGCATAGTTTTAATACATCAATGACGAGCTGGACTGTTGTGCACGTGTTGTTATTCAGTCACGGCATTTCGCATAGCATTTCCCAGAAGCTCATATCACTTTAGAGAGCTTGGAACATACGGTGTATTTCGAGTTAAACTGGGCCATATTTTCAGGTTTAGATTAATAATAATTTTAAAAATAACCGCTGAATGGAGTGTATGGACACTGTTACATCACAGGCTCCAATAAAACGAACAACTAGGAATAGAAAGGAATGTGTGAGAAATTGAATTATTGCCGTTAAGTCCTATACTCGACCCGCTGAATCCCAAAACAATTAGGTTTACCTTGAGGTAGAACTTTCCACTATGCTTTCCAATTTAATCTGCCAAAACACTTAATGGCTGGGAATTATTTGGGTGTATAACAAAACACAGATGTGTTCTCTATGTCCATGTTGGCTGCTGCCCACTTGTAAGAAACGGCGTGCTGCGACAGACCTACATTTGAACAAATCCGGACATGTTGGAGGGGGGTCGTCAATAAAAAGTAAAAAAAAAAAAAAAAAAATGTCTGCACTGATCACATTGAAAGGTCGGTTTTTACAGCGCCGCCAGACTCGCGAGCTAATCTATTTTGCTCCGTTAACAGTTATCCTACGGTGCAGTGTAGGTGTATTTGGCATACTTCAATCATTTCGCTGTCAATAAAATCTCAACGGTCCTTGTTCCCTACCGAGATCCGAAGGAGAATTCCATTTTGGCTGTTGTAAAATTAAATCGACGTGGATAAACGGGTGGTCTTATTGAAACTGAGGACTACGGAGACAGCTGGAACAAATCGTATTACTGTAGTTCCAGTGGAAATATCACTTAGTTATTCTTTATTTTGTTTTATTTATATTATATTATATTTACATTATTTACATTATATATATATATATATATATATATATATATATATATATATATATATATATATATATATATATATATATATAATGTTTTAAGGTTTACACCGATGTTACAACACATGTAAGTAAACGTCTGAGACACAGTTTAGTGTAGTTGTAACGTGGCTCTAACAAGCCCTTGGGTGTAGATGCTATTTTACAAGGTGGGAGCGGGAAAATTCACACCCAGGCTGAGATTACGCAGACACATTTGCCAAACTGGTCAGGGAATGCAGGGGGGATGTACTCTGCCTCCTTTGACTCTATAGGGATAGTACCGCCACTTGTATCACACAGAGGAGAAGGGGTTGTTTTTGATGGCCGGGTATAAGGTTTCAAGGACGCCAACACCCCATCCCCAAAATAATTTCTGTTCTGGAACTCCGCAAACTGACAACCACTTAGATTACAGATTGGTTATAACGTTATCTCGATTATATGCAAACGTAAAACTGAAACTGTGAACCATCGCACGACGGTAAGCTTTTAGAGAAAATAACATTGAGCTAACAAAGCACACACTTGCAGGCTGTGCTTGTTCTAAATTGTATAATGTTTTCTTTGACATTTTTCTATTAAGAAGTAAATTACCGAGTAAATTATTTTTGTTTTCCTATGCTTAATGGAATGTATTGGTCTCGGTGTCTTGTCGGTATAGCTGGGAAAGGGCAAATAATGTTAACCTGATATTTAAGAAATACACTGTACACTGTTTTCTCGTTGGATAGTTTGACCATATAAAATGTCACACAGTTAAAAACTGCTATAATATACAACATCTGTACCGTTTCTGATATATTTTAGTTTCATGTTTTATTAATAAAATGAATAGATTGAGTAGTTTTCTAAATATTTATTTTAATGTAATGGGTTAATTTAGAACATTGTAATGGCAGTTTCGTTTAGCCCATTAAATACAACAGTAATGCCACTTAATGTCTTCATTTAGTCTTCATTCATTTGATTGTCTCAGGCATAATTGTCATCGTCCATTCTATTTCCAAATGTAAGGGGGTTATTTGTCCATTTTGTGATGTCTATATGTCCATGCCTTTGGTGGAGGCTTACTTTTATTGTGATTATCGCAGTCCATAGTGTCTGGAAGGACAACCATTTCTTGTAGGATCTCAGGACTTCTTCAGGATACAATTCTTTCCCCTGGTCTGTTGGTTGGTTAAATAAACAGAAACACAATCACTGCAAGCTTCCATAACTAATGAAAATAAGTCTATATCATCTTAGAAAAGGCAGGCTTACATTATCTCTTGGGATCTCTTTCAGCGTGGATCATATAAATTGAAGGTAAACTCAAGAGAATTAAACCAAGGTCAGACGCCAAAATGTTTTTTAAAAAAAACTGGTGGTTTTCCTATGTTTTATGCCTAGTAGATGCCATTGATAACCCTGTCTCTTTATGAATAAATCAGATTGGTGAAAGCCATTAGTCACATCCAGAGTGTATCACTGTCCTCTCAATCCTGCTAATCTTCACAGGGCTCCAGTGGCTCTGTCGAAGGACACTCTTGAGGTCTGTAAACAGACGGCTCAGCGGGGAAGCATGGTTTGTTATCAGTTAACTCCACGGGAGCACCAGAGGCCTCTTCTCCAGATGAGTGGCACTGTCCCTTCCCTGTCCTCCAGCCTTTTTCACAGCCCCTGGCTGGGCCCTGGAGGGTTTAGTCACCGTCTGCCCTTAGCAAGTGACCCCAGATCACACTGAACATTTTATACTGAATGTTTAGGGTTTGGATTTTTGTTCGTCAAGCTGACCTGATCTAGGATCTTTTGTCAGAAAATCAGAAAGGCAGACGGGACACCGGTGTCCATGTTTAAGTCCTGTTGGATGGATGGCTAACCTGCTGCACCTCTTCCAACCATGATAAAGTTATTAATCATATGTTCAGGCAAGTATGTCTCTGTGTGAACAAAGGCTGCTCTATTCCATTTTTTCACCTATCTGCTTACATTACGTAAAGATAATGCAGAGATTACGTTCTTATCATCAATGTTCACGTCAGTATCACTTCCCTTGCTGATAATGTCACTATGTTACAGTTGATTGCAATAAAATCATCCAGCAAATATTCCTGCTGTGAATCATACCAAAACTGGCAAAGATTACATGAATGAAAATGCATAGAATGTAGAATTACTTATAATGCAGTTACGTAACTGAATCAGATTTATCTGGTTATTTAGCAAGATGGTGAGTGCATCCATAGCAAACGGAGATGTGAAATGACAATTCCTTTCAAGAAATGACAATTCCTTTCAGTCTCTCTGTCTAGCGCTCAGTCAAGGTCATAGCCATCTACATTCAGTTTCACATTCCTCAGAACTTAAAAAAAGATTTACTGGACCACACATGGGTACATTCAGGCACAGTTTATTCTTCCATTACACTTCAGATGCGAGCTTGTGTTGACTCTTAAAACACCACTCTCACCATTCTAATTCCATGTAAATTTGATGATTACTATAAAGCAAATCCTTGGTGAGAACATCGCTGGGACAATTTGTGTCCGGTTGGAATCCCAGAGGCTTGTATAACGACAGCAAAAAAAAAAAAAACACAGCTAAAATGACAAGAAAAACATTTACATTTCATGAGTTGCTGTCAGAAGTTGGCAAACCACCAGTGAGCGGTGAAAGGATGCTTTTTAAACAAAATAAATGCAGCCACCAGACATGTATATCAAGTCCTCCTATAGCATATTTATAGAGAGCATAGTTTGAATCATGCAGTGTCGCCATGGACCCCCTGCTATGGCCTTAGCTGTGCTCTGTTTGCCGTGTACACTTTGAATACGGCTCGGACAGAGAAACAGAATGAAGATGGAGGGTGAGCTATAGAAGCACCGTTCCGCTGAGTGCTGCCCAGAACAGCTCATTCTTCAGGAATTCGGCATAATGAGCAGAAATCGGACCCGATTTGAACGTGACATCAATTTACGGGGAGGGAGATGAGAACGCATGTCTCAGGGCAGTGGAGCGGCAACTGTCAGGATGGGTATTTTAATCGAAATGTCTGTCGCAATCCGACAATCCCACCTTTTCACTGCTGTTAACAACACCACGTGAGGGCTGCCACTAATGAATCAGAAATTGGCTTGGGACAGTTCATATGACATCAGCTAACTGCACCCTATTAAAGCACAGAGCGAGACTCGATTCTCCTGGCCTATGGTCCCATGGTAAATTACATTTGGAGCCTATCCTCTGCAATGATTGGATATTGTGATCAAATTGACATGAACCAAAAGTGAAAAGTGGCTGCTATTCAATCTAAAAATGGTCTGGTCCCTCCTCAGCTTTGAGCGATTAATTTACGCAAGCGTGGCATGTTTTATTTCCATTCTTGCACAACAGGCCGTATCTAGTGGTCACTTTTACGGGAATATTGCATCTGTAGACTGAAAAGGGGCCTAAGAAAAACTTGAAAATGAGATTCTTTTGCTGCTCTTGGAGAGCAATCACAAGATGAACTCAGGGATCAGAATCGGTTTGAGATATATCACCGTCCAGGGCCCAGAACAGTGTCCTGATCCAAAAACTTTGATTTAAACAATAAACAAATTTATTTCAGCTTCTTATGGAACTGTCATAGCACATAATTAAATCAGACACCCCTGAATAAAGTTTTTTTTTAGACAGAGCATCCAGGCATAAAGGGTCATGATGATATTAGGGCCCTAAGTATTGCAACACCTCCCTACCTTCACTGCTGTCACTCATCACTGCTGTTTTCAGTCTCTTCCCTGAGGAGGACAGTGTCCGTTCCATCCTTTTCATTCCCTGATGCAACAGTCAAGTATCATCCCCGAACATCACAGTAAACGCTATAGCGTTTTGGCTCTCGTCTTCCTCTGCAGACTCAACAATCATGAGGTCATCCAAGCTGTTAGCAATTTTGGAAAGGGCAGAGAAGCTGAATCAGAAACCGTACTTGAGGGGAGGGCTCGAGTCTGTCCTGGACCGTCGGCAGGGTCAAAGGGATCCTTGCCAGGTGTGGGGGTGGAGGCTGGGAAATGCATGTTCTCCTCATCTGAACCCAGATATGATTGGAAATGAACCTGGGGGGGGGGGGGGGGGGGTGGCAGGGGTTGGAGAGTGACAGTGAAACAAACCCAAGGGTGCTCTTTGACCTTTTTGCATGGCGCTGAAAAATGGCTCAGCATGGGATTCTGACTCGTATAGATAAACATGCCAGGCTCAACAGCATTCACCTCTCTCCCCTCTGATAGGTCAGTCTCACACTCAGAGGGGAAGATATCCGAGCCCAAGACACTTACTGAGGGGCTACTACTTCCTGATCCGAGTCTACTACTTCCTTAACGTGTGAGCCCTGACAGACAGGCAAATCCTAACATGAATTGTTCATAAGAGGAAGAGCTGTGGGGACATGCACCTGGCTTCAATAATAATGATAATAATAATAACAGATTACAAAGTTTTCAAAGTGCATTACAGTGAGAGAGGAGACTAACCTCAACCACTGGCAATGGCCGGAAACATCATCACCAGCAAACCATAGTCACCAAATTGAAAACAGGTGACACTCATTAGGCATCATGTGTTTTTGTGCTGGTGTGCACATTTGTGTATAGATATTTTCTTGGTCACTGCTGCTGGCCAGTGTCGGAAAAACCAGGCCAAACGTCAAATGGCTTGTAATCTTCTCTCCCGAGTGACCGCCTGAATGATCTTAAAAAGTAATAGCAGTAAAGCCTACAAAGTAATAGCGGCAAAACCTTTTGTTGTGTTCCTGATGAAAGCAATTAAGGTTTGATTACTTGGACGTGTGCAATGGCTCAATCATTAACATTTCCTTGCCCCCTCCCAATGTAAAGTCAAATTATTTCATGCAAATATGTTACACTTAAGAGTGACACACAGATTACAGCCAAAGCAGGACTCTTCGTAAAATGATTGGGCTACAGCCCAATCAGTGTTTGTTGACAAATATTCCATGACTTCTCTTTTCAAAAACTCAGTTTTATCAAATGTATTCTCTGCACTTCCCAATACAATCACAAAGGTTGATGGACTGCTGCATGGTTATATAAGTTTTTTGGCTTACTTTCCGAGTGTCAGTTGCTAAATCACATTCTTTCTTTGCTCAAACAAGTCTGTGGTCAGAGTCAATTACTACCAAATCAAAACATGAGAGAATGCTCAGCCCTCTAATCTACACAGGAAACAAAGGCTGCCATTGTGCTCTGGAGTTGCACAATAATTGGACATTGTCCCTGTGCCTACTGCTGTCCCTCAGAAGGTGCCATTTCCTGTTCACACAGCGATATCAGTGACAAGGACGGGCATGTGTCTGAACTGGGAGTTTACGTTCCAGCAGGTGTTGGTTTCCTATCTATTCCGTCTGTCACACAGCGTATCATGGTTGCACAATGTGGGCGCAGACAGAAAAACAGACGTGGAGCAGCAGTGGTGCTGCCATTCCGAAAGAGGATATTAAAATCGGTCTCAGCGGTCTCTTAACTCCCAATCTCTCAACAAATAAATTCAGAGCCCTTTGGGGGGGGGGTTAAATACTCAGTTTGAAAGTGAATGTCTTTTAGATGTAAACAGAGGATGGCTACTTATTACATGATAATCTTTGTTCTGTAAATATCTCCTGAGGGTTGGAAGAAAACTGTGGGAGGTTTGACCAAAACGGACCCATTCCTGGATTTCCATTGGCCCACGCAGACTTAATGGCCACCTAATAGATCTTATTGCAAATTTCTTCCTGCAGCTGGAGTGATTTGTTACAGTATTCTGAAAACACGACAACCTGCGTTTCCCTGTGCAGCTATCAAAGAGAAGTGGAGATTTGTTGCTCATTGTAATAACTTAAACCCAACCCAGATGTGACCAATCGATAATTCTTTACACAAGACTTAGGGTACAGTCCGACACATCAAAGTCAGCCCTAGCCATGAAACAGAGCAAAGGTGTCATGGATTGCTTTGAATTTTTCCTTTTTTTTTGTTCTGACAAATCTCTCCTTTACAGAAGCTGATTCCTTGCAATAATCTAATGATAGTAAGGAGGTAACCAGACAAATGTAGGTATTAGACAAATTGTTTGCGCAGTGACTACAATGGTGAAATGAATGTTTCACTCTGAAGCATACAGTAGCTGTAATTCTCGTATCCAAAATGCTGTAGCTGGCATCTTCAAAGTGCTCACATAGGTAGAGGTCTGCTAATAAACTGACCATTAATTTTGAAATGCAAATAAAAATAGCTATAACAACCAGGGTAGAATGTGCATGGCTGAAATCTAATGCTGATGACAAGCTTTCCAGATGTAATTAAAAGGATTTGAAACAAAGAATTCAACCTTTTGCGCCCAAAGATTCAATCAAAGCGCCCATTCCCACCAGATAAGCACACACAACATCATTTTCACTATTTATACTTCTCAGCCAATCGGGATTTAAGGAACACAAAGAATTCCTCCTTGAAAAAAAGGCCTCTTCACATACTTGAAGGGCATTCTCTCGATGTGACGTCCCATTGAACGCGGAGCACCCCACGTGACACCACCGGCCGCCCAGGCGCCCCATGTTTGGACGGCTGAGCGCACTCCAGGGGCAGCCATGTTGGCTAGAGTGAGGCCTGAATTGATCACCTCAGGGATAAAAAGCCATTCAGTCCTCGGGTTCCACTGGGTTACCGCTGAGTCTTAATTGTGGTTTTGAAGAGTTTTGGGGGGGTGTCTGGGGGGGTGTCTGGCTGTGCCTTTGTCCAGTTTCGTCTATCTCCTTCAGTGTGTCACAGGGATATGACCCCTATACAAGCCCTCCACTTGGGTGAGCCAGCAGATGGTTAAGTGGGGTGTTAAACATGGGGGGGGGACACATCAGCTGCCATAACGGTGGTCAAAAACACGACAAACTGTGCCGTTATTCCACAGGAGCCGAAAATTCTTTGCTTTTTCAGCCAAACACTGAACATAGTTCCCTTTAACTCGTGTTTCAGTGTCATGTGTGGTCCTCAGCTGTGTGTGCCACGCAAGAGGTAGGGGGTCCACACATGGAGCTGTTACTGAAAGTGAAGGGATTGAACCAAAAGGTGCTGCAGACTACTTCTGGTCCGTTTCAAGTAGGCAGTGAAAAACACCAACCGAAAGCCCATCCGGATTCAGTGCCAGCCCCTCTCACTGAGGGGGAATCTACAACTCCCTCTCAAGAGGAGCTTTGCATCATCAGAGTCTGGCGCTATAAACATGAGCTGTTTCTGCTGCCTGCTCTTCCAGGGAACCCATTCCTTCCCAGTGTGACACATCTCTTAGGGGTTGGCAGGGCTGCAATTCGAAGAAAGGCTTCCTGTGTCGTTCTCACTGCATCGTTTTCCCAGGCTATCAGAGCAGATCCGACACAGCTGAAAGGAAAGCAGAATTCTGGTAAGTGCTTCAGAACCTGGCAGAAGGAGAAGGAACGGTTTCAGGGAGCCCAGCGCCAGGGCTGCAGAGGATACGTATTTATTGATGCCTCAGCTTGGCGAGACAGCCCGGAACAGTAAACATACACACACTCACACACACACACACACACACACATACACACACACACACACACACACACGAACATACACACACACACACACACACACACACACGAACATACATACGCATACATAAACACATTCAAATACCAGCATACACACACATACACATACACACTACACATACCAGACTACATTTACACACACACACTCACACATTTACAGATGCACAACTCACATACTAACATACATTCACACACTCACACACACACACACACACACACACACACACTCACACACACACACACACACACACACACACACACACGAACATACATACGCATACATAAACACATTCAAATACCAGCATACACACACATACACATACACACTACACATACCAGACTACATTTACACACACACACTCACACATTTACAGATGCACAACTCACATACTAACATACATTCACACACTCACACACACACACACACACACACACACACTCACACCACAGTACATACCAGGGTGCCTTTACATACACTCATTCGCACATTTACAGACGCACAATGCACACACCAACATATATTCACACACACCCACACTCACATGCACACACACGCACACACTACATGTCTATAATCTATACACACACACTGCATACCAAAATACAAACTCACACACTGCATTCTTACATATAAACACACACACTCACACACACAGACACACTCGATCACGATAAGCAGCATGAAAATACATGCTGTATCCAAATAATGGACATTGGAATCATTCTTTACAATCCCATGTGCTCTCAAATAAATATGCAAAGGGAAATGTTTGCTTTGAATAATAGTCTTTTGTGACCTTTACCAGGCTGGCTGCTAAGAGTTTTTCCAGCGTACTCTCCTCTATATAACATCCTCTGGCACAGACACTGCTCCCAGGAGGGGCTAGAGCTCAGTTCCCTTTCTTCATATCCCATCCACAAATCATCATCCCTACAACACTTCCCTAATTCCACTTCCTGTTTCCTGCTATTCCCGAAGGTCCTTATGCCTTAAAACCTGTGGCTCAGTCAGTATGGATTGGGGAGAGGGGAAAGGGGTGATGGGAAGGGGGGGGGGGCAGTTTGTTTGCCTCCGTGAAAAGTCAACAGTGCGGGTGTAGGTTTGCCATCTGGTGACAACAGTAGTCACCAGCATGTAAAAAGGAGAGGGTAGAGGTTAGGGCAGAGGGGTTTGGGTGGAAGTGGGGGGGTAGAGTCTGAACCCTTGTGAGCTCTCTTACACAGATATCATTCGATAAGGCCAGACTTGAAGGAATGTGGCGACAGAAGACACCACAGGGGGGAGGGGACACAAAGTGTGGGGCGGCCGGCTTCTAAAGCAAACGCCGCGGCCCTTAAACCATCACTCCACACCCAGTCAGACAGTCCTTCGAAAACCAGGGCCTAATGCCCCAGCTAAAGGAAGCTGGAGATGAGTCCCATGCTTAGCAAGTAATACAGTCGCATTGAGCATTCGGTCCTAGTTAGCTTACGGTGCTCCTGCCAAAGGAAATGCCACAGGGTGCATCATGGGAAAGCAAACTGTAATGAGCATGCTGTGAGAATGGCAATAGAGCAAATGTTAAAAGGTTACACAATGACAGAAAGGCATGGTTTTGATCAACATTTGTCATTGACTTTGGCTCACAATTAAATGCTAGTGGCACTGTTTTTCATTACAAACTCATTTTTTTATCATTGTTATTCATTTTGTTGATCATTGATTTCGCTGAACTGTGTTTCCGAAGGGAACAAGTACTTTGCACTTATTATCTGCAATCACAAGGGCAAATGTTAATTGGATGCAGTCAAATAAAATGAGAATTTCAAGAACAAAAGCATATGTAAAGGCTAAACATTTCAGTATGTGGACATATTAAGTTAGGTTTCAAAATCTATCATAAGATGAGGTCATGATAATACATCCAAATTTACATAAAATGAATATGGTTTGATTGTCCTAGTTTGGTCCGGTTTAGGGCAGTAGGATAATAACATTTGTAGTAGAGCAGGTAGGTTCTACAAGCCGAATCCCATGAAAGTGGGGAAAAAAACTTTTACAAAGACAAACCTTGCACTAACTGAGGCACCCCATAGTTTAACTGAGGATGTAGTAAATGTTTCATTCCAGAGAATTTTATTAAGGGGACAAGCAAGGCAAAGAGGGGCTAATCCCTACAGCCATGGCCTACACACAGCAAAGCTGCTCAAACAGCAATTTAGACCACATCTTTCTTGCACATAAACATCCAGCCAGTGCAGAAAAGAAGTTTGCTTTGTCACTGAAACTAAAAACCCCAGCATGCCTCGCCTGCAGGTTTTGACCGCCGCTTTCTCGGTCCACAAAAGAGTCCCACCGTACGATTCCAAGCATTTTAAGCCTTGGCCGGCTTAGCGCTGTGTTTGCCGAATGTGGGAGATACTTTTCACCCCGGGGGCGCCTTCGACCGGCCCCTGAGTGAAGCTGACAATCGCCCCACGATTCCAAGGGCTGCCAGACCAACGGAGTGAGGCGAAGCGGAGTGTGACCCAAATGCAGAAAAAAATGGAGGTGGGGGTCGCCCAAACAGAGGGCCGCACTTAAGTGGCTGACTTTACGCATCTGTGAGTCTCAAAGAACCGAAAATGACAAAAATGCCATATTGGTGGGCCTTTCCGGCAGCCAAAAAACCCTCCTTACCCATTATGTCCAGTTATTTTTGCACACAGCTGTTTTTAACTGCCCGTGACTCAGATTTCAGCAACAGAACAGGCCCTCTATGAGATGGCTCACTCCAGAATGTTTCATAACCCTTATTTTAATGAAATTAAATCAATAAACAAGCAAATGAGCTCCCCCCGCTGGCACACCGAGGAAGCATGTTTGTGTTGTAATTACTGCCCCGCCATAAATCAGGACAGGAGATAAGATATGGTAACAGGAAGGGAAAATTGCCTCGCAGTTGTAGAGGAAGATGCATATTCAGAGGGACAGAGACACTGAGAACATATACAGTTCCAAATCAGATTGAGAAAAGCCCCTGAACTCTTAAGACAGCTTCACTGTGGATTAATTGAGGAATGGATATGGACTCTTGTTTTACACTGGAACTATCAATCTGGATGCCTTTTGGAGTAGCAAAACAAATAATGTCATTGAAGCAGTTGCATAAAATCCCTTAAAACAATGTGTGACTAACCTAAATCTATATAGCCTTTTCCACGGCCTTGTCCACTGTGAACTTTATGATGACCACTGTTATATTATAGCTCTAGTATCTGTCATTCCCTTGTTTGAATGAAATTCAATAGGACACTAACATCAGAGACCTTTAATATATGAACCACATACAGTATTCAGCTCAGTGAGTTCCACGTTGAAAATTCTGACATTGTTGACCACAGGTTTTCTGGTCTGCTGGCAAGTTGTGAACATTCTTGGAGGAACATGATCTAAAACAGAACATGCACAGCCAGCACAGGAACACAGACAGCACGGGAACCTCCCGCTATCCACTAGAACCTCCTAACGGGAGGAACGCAGGAGTTGAATACATGGTCATAATAGAACGTCTGTGCTAACATTCTCCTAATGCCATCTCAGAGGCATCACACTACAGCTGTGCCCTGTCTGTGTTCCCTGCCCTCCCCATATGACACATCAGCCCTATTTACAAGCACCGCCTCCTCCATAAAGCTACATCTGCTCACACTTTACTGCATTTCTGTTCATTTCTGGAGACATTTATGAGTCTTTCAAAGAACTGCGGATACCTTTGTGTGAGATGGCAGCTGTCAATCAAAGTAAGCGTGGATCAGAACACTTTGAGAATGAACAGACATGTAGACGTCAACTCCCTGTAGGAAAAGAGATGCTGCAGTGCTTGTCAAAGTTGGTGTTTTATAAGCACTTACTTGGTACTTGAAAGCGAATTCTTAAATGGTCTTCTTTGTTGTTGTTTGGAGGGCATTTTCTTTCTTTTTTAATTTTGTTTAATGATCACACAGTTCTTTGTGGATCAAATTAATCTATATTACCAGATTGCCAATTTTTCTTCTTGCGGCTGGAAGTGGAACACATTTGTCATTAAACTGAGCACAGAGGTTTGTTCAGCAGTGCAAGGCCTACATCTAAAAACCTTAACAATACATCTCTCGGCAGACTGTGAAGACCAGAGTGCGGTATACAGAGAAAGAATGCACTGAGGAGGAGTGTGTGTGTGTGTGTGTGTGTGTGTGTGTGTGCGTGCATGTATGTGCATGTGTGTGTTTGTGTGTGTGTGTTTGTGTGTGTGTGCATGTATGTGCATGTGTGTGTTTGTGTGTGTGTGTGTGCATGTCTGTGCATGTGTGTGTGTGTGTGTATGTGTGTGTGGGGGAGTTGGGGGGGGTGGTAGTTACCCTTTGCTGCAGTTTATTTTCTCTCTGTGTTAATGAGCGTTAAGATCCGTAGGGCTCCAGTGTGGGGGTGCTGTGTTTACACAATAAATCCTCATCTCCAAACCCTTGTGCATCTTATTGTAGTTTTAAGAAGCTCCCTGCCAGCACGCTTAGGCACACAAAAGCGGGACCGCCTACTTTTTCTTTGTAAAACAGACCGAACCTTATAAAGTCTTTGTGCGGTGAGACTGGAACCGCTGTTTGGTTTCGCGTTTCTAATTGTGTGTGCCAGATGCCGGGCAGTTTCCATACATAAAGCACACTCCCAACTCGATGAGAACGCAGCTGAATGGCGGCCGTTTCCAAAGCTGTGTTTGATTAGCCGGGGAGCCGGACTCTGTTCTCAATTAACTTCAGTTCGGGGAGGTTTTTCGTCCCTCTCCGGGCAGATCGAGAGATGTATGGGGAAACGTCAGCCTCTCGGCTCACGTACGGAGTCCCTGGAGATGCAGAAAACAAGTGTAATCTCTTTCTTGGTGATAATCTGTGCTGGTCGTGGACATTATCAAGGCTTGTCCTTGTGTCATGCCAGGCCAGATTATGTGATAATAAGTGTAATAAAGAGTCATTTGAAAACCATACAATTATGTTACAAGCTAAAAGCCATGATTATCATCAGAGTTGGACAACCCCGGCTTCAGAAAGTAAAAGTCCTGCCACGTATTTGTTCCACCCATGCACTACACCAGCTGAATTAGCACAAATCTTCAGCCGGGAAGAGGAGCTAATTAATGAAATCACTTTGTTTAGTGAATGGCTAGAACAAATGCATGGCAGGACTTTTACTTTCTGAAGCCGGGGTGTCCAACTCTGATTATCATACAATTATGTTGCCAGCTAAAATCCTTATTTTTGCACCAAATCACTTAATATACACGGTCTTAAAGCGCTACTCTTCCTTCAAAGGGAAATTTCTTTGTTTATGTTTACAGCAAAGCCAATAGATACAAATTTAACCTATTTGTTAATCCAGAGGGTCTGGCGGATCTGATTTATTTGCCCCTCAGACGCAAAGTTCTTTTTGACTGTATTTCTCTCCCTGCATTCTTTCGTAGCACACACACATGGCAGTCCTGGGTAGACAAATGAGTTTCCAGTTGTCAGAGTGCTAAAAACATAGCACACCAGAGAGCGGTGGTGGTCTGCATCTGCTTAGCCCCAGTTTTAAAATTTGTTCATGCAGGTCCATTTTTTAATTGTGCTATCAGTTGAAGGTCCTGGGAACAAGAGGAGCGGTTCTGCAAAGGGGTCTCCATATCCATGCAGGGGGAAAGGAGCAGCTGGAACGCTCCCCAGTGCTGGGTGGCACTCACAGTGACTGGGTGTACCCCACGACGGGCAGATCAACGCTCGGCCCCACTGGACTGCACGCGCTCTGGCCTACGTCAGGTCCATAAAATCTCAACCAGATCCCCATAATCTTATCAGGAGGCAGAGGGCCGGGGGAGGCACAGGAGGTCCCCACTTTGCACAAATTTGCCTCCCAGCAGGTGGCCTTTGATCTTGCAAATCATAGGCAGAGAGCAATAAATATGTGCACTGTTCAACCTAATGTTTCCACCACACACGGACCAGGCCCTCACTGCTGGGCCAGGGCCACAAACCCACCATAAGCCCTATAAACAAAACCCTGGGTCCAGCATGGAAACAAGTTCAGCAGAATAAACTGTTTTTCTCAGTTATGGTAACTCTGACAGGGGAGTTGCAAAACTCAAAACCACAAAACCTACACCACATCAGTGTTGCTGTCTAGTTTGGGAGAATGCAACCGCTAGTGTACACAGTGGATTCTCCTGCCTGTCTCACATGCTGTTTGCGCTAATAAGTGAAACAATTAGCATGTCCATCTGCTTTACGGTCCACATGCTGGAGTGCATCTGAGGTCAGCATGTCATCCTGATGCAACAGCTGCACGGCCATGCCTATCCATGCAGGAATTTTCTGTTCTATAGGACAATTAATATTTGTAATTGTGTGATCAACTTAAAAAAACTGGCTATGTTGATGAAGCAATTCAATTAAAAGATCCAGAACATTTACAAAGTCATTATTAAAATTTAAGTGCATTTTTAAGTCCACAAATGATGCTTAAACTCCAGTTAAAATCTTTGTTCCTTGTGCTGTTGTATTTCCATCTTTAACAATTACTGTATGCATATCATTAGCTTTTTCAGATAAGCAACGCTCATCAGCTTCTCACTATTTCTATCATCTGCAAGGCAGAGGGAACGGTACAATGTTTTTGTAAAAAAAAAAAGTTGCTGGGGATAATTCACAAGTCACTTATTTCATTGGACCAACTTAAAAATCCAGGCATGATTCCACGTCTGGGGATTAATGCGGTAATTGGCAACTAGTGTAGACTGTACCCTCCCTCCAGTCGCAGAAAGGGCATTGACTAAAGGCTGCTAAGCCTTTGTAACTATTAGATATAGTTCATTCATTAGGTGTTGACATGGCTCAACAAAGAAAACCACAGCTCCCAGACAGATGGGAATTCAATGACAGCGTTAGATGTAGTGGTAAATAAGTCCGGCTTACATATTTGAAAAAAGTTTGTTCCTGTCAGATGTTGTTAGGGAATCTCCTCACGCCGTAGCATTCTCTGTGGAGTGAACAGGCCAGACACTCACGTTGTTGTGGCAGTTGCAGCAGGATTTTAACTCCTCAGAATGCTGGGGTGAAATGAGTCTGGCTCCCTCAGGTTTTTTTTTTTGGTGAAAGGGAGGCTAGTGTCAGCCAGCAAACACAAGAAAGAGGCCTGCTTGTTATGCCTGAATAAAAACACAAGCACGAAACGCATGAAGAACACTTCAGTGGACGCGAAAGGGGGGGCCTGTCTCCGGATGCTGACAGAATTCTGTTAACCCCTGACTTCCAACACAAAGGCCGGCATTATGGAAGCGAGCCGGGGTGTGCGTTCCGGGCACTCGGGGTGAATGTACAATCAGGCCCCCTTTTCTCCTCCTTCCTGGTTCTTCTCCACCTCAAACTCCTTTATTCCACGCAAACATGCAGATGCTATTTACCGTGGGATCGGTTCCTTTGGGACAAATTATAATGGTCAAGTAGCAGCAGTGGGGACATGAGACAGTGTTTTCAGTGGCTCGTCGCCTTTGAATTGCTTACTCTGAAAGCGTGCTATTTTGCTGTCACGCACTGCCTGAGTCCCATCTAACACAATGTGAAGAACAAACCCCTCTGTAGAGGGTTGAAGGGGCAAGACAACTTCTGCTTCTCATTCACTGACACAGCCTGTTCCGTGTCACAATATGGAGGGTGCAACAGAAAATACCTTCCTTTGGAATAAGCTAGCAATATTTTTCTTATAGCGTGGGTTTGGAGTAATGGAAGCGAGATGCAAGCATGTGTTGTGCATTACAAGCCCTCGCTGTAGAGATTACTGAGCTGCTTAGGTACACGGGAAAGAAGGAAAATGTCTTCCCCTCAAAAATTCCATTTCAGTAAGATCTCCCAATAAATTTTAACTGGGCAGTAATATGTAACACAAGTGGCTGTGACCAGGAGGGCCTTATATCAAATAGCAGTGGGTTGCAGGCCCTGTTAAACACATCTGCTTTACAGGATGAGTCTGACACTTTTCACACCACAAGGAAAGGTCTGTGTCCACATTCAATGTGGACAATGGGAGAGCTGGCTGCAGTTCTAGGGAGGGGCACAGAAATCTGTCAACTTTACAACCACTTTCATGGTTGGGGGACCACGCTGTGGCTTTTGGCAGGAGAAGGATGCTTCCTTTAAACAGGCCAACAGCTCAGGAGGAAGGCTTATCTACAGATGCTTCCAAAGGGCAAGCACAGTTTACATGTAATTGCTGAAAGGCCATAGATATCAGTGATAACAGCCTGGCGTGTGCTGTTTCAGAATGACATCAAGGTCTGTTAAGTGAGAAGCAACGATGGTGCCATAAAGGAATTAGAAAGGAAAGGAATTAGAGAGAGGAAATGCCCATTACCACATGAGATGCCCTGCCATAAGTGTCATGTCATAAAGGTGCTACACAGTACTACACAATTACACAAGATAGTACTGGAATGCATATATCTTTGCTGATCTTAGGAACATTTAAAAGCCAGAAAGAGGGTAACTGTTGCCTGTTTTTTGTGGCTGTTTTTTTTCCAGAATTTGATATCTTTCACCCATAAATACATCTAACTGATAGATTCAGTCATTCACAGGTAAATGCCACTGTTATTTTTGTTTCTTCAGAAACACCATTGGATGAGATCAGTGAACTTATTATTAATAATAAGTGAAAAAAACTGTGTTTTTTGTATTGGAAAAAACTCATATTAATCCTGTCAATGTTTAGGGAAAATGTTGATTGAATCCAGAGGCTAGTGTAATTGTTTCCACTAGGGTAACTGCTGTCACAGAGATGGGGCTGAATGCAGAGCCATCATTTTCCGTTGAAATTGATTATGACAGAATAATATACACCCAGTGAAATCTATGGACAGACCACTTGTGACACGATTTAGCAGCTAGACCCTTCTGATCCCAAAGCATCGTAGCTTCGATCCTAATTCATATACAGTATGTTACACAGAGTGCATTGTGTAGTTCCTTATTGCAGAGTTCATTCCTCACTTATTTATTCGTTCCAAAATTAATGAATGGGCTTTTGACCATTGCTGGTCAGGAAGTATCAAAAATATTCAGTGTCACCCAAAGTGGGTGTTATCATGTAATCGCATTGTAACCATGTTCACAAGGGCTGTTTTCATCGTAAAAAATGGTCTCAGCAAGCCTGTGAGCAGAGGTTCCATGTGGGATTATTAAAATAATAGTTTACAAGTGTTCAGTGTTTTAAACCTTATGGAAACAGGGATGTATGGTTGACCTATAAGATCTTCCCAAGCTTTAGCTGCAATACCAGACAGATCCAACTGTTGCACTCGCAGCTCTTTTATCACACACACTGGAATACAGACCACTGAGGAGGAACGTTGTTGGAACATTAGGCCCATGTGTTAGTCAGAGCTCTACAAGCAGGGACTCGGGAGACTGAGGTTACAGGCCAACAGGGACAAAGCTTTGTACAAGCCCTATTCCACTGGTAACATTGGCTTTTTAACATCGGTTTTTTATGGTCTGAACTCTTGTCATCCAAATCCAAAAAAAACCTTTCTTCAGATCGAAAGCAAAATGAACGATCTGTTCTGGGTAGACTGGAAAGCTTCTCCTAGCACACTCACACAGAGGGTCTGTTTGAACTCTATTGGCAACGGACCTCACGATACGAAGCCAACGCGGAGCCCGAATGTGATATGAAATATATACTCCCTCTGGGTTGCCCAATTCATATTTGTGCAGCTGGAGAGAGGATAGTGGAGCATGTTAGACATATTTAGACAGCTAAACATTGTTAATTCAAAGTCTATTAACATTCTGAATGTATAGTTAAGGTCAGGGCACAAAATTTTAACGCTTAACAAGAGAGCAGGCTCTGTGTTTATTTTTCGTGGGTATTCGTTTCTCTGCGATGTCTCTGTGAAATCACAATTATCCCCAAAATCCTTTGCTGCACGTACTCGTAGCATTATGAGACTTGAGGAATGCCTTCAATATGTGCATTTTACACAATAATGAATTTGAAAACAGTCACAGCTCCCGAGATTTTTCTTTTTCTCAAATTATGTTTTGTTTTGCCACGCTCCCTTGTTCCTCATATGAAGCTACAATGGTCAAATACATGAGACAACACATCAGATTAATTTATAGTGAGTTTCTTTTTTTTGTTCAAAAACAATTTGTTATAAATTGCCCTCTTTAAAGAACGTGATCTGGCAGGATGAGGGCGGTTTCCGGAGTGCGGCATCCCCCCAGCTTCGGTGAAACGGTCGGTCATCCTTCTTGCTGAATCCAGAGCGTCCTTCAAAAAACAAACACATCCCCAGCTAAAATTACTCTGAATCAGAGTCGCCTGCATCTCGGAGACAGGAATAAAAGAGGGGTCGGGTCCCGGGGCGTCCCAGACGAGGCTCGAGGCTCTTTTTGTCTCCCTGTTGATGTATGGCTGAATGTTGTTGATTTTAACATACATCATTCCCGTGTTACCAAACACGCCGGCCCGGGGTCTTGCTCATCCTCCTGACCTCGTCTAGCCGCCCGGGGAATCAAAAGGACCTCAATGTTTTGTTGGGTCCCTGGTGTCATTTCCTCTGTGCGGAGGAACAGAGCTGAGAGATTAAAAATGAGGTGGCGCTCAGAATGACTCTGAAAGCAAGGTCAACCGCCACCAGGGCAGGACTACCCCAAAATGCACGCTGTGGAGTGTGTCAACAAACTTAGACAAAACATGGTGGCAATGTTCAGATGAGACCCGGTTATTAAGGGCATTTTTTTCCTTGAAATGAGAATATGAATAAACATGTTTGTACAAAGAATAACAAAAACAAAGAAGCTGTTCCTAAAATACCCCTAATAGGTTTTTTAAGAATGCCTTCTTAAAATAACCGTCCCCAAGACCGGTGGAGCCGTAGCCAAAATGCAAGTATGGAGATATACTTGCAGGCCCAAGAAGCAGCAAGCATAATAGGATGGGGTGGTGAACCCCACGTTTTGGACTGGACTCTGTATATCCATCAAGGTTCAGGAGAAAATGGAGCAGGCTCAGCACTGGATGTCCAGAATTTGGGGGGTGGGGATCCCACTAATTATTCACAGCGAGCGGGGAAGCCCAAGGCTTCCGAAACACACTGAGCCTTTTAATTTCCTCGTTGAGCCTCTGGTCCTGTGGCTGGTGGGAAGGTTGGGAGGGTCACCCATTAAATGGCATTTAAAGCAGTCAGGAATGCTTAAAAACGAGGGGCACTGCCTGACAATGAAAAGATATCACCGCCTGCGACAGTTTTACTGCTCAAACAAGGGGCTTTTAGCAAGCCTTGAGGATCGTGCTCTTGTTTAGCTTCTCAGTCGTTGGTGAACCGAAACGAGTAGGATCAGCAGCATGAGCCCAGGGCTCAGGTTAGCCATGTCACTCCACACCCATTATTACCTTGCTTTGTTATTCTTGCCCCTCACTTAAAAATGGTATGATGGGAGGTAGCGTTGGACCCATATCTAATTAAATATGTCTATTTTTACTTATGTTTTCAATTGCTTGCTTGGGTAAACAGACAGGGGAAGGCAATTCTGGGGTTTACTGATGGAGAAGGATCTTTAAATTTGCAGAGAGATTAAGAAATTGACATCAAAAGCACATTGAGGAAAATGATGCAGACGTGTCCACCTGTTTGATTCACTTCATGATCATTTTTTCTCAGCATGCACTCACTGTAAATACACACACAAACTTGACCAAGCCATGCACAGACAGGTTTTTGCCACAAATGTGTTTTCCTTGGAAGTAGTTCCTGGGCCTTTCGGCAACACTGTTGTTTTCTTTTAGTTTTTTTTTTTTTTTTTGGTTTAGTTTTGTTTTTCAGCTTTCATAGAAATTGGTGGTTTGTTATGGTCCACTTTATCAAGATGTTCTGACTGTAACATGTGGTGGAGGGTCTCTGCGTTCCTGGACACCCACAGGACCCATTTATCAGTTAGCAATCTGTGTCACGCTGCTACCATTGCTGTTGACAGAGAAGGGTGAATTCACACATTGCTTTGGGGTACTTGGCCGTGATGAAATTGGTGTAGCTGCAATGTGCCATCATCCGCTGGTAAAAATGACAACAAATAAAGAAAACTGCACTAAATGTCAGGCAGCACCACATTGTCTGATGCTCACCAACCTCAGCTGTCTGGTGATCCAAGTGTGTACACATATTTTGGCGGGATGCTTCCTGGGGTGTTGCATAGCTCTGATGGGGTTCAAAGATCCTCTGTCTCCAGATGCAATGGAAACGCAAGGCATTTTCTACACTGTTTGTGCAGGGGCCCTGTAAAAGTGAGCATGAGTAGCAGATAGGGCAGCCACAGGTGATGAAAGGGCACAGGCCGGCAGAGGTTTCGACACCCCCCTCCCTTGCCCCCCCTCCCCTCATTTAATCACTCCGAGGAGGGACACTGAGAGCCCCCCTGTGAGTCTCTCCCAGAAGATCTAGAGCCAGTGCACGTCACTTTATAATCTTATAAAAACCACATGGATAAATAAGCAGGAATCGTCCACTGAGCTGTTGGGGTCAACCCTGTGAATGCGGAGCATTTACTTGGACTCCTGCTGCTGAAAAGACAGTGAAGGATATGAGCCAGAAAATAGGGAGCTGCAGTTTCACCAACACTGTAAAGCTGTGGTCCAGGTCATTATTTACACTGAACCACCACAATGGGCCACTAAGAGAGAACTAATGTCCTGTTCTTTCCCCACTCAGAATACTGACATGCTTGCATTCCAGTAGAGACATCATCATGTACACTTGTACCCAGAATCATACGTACTCCCAGCCTTGATTATAAACACCATAATGAAAGATTTAACTTATAGTTATTACAGTTACCAGCTTATGATGTATGATACTTAAAACGATTAATCAATAATGTAAATACACAATGAAAGACAAAGACTTTCAAACATAAACCATGCCTCCTTAAAACGCTCTTCACATTTATTTTGACATTATTAAGAATTAAAGTTCAGTTTCCTGGTAGGTATCGTCTAACACCATGACGAACTCCTACAGGCCCCAATCCATTAGCAAACAGTTTCAAAATAAACATACACCGGTTTACGGGTGGAGACCCATTAGTGAAATCACGCCATTCTGTACTCCATTTTTGAGTTTACTCAACTGAATCTTTCAACACTGTTCGAACAGTGGCATGCCATTAACAATGTTGGGGCAAAGTGGTCAGTTTGGCTAATTTATACACTTTTTTGTTAGCAGGTCACTTTAGCAATTTTGACAGCTGTTAAATCAGATTTTCAAGCCACTGCACCCAGGTTATTGCTGCAGCCAGTGCGGCATTGGGAATCTGTGGCTGACAGGGTAAAGATGCTTGTGTGAAGGGCGGCTGAGGAACCGACCTTGCCTTTGGGACGAGCGGCTCCACTTAGCTGTGAAGTTGAAGAAGACATTTGTGTCTTTCCCATCTCAGAATTAATCTTAAGCAGACTTTTTTCCCACCGGCCTCACTGAGGTCATGCAACTGACTCACTACCACAAGGGCAGAGCTGGAATTCCAGTTTTCTTCAGAGTATGTACATGCAGTTCTACAAACTCTAGTAAAACAAAGAACTGTCTGCAACAATTAACAAGATGTGTGCAACAAAATGGCTTAGAAAGATGGGAAAGTCAAAGACTGGGAAAAAAATATTCAATCAAAAAGGCGTTGCAAACAGGACCTTTAATTTGCTGAATTTATGCTGCACCTTTTCGTGATTCATCAAAATTTGATTGGGCATGTTTTGCACAGCGACATGCAAAAACAGTCCCTGCCACAATCCTGCACCTCTTCTCTGACCCGACCTACAGCCTGGTGGCGTTTCTGGTACCTGATGTCTAACCAACAGCAATTAACCGCCTTACACAAACAGGCACGCTGATTGTGTCATATTTTACACTTGTCCAAATTCCCCTGTCTCTGAACTAAAGGACACAAAGTGAAGAACGAACTGGATATTTCAAGCACCCTACATGCAATCAGATTTCTTGTCGCCATACATTATCATTAGGCAGGTTTGGGCAGGGGGGGAAGGGGGTTGAATATTTTGTCCAGCTGCGTGTTGGTACAAATGCAGGTGAGGTAAAAAAAAAGGTCTCAGCTTGTTGGGGCTGCGGTCCCTGGATGGCGTGAAGGGGCCCGCGTTAATGACTCGCATCCTGCGGGCCGTGATCTCACATCCGAGGGGATCCAGACCCCATTACTCACACACCTCCCAGACCACTCGCACCGGAGCAGAGGTCGGAGGCCCCAGTGGGCGCCAGCAACTGGGATCTGCCCATTAAAAAGATCTGAGAGATCTGCTTCCCTGATAAAGTGGCCTTCACATTATCGGGGATAATGATTGGATGATCAGGGAGTTTCTCGGGGTGTTCTGTCAGCATAGCGCACTTGTTTTCCATTGAGGTGACACCATTGGATCAGATTGCAAGGGAGCCACCCTAACACTAGCCTCTTTCTACTTGTGAAAACTGAAAAGTGCCTAATTTGCACATACAGTACATATCAATCCACATAACTGCAAGCTCAGAATAGTAGCATTTGTTCTGTGTATAGAAAGCGGCCGGTTTTACTTTAAAATGCTTTGCTTTCAGTGGCAAATGACTTCGCTTCAGTGCATTCTGTTTTAAAGCATAATATGGGCTGTTTGGCCCACCTCTGTTTGGCTGTTTTATGAAGCATTTCATATTGGGTAACTGCATAATACCAATGCCAGTTGCCAACTAGTATACTGTGCAAGTGTTTGTGTACTTACACTTCAATGCACATGCCATGGTCCTGCTGTATTATGTGTGTATAATGTACTACATATTTACGAATTATTAAATAGGCATTAAAGTGAAGAGCAATTATTATTTTACAATAGAAAACAGAGTGCATGTTAACTTTTAAGGGCTATAGCGTAGTCTATATAATATGCTGCCATTTTATCAATGTTATTGGATTGTATACATTTATCTCTCTAATGTGCATGCTCCAGTTTAGAAAATTTCTTCTCAATCTCAAGTCTGCCCCCTTCCAACACCCAGGAGGGTTCCTGCAATAACTTAATTAAATTTAAATTTATATGGTGTTAGCCTATACACTGTACAGTTCTGCCACATATGCTTTTCTCAGAGCCAGAGTAATAGGACATACATTTAACTAAGGGTTCCCAGACATATCCAAACATAGATTAATAACACAGAGGTCATTTCAAACTGCATAACACATCTGGGTCTGGAAACAATAACTAGTATTATTTAAATTAAAAAAAGATCTTTCTCAGGAATTATGTGGATTTGTGAAATAGCCCTCAACCTATGGATTACTCTGTAGTGTTGTCAGCACCAGCGCAATGTGTATTTCAGTACATGCCGACGCAACTGAACACAAGCCATCTGGCAGCAATTCCATCACACAAATGCATGGAGAAGCACATTACAACAGGATACGGTGAAATCTGTCAGTCAAAAAACCTACAATAAATAATAAGAGGGTAAATTATATCTTTATTTCACAAGGGTGGAGTAAGACAGGGTCATTATCTTACTGTCAGAGACAAGCAGTATTCACAGCATATGTCAAAGACTTAAATGCATTTGAAATTTCCCATGAAAGCATATTAAATGTATAAAACTTCAAATGTGTTTCTTGTGGTACAATGAAGTTATGTACATCATGCAATGGATTAGGCCAGTGTGTCCATGCGCACATATTTATGTGTTAAAATGGTTGGCATACAGTGACAAATCAAATCATCCTGTGAAATGATCCATCTCTAAATGTACACGGTCTCTTTTTTATACTGAAGGATTCTTCTCATTTCTGGCAGGCATTACCAGCGCCTAGACTACCACAAATGAACTAATGTAACCAAAATAAATGAGGAAACTGAATAATATTTAAATATATTTAACCATTTTTCAGATCAATCTGTTTGATTTTACTGGCCTTGTTATATTGTTATCACACAAGTACTAAGCTGAACTTCAAGAAACAGTTTGTAAACAATCAATAAGGCCATACAAAATGAATACTGTAATTTCTGTTTTAGGTATTTCCATACCGCATAATTCATGAACATCAGCCTTTTCAGCACTGAGTTAGCTATGGAAATGTTTGGGCTTCCCTAGTCTCGTGACTCTTGTCTGTTCCAGCTGCTGTAAGTTCTCATGCGGTTCGGCCCACATACAAGTCCCTCATGTAAATAAAATGTCACCCATCTATAAATATATCAACTATATGATGGATTACTCTTAACATGCAAAGTAATTCAACCATATGAAATACATGTATATTTCTTATTTAGTCAGGACATGTCTTTTACGTTGAAATTAAAGCATGTTAGAAGAATGTTTTATGGCTTACGATTCCAAAGCACGCGCCGTCATAACTCACATCTTGTCACAGTCATATGGAAATCATCATGGATTCATCACAGAAACATGTTTTCCTTTAAAATGTTGCATGTACATCTGTCGTCATGTGAAGAATGAGTTACGTTAAGTATCATATATGAGCTGTGCGATCATTGTAAGGACTCGATGAGCGAGCTGGGATACTAACAACCGAAACGGATGCGCTGAGTAAATGGTGTAATGCCATCATTTTTTTTTCAAAACTCAGTCATCCTCGTGGGCGTCTAACCCCCAACGGTCCTCGCTTTTGCCAAAGATTTCACTGAAAATGATATGCATTGTAGCAATGTGCGGAGTCGATATTCCCGGAATATTATAGTGAGCTCACTGTCTCCGTTTTCTCATAAATGTCACTGAATAAAATCTATGCCTTCCTTGAGTCCATAGCCTCTTCCCTTTGAAGGGTAGGGGTTCGCGGATAAAGGTTTTGTCACTTGCAGACAAGCGGTCGAGGTAACATTGACTCACTGCCCGTATTATATAGGTCTCGCCACCTGGAACGTAAGGATAATGCGACTCTGCTATCTAAGGAGCACCAGTGAAAGCAGAGGTCTGCAAATTAAAATGAGTTTACATCTGGCTGTTAACATATTGCAAAGCCGACTTATGTAATAGGTGTTTATACAAAATTCAACGACTTTTGTAAAGGACCAATAAGCATTTTCAGATTTATCTTAGGGAAAGTGTTTTACATATTTTAAAAATACCTTTACGGGCTTTCTACTTGTTTGTGCTTGATAATGTAAATAATACAATGTATGAAACCCGATTTCTATCTGCTGCAATAGTTATTCAATAAAATCTGAATAGAGTAAGTTGCTTTTACCAGCGTCTAGACTACAAATTAAGTAATATTCTAATGAATATGAACAAAAATGTGCACTGGCCGTTAAAATTAATTTTATCACCTTATCCTACATGAGTTTTTTTTTTTTTCTGAGACACAGATGATATCATCAACCCAACATACGTGCTGTGGTAATTGTTCAAAAATGAAGCTCAGGTAGCGAGAGCATCATTTGAAAAAACGAAGCTCAGTCCAGCTCGGTTAACAAGAACACTGAATAGACACGTCTGCCACTAAAACCTGACTCCGGTGAAACCGGAAATCGCATAAAAGACATGCACTTAAAATAATATTAGCAGGAAACCAAAGTGGAGTTTTTGTTTATGCTAAATGTAATAATTAGCCTATAGTTAATGCGGTGGTACTGGTCTTTCATCCGTTTCCAGAACGGTTTAGGCGGCAGCTGAAAGATCCTTTCGCGAAAGGTGTGGAGTAGCTTTATCTCCGTGTATTCACTCTTACTTGTTTATTGCTTTTGGCTGTAGGGCGAGGCGCATAGTTTCATACGTGATCTGGAGCAGATTGCAAAGCTGTTCGTTTGTTCTTGTGAAAGCAGTTTTTGTGGTGGCACAAAATGCGAAATAACATGTTCAGTCCCTTTGTGAAAACATGTGAACATAATCCAGTTGTTGTAAATCCACCCACCAGAGGGGTGGTTGTCGTTGGGACATGTTGTGAAAAGGGGCCATAAGGCTTTCTTTATTTCTTCCAAAATGATCGTGCAGGGTTGACGCAAGTGTACTTGGAAATCAATATGGACACGGAACAGCTGATGTAGGCAGCCAACGTTCAATGCTGGAAAAGCACTGAACATACATACAACATCACACACATATTTCGTATTTCCAGCTGAACACTTTCACAAAGTTTACTTACACAGGAGGAGGCGTATTTAAAGGCATCAAAAATAATTATGTGCTGTGTAGGACCCATTTCGGGAAATAATGCTTGTGCAATGCACGGTGGCTTTATCAGGATATAGAACACTGGGTATGTTCCCACTTCAACAGCGCAAACAGCAGGGCAAGGCAAATATCACAACCACACGGATCTGCCCAGCATTGAGGAAATGACATTTTATCGGTTTATTTCATATTTTAACGCAAACCGTATTAGCGAAACTGTATGGTTTATAATGAATGTAACCAATCCGGATTCTAAAAAAATAGACTACAATATAGAAGGATTTTAAGCACATAAATATATGGACTATCAAACATGATGTCTGAATGCTAATATCATGTTTTTTTTTTTTTCTTTAATTTTATTTTTGACTTGGGGCGTGCAGTAAATGGTGGTCCTCATCCTAATGTCAGACACACCTACACACCTACATAAAGTACACACACCACCCACTGACAAGCAATATGAGGTCAGTGAATGTGCCTCTGGCAATAAACACATTTGTGAGTATAGCATGACCTGGGGAGCTCTCACCTAGAAGCACATATTTTCTTAATTTTCATTTCATGAAATTGCGTTTCAACAAGACGGAGGTGAGTGGTGGGTTTAACTCGTTGCCCTCGCAGCTCCGTGGCAGCGAACGTGTGGCCTAACGGCTGCAACCCTGCAAGACCTCTGCTCAAGCGTCCGCGACGTCACAAATTCAGCGACGGGTTAAAAGCGCTATCCCCACGGCGCAGAAACCGATAGCTGTGGAGATGTATTCGCTCAGCGCTCGGTTCAGAGAAAGCGCGGTCGAAATTCTCAGGGGCTGCTGGGTGTGAGCGGTGACTTTATCACAGTTCGAGCTCAGCGGACAACACCTCTGTGTTTTCCTTATCGTTAAATACACATCTCCTAGGGGTTTTACCCTGAAACAATCCTGCAAGCTGATCGTGGCTGCTTTCAGCGAGCGCCGGTATTTATGGAGCACGCGGGCAGGTTTGTATGGGGGCAGAGGCATCTCACGTGGGGCCCGTGATGTCACTTTTACAGGCCGGTTTGGTGAAGCAGTTCAACAATTAAAAGGTTTTAAATCCACACGGTGTGAAATCGTTCTCATTGGGTACAGCCCCTGCGCTATAAAAGGCTTTGAGATCCTTCACATACATGTAGGGTGCAGTATAAATCCACTCCATTACCATTATCATCACCAAAAGTCCTGGCTCAAAATATTCATCTTGGAGCACAGTTCACGTTCCCAGATTTTAGGCCTATTTATTAATCATTTACGAGGAGTGCCTCTCCGTGATCCCTCCATGTTACTTATAAAAGGGGAACAAAGTGGGCAACTATTTAAGTGAATTATTTTAAAATAAGTGTCAAAAATTGCTTTAAAATGCGTTTGATGGATTGCGTTAATACAAACACGGTAAATTGGAATCCGCGGGGCAGAGAGAGTTGGGCGTCTCCGTTTCAGATTCATCGGCACACGGGTCACGGGGACGCTGCTCTGTATACATAAGACCACCAATCAAAGAGATGGATAGCAGATCTTATTATAAACTGCGAGAGGAAACTGCGAGGCAGCATACAGTAGATGTTTTATGTCGGATTAACGGAGAGACATCCCTGGAGCAGACGGTCTTTCGGACCCCAAGTGTATAAGAAAAAGATCAAAGCTCATATCAAGCGACACTCTTTAAATTGTAAAGCTGTTCGCCCTAATTGAGCCGCGCACCAGGATGTAAGTGCTCTGTAAACCCGCTGAGGTGAAACTGGACAGGGCCCTTACGAGATGCCCTGCACTTTCATACAAGTAACTTCCACGCCCTCATTCCTCTGTTAAACGTGCGTCAAATTAGCAACGCTGCGTTTCAGTGGCGAGTAATGCCGTTAGCGAAGACATTAATAAATCGTTTTTTGGAAGCCTCTGTTCTTATTTGAGATGCGCAACGGGCCATAAGATTGGATCAAATAGCTCGAACAGGGATATAATGCTTTCCAAGGTAAACTGCTTGTCAATTGAAAACGCAGATCACAGCAAATGATTGATGGGTTTTGCGGCACCAGAGAAGATCATTTGATCAGCACGGAGGGAACGAATGCACCTGAGGAGATGGTTAAGGGTCTTGTCCAAAAGCAGTGCTGCGTTTAAGATTGAGCAAATGGATGAGGTTCCACAAGAACCCCACTCACTTCCAATGTTCTCAAGTCTCAAATTCAAAGGCTTTACTGTCAGCTATTGTGCTTGTAATGGAAATTAGTCTTTACTTATCTCGTACCACATCGTGTTGTGGCTTGATATACAAACACATTATATCATGCGTATATAAATCAATAGCAAGCAATTAACTGGAAAGGAATGTTTGATGACTTGGCTTTAAAAATCTTATCTGAAAATTATAGCTGAAAATCTGTAGGAGGAGTTATGTACAGAAAATCAAATGGAATAAGAGGAAGAAAAAGAAGAAGAAATATTAAGAACAGTAAATTGGCTTTTTCAAGTCAATGTAATTAACCAAGTCACATACAATTCCTAGTCAAATACTTCCAAATGACACAGCAGTACCTTTTTCGTGATGAGGAACACATACTTTTTGCAGCCTATTCATCCAATTTTTGAGTTAAGGATTGGATTGCTAATGGAATAAAGGATTTTTTAAATTGGATTCCCTGTGCAAAGGGTACATTTAACCTTCAACTTGATGGTAATATTTGGAATGCAGGATTACTTGAATGTGTTGAACCAATAAGAATGTGGAGGGATTTCTTTTTTACAGCTTGGTGATACAGATCTGATAATTGCATCTCTTTTGTCCCAGTTACTTTCATTTCTTGTTCACCAACCAGCCTTTTGGTTAATAGATTGCCATGCCAAGATTCAGTATTTAAAGTAGCTATGCCCTCAATTAGAGATCTATAAATGGACACTGAAATGTCTTTCTGAGCATTAAGACCTCTTAAATCTCTCAGAAAGGACCTTTATCAAGCAGTCTTGTACACATAATCCACATTTTCTGAAAGTAAAAGGCTGTGGTGGAGTACAGTGCCAAGTTATTTAAAGGGAGAAACCTGTTCCCCATCTTGCCCCATTATCTTGAGTGGTTTAAGGAGGGCAGAGGCTGTGCCTAGTACTGGCCTTCCTCCAATGCACATTCCTGCGCTTGTTGAGCATTCAGCTCCACAAAAAGTTCACAAGTCGTGAAACTAAGTTGTAAACATAGCTAGCAGACTGAGGAGAGAAAAGTCACCTTTCAAACAAGCAGCCGGTGCTGCGTTATCAGCGCACTTCATCAGGATGAAGCTGCTGTTATTCCACATGATCTTATTTGTGTAGGTTGAGAAGAGAGCAGGGGGTATGACACCTCCCTGAGGAACCTGAGCATTTCAAACAGGTTTATGGCATAAAACCCCCTTTCATGTCAAAACACTTTGGTCAATCACACAGAGATGCCCTGATCCTTAGCACCAGGCTTGCGTTTGCATGGAGAGCCAAAAAATATTTCAGTAAGTCTGGTTGAAAGTGTATTAAAAATGAACCAAAAAATCCATGAACAAAACATACAAATGAGCGGCAGAGGAATATAACTCCCAGATTATACCTATTGGTTTTGATCCTGTTGGTCTTGTGCAGTATATATATACCCATTTCCCCAATGGATCCATCTCCCCAAGAATATGATAATGGTACCCTGGACTTAAGTAGAATTTCTGCCTGCTGTTTGAAGTCTCCCTGTCTTGTTGGTGGGGGTGCATCTGTTTGGGCAGAATCCATGTTCACGCCATCCCTGATGTTGGGAATGTCCATTAGGGCTCCCCTGCATCTGAGAGAGATTCGCTTTACTGTGCAGCCGTGACCCCTGCTGACCAGGCGATCTGGGAGGGCCAGTGGAGGTCAGCCACGCGAACCCGGGGCCCTCCGGCAATCAATGCCCTAACAGCATCTGCAGATCAGTTTCACAGAGCAGAAAGGAGACCGCAGCTCCACAGCAACATTCAGGGTGACCGCCAATCCGTCTTGTCTGAGTCCACCGTGACAGTGGCGATTGTGATCTTTCAAAAAAAAAATCCCTCGCTTTAAGATTAGCATCACTCTTGTCTTCTTTTGTTGAAGACCACACCATTGCTCTTCTCAGAGCGATCTGTCATTTACTCAGCTTGGTGCTCATCATAGTCACTGAGTT
This sequence comes from Megalops cyprinoides, assembly GCF_013368585.1. Classification (NCBI taxonomy): domain Eukaryota; kingdom Metazoa; phylum Chordata; class Actinopteri; order Elopiformes; family Megalopidae; genus Megalops; species Megalops cyprinoides. The sequence continues at coordinate 27,990,504 of NC_050597.1, read as the reverse complement.
TTGGGGTACTTGTGACAACTCTGTTTCTGTTGGTAGTATCCTGCGGTGGTGACTCACTGAGAGAAAAGGGTGACCTGCTACAGTAAGGTATCGCAGGTGTTTAATTAATTTCTGCTGTTGAGGATTGTGTGACAGTTCAAACTGGAGCATACACAAGAGTAAATACATCAAATAAGGGTACAACTTGTTTGGATATTTGTTCCTTTTAACCACAATGCGCTTACTTTGGGCAAGCGTTAGTTTTTTCTTGCTATCCGTACATAGCAAAAAGAAAATTACTGTTACTGGAATGAACAAAAATACTGTGAGAGAAATGAAAGAGTGCAACACTTGTTCAGATTCGTGAGTCAAAGTTGTGGACAAAATGCAGTGCAGCTGGCTTGAATGGAAGCCTCCAAGACTGACAAAGCACTTTTGATACTTGTGATCAACCGCATCAGAGCAAACAGGCCTTTCGCTGAGCAAACTGGCCTTTTAGGAGCACTGGAGCCCCGTTATTATGCAAATTTTGGATGAATAAAAACTTTGACAACAAAGAGAAAAGCATGCATTGGTCTTTGCTCCATGTAAAAGAAATGCAGGATGACATTCTTCACAATCATTTACACACGTAACTAATGTTAAACACCTTATAAACATTGTGCAGGCGGTGTTAAGCATAACTAGTGTGTTTGTAGGTGGCTTCAGTCCTGTTAACCTTTGATAAGATATCATGTTCAGATATTGCTTAGAATAAGAATTTGGGGGTGACTTGGTAACAAGTAAATGCAGTATTTTGCCTGGAACATTTTCTTATAAGTAAGACAGGCGTTGTATGTTTCTTTGTTACACACACAGTGAGCTATTGTTCTAATGACCGGGGCAAATAGGATCATATTTTAATATTCTTTGTTTCTTCTCTTGGGTGGAATGTCTGGTCTCTGAATTTCAGTGCAAACTTGTTATGTGTGTGAACTCTGCGGTCGTCTGTCATCGGGGCTTACTCGTTAAATACCCAGAAGCTTCAGAGAGAATTCAAAATAGCACTCCCTGATTAAATTAAAGCTCCGGTAATGAGGTTCATGGACTCCCTCCTGACAACTTTACTGCGGGTCCTAAAAGCTTTCGGGGGCGATGAATTCTCCACTCTCCCTGCGTGTTAGTGGGATTTGGTGTGATTCAGTAATTGAATTAACATGGCCATTACAAAAGCATGACTATTATGGCAGGCATGCCTCCGTGGTAACGACTGATGACTACAACGGCGGGGTATCAGAAGTTCATACTTTTGGCCTCCTTCTCTGATATGTGTATAGCTTTTCAGGAGTAGTAGTCAGAGATTCATCACGCTGTGTTCATGGACATGTTGATGTACAAAACCTGGGCATGCCGCAAACAAACCCCTGCAGGAACTTGAAATCCTGTGAGGCATTATTTGTATTGTTATTCAAAAGGACTCCAACAACTTGAGACATTTATGAAAATGTTTTTTAATGCAAATGTGCACTTCACCTGAACTAATACACATTTACATTTAATCATTTAGCAGATGCTTTTACTTATGTAGAGTGACTAACTAAAGTGCAGGCAATAAGGTCAGGCTAAGAGCAGAGACAATTCAGAATCAGTTATTACACTTGGATAATAAGAGTCATTATATAAAATGTTGTCAGTACTTCGGCCCCCTAGCTGTTGTTTTGGCGTTTCTCTCTGTCTGTCAGTGTCGTCCATGTGCTTTTGTTTACAGTGCCCTTGTGTTCCGGCCCTGCCCCGCTCTCCGCCCTGTCCCCGCCCACCTGATTACCTGATGGCCTCCGCCTGCCTGCCTGCCCACCTGCATCCCATCTCCTTGTCAGCCCCAGCCCTTCATGTTCCCTGCTTGTCTCTGGCTTGTTGCCAGTTCATCTTGGTTTTTGTCTGTTTTGTGCCCGCCTGACTATTTGCTGTTTTTGCTTTTGGTACCGACTCCTGCCTGACTTCTGACCTCGTCCCTGCCTGCCGCCCTTGATTGCCTGATCGGCCTGCCTACCCGGTTTACCCAGCCTGTTCCTGTTTTTTGATCCCTGCTCTGCCTTCGGACTGCCTGCCTCGTTTCGACCCTGCCTGTTCTGCCATTACGCTCTTGTTCTTCAATTCCAATAAACCGCTTGGAACCTGAGTACGTGTGGTCTGCCTGAGCCCTGACAAAATGTCGTATGCTTTTAAGTGCCATTGGTAGGGGCAAATGTGAAAGGGATTTTTGAATTTAGTAAGTATCATATATAGCAACTTATCATCCCTCCCCCAATAAACTTGTGAAGCAAACGTTGCTGCAGGGTATCATTCAATGCCCACCATGCAGTTCCCAGAGTATTTTGAATTCTAGTTTTGAATAAATGTGCGTCATGACTTTCACAAAGTAATGGCCAAATGGGCTATCCGCATTATTCAACACAACTGTATCCTGATTAATCAAAGGTTTTTTGCACAAATGCATACATGTCCTGAATCAAACATCACAGACATTTGACAGGCTTTGGTACACTACATTAGAATATGGAACAATCTTACAAAATACATGAATCGTGGCCACCATCCCCCCTTCATTTCACCCATGCACTTTTGCACACGTTCATACTACTGCCAAACAGCAGATTACAGGAGGTTAAAATTCATATTCCATCATCTGTAGTTTGCGGATTTATTGTAAAGGACATTTGCACATTCACCGGCCTCAGAGCCTGTGAAGGAAGCGCGTGTGGATTCAGCTCCTGTGTCATCAACTGTTAACTTGATGTGAAGCAATATATGAAGTGCTGCTCTGCTGGATTAATGGGGCTTTCCATATAACTGTGGGCCCACCGCTGAGGCTTGGCGCAATCTCCCATTCGTATCTCACTCGGGAAGCGAACTCCCGCCAGAGATGGCAACAGCGGATGAAGATCGGTGGCGAAGTTAACTTTGGCATGAGTCTGCTGACTGAGAAGTCATCCGGAACATTCCCTATACGCGGCCAAAAGACAAAAGGCTTCATGGCGTGGTTTCACACTCTGGAGGCCATAACAGTAATCAGAGGTACGTGGCTGGAGGTACGGTTTTCATTGCAGATTTATTGTGTTATTTCCTCCTGGCTCCTAGATTGCAGGGTAGCTTGTAAACTCTAAATCCCACAGTCCAATGTCTGGTTTATGTGGTGGTCAAGCTCTCAACATCAGACAGAGGTTGTGGAGCGGCAGATAGGTAATTGGTCCAGTGCCCATACATTTTCTGGTTCAGATCCTAGGGGATCCAAACCTCCTGAGCACCACGAGTATCAACTCAAATAATAATTGCATGTTCATATCTGCATCTGTATAGGCATGATGAGACCCAGTACTGTACACCTTACAGCTGTGGGTTCTAATGTGAGGCACTAAATAATAGTGAGTGTGAAATTACACACATTAAGATTTTCCTCTGGAGAAGTCATAAAATAATAAATATCTAACGAACCATGGGGTGCAGTCCTATTCCCCACTTTCTATGGTTAACTGAGATCCTGGTTAAACTCCAGGAGCATCCTTCATAGGGCAAAACAGAGCACCTGACTACAGGGATAACATCTCTGAGGGGCCATCAATAGGCAGTCATCAGCCCTGGCCTCTGTCCATTACTTACATGATTATAATGGAACAAATTCAATTTCCCATGGATTTGTGATACAGGAGCCATAACCGCCCCCCACACTCACACACAAATGTTTGTAACATGTGAGGTAGTCCTCATGATTGTTTCCTGTTTGTGTGAATAACCAATCCCCGTTTAAGTCTCATTAGCCTCATTCTTCAATACGTCAATTGTTAATTGCTTAATTGTCATTGTCTCATTGTGTTAGACATGCATGCCCTAATAAGGTAGTTTACTGTATGCTGAATTTTTTTGTAAATTGTATACCTTCTATGTTTGTGTGACGAGCACTGGCACTGCTTTTAACCATTTTGTCCTTTACTGTCACACCCAAGGGCTAAATAAGTGCAGAGGTTAATGAGAAAGGCTTCACATATTAATGCCGAGACAGCAGTAAAATTGTAGCGGTCTGTATCTTCCCTTCCCAACTTCGCAATCTTTGTTTGATGACAATGTGTGCAGCATGGCATCAGTCCAACACCTCGCAATACGTCCTGAATACGTAACACAGACACTGAATCCAGCACTTACCTTATCAGCTGCAGATCGGTTAATAGCCGACGGCACGCAGTGTTCTATCTGATAGCAGGCGTTAATCATTTTACGGCAAACGATCCACTCAGTCGACGCACAAAGGGACGCTTGTGAGAGCATAAAACGCTTATTGTTCGCGCTTACCGTGTGGCCGGCCGTTATCTAAGGACTGAAAATTGTGATATATGAGGGGTAATGAGTTAGGATTTCAGTGAAATAACAGTAGGGGCCGGTATATGTGACGTGGAAGGTGTAGACGAGGTCAGACAGTCAGGATAATAAACCATTAAATCCCTTTTAAGCCCCGCAATGCTCTTTCCTCTCAGTTAAAATTACAGCTCATCTTTTTCTCCTGCGGTGCACAGACACTTTCCTCCTTCCTGTTTAATCCCACTCTATTTCACCTTTGCTTCATTGTAAATTATATTAAGTGCGAACAGTTCAGACTAAAAATAAGTGGTGTGTAGCGTTCTTCAAAACTGAGCTCTGCCCACTGGCATTCCACATTGCTTTTTATACAGCAATTGACTAGTTTTAATTCAAAACATATTTGAACGCTGGTGTTAACACTAGTTATTTTTACTGTGTAGTATTAACACATAATACGACATCTATTAGTGTTTCACAATGTTTGGCTTGATAAGAGGAAGTCTTGTACAAAATGGCAGTAAACGGGAGATGAATGAAGCTCTCCATGATTCTTCAGTCCCCTCAAACAAAAAATGTCCCATAGATCATCTATCTGATTCATCATTTCGAAAGACAACAGCTGAGGTCATTAGCGTCCTTCTCCTCACCAAAGTCTGAACGTATTTCTCCTAAAAACATACTCCCGGTGTCAAAGTGTAAAATGCCGCCTTTGGTTCACCGAGGCATATTTTACATATTTTATGACAGAGTCATTCGTGATTGCCTTCTGTGCGCTCATGTAGAGCAAAAGCCAGCGCAGCGGAACATAAACAACTGTCATCTCCCGAGCCCTGAGCAAAGACAATTGGGTTATTCAGTAAAAGTGTTTAACCTTAACTTTCAATAACAAACTCAAAAGGCCCCTATGATGGTACTATGAGAGAATTAAACTCAGGAAAAGTGTTTGCTTGGATGTACCAAGCAGTTATGAACTTGTCATTCAAGGGCCATTGATCAAATCACCACTCCCCTGAGATTTTTATTTATTTTCATCCAACTTTCAATTTAATTTCAAGTTCCAATAAGACATAATTGTGATTTCTGTGATTTTTGCAAGGATAGATGCTGCCAAAGGCAGAGTTTTTTGATGCTTAATCTTAAAATGAAGATAAAGTATTAAGTATACAATCTGCTGTTTTAAAAGCTGCTGAAAGTTAAGGCCCATCTGCTTTATGCCTTGTCTGAATTGCCTCTAATCACTGAAACACAACCAAGGGAAACATCCCAGGATTGTCGTATGCAATTCACGAAGGTCTGAACATTGTCACAATTACATTACATACATACATACATACATACATAATGAAGCATAATCTTTGAGAGTATGGGTAATCAGAAAGGTAATTCATTTCATTATGTGACACAATAATGTAGTTTCGTAAGCAAACCTCAGTCCTTTGTATCATCAGATGTTTACAACAGGAGAATGCCTGTTTTAGGTGATACAGACAAACTTGATGTTTAGCTTTACAGGTTAGGTGCTGATAATGGTTTGGGTGTTCTTAAACACATCCATGGATTTACAGTATGCTGGCTTCTGCCAGGTCTGGAGGACATTAGCTATTAACATGGTCGGCAACAAAATCCAGATTGCAGAGGGAAAAAAAGTCAAAGAGATTAAACATGCTTCTGTTACCTCAAACATTCTGCTATTAGCTGTATCCCATTCTTACAGTATGCGTGGTTTCCATGGAGTCTTGGCAATAGTTTGGGCTTTTTAATGTAGAGTTTGACAGTGGTTGGGTGATGCACTGCTTGTGCATGTGCATGAATGATGAATAACTGAAGCCCCATGTTAGACAAGCTACCCCCTTTCCCTTATCTGTTAACATGATGCACTTTGCCTCTCCACAATCCTTACACGGTGCGCACGACTTCAGCATTGATTTAAGGGGCATGTCTCTCTCAAAGGGTCCAGTTCTCTGGCTTTCGCTATTTCTTTAAATAGAAGGTTCTGTCTTGATAAGACCCTGCTGCTGAGCCAAGTGACCATATTGCAACAGTGGCCAAATATTAAAAGTCTTCATGTAGTAATTCATAAATCTAAACTTTATAGCCCAAAGCAGAGCCTTTATCATATTTGTGGCTTGAACAGGAAAACCGTAAAATAAATGTACCGCTATACTATGAAACTGTTTGCTGTACTGTATTTCATTTTCCTTGGGTGAGAGTCAAAATATGACACAGCACAGCTGACACTTAGGGAAAGGAATACGATAGTTCTGCAGAATTAATTACTCACTAGTGTGGCTTTATCCCAGTCTGTGAGATTTATTTGTTCTTATTACCTGCAGCCTATGTTCTGTTATATACTTGTTACATATATAGTGTGCATTTGTATAGATAGATAGATAGATAGATAGATAGATAGACAGAGAGACAGACATCTTAATCTTTCAGTAATATTCTCATAGTGTCTCTCAACCAGTGCTCTTCTGCTGAAGATGGAAGGGAGATAGCAATGGTCCTGCTTGGCTTACACCATCTTTAGAGCTTGTCAAAAGAGGCCCTGGCCTATGAAAGACCAATTATTCAGATGTTAAACACACTCCGATCATCGTGCTCCTCTTTTTCCATCCTCCACAGCGGCAAGAATTTGGCACGTCCTCTCCTGGGAGACTGAATTCAACGGGGGTGTCCATTGCCTGAGTGACAGCTTCCACTGCACCACTGGGCCTCGGTGTGAGTAATTTGTATGTTGTGCTTGGCAGCTCCTATGAAACCTGTCCTCAGCCTCCAGAAAGCCCAATAGAGAATCAAAAACATATCATACTTCCGGTGTTTCTCTGGTCCTCCCCGAGGCTGTGTGTGTCTGCATAGGAAGACCACAGATGTTATGGTAGTTCTGTATGTGATGGTATCATGTAACTAGCCAGCTTTTTACCGCTCATTTACAGTATGTCATTATCGCCATGTTAATGCCACATGCTTCCCATTACGTTCGCCCTTCATAACGAGCGCCGCAGTTTGTTGAACAGGCCTGGCAGTTTTCACTGTAAATGTCTGGTAGTCAACTGTATTGCTTTGTGAGATGTGCGTGTGGAACAAGTTAAATCATCCCAGGGCAGGATTAGTGGCCCTGATGTTTGAAATCGAAGCCTATTTTCGTACTCGGTAGGGACCTCTTCATAAGAGTGTCCCTCTGACTGTCTGACCTCTTGCCCAGCAGTCTTTATGAGTGCTTAAAGTTATGTACTTTTTTGAGTGTCTTCCCAGACATGTGGGAGAAATTAGTCTGATTTTTTTTTATTACAGACACTCTAGCCAAACGATGCTGAAGTAATTATCCTGTCAATAAGACACTGTGATAATGAGCATATAAAACAGTAGAAAAACAGACAACAGAACAGTAAGTAGAGGAATTTGCTGTGAACTTCGTATGCATGCATGTATGTGTGCATGTGTGTGTGCGTGTGTGTGCGCGTGCATGCGTGCGTGTGTGTGTGTGGTGTGCGTGTGTGTGTGTGTGTGTGTGTGTGTGTGTGTGTGTGTGTGTGTGTGTGTGTGTGTGTGTGTGTGTGTGTGTGTGTGCGTGTGTGTGTGTGTATGTGTGTGTACGTGTGCATGTGCATTTCATAATGAGTGCACTTCCAGTCTGGAATAAGTTGCTGTAATGCAAGAGGCTAAATTACAATTTATTACAAGAGACTTCTAGAAAGAGATTTGTCAAAATATGCTAAAATATAAAACACTAGAACGAACATTTTTTGTTTATTAGGTTTGTTTTTCCACTGTAGACATGTTGCATAAGCATTAGACTGACTCATGTATGTATCAAGCTGATTTTTAGTATACATAATAAAATGAAGTATACTTGTGAAGATTTATCAAAAATTTAGAACAGAAAGATTTAGAATTTACCTACCCCTATTCATTGCCTTGTAGGGATTCATTTTATCCTATCACACCTCCCCCATTATGTTCCAATCTGCTGGCTGATCTCAGATGTGTATAATATCTACTACTACTCAGTGGTAAGTGTTAGACAGTGATTTGCACTAGTTACAGTTTGGGACTCATGATGTAATTGGATGAGATGCTTCTGGGTTGCTTTTTCGGAACTTGTACCCTTTGCTTGCGTGTTAAGTAACTGCTTTTGCTCCCTGAAAAGGGCAACTGGCAGATTAATAAATAAAAAAAATGATAATCATTTTTAGAATCAGTGAGTTTTTTCTAAAGATCCATTAATCCACTAATTCACAATCCATTAATTCACAATTCTGCAGAGTGGCTCGAACCTTTACAGAGACCTGTTGTGAAAATTTTCATGCTTGGGCAGGATCAGATGATCTTTTAGAGAGCCGTGAAGACTGCAGTGTGATAGGATGTGTATATCAGGCCTTGGTCTTGCTCTGTGGTGCCCCCTGGAGCTGCAGTTGAGAAAAGAAAATGAATGCTGATGCCAAGGTGCCTGTCCACTCTCCACGGCTTGATCTCACTGGCAAATCTGACCATGCACCACTAGTTCAGGTCTGTCTCTCCCTGGTCTTTGAGCAGGCTGGCCATTAGAATACAAACAGGGGCCAGATTCAGCCGGACCACAATGCAATGACTTTTTCAGTTCTCATCAAAGATTTAATCATCTCATAACATCACATTAGCAGAAAAAAAGCAATACTTCAATTTCTTGCCCTCAAAATAAAGGACACAGTGCATTGCAGTTAGGCTGAATCTTGGCTCCTCTTTTCACTGCAGACATCGAAATGTGAAGAGTGGGAGATACAGCCAAATCCCAGGAAATGAAGTGGTAGGGGACATTACTTCAAGATTCTAGTGCAAGCCAGTGTCCTGCATCTGTTCAACTGTGGCTTACTTACCATACACAGTGCATGACTTACTTCAATAAAGCTGTAATATGTTGAGTAAAAGTAGTAAATCAGTGAGAACTCTAAGGAAAATAATGTCATCATCGAACTATGCACCTCAGTCATCATTCTTTTCTTTGCTTTCATGTTTCAAACTGATAAAATTCTTTCTGAAACTGGAATACACAAATCTAACTTTTGGCAAGAGCAAGAAAAGACAAAATAAACCAAATTTTATCAGACAAACCGCATGCTACGAAGATAAACATTTGTACTTTCCCTTATATGTCCTACAAGCAAAAGGTGGAAATTGGAAAGCCATGAAGAGTAAGCTTTCTGTGGGATAGAAGCGGATGATTCTTCTGTCATTGGCTGATATTCTAGGCAAGTGTGGTCAGTCCTTCCCCTTGCCCCGCCCCCTCCTATTTAAAAACTCTGCTCTGATGGTCTGAGCCTCAGGTTTTGTCATGATTGCCCATTTGAACTGGTCAAATGGAACAACCTCAGACCTATTAAAACACGGGAAGTGGGTCCTCTGTTGTGCCGGGGGTCGGTAATGGAGGTTTGCTGTGTGTGGCTGAAACAGTGCAGGCATGTATAATAATGAGGGAGACCTCAGCGATTATGGCATGACTATAACAATCCAGTCTACCAAGGGACCGGCGCCAGGGGTTTGAGTCCAAATGATGGCTCAGTTAACAGTCATGAGTTCCACAGGGGTTATGCTGCCTCTCTCCTTCAGACTCATTACCTGGGGACAGTGGTATGTTCTTTTTGCACATCTTCCCTTGCTTAATGTCACTAATGTTGCATAGACACTGACTCTGGGTGCTTACAGCAGCCAAGGTCATGTCATCAGTTGCTTTGAAGATTGGGATTCACTGATCATGAGTTCCTGCACAAATGCTGGTGGTTCAGGAATGACATGTCATTGGTCACGTGTCATTTGGTTTACCTAAATCCACATTTTAAAGCCTACACTTTCTTGGTTAGCTTTATAGTCAAAACCATGGTTTCTGTCTTTTGTTGTTATCCAAAACATCTCACAGGCTATACACTCAGTGAGCACCCATTTAAACAGGCAGATTTTTACTTGAGAGGTAAGGATTAAGTCCCTTGCTGAAGTATACAACAGCAGTGACCCTCTGCTCCAAAACCTGGTGCTTTAACTACTGCACCCACATGATAACTGGCATTACCTAACCCTCTCCCTAACCATCAGCTAACCCTTTGGCTTATTCAAAAGCCAGGAATTTGCTTTCATTCACCTTTGCAGAAACAATTGTTCATCAGGGATGCAGCCTGCTGAGAAAGTGAGTGACAGCTTGTATATGCAGTGCACTGTATGTGTGTGTATGCGTGTTCATACACAAATGAATGTGTGTGTGTGTTACCGTGTTTTGTGTGCATGAATGTGTACTGTGTGTGTGTGTGTGTGGTTGTGTGTGTGTGTATGTGAGGTGTGTGCAGTGTGTATGTCTGTATGTGTGCCTGTGTATGTTTGTAGGATGTATGCATGTTTGTGTATCTGTATCCCTATCTTGGTTTAGATCTTATCTATCAGAACGATATCAGTTTGTCTCCATCAACAACGAATCCTCCGCTCGTTCCAGAGTAAAATATGGTATACCTCAAGGATCTGTGCTTGGACCTCTGCTCTTCTCGTTATACATGCTGCCTCTTGGCGATATCATCCGTAAACATGACATTAATTTCCACTGTTACGCGGACGACACTCAGTTATACATATCAGTCAAACCCGATGTCCCTCTGAATATTTCAAACATGGAGGCCTGCCTAACAGATGTAAAGAATTGGATGGCCCGAAACTTTCTCCTCCTCAACCCGGACAAAACCGAAATATTGGTCATAGGCCAAAATTCAATCAGGAGCAAACTCACTCATTTTACATTGGACCTTGATGGTGTCTCCCTTGCCCCGAGTGCAGCCATCAAAGACCTTGGTGTTGTTATTGATCCCGAGCTCTCCTTTGAAACTCACATAACTAACACCTCTAGGACTGCCTTCTTCCATCTGAGAAATATTGCTAAAATCAGGAAAATCGTATCAATTAACGACGCTGAAAAACTAATCCATGCCTTTGTAACATCCAGATTAGACTACTGTAATGCCCTCTTGTCAGGATGTGCAAACGTCTCATTAAAACCCCTTCAGCTGGTGCAAAATGCAGCTGCTCGAATCTTAACTAAAACTAAACGCTTTGAGCACATCACCCCAGTTCTGGCCTCTCTCCATTGGCTACCTATTAAATACCGGATCATTTTTAAAATACTCTTACTCACATTTAAGGCTTTAAATGGGCTTGCCCCCCCCTATCTTAAGGACCTTCTTCATCCATATCTTCCGCAGAGAGCTCTTCGCTCCCAAAATGCCGGGCTTCTCACCATTCCAAGAGTGGGCAAAACTACTGTAGGCGGTAGAGCCTTTTCCTATCAAGCCCCTCTCCTGTGGAACAGTTTACCCTCTGAGATTCGGGGAACAGACTCTCTCTCCACCTTTAAGTCTAGGCTCAAAACATATCTATATAGTAAATCCTTCAGCTGAGGGACATGGCCTGGTGCTGGCGTGGATCATAGAGTCTCTGGTGGACTAAGTGGTCATTGCTTTCATGGACCCTGTGCCGTGATCTGGTGTTGACCGTCTTAGGGTTGCCCTCATGACTATGCCGGTCCCTTGCCTCCCGTCCCCTAGGTTATGCTGCCATAATGTTAGCCTGCCGGGGTCTTTCCTTATTGCACACCTTTTTCCCTGCCCCTCCCCTGCCTCTCTGTTCTACATCCCTGCCATTCTTATCATCCACTAACCACTGTTTTCTGTTTGCTTCCTATTCCCTGCTCCGGGCTCCTGTCCGGAGCTGTAGCCCAAGCGTCTCATCTCGTTTTCCAGTCCTGCTACCTCGCTGCCCTGCCCATCAAAGCCAACTGCATTCCAAGACCCGGACATCCTAGGAGACATTCTTATAATCACTCTACTGTTAACTGCTATTGTTTGTCAATAACAAATGTACATTGCATAATATTGTGTCTAACTCTATCTGCCCAGTGCCGGCCAGAAGCAGATGGGCCCCCCCATGAGCCCGGTTCTGCTCAAGGTTTCTTCCTGATAGGGAGTTTTTCCTTGCCACTGTTGCCTTTTTGGCTTGCTCTCAGGGGGTCTCAGGCCTGGGAACAATGTAAAGCTGCTTTGTGACAACTTGTGTTGTAAAAAGCGCTATACAAATAAAAATGAATTGAATTGAATTGAATAGTATGGGTGGAATGTATTTTTGTTTGTGTTGTTTGTGTGTATGCATGTCTGCAGTAAGCATGTGTGTATGTGTGCCTATAGGATCTCCTTATTATCCTCAAGGGGCAATTTTTTGTACAGCCAGCAGTATCCACACAACATCAACTATGCACTGCACAACTGCTGCTGCGTGACGTCATTACCAGCACCACTTTTGGATATACAGTGCATATGTGTGTATGTGCATGTGTGTGCATTTGTGTCTGTTTGTCTGCAGTGCGGGTGTATTCATGGGTATGTGTGTCTGTGTGTGCATGTACATTTGTATCTGGACCGTATGCATGTTTGTGTCTGTAAAGTGCTTGTATGTGTTTGCATCTGTGTTTGTGGTTGTGTGTGTGTGTGTGTGTTACAGTGGTAGTGGCTGCAGTACATCTAATGGTGTGCTGGAGCTACAGTATATTCTCTCCACCCCCGGAGTCTCTGCGGGCAGTGCTGACATGCCTCGCCTTGCCATGTCATCGACTCATGCTACCGTCCATTTGTCACAATTTATCTCACTGCAGTCAAAGCTGGACTGGAAATTAAATGTCTGTTATCTACCAGAAAGGGAGTTCTGCACAGCAGACATGACAAGTGTCTTTAGGCTCCCATTCCCACACTTATTTAAACAAAGTGTATTTTATGAATGATACTTTTTACGTGATAAGATAACACCTGATACAGCCCAGGGTTTAAACGGGGGAAAGCAGATTAACAGCCATTAGCTACTACATTAGTGCTGGTCTTCATTTTCTGCGATATCTAATCAAACAAGAAGTACATAGTCCATGACGCAAGGTGTCACTCTAGAGTAGCGTAAATCCACCACTTGAAGTGCTCCTACTTCAGGAAATGCCTGATCCGACATCCCGACCTGCAGACGAATCCCGCCAGCCTGCCAGGAGCCGCTCGCATCCATAGGTTTTTCATTCCGTATGTGCATGTTAATACCTTTAAACCTGTTAGCTTCATGTAAAAGGTTACTCAATAAGGACTCAAGGTATATTTACATTGCTTTATATTACGTAATACATTATATAACACGAACGCGCGCGCACACACACACACACAAAAGGGAGTTATGCAGTGACCAAAAAAGTGTTAAACAAATGAAAAATATCTTATATTTTAGATTGCTCAAAGTAGCCAAAATATGTTTTTTTTTTTTTAAATAATTTATACATATGTGTATTCCATCATTCATCAAAAAATATTTATGACCGAAACCCTCTTTGCCCACAAGATACGGCTGCTGCTCTGAGCAAGATTAAATACGTACTCCATCACGGTGAAGACTCACGGAGCCACTGAGGACACGGAATTTGAAGTTTAATCGCGTGGGAGAAAGAGACAGACAGGCATCTTTAAATTAGCCGTGGCCCCACTAACATAACCACCCCCCATTCGGCTCGACTTTGCAGGCTCTAGGCTCTTATGCGTAGAGTTTGCAGTCTTATAAATAAGTAGCTACAGCTGTTTGTTGGAAGCTCTCTGGGTTAGCGCAGATCACATTAGCCCATCTGCTGTTAAGAAAAGCAAATATGAAATATGATTCACGAAACATGCCTAATACGAGATTTTACGTGTTCTTTTGAAGATTTTTTCTTGTGTTTTCCATTTATCGAACATCCAATACTATTCAGCTCTTATGCTTTCGTTCATATATAACATTCTCCGGTGAAATCCCAGTGGTGGATGCATTATTAAAATGAGGCTGCCATAGCCGCAACCAGTGGCGCCGTTAGGTCCGATCATTCGGGGCTATAGACCCGAATATTTTAAGCCTAGCCCCAGATATTTTCGCCCTGAAAAAGGAGGTGTTTATAGCAAAACGACAGTGTACTGTGTAACAGAGTGGAACTTGAGTTGCAGCGTCCGAAGGTGTGATAATAATTATTTATTATAAAGGTAGACATAACCTCCCCAACCTACCGATGCAGATGTCCCTTCAAAAAAAAAAAGACAAGCCCCAGGCATGCTTGACTTAGCCCCTGATCTTTTCAATAGCTAGAAACGTCCCTGGCCGCAACTCCAGCACTTTGCCAGTTAGAATTACAGCACGTGAGCTAAGGTGTTTTCACAGCCGAAAGTGTTGGGTTTCAACAGGTTATTGACTATAAGAATGCCAACAAACGCAAAACTAATATTAAACCAGACTCAATTAAATACAGTATTTATTTAGTTAACCCTGATCATAAATGGCCTTACTAAACAGAAATAATCAAATGCCCGCACACTTTCTGTCCCCGAATGCAATTTATTTTCGAAGTGCACACAAGACCAAGTCTAGATCCGAAATGGATCTTCCACAGCCGAGGCAACTTGGAGTCTTCTCCGGCGCTTCAGGAACATCAGGTTGACCCTGTGAGGAAATGTACTTTTCCTGTCTGAGTCAGAACGCATTCAACGCTCCGCCGCCGTCTTGCAAGTCTACGTTGTCTTTGTGAGTGACTTTTGTTAACCTCCCACCATTACATGACACCAAGATTAATGCATGCCTCGCAAATCTGATGTGTTGGTTTCAGATAAGGGCCGTTCTCATTGACGCATAGTAACTCAGCATGTCAAGACATTTCGTCTCCCCTCCAGACGACAGTTCATCGCACCCTGCATGTGTTTGAACAAGTGAGACGCAAACAGTGCAAACACTTCGCGGATAAAAGATGAACTGCTGAATGAACCGCGTGTCCATGCGGGTCGTCAGAAAGCATTAGCACCGCGTTAATGTAGATATCGAAAGAGCGAAAGTGAAGTGACGAATTATGTTATGAGCCCGGGAAAGAAACATTGAAAGACGACGGAGCTGTCAGTAATGTCGCGCACGAGTCACGAAAGGGTGCCTTTGTGAAAATATACAACGGCACTCAAGTTTTCTAGAACCAGACATAGGCTACTTCTCATACTCTCATATATTAATTTTGGTGTCATTTATGCATTTTGAAAGAGTCGGATATGCATTAAAACAAACGCGGTTTTCACAGTTCCCAGTCATGCTGTGGTATCGCTGCAGTACACTACAGGAGAGGGTAAACAAGTGTTTATTACAGGCCCTCTGTTTATTTTTGATATATATTTTCATCTCAGTAATGTTGCCCTAGAAACCAAGCTCCGAGGGAGGAAGTAGATGGTCTCGTCGACTGTGTGCGGAATGTGTTACGCGTTCTTTTGGCATCAATGACGTTTCAAACCCTGACGCTCTTTCCGATGAGATTGCACTGAATGAAGAAAAACATGTGGAGAATGCTTAATCTCTCCTCTGAATCTTTTCAATGCATATAAATTGAACCCTTGTCCTATCAGAGACACTTCTGATTATAGCATTAGGACACGTGGTGTATTTTATGCACCGCCACAATTTGGTTTTGTCATTTGTCATTTACATGGGGATGGCCGTGCATGCGTATGCAATGGTGTGATTTGCATGACTGCCATACAATAAGACTTAAGTGAAACTGGCGTTAGCTTCCAAGAAGGATAGTAATGTCACATGGAAGCCAATAATTAAAAACTGAGTATCCTAAACAATATATTTAGGTAGGCCCTGCTTTTTTTCCGTTGCTTATGCCACTATGGGGGCGATTCAAACCAGCCGTTAAGTGGTTTGGCCCCGAGGTTGTATGATATGTCTGAATTTGTTAAACGTCATGGGACAGTGACAGCAGTGAATTGGTATCATGAAACACATCCAAAAAGCTCTTGGTGAGACCACACAGCATGGAAAAACAATTAGCATGCTCCTTTTTTCTGTCTTGAAAAGGCATTGAGGCACCCATTAAAGTACATTCATGTGGTTAGAAATGCTACCCATTCCAAACATCTCTTCTTACCAATTATACTTTGCAAGATTGTATTTGCTCAAAAGGCTTTGGTTACAAGGTTCTGTTTGCAGGTTTTAATTCGATATGTTGCTCCAAATAATTTCATGAAGGAACGGCATACATACAATATAAGGTATTTTTCAACGCACAGTCAACACTACGTGGTCCAAAAAAGTATTTTTAACTTCAGGCCAAGCGTTATGTACGAGCAGACTTTAAGATCAGCGCCATCTAATGGTAGTCTGTTAGAAATGATTACGGTGGCCTGATGAGCGTGTGCTTAAAACACTAGCGCAGACTGAAAGATTTTTTAACTGTGATGACTACAAACATTTAAACCCTGTTGATTCTGAGTACGTGTATGAAGCAATTCATGGCTAAAATGTTGCTGTAAGATTAGACACACTGAGCTTGAATTTAAATAGTGCCGGGAATGTTGTGTGTTTTTATGACTTCTGAGAAGGAATGTGTTCACTAGAAAGTTCATTACCTTGCTATTTTTTAATGAGGATTGGTACTCAAATCCCCAGTGATTCAGGTTTAAGCTGGTAGCTTAGTATTTAAAGTGCACCCAGGTTATTTTTACTTGTTCACCATACTGTTGTTACTCAGAAACTCAAGGAAAGTGTTTTTGACTGATGTGCCCAGCAGGCAACAGCAACAGATTTGCAGGGCTGATTTATAAAATCTTGGAATTTCCAACAAAAGGCTTTCTTCAAGTGATAAAAGGTGACCTTAAAGGAAACCGGTAAAACCTGCACAAGCAGAACTTTTGGGTCCCCTGGAGAGCCACCTCTTCCTCCCACAGGCCTGTGTTGTGATTAAGGACCAGCGCTGCTTTTCAGAACAGCACATCTCTGCCACAAAGTGTGCATAACTCAGCAGCATTCCAGTGGGAAAAGCACCAGTGATCTTCAATGAACTCCCTTCACTCTCCCTTGTAACCACCAGGTTGCAGGTTCAGATCTCATCTGCGGCTTTGCTGTTGTACCCTTGAGCAAAGAATTTAGCTGCAATGGCTGAAACCAATATCCAGAGACATCAACTGGTACTCTGTAAAATGAAGTCCTCTGCAAAGCACCTCTGACACCTGTTTACCAAAGCTAAATGTGTTAAGACGCATGCTCACAGGACTGGTATATGCACAAACTGACTCAGTTTCATTACACTGGTATGTGCTTTACAACATTTAATTAGATGGGTGCTGCTGTTTTTTTATTGCTAATGGCTATATCGCAGCATGAAACGCACTTATGCACCACGAATAACCGGACCTCTAATCTGGAAATGAGCGAGCTGGAAGAGAAACAAAGGGATCTTTATCGAGTGCATGGGGATTTGCATTTTTCTCAACAAGAGTCGACCTGTATATCAAAGCTGTAAATTAGCCCAGTTCTCTGTGCTTTCGCCAGCACCGTGTACGACAGGCTTAGCTCGCTGTTCACCTCGATATCGCTCAGCGGAAGTCGAGCGGCTTTGGAGGACTGCTTTTTCCATTGGTCAATGGGCCTTTGTTAGTCACACATTCTCCCCATCGCGCGCAACATTTCCAGATGCCTGACGGCCGTGGTCGTGTTCTTATGCATTCGGCTACACCACCAGAGTCTTACTTCCCCTTTATTCCCCCATTCCTCTTATTTTACATTTCTTGACGGGCTTGTCCTGAATTTATTTCAACAAGAGGTTGTTTAGGACCGCTGAGTATTATTTGTAGCACAGGATGAGCATTTAGTCTGGGTCATGGGAATGCTGAGAGCTTTTTATTGATTTGTGTTCAGTTTTAGCCTCAATCATATTTGCTTTGCCGGGTTTGTGCAAAGTGGCTGATCGCTAGCACCAAGTTTGTGCGCTAATATTACGCTGCACGAGCCCAGAGGAGCTGGCAACAGAATGGCACTGGCACTTTATGGCCTTAGCAGCTGATCCTGAACCAGTCTCAAAATTTCACAAGCAGTGGTGGGGGCTTAAACTGAGGGGCTGGACAAGCTGATCAGAGATCTGATGTCATGGTTAGAAAAGACTCAAAACAGCTGGAATGCAATCACAGCCTCAGCAGCCAACCACCTCAACTCACTAACAACGTAAGGGATACTGGTCTTGGGAACCACCACTAGGTGGTTAAAATGAAACAGTGTTAAAATGAAAAATGCACTGGTGAATTTCCATGATCAAAGCACAAGAGATCCTCTCCATTCAAATACTGCTTGTACAGTCCACGGGCAAACACACATTGTACTATGGTTAGTAATACATTGCAAACTGGTGCTGTGTTATTAAAACGAGCCCCACTGTGGCTCCTCTTGACGTGTTCTGCAGCCAGGACTACTTCATCATGAAGAGACAAGAGACAGGTGAGGAAACACAGGAAACTCTACTTTAGTGCAGTGATACATGGAGACAAATGGGAGCAAATATATGATGTGGAAACCTATAGATAAGATGGAACCATTTTGATAAAGTGTGCAGAACTGCAAATCCTCACTGCAGACATGAAGTGTGTAGTATGCATTAAGAGATAGGGGAGAGGGAAGTCTTGCCAAGAGAAGGTTCCCCTGTGTGTTTTTTTTAGTTGGATATTCATCATGCAGTCAGTGATGACCCACCCTGTGGATCCATCTCTGGCGTGGATACACTGAACTCACCGTCAACTCCTGAACTTGTTCCGTCGTTCCTCAGGAACGTTTCAAAGGGCATGCAGGGTTTATCTCTGAGAAGAGATCAGAAGTTGACCCTGCAGTCATCATTTGATGTGTGTACCTAATTGGACCTTAATATTAATGTTAGATTTTCTAGGAGATGTCAGCACATGTTTGAAAATGAACCTCAGGGAATGTGTTTAGTTGGAAGTGCCCGGCACACATCAAGTCAATGGCCCTGGCTATTGAGTGGTTGGTGCTGTGCGTCCAACCAAAAATATTCCCAGTGTTTGACATTCACATAGAACAACCCTCCCTACCTTCATAGAAAAGCCTTCCATCAGTCTTTTGAGGAGAAACTACGAATAGCTAGTCATGTAACATGTCACTGCTCTTTCTCGGACGGGTAATCTGAGACATTTTAAGAGCCTGTCGCCATGCATGGTTTTAATCCATCATAATCCATTTCGACTAGAAGTGAGCCTGTGCGTACAACCTCTGACATCAATACAAACAGGCTGGAAGGGATGGCCACTGGTGCGACGTCTCCCCGCACAATGGCAAACATCTGTCGATTGTCAGGGTCGGTCTTTATTGAAACCGCGTGCCTCCCGGGCCCTTGCCAGCCACCATTAATCATCTCATTAGAGGCTGCTTACAGGAAAACAATTAGGGGAGTCTTTCAGCACATATTAAATCTGCAAAATACGTTCGACCTTGCGATGAGCGCTTTGGAGTTTAATGGTCAGACCAGTGTAAGGTCACTGCGACCGTTCAGTCGCCGGTCAGTGAGGTGGGGGGTTGAGGGAGTTAACCTCCCTTCAGACTCCAGTAATCCCTTGCGGTCTCTGTTTGCTCAGATTTTCCACAGACTGCTAAAGTTGAGAGGTGCTTAATAGTTAATCTGGGGGAATATGTGGCGAGGGGGGGCACGGTCCTGGACGGACGTTTTGCAGGATGTTGTTACTTCGATCCCCAGGGGCAAGGTTGCATCGGAGTTGCCACATTAGCAAATCATTACCACCTCATCCAGCAATTATTAAACCACATCTGTGAGCGGAGACCTGAAAACCAACCCCCCCTTCATCTCCAGCCGCTCCCCTCTCACCTTGAGCCAGCTGTGGAGGTGTAATACGGGAGGACCTGGCTGGAGGGGCAGCAAGGTAGATGACCAGCGTTTCCCTAACTCGCACCAGGGAGAGATCAGCCAGGGCCAGCACCTCGGGAGGGCCGAGTCCCCAGCGCAGTGGGGTCTTTCCCGCACCGGTCCGTAAGTCCAAAAAAACACCCCAGGGCCAGGGAGCTGCTCTGCTTTTCCCTCTCGCGGTATAATGGGATTACGCTGCAGTAGGCTCTTGGATATCTAAAGGCGCTGTTGAAAGGGAGAGACGGTTTTCATTGGAGGATGGGGACCTCGGCCGTGTGGGTTGTGGTGGAGTGCGCCTGCAGGATCCTGGGTGTTTCGACAGCAGCAGGTAGGGATCCTCGGGCCTTGTGCTTTAAATTTCTGAAACAATCAGAGCATCAGTGACATCTGTGTTTTACCAAAATGGTGCATTGAGAGAATCTTGTCTATGAGGAACTGTCAGGTGTGGAATGTAAAAAGATGTAGGGTCCATCAGCATGCAATGATAAAGGGAGTTAGTGAATTCATCATGTAAGTGAATGCAAACGTCTCCAGCCACTTTTGCTACTGTCTGCTGAGTTTTATAGCAGACTTACATTCACTTTGAGAGCTGGTCTCACAAGAACAAAAGAGGAAATCAGCCTACATAAACATCCGTAGTATGGCTCATGTCCCATATCTAAAGGTCATCAAAGGTCACAGAGGCATACACAGTGCATAAACCTGCGTGTTTTTAATGAGCTGTATGAAGTTTATCACCCTGCTCCAGTGCATTGCGGGCTCCCCCTTCTCTGTACCCCCGGTTTCCACACCGACCCCATATGTATCGAGTGAGATCAGAGCAGCGCCGTCCAAGGGCGGGTTGCTGTCGACAACCACCCGCCATGAATCAGAGGGGGAAATAGTTACTTGACTGGCCTCCCCACTGCTCCCCTTCCGCTAGGACAGCCGTGTGCAGAGCCGTTTTTTTTTCTGTCTCCCATTCATCCTCCCAGAACATGCGTTCAGGGCACACTCAGTACAAAGTGCATTGGTCAAGGCTCCACTACTTAAAGTAATTTAATGCTACACAGTGAAGCTGTCTATCCAGGACACACACCCCTGCTCCTGGGTGCTTAAGCCCAGTTCTAGTAACTGACACTGGATGATTTCAATAACCTCATAACCTCAGTCTGTCTGACTTTGTATCATGGTCAGAAAGTGTTCCATGAAAAGTATAGTTTGATGCAAATGCACTTATTTTGCACATTACCACATAATGTCATGTTTTGTAATTAGAAGTGTACTGTGTAACCATTACCCTGTATCTGGTAGGAATCAAAACAAGAGTGCTTTGTGTGAGGTGTAATTAGCATCCAAACAAACACATTGTGTCCATGTTAGCATTAATTACTAGGCTTTCAGTAAATGGCGGAATTGATAAATAAGTGGAACATTTCTTTCAGAAGTTAGAGACAAATGTGGAACCCCTTAATAAGCCTGCTTATTTACACTGGCAGAGTGTTAACAGAATTAATTTACGCAAACAATAAACCAGCTCCATTATAAATACCTTTTCGCCATACCGCATAAATAAACCTCACAAAAACATTCCACATGTTTCTGGGCTGTTTTGACGCCAAAGAAAGTACACACATTACAGCTTTTCACCTCACGTTAATCCACATGTGACTGTTTACACACTTGCTTATACTGAATTCACCCAGTGTAACCTGTTTAAAAGGTATTTAATGTGCTGTTTAGAAAGAGCAAATTAAAAGAGCGTTGGCGTGGTGTTTGCCGAGGTTTTTGTTGGAACAGACTGTGATACCTGGTCTGTCAAATGAATATTTCCATGTGAATTCTGTTCAAACACAGTCAATCATAAATTGTTCAGTACAGCTTCAATTTAATATGGTTTAAAAGATTATGTTAAGTCTTGATTGATGGGATTCAAAAACAGAGGAACATTCTGTTGTTTTTAACTTTTTTCTGTCTTTGTTTTCCTGATAACAAAAGGAAAAGTGGTTTATTTATTATCAGTGCTGTTCTTCTGATATCTCAAATAGATAGATAGATAGAGCATATTTTATTAACCCCTACAGGGAAATTTGTTTGCCAACTTGGCCATGCGATGTCAGACACATATACAAAGACGTAAGAGACAAGCATTTTCCACTGTAGCATTTCACACTGATTTCTGTATGGGGGTTAGCAGGTACAATATGCTTTTTTAAAAAGCATGTATGGTATATTTAAGGTAAATTTTGTGAAGGCTTTCTCTGGTGAAGAATTTCAATGAAATCAAATGCAAACTACACTGCAACAAAGTTATTTTTGTAAACTCTGACACCTAGTGGGTAAATTCTTGTAGTGACTCATTTGATAACTTTCAGAAAGTGGAGCATGTCAACAGCGTGCAACAGAGTGCAGTAGTATAGTACAGTTAATTATATAGTTAATATAATAAGTGGAGGTATAGTAGTAAAT
This sequence comes from Megalops cyprinoides, assembly GCF_013368585.1. NCBI lineage: Eukaryota > Metazoa > Chordata > Actinopteri > Elopiformes > Megalopidae > Megalops > Megalops cyprinoides. The sequence goes on along the minus strand of NC_050597.1, from coordinate 27,968,015 downwards.
GTCCTGAATTGTGACACCCTGTAGAAGGGCAAAAGCTGAATTAAATAAGAATGTGAAATCTGTGCTTGGCATACTTGTCCCAAATCATGTTCCACAACTGGTAGGGGTTGTTGCACTAATCAAATGTGGCATGATAGAAAAACAGCATGTCTATCCTGTTTATTAGCATCAGCATAGAGCAGATGTGGCCAGATGCCAACCCTGTATACATGCATTAATATAATCCTCTGTGTCCAATATCAGCTCATCCAGCACATATAAAGATCAGTTGATCTGATACCTGCTCTGAGCTGATGCCTATGAATAAACAGTTATTAATCCATATATCATCTGGATAGGCTGATAGCAGGCACTGAGGATGAAGTGAGTCAATCCAGACAATATAGTGTCTGTAACAACCATCTCTGTTCAACTGTCTGTGACCACAGTGATGTGTGCGGTGGGGGTGGAGACGTTGCGCCAGGGAGAGTTCCACAGCCTGGCTGTTTACCTTCTGTGAGTATTCAACAGCGCTAACCTGGGTCGGGGGGGGGGGGCAGGCCGATTTTGCCCCGCATCAGAGTTCTCCGTCTCCGTCCGTGGTTTTATGGAACGGGCGGTGGTTTTCGCAGAGGCCTGGAATAAGGTCAAGTGTTTGGCCGCCCAGGGCAAGAGGGGAAGAGCTGTAACCAGAGATAAGGAAGCAATAAGAGAGTTTATTAGACGTCTGTTTTCTCCTGCGTTTCACCACTTCAGCAGAGAAAGAGGGGGATGCCAGTTTCCCCTGAACAGCTCACAGAGAGCACGGCGGCCAAGCTTACACTCCCATCCTGGGACCGAGGCCAAACTGAAGATGAGACGCTCGCCCAGGCAGCAAAACCATCAGGAAGACATGTCCACAAGGAATAGCCAAGCAGAGACATTTATTGCATGTAAACTGGGGGAACAGCTATAAATAGATATTACATTATTCTGTATAAGCAAGAGCTGGGGATAATACGGTGCATTAAAGATGACATGGCCCCACCTCATGGCATGACATGAGAAAGATTAGATACAGAGCAGTATCAGACACTCATCTCATAGCAGAGCTTATCTCCTTGGATGGTAAACCAGTGTGATTGTAAACACTGTCCAACATTTCATACTTTTTCTGTTCAATGACTTTAAAGGAGTCTTGCCTTCATTTCTCCCTGTGAGAAATGAAAGGCAGGGAAAATGTTTGGTTGGATGTACCAAGTCTTTTTGAATCTGGACCCAGAGGCTGCATTCCAGTGTTATCCTTTAAGCCAAAGGTTCTATAGCACCAAGATCACTAAGTAACCCTGTTTTCAGCGGAAGTAGTTGTCTGTTGAAAATAGGATTACTGCGAGCCTGCAACCATGGTGGAGGCCCACAGCACAGAACAGGGATACCACAGATTCTTAATATATGGAACAGATAGTAGAGCTCAGTGCATTCCATATTGCTAATTCTGTCACTGCTATCTATAAAGCCACGGGTGTTCTAATTTGTGGGCTTGTTATGAACATTCTCAAAGGGGCGTGGTGTAAAACAGAGCAACCCACAGTAACCATGGGAACTTGCACAACCCTGTTACCAAGTGGAGCCTCCTACACGGAGGATGAAACAGACTCATGACCTGAAGATTTTTTTATAGAGAACATCTGTGGAGATACTTTTCATGAGGAAACAGCTGTGAGCTGCTGAAGTGCGCACACACAGATCTGGTGTCCCCTAAAGTAAGATTGTGTTTGCAGAGCTGATCAAGTTCATATCTCTGTTGATTATCTTTGAGACACTTTTTGCCTCATTGAACACTGGGTGTAGCACAACCAAATCAACATAAGGTTGTGCCCCATCTACCCTATAAATTGGCATAGCCGCATTGCAATTCCTATAGGAGATGTTCTGTCATCATAGTTTTGACAATGCTGATCATACATTGACTTTCTAATTTATTTAAAATTTATTTAATTTCTTAAATTTATTTGAGTGCTCAGATTCATCTTCATGCATTGGTAGGGCAATACATTTGCATGACGCATCCACTTAGCAGCATATGAAATAAATGTTACACAAGCTATTGATGTGACCATATGTTTGATTGTTTTTAGTTATTATTTTAATTGCCTCGCCATTGATTCTGTTGATTTATACTGTGAGTAGGCTCAACATTGCTGAGTAGGAGGTCAAACTGAATGGAGTGTGCAGTGGTCTACGGCAGCGTTTCCCAAACCTCTCCTGGAGGACCCCTTGTCCTGCATGTTTTAGATCTGTCCCTGCTCCAACACAGCTGATTCAAAAGATCAGTTTGTTATTAAGCATCTTCAGGAGTTCATAAAGAGTTGATCATTTGAATCAGCTGTGTTGGAGCAGGGAGAGATCTAAAACATGCAGGACAAGGGGTCCTCCAGGAGAGGTTTGGGAAACGCTGGTTTAAGGGATGAAGTTGCAAAGGTCCCTGCCCCAAAGTAGCTGTCACTTTTTCATCAAGGGTCTATCTGAAAGCTTTTTCCACTCCATCTCATCTTGCTCCCTAAGGAGTGGAGGCTTCCTTAGTGTTGGGGGAACGTTATTTCCAGCTCCAAAAAATCAGGCTTAAAGGCTTAAGGGATAACTGTGGAACTGGCCCAGGCCAGTTAAACTCATGTGTGTTTGGTATGTGCAATTGAGCACATTCCCTGGGGCTTTATTTCCAAGTAGCTGCTGACCTCTGCAAGAAAACTTCAAATTAATGTTTAAGCTTTAATTAGACGTACATATTTAACAGTCATTGTGATGTAAACTACTGGCACATTTTTTGGGGAACAGTTCTTGGTGCCATTTATATGTACAGTGTTGTGATCTGTGACAACCATGATGATGAAACATGCTCTGTCACGTTTCATTAAACTGTTCCTGTTGTATTTATTTTCTATAGTGTGTCCTCAGCTGGGATGATGTTATTTGAGCTGGCTTACTTCACTGATGCATTGCTGATGAGGTGCCTTCCGTAAGTACACAACGCGAATATTCTTGGTATGCGGTGATACACTCTTTTGCTTACTGTGAAAACTTTCCCTTTTAAAAAAGTGCTTTAAGTCTCTTTTTGACTCCCCTAATGTACCTCCATTTCAATGAATTTGAGTCTGGGATACTGGGGGTCTCTTAGATAGCATTTACATGTTTTCCTGTAGGTCATTTAATTTAATTTAAGGTAATGTAATTTAATGGTATGATATGCTTTACTGCGTTACAGCAGTGAAGATGTACTGGAGTTTTGTTGTACCTCATTTCTGAATTGTTTAATTGGAACCATTTCTTTTATGGAAGCTGATTCACCTGTTGTTACAGGTGCCACTGGTCCCAGCGCTTCAGATGATTCTTGTTCACGGGGCATCAGTTTCACTCAGCCTCCTGAACCATAAAACTGTTTTTATCTTATACTGAGGAGTCAGTTTTAGTTTCTGCTATTAGCATTTCCATATGATTTAAAGATACTGTACATGTACCTGCCATGAATACATGCTAGTGAACAAGCAGGTGGTAACCACTGCTATACAGCCAGCCAGTCTGCTGAGAATTTGCCTCACACTGTAACCTGAAGGCGCTGTAATTGACCAGCAGAGGGCAGGCCCTTGAAACATTTCAAACTCTCTCAGGCTCATTTTCGGTTATCTGGTTCTGTTGTTATGTGTTTATATGCCCCGAGGTTAAATGAACAGTGGCTCTGTTTCCTGTCCTGCTCTGCAGCTGCCCTCCTAAATGGAAGGTGTTCATCTTGTGGAAGAAGATGGCCAAACTGGGGGGCTTTCAGAAGTTCCTGTACTACACTCTCATGTCTGTGGTGTGCTTCCTTCACCCAGTGCTTGTGTGGCATGCAGTCATACCAGGTACTGCACCTTAAATTGTAATCTGTAGCATTTTCACAAGAGGTGAGGGATCACATCAGAATTAATATGATTATGATGATGATTTATTTCATTATCAGACATCATAAGGGTAATCCAAGACAACTTACACATCTTATATTTTTACATATTATGGATCAATTTATACAGCTAGATATAATGCACAGCTGTTAACTATATACCAAAGATGTTAAATTGCTCACTCAAAACCTTCTGGTCACATTAATGGCAGTTGACTAAGAATGATGACCTTGATAAACAGTTCCAGTCAGTTATCATTATGTATAGCCAGCATTCTGCCAATAGCCAGCAGACTGCCAACGCTTCATGTCATGCCAAACTGAATACTGGAAACCAAGACAGGAACACCAGCTTTCCTCTTAATGAAACAATGTAGTCTCTTCAATCAGTCTGTGCTCACACCTTGAAACAACATTTTCTCTTACAACGGAGACCAATGAACAAAATTCTGGTGCCGATTACAGGGACCATGCTTTTGGTCACTGGCTTTGCCTACTTCATTCTGAGCAAACGGAAGAAGACACTGCCTAAGGAGCCAGTCAGCCCGTCAGAAAGTTGTGAAGACCCGCCCACAGCAGCCACCTCCATCGGCGACCCCGGGGATGTGGAGCGGGCCTACTCCTTCTTCCGTATCATCTCGGGTAAGAGGGCCTCTTCGCTGTCGTATTTCCCGAGCGCAAGCAACGGAGAGGCCTCGAAAGACAGCTCCCAGGCGATGCTGGAGGAGTCGCTCCCCGCGGACGCGCCCGCAAGGAAACGCGACAAGAGACGTGTGCATTTCAAAGAGAAGGCTCTGCATGCTGTTCAGGACGAGACTGAAATGCAAGAGTACCAGGAAATGGACCAAGAAGAGACAACTTCAGACAAAGCACCCATGATCAGACTGTAACTATAGAAACCCATTACTGTATGTAATAGCAGGACAGCTGTTAGCCAATCATGACTAGAATGTCAGAAGCTGACAACCTCTGGAAACATCAGTGCCACTTTTCTCCTCACACAACATGCACTCTTCCCTGGCTGGGTCAGTTGCTGTAGGAGACAAGTCTGGGCCACTCCTAAAAAAGGTTGTCTTGTGTGCAAAGAGAAAGCAATGCAAAACTGCTATGTAGATACAAGATTAAAATCACCATCATTTAGGCCATAACTGTGACAATCATAGCTGAAGACATTAAAGAAAATAATATGTGCCCATTTGGGGTAATTTTTTATATTATTTTAATAAGGAAAACTTGTGATAAGCATTTATAACATGATTATTGCTTTCCTTTAGTCTCAACACATCAAATCACATATGTATACATTCATGTGAAATAATTTTGAGGGAAAGATTTTAATTGTATTTTAACTGTCTCACGTAACACATTGCCATATGCAATGGTGTTCCCCATAACCACTGTTCCTCCAAACATATGTATTTACTGATATTGACTTCTTTATATATAATGTACATACATATCATGTCTTAAACTCTATTTGAATATTAATAAAAATGTAAAAACCTTTATAAACTGAAGTTAATCCGAGTGAAATGCTGTCGTATTTTCTGCACATGCTTGGCAGAAATGAAAGTGCATGGCCTACCTCATTAGTTGAGATGAATGAAAACTTTCCAGCTATAAAAATCTAAAAAATGTCAAACAAGAGTCATTCATGACCCATTCAGAAATGCTGTGCTGATTCTGTGCCAACCCATTTTGTATGTTCTTCCAAAATCCAGGCATTCAGTCATAAATCATAGCCATTTCAAGGAAAAACCACTCTAGAAGCCAGGAAAGAAAGTGTGATTAAGAAGTGGTTTGGCAAATCAGTACTGCTCCTTTTTGTGCTGTGACTTCTGAAGTGGTTTGCTCCTTGCAGTTCTGAAAACCAGATTCATACACCTGACATTGAATTATAGATTCTGGTTGTGAATTGATGATTCCAGAGTTTCTTAGGGAAATTACATTGTTGACCTTGAGTTGATTACAATACGCCAAGGTAAAAAGTTTTGTATATAGGTACTTAGGGGAAGAAGGGCATATCTCACACCTCCCAGAAAGACACCATTTTTGTCCCACTTTTTTCAGAAGAGTTACAGTCATTTCAGAAGCGGAAACGGATATTAGGGATGTAGTATGCTGTGACTGTCGCATTTTAGCCACCACGGTTAGCCTTTTTTGCTTGCTTGTTAAATACGGTAACTAGCTCATACAATAAAAACTGCAAAAGTATCTCAGTTTAATTACACATTGTTGCTTAGACATGTGCTTTATAATTATATAGTGAGCTACATGTTTGAAACATTAGGTATCTTACTTTACCTTGTGAGGAAGATAGCTAAAAGAATTTTGTCCACGCAGCTTGATTAAGTTGGATCACACTGCGGCACCTGTCTCAGTTGTTAATGGTCACTTTATGTTCTTCCCCTCCCATGGGAGTATTGTGCATATATTGTGCAGTATAGTTTAAGGCTGAATTATGCTTCAAATGTGTATATCATTATAATTAATTATCATTATAATTCATTTATAATTAAAGCAATTAAATCATTAATGCTTAAAATCATCTAATTAATATGTTATTGTAAATATAATTTGTAATGCTAATAGTAGCAGTATTTTATATTTAAACAAAAAATCCCCACATTTGTCATGTGTAGTCGGTCTATGGTATGACTGAAGTGTAAGGAATGATGTCAGAATGCATACAGCCACCTAAAAGCCACCTAAAAACATACTGCATGGATGCTCTACAATATGTGCCTCCTCCCCCACTTTTGATATGAGAACTATCCTTGTTTCTATCCAAGTTAACTCCACAGTAAAGACCAATCTTGATAATTATCTGTATCAGTGACCAGTAACAGTTTCAGTTTCATTTTAATAGTTCATAGCATAGCTGGTGGAGGTATTTGTCCCTGAAATCTGTAATATGCATGGCATGTTCACAAAGCTCTCAAGCTTTAACCATGATGATGAATGCTAGATTGCTTCTGTGCTTATACTCTATACACAGCATTAACACTGGTGTTCTAGAAGCTTCCAGTGAATGTCCAGACATCAGAATTTTGAAACGTGATTTTTTTTTTCTTCAATTTGTCAGGAAATACTTCAGGGGAACAAATACATTTTTTTAAAACATTTAATGCTGGTCTTTCCAGAATCGGTATTATTCAAAATAAGACTATTTCCATTCACAAAGCACTCCATATTTATTAATAGTCCTGACCAATTATCAACAAAAACATGCTATAAAAATAAAATAATTTCTACTTACATTTTTAAGATGTTGTACTTGTTAACCTGCCATCCCCCCTCTCTATCCCCTAGTTAGTAGCACAGAGGGTGCTGCGTGTGCATCTGCCATCCCCCCTGTTAAAAATGAACAAATCACCTACTGCTTGTAAGCATACTGTAAGTCATACAGTTCTCAAACAACAGGTTTTATTCCAGAAAATACAAGGTTTATTCACATCCCTGTAATTAGTATTTTGCAAATCCTCTTCTGACATGGATTATACCAATAAGGCTCTGTGTGTAGTGTTATGAGGTTGTGGGGCTTCTGAGTGGAATTTTTGACCATCCCCCTCGAAGTGTTGCTCTCAGTCCTTCAAATCTTTTGGTTTTCATTTGTGAACTGATTTCCTGAGTTCAAACCGCAGATGTTCAATTGGATTGAGGTCTGGATATTGAGAACATTTATTCTATGCTCAGATAACCATTTCTTTGGCAATTTGGATGAACCCTTTCAATTATTGCCATGCTGGAATGTTTAAGCCAAGTTGTGATTCTTGGCAGAGGGAATCAGCTTTGTGGCCAAAGTGTGCTGGTAAATGTTGGAATTCTGAACTTCTTGTCTCTTAATAAGGGCTCCATGACCTGCAGATAAAACTCAACCTCAAAACATAATAAACCCCCCACAATATATCATGGTTGGCATGAGTTCAAACTTCACCCTTTGTGCCAATCATAATGTTGATGGACTCATCCAAAAGCTCAATTTTCATTTAACTTGACCATGGGACATGCTGACAGTTGCCAGTTGGATGTAACGTGGTAAAGTTGCCTCTGTTTATGGCTTTCTTTCAAAACAGGTTTCCTCCTTGCAGCCCTGTCATGAATGCTGCATTCATGCATGCAATTTTAAATGGGACTTTTCAACACTTTGTAACCTGAAGATGCCAGTTTGTTTGGGAGATCTCCCACTCTTGTGAATGAACATGACTCTCATTACATTACATTGATTCATTTAGCAGATGCACATATCCAGAGCGACATCCAGCACAAGAGAACAGAAGTGTATCCATTGAAGTTAAATAAGTGACAGTGTCAGACCAGGCTAACAACACTCCCAAACCAGTGAGAGTGAGCATGACACCATTCAAGTTAACTTGTGCTAAACTGTGCTAATCTGCACACCTGACTCACCGCTGCAACCTGTGGAGAGAAGGACAGTGGGTTGTCAAGCATAACCCCAAAGCTTCTGACAGTTGGAGTGCTATCGGTGAAATAGCTTTTAGTGTCTAGACTGAAGGAGAGGTCTTGAAATGGGGAAGATCTGGAGGGGATGTAAAGCAACTCAGTCTTAGCCAGGTTGAGCTTTAGGTGGCAGTCCACCATCCTCTGAGAAATGTCCTTCAGGCAAGCTGAAATGCATGCAGAGACTTGTGTGTGTGTGTGTGTGATGGAGGAAAAGACAAGAAAAACTGAGTGTCATCAGCATAGAAGTGGTATGAAAAGCGATGGGAGAAGATAATGTCATGGGTAAGTGAATAAATATAAATGTATATAAATCTGTGCAAAAAAAATTCCATAGTCAATTTTTTCGGATCTTTTTTTGTTAAATCAGGTTTCACATTTAACGAGCCTATGAATAAATATGCAGGTCACTGTGATTAAACCAGCAAAATCAGTTGTAAGACACAGACTTCCTGGTCACCTGCTTCTGTGACTATTTCATCTGTGACAGTATCTGAGACTGTAGCACTACTCATCTCGTCTCCCATTTTGTAAAGATTGCCACCCCGAGCACTCAGGAATGTTATTTTTAACTCATTCGCAGGGGATTGTGAGCTGTCCATATGCTTTTGCTTTCAGTCGCTTTGTATCTTTGCTCTATACATTCTCATGGAAAGCAAAACCCCCAAGGAATTACAGCCACAAGCAGACTTGTGCACAGTGGTGAGTGTAGCCACTCTGTCAATCCTAGGATGAGCAGCTGCATGCTTTTATTATTAACAAGAGACAATTCAGGTGAAATAATAAAAAACCTAAATCCATTCCTGCATGGATGTTAAATATTTAACCCTGTGCCTTATCTAAAGGTATTGTGTGTGCCTTAATGTACAGGAAGGGAGCACTGTGAACTCCTCTGTTGGTGGACAGCAGGCCACAAAGAAGACACCCTGCTCGCTCACCATTAAGAAAGCATTTGTTCTCAGTATGGCAAAAGCCACACCCCTGAAAGATCTCTCTCTCTCTCACACACACTCTCTCACACACACACACACACACACATTCACGTCTCTGTTTCTATCCAGCACTTCAAGGAAGGTTGATGACAGATGCTGCTGGTATGCGGTCCCTCAGTAATCATTCAAGGATGCTCCTATTTCAGGCATTAACAGAGAGAACAGTACAAATATTTACATGAACATACTGTGTTAAAATAAAATGCTATAACTGCTAAAGGGAATGTTTGAGAAGATTTCATTTGAATGTGGACAAATATTCACTCCCTTACATCAGAAATGCATTTTGTGGTTTCTGCTTTGGGAGTCCATTTTAGGATGCACTGGATCGTCTACAAAGGCTAAAATCAATAGAAGAAGAAACACCCATCATCAATCAGTACCTGACTGTGCTGCAGCCTAGACAGTTACTCTAGTATATTAAAACCTGTCTCCCAGAATGCCCCTGGGGCTGTATCTCTTTCTCAGTCTGACCTTGATTGACAGACTCCACTGGTCTAACCTTGCAATGCACAGAGGCAAACACAAAAGAGGGGTCTAGATAAGAATTTGATGCTCATTTTTTCTTGATACTATTTTAAATTTGCTTACTGTTGCACAGTGCAGAGAATACCATGCTGCAAGAGTACCACGTATGGATAATCCAGGAAATATTCAGCAGTCTTGGGCCAAAGGCTTCTTTGTTTTTTGGACAGTGATAGGATGGTTCATAACTACAGTAGCATTGTCCTGCCTTGAATGGCTGGTTCTGAATAGATGGCAGCACTGTGTGAATCTCTCTGTGCAAAGTAACTGGGGTGAAAGTAAATTTGTGGACAATGTTGAAGTTCTGCATTCAGGCATTTAATGGATCTGTCATGTCAGATGAGCAACATTACAACATAATCCTTTGGAAACATTATTTTTTTACTGTAGTGTCAGTAGTAATTTAACATAAATCCTATATATTTACTGTCTGATTAACTTGCACAATTATATATGATGTGCACCACTATAGGGTACCAAAGCATGTCATAAACATGTTCTGTCTCTGCCTGACTCCACATCCTGATAAGTAATTTTCCTTATTTGGCATTCACACTGTCATAATCACATCCTTTAAAGCAAAGCAACCGTTTCCTGCGGAGGAAGTGTCTTGGCTTCTGAAAGAATCGACTTCCTCAGAAAATATTATCAACGCTCCTCCACGGACATTTTCCTAGATGGTATTTCCAGAGTTACGGGTCACAAAACAGGATGCAGAAAGTCAGAAAAGACTGCACAGGCGACATGCGTTAAAAAGTGTACCGCGGCGTATTTCAGACGAGTTAATTTGTTTATGTTCAGACTAGTGAATACAACAGGGACAAAATAATCAAAGGTGCTGCTGTGTGTGTGCGCCCGCTCGTGCGTGTGTGCACGTGTTTTGGCATCAGTTATTACCAGCGTTGTGTAAATGCCTGATACAATTACATCCCGGCTTGTGAAAACTTGTCTACAATATTTCCGACATATGAAGTATTTCATGTTTATTTGATCTCGCAGTTTCACAATGTTAAAAAAAACAGAGCAAAATAAATTAATATACATGCATAAGCCAGTGCGTATAATTGGTAACTAAGTACACCTTGGCAACTACCTCTGCGCCTTCGCCGTCTCCCTAAGGAAATTTACTCCCGCCCTCGTTGGCTTGGATTGGTTTTCCTTCATTCCACACAAACCTGGTTGCCTAATACAGCTGTCACTCTCTTTGTCCACTGGGACGATTTTTAACAGTCGTCTTCCAAGACAAGCAGGGTCAAGTAAACGGTATGCAGAATAGATATCAAAACTGATGCGAAGCTACTGAAAGTGGAAGTTTTGTTGGACGAGCGGGCACGGAAGCGCACATTTTGTAACCATTTTGGGAATGGGTAAGGAAATACGCATTTGTCATCAACAGCACGATTGCTGGTAGGCTACCAGTAACACGACGATTGTCGTAGTAAATTGCCTGGATAAATAAGACTTGGTACGAGAGATTACTTCTGGGTGTCCGTGGTTTATTCTGGAGGCGGTTAGACTAGCTTCTTGATCTGAAGCGGGAAGAACAATTTTCACTGGCTGGGAGAAGGTGCTCTGTGCGTGGGAAACAACTACATTGAGTAGGCTAAAGAAACATTATTAGGGGTAATCGCTTCTGGATGATTTTGATATTTCAAGTGACAATACATTCTCGAATGATTTCTGTTCTTTCTCGTTCTTTCTTTGTGTACCATCTGTACTTGACGCATACATTTTCCCCGAGGAAGTTGTATACGGTCACAATAAAATGGAAACCGGCAAACGTATCCGTTTTACAATATAACGGTGTCGCCCATTGTTTGTGTTAGAATGGCTTGCGCTGATGGATATGAATATGTTGCATTATTGTCAGTAGTCGCAGTTAACATACAAATAAAACTTATCAAAATGGCACTGTGCTTTGAACTCTGAATATTATTACAGACGATAATTGACAATTACGCTTTGAGATACTTTACGTTCCCCAGAGTGTGGCACGTCCCCTTACATTTCCTTTTCATCTTTGTCGACTAAATGGGATGGAAGTTATTGGAACACAACAACAGTGCGTTTGTTTTGTTCAAACTATTATTTCAGTCTGTCTCGCTCATGTTTTCATTGTAACCAGAGTAACCTGGTTCTGTCTTATATTGTAATATGTTTTATGTTTGTTTTCCTGTCTCGTGTTATACCTGTGAAAACTCCCTGGAATGTCAACGTTCACATTCTGGTAGATACAGGACCACATGCATGCTGTGTTTCATAATGTGTAAGGAGGCGAACAGTTTCAATAAACGCGGGGCCCCGATAGAATTAATAGTCCTTTTAGTGAGGGCCGCAGCTGCTGGCGTCCAGTAATTGGTCAGGAGTCTCAGCGTGATTTCATTAAACAGGTGGAGCATGATTCAGTGGTGCCCTTTGTGTAGGTTGAAGGGGTAGCTGTACATTTCTGCACACAGTGAGACTGCCACAGAAAGCATCTGCGTTCATAATTCATCATTTACCGTTGCAGGCTTTTATACTGAACAGAGTCTGCTTATGTGAGGCCATGCTCATGGACTTAATTATTAATGGTTAGGGCAGTGGGAATCAGTTGAAATGAGTAGCTTCACTGAACTGAAGAGTATGTTGTTTGAAAAAAGAAAAAAACACTTAAATTGATGTTTTATTTATGTTACTTGAATGTATGATGTGCTCATCACTGAAAAAATAATATTCAGGTGCCTGTGCTGATGTTATAGATTTGAATATGTTACTTCTGGCAATGTGTGGAAAAGCATATGAATCCTAATGCTATGCCCTGTCTTCTCTGACATGGGTTTTGCTGAGGTATTTTTAATATCAGTGATGGCGTAAATGTGGTGTGTCTGATTAATCCTTTATTAATTCTTTTGTTTCCAACCTGATAGAATACTAAGAGCTTTTGCTGTGTGAGCACAATCGAGCTACCTCCATTGTCCTGGTAATTGGGGGTGTGTGTGTGTGTGTGTGTGTGTGTGTGTGTGTGTGTGTGTGTGTGTGCGCGTGCATGTGCGTGCGTGTGCCCACGTGTATGCACGTGTGTGAATGTATAGTTTCCTTTACCATTATAAATGGAAGTGCTTTGTAGGTGTTAAAGGCCCATAAGTGAACCGATTGGGTGAGCATAACTATATGGACTGGAGCAAGGGATGATATTTCAAAGGGTGGAAAATGCCCTTGTCCAATCAGGTTAAAACAAATAACAGACTGAACAACCGACTGTATTTATGACATAAACGGAGAACCAGTCAATAAGCTGAAACGTGTTAGTTTTTGTTTTTCTTTTAATATAAAATTCAGGTAGAAAAATAACAAGTGCATGTAATATAAAGAACACACGTGCTAGTGAAAAGGCAGCAGTAACAGCAGTGATTAATGGCGTGCTACAAGCGTGTTGCGGTGCCCCATTTGCTGCTTACAGGGTCATATTAATGGGTCTTGGCTTTCTTCGTTTTCCTCCCAGGCTTTAAGCACACATCCTTCCTTGCAGGGTCCTTCTTAATTCTGTAAAGTGAGATGGTCAAAGGTTAAAGGTTAGAGGTTGTCGGTGTACACTCTGGTACACAGGCTGTTGGCATTAAGGTAGTGTAATAGATTTGGCCTCACAGGGGCCATCTTAGTGCTCAGCCCCTAAGTCAAGTCCCTTGGGTCAAGAGTACCACGTTGATGAGATGCAATCTGCATCTGAAATTTACATTTACATTTATTTATTTAGCAGACGCTTTTATCCAAAGCGACGTACAAAAGTGCATACAGTAAGTATAGCGACCATACGGGGACAGGATGTGTACAGTTCCACAATGAGACAGTAGTTCTCAGCTGAGAGCAAAATCTATTTGAGAAATAAGTGATGAAAACTACTAAATGCACCCCTTTTCACTCTGCAAAAACACTGCTCAGTATATGCTATTTCTGCTAATAACAACAGAGGATATATTATATATTCCAGTGCTAATGCTGGACTTCGAGGCCCATCAATAACAATCTGATCAAACTAACCATTGTCTTGATTGAATCATCTTAGTTTTCAGTGTTTGTGGTTTTGACAGAGATGAATAACCTGCTGAATTACAGCCTCCACAATGAGAGGAATTCAGACGTAATTTCTACCACATGGTATTTTAGAGGTGATTCAAAACAAGATCAATTCAGATTAAACTTAGTGCAATCAAAGATGATGGTCCACTGTCCCTAAGGCTCCCTCTGGTGGTCAGTTTTGGACACTAACAAAGCGTCAGTGCCTCACGTGTGCTACAAGTTCTCTCTGCCCTTGACAGCAAATGTAAGATCAGATAGCCCATCTCCAGTCCTAACCCTATTCATTTAGTATACAATTTTGATTCTAATCAGAATTAGTTGGTAAGAGCACAGCGTATCTATACAAATATCTTCTATCGCTAGATACTGATTGGTTTTGAGAAACAGATAAACCAGTTTTAAGTTGGACCTAGCCATGGACACAGTCCACCTTGAGTGAAAATTCTAAATGAAACGGGCAGTTTGCTTTCTGGAGATGCATACAGACATACAGGGCCAATACAAAAAAAGTTGGAAATCAATATTTGGCCACTAGATGTCAGCGTTTGCCATTCCAAACTAGTCCTAGACCTACAGCGATAATTACATGTCCGAATATTGATGTCAATGATCTGCAGATACTGTGCATCATTTTAATGTTGCTCAAAGGTGTTCCGTTCCATATCAGGTCTGATATGTTATATATTATACCATTAGAAGGCCAGTACATCACTGTTGTATGTTTTATATGACCTTCATAATGCATTTATGTTTTCATGTTGTAGCTGCGACAGTATTAATTCCTGCACATGATATTAATGATACGAGTGTTTCGCAACATGTCAGTCTGTATGACGGTTTCCTATATATTTACTCAGGCATTAGGTGTTTATGAATGAGATCAGTACATTTTAAGAACCCCATAACATTCGTAGCGTATTAAGTTTCTTGTATAGGCTGCATATTAATGTCTGTGTAGGGGCATCAATGACTTGCATTAGGTTATGTAGCTGTTGTGAACTTTTATCAGTGTAACTAATTACTCACTTCTTCCAGCACTTCTGCAGTCTCTGTCCTTGTTTTGACTCGGGATTCAGGCAAACTGGGGGATCATTCTTGCGTTTCATCTGGAGTCTGGGGAGGAAGGCGCACAGAGTCATTTCACGCAGGTTATGATTCTCGCTGCTTTGCAGTACAATGCAGATCATGTTGCGAGTTGTGCGTGCAACTGAATTCAGTGTACTGAAAAGTCAATATACGTTGGGCTGGTGAGGAATACTGTGTTTTGTCTTTTCTAAACGCTTACACAAAGTTTGAAAATAAACTTTGTATGTACAGGTTGAGAATAATACCCGGGTTATCGACAGACAGCCGTGCGTATATATAGATTGTATTGGGATGGCGTGTATACATACATGCACACACACATGGATGTGCATACTTATATATACATGCACACTATGACTGCGGCAGTCAAGAGTATTTCAATTGTGACCGTGACCGCCAGGGATCGGTTTGGACACCCTCCCAAATATTTAAACGCTTGGTATGTGTAGCAGCATATCGTGTTCGACAGAGACATCCCTGCCGTGGACACCGAACTCATTGTTTCACATTGAGCAATTCTTCCTGATCCAGGTTCAGCTGTTGTTTGGTGCAGCTGCCTGTGGTTATGTGGAAATGAAGAAATTCCTCAGGAGACAACGAGAGTAGATGTTAAACAAGGAAAGATTTGCAGTATTTTGGTTTGTTACTGTTGAGGCCTCTGAACTAAGTCCATTCCAGAAAGTAGTTTCTAAAATGGAAAAAAAGAAACCGCAGAAAGTCAATATCATGCTGTCAAGTTATTAATGTCACGTGGACCTCGATTTATAATATGTTCAACTATGTGAATCGTATAATATTAAGGCTCGCAAGACGGTATGGATTTAAACCTGTTATTAACAACTTTTGCAATCGTGCAGAATAGCCACAGAGATGGCGGAATAGTCGATTGCTATAAAGTATAAAACGATAACTATCTTGAACGGTTCTAGAACCCGGATTTTGACCTTCCGTTTTCGAGGGCTGCAGTGTCTATCGGTTTACATTACAGACGGGCATTTCAGAGATCCAGTTTAACGGATATCCGAGCTCGAACCACCTTAGTGCCCATTCTCAGGTGCCTGTGTGATAGACGTCGGAAGTCCCGCAGGATCGCAGCTTTCCACGACCGCTACTGAGTAGTCCTGGTCTGAAACATCATTGAGCAATTTCTTGTAAACCACGAGGATCTGTGTTTTGACAAAATGTGGGGTGGCTTTCCAGATTGTCTTGACAAGAAGGTGCATGTCTACAGTGGGTGTTCTGATCACTTTGACTCGTTCCCACGAACGAGAGTCATTGCATGTCCTAACACGCCCGCAGTGGAAAAAGGACCAAATAACTGTCTGTCAGTTCATTATCCACTGCAAATCATTGACCACCAAATTACCATTTATTTGCAGTAAGGCTGTCGTCTTATTTACACTAGATGCAATACGAAATATGGCGTGTACACCAACAAACAACAGTGGCATTTAAATTTAAATGAAGAATAGCCTACATCTGATTTTAAAAATAAATAAATACAGCTATTTACAACAACATAACATGGCTTAATTGATGTTACCTGAAAACACTGAATCAGTTAGCCTACATTGTCATTTTTAAGTGTCTAGCAATCGCTGTTTTGTGGTTGTACTGCCTGTAATTCCAATATTTCGTCAACTGTAGTTCTCCCATGCATGCATGGCCTAGGATGCCCGAATCCCACTATTTCTAGTTGTACCCCGTGCTACTCACATTATCGACGTCTCTCCGCAAAGTGGGTCTCCTTCTGTCACTGTGAACTTTTTGATGCGTTTCCATGGTACTTGGTCGACCTTGCTCACGCATTCACATCTCCCGCGCAGAGATGCGGCCGCTGTCCTGTGATCTGGAAATAAAAAGTAATACAATACCAAAGTTACGGCTTTTACCGCAACTTCAGACGGAGGGAGTCGTAATCCTAACCTTTGCAATTGCCTTACCTCTGCCTAACTCGTGGCAGACGAAAAGGAACACGCTCAAAAACACGATGGGCTTATAGTAAAACATGTCAGATTCTGCAGGCTGCCGTGGCGGAGTGTCGGGCTGTTTAGGCAATAAGCTCTCACTGATACTCCTTTACTTCCTGAATGCCCATATCCAGAACTGTCATCACATGGTTTACGATAAATCACGGGCAGTGGTTGTATCCCTTACTTTATGATTAGACAATCCACTTGCCAGTTGCTTAACGATAACTTGATAGAAAAGGGAGTTAATCATCGACTTGCAGAACTGTTTCCACTAGGTTGTTCCTGGTTAAAATTGTTTTCGTTGCTTTGTAGATAATGTCTTAATAATGGCTTACCTGCAGAAGTGGCTGTGTGTTACAGTGCTATGGCTATCTCCAGGATTTCAACGGTATTTTTCATAGTCACTATGACCCCCCACCCCACACTCCCCACTTCTCTCTCTCTCTCTCTTTCACACACACACACACACACACACACACACACACATACACATTTGAGATGGAGTACATCTTTATACCTACTGTGCAATAAGTTATACTCTTACCGCACTATTAAAACTAAATCTTAAAGCCTGCTGTGCTGTCACATCAAATTGATAGTGATATTTTAAACTCTTGTGTACACACATTATGACTTGGTGGTAATGTCTTTAAAAAGTGATACTGTGTGTATTGACAAGTAAAGGATGCTGGAATTATCAGAGCAATGTAAACCAAAAATAATGTGATTTTGCATTTTCAAAAAAAAAAAATATATATAATCAAATTTCTCACAGTATGGTCCATAGAATGCAAACCTTAAATGAAAGGGATGTGGGTTGTGGTTACACTGAGCCTCTAGATGTTCAAGCAAAGCTATTCATTCTTGTGGCAGAATTTTTTTTATTATTATTATTATTGTTGGATTGACTGTTTGGAACCTGATATGGAACTAGCCCCATTGTAGTTTGCCTTACAGTGTTTAATCCATGCAAGCTAAGGGATAGAAATTAATCTTAAGTTACCTGAATTGTCTTGAAATATTTGAAACTGTAACTCTTGGACATTTTAATTGGACTTACCAATTACACTAAGTCAGTGGCCTTAACAGGATGGTTTTCAAAATCCTTGTAGCTAACTAAACACTTCCTCTGGATTTGGTTTCTTTCTAGAGCAACCATAGGTGTAATCTAAAATGACACCAAGAGGAGAAGAATCATGTCAGTTGTGCAGATCTGACGAATTTAGTTAAATTAAATTAATTATATATATTTAATATATAATTATTATATTATATAATTTATATTTATATTATATAATTTATATAATATATTTTCCATCATTGCCCCAATGGTGGAATGAACTCCCCCACCCCTGAGAACAACCCCTTCAATCCAACCCTTCAGACATGGGCTGAAGACACACCTCTTTAGACTCTACCTGGACTGACACCCTTGCCATTTTGACCTTGTAGAACTAGATTCTTGGCTTGTACTTGTAGCTCTATCTCTTACCTTGTATTTGTAGCATGTTTTTTGCCTAGGTAGTATAGCGGTACTTTATTGTCCCAATGATTGTATTTGATATATGTACCCTTAGATCAGATTAGTCCTGTCTCAGTACACTGACCTTGTGCTCAGCTTCAGCACTATCTGCTTTGTATGACCTGTACACATCTTGCCAAGGGCGTAGGTTTGGTCGCAACATTGGTAGGGACACAACAACCAAAGGTGTATTGGAATTATCTAATATGACTTCACTCCAAAGATAACGCGAACGAGTTCACTCAAATATTGGTAGGGACAATTCTGTCCTCCCAAAATATTGGTAGGGACATGTCCCTACCGACCAATGTAAACCTATGCCCATGCATCTTGCCCTTGTGCCTGTGCCTGTTTGCCCACTATATGCACTTTTGTACGTCGCTTTGGATAAAAGTGTCTGCTAAATGAATAAATGTAAATGTAAATATATGAACTGGGACCAAGACATGCACAAAATTTGTGTTCAGATATTTATTTTAAATAATAATAATGTGAAATCATTGAATAGCAAAATAATTCAGAATGTAAAACAGTACAAAAGTCATTCCTTTGTTGTTAATTAGTGTTTACATCCATTGTACAGTATCACTTCTCCCTTCTGTCTCTTGTTATAAAACTGGCCTATTATTAGTGGAAAAAGACAACCCTAATTCTAATTCTAAAAATTCTAATGTTTGCTCTTCATGCTTATGAATGTTACATTGTTCGTCACCTTAGCAAACCCCTACATAAAGTATCTTGCATTGTACCCGTTTAGTGCTGGATATGTACTAGAGCAATTTAGGTTACATTCTTTTGGTACTTTTGCAGAAGCAGTACTGAAGTAGCAGGTATTTTTTTGCCTGCAGCAATGCCCTGTTTTGGAATCGATCCTGCCGCGACCCCCTGGTTACAGGACCAGGTCCCAGAGAAATACAGTACACCACGCTGCGCAACTGCGTTCACTCTTGGATTCACAGTAGAGTACAGAGCCTTGGAAGCCTCAGCAGCTAAACATTCAAGTAAGGACACTGTTCAGTGGAGTGACCATGCCGATGCAGTCAGATGTCACTCCCAGAATTCCTCTCTCTGCCATCAGTCACATGACTGACATGTTGGGGGTTCAGGAAGTTGCTTTTGGGGTCTGTCCAGATGACTTTTTCTGCTGTGTCCTCTTTCGCCTCCTTTGCAGGCAGCTCTTTTTACTTCCTTCTCTTTTGTTTATCCTTGAAAGAAGGAAGACACATTAATATCATGAAATTACAAGTATACTTACATTTACATGTATTCATTTGGCAGACGCTTTTATCCAAAGCGACTTACCAAGTAAGGCAGTGTATAACACAAACAAAAAGCCACATAAGGAGTCAACAA
Organism: Megalops cyprinoides; assembly: GCF_013368585.1. Taxonomy (NCBI): domain Eukaryota; kingdom Metazoa; phylum Chordata; class Actinopteri; order Elopiformes; family Megalopidae; genus Megalops; species Megalops cyprinoides. The sequence goes on along the minus strand of NC_050597.1, from coordinate 27,948,155 downwards.
TATTATAAGCACAGCATGACCAAGTTTCAATAGTTGGCTAGACAAGGTACAAGCAAATTACACAAACCACCATGAAATACTTGCATAATTTAAAATTTTTGCCAGAACCACACCAATGATACATTTAGGTAGTTCCTCTAAATATGTATAGTGTGGGTGACAGCTGGCTTCCTTGCAAGAAACAATTCATATAGACTGAAAAGATGGTATCCAAAAAGGTGCCTAACAGTGGTAATATTTCAATATTTATATTAATAAGAAGGTCTGAAGATGCCATTTTGGAATCTGGAAGACTTATACAATTTTCCTTGTTTACAGGGGACACAGGTTGATTAACTAACGATAACTGAAAATGCACTTGGCTCTTTCAAGCCGAATGGTAGAATTGGAATTAATCAGAACCACATTTTTGCACATTCAGACCTGTTTACTTAATGGAATGTTTGTGATTAACTTCATATTAACAACACAGAGTTTTGGTGTCGTGTTCATCTTTAGTGTCAGTGTTGCACCGGCTAGTCCCTTACCTGTCGTAGCACCTGAGCAGAGTTTTGCCTTGTCTGCCCTCTGGGCTCAGACAAGCAGTACCGCCGTCCTTTTTCAGTGTGAGTCTGAAATGACCACAAACAACTAAGTACCACATTATACAGTTACCCATGTGGGATTTTCTCAGATTACAACTAAGGGATTTGTGAACTTGTGACTAGACTGATTTTAACAGTGCTGTTGAAATGAAACAGGCAAAGCAAAATGGTAATACTTACATGATTTCATCTTTACTGCAATGTGTTCCTTTTTTGATGACCATAAAATCTGCAAAGGGGCCTCTGACTTTTTTGGTCGTCTCTGGACACCAGCATCTTGTTGGAACATGGATGCTGTCTCCATCGTGAGCTGTGACGACAGGAAAGGAAACGTTTTCACCTTGCAAAGACTGCTCCATTTGCATGCTCTATTCAACAGATTTCCGTTTCTTAAGCAATGCCTTGCGCCTTAGTCTGTAAATAGTTTCTTAAATACTGCAGTTCAGAGACATCATCTTCAAAAAGAGATTAATATTATAAGGGGAAGTGTAAAAAAGCAGCCTTTATGCGGGACTTTGTGGAAGGTCTTACCGGGCAACCTGTCAAAGTAAACGTGAACCACACGACCCTCATAAAATTATCGCCCTTTATATAATAGCATGGCGCATATAACTTAGGTCTTACCTTTGTAGAGCAGGGTGCTGACAGCGAAGGCCAGTAAGAGGCAGGAGGCATGAAGTGCGGACTTCATTGTGAATCTGTGGCAAGGAAAAGAAACGCGCTCTATCTACTTTTATAGGCAGCATGCGGCGCGCTGCTGGTATTTCCCTGCTCTGAAGCCACGCCGCTTCCTCCAGCCTCCCACACGTTGTCGTCGTTCTCCCACTAAACAGAATCCATGCGGAATTTCCCCACTGAGCAGAGAGACTTACTCAGCGAAGGAAAGCCCAAAGTCGGAGTTGTTAAACTAAATAAAAATCTCGAAAACAAGCCGGTTATAACTTTGCAGCTGGAAGGCACGGTTAATTGTTAATCTGCCTCTCTTCGGTTTGTTGTTTAATCATACCTCCCTTGGCTTTGCAAACCTCTAATGTCTTTTGTAAAAGTCATGGCAAACATGTCGCACTTAATTAGGTCACTGTGTCCGTGTATTTTATCGGGTTATGAATTCTTTAATCAAACTGGTCAGATACGTTTCTCTAACAATGTCTGGTAGAGTGGCAACATGGGTATTAAAAACAAAAGGTGGCAGTTGCAGCAGCGATGTTGCACCGGCTGGCAGGAGGAACACTTTGGCATGATTAATGATTAAGCACAGTAGATACATCCCTTTTATTACCCTTACTATTACTCATACTTTATTTTTCTTAATATATTATTTGAAATGTATTTTTGGTGACTGCATGCAATTTGTTTTAAACTGCTATACAGTGTAATTGTTAAATTTATCTTTAATGGAAGGTATTTTGTCTGTGGGGTGTTTTTCCTATTTGTCATTTACTTTTGTTTCATATTGTGAGATACCGGAGAAGAGTGTGAATTATCTTTTGCTTTCAAATGGGCATCTTTTACTGTTTCATAAAAACTCTTAATGTTCAAATATAAATTTGTATTTTGGCATGATGGTTCCTCGCTGACCCTAATGATTGCATGGATGTTACTTGATGTCAGTGAAATGGAGTGCCATAGTCTTTCAATTTGAAATTTGTCATTTTCATTGCTAGCCGTCACCACATACTCAGAAAGCATGTCATAATTAGTACTGTTAATTGGGTGTTGGATGAAAAGGAAAAATAGAATTCATTGTCTGATTTGTCGTACCAATTCTGAGTTGTTTTCTTTTTGTTTTTTTGACAGTTTGATGAAAATTCAGTTGGTCTTTTAGCACCTTGAAAGCAGTGTAGAAGTAATCGATCCGAATGCTTAAATGAGCAAGTTTGAATGTAAATAATTCTAAAGTTTAATCCCTCTGCTTCTTGAAACCTTTAGCACCTCGCATGTCTTGTCTGCCTGACATGCATCTCATTGGATCAAATAATAAAATACACATCGACTAAAACCGCCCGGAACAAAACTTAATGACTCAGGTGGCAAGGCGCCTGAACCCTGCTGGCCAGGTTTGAAACCAGCCATGCTGACTGCAGCAGTGACTAAGAGCCCACAGGGGCAGCATGTGTTCAGGGCATGGCGGTGGGCAGGTTGGCCAGGGCTTCCTTGTAACACTGCTTGCCGCCTTGTGATTCTCCAGCTGCCTGCCAGTTACTTGGACGACCTGAGTGGAGCAGCGCCTGTCCTCCAATGAGTGCCCACTCTGCTGTAGCGTGATATGTGACTTGTAGTGCCAAAACTAGCCGCTGGCTGGGTGCGTGTGGATTGCGAGTCTGTGAGGATCGCATTTGTCTGCATTGCATCTTTGTTCACACTACTACAGGTTGATCATTCAAGTGCAGAGGTTCTCATGGTGAGAAGAGCCAAACATACAAGTGGCAATTACAAAAATCCTCTTTATTTTTTTATTTTATTTATATTTTGGAAAAGTGGAAAAGCACAAAAAACTGACCAGAACGAGGTCACACAACTACTACTCACGTGGGGAAAGTGTGAAGCTTTTACATTGTATGGTGAATATTCCAAAGTATAAGAGCAATGGGGTGCATTGGCAAAACAATGGCATTCATTTAACCCTTACATGGGGCTTTGATTCTTCATTTGTCAAAACTGTAGCCTTTGGGAGTTGAAGGGTGCTCAGTCATGATAACATTGTGTGTGGGATATCATTGTTAACCTGTGCTATGTACTGTGATCAGTTGCTGTTAGCTCCACTGTTACATAAAACAAACAGAAACATTGTCCCCTGGAATATGTTAAAAATCATTAGAAGAAGATAATTTCTCAAATACACTGTCACCCAGGATAACCTTTCAGACTGCAGCAGTGTCCAAAATTCCCTATTTCAAACAGGATCACATGTTAAGATTTACTTTCATTTGGCAATCATTCGAAAAGAAAAACTATGAAACTGTCTAACATTGAAAGGAGAGAGTTCTTTCCTGAAGTCTAAGCCAGCTGTCAGCTAAATTTACAGTTGAACAATCAATGGCCTTTTTTCCCTCAGGTTATACAGACACCGGTGACTCATATAGTCATGAGATACATTCACTTTCCTTTCTCCTATCTTTCATCCAGGCTGTGGGGGGCATGTTGCCACATGCTTTTGTGCCAATAGGCCAATGTTTCATGAAAGTCATGTGACTTCTATCTTTTACAAGCTGTATATTAAGACATGTTGCATGAAATATACAGTATATCTCTGTGTGTGTGTGTGTGTGTGTGTGTGTGTGTGTGTGTGTGTGTGTGTGTGTGTGTTTGTGTGTGTGTTTGTGTGTGCCTTTGTGTGTGCCTTTGTGTGCATCCGTCAATGCATGCATACACTGCCCATTGTATTCATATACTTTCTTGGAACTGCTATGTGAACACTCTGAAGGTTCACATTTATGAATGTAATGTACAGATTTACATAGGAAGTCAATGAAGTATCTTCCTTCAACCCTCTCTTCCTCTTTTGAAGTTGTCTGAAAGTGCCACACATTAGAAAGCAGACAAGATGGATGGCTGTCAGACATCGTTCATAAAGATCAGCGAAGATCGAGTCATAGCAAGGTGAGCCCTGCATGATGTGTAATAAATGTAAGTGTAAATGTAAATGTGTTCGCCCTGAACACAGTATGCACGTTTGGCCATTGCTTCTTGAACATGAGCGAGTATAGCCATACTCGGTATCCATAAATGAGAAAAAAAACCTACTAATTCAACTTGGTTCCTTGTAGATCGGATCTGTTATCTCTACTGAAAACGTACAACTGCTACCACGAGGGGAAGAGTTTTCAGCTGCGCAGCCGAGAGGTACGTTTCAAGCAGAGAACACTGACACTTCAGGTGTGTAAGGAGAGCGATGGCTAAAATTCTCGTCATCAGAGTTTCACTTGTTAGATTTTGTACTTGTTCAGTTGTTGTGTATGCACATTTGACAGCTAACTGATCCGTCAACAATCAGCAGTTGCAGTGCAACAGCAGTGCTTATCAAAAGGTATTTCCCAACTCGAAGGACACGCAAGGTCACAGTCCAACGAATTGTCAGTTTCTTTGGTATAACCTGCCAGCTGTGTGGGTTTTCTGATCCAGTGCATTTTAAGTGGGTGGTAAAGTGTCAGATTAATGTGCCAACATGAAGGTGTTCACCTCAAACATCTGTAAATGAACTATCTGTGACCAGACGTATTGGATCATTATATTTACAGCCTTCACTTTCTTTGATAAGCTGTGGTAAGTTCTTGCTCCTAATCAGCTGATGGGACTGCTGTTGATGTTTCTACTCAGATATTTTTCAAGCCTGTTATCCAGAGTGAAATGTGGTACACATTTTTCTTATTGTTGGCTTTTAGTTTTTCATCCATTCCATATTTAAGATGCATATGTGACTTAATTTCAAAATTTTGTTATTTTGTTATGGATTGTATCATTTAGTGGGAATGAATAAGTTTTCAACTTTTTGTCAATGGCTCTTACACATTCTCTTAAGATCTGATGTCACTGCATTATTTTTATTTTGTCCCTTGAGGTGCTGGTTTGGGGATTTTTCTTCAATAATAGGAAATATATATGACTTCTAAGCGCTACATTTAGCACTGATATAGTAGTGATTAAAGTTTCCCTTGTTTATGAAGAGCTTTACGATGTGTGAGGGAGTGCTGAGTTGCAGGCTGTTTGGACGGAGTTACATCAGGAGACCTGGGATTTCCCGGATTGTGCAATCACCGTGTGAACAACCAATCAGGCGGAACTATTCTGACCCAAGCGCCCTATGTGAGAAATGCCAGAAAAAGCCACTGCTTACATTTCCCCTTTATGGTCGTCCTTCATTATTTTTGTTTAATCTATGAAGCAGCAGACCCCTATTTGTAGCCACCATGTTCTTAAACCCAGATAACTTATCTACAGTTCAATGATTTTAAAGTTGTTTCCCTGGGTCTCTTTTGTACCAAAAGAACATAGAAAGGAATGCTGCTTCCTTCATGCCAAAACAGAACAGAACAGCACTTCATTATTTAAATAAAGCTCCCTCTACCAAAATATCTAAGCCACACAACCATTCTTATATTGTAAAGTGTTGATTCAGTTGCATTTTCTGTATTGACCTACATATTTGTGGTGTGGAAAGGGCATCATTGTCAAATGACTGTCATTTTTATCATAAAATCAGCGTTCATCTTCACAGGATATGAGTCAGTTATGAGAGTGGGTTTATGTTTACATAACTTAACCAGCAGGTCTGTAACCATACATAAGGAGAGCTGATCAGGATTAGCTGTGAGGTCATATTTCTGAAATGAACCATGTAGACATGGTTAATTGCTTAGAACAGCTGAGGCACTTGCCTTGAAACAACTCATCCTGGAGAAGTTTGTCCTTAACTTTAGTGAATGAGTTACTTTTTTCAGTTATTACAGGTAGACAGCATTTTCCCTCAACAAAGTTGCCACCAAACTTAATGCCACCTATGTTTGTTAAAGTAACAATCACTTAAGGTCAATATTGGAAGTTATGGACAAAGCGCACTGTTGAGATTTAACCCAGACCACTGTTTTGATAAAGATGTCCAGTACAAGGTGCTTTCTTTTTCCGTTTGTACAAACTTCAGCATAGATAAACAGGCTTGTGTGTGCATGTTGTGCTTCATTGCCTTGTTAGCGTCCAGGATGTTGTTGCATATGTGTTGAGCTCATGTGATGTGATGCAATTACTTCAGTGACAAAGACAAAATATGTTTGCCCTAAATGCTGTAGCTCTAGCTCAAGTATTTCCAGTTTAACTGGAAACAGTGCACTGTAGGGCATTATTAACTGTTATTGTTCAGTGTCAGCTTAGCTTTCACTGTGGATTGACATGAAGGCTTTCTAGATATGAATGGATTGTGAAACCTGCATGTATAGTAAGTCTATATCAGCGGTGATTGTGAGAAAGTGAGGTGAATGGGAAGATAAGAGAGCAGGTGAGTAATCTCTCACCTGAGCTAGTCAGATGTGGTGATTCACCCTCTAATAATCGTGTGTAGTCATCTGGGACAATACCACCTGTGTACACCTGTGCATCCTGTTAGTCATCCTGAACTAAAACATGTTCTACCTTGTTTAAAGTAAAAAAAAAAAAAAAAAATGCAAGAGCAGGAGCAGGTACCGCTTAGTGGCCATGACAGCATTTGTGGTTCTCTTTCATTGGTACTCTTTCGCCATCTAGTGGTAAAACAACACTACTGACCTTCCTTGGGAGGAACCTCCGGCAGTAAGTGAGGAAAGGTGGTGTTTCTAAGGTTGCTCAGTTGCTGCCAATAAAACCAAAAAAAAAGAGGGGTGCAAAAGCTTGTCCATATGTCGTGTTGCTGATGAAGAAACGATGGCTGTGAGGTGTGGTGTTTGTGCGAGATAAGGCATTAGCTGTGTGGAAGGTCAGGAAATCCTGCTTAGGTGTTAGAACAATGTCAGTGCAGCTGCTGGTCAGAGGGAAAAAGGGGGTGGAATTAGGGGGGTGGGGGTGGTCCTCAGGGCAATCACGAGGCACTCAGTACACAAAAGCGATCATGCTGTTTCCTCAAACAAGCCACCCTCCCATATGAATCCTCAATATTTATTTAGCCTTAGCTAATCCTTTTACATGGCCAACAGGAGAAAAGAAAAAGATCCAGAAAACAGCTGCATATTTGACTGGTTAGGCATTACCATAAACAGCTGTGTTTGGACTAGTGTGACCTCCACCACTGTTTCTTATAATTGATGACTAAAATGTATTTGAATGGTTGTGTCAGTTAAGATGCTTTGCAGGAGTTTGTTTTCTGAATGGTGCTCATTGCAATACCAGTTGTGGAAGTAGGTCCAGAAGTGAAGCAGGAAATTATAAGCAAGAGGTAAAATGTTAATTTGCAAAACATTCACTCACTGTCTCACTGTTTCTTCACTCACTGTCTCAATTCAATCCCAATTTTCCAACAACTGAAGCACTTATCAAAAATCTTGGAGACAAAGCTGTGCGGTCAAAGATCTTGAAATGATCTAGATGTCTCATCTTATCCTCTGTGCTATTCTTATCCCATTTTGAAAAGATAATGAACTAAAGATCTGTGTATGCATGACCCAGATTTTTCATATTGGTGGAGTTTTTTCAGTCAGCCAAGCAATGCCATATCAAATGTGGAACACGTTTACATGGGTTGCATAGTGATTCCCTGTCATTGTATTTTACTGTGTCACATGACATCTTCCACTTCCTCTTTATACTTTCTCAGGGTTTGGACAGCAGTACGGCTACTATTACAGTAAAACTTTGATTTCTCTCTTAACTGTAAAATTGAGTGTAATAATGGGAATGTGCACATTATAATGAAATGCTAAAGTACTAACATTTTCCCAATGTAAAATGGATGAAAGATGCTATGAATGTTTCAGATGTTAGTGTTGGTTTGTATTGTTATTTTGTGTATTTGTTTAATTTTATTTCATGAAATGTATTTCATTTTTGGCATAACTGGCACTAAATTACCCAGCTATGGTAATTATCTACATTATTGGAATTTACATTACATTATTGGCATTTAGCAGATGCTCTTATCCAGAGCAACTTACATAGGTTACAATTCTTCACAATTTTATCCATTTATACAGCTTGATATTTACTGAGACAATTGTGGATTAATTACCTTGCCCAAGGGTACAGCAGCGGTACCCCAGAGGGGAATCTAACCAGCAATCTTTCAGTTACGTGCCTTGCTACACTGTGCTACTAGCTACCTAATTAACTGTACAGATGTTTTGGTGAAATCAAAAATACTGATATGGAAGAGCGGAAAAACCTGAATAGATTTTAGCTGTGTTACTGCTGTTCTCAGCAGTATACTTTTAGCCTCTCTGTGACAGCGTTTGGATGTATTTTTGTGATCTTTGTTTTCCCGTCAATTACTTTTAAAGAGCAGCATGAACTGGCCTCCCTCTGCTTTCTGTAATTAATGTTTTACCGCTGACCTCTTGTGCTAAAACCTTATGAACTCTATGAGCAGTAAGCCAATTTTTCTCTTTTAAGGGGAAATGCTACCATTATTGATGCTGTATATCATTTAATGTTCAGGAAATCCTGAACTTCACCAAAGTGCTCAGTTTTAATGAAGACCATCCATCTCTAAAAGGGGTTATTTTCTTAGTGTCATTGAGGAGACAGTTTTTGTTATTATTATCATTCTGAGTGGTTTTCCAAGTGCAGAGAGGCTATGTCATAGGGATCAGCTGTGTCCTGTCTTCTCTGTGTGGACTGCAACCACTTGTGATTTCCTCTGGGGGACCAAGAACGGGAGCATCATTTGCAAGAGCCAGTGTCAGAAGACTCAAATGAATGCCCTAAAACCGTGTTTCCCAACCCTGCTCCTGGAGGCACACTGTCCTGCATATCTTCTATGTATCCTTCCTGCTTGACTAAATCAGGTGTGCTCAGCTAATCAAAAGTGCCACTGATGAGTTCAGTCAGGTAGGTAGAGCAGGGATAGATAGAAGATATGCAGGACGGTGTGCCTTCAGGAGCAGGGTTGGGAAACGCTGCCCTAAAAGACCAGTAGATGTTGACTACAAAGACCAGTGGCAGATCTATCCAAACAGACAACCTTATCCAAGCAGTCTCATCCACCCAAAGGGATGTGTGTCTTGCTGGTCTCTAGACATTAGCATTAGCGGTTAGCAGTCCACCCAGACCTTTCTATGGACAACTGTGGATGGATTTCTGGTGTAGTTGTGGCTACTTGAATAAATGTATGTTTTCAAGATGATAAACAGAGTTGTTGAATTCACAAGTGTGGACTTTTGGTTCAGGACAAAAACCTCCAGGCTGTTGTTCCTTTTTCCTACATTGGAGTTTATCCTTCACTTTGGTCATTAGGTTTACATTCTCAATTTTTTTTCATTGCTTATGTGACATTTAGTTTATTAGCCCCTCCAGTTAAAGGTAAAAAGGTAAATCACATAAGTAATGACAGTTTATCAAAGGACAAGGTGTGAGAGAGCGTTAAATAGCCCTCTTTCTCATTAGTGTGGACTTCCATCTGCTCTGGTGTTTGGAATCTTGGCCTACCATGCTAAATATTCTGGTTTGTGCCTGTATGGTGAATACTAATGTGTTATCCTCTCATTTTTTAATAGTGGCTTTTAAAATGATGATTAAACAGTTGTCTTGCAAAGACTATAAAATCTCATACTTGTCCAAATACCCAGTATTCCTCATTGATTGGCTTTACAGAAAGCTCAAACACAGTCAAGTTCAACATTAAGTGTTTTAATACAAAATTTGCAAAACGTCAAAGGAAACAAAACAGAATTCTACAAAATGTAAACATTTGCACAAGACCGGAGTCCATGTATAAATAATAAATTATATGAATCCAGCTTCGCAAGTACAAACAAAGTTGCTTCACCCCCCTGTGCAGTCCCATCTCTCCAACAGTCCTCAGTCTCTAGAGCACCATGCGCAAACAAGCGGTCACAACCGAAAGCTTAGCTTCAGCAGAGTATCTCCACTGCAGTTCTGCTGCCTTCCCTCAGTTGAAGAAACAGCTACTCAGCGCTCTCCCTCTTAGGCATACTCCAGGCTTAAGTCTCTGCGAGGCTTGAGGGTTACAGCTAGCACAAAGCCGCTGGGAGGGTTTCCCGCGGTGACGGAATCTCGGTCTGCCCAAACAACCAGTCCAGGGGGTCTGTGGTGCTGCTGAATTTGAGCGTGATGTCGCCTGGGGAGATGGAAGCGCGCGGCCGGCGGGCCCTCGCGGGCCGGCGGGGCACGGGGGAGGCTGCGGGGTGCTTTGAGAGAAGGCGGGGCCTCTGAGTCCGTGGGACCCTGAGAGGTCCACAGCCTGGGAAGCACGCAGGCTGCGCCAGCTCTTTGATGGAGTCGATGTAGTCCTCCATGGACTGGGGCACGTGGGCGGAGACATCCTCGTGCGTCTCGCTAATCGTGGGTAACAGATTCACGGACAGGAGTAGTCGTCTGGGCTTCATCCTATAGGGAGACAGCAACATGTCGATTGTGAGAAACCTAGGCCTAGTTGCAAAACAGCATGACAGACATTTAAGCATGTTTTAAGTTGTAAGAGTACATATCCAACCGAAAATAGTTGTTGTACCCATGAATTGGCTCCCCAGATATTGTTTGAGTCATTAAAACATTAATTCAAGTTTGCTGTCAAAAGCACAAAAATAATACAAATGTATAAAAAATAGCCAAAAGAAATGAGAAAATGCATTAGTTCACTGCTGCCACCACAATTTTACCAAAAAAGAAATGGCATAGAGAAAAACCTACCTGCTTTGTATGTGCTTCGAAGAGACGGTGTACGGTTGTCTTGATGCTACTAAGCGCTGCAGTATCTCTAACCTCAGCACTTCAGGAGCTGCTGCCTGCTCGAGGTTGTGTTGTGTGATTAAGACCTGCGGCACAGGCGAGGGCTTTTATACTGTGGCGGCATTATGGGACCATAAGCCAAGGCTAACGGCTCTAAATTTAGCCCCGAGCCGACCTCTCTCCTCTCACCAGGAAGTGTGTGTGTGCAGCTCAGGGTGTCCAGGAAACGCTGGTGTGGTAGCCGACCGAGGTTCATCAGAGCAGCTGCTCGACTGTTTACATTTCTGAAACAATGTGTTTTATGTTCTGGGAGGTGTTGTCCCTGTACCCTAATGTGGTCATTTTTTTCCCCTTTGCTCTGTTTGTCTTCATGATCTCAGTGGTCGTTCAGTTGTTAGCATAAGGGACATAAGTTAGCATAAAGGGACAACAGGGCAAAAATGCAATAAAGGTGCAGTTACCTGAATTTTCCCCCAGAGTGTTCACAGAAATAAAGGGGGAAAACAACAATTACTCAATGGCTGTGGAGCGTTGCCACTGCAGCTTATAAGAGGGGCGATTTGCATGAGGAGAAATTTCATAACCGTATGAATTAAACAATAAAAATGTCCTTAAATTACAATTCATATCTAAAAATGTCCTTACTTGACATTTTTAGAATGTATTCCACATTACGAGTTAGATGAAAGTATCTCGGTAATTAGGTCTACTATACTTTACTCAGCTTTAGCTCAGGCTAAAAGGGTAACGACATGGTAAAAAAGTGACGACATTGGAATCTTTGGTTGCAGCGTATTATACAAAAAGGGCAAAGTGATACTCTGACTGAAATTGAGCAGCATCCATCTGTAAAGCAAAGTGCAACTTGACCACCTTTATGAGGTGCTATTTAGATCTTGAGGGTTTTATATTTGGAAAGGGATTAGATGCGAGTTGGGGGAGAGAATGGTGGGACTAGTCACAGGTGGCTATTTTTGGTCCCTTTGTGTTGGGGGCTCTCTCTGTCTGAGACTCAGCACGTCGTATTTTTATCTCAGAGGACCGAAGCAGTCTAACAGTCCTGTCCTGGGAACGGAAGCGACTTATCCAATCTGTTGAGTTAGTTCCTGATTGGATTAGGGTCACGAGCTTGAACACGTAGCCTGGCCTAGCACTGCAGTTTTCTCATCCAGTCAGATCACTGTGCATTAAAAGCCATCTGGTGAAAGGCGGCTTTATCAGAAAGTAAGACGGGACAAAAGTTTTTCCAAGTGCACTTAAAGGTAGTACACGTGGAATTGAGCTCATAAGAAATGTACCTTGGCTGTCCCAGCTGTTTTTTCTGTTGAAATATCATGGGGGAGGCTCTGAGGAGACAGAAGGCCACTTGGGTGGTTCTGCTTGGAAACAAAACTGGAAACAAAAAAGGAAAATATGTAAGACATGCAAAACATTTATAAACCTAGCCTCCCTAAGCACTATTGATTTACTGTGCTGGGTACGACTAAACATCTTACCCTGGGGTTTGATTTTCACTTTTAAACTTCCAACATGTTAAATTGTAATTGTCATGACAATGTCGGGGAAACTTGCTGATCATGTTTCAGAAACCGTGGTATTAAGGTGTGTTATAACCTGTTCTGACTTCTCAAACCAATGTTGCGATTGTCAGAGTGCCGTCAGTACAGTTGAGTATGCGCTCTGACTGCCATACCAACGGGGGGCACCCTGGGATGGGAGCAGTACGGCAGGAGAATGCGTTAGGGACGCCATGGTGCGTGAAGCGCATGGGTGCGCTTCCCGAAGAGGAGGGCAGTGTGACGGAGTGCTGTCACTACGGTTGAGTATGTGCTCTGACTGCCATACCAATGAACCTGGCTCTTTGGCGTCGCAGTCAAAGTCGCATGTAGACCCGGGTTCGAGGCCGGGTGGAGTGACTGCTCTCGCCCTTCGCTACAGTCAGATAAGACAGTGAAGTTTTTATGAGAGATTTAAAAGTGAATTTGTTGTAGAACATGCGTAACAGCTTCTGTCACTAGAAAAAAGCATGGTGGATATTTTGTTGATGATATTCAAATAATAGAGTGACAGACATTTTCCTGCTTAGTTTCATAATGTGTATTTGCATTTCAGGTGCCTTTATCCACAGTAAATTACATATTCTCATTACACTTTTACATGCTATTCCTGTGTACAGTTGTTGTACTCTTAATCCAATAATATAATCTGCATCATTTGTCTTTCATTAGTGTCATCAATTATGATATACTTGGAAGGAAATGTAAATGTATGAATAAATGGAGGCACGAATGTCATAATTCCAAGATGGCGGCTACAGCATATACTTAGCAACACAACTGTATATTGGTACTGAGGACTCTTCCCACAATCCTCAAAACTGTAGCTTTTTGTGAGCTGTCATAGCCATTTTGTGAAATTTGTGGAAATGACAGTAAAGAAGAATTTGAACTTTGAAATAAAGGCATAGAGCGAATCACACAGTCGGGAATCGCACAGATTCCGCGTACGTGACCCGATGCAGTGTTTGTAGAGCACGATTCGTCCTGTGCTGCATTCTTCCCAGCCCAAGACGTGACCTCAGGTTTGTATACAGGTTGATTAGAGTGGACTCTGCCCGAGGTTTTTCCACCACATCACTCGTCTCCATGGTGAGAGCATGGCCAGCGGCTGCCTCCAAGCACGTAGGCCCGCAGCGGAGCCAGAATGGCTGCCCGCCAGCAGGATTTCCTCCCTCTGATACCAGGACCCTAATGATTATTATTTTTCTATTGCTGCAGGAAGAAGGGGAATTAATCATCGAGGGTTTGCTCAACATCTCCTGGGGGCTGAGGCGGCCAATCAGGCTGCAGATGCACGATGACAACGAGCGGTTTCAGTACTCGTGCACGGGCCCATGGAGGCCTGAACAGACAGGGGTCAACAGGTGGGCCCGCCTCGCCCTCTTTCAACCCCCGCCCCTGCCCCATCCCTTCCCTGGTTTGCTCCTAAGCTGTTTATCTCATTAATACCATTTAAAGGGCTTAGGTGTTTTTTTTTTTCACTTGCTGAACTGTGAACAACGATTTCCCTTCTACATTGTATGGATGAGGTTGGGTGGAGATGAGAGGTGTGGTGGAGGATAGGGTGGGATAGGTAATCATCTAGATGCTCTGGCACCATGACCCGATGGAGAAGAATAGGTAATCATCTAGGTATTCTGACAACGTGAATTCATGGGGTGGCATAGGTACCTGGGTGTTGTTGCACCATGACTTAACAGGTAATTATCTAGGTATTTTCAAATAAAACCCATAATGATGTTGTTCTTTTTGGTTTTTGGAAGAGTAACACAATTTTGGGGATGCCCTGGTTCGCCTTACAGCCCAGGTCATCAGCCGGTAATGACTGGGAGCCCACAGTGGGGGAACAAATTAGTTTTGTTCTACTGGGAGTAGGAGTAGGACAGGGTTTCCATGTCTCACAGCTCTCAGGCACCCTGCGATTTGTCAGTATCGAGGAATTGCATGTGTGCATCTTCAGCACGACTGCAGAGGTTGCTGCATTGAGACGAGGCTAAGGTACAACTGACAACTTCAATTTCAGTTGCACAAAGGGGAAAAAACATTAAGTAATGGGGGACTGTCTAAAAGGTGAATTGAATTTATTTTGTCGACCTCCCAGATTATCTGGTTGACCACATCATAATCATTTGTGTGTTGCAAAATGATACAATCTACTTAGATGCGGCATATTTTTTGTTTGGTTGTATGGTTTTTTTTTTTTTGGTTTTTTCTCTAGCATCTTTTTTGGTCTTGATTGTGATCTGATGAGCATTACCATCCTGAATATAAGAAAAAAAAAACAAATAAAAATAAACAAAGTAGTTTTCCATTTTGTTCTTGTTCTGGGAACCTATGTTTGTGGTTTTAATGTTGACATTCCTTGAGCATCTGGAATGTAGAGTTGGCAGATGGTCACACTTATCGTTACCCTCCAGAACGAGGAAAGCCACTGACCTGAGATCTGCACCAAAGCCTGAGCAGCTGCACTGCGCTTCCCCTGTAGACCTCACGTGTGGATGGCTCATGGATCATGGAAAATTTTAATCTACTATAAGCGCTTTGTTGTTTGAGCATCTTAGGAGACTTTGTACCGTGAATCGTGAAGCGAGGCAGGAAAATGAACGCTAACCACAACAAAAATATTTTACAGGAGTTGTTCTTTTTATTTCTTGTTCAAATCTTTTCGCAAAATTAATTAAAACAAATAAATTCACATCACGGGTTCATTCGGCTCATTCAGTTCACATCAGGGATTCATTATTTACACAATTCAGAGTCTGTCTTTGATTACTTGTAGTAATTTTGCACTTTTTTACACAAATCAATAACATTGTAAGAAGGGGTTTACTTTAGATCATTAATTACCAGCAGACAAAAAATTTGCAATCTGTTATCCATACTCATCTCATTTCTAACATGTAATCATTCTGTGTACAGGAGACTGCCTGAACAGTTTACAAGCGCCAGTAGATTGGTATAATTTATATGTACATATCCCGGATTGGGTATTTGTCATGTATAGAGTTTGCACAGTAAATTTAATTGTATCAGACTGAATGTATATGGGAAGTGGCATATTTACCTTCTAACCTTCTGGTTTTGTCTGTAGAAACGAAAAGACCCAGAAAAGTTTCTCAAAGCAGTCCTCATTGGAATCAAACAACAATTTCTGTGAAAAAACAACTTCACCGACTCAGACGTGTAAGTATACAAATGTGCCGGTAATTATTTCACATTTTCACCTTTCTTTCTTTTTTGGGTGGGGGCTCTTGTTAACATCTGTGAAATTGTTTTTTTTTTTTTTTTAATCAGTATACTATGTGTTGCTACACAGTTATCCGCTGATGTGTTTGAATGAAATTTAGGTTCAATTTGTGTTGGAAAGGTGGTAAGTAATTGGGAGTGAACCCCAGGTGGCAGTGACGTGTGGCTTGATCCAAGGAAGTTCCATTTACAGTGGAAGTAGCTGGGATGTTGTTACCAAACCAGTGTTTTCTTTTGCTGCTGCTTTGATGAATGCAAGCTGCACTTGCATTCTCTGCTGCTCAGAGAGGCCATGCACGAGCATGAGTCCGTTACCGAGGTGTGGGCGGCATGTGTATCTCTGCCACGTGTATGATCCAACATGTCTGAGCCTTCAGTCAAGCTCTTTACACCTGTGCGGATTAAGCACTTGGAGGGCATGCTGCCTCGTGCAGCAGAAAAATAGACTTGTGCTCCTCAGCGTCTAGGCTGATAGAGACACTGCTGTCGACCCCTATCACCTAACGGCAATAGTACCACGAGAAAAACTAGCAATTAGCATGAATATTTCTGTTACCCCACCTACGTGATGATGAATGTGTTGTATGTCAGTGAGATGTTATGGATATTTATGTGGAGACAGTATTCATGTAGCTAAGCAGTGTTCATGATGATAAACATATATGAATTATCAGAATTATAATATGTGTATTTTGACATCACTCTCATCATTATTTCAGCAGTATTTTCAATAACGTATGGCGAACAGGGCTTGTAACCAGAAGGTTACAAATTTGATCCCAAGGCAGGAGGCTGCACTTTTACCCTTGTGCATTATATGGGAAGACAAACCTGCTGAAAGAAATGCTCAGCAGCAAAAATGATTTTGCATCAAACATAATCTGCCAGCTCCCCCAGACAAGCGTGCCTGAAAGGCAAAGGCGTAATACGGTATGATTTTGGGGCTCATGGTGTGACAATGGCCCCTGCAGGCTCGGATGTCAGCAGCTCGGAGGAGGAGACGCCCCAGCTGATGAGGACGCAGAGCGACGCCAGCTTCATGAACGTCCAGCGGCGCTCCAAGCTGCGCAGCTCCGGCGACCAGCAGAGGGTCAGACGCCACCGCTTCTCCATCAACGGCCACTTCTACAACCACAAGGTAAAGGCGAACGTGGTAGGTGTGTGTGGCGGGGGTGGGGGGTGCTGCTGAATCTTAGGCTCTGCCAGTGCTGGCTGCCACAGTGATTTTAGAAGCCTCAGCCTCACCGCCCTTGGCATGCTGGGATTGACACGGATGCGGGGGGTGATAGGTTTTTTCTTTCCTGCATGGGCGTTCCCTTGCACTGCTAAGTGCTGCACAATGGCCCGGACACCTGCCTCTGTCATTAATAGCCCTCAAGGTCACACGGGTCGTGCATGGCCGGCAGGCAGGCCTTGCAGCGCTTGCAATAAGCCTAGAAAGGAAGCGGCGGTTCTCAGTTCGGGGGAAACAGACGGCAAAATGTTCAGGAAGTTGGACGTGCCACCAGCTGCTCACGTGCAGCCTTGGAATGTCAGTCCCAAGCTATTTGGCCAATTACATAAGGCTTACTATCCATGTTCACATAAGCATTTCTTCCTCCATTACTACCGATACTGTGAGACCAGCTGAATGAATTTGATATCATATTAATTTTCATTTTGTGTGTAATACACATCTTTTTTCCATTTTTTCCCCTTTTTCACACAATGTTAGTAGTCCTAATCATGCATTTCAGCTCATCACCACCGCAATGACAACTACTAAACCTATGAAGGAGCACAGGCAATCTACCCACCCCTATTCCTGGCAGAACAAAGCCAATTTGTTACCCTGATGTGGACTCCCTGTCATGTAGGCCCTGTAACTGTTGGCTGGGTCATGGGCCTCAGTCTGCAGCTAAAACAAGCACTTTTACTATCTGAGCCGTTCAGGAGCCCTGTATAATATGCATCCGCTGACATAGTGCAGCATTTTAGCCTTTCCTAATGCAAGCTGGTTAACAAAACACTACATGAGACAGAAAGGAATAGTCATCAACAACTAGAGCAAAGCAGTCCCCATTGACTTAAAGTCCCAATGATAAATAGATACATTATTGGTAACTGTAAGATAAACTGCTGAACAATTTTCAGGAACCCTGAAATGTCACATTCTGATATTTTATAGTGTGTGTTTGTGTTGGTGTGTAGATGATAGATATTTGATAGATATACGTTAAATGAAAACTACTGTTAAGACTCAGGCAATTTGAGCCATTTAACTGGGTGAGAGTTTCCACCCACTGTGAGGAGGATGGCACTGTGTGTCATCTGCAGGGTCAGGTGTTTCTTCAGCTGAGACGATCACTCACACATGTTCCAGCTTGATGGCTGGTGCAAGTCACCGAACCGTAGACCAGTGCGATCAACGTCTGGAATTTCCCTGTTTTTCCAAGAATGTGTTGTTTTGTCATTTCAATACTTGGAATTATGACACTGTGCACACTACCGATTTACTGACATAATAACAGGGAATTCAGAGCAAAAACTACATTTCTTTTAGTACAGTGTAACAACCCAAAGATATGTCAGACCGTCAGTGACACTTAAGCAGAGAATCAGTTGAAATCTGCTCACTGATTTAAAAAAAAATCTTCACAATTTTTCAAAATTTCTTCACATACTTGTTCTAAGTATTGACTGAAAAATACTTTTTCACAAAAGTTCACTGATTAACAGAAACTTGTGTCTGCCATTGTCAGTGCAGCTGTAGTTCTGCAATCAATGGTACTGTGTAGTACATACAGTACAAATTCAACAACATTTCAGTCATGCATCAAGACTTCCTGCTTGTCTTGAAGACAGCAATAGTATGTCTGTATTTTTACGTCTACAGTGTTTTTATGTCTAATGTTTAAAAATTTATGTTGGAAAATAGTCATTGAATGAGCACAGTTTTCACTGACCTTAGTGGTTCCAGCTCTAAATGTCTGATTCCTGTATGTGTGTAAAACAACTTATACCATTTCATAAATCCTCCCCAAAATGTAGCCTTAGGGGAGTATTCAGTCTAGCCCTTTGTCCCTTTCTTTGGCCCAATTTACAAAACTACTGTATTTTTATAGTCTTATGCAGTGTCTTTGCCTTTGGAGTTTGGCAGTGACAGAATTATGTCACCCAACATTAAGCACAAGTGCCATAGCAGTTCAGTTGAACCCACCTCAGTGAGTTTGAGGACTTTATGTGTGAAATGTTAGTGTTGTTCACTTTTGTCTTAAATTCATAAAAGAGGAAATTAGCAGACGCTGAACTGAGGTCAGGGATGCCCTTGTTGTGTTTGTGTTTCAGACATCTGTGTTCACGCCAGCCTATGGCTCTGTCACTAACGTCCGCGTCAACAGCACCATGACCACTGTTCAGGTCCTCAACTTGCTGCTCAACAAATTCCGCGTGAGTGCAGTTCTTCATTCTACCTTGAAATGACGACATTGCAATTTCTGGAGTGAACCATATTTATTTTTCTTTTTGATTCTGTAGGTTGAAAATAAGTCGGAGGAGTTTGCTCTCTACGTGGTGCATGAGTCTGGTGGTAGGCTTGATTCAAGGTTTTTTTTTTTTTTTTTTTAAACATTGCTCAGCGTTTGTCAGACCCAACTCTCCAGTTCCACTGTGTGTGCTGTCTTTAATTACATCTGCCCTTCTCAGTTAATTTGGCTCAGTTCAGTTGCTCACTGTCAAGAGGTATAAACCCAGAATGAAATTCAGTTGTCTGCTACGGTTCCTTTGGGACAAAAACATGCATTGTTAGAGGTGCTTTTTTGCTCCAGAAAAAAAGATGAACTATGTTTCTACAACTCTCATTCAGCTCCACCTAATAAACAAATTCACAATACAGATTAGTTTTAGTCTCAATTAAGATTGTTTGGAACGCAAACCAGTTTATTTGATAAGTATACCCAGGAGTAGAGCTTAGAAAGCTTTCCAGACAGATCTGCAGTCTGCAAAACAAATTTTTATTTTTTGGGTGGTACATTTTTCCTTGAGATATTACTCTTGAGGGTTGTATCTAATCGTTGCTGATTGTGTCGTGCAGATTGATCCAGTAGTGTTCCTCAATGCTCCTGATTGGTCCAGTACTACTACTCAATGCCCCTGATTGATCCATTAGTGTTCCTCAATGCTCCTGATTGGTTCAGTAGTGTTCCTCAATAGGACTAATTTCTCATGTTGTGTTCACATCTGTATGAGTATTCTGGCCTGGATTTCATCACTATACATGTCATACGTATATTAGGATTGCTTAGAATTTCTTACACATAAACTATAAATGGACATTTTTATTGTGTTTTTTGTGTTTAGAGCATTCTGCATATTGTACAACAGGGACATTGTTTTATCCTGGGTACAGATTTAGTCTGCCAACATTGCTCTTTGTTCTTTTTGGCTTGTTGACTGTTGAAATGAACAAAAAAGCTGTTAGAAACAGAAGGAATAATACTTGCTTAAGTTTGTTTCTCAACACCAAGGACAAAACACATTGCATTTAGATTGAATCAGACCCTTAAATCTGGCTTTTTTATTCTAGAAAGGACAAAACTGAAAGACACAGAGTATCCTTTGGTAGTTCGTGTCCTGCATGGCCCTTGTGAAAAAATAGCCAAAATATTCTTGATGGAAACGGACTTAGGAGAAGAGGTAACCTACGATGTAAGTATCGGGCCACTTCAGCTCATTGCTAAAAATGGCATGTACTGTATTCTAATAATGTAGCCCAATAATTGTTTTTTGGCCCAAATGCAGATGTTACCTAATTTTAGCTGAGGCTGATGGCTTCCTGTTAGGCTTTTAACAATGGGTTTTTGGTTGTAGCAGACACTGCTGTATTTGTAAAAAGGGAATGTTATTGTTATTCTGTTTTGCCACAAAAACTCCCTAATTTTTAGGTTGTGTATCTTACATCATGAAGCTGAAAATGGTCACTTGTTTTATTTTTATTTCAGGTTGCTCAGTATATAAAGTTTGAAATGCCTGTGCTGGACAGCTTTGTAGAGAAGCTGAAGGAAGAAGAAGAGAGAGAAATTTCAAAACTGACAAGAAAGTAAGTCACAGCACTAAAACATTGCACTGTACAGTCGCAGTATTGCTCATGCAACCATAAAGGTTAAATATCGCCTGCATTTGGCTGAAGTTGCTTTTTTAGTCTCTGTACATCATGAACACCATAAAAATGTCTATCCCCCACATGACACAGAACAGAACCTGATGTTTTTTTGTAGATTGTGGCCATCACAAGTGTTCTGTCAGTATTCTCTTTAGCCTCTTCATCCTCAAGAGGTGACTCTCCCTCTCTTATGGCTCCTCCTTTGGCAGATACAGTGCGCTGAAGTCCATGATCCTACAGCAGCTGGAGGACATTGCTGAGATTGCTGATGGGGTGTGAAGAGGCGCGTCTAAAATCAGCGAATCTGCAGAGCTCCAATGGCCAAACCCAGGGGACATGGCGCACGAGCGTGTGCTGGCACTGTTTAAAACAGAAGATTCAGTGCCTACCCTCTGCAGTTTGACTTTAACTCTGATTTAAGAATTTAAGAAAGGTTCATATATTTTTTTTACTTTCCCCAAAATACTTACTTTCACCAACTGCCAGACTGCTTGTCTGAGTGAAGAGGAAAGTAACAGTCCCAAATACCACTGGTTGATGTAAAAGGGTGAATCACAAAGCCTGATCATCAAACAAGCCCTGATGTTTCACCTGAAATGGAAGTGAAAATGCTGGTAGTAGAAAAGACCAGTATTCCCTGACATGCTGTTAAAACATCTCTTCTCCAAGGGTTGTTGAGATTCTGGTCTATCATCATGTGATCACAGCTTCCCTCTAAATATGTAGAACCTCAGCTGGCAGTAACACAGCCAGCCCCCAATCCATTCTGACTAACTTTAAACAGTAAAGAATGCTGCAAATTGGATGCACAGGAGGAGAGGCAATAACATTCACTGTTGTTATTATAGATGGATAGAGAGCAATATAAAGGTGCTGCTGTTGGGTATCCCTGGAGATTGCCACCAGCTTATCTGTCTGAACTCGAAGCACTTGAATGACATGGAATCATACCTATATGACCATGACACATTTATTTACCTGCAGCACTAATACGAAAATGAGCAAACAGAGTTAATGGTTATCAACACTAAATTTGAAACAAGTCTTTCTCGGCTTTTGCTTGTATATTCTACAGTTCTGTCTGTATATATATCTTAGAGAAGCCACAGGTATAGTTTAAGCATTTGTAGCTATGATTATATGTTGTTATATAGTATATATTATCTATTACACAGATGTAAATATAGCTTTTTAAGGAAAATCGTTAAATAAAGATTTATTGATATGTATTTCCTACAATTTGATTTTATGTGAAGTCATGTCCTCCACATTGTATATAATCTTCCTTTGCGTTTTAGATGTCAACACACAACTGATCCTTACAATACATTAATCTTTATATTGTCCACCCCATTGATGCTTAATCTTGTTATGATGAGATTTGATTAGATCTTAAGATGCCATATAAACCAATTAGTCATTGGAGTTCTTGTGTGACTTGAGGCGAACAAATTTACTATACCCCTAACCGGCCACCGTTATGTATATGCAAACCTTTATATGCAAAAGGAAAAGGGCAATGAAGATATTTTGCTTTTTCTACATGAAAATGTGAACAAAAATCCAATGTTGACGAATTGATGTTGACAGTTTTCACGAAACAAATGCTTATGTAGTTCTAAATTCATAAATATATATCTGTACTAAATGCGTATGTAGTTCTGTTCTGTATGTAGTACGGAGACCAACCAAAACCGTTCGTTCACATAGATGCTTAACAATTGCGATCTTAAACCGTTTTATTATTGGCGCAATGAGCTAAGGGTTTCTCCTAATTATTCCCGTATTGTGTGTCAACATCTCGGGCCATATTGTCCCTTTGTTACGCCAGCACAGAATGTTACCATTTATTATTTCCTCTATTTCCACAATGAGTTTCTGACAATGTTATTGTTAAACAGGCGACCCTCATAAGAGGTTCCCATGAGCTATTCCGAGTACTGCTTTGTAAGCAAGAGGTGAAATCATTGCTTGCCGCCCTGCCTTTCAGTGTTAGACAATGGGCGGCATTTTGAGAAGAAGAAATTATTGGAGGTCGCTTTCGTTCCCAGAGAACCAGCACTGGGAAGCAGCGATGTCAGCAATGCTAAAAAGGCTCTTGGGACTGTTCTGTGAGAACCTCCGATTACGTGTTCAGTTGGACATTGAATGACTCATTTATCAGCATTGTAATGAACGCATACGTTTAATGTGACTAGTGTCGAATTAACCCGTTTTCTTTGGATACATTGAAAATGGGCCTTGTTACAAAAAACTTGAAACCAATACATTTAAAGGTAAAATGGAGTACTGATGACTTCTCAGAGAATGAACTTTATGTGAATGAACTCGCCCTTTATGATGGCATCATCCATTGTATCATATCGTGATTGTTCTTGATGAGACTCACTTAAGGTAATATTTGAATCAGTGGAGAGTGCTTATGTTCAGAGAGCACATTCATTCGTTTAGGAGCAGGGGCGTTAGCTATTGAAAAGATCAGGGGCTAAGTCAAGTTTGCCTGGGGCTTGACTTTTTTTTTTTTTTTTTTTTTTGAAGGGAGATCGGCATCGGTCAGTTGGGGAGGTTATATTTAACTTTATAATAAATATTATCACACCTTCGGACGCTGCAAGTCAACGGTCTGTCTGTTGTTTTTCTATAAACCTCCTTTTTTCAGGGCGAAAATATTCGGGGCTATAGCCCCGAATGATCGGACCCAACGACTCCACTGTTTAAGAGTCATAAAGTTTGACAAAAGTGAGTCGATTTACATTAACTAAAATAACAGTTTTGCGGAAATATCTATTTAGTACAAGAAATTGGAAAGTAGGATTGTTATTAATGACATTCGAGATGTTCAACGGCTAAGAGATGCGGTTTCAAGCCTCTGAGCGCGCTAAGATAGCTAAGTTCAAGTTCAGCCTAAAAATAGCTGCGGGCAAAGATGCTTTCCCAGCGCAGCGGCTGCATGCAGTTACATGAGGAGATTGGCAGTTCTCCCAACTCGCGACGGCAGTAACAAAACCACACTCATTACACCCAACTCAACGATTTTTTTTTTACCATTTACAAGCGCACATTCCTATATGGTAATATCTTTATTCTGAAACCACAAAGAGATGTGAATGCATGTGAGTGTGAATTACTTTTTGATGTGGCAACACAATAAATATTCCCCAGCAGTAGACAACTGTCTCGATGTGTAGGCCTATGTACCCTTGCATTAGCACAAAATACAAACAGACTGAGTTCATCCGGGAACTAAAGCCATCTTGAACAGGTGCTTCCAATCTCCTGCCTCACTTGATCTGGTTTTGTCCAGCATTGAATCAATTCTTGTCTTTCACCTTTAACTAGGGCCTACCATCAGTCATTTAGCCTACCAAAATCTGTTAGCTCGATTCCATTCAAAAAGCGTAATCGTTTATTTATTACATAATAAACACTTTGTAGACATCGGAATATAAGGAGACAACTGGGGGTGCAATGCAACCCTTAGCACCCCCATAGCGCCGGGCCTGATGGTTTCCCTCGTGTATTAAAGGAAACTTTCATTACAGTAAACACAAATAACTCTAAAGCGCCCTCATCTGGCAAATGGCAAATATGAACAAAACAGGTTTATAATTTGGCACAGTATTCAAGACTTGAAAATGCGACAAAACTGTAGCAATGAAAGGGCCCTGTATTGACTGGATGAAATTAAAAAGATACATTGCTAAATGTAAACGGCATTTCTGGTAACGTTGTTTATTTTCCAGAAAGGTGTCGGCTTTGCAACTTTTCTCATAGTCTTGTCAAGAGTCGTGCAAAAGGCGGAAGAGCATGAAGTATGTTTTTTCTGCTCTTAGAGACTAGCCGTTTTTTTTTTCGTTTTGGGCAGTAGCCTAAATTTTAATCACTCGAAAACAGGAAAGCTTACAGTGCTAAAGTTAAATTTGCACCCAATAGTAACATACAGACTTATGTCAATATTAATGTCAAAAATATGCCAGACCTAATGTTGATGACCGAATCATAAATTACCCTACTAAGTTAAATATTGATAGATTCTGTCAAATAATTTACGGTTACAGTGAGGTCGATCAGAGTACACGTAGGACTACACACAGCATGCATCTTGTCACGTGATGGCGTTTATTTCCCTGCAAAGCAGTGGTTAGCAAATGTAGCTAGCTATCTTCTGGGAAAGGGCCTGAAAGTCCACGAAAAAAATCAGACTAAGGCGATATTTAAGATATGTGTACATAGCGTAGATTAAAAAAAATTAACCGAAAAAAGCAACAGATTGTAGATCGTTTTAAGTAACGTCACATCCTTCCTTTCCAGTTAGCTTGCTGACTAGCAAAGTTTTGTTCTCTATGTGACAAAAAAAGTCATGGCATTTCTTCAGGGTTTGGACTCGCATATCGTTATTGTTGGATGCGGCATTTCGGGCATTGGAGCCGCTCAGAAACTAATAAGTCATGGTTTTCATAACGTGCGTATAATTGAAGCAACCGGCCGAAGCGGTGGAAGAATACGAACAGGCTCGTTGGGTAAGTGTACGAAAATTTGAGTTATGGAAACTGAACACGTAAAACGGCAATTTTGAGTAAGCCTCTACACTTGCTGCAGACATACATGCCGCGGAGTTGAATGTGTGCCAGAAAATGATTTCCATTTATAATCCTGAAATATAGTGTTTTACAGTCGAATGACATGTGAGGATCAAGTCATGATAGCCGTTTAGCTAACGGCTGTTCTAAAATCATGTTTAGCTACATCCATAATTGTGTACATCGACATGATCTGGTTTTATTTTAGCCTGGCTACCTATTTTCCGCTTCTATCATCGACAAAGGCTATATCTTCAAGCTGACATATTCATTTAATGTAGTCCTTTTTCTGGCTGTACCATTATATTTCGCGTTGGAGGCGGCTAAACTAACTTGGCTCTGCCCGTGGGCAGACGGTATGCAAACACTAAGCACAAAGGCTGACTGTTAACGTGCCTTGTGCAAGAGCTGTGGTAGAAGCGCTTAATGTTGTTCGCTGCTTAGATCAGTTGCATCAGTTGTCTTCTAAATTGTATGATCAAAGTTCAACAATATTTTATTGCCTATTGTGTAAGATCTTAGAGGCGAAGGTTTTTTGAGGATCCTTCTCCAGTGTATTTCAGGTTAACAGTTGATGGCTTCCTGTGAAATGCCCAGTGTCAGCTATTCAGACTGTTCAGTGTGTGGCCCTGGTAGAATGTCAGATCATGTTTCAGTGTTTCAGTGTTATTATCACTTTATCTTGCAATTTCATCTTGGCTAGGTCAGGGACCGTGCAAAACAAAAATGTAAAATAAATCTGCTTAAGCAATGTAACCTGGCATGGAAAATGTTCCCCATGTAATGCATGCATTTTCCAACGGTGGCGGTCTCAAGGGGACAAGATCGTGGAGATTGGCGCCAACTGGATCCACGGTCCATCCCAGGAGAACCCAGTGTTCCGCCTTGCCTGCCAGTACAACCTGCTGGATGAGAAGTCCATGACGGAAGAGAACCAGTCCGTGGACATTGGCGGCCACCCGCCCTTTGTGCCCAACTTGTTCTCCAGCTCAGGGAAGAGGCTGAGCCCCGAGCTGGCGGGGCCCGCCTCCGCACTCTTTACGGGCCTTCTGCAGGAGTGTCAGGAGTTCCACACAAGCGGGCAGGAGCCTGTGCCCAGCGTGGGGCAGTACGTCAAGCAGGAGGCACCCCACCGCGCAGCGGAGGAGTGGCGGGACGAGCCGGCGGACACCAGGGCGCTCCAGCTGGCCATGATGAGCACACTGCTGAAGCTGGAGTGCTCCATCAGCGGGACCCACACCATGGATGACGTGGGCCTGGGGGCATTTGGCATGTACAAGACCCTGCCGGGCCTGGACTGCACCTTCCCTGGGTGAGTGTTACTGTCCCAAAGATAAATCATTTCATTAGGTTTCTTACAGTCCTAAGATGCTGACGGACTGATACACAGGGGGTAATGAAATGTACAGATTGCTAAAATAGTCTCACCTTAATAAAGACAACCATTTTGAAAAAGTTGATTTCACAGACCAGGACCAGTAAATGCTAGCTGGTCAATTGTAAAGGTGTTAAGAGAGATGACCCTGGGAAACATAGGACAGTAGCATAAAAAGTAGATGAAATTGGTGAATACTTTATGGTATTATTTAATTTAAGGACTGGAGGAGGTTGTTAATTTTCAAATTATTCCTCAAAGCTGCCCCCCATGTTCTTGCTAACTTATTTAGTAATTATATTTACTTATTTAGTTAAGTGTTGTGCAATTTGCTGTTATCTTCATGGAAATGATGATTATAATACTGTTCTCACATGGTCTGTTTTCTTTGTATTTCAGGGGGTATGAAGGCTTAATCCACTGCATGATGAAAGAACTGCCAAAGGACATTGTGTCCTATAACAAGCCAGTGAAATGCATCCACTGGAATGGCTCCGTCGAAAGAAGCAGTCCCTCAGGCAGGACCTTTCCCGTCCTGGTGGAGTGCGAGAGCGGAGAAACGTTCCCGGCGGACCATGTCATCGTCACTGTCCCACTGGGTACATTGTCCGCAGCATGGCCTCCGCCTCAGGAAGTGTCTACATACTCTGCTTGTGAACCATATGCTCAATACATACATATCTACAAGTTTCATGATCATATATATGATTATTTTATATTTTTCTAAGGTTAAGTCTTGACAAGACCTGTTCCATAAATAAACAACACAAAGCAAACCAGAGCATCCATGAGATCTTCTCAGCTTGAAAAAGTAGGTCATGGTCATCCATGAGTGATCACATCCAAGCCTTTTCTGAGATGCCTCTGAGGTAGAAGTTCTTTGTGTCTCCTGAATCATCAAATATGTACACACATGCACACACAGATATACGGACAGGTAGGCATGTTGATAACACCGTTTTGGCCTTCATGGCAGAGACTATAACATGAAGCACTAGTCCTTTGGCATCAAGGTTAAACTTGGAAACCTTTCTTCTGGTTTTGAAGGCTACCTGAAGAAGCACCAGGAAACGCTCTTGAGCCCACCGCTTCCCCTCAACAAAGTGCACTCCATACAGCGGATGGGCTTCGGAACCAACAACAAGATCTTTATGGAGTTCAATGAACCTTTCTGGGACCCGGACTGTGAGACCATCTTCTTCGTGTGGGAGGATGAGACGGACCTGGTGGACGTGGTGCCCGATGTGCAGACGTCCTGGATTAAGAAACTGTTTGGGTTCACTGTGCTCAAGCCAACTGAGAGGTGAGGGTCAGGACCTATTTAGTCACCAAAATCTGAAAGCACCACTTACTGCTTGACTACAATTCCCATCCACACTGTTGCAACAGAGCACACTCCATTGTGATTGTTTATGTCACCATTGCTGTTATCACATGTTGGACTGGCATATTTAGATGATATTGACATTATTCACATTATTTCTGGCATGAATCCAAAGCCACTTTGAGTGTGTGACATTAGAGGGAAGGGGCAAGAAATTCAGGTATGCTGTCTGCTGTTTCTACCCTCCCCTCAGGTATGGTCACTTGTTATGTGGCTGGATCGCTGGCCATGAATCTGAATACATGGAGTCTCTCTCTGAGGCAGAAGTGCAGCAATCAATTACTCAGCTTATCCGCAGGTTCACAGGTAACCCTCTGAACGCCTGCAAATTAGCCCCCAGGAGTTACCAAGATTATGCATTTTTGATTGATTAGACTAGTTTAAGCTCCTTGTGGTGTTACTGCAGTGGGATAAAATTCTAGACGTTTTGTGTATATTTATTATTAATTCATGTTTGTTTCAAATTGTGATGAGTGGCAATGCAATTCCCACACTTGCTTTTGATTACTGTACAAAAATTCTCTGTTTTCATTTATTTATGTATTTTTGTTGTAAGACACTCTCTTTACAGATGACATTCAGCATTTCAAGATACAGGTGCAGGGAGCATTACAAAATGCACCTTACAAAGTGCAAATAGAACACAGAGCATTACAAATCATGACTGAAACTCATTAATAATTGTTTGACCCTAAATTACTGAGACAACTGATAGTAACTAATACTTTTGCAATCCTGAAGTATACAGACAAATTACACTGTGACTAATACTTATATAACCCTTAAATACACAGACAGCTGAAACTAATATTTGTATGTCTCTAAAGTATACAGTCAGGGCGATAAGTCTAAAGTTTACAGACCAAGCCAGAACTTTATCACTTATGTCTCACCTTTTTTGTCTTCTTTTTGCGGCAGGAAATCCCACCATCACCCCAAAGCGGATTTTGCGCTCTCAGTGGTATCATGACCCCTACACCTACGGCTCGTACACGTATGTGGCAAAGGGATGCTCAGGGTACGACATTGACATCCTGGCAGAGCCACTACCTCTGAAGGGATCGAATACAAAGGTATCATCACATATCACGATACAGTTGTTTAGCAGGTGGTCTTATCCAGAGAGGGTTACAATTTCTACATGTCATTTACTGATGTAAATACCCAGGCAACTGGGGTTAAGTCTTGCACAAAGCCAAGTGCCTTAACACAGAATTGAACCAGTCACCTTCCAGTTACAAGCTCTGTTTTTTTACTACTCTACCACACTGCTGCCCAAGGCAGTAGCCTAAAACTATGCACATAACTGCAGTGTGTGTTACATATGTCTTATAAATTGAATCCTGTGCTGTTTTAAGCCATTGCAGGTCTTGTTCGCTGGGGAGGCCACAAACCAGTCCTTTTTCTCCACGGTTCACGGGGCCCTGCTGTCCGGCTGGAGGGAAGCAGAAAGGCTCATTTCACATTACACTCCCTCCTCTTACTCAGTGTCTCTTAGCTCCAAGCTGTGAGCAAAGGATGTTGTTTTAAAAAGGCATCTAGGGTGGTACAATGACAACAGAGAACCCAGGGAAAATAGTCAGTTGGACGTATCCAGGTTTTAATGAAAATAAAAGATAAAAAAAAGTAAGTAGTAAGGGTCATTTACCTGGTGTGTGTTTACTACATCCAACTAAATGTTTCCCCTGATGTTCAAAAGCTCACTGACTTTGATTGGAAAATGCTAAATGAAATTCAAGCTTGAAGTACATACTGAATGACAATTGTGAGAAACCACTGATCACTTGTTGGAGATCAGCTCTCAGTGCCCATTCAGAGGTTTCAGAAAGTGTCCTTCCTCTGAAGTATTCAAAATTCCAGGGATTTGTGTGTGCTGACATTTTTAATACAATGTTATGAACAATTTCCTGCAGATTTGAAATGAATTAAATGTAAATGATAAATGAATGAAAGGTAATTGAAGTCTGAGTCTTGTCAAAAATGAAATTATTTTTATAATGGTTTTTATGATAATTTTACATTGCTTATTCAGGATACGTTAACAACTGATCTGTCACTGCTGCAAACATAATCGTCATTGCATTTCATCCACTTGTAACAGTCTAGAAATCATGCTGCAGTATGTTCTGTGTTGAATCAATTGCACTTGGAACATATCTCCTGACTGGTGAAATAAACATTATGCAAAAAACCTATTGGTGAAGTCATTTGCTAAAGCTAGCCAAAGAAAGATTGCCAGTCGCAATGGTTGAACTACTCTCAATGGAAATTTGCTGAAGAAGAGAGACATCTGCAAATAAAAAGGCTGTCAAGTTGAATGGCTGTCGACTTTGAGGTATGGTCACAAGTGGGTCATTGCATTTACTCTGGAAGAGTTACATGGGGGAGGAAAAAGAAAATAGGACCAAAACACAAGTATTTTAATTACTGCGATTTGAAAGTAATAATAGAATTGTAGTTGAAAATACACGACGCGTTACCCTTGGCCTTGAAAGCTGCATTGTTCCGGCTAAAACGACAACGTCAGGGGAACACTTTAAAAAGGAACGCGGGTTTTCAATTCACGATGTTGTCCGGGAGTATTATTATGTGACAACGGCATGAGTAGTGTCTTGAAACTTTATCTCAATAAAAAAAAATGAGACTACAACAAATACTCCGCAATGCTTCTAAATTCAGAGCCGTCTTCGATTTCGGTGACCGCGAAATTGCCCATTGGTTCCCTGGTCATATGGCAAAAGGTAGATTATGTTCTTACGCGTGTGCTAACTAGCCCAGCCAGTGACAGTTAGCTAGCTAGCTAAATTGGCTACCTTAGTGTATTTAGTTTGGGCAAAGGCTGTGGTTTTACATTGTGATCAAATCGGCGGCGGATTGTCAGATGGCAGTTCTTTTGGCCACATTTTGTTTCTTTGGAGCCTAATGCTCCTCTTGACTCTTGACCTCCCCATTGTGTCCGCACTGCAAAACACACCATAGAGACACGGAATGTCTTTTTAAGCATGAATGGATAGTTACAGGCAAGCAAGACATTGGTAACAGTTAGTTTACAAGACAAAGTGGGTCTTAATGTTATTCAGTCGTTTTGTGTTTTCTTTTTTAGGGATGAAACAGATGAAAGCGAATCTGAAGAAAGTGGACTGCATAATAGAAATTCACGATGCCAGAATATCCTTTGATGAACGACGTTGTAGCGTCTATTTGATTTCGCAATTTTTGCATTCATTTCGCTTGGTCGTCAGCTTCCCCGCCTCCATTAGCCACGTAAAAATGATTTTTTAATGTTCATTTTCTGTGTGAAAGGATTTTATTCTGATTTAGTTCTGAAAAGAGTAGAAGATAATTGGAGTTACTTTAATTTGTGATGAAGGCCGAGCGCAGTACCTACAAGCTTCCATCTTCTTTCATACTGGAGGACTTGGAATGCCTCAGTGTATCTGGCTCAGTATATATTCCTAACAAATCTTAAACGCCACAAATGCACTGAGAAACACGAAAGCTTTAATGTGAAACACGGGCTGTGTCTGCATACTAAGTAAATCAGAAGGTATATTGGAAAGGCAGCCTGGACAGCTGTAAACTATAGCAACTTAATAATACTTTGACTCAAAAAATGATTCGTGTTTTTTAAGAGTTCTAGTTGATTTCACACAGAATAACCCAGTATGGGTATCCAAGAATGTTAGACCAAACTTCATTCCTCATGGAATGATCCAAATTATAACTGAATATTGAATGGCAGATAGGCCTACTTATCCTACTAAGAGATGCTTCTTTAACTACATTCTACATACCATTCTCTGGGAGAAACCCACTCTTTCAGGAGAGTTTAGATGTCCGACCACATCTGCTGATTTTGAATAAAATGGACCTAGCAGATCCTTCAAGCAAGCAGGTACTAATAGTGACTCTTCCCATAGTTTGATGTGGGCATCGTCTGTTACGATGCATGAAACATGTTTGCCCTGATGATGCTCCTTCTCTTGGCAGAAAGTTCTGAAACAACTTGAGAAAGATGGTGTGGAGAATGTCCTGTTCACAGACAGCCTGAGGCAGATCGACGATAGCATCAAGAAGGTGACACAGGAGGAGAGAAGCACCTTAAAGACAGAAAGGGCCATTTACTGGAAACAATAGCAGTTTACCATACGATTATAATTTAATGGTGGATTTGAGCTTTAACATAGTTGCCTGGAGGGGCTAGATAACATTTGAAAATTATGTTTTAAATGAGGAAGTGCTCAGTTGGTCATACTGTGCCATTTATACATACACACCCACACACCAACTGAATGTGTTGTCTGTATAACATCATGCAGTCCTGTGCTCTGTTTCCAGATAGTTCCCCTTGTGACAGAGCTCATCGAGAGCAGGCCTCGGTTTCACAGGGAGGAGGTGAGGTTTGCCTGGGTGGGCAGGCTGTGGGATGCAGTTACCCTGATGGGAAAATTAGCTTGCTGGTTTTATTCTACATTCAGCCTTGATCCAACACATGCAAAATATGTTATGAATTAGTACTGTATAATTGGGTCAGCCACACCAAGTGGAAGTTGGTGTCCTGGGTGGTTGGATGAATTATTCACTGTGTAAGTACTTGTGAAACACTGTTTTTTTGAAGTCTTCTGTTCTTTCTGTAGCATTCTTTTGTAAGTGTTCTGTTATTATATCATGTTTATACGCTTTGTAGGACATAAATTATTGCTTGATGGTGATAGGCGTACCAAATGTTGGGAAGTCATCACTGATTAATGCCTTAAGAAGAACTAATTTGAAAAAAGGTATGTGAAGAAAGTGATTTTGTCAGACCTTTTACCTAACATATTTCATACATCATACTCAAACAATCTGCACAATGAACATTCTGCTAACTTATTTGGAAATTATAATGATTCATAATAAATATGTATTCATTGCAAAGTACAGAGAATAAAGTTGTTCATGTAACATTTCCATTTAAGGCAAAGCTTCCAAAGTTGGAGGTGAACCTGGCATAACCAAGGCAGTCTTAACCAGAATCCAGGTGAGCATTTAAAAACTTAGAACTCTTAACTGAAGCATCTCTGACTGCAGTGTCATCTATTGGAGATGGTGCGGGGGACAAAATGGGATCATTTGGTTTGCTGTGTCAGTTTTGTGTGTCTCCGCGTTGGTAAAAACAGGAGTCACCAATACCCTAAATTGTGCACACAGGTCTGTGAAAGGCCTCCTGTGTTCCTGCTCGACACCCCAGGAGTGCTCCCTCCAAAAATCGAGAGCATAGAAACAGGAATGAAGTTAGCATTGTGCGGTAAGCATCTGGTAACATGGTTTTCCTGTGTTCCTGGTTTTTAGATTTATTGGACATATACATTATGCAACATTGTTATTCACTTTGGCTTTGTGACCTGCTGTGTATTTTATTTTATTCTTATTTTTTATTGCTTTTATTGTGTCTTTATTACTATAGCTTTCATTGTGTTCTTATATTGTTTACTGTATTTTTCATCTCAGCTCAGGGCTACTCTGGAAATCACTTTGAATGCAATGTATGAATTAGTATTATTAGAATGGGGTTTTGTTACACTGCTCTACATTTTGAATGACACCCCACTGAAATCCCGGGTAAATGTATCCTTTAAATTTGAAATTTGAAAAGAGACAATGTTGCAGAAACTCCTCAACAGTCAGTATAAATCTGTTTACTGTTTCCTGTTTCCAGTTTCCATATGTACAATAATGAAACAAATCCCAAATAGCCAAAGCACTGACTCACTGTTGGAAGTAAGCAAGCAAGTAACTGTCATGTAATGTAAATTATGACACATTTTGGTTCAAATATCCATTTGCAGGAACGATATTGGATCATTTAGTTGGTGAAGACATCATTGCAGACTACTTACTCTATTCCTTGAACAGACTTGAAAAATTCAGGTAATTTTTCCCCTCAGAAGACATTCTTATACTCTTAAACACTAGAAGGTAGTTGCGTGTTGCTTTACACCTGGTATTCCTGATGAACTGAATTCTCACTGTCTTTCCAGTTACGTGGACAAGTATGAGCTGGGAGAGCCCTGCGACGACATTCAGAATGTCCTCAAACGCATTGCTGTGAAGCTGGGTAAAACGCAGAGGGTGAAGGCCATCACAGGTGTAGGTAAGCTAGTCCCTTCGTCCATCTTTCATATGCAGCTATGCTGAACCTACACGGTCCCCAATATAACTGTCACATCCTTGCCAAATGTTTTCTGTATTCTTATGGGTGCACAGTGTATACACACTGTATTTTATCAAAAACAATAATAATAATAATAATAATGGATGATGCTAGTCTAGCACCTTTGAAGGTTCTTAAAGTACTTCACAGTGAATGAGGTTGACTCACATTAACCGCCAGTGTGTGTCACCCACCTGGGTGATGCACAGCAGTCACTTTGCACCAGAAGGTTCACCACAGATCAACTGAGGTAGAGAGGGAAGGAGTTATTTAGTCAGTTAAATTGGGGGATTATTAGATGGCCAGATAGAACCTCAGTTTAACATCACATCCAAAAGTCTACCCCCTACTGACTTGCCAACACAACTTTTTGCACTCTTTATGTCTTTCTTCATGTGTTGCTCTGCTGTTAAGTTGCATCAGCTCGTCTTTTCCTCATTTTACAATATTATTTCAATACCCGCCCTTATCCGTGGTGACTTATGGACCTTGTATTTGACATATTGTCTTTGCATATGTGGAGTATGCATCATGCAAATAGCAGTTAACTAAAGCAGTCTGGGCCTGCTACCGTGCTCAGGGGTATAGCAGCAGGGCTCCGCCCAGTATCCAAACCTGCGAGAAGGGTCTGGCTGCAGGCTCCACTGGTGGGACATGTCCTACCAGTGGAGGTGGCAGTCAGTGGAGGTGGAAATGACGTAACGTGACATGTTTTTTTCTGTGTTTTTCGTTGGTCAGTTGTGTTCTGAGGCTTGAGACTCTCGGTTTACCTCGTAACAGCCGATATTTTCAATGTTTTTAATCGGAGATGAAGAGTAATTGTGCTTAGTTTCTATTGATCGCCTGACTGGCCATGTCATGTCTCATGTAATTGCTGGCTAGACATGAAGGATAGTCTCCAGTGTTTTTATCAGTTAATTTGGGGAAAAGGAGCATAGTCGCTAGCCTAACAATGGCTATTGGTAGCCTAGCAATGCTTGCCTTATGCATTTGTAAGGTCGTGTTGTTGCATTATTATTATTGTCATTGCTCTTGTGCTTACAACTCTTTTCATTTCATTTTAAAACATCATCAGCTAATAAGCCGACTAACTGCGTGCTTTTGTTAAAGTGACACTTTGTATATGGTGTCGTCCCTCCGCCCCCACATTGTTGATGCTATAGAAATGTCGCTCTGTACTAGAATTGTAGTCCCATAAACCAGCGTTTTCAAAAACCACAAGCAGAAATTGGCTTTATTAAATTGCAGCGGCACTGTCTGGGAAATGCAACTTTGCAATGTCATTGTTGTTGCTGTGTTTTCCCAAATGTTTCGCTAACAACCTAATTATCTGCATGCTTGTGTTTAAGTAACAGATTACTGACATGTTTTCCTCAATTGTCCATGCTAATAAGTAAAAGTAATCTTTATTGGTAATACATTTTGATTAAAATTAGGTTTTAAAGATTTAAATGTTTCCCCCTTTTCTGTATAAACACTACTGTTCTGTGACCAATCAAGCCTCCGAACACGACTGACCAATGAAAAACACGGAAAAAAAACACGTCACGTTACGTCACTTCCACCTCCACTGACTGCCACCTCCACTGGTAGGACATGTCCCACCAGTGGAGCCTGCAGCCAGACTCTCTTGAAAACTGCAGCTTTCTGGATACAAACTCAGTCTCCCAACCCCACCATTTGAAATAAACAAGGTGGGAATTATTATTATTTTTCAGGGAACATCACCATCACAATGCCAAACTACACCGCAGCGGCGTACGACTTCATCAGAGCATTCCGGAAAGGCGAGCTCGGCAGAGTGATGCTGGACTGATTGGGCTGCCCTGCTGATCACAGTAGCAGCAAGAGGACTCGACCATTAAAAGGTCCCCATTCAGCACGAGATGGCCACGTGATTAAAATACCTTGTACATAGTGCTCGGAACACATTTGCGCTGAGGCACAGTGCAATAATAAAAGGTGTTATTTTTATAAAACCCTGTCTCGGGTCAGTGTGTGTGGGATGTAGGCCCATGAGGAGAGTTTGTCATACCATGATGAGTTATGGCAGGTTTGGATATTCACAGCTGAATTTCACCTCTTTGGAAAGTGAAAACAAATGCAACAAGTGTGTACTTTTAACAGGTCCAGTAAATTAAATTCATTAAGGGTATTATTGAGTTATTGGGCAAAACTGTAAATGCAAAGGAGCATGGGAATCTTTATTCCAGACCATGGCCTGTGTTATCACTAGATTTTGTAGGCTTTGATGCTGTTTCACAAAGTTAATGTGAAAGGATATTGGTGTTGCTCATAGAGGATACTTGATTTTATAGGTTAAATACTGCTCAGAATATGAGGCACTCGCTTTCTACAATAATCCCAGGGCTACTCATTTGCCATAGGTCAATCCCATTTTTTCTCTTTCTAGATCTTTATCAAAGAAAGATTGGGTGAACATGTAAAAATAAAAATTGTCTAAAGCACTTGTGTAGTGCAATATGCATGAATGATTTTTTTTCTCCCATAGTTGTGTAATAGAATAGAATCTTCCAAGTCTGCCTCCACCCCATTCTGTGTGAGTAAGGTGTAGTGCTCTGCAGATTATTGGATTTTCATTATATATTCTGATACCCAAGATTAAACTTTCCAGTCAAATCAGAATGTGTTCCTCGCTCTCCACTCCCAGAGCTGTAATACCTTCACAAGCTATAACTGATTTTGGGGTCACAGAGAGTGTAGAACTGCAGATGTACCTGCCTACTCAGGCCATCCTTCAAATTGTCCTAAGTGTGTGTGTTTTAAAGATAAGGGGCAGTTCTTAAATCTAGGGCATAGGCAACTGCAAACTTCAGCACTTACAAAGTCAGTCAATTTATGATGCAAAAAATAGAATGGTAGGTTTATTATGTTAGAGACATCACATATTTTCTTATTTGTGAATAAAATGCTTGATTAATGAATGCCAAAATGAGGTTGTGTGCTGTTTGACAACCCCTTAATCAATTCTTGGTCGTAATATGTTTTGCCATGCTAAAACCCTGAATCTTGCTAAATAAAACTAGCCCCTGGATTCAACCAGATTGTCCTTAGCTTTGAATTTGAATTAAATGCAAGTGTTTTTTCTTGTCTTTTCAATCACAGTTTGGTAAGTTTCAGAGTCACCAAAATGACAAAAAGAAGGTACCAGGTGTACCACCAAGACAATGATATGTGCAAATATCTACTGAATTCAGGCTTGGGTGAGAGGGACATAGTTGACCTAGAGGGTGTGAACATAGGTTCTGATGATTTTAATGATTTTAGCTCTGTAAAGGCTGGCTGTACAAACCACTAAGATGTGTAGTTCTGTGAATATATGTCATTTCTAAGGTGGACAGTCGCACATGGCCTTGGCACAGCCTCTTTGACCAATCCAAACACTTCACACCTCTCAGATAAAAGAATCCATTTCATTATTAAATCAAAACAAATATACAAAATGCTGTGAAAATAAGAATCACCTGGACAAAACAGATACTTAGAATAGGGATAAATATTATTGTGCCTTGAAATATAACTATGTTTAATTCATTACAGTTGGGGTTTTTAAAAGGCTTGTTTTAATAACAATAATATGAATGTTAATAGTAGGGATAGAAGTGTTTGATATCAAGTGGTCTTTTTAGAGAAAAAGTGGACAGGAAGGACATTCTATGTCACCAGGGTTCAGAATGTATTTTACAAAACATTTAGACCACAGTACAACAAATGTTCACATGAAATTGTTTTAAATGGTACTGAACTCACACTTGTCAACATCTTAAATCATCATTTCTATCCACAACAGAGCACCTATTAATAAATTGGCAAATTGAATACATTTGTAAAAGAATAAAATACAAAACTGGGCTTCTTGTTATACAAACATGAACTGGGTGATCGAAGCTCTATTGTAATCAAAGCATTTAAATAGCAAACAATTGTCATCTTAAACTACTTACTCTCACCTTACAACACTTTTTAATTTCTTACAATGTGATTATTTGTAAATATTAGAAGTTATATATAATTTATCTAAATAGATTACATGTAAATCTTACAAAATATACTTGATGTTTGGATATACTAAATGTGCAAACAGCATTATGATAAATTTCTAAATAGATTTTGCAATACATTTAATGTAAATTCTGTATTTCAGGAAGGTTTCTTGGATTTATGGATTTCTCTTCTTATTGATGTTTCATTGCATTCTACCATGTATAATGTTTAGAAGACAATATTCAGAGGAAAGGACAAGCAATGAGCAGGTGCCCTATTTCTGACATTATTGATAAAGTATGGAACATGCTATTCAGTAGATTAAGGCCGAGTTTAAGCACAATATACTTTTTCCTTAACTTTGCTATTGTAACTTAAGGACAAAATATTGCATGGGGAACCAGGCCCAAAATGATATGCTGCTACTTCATAGTGGCAGTGGTTACAGCCTGGCACATTTAATTGTAATCGGTGATATCAGACATGTAAACACAAAACAGATCGAAGGTGGTAAGGACACACTAAAGAGGGCCTTTAGTGGGATCAACTAAACATCTGGGTTCACTCCCTGACCCAGAGATATGTAGTGCTCAAGGACTTCAAGATGCCTTTCAGCCTGTGGCTGACTGACTCATAGAAAAACAGGTGATTCAACTTCCAAATATATGAGTGATTACACAATTAAGACCTGAGCTGGAATGCACAAGGAACATATAGATCTCCACTGGGCACCACTGGATTGGCTGTGGATAACCCCTCCTTGCCCATAAAAAAAGAATTTAAGATTGTCTTAAACAGGTTGTCGACTGATGCATAATACAATACAATTATTCACCCTCCTGGCTTTTACATACTGCACGTAATTAATGTTAATCTGGCCTTTGAAGGGCACGTGAATGAAGTTTCTATACCAGGGGTACAAAAAGCATGTACCCTGCCACGCTGAGGTTCAAACTGCAGTACCATGGCTTCATTGTGAGGTAGAGATGAAGCTGTAAGGGCAGAATTTAGATTGTTTGGAAGGGCTGTTAAGAGTGGAGTAGAAGTTAGCTCCAAGGTTTAGACATACAAAAGATATATACAGACATATAAATGGTGACTGAGAGTAAGTGGTATTGGCATCCCCTTTTAGCAAGTGACTGTATCCCCTTAGCAAATATACTCAGAATTCAATCTGACCGTGGCATAAATTACAAGTAGGCAGTGACATGTCTTAATACTAAATACATAATTACAAATAGACGTTATTCCCATTTGTTTACTTAAAGAGCACTGTTCACCTAACAAGCAAATTATGTGGTGTGTATAGTATGAAAATAAAAAAAATTGTGATGCATTTACTTAAAATAGTTTTTTTTGTGGAAATTCATAGGTATTCATCAATGTGCCTGTTGTGTTGTGTACTCTCTCAGTGCAAACCTAGTGACACCTAGTAATGTATCCCATTCATGGTGAATTTACAGTGGCTCTCATAGCACACATTTGAATTGAATGTAATTTACTTTGTACTGCACTAAATTATAAACACTATCCTCCAGATATCAAATTCCAAATTACTTTTTCTTCATAAATAGGGAGTCTTGAGCATTCTTAGTACTGTATTGCATAATTGCAATATAATATAATTATAACTGCCAAGAAGTAGCCTCACGTTATGTGGTATTTAAGTTATGAATTTCCACATTAGACCCCAAGTAGAGTGTTACTGTTTGTTCTAAGAATGATGCTGAGCTGAAGTGTTAAAGAAAGAAAGAAGAAACCCACAATGTATGTCTATTTTGTATCTTCATACTCATACTCAGAGGCTGATATACTTCAGCAAGCTAATCGAACACAACACAGACAGGACGGGTATGAGTGAAGCATCGTGCTTTGCGGAGGCTGACGTTCGGGCACTGTAGAAGTCACCGTCCGTCCTGTTGCCCCCCTGACTGTCACTGATGAATCTCTCGGAACTGTCATCCGATCGGTACCTGGAGGACGCGTACCATCCCCCGGCGGCCATGCCCACTGCCGCGCCGGCTGCCGCCGCCCCAGCAACCCTTGCCGGCGACGAGCTGTACCGCCGGGGGGCCTTGAACCGGGTGCGAGATGCGCGGGCGCTCCCACGGGCGGCACCCCTGGCCCCTCCTCGCCCCCCCTTTGACATCACCGTTTCGCAGAAGAAGGCGGATAGCAGAATAAACATCCAGCAGGTGGCCACAGCTCTGTTCATCCTGGAAAACCGACTCTAAGGGAAATGAATGACAAATCATCTCAACATTTTTTCCTCCATGTTTTTACCCATAGCATACCCATACACAGCTCCTTTTGAAGGACCCATGATTTAAGATAAGTAAATTACAGATCATTGCAAAAGACACTGTGAAAAGGTCTCCGTTTGTGTAAGCGGCTTACACAGTGCACTTAATTAAGTGGCCAAAGAAGTTGCACCAACCAGACACCACTAACCACATATAAACAAGCTAGTGCTAAACATAGCACTGAGATTGTGCATACCTTGACTGACACGTAAATGCAATGCAATGTGCACAGCCTATGGACTATACCATTCCAAGTACAATGTTAACATATACTCGGAAGTAAACCCCCTATATCTCATTACTTAAAATTCTGAAGTACACTTACACATATATCATTACACATAAGTTGAATAAAACTACACTTGGATAAGGGGTCTGAGGTGTAGCTTGAAGAAGTGGGTCTTCACTCTGTGACATAAGATGGCCAGTGTCTCAGCTTTTTTGACTGGAACTGGAAGTGTGTTCCACCATACAGGGGTCAAGACAGACACAGGAAGCTCACTCCGAAAGCAATGAATGAATGCAAGGTTACGAGAGGCAAGACATGGGTGACTTTGGGGACGTCAGGGATCAACTCAGCTTTCGGAGTGAGCTTCAGGGGTTTGATGGCATATGCAGGAAGGGTAACGAGGAGAGAGTCAGGGCTTGGATAAGGAGATGGGTTGGTAAAGAAGGGGTAGATTCTTTTGTTAGGAAGAAACTGCAGGTCCCACTGACTGCTGCTGTGTGGTCTGTGTATTTCAGATCACTGTCTAGTGTCATTTTAAGGGTCTTGACTATCTGGAAGGTTGGCATTGTGGTGTTTTCCAGGGATTTTCAAATTATTATCTTTTCATCCACTATATTATTATGGGTTATTATTTGATACACGTTCTAAATTTTTGAAACATTTGATTAGACATGAAATATTTACAAAATAAATAATATTTACTAAATGCCAGAAATATGGTGAAAAAATACTAAATAATAAAACACTCATCTTAATTATGCAATTATATAACATTTTGGGACAGCATAGATAATAGTTATCATAAACAGTCTTAACAAATACTAAAACAAATGCAGTTTTGATACATGAGATAGAAGTGATACTTGTTTTCAGAGCAGGGTAAAAATGCATATTAAAACAAATAATGTCTTGTATAATTTACAAATATACGAAGATTTTGGACTAAACTTTTCAAACAATACAGACACAAATAACCAAACTGTGACAAACTGGTACCATCCATGCCTACAAAATCCCACTTACCATTTCCTCCTTTCCAGCTCTTCCTTGGCATCCCTCATCCACCCCATCTCTCCCTTTCTTTACCCTGTTTATCATGTCCATTTGATGCGAGGGTGGGTCAACAACCTTGGCTCATGGCCCCAATCCCTTCATCAATCCCCAGGCCAAATGTAAGTACCCCTATTCCCACATCAATTGCAGCCATTGTTTATTGCGTTGATTGTATGGGAATTCATATTTACTGACCTGGATATCTCATGGACTGTATAATCTGTCTGCTAATTTTATCTATGGCCCAAAAGAGGTAATATATCTGACCACTGACACTAGTTTGAGCACTCTTAGCATGTAAGTGTGTGTGCGTGCGCTTGCGCGCGCGCGTGTGTGTGTTCTGCTTTAATGCTGATTTTTCCCACATCTCACTACGGTGCTTTGGAAGATTAATAATCAATTAATTATTACAATAACTCCAATTCCCCAAAACTGTTGCAGATTGTTAGGGTTACTGGAGCTCTTCCTGGACTTTGACATCCAGCGAAGCATTTATT
Organism: Megalops cyprinoides; assembly: GCF_013368585.1. Taxonomy (NCBI): domain Eukaryota; kingdom Metazoa; phylum Chordata; class Actinopteri; order Elopiformes; family Megalopidae; genus Megalops; species Megalops cyprinoides. The sequence goes on along the minus strand of NC_050597.1, from coordinate 27,905,642 downwards.
AACGTTACATGCGTGCATTCGAGGAAGGTATAGATGTGTACTGAACTGTATAGATTATGTTGTGAATATTGTGTTATATATTTTCGGGTAAATATAAAATATATCTTTAAACGGATAACAGCATATCGTGCCAACAAGCCATGCTCAAAATAGGTCACAGTAAAGGGAGCACGCTGTGTATTACAAAATGCTAGAAAAGAACCTCATTGGCTGAAAAATTACAACCGCATTGTCTGGCTATGGTCAAACAAGACTCATTCATTATTCAATATGGTATAATTAGGTATTTAACGACTACGATACCTCAACATTGCGACTGCTTTTCAAAATTTTGTTTTGATAATAGTAAATTGGAAGTAAGATTACAGCACTGATTTTTAAAAGGCCATCAGGCTATCGATAAATCTGTTAAAATCTCTTTCTTGGACTGACTGATGTATTTGGTAAGCGGTCCACTCAGTAATTACCACACAGTTTAAACCTCGCATGATGCCGAACGATTGCCATTAAAACGCTATCAATAAAAGCACTGATGTTATTCATAAGATGAAATAGATGTATTCGACAGTTCTGTAGCCTACGTCTAAGATGGAACCCTTGTTGATATTTCTTATGCAAGAGATGTGTGCACTAATACAGTCTGTCAAAATTACCTGTTACTATGGGCTACCATTGATGAGAATAAATTCCTTGTGAGCCTGCATACAGGACTAATATTGTAACCAACAGTTTTACTCAGCTAACAATGCATAGCCACCGTATTTGTAGCCTATTTGCGATATTTGTACAACCACGCCTGTGTTCATATTAAAAATGTCTCATCTCTACTAGCCTAGCATATACATATAACACCCATTCTCTGCATGAAATGACGAGACTAGTTGGCATGATCGCCATTTCTGTGTTGTAAATCCATGGATGGTTGCAAACAATGCATAATCTTTTTAGCGCAATATTTCCTTTGAACAATCAGATAGAATCTCGAATGAAAATAACAAATTAGAATCGAATGCAAACCAATATTGCATATTTCACGTCAAACAAGGATGGAAGCAAAGAACTCACCCTTGGATTTGATGCTCTCGCCGTATGTGTTTTGTTTACTTCCGTGTAGGCAATTTAATTTGTATCCGGCCAATATTCCCCGAAACGGTTTATTCGTGAGTCCTCAGAGATGAGCTGGAACCGCAAAGGCTCGTGTCCGTGTACCTGAGCATATCTGGGATTCCGAAACTATGCCACTCCTCCTCTAATAATCTGTGGGAGCACTGTGTAAGGATTACCTTCCAAACCTAAAAAAAACTACCCCTGTGACACGGAAGACGCCACCTCCCGAACGCTCGCAAACGATAGCCTATATAATTATTTCGGGTTTCTTGTAAATTGTATTAATAAATTTACCCCCACTTACCAACCTCCACAAATCTGGCTATCCTACAACTTTCCTCAATAATTTTGTTTTGACCTGTGAGACTGTTCTATATTGGTAAGATAATGAATGTGCATGCATGCCTGTAATGATGATAATGGTGACTGTGATCTGTGCTTTTGTTGGTGATGGTTGTAGTGATGATGATGACTGGATCTGTTCTGATCCAGTGTCTGAGCTTTGTGAAGAGCCTCCCGCTTGGGTGCACTCGGACAATGCTCAGGAGAAATCCTAGACAATCTATTGAAATATTCTGTCACTGAATTTTACCCTCTACGGTTCTTTACCAGAGACTCATTTACAGCACATTTATGCTACCTGACTCCTAAACTGCACTGACCAAAGCTGTAGAAATGTAAAATGCATCTTGCTGAGATATTGATTTCTGTGCAGCAGCATCCCCTTGAGTATTGTCTTTAATCCTTGTTGGTCACATAAAGCATTTAAGACATGTTTGCAAGTACTAACACATCTATTCTAGACCTAATAGTGTGAAATAAATTTATGCTTGAACAGCTACTGACCTTGATTATCAGGAGAGGGTGAAACAAATTAAAGAACGGCCCTGTGTGGTGTCCAGTTAGTGATTTAGCACACCCTAGATCTGTCATTCTTGAATAGCTCCTTCGAGGATGTCTTTGTTAAAACTAACCACGCTCACTAGCCCTCAGGGGCCTGATGTCTATTCTGACATAAACCAGCAGAGTAATTCTGTCGTGAATTAATCCAACTTGATGTTCAAATTCTAAGATTAACTGTTCAAGATTTACATTTTCATCACCTTCGAGCTCATGGACGACTGTACTACACTATGTTAGAGAACTAGTGCAATTTATTTATACTTGACAGTATTTCTGGGCAAGCTGTGGAAGGCTTTTCAAGGATGCACTTGGGTCCTGAGCAGCTGGTTGAGGGCTTTTGTCCACACGGGGGAACTATAGGGTGGCACACGTCTTCTGCCTGGGCTCCATCTGACTGTGCAGGGCTTTGCACAGGATGGCAGTGGCCCTGCTATTAGTGTAAGAGCTCAGGAGGTGCTTCAGCAGGGGCAGAACCTCCTGCTCTCCCATCTGGGGCTTTCTAGAATAAAGCTGTATCGCCCTCTATCTGAAACAGAGCAGAACAGGTGTCAATTAAATAAACGACTGAACCTTTTCCGAAGTCTAACACTCCCATCAGTTTTGAGTTAAAATATACTGGCAGCAACATAACAAGCTTTAGATTGTTGTAAGAATTGATCAGTTAGGCAGAGCTATAGCCACCGCTCTACTCTGCTGAGCTGACTCACGTGGAGTATGCAGGAAGTGACCAAGGTGGATGGCTTTGGTGCGCTATTGGAAGTCTATTGACCCCACCTATGATGTCATTGGCTCGATGACACGTCGTCGTTTCCAGCATTTGGGGCACACAAACCTGAAACGTGCCTTCGCTTTCTGTGGGGAAAGGACAAGAATTTTCACTCTTGCTTGAGCAGGTGCCTGAGGCATTTCACACACACACAAATTATCCACAATGCATACCTTCAAAAATGTCAGAAATTCACCGTCACACTTAATTAGTTATTGTAAGTTTGAGATGTCATAACACATTATCACACACCTATTGTTGACCGTTAATGCAATGTAAAAAGTTGTATTGGTATTGAAACTAAGAACGCTAAATTGAAGATGCTTCTTGTAATTTTGTAGAAATGCAGCTGTAAATTTCAACATACAGTTTAGTTCCTTAACGTAACCTTTCTTTAACTATACAGACAATATGGAAAAATGTTACACTAAAAACTCACCTGAACAGACGGACTCTTAGTTTGTTGTGACTGGTTTATACCAGTCACTGCAACATCTTGCAGCTCCGTTTTTCCCACAAAAAAAGCTTCTGGGATTTCCCCAGCGTGGAAGCATGCCTTCTTCCCATGCGACAGGTTTGTCTGTCTGGGAGCCAGGATCTTATGGGCTTCCAGAATGGAGCGAACGATGGCGCGACGTTCAGCGGAGGCCTCACCGAGGTGGTTTTCTACTGTGGCCAACTGCCCCTTCGGCGCTGATGCTGAAGGTCCGGGTGCGTTGGAACCTGCTCCCTGATTTAATTTCTTTCTTTCATCAGCAGCAAGAAAGAGTAACGCAGTGTCTAGATTTAACAGAACAGAAAATTAATCCCCAAAAGCTGTTGTTACTGAAAGTAAGGGCACCAATCAGGACTTCAGGTAACAATCGTGACAGTTTATCTTAAATTGTAAGCCGAGTACCTTCAGAAAGTGGCTTGGCACAGTCCTGACCGTCCTGGAGTGGTGCCACGGAGTTCTTCTTACGTCCTTTGCAAAATTTCTGACCCATGGTAAACGAGATTAGTCAACAAATTTCAATGGAGAACAACCGATGTTATTCGAATGGTAACCACAAGTAAAGTCATGCTCTGTGCAGAAGGAGCGCCTTTTAATATACTTTTTGAAATTAATTTCGCAAGTCACGTCACAATACTGGTGACACGTCAGCAGATGACCATGGTAAATGGTAAAACACGTCTGATATAATGTGTGTGCGCTTGTTTCTGCAAGAAATGTATTTTAATAAAATAAAGTCAGCATCCCAAAGCAACCAGGTTCAACTCAGCATTGTCCGTTTGTTTTCTTTCCACTGTCATTGCTGCAATGTGCCATGACATCGCTAAGTAACTAGCTGGTACAAGCCGTGCAGTGTAATGGTCTCGGGGGCTACCCTGTGGTACAGTACACAAATTGATGGACCGCAAACGTTTTTAGGGGCTTTGCAGATTGAATTTAATGTTTTTTTTTTCCTCCCATATATTGCTACATATAGTTACGATAGGTTCACTTTAAAGCCAAATCCCAAGCCAACTCGCCGCACCAGAGTGTCTCAAAAATAAGACGATCTCTGGCTTCATTAACCTCTGGCATCGGTAGGACTTCGAGTCTCAAAGCCCATGGAGCCACAATTTTGCCACTAATCACAAAAGGACAGCGAAACGAAATAGCGAACATTAACCTAAGTATTAACTAGCAAACCTAGAGCTATTGCCAGCTAACATCAGCTAAATGCCGTATGCGTATCTAATTACATGTTATGTTTTACAAAAAGTATTTTTGAGTTATGTGGGTGGGTCTGGACGTTATTGTACAAGTAGATTAGAGGTCTTTCGTATGAGGTAAACTGTAGGCGCGTTAGCTAGCCAGCTACTACTAGCCAGCAACTACTTCACGAAAGATGTTGTGGTGGAAAATTTTTGATAAAGTGTATACCCCATATGTAAATTATGAGTATTGCCACTTTCACAACCTGTTCCATAGTCATGCCACCTGTTGTATCCTTTTTGGTAAAAACACATTAAGTTCATTGTTTATTAATTAGTTCATTATTATTTGGATTAAAAAGATAAATAGTAAACAGAGTTAAAAAAAAAAATACAGTTAAAGGCAAGTGATTACTGTTGAGTTATTGCATGTATTGATGGAGTTAACGTTAGGTGTTGTTACTCAGAATTCCCAATAGGTGGCGTTTGGTGTTTACAAAACCGTTAGAAAAAGAAACCTTTTTTAGAACAGAAGAAGAAGAAGAGTGTAACGGTCAGAATGAAGATACTGAAAGCAGTCTGTTATGTGTATTCCTTTTATTTCCTCTCAGTAAAAGTTAAAAAGACCGTTCAGCGTCCGGCTTTGTCATTTTTCCACCCTTTTTGAAGCTGCAGCTAAACTATTCCCACACCACCTTCTCCTATTGGTTTATGGTCTACGCTTATTGTATCTTTTCTCCCTTCACTTCTCCTATTGGTTCATGGTCCACACTTATTGTATCTTCTCTCCCTTCACTTCTCCTATTGGTTTACGGTCTATGCTTATTGTATCGTTTTTCTCTGGTTTCATAGTCATGCCACTTTCTCCTGTTGTTTTACAGTTACGCTTATTGTATCTTCTTCCTCTGTCTCATAGTCATGCCACCTTCGCTTATTGTATCTTGTCCCCCTGACATGCCCCTACAGCGTGTCAGCATGTTTTTGCCTCCTTTTAACATCTGCATCCCATTTTAGTTTTATATTTTCTTTTAGGAGTCATACAGCTAGAAAATAAGAGCTGATTGCCTGCTTTGGCCTAGCCGACATCTACTGACAAATGCTTGCCAATTGTATGTGGATTTACTGCAATTTGTCATAGTTGCCCATCATAGTAGTGCTGAGCCAACGGCCTCCCTTCGCGGGGTTTAATTCTTCTTTGTCTTGTTCCTGTGGCCCATCTCCTGGGCAGTGTCCAGACAGGGCCTAGTTCTTACACTAACCCTTTGTTTTAAGGCCTAACCTTGTAGCTTATGGCACATAGATATCTGTGTGCCTTCTTACAGTCTGCAGCACCGCTGTCTAACTGAGTTATTTAACCTTTTTTATTATTTAAACACGGGCCTGGAAATAATGGTAATATTCCAGGCATATATGCTTAAAAATAAAATGAACTCTGTATTATTTATGTTTAAAAATCATATAGGTGTGGAGTGGAAATAAAGGGAAATTTCAGAAGAATTATGTTTAAAAATAATATACAATTAATAACTATGGTGTTTATGGGACTTTCCAGGCGGTGTAAATGTAACATCTTAAAAATTAAATAATGGTGTATTAAATGGAAAATGGGATGATCTTGAAGGAGGAGCTTGGGAGGAGTTGGAAATTGTGGTCTGGGATAGGAGGAGTGAGAAAAGGCATAAAGGATGAATGTAGGCTGAGGGGAGGGCAGAGTGATTGGGGAGTGCTTGTGAATGTATACACACCACATATACACCTGCTGCTCCGTGGACCAACCCAAACAGCCATGATTACATCAGACTCTGTGAGGACTTATTATTTTCCGGAAGGCATCAAAATGTAGAGGAAGACCCTCGGTCCATTTGGCCCAGACCAGGGGGATATCCACCACCATGTAGCTAGTTTTCTACTTATAACTTAGTAAACAAGTTGCAAAATTACAAACAAGGTAAAGTTTTATAGCTATGTGGCTACGTTCACAGACTAAAACAGCCATTTCCAGCTAACTAACTAGTGAAAGAGGTAAAACCATCACTTCTAACCGTTTACTCTTGAACCTAGCATTCACTAGTGTTCAACTTGTCTTATTACACTTACCAACAGCCCACCAATTCTAAGTGGATGCAATCTGGTTGCAATCTTATTCATTCATAACAAATGCAGAACAGAGATAGGCATGCACACAAGAGGTAATTTATTTTAAAACAATATGACTGGGTTTACAAGTAGCTCAGTAGTCAAGGTGTGTACTTTGAATGCAAGCCAAGATTGTTAGCAGGGTTGTAGCAATGAGTGCCATCGCTACGATACAAACTGGGAGAAAAAGGGGAAGGAAGAATTGTACATTTCCCTATGCTTAAAAAAAGTTTTTGAAAATGCTATTTCAACATTGTGCATATGATTAAGTGTGTCAAAAAGAAATAATCCACTGAACCTCATGCATGACACAACTCTGTTACAAATATGCATCATTCACTGCTGCTGATACATCTTGACTGGAATGAAATCACTCCTCTCCTTTACTTGCACCTGCTCTTGAAGTACACACACATCGCTGTTCCTTAAGGGGACATATAGGTTAAATAAATTGTTACAATATTACATAATCAGAACACTTTAAAAACTGTAAACTCTGGTGCCTCACTCTTCAAGCCAGCCTTCATTGCTTTAGCTGTGGCATAAATTCATCAATTATTTTGGTCAAAGTTGATGTTGTATTTGCAGTTTCACTTTCAAACATGCATTGAAAAATGCATTGTGGGTACTACTTTCATGCATGTTTTTATTGATTATTATGTACATCCTCACCTGTTGCTCTGTTTTCACCTACTTACCTGTCAAGACAGCCTTCTTGTTTTATGTATCCCAGGCCGTGATAAAACCCTCTGGCCACTGTAAAAAGCTTGCACTATGGATTGCCTTTGTTGCAGGATCTGCTGCGAATGTGGGCCTGCTGTTACCAGTCACCTTGTCAGGAAGTCAGTGACTATACTGCAGCCAAGTAATGCCAAGCACAGCCCAGCACAGCCAGACCTGTAAGCTGCGTGTCTACACTCTGGCTATTGATGCAGCTGACCAAAAGAGAGGTATGGCATGTACTTCAGGGCATATCTATGGATGGCTTCATGGATGATTATCAAAACTTTTCAAACTTTCACACCCTAGGCTAAAACTGACCCTGGCTAGTTTACTCTTGTTTCCTATTTACACATTCTATAACCCAGGGCTTACACCTGGCCTGGATGAGCGATTCACTGTTATATACTGAGGCCCAGGGTTAAGAGTAGCTGGACAAACACAACTCCTGAGCAATGGCACATTTTAACCTCGCGAGGGCCACAACTGTCTGCCCCTAGCTGCTAACTTCTAACTGTTAATTACTTGCTTTAATACATTCGTTGTATCAACAATAATTAAATATATCAGAAACACATGGAAAACTTGAACAGAAAAAAATAAAATAAAATGAGAGACCAAATGTCTCAAATAGTTGAAGACTGTCTGATTCGATAATAAACTGCTATGATATACCATGGTTTCAGTGTCATAACGCTTTTACAAAACAGATGCATAGGTGGCTGAACTTTAAGTCAGAGGAGAGACCATATTTACATGTTTTATTGATTGCAAGTAACATCGTGTTAGCTACCAAGCTTGTAATAATACTTTTGCTATAGTGACAGGGTCCCTTCAAGCAGTCTACCAGTGTTTATCTTATGATATTTGCTCATCTTCCTTTACCCATTTCACAATTTTGGCAGGACTGCCATATCGTAACACTGGTGACCATGGAGTATCGCATGGCTGAATACCAATGGACACCAACAGATCAAGCCTTGTTTTGAAATCAATATAGCGACACAGGTGAAAAAGGCGAATGGCAGAAAAAAAAGGGTCTCTAATTTCACAAACACCCAAGAGACTGCTTTTAGAAAAAAAATGAAGATATTACTCACAGATATAAAAAAAAGTGCAAATTCCTTTTCAGAACACCTCACTGTACTACTAATACCTTGTTAAAATATTATGCATGTTAATGAGAAATATTATTTTAAACATATATTATGGTTGCACTACATGACATTTTTTAAGGGCAAGGACAGTTTATCTTGGTAAAAAAACAACAACATTAAACTAATTTCTTTTTTATCAAAATTATTGTGTAATAAATAATAAATTATTATTGCTATTTCTAGTATATATATATATATATATATATATATATATATATATATATATTCTACAAATGTATCACCATTTCATTTTCACAGCCAAAAAATCCACTGTAAATCAAGCTAAGCATTAGTGTCAGGCCTGTTATGAAACTGCAAGTCCAACACAGCCCCTAAGGTTGGACAGACATTGTTCAATGCAAGTTGAGGGAGAGAATAGTAACAAACTTATACCTTTAAAATTTTATTGACGTATCAAATAATTTCAGGGTTACGAGTAAAGGTATGTGGAAAAAATAGTGTTTATTTGGAGAGAAAACATTGTGATTTAAATGAAACAACAAATAAGTGCAATGCCAGGTAGTATCATGGATCATCTTGTCTCCCAAAAAATACTGCACATACTTAAGTACCTTTCCCATCTTAAATAAGTTCCATATTAGTATATAGTCTGGAGACTGGCTATGGACATATAATTTCCGAGTTGTACTATTACTCCCTACTTTCAACCTTCTTTTAGCCCAAATGTGCACAACAATAATGAAATTGTCACCATACGCCACGGTAAATGTAGATTTAAGTTTCCAAAAATGTATGAAAAAAAAGATGAAAATAAATTCTTCTGTCAAAAATTTCACTACAACAAAACATCTTTATTTATTTATTTATTTATTTTTGATGAAACACTTTAAAACTAAATGTTCACTTCCAGGAACATGAATGTCCACATGAAAGAAAGAAACAGTTGACAGTGAAACAGAAAGAAATGTTGGATTTAAAAGCTATGAAAGACTGAAAAAAAAGAGGAAGAGACATATAAAGATGGTGTTAAGGGGTCAAATGTGTTGACAATGTGCAAAAGAAATTAGGGCACCAATCAGGACTTCAGGTAACAAGCAAAATGGGTTATGTTTAATTGACTTTGGACTGATTTCAAACCTTTGAAAGGTTTGAATTTGATCTATTTCATTTTTATTTTCATAGATGGACAATGTTTAGTTTTTGGAATTGGTGAAATGACACATGTATTTGCTAAAAGCCCTAATAACTGAAAAGGCATTGATTGTCAATTCCTATCTATGAATCTATGATTGATTTGTTATTAGCTACAAACGGCATTAACGCTAGGGTTTACAGAAAACTGCAGTGATGTTTCTTTCTCTAACCGTTTTTAAGCAAAAATAACCGTTGGATGGGGCCCCATATAATAACGAATTTAACGTTCCTTTCCCTTTAAAACAACGTAATGTCGGCACGTGAGGTTGAACTGTAGCTGTGTTAGCTAGTCAGCCGTTGTTGTGGCTAGTTTGCAACTACCTAATGAGAGGTGTAGCTGGTTTTCTAGCAACGTAGTAAACAAGTTGTAAAAACACAAACAAATGCAAGGTTTTATACTTTACGTACTTACATCCTCAGGCTAAAAAGCTATTTCGATCTAACTAACTTGTAAAACAGGAAAAACTATCTCTTTTTCCCGTTTTCTCTTGAACGTAGCATTAAACAGCCCACCAAATTCTGAGAGGATGTTGTAGTTTGTCTTAGGTCTATTTTTTCATAAGAAAAGCAGGGCAGACATGAGCATGGTTATTCAAAAACAATCCTCCTTCTCTTCAGGGTTGTCTGACATCTGGTAAAGGGTAATTAGGGAAATATAAGCATCACCTACCTGAATATTACAAACGAGAAGACAATCCGTAGCTAATTTGCACTGTGCAACGCGCTAACACTGTTGATTGTCGGAAGGGACCGCCGCTGCTTTTCCGGCAGCCAAGTCTCGTCTGTTGCGTTTCATTAGAGGCGATCAATATTTCTTCTAGTATCTGTAAATCATTAAAACAATTCAAGTTGACCACTAACGCATGTTAGCTCCTTTTATGATTGATTAGATGCTGTTGAGTATTCACTATACCCCTGATACAACGAAGATGGGATCATAACGAAGCATTTCACGAAGAAACTCAATCCACTTTCATGTATTACGGTCTGAAGACATCCCCAGATGACATGTCTGCACCTTGTCGATTTTTACAATTGGTTGTATATGAATACTTTGGAAAGGTTTAGTTATGCAGAGTTAAAAACTTCTTGATTACATACAAATTGTCTCTTGACATGGAAATTAATTATACCTAATGAAATAATATAAATTTCATTTGAATGTTCATGTTATGTGTAATTATTACTTATATTTGTGTGTACTGGTCCCTCAGTGGTAGAAGGAACTCCTCACGGAGGTTAGTACAGCAACATTACTAGCCATCTTCAGACACAGACTAAAGACCCACCTCTTCAGACTGTATAGCCCCTCAGTTCCCCCTAACACCTGCTACCGCTGTTATTTGATGTTTATTTTAAGTTTAGAATTTGCAATGTATCTTGGATTCTGTGTTCTAGTGACTGATTTATCGTAGATGTCTCTCGCTTCCATTGCCTAATCATATTGCACCACTTACAGTAGGGCTTGAATGGTGTCAGATGGTGTTATGCTCACACTCACTGGTCGGTGGGGGTTACTTATGTTCTTTTGTGCTGGAAGTCACTCTGAATAACAGCGTCTGCTGAATGCATGTAAGGTAATGTAAAGTAAATGTCACATTTTTATTCTGTCCATTCAGAACCACCTACTATTTCTAAGAAGCATAAAATGTGATTATTTTCACTGTTTTTCTTTCAGTGTTCACAATATTAAAAAAAAAGGCTACAGCAAGGTGGGCCAACCAAGTACCAATACTGCAGCTTTTTTTTTTCAACCAAAAACCAGTGCTAACGACTTTTATAAAAGACAAGCCTGCCATCTGACAGTGAAGAGTAACAGTGGCAAGAGCCATTTTGCTTAGCACATTTCTCTCAACAGAAGAACCGTATCAAGATGAGTGCAGAGAAAACTGTTGAGAGGTCCTACTAAAGTGTGACACATCCTGACATGGTGCCTATCTGAGTTTCACCCCAAAGAGTGCAGTGGGAAATTAACTGTCAGCGTTTGACAGCTACACTTCACAACTTGTGCATATTGTACTATTCTTTGAGCACAGTGAAAGTGTTGTTTTTACCACTTGCTGGCAGCCTCTACTGTAAAAGAGCCGTTATAGTTGGGTACCGTTACACTCAATACTACAACACAAGTATCCATGCCATATCAATAGATTGAAACAACAGATTTTTATATGAAAAAGTGCTTGTTTGAAGATAATATTTGTCGTGTCAAAAGTGTCGTTAGATGGTCCTGAGCAGCTGGTTGAGGGCTTTGTCCACATGGAGGGACTGTAAGGTGGCACACGTCTTCAGCCTGGACTCCATCTGACTGTGCAGGGCTTTGCACAGAGTGGCAGTGGGCCCTCTAGTGGTACAGGAGTTCAGGAGGGGCAGAACTTCCTGCTCTCCCGTCTTGGGCTTGCAGGTGTATAGCTGTATCACCCTGTATCTGAATCAGAGCAGAACAGGTGTCAGTTACATAAACTAGTGAACCTTTTCCTACGTCTAACACTCCAATTAGTTTGGGGTTACAATATAATGGCAGCAACATAAGATTTCCTGTATTGTAAGAATTGATCAGTTAGGCAGAGCTATAGCCACCGTTCTACTCTGCTGAGCTGACTCACGTGGATATGCAGGATGTGACCAAGGTGGATGGCTTTGGTGCGCTGTTGGAAGTCTATTGACCCCACCTATGATGTCATTGGCTCGATAACACGCTGTCTTTTCCAGCATTTGGGGCACGCGAACCTGAAACGCGCCTTCACTTTCTGTGGGGAAAGGACAAGAATTTTCACTCTCGCTTGAGCAGGTGCCTGAGGCATCTCACACATTATCTGGAAAGAACAAAGTAGTCCTCCTCATCACAAATTGCCCACAATGCATACGTTCAAAAATGTTATAAATTCATTGTCACACTTAATTAGTTACTGTAAGTTTGAGATGTCATGACTCATAACACATTATCACACACCTACTGTTGACCGTTAATGCAATGTAAAATGTTGTATTGGTATTAAAACTAAGGACTCTAAATTGAAGATGCTTCCTGTAATTGTGTAGAAATGCAGCTATAAATTTCAACATACAGTTTAGTTCCTTAACGTAACCTTTCTTTAACTATACAGACAATATGGAAAAACGTTACACTAAAAACTCACCTGAACAGACGGACTCTTAGTTTGTTGTGACTGGTTTATATCAGTCACTGCAACATCTTGCAGCTCCGTTTTTCCCACAAAAAAAGCTTCTGGGATTTCCCCAGCGTGGAAGCATGCCTTCTTCCCATGCGACAGGTTTGTCTGTCTGGGAGCCAGGATCTTATGGGCTTCCAGAATGGAGCGAACGATGGCGCGACGTTCAGCGGAGGTCTCACCGAGGTGGTTTTCTACTGTGGCCAACTGCCCCTTCGGGGCTGATGCTGAAGGTCCGGGTGCGTTGGAACCTGCTCCCTGATTTAATTTCTTTCTTTCATCAGCAGCAAGAAAGAGTAACGCAGTGTCTAGATTTAACAGAACAGAAAATTAATCCCCAAAACTGTTGTTACTGAAAGTAAGGGCACCAATCAGGACTTCAGGTAACAATCGTGACAGTTTATCTTAAATTGTAAACCGAGTACCTTCAGAAAGTGGCTTGGCACAGTCCTGACCGTCCTGGAGTGGTGCCACGGAGTTGTTCTTACGTCCTTTGCAAAATTTCTGACCCATGGTAAACGAGATTAGTCAACAAATTTCAGTGGAGAACAACCGATGTTATTCGAATGGTAACCACAAGTAAAGTCATGCTCTGTGCAGAAGGAGCGCCTTTTAATATACTTTTTGAAATTAATTTCGCAAGTCACGTCACAATACTGGTGACACGTCAGCAGATGACCATGGTAAATGGTAAAACACGTCTGATATAATGTGTGTGCGCTTGTTTCTGCAAGAAATGTATTTTAATTAAATAAAGTCAGCATCCCAGGGCAACTAGGTTCAACTCAGCATTGTCCGTTTGTTTTCTTTCCACTGTCATTGCTGCAATGTGCCATGACATCGCTAAGTAACTAGCTGGTACAAGCCGTGCAGTGTAATGGTCTCGGGGGCTACCCAGTGGTACAGTCGTGCAAATACACAAATTGATGGACCGCAAATGTTTCGGAGGGGGGGCTTTGCAGATTGAATTTCATGTTTTTCCCTTCCTATATATTGCTACATATAGTTACGATAGGTTCGTTTTAAAAGCCAAATCCCAAGCCAACTCGCCGCACCAGAGTGTCTCAAAAATAAGACGATTTCTCACTTCATTAAACTCTGTCATCGGTAGGACTTCGAGCCTCAAAGCCCATGGAGCCGCAATTTTGCCACTAATCACAAAAGGACAGCGAAACGGCACGAAATAGCGAACATTAATTTAAGTATTAACTAGCAAACCTAGAGCTAATGCCAGCTAACCTCAGCTAAATGCTGTACGAGTATCTAATTACATGTTATGTTTTACAAAAAGTACCACTTTTTGTTGTGTGGGTGGGTCTGGACGTTATTGTACAAGTAGATTAGAAGTCTTTCGTATGAGGTAAACTGTAGGCGTGTTAACTAGCCAGCTAGTAGGCCGCAGTTGTAGCTAGCTTGCAACTACTTCACGAGATTTGTAGCTAGTTTTCTACTTATAACTTAGTAAACAAGTTGCAAAATTACAAACAAGGTAAGGTTTTATAGCTACATTCACAGACTAATACAGCAATTTCGAGCTAACTAACTAGTAAAAGAGGTAAAACCATCACTTCTAACCGTTTTCTCTTGAACGTAGCATTCACCAGCGTTCAACCTGTCTTATTACACTTACCAACGGCCCGCCAATTCTAAGTGGATGCAGTCTGGTTGCAATCTTATTCATTCATAACAAAAGCAGAACAGAGATGGGCATGCACACAAGAGGCAATTTATTTTAAAACAATATGACTGGTTTACAAGTAGCTCAGTAGTCAAGGTGTGTACTTTGAATGCAAGGCAAGATTGTTAGCAGGGTTGTAGCAATGAGTGCTATCTGTACAATACAAACTGGGAGAAAAAGGGGGAAGGAAGAATTGTACATTTCCCTATGCTTAAAAAAAGTTTTTAAAAAATGCTATTTCAACATTGTGCATATGATTAAGTGTGTCAAAACGAAATAATCCATTGAACCTCATGCATGACACAACTCTGTTACAAATATGCATCATTCACTGCTGCTGATACATCTTGACTGGTAATGAAATCACTCCTCTCCTTTACTTGCACCTGCTCTTGAAGTACACACACATCACTGTTCCTTAAGGGGACATATAGGTTAAATAAATTGTTAAAATATTACATAATCAGAACACTTTAAAAACTGTAAACTCATGGTGCCTCACCCTTAAAGTCAGCCTTCATTGCTTTAGCTGTGGCAAAGTCATCAATTATTTTGGTCAAAGTTGATGTTGTATTGCAGTTTTAGTCAGTTAACACAGATGGTCCTGAGCCATGGTTGACTGCAGGTGTTTTTTTCATCAGTTTCACTTTCAAACATGCATTGAAAAATGCACTGTGGGTACTACTTTCATGCACGTTTTTATTGATTATTATGTACATCCTCACCTGTTGCTGTTTTCACCTACCTACCTGACAAGACTGTATTCTGTGTCCACCAGCTGGCTAACAGTTTGTGTAGGCTGTATGTGTGAGTGTGTTGTTAATTCGTATTGAAATGTTGTCCCTTCATAGGTTAATAGTGTTTAGATAGTGTTATCTAGCTAGCTACCACGTTCTCGCATCTGACAGTCGTCAGCTGGGTAGGTAGGTAGCTATCTTTTTTTTAAATCGTTAAACACGGTTGAAATATGAATGAAGCTAAACTAAGCCCAACCTTAAACGCTCTGATAACGCTAAATAACTGAGTAGACGGTAGATTTGTAGTGTTGAGTGTCCACTAGCTGGCTTAACTAGGCTAAGTAAAGAAACCTGAGGATGATAGATTTTCAATGTGTTACAGGTCCCAGGGGGTTGGGATCCCATGAACAGGTAATAATTGTAAAGAGCCTGTTAGGAACAGGGGAAAAGAAAGAAATAACCAGGAGGGAGAATGTTTGTTGTGTTCTTCAATTCTGCTCGTCAGCATCTGTATTTTAGTAAGTATTTTAGTTTCTTAAAACCATTAAGACGTTAAAACAGAATACTAACTAGCAACTGACATACAAGCTAGCCAGTACGCGTAGCTACGATCAGAAAACCTAAAGTAACATCATGGCGAACAAGTTCGCATAGAGCTAGCGAACATTTACACACTAGCATCACACCAAAAACATATTCTCAATGACTACTACCTTTGTGGTTACCTGTGTACCCTTTTTAGATGTGACCGGAAGCCATTACTTTGTAAAATATGCTCATATGACCAGGTTTGAATCACTAAACTACACCAAATAAATAGCGACAAGTGCGCGCGACTATCTTGTCTCATTGACTTCCATTACGACTTGCTAACAGTGCTCTAGTCCCATTTATTTTAATAGCGCAATTTTAAACTTTCGTTCATTCGACGTATTTAAATCACACTTCCTTCTTTTACACTAAAATCAAGGGATAACATGTTTGACTTATTCATAAACCATTACACATAAACGTTTATTCACCAACCTGTTAGGAACAGGGAAAAGAAAGAAATAACGAGGGGGGAGAATGTGTTGTTCTCTGTATGTATTTAGTTATCCATGTTAGAGTTCTTTTTCCCCGCGGCAAAGAGCTACAATTGTTGCCATTGCTAACAATTCAAGAAAACTGAGCAACGGTCACTTTCATCTAGTTCGTTCGAAACATCGGTTAATTCGCCCACATTCAAGCTTGATACGAGCATCGTCGGTATGTCTTACATCTATTAGATATTTTACATAATTTATATTTTACAAAAGTATATTTTCGGTTATTTTATGTATAACATAATATTCGAGTTAAGTTACAGTTCGTAATCAGACTCTAAACCCAATAGTGAACCAGGGTTCGAAATCATCCACAGCACATTGCAGTCACGTGAACAACGTACAGAGGAATTTGTACATGAACAAAATAAGCTGCATAATATCAGAACGCCTAACTCACCATCATGGGCTCCTCCTCTTGACATTAGTCCGCCCTCAATAGCATTACAGCAATCAAATACATCACCTGTTGATCGCCATATGCAGAATAAATACCCCATGAATGAAACTGTTCAAAATGAAACATGCTGTCCACCAACATGTTTTCCTTTGGTAAATAGACAGCCCACTCGTCCATCAGCAGACACAACCATGATGACTGATGACAGAGAAATGCATCCTGTGAGAAGGGAAAGAAATAGTGGGCACCAGGTGCACATGATACCAAACACGCTCACCAATACTTACCCATATGTAGGCATGTAACAGGCTCACCCATGTGAGAGTAGCAGACGGGCATCCGACAGTAGTCACTACCCCCCAGAACCACCTGTCAATACTCACCAATATGCTGAGGTTCAGCAGGCTCACCTAAGTGAGAATCACAGACGACCATTCGACAGCCATCGTTGCACTCCAAGACTGCTTACAAATATTCACCATCATGACGACACCTGCTGTACCCACCTGAATGAGGGCAACCCAGGGGCTTATGCTCAACAGGCAGTGACACCTGTCAATACTTACCAGCATGCTGACACACAGAAGACCTACCCAGGTGAGAGTAACGATGTGACAGACTTGGTGAGTTTCTTGATGCCACGTGAGATAGTCACAATAGGGCTGCTGAAGTTTGACGACCGACCTGAGAGTTACAGAGCCTGGAAGGCCTCATTCTTAAACACTGTCAGAAGTCTTAATGTATCTGCGAAAGAAGAAATTGACTTGTTAGTAAAATGGCCTGGCACTGAATCTGCAGAACATGTGAAACGCTTGAGAGCTGTCCATGTTAACTACCCACAGAATGGTCTGAGGGCTGCGTGGGAGAGATTGGATGAATGTTATGGGGTACCTGAAGTAATTGAAAACACGTTACTTAAAAGACTGGATGTTTTCACCAAGATCTCAAATAAAGACCACTACAAACTCAGAGAGCTGGGTGACTTGTTAATGGAGCTACAGGCTGCTAAAGCAAAAGGTGGACTTCCAGGTCTTGCTTACTTAGACACAGCATGAGGAATTAACAGCGTTGTCCAAAAGCTGCCATTCGCTTTACAGGAGATGGGTGGTACAAGGCTCCAGGTACAAAGAAGAATACAAAGTGCACTTCCCCCCATTCTCTTTCTTTGTAAACTTTATCTCCCAGCAGGCCAAGATGAAAAACAATCCAACCTCACAGGCAGATCCTGCTCCACGATTTGTTTAGTTAAAGTCTTCCCCATTGGTCAACAAGAGGCAGCAATCAAGCTATATGCAATCCTGGATGAACAAAGTAAGCGGTCATTGGTGAGATCAGAGTTTTTCAGCTTTTTCCAGATAGAAGGCCACAGCGCCCCATACTCACTCAAAACGTATGCAGGTGTTGTGGCGACGGCGAGGAGAAGAGTACATGGCTATCAGGTCGAATCTATGGATGGAGAAGTCACTCTCACTCTGCCTACACTCATAGAGTGCAATGAAATTCCCAATGAGCGGTCAGAGATTCCTACCCCCAAAGCAGCTCTTCATCACGCTCATCTCCAGCCAATCGCAAAGCAAATCCCAGATCTACACCCACAGGCTCCCATCATGTTGCTGCTTGGGAGATACATAATAAGGATTCACAATGTGCGTAAGCAGATCAACGGCCCTCATGACTCCCCATACGCACAGAAACTAGACTTGGGGTGGGTAATAGTCAGCAAAGTCTGCCTTGGAGAGGTTCACAAGCCCGAGACGGTGAGCACCTTTTACACCAACACGCTAGAAAACGGACGGCAATCCCTCTTCAAGCCATGTCCAAACCACTACGTCATTAAGGAAAAGTATGACACCAACGGATCCTGGTGTTTCAGTTTTCCAGTCCATCCTGAAAACCACCTCTGTGACGCAAACAACCGGCATTCAGGGTGTGGTATCTTTGACAGGACCAAAGACGATGACAAAATAGCCCCTTCGTTTGAGGACATAACCTTTTTGAAGATCATGGAACAAAGCTTCAACATAGATGAAGATAATAGCTGGACAGCACCTCTGCCCTTTAAGACACCCAGGCATCGTCTACCCAACAACAAAGCTCAAGCACTCGACCGCTTCAGGTCGCTGCAACGCTCATTCAACAAAAAACCAGAATTGAAAGAACACTTTTTCACATTCATGGATAAGATATTCCAAAATGGCCATGCAGAAATAGCGCCCCCACTTGGAGAAGATGAAGAGTGCTGGTACCTCCCTATTTTTGGAGTCTACCACCCGAAGAAACCTGGACAGATCCGAGTGGTCTTCAACTCCAGTGTCCAGGACAACGGTGTTTCTTTGAACAATGTCCTCCTGACAGGCCCAAACCTAAACAATAGCCTCCTTGGTGTGCTCATGCGTTTTCGCCAAGACTCTGTTGCTGTCACCGCAGACATCCAGCAGATGTTCCACTGCTTTGTAGTCAGACCAGACTACAGGAACTTCTTACGTTTTCTGTGGTATCAAGACAACAACCCCAACAAAGATGTCATTGAGCATAGGATGACAGTACATGTGTTTGGCCACATGGCTATCTTTGGTCTCAGAAAAGGCAGCACAGGAAGAAGAGGAGACCTTTGGAGAAGATGCCAGAAAGTTTGTTGAGAGAAACTTCTATGTCGATGACGGTCTTAAATCTTTTCCAACTGCTGAAAGTGCCATCAATCTGCTGAAAAGAACACAGGAGATGCTGGTGTGCTCTAACCTCAGGCTGCACAAGATAGCCTCAAACAATGCAGCGGTCATGGTAGCGTTCCCCACCGATGACCATGCCAGCGACCTCAAAGATCTGGATCTAGGAGTAGAGGCACATTTACTAACCACATCTCTGATGAGAGAAGACCTTTCACTTGTCGTGGAGTCCTGTCCACAGTTAACAGTTTGTATGACCCTTTGGGGTCTGCCGCCCCTGTCATAATGCAAGGGAATAGTATTCTCAGAGACCTAATGATCGACTCTCCTGACTGGGATACACCTCTACCTCTTGAGAAACAGTAGCTATGGGAAACATGGAGGGACTCTCTGCAAGATCTCCAAAACCTGCAGGTACCAAGGCCATACACACAAGTTTCTCCTCCTGCACTTTGTTGCATAGAACTGTGTGTCTTTTCAGATGCTTCCATCAAGGCAATAGCCACAGTGGCCTACTTGAAGATTTTTGAGTCTGATGGAAGTAGTCACGTAGGCTTTGTCTTAGGGAAAGCCAAGTTAGCCCTCCGACCAGAATTGACCATCCCACGACTGGAGCTATGTGCCGCTGTTTTGGCCGTCAATATAGCAGAGTTCATTACCTTTGAGTTAGACATCCAGCTTGACAACATCAGCTTCTTCACAGATAGCAAGGTGGTTTGGGGCTACATTCACAATGAAAAGCGGTGCTTCTATGTCTTCGTGAACAACAGAGTTCAAAGGATCAAAAGATCCACCAACCCTGGTCAGTGGCACTTCGTCTCCACAGAAAACAACCCTGCTGACCACGCAACAAATTTCATCCCTGCAGCCCATCTGCAGGATACCACGTGGGTCACGGGACCCTCATTCTTGTCACAACCAAAGCAGACACTCAACAAAGACGGCACCTTTGAACTGGTGGATCCAGAACAGGATATAGATGTCCGCCCCCTAGTGTCCACACTGAGTACATCAGTAAAAAACAATCAACTTGGATCTCAACGCTTCGAGCATTTTTTTAGCTGGAGATCACTTACCTCTGCTGTTGCATGTCTCATTCACATATGCTGCCTCTTCAAGAAGAACGTCAAAAGCAGTTCTGATCAATGCAAGGGCTGGCACCACTGTGAAACAAGTCACATGGTGAAAACACTCATGAAAGCCCAGAACACAATCATACGCTCAATGCAAGAAGAAGCATATGCAAAAGAGCTCCAATGCATGAAGGACCAAAGATCCATGCCAAAAGACAGTACCCTCAAAACCCTAAGCCCCTTTGTTGATGAAAATGGCCTTATCAGAGTTGGTGGTCGCATCAAGGAAGCAGAAATCAAATACGAGGAGAAACAGCCTATCATACTGCCTGGGCACCATCATATTGCCACTCTTCTTATCCGCCATTACCATGAGCAAACACAACACCAGGGGCATAATTGGGGCCAAAAGGCGTGTCAGCAGCCTCATTTTCAGATGTGCAACTTGCTGTAAGCTCTGTGGCTCCTGTGAAATGCAACAAATGGCTGACTTACCTGCAGAACGTCTCAGCGCTGAACCTCCATTTACATACGTCGGCGTAGATGTGTTTGGGCCATGGTCAGTCTACTCATGACGCACAAGAGGTGGCTCTGCCGACAGCAAAAGATGGGCAGTCTTATTCTCCTGTTTGAGTGCCCGCGCTATCCATGTTGAAATCATAGAGTCTATGGACACTTCTTCCTTTATTAATGCATTGAGAAGATTCACCGCCATCCGCGGACCAATTAAACAGCTACACTCAGACCGTGGAACCAACTTCATTGGCGCCAGCCATGAGCTGCAGTGCCCGGTTGCATAAAACACCTAATGTTTTCCCCTTATGTAAGGGAAAGACTTAAGTGTATTGCATAGAATCCCTTAAAGGGTCCCTTAGGTAAGGGAAACTGTTAAGGCGTTTACAACAATAAATAAGATTTTACTGTAATAGAATTCCACCGTTACTATGGCACCATTCTTAAGTTAGGCTGGCAGTTATTAACGTTGTTCAGCGTTAACGGTAACCTATATTTCACCCGCAAATCTTTTTATAAAATCTAAAAAATGGGAGACGCAGACAAAAAAGGAAAACAAACTGGACAGAGGAGGAGAAATGTATACTTTTGGAGGAATATGAGACAAGAAAATTAATCTTGAGGAGCAAATTCAATCCGGCTATAACAGCACACAAGAACAGAATGTGGGGGCGGAAATAACCGAAAAAAATCTATTCTCGAAATCTAGCCATTAAAAGAACAGAACCAGAAGTAATGAAGGAATATGAGAATATATCTGCCTTGGCAAAGAAGTAACTAACCAACTTTTGAAAAGAGTCAACTGCAACTGGTGAGACAGGTATAGCCTAAGTCAAGTGAGATAATATCGATAAGCCCATAAAGTAGGGTAGCCTAATGGTGCCTCAGCCGTCCGTTGATATTAATAACTTCAATGTAATGTGCTGTGGAGAAAAGGAAACAAAATAGCATGTTCTAGTCTAAACCATTGAGCTATGTCATTGGTCTAAACAAGTCAACGTCACATTAACAGGAGGAGGACCACCCGCTGCAGAGTTATCCCAGACCACCAAGATGATGGGGGATGTTTTAGGGCCGGATTCACCGGTCCTGATCGAAATTCCAGGCGGGCTTGAAAGTGAATCTGTTGCAGAGAGGGATGATGCACGGTGAAAAGACTGCCACCAATATAGATAGTCGGTCAAATCTGTATTCGTGAATTAACATATCATCTGTGGAATGATCCAGAGGGTTTTCCCTATCGTGAAACACTCGCCTAGGTACGTCCTCCTCTTCAATAACTTCAATAAATTCAGCCATAGTGCATTAAAGTTTTCGAGATGTGCCGGTAAGGTATGTTTTTTGTCCGTTAACTAATCTAAGGGAAAACGGACGTTAAGGAACTTTATGCAACACTTAACTGATTTTAAGGGATTACTTAAAGGGAAAAGCAATACCTAAGGGAAATCTTAAAACTTTTCATTATTTCACTTAAGGGACATCCAAGGGAACTTAAGGGTTTCTAATGCAACACCCTTAAGTTTAAGGGACATTTAAGAGAAATTTAAGTGAAAGATTTCACTTAAGGTGTTTTATGCAACCGGGCACAGATCCCCTCCAACATCCATGAGGGCAAAGTGAACAGGTTTCTTACAGATCGCAGCTGCGTGTGAAAATTCAACCCACCCCACTCTTCACATATGGGAGGAGCATGGGAAAGAATGATAGGTGTGATGCTCAGAATTCTGGACTCGATGTTCCTCCAACTGGGGTCTTCAAGGATCACTCATGAGGTTCTTACAACCCTGATGGCTGAAGTGACAGCCATTGTCAATTCAAGACCTCTTGTTCCTGTGTCCACAGACCCAGAGTACCCATTCATACTTACCCCTGTGACCTTACTCACCCAGAAAACTGGTCCTTGCCTCGCTCCTCCTGGTGACTTCAATCGCGATGCCTTGCACAAACATCAGGGGAGACAGGTGCAGAGCCTTGCCAATACCTTTTGTAACCGATGGCGTAACCAGTACCTGTCTACTCCCAAACATGAAAGAAATGGCAATCGGGTAGACCCAACCTAACGGAAGGAAGCATCGTCCTCATCAAAGACAACCAAACCAAGCGAAACCAATAACCTGTGGGACGCATTAACAAAGTGTTTCCTAGTAAGGATGGAAGGGTCAGGAAGGTGGATGTCAAGATGGCTGCTGAAGATGGAGCCAAAATGCTCTTGAGGCCTGTGACAGACCTAGTCCTCCTCCTGTCACTTGAGGAACAAATATGAGATAGTTACCTAAAGAGCTTAAGAAAGAAGTTAGGTTAAATGGTAGTATCTAGAGATACCAGGCGGGGAGTGTGTTGTTCTCTGTATGTATTTAGTTATCCATGTTAGAGTTCTTTTTCCCCCACGGCAAAGAGCTACAATTGTTGCCATTGGTAACAATTCAAGAAAACTCAGCAACAGAGCAGAGATACAGAGAATGTTTGTTGTGATCTTCAGTTCTGCTCGTCAGCATCTGAAGCAAGACGGCAGCTTCCTATGCTACCTCGCGCAAACTCCCTCTCAGACAGCTCCCCCCTGCGGTGAAAACTAGAGCAGTAGGCCTATTCATTTTAACGTATTGGCAGACTAAAAATCAAACAATCATATTAAAAAAATAAAAACGAAATAAACTCAGTATGTCACAAAATTGCGACCGTACATTCAGTGGGTGTCACAAATGATAGGTTTTAATGTAGGCGTTGTTTTGTGAATTACATTGCTTTTCAGTCAGGAGGAGCGAGAGAGATAGCTGTAGTGTGAAGGCTAGGGCATTTCTATCCATGAGAAAGAGTGAGCCTCTGGACAGAGATTCATTTACCCACCCAAGCCTTGTTTTGAAATCAATATGGCGACGCAGGTGAAAAAGGCAAATGGCAGTAAAAATATTAGATTAAAAATTAGATAATGCCTGAAATATTAATCACTAATACAGTATGCTAAAGTGAATCCGTTTGTTACACTTTTTTCAGCAATTTTATGGGTTTTAAAGAAAAAAAGGGTCTCTAATTTCACAAACACTCGAGAGACAGCTGTTAGAAAAAAATATGAAGATATTACTTATAGAAACAAAGTGCAAATTCCTTTTCAGAACACCTCACTGTACTACTAATACCTTGTTAAAATATTATGCATGTTAATGAGAAATATTATTTTAAATATATTGCACTACATGACATTTTTTAAGGGCAAGGACAGGTTATCTTGGTTAAAAAAACATTAAACTAATTTAATTTCTTTTTTATCATATTATTGTATAATTATATATATATATATATATATATATATATATATATATATATATATATATATATATATAAAAATGTATCACCATTTCATTTACACATCCACAAAATTCAGTGTAATCAAGCTAAGCATTAGTGTCAGGCCTGTTATGAAACTGCAAGTCCAGCACAGCCCCTGAGGTTGGACAGACATCGTTCAATGTAAGTTGAGGGAGAGAATAGAAACAAATTTATACCTTTAAAGTTTTATTGACCTATCAAATAATCTCAGGGTTACGAGTTGGAGAGAAAATATTGTGATTTAAATGAAACAACAAATAAAGTGCAGTGCCAGGTAGTATCATTGATCATCTTGTCTCCCAAAAAATACTGCACATACTTAAGTACCTTTCCCATCTTAAATAAGTTCCATATTAGTGTATAGTCTGGAGACTGGCTATGGACATATAATTTCCGAGTTGTACTATAACTCCCGACTTTCAACCTTCTTTTAGCCCAAATGTGCACAACAATAATGAAATTGTCACCATACCCCACGGTAAATGTAGATTTAAGTTCCCAAAAATGTACAAAAAAGGGAGGACGAAGATGAAAATAAATTCTTCTGTCAAAAATTTCACTACAACAAAACATCTTTCTTTCTTTGTTTATTTATTTATTTATTTTTGATGAAACACTTTAAAACTAAATGTTCAGTTGCAGGAACATGAATGTCTACATGAACGAAAGAAACAGTTGAAACAGAAAGAAATGTTGGATTTAAAAGCTATGAAAGACTGAAAAAAAAAAGAGGAAGAGACATATAAAGATGGTGTTAAAGGCAGGGGTCAAATGTGTTGACAATGTGCAATAGAAATTAGGGCACCAATCAGGACTTCAGGTAACAAGCAAAATGGGTTATGTTTAATTTTGGACTGATTTCAAACCTTTGAAAGGTTTGAATTTTATCTATTTCATTTTTATAGATGGACTATGTTTAGTTTTTTGAATTGATGAAATAACACATGCATTTTCTAAAAGCCGTAATACTGAAAAGGCATTGATTGTCAATTCCTCTTTCAGCCTGAAAAGACAGACAGAAAACTGCAGTGATGTTTCTTCCTCTTACCGTTTTTAAGCAAAAATAACCGTTGGATGGGGGCCCCGTATAATAACGAATTTAACGTTCTTTTCCCTTTTGAACAACGTGCAGTCGGCACGTGAGGTTGAACTGTAGCTGTGTTAGCTAGTCAGCCGTTGTGGCTAGTTTGCAACTACCTAATGAGAAGTGTAGCTGGTTTTCTAGCAACGTAGTAAACAAGTTGTAAAAACACAAACAAATGTAAGGTTTTATAGTTTACGTACCTACATCCTCAGTTATTTCGACCTAACTAGCTTGTGAAACAGGAAAAACTCTTTTTCCCGTTTTCTCTTGAACGTAGCATTAAACAGCCCGCCAAATTCTGAGGGGATGGTGTAGTTTGTCTCATTTCTTCATAAGAAAAGCAGAGCAGACATGGGCATGGTTATTCAAAAACAATCATCCTTCTCTTCAGGGTTATCTGATATCTGTTAAAGGGTAATTAGGGAAATATAAGCATCACCTACCTGAATATTATAAACGAGTAGACGATCCGTAGCTAATTTGCACTGTGCAACGCGCTAACACTGTTGATTGTCGGAAGGGACCGCCGCCACCTCCGGCAGCCAAGTCTTGTCTGATGTGTTTCATTAGAGGCGATCAATATTTCTTCTAGCATTTGTAGATCATTAAAACAATTCAAGTTGACCATTAACGCATGTTAGCTCCTTTTATGATTAGATGCTGTTGAGTATTTTTTTATTCTGTCCATTCAGAACCACCTACTATTTCTAAGAAGCAGAAAATGTGATTATTTTCACGGTGTTGACAATAAAAAAAAAAAAGGCTACGGCAAGGTGGGCCACCCAAGTACCAGTACTGCAGCTTTTTTCCCCCCAGCATCCACTGCATATCAACAAATTGAAACAGCTTTTTATATTAAAAACCTTTTATTTGTAGATAATATTTATTATGTCGAAACTGCTGTTAGATGGCCCTGAGCAGCTGGTTGAGTGCTTTGTCCGCAGGGAGGGACTGTAGGGTGGGTCCCATCTGACTGTGCAGGGCTTTGCAGAGTGTGGCAGTGGCCCTGCTATTGATGTAGGAGCTCAGGAGGTGCCACAGCAGGGGGGGAACTCCTGCTCTGCCATTTGGGGCTTTCCAGGATACAGTGGTATCACCAAATCTGAAATAGGGCAGAGTAAGTGTCAGTTACATTAGCTAGTGAACTGTTGCCTAAGTCAACACTCCAAACAGTTTGGGGTTAAAATGTACTGGTAGCAAATGGCAAGATTTCCTGTATTGTAAGAATACATGCCTGAGCTGACTCACTTGGAATATACAGGAGGTGACTGTGGCAGATGGCTTCAGTGCACTCTTGGAAGTCTTTTGACCCCATCTGTGTTGTCATCTGCTCGATAAAGCGCCATCTTCTTCAGCGTTTGGGAAACCTGGTATTTAGTAATACAGATAACATGGAAAATCAGACATTACAGTAAACACTCACCTGAATACATGGACTGCTCCTGTCCCCTGGCAGCAGGTTTTTTGTAACTGGTTGGTATCAGTCACTGCCACGGCCTTCTCATCTTGCAGCTCTGTCTTTCCAACAACAAAGCTTTTCCTAGCTACTGGGATTTCCTCATTGAGGAAGCATGCCTTCCCGTGTGACAGGTTTGTCTGTCTGATAGTCAGGATTTTATGGGCTTCTAGGATGGAGCAGACGGCGGCTCAATGGTCAGCGGAGGTCTCAGCGAAGTGGTTGTACCACAGCAACTGGTTAATTCTGGCAAAGAGGATTTTCCTGGGCCTGGTTGTCTGAGCCTGAACCTATATGTCATCATCCTGAGATGGGGCCATGATTTCTGTCTTTGGGACATCACGAACCTGCTGCTTTTTGTCAGAGGGGCCTGTGGCCTTTTTTCTCAACTGCTCCTTTGGGGTTGCTGCTGAAGGTTTGGTACTTTGGAATGCGCTTCCTGATGCAGTTTCTTTCTTTCATCATCAACAAGGAAGAGCAGCTCTGTCTAGATTTAACAGAACAGAAAATTAATCTCCAAAAGCTATTGCTATTGAAAGTAATGGAAATTAGGGCACCAATCAGGACTTCAGGTAACAATCGTGATGGTTTATGTAAAATTGTCTTCAGACAAATTTCAAAGCTTTCAAAGGTTTGATTTTTATATATTTTATTTTTACTTTTATAGGTGGAAAATGTTCACTTTGGAATTGGTGAAATGAGACATGTACTTGCTAATGAAGAAAGCAGCAACGTGTTGTCATTTATTTATGGCTATTTTCCCTTCTGTTCAGGGGTTTAACATCTTGGAGGCACTGCTGGGATGAATCAGACACAGACTCAAGACCTGCTTCTTCAGACTGCATTTCGGTTCCCCTTAACACCTGCTACCTGTAATATTTAATGCTTAATTTACACATAGAATAGATGATGATCAACAAGTGATGTACTTTGGATTCTGTGTTCTAGTGACTGATGTATTGTCATACACCTGGCTTCCGTTGCCTAGTCAGATTGCAAAAGTTAACTTATGGTAGGGCTTGATTGGTGTTACGGTCAAACTCACTGGTCACAGAGGGACTGCTGCTGTCATGTGGTAGTTTGGTAGATTCATGAAAGGTGACTTTCTTTTCTGGCTGGTTGGTATCAGTCACTGCAACAGCCTTCTCGTCTTGCAGCTCCGTGTTTCTGGCAACAAAGCTTTTCCTAGCTGCTGGGGTTTCCACCGTGAGGAAGCATGCCTTCCCGTGTGACAGGTTTGTCTGTCTGATAGTCAGGATTTTTTGGGCTTCTAGGATGGAGCGGACGGTGGCTCAATGGTCAGCGGCAGTCTCAGCAAAGTGGTTGTACCACACCAACTGGTTGTTTCTGGCTGCCGCCTGCCACTTTTTCACAGAGGCGCCTGTGGCCTTTTTCTTCTTCTGCTCCTTTGGGGTTGCTGCTGAAGATTTGCCTACTTTTGAATCAAGTTTGTGATTTAATTTCTTTCTTTCATCAGCAACAAGGAAGAGCAGCACAGTGTCTGGATTTAACAGAACAGAAAATTAATCTCCAAAAGCTCTCATAATTTAAAACAGTAGAAATTATGGCACCAATCAGGACTTCAGGTAACAATCGTGATGGTTTATCTTAAATTGTCTTTAGACTGATTTCAAAACTTTCAAAGGTTTGAATTTTATATATATATTTTTTACTTTTATAGATGGAAAATGTTCACTTTTGGAATTGGTGAAACGAGACATGTACTTGCCCTTGTAACATCCCTCATAACTGAAAAGGCATTGATTGTAAATTCCTCTTTCAGCCTAAATAGAAGCCATGATTGATTTGTTATTACACATGGCATTAATGCTATGGTTTACATAAAACTGCAGTTATGTTTCAGTTACCGTTTTAAAGCAAAAATAACCGTTGGAGATGATGTGGTTACGGCCCCATATAGTAACGAATTTAACGTTCCTTTCCCTTTTGAACAACATGCAGTCGGCACGTGAGGTAAAACTGTAACTGCAACTACCTAATGAGAAGTGTAGCTAGTTTTCTAGCTACTTAGTAAACAAGTTGAAAAATCACAAACACTTGTAATGTTTTATAGTTTACCTAGCTACATTCTCAGACTAAAACAGCAATTTCGACCTAAGAGGTTGTAATCAACTCAAATATGACCCTGTCCTAATCCAGAATATCCAGAATATGTTCCTGCATACAGTTCTTACTGGCCTGCAGAATGACAAGGAGTGACCTCAAGCCATATTTGCAGCAAACAGACATAAGTGATGAGCTGTTGTTAGAGAAACTGAACATTGCATGCATGACTGAGGCAGAGAGACAAAGCAAAAAGAAAACAGTAGGTCCACAACAATCAGTGATGATGCACTCAGCTCAGTCCAGCAATGGACCAGCTCCTACTGAAAAGAAACAAAGAAGATCAGTTCAGGAAAACAAAGCTAAACCTCATCCTAACATGCTAAGTGAGCTCAGGGAAATCAGATCTGATATGGCATTATTAAAGAACCTCAGAGCTGAAGTTTTTCAGATCAAAGAGTCAATCCAACTGCCTCAAGTGGCAGCAGTACAAAACCTCACCTCGTTTACAAAACAGCATTCCATCAGTTTGAATGTATGCCCTCTGGTTACTGGCCATATTACGGACCAGGAGGAAGAGCTAGGACTGCACAATAACAACAAGGATATACACCCCAACGACATAAATTTGGGCCAAACAGGAGCTGTATGAAGAGATGTTTCAGCTGTCAACAATGTGGCGCTGATGATTATTGTACACACTGCTACGGGTGTGGGAGCAATGAACATTTCCTCGCAGGCTGCAGAGCAAGGGAACTGAACTCATCTCAAGGTGTTCCTTTAAACAACGAAGTCCCACCAACAGTGTCTAATAACAGCTTTAATAGGAAACCAGTGCCTTTTTGATTGCTATATACATGGAGTCAAAACAACTGCATTGTTGGACACAGAATCACAAGTTTGCATAGTAGATGAGACGTGGAAAAATGAAATACTGCCAAATGTTGAGCTAAGACATGTTTCTGAAGTGCCTCTGACGATACACTGTGTATTGTGGCTGCAAATGCAGAAAGCATGCCCTTTGTGGGTTGGATAAAGGTTAGATTTGGACTACTGGGTGAACAAAATGACCCCAGAGAACTACTTGTTCCCATTCTAGTTATGAAAGGTGATCATCTGTCCCACCCCATTATCCGTTATAATGTAATGGAGCAAATTGTAAACAACCACAAGCACCCGCAATCAGATTCAAGTAATGATCAGTTAAAACAGATTATGAGAGCATCTTTCCCAAAGTTTAAAACAAATAATATTCAGGCTTTCATAGATCTTGTTAGAGTAGAACAGACACAAGCATATATAGTAAAAACCACCAGAGACAGTTTCTGTACCCAAGCACTTGTCTGTACAAGTAGAGTGTCAAATACAGACCAGCTCAATGAAGCAAGACACCACTTTAATATTTGAACCTGATATCAACCCACAGTGGGCTGAAGGGCTAGAAATTAGAGACGCTTGTGAAATTAAGAAGTGGCATGACACCTTACATTATTATAGATGCACAGAGCCCTACTGATCACAACATTATATTGTCAGGCAAAACTGTGACTGGTACTGCATGTTTAGTACAGAGAGTTTATCCAGCCACTGCGTTGGTACAACCCTGTGATTCCTCACCTGTGAAAGTAAATCACATCCAGGCAAACATCGACCAAGCCCCTGATAATATGTGGGATCCCCTGGTGGATTTGAGCCACCTTAGTAAGTCTGAATGAATAACAGTTAAGAAAACCTTAAGAGAAGAGAGTGCTTCTTTCTCTAAATCAGATGACGACATTGGATGTATTGGCAAGCTTACAATGAAAATTGCACTTAAAGATACTGCTCCTGTTGCACACTCATATCTATTAGTCCCCAAGCTGTTATATAAAGAAATCTGGATGACCTTACTGCACAAGGAAGGTTAAAGTCAGTGTTTAACAGCATTTTTAACACCATGGAGCCTATATGAATGTATAAGAATTCCATCTCATTTGATGAATGCCTCTGCAGCCTTCCAACGCTGCATGGAGCAATGTTTAGAAGGCCTGCATGATGAGATTTGCGTGCCCTATCTTGATGACACACTGGTCTATAGCACCCCTTTTAAGGACCATGTAGTAAATGTGAGAAGAGTATTGCAGCAATTAAGACGCTATGGAATTAAGTTGAAGCCAAGAAAATGTGAAGTGTTTAAATGTGAAGCTTGTTACCTGAGAAGAATTTTATCTGCTGAAGGCAGTAAAATGGATCCAGCTGATACTGTCACTGTGGGAGCTTTAAAGGAATAGACACCAAGTGCTGTGGGGCAGTTGCAAACCATCATGGGACTGTTGAGTTACTAAAGACAGTATATCAAGGATTTCTCTAAAATTGCTGGGCCTCTTTACAACCTGCTGAAAGGGGAAACAGGACAAGATGAACAAGACCATAGTAAACCAATGAAGAGACAAAGTACGAATAAGAAAAAAGGTGTGCCGTCACACAAGCCAATAATCTGGACAGACAAGCATCAGCAGATTTTGGAGAAGCTGATAGATTGTCTAGTCAAGCCTCCCATTCTTGGTTTCCCAGACTTTTCACAGCCTTTCATTCTCCATACTGATGTGGGTAATCAAGGTTTAGGTGCAGTGTTGTATCAAGAGCAGGATGGAAAGCTCAGCGTAATAGCATATGGCTCCCATACACTGACTACTTCTGAAAGAAATTACCACCTCCATTCAGGGAAGCTTGAATTTGTTGCCCTGAAATGGTTGGTGACAGGTAAATTTTGTGATTATTTGTACCATGCTCCTACCTTCACTGTATACAGTGATAATAATCCTCTCACTTATGTATTGTCTAGTGCAAAACTCAATGCTACTGTAGATGAGTAGCAGAGTTAGCTGACTTCCATTTCACCATAAAGTATCATCCAGATTGAGAGAATATAGATGCAGATAGTCTGTCCAGGGTACCTGTAGACATTGAGGCAATGATGGAACAGTGCAGAGAAAAATTGTCATCTGACTGTATTGCAGCTGCAACCCATGCTGTGGAAGTGCACAACCTTACCCCAACATGGGCTGTGGCAGTCCCTGTTGAGCATCCAATGGATGGAGACAAATACACTCCTGCTGCAGAGTTATTCCAGTCCCAGTGGGATGTTCCACACATTGGGCCTGTGGTGAAATATAAAAGGGCAGATGAGAGACCTAGTAGCCACCAGCTAAAGTCCTTTACTGACTCACTAAATGTCTTATCTGCGAATGGGAGAAACTGTACTTTGAGGAGAATGGTGCATTGAAAAGAAAGTCAGTGACCTGCAACCGACTGGTTTTGCCAGAAAAATACAGGGTTGAAGTGCTGCATGAGCTGCGTAATGAAATGGGTCATCAAAGGGTCGATCGCACAATGTCACTGATTTGAGAGTGCGTCTTTTGGCCTCATATGTAGCAAGAAGTTGAACATTATGTGACAAGACGCTGTAGTTGTTTGAAACAGAAAAAAACCCTGAAAGAGACAAGAGCCCCACTTGCTAGTATCATCACAATCCAGCCCTTTGAACTTCTTTCTGTAGATTTTCTACATTTAGATAAGTGTAAAAGAGGTTATGAATATATACTAGTGATAGTTGACCATTTCACACGTTTCGCGCAAGCTTACGCCACCACATCAAAGTCAGCTAAAACTGTCGCTAATCGGTTATACAATGACTGTTCTTTAAGATTTGGATTTCCCAAAAGAATACACCATGATCAAGGGAGTGAATTTGGCAATAAGCTTATAATTCTGCACCTTATACATCTTTACACTTGGTTGTGTATGAATAATTTGGAAAGGTTTAATTATACAGAGTGGAAATTAATCATGAAATGAAATAATACACATTTTCTTTGAATGTTCATGTCATACTTGAGTATTACTTATATTTGTGTGTATTGGCCCACTGAAGACCCACCGCTTCAAACTGCATCTCGGTTCCTCCTAACACCTGCTACCTGATGTTTAAAGTGTGACACATCCTGACATAGTGCCTATCTGAGTTTCACCCCAAAGGGTGCAATGGGAAATTAACTGTCAGTGTTTGACAGCTGCACTCCACCAGTTGTGCATATTGTCCTATTCTTTGAGCACAGTGAAACTGTTGTTTTTACCACTTGCTTGCAGCCTCTACTGTAAAAGAGCCGTTGTGCACCGTTATACTCAATACTATAACACAAGTATCCATGCCATATCAAAAACTGCTTGCTTGAAGATAATATTTGTCGTGTCAAAAGTGTCATTAGATGGTCCTGAGCAGCTGGTTGAGGGCTCTGTCCACACGGAGGGACTGCAAGGTAGCACACGTCTTCCGCCTGGGCTCCATCTGACTGTGCAGGGCTTTGCACAGAGTGGCAGTGGGCCCTCTAGTGGTGCAGGAGTTCAGGAGGTGCCACAGCAGGGGCAGAACTTCCTGCTCTCCCGTCTAGGGCTTGCAGGTATATAGCTGTATCACCCTGTATCTGAAACAGAGCAGAACAGGTGTCAGTTACATAAACTAGTGAACCTTTTCCTAAGTCTAACACTCCAATTAGTTTGGGGTTACAATATAATGGCAGCAACATAACAAGATTTCCTGTATTGTAAGAATTTATCAGTTAGGCAGAGCTATAGCCACCGCTCTACTTTGCTGAGCTGACTCACGTGGAGTATGCAGGAGGTGACCATGGTGGATGGCTTTGGTGCGCTATTGGAAGTCTATTGACCCCACCTATGATGTCATTGGCTCGATAACACGCTGTCTTTTCCAGCATTTGGGGCACGCGAACCTGAAATGCGCCTTCGCTTTCTATGGGGAAAGAACAAGAATTTTCACTCCTGCTTGAGCAGGTGCCTGAGGCATTTCACACATTATCTGGAACAAGAACAAAGTAGTCCTCCTCATCACAAATTACCCACAATGCATGCCTTCAAAAATGTCATAAATTCATCGTCACACTTAATTAGTTATTGTAAGTTTGAGATGTTATAACACATTATCACACACCTATTGTTGACCGTTAATGCAATGTAATAAGCTGTATTGGTATTAAAACTAAGGACTCTAAATTGAAGATGCTTCCTGTAATTGTGTAGAAATGCAGCTGTAAATTTCAACATACTGTTTAGTTCCTTAACGTAACCTTTCTTTAACTATACAGGCAATATGGAAAAACGTTACACTAAAAACTCACCTGAACAGACGGACTCTTAGTTTGCTGTGACTGGTTTATATCAGTCACTGCAACATCTTGTAGCTCCGTTTTTCCCACAAAAAAAGCTTTTGGGATTTCCCCAGCGCGGAAGCATTCCATCTTCCCATGCGACAGGTTTGTCTGCCTGGGAGCCAGGATCTTATGGGCTTCCAGAATGGAGCGAACGATGGCGCGACGTTCAGCGGAGGTCTCGCCGAGGTGGTTTCCTACTGTGGCCAACTGCCCCTTCGGCGCTGATGCTGAAGGTCCGGGTGCGTGGGAACCTGCTCCCTGATTTAATTTCTTTCTTTCATCAGCAGCAAGAAAGAGTAACGCAGTGTCTAGATTTAACGGAACAGAAAATTAATCCCCAAAAGCTGTTGTTATTGAAAGTAATATAAGTTAGGGCACCAATCAGGACTTCAGGTAACAATCGTGACAGTTTATCTTAAATTGTAAACCGGGTACCTTCAGAAAGTGGCTTGGCACAGTCCTGACCGTCCTGGAGCGGTGCCACGGAGTTCTTCTTACGTCCTTTGCAAAATTTCTGACCCATGGTAAACGAGATTAGTCAACAAATTTCAATGGAGAACAACCGATGTTATTCGAATGGTAACCACAAGTAAAGTCATGGGCTGTGCAGAAGGAGCGCCTTTTAATATACTTTTTGAAGTTAATTTCGCAAGTCACGTCACAATAGGCTACTGGTGACACGTCAGCAGATGACCGTGGTAAATGGTAAAACACGTCTGATATAATGTGTGTGCGCTTGTTTCTGCAAGAAATGTATTTTAATAAAATAAAGTCAGCATCCAAAAGCAACTAGGTTCAACTCAGCATTGTCCGTTTGTTTTCATTCCACTGTCATTGCTGCAATTGTGCCATGACATTGCTAAGTAACTAGCTAGTAGCCTAGTAGCCTACAAGCCGTACAAAAGTATAATGGTCTCGGGGGCTACCCGGTGGTCCCGTCGTGCAAATACACAAATTGATGGGGTATTAAGACACAAATTGATGGGGTATTAAGACGATTTCTGGCTTCATTAACCTCTGGCATCGCTAGGACTTCGAGTCAAAGCCCATGAGCTGCAATTTTGCCACCAATCACAAAAGGACAGCGAAACGACACGAAATAGCGAACATTAATCTAAGTGTTAACTAGCAAACCTAGAGCTATTGTCAGCTAACATCAGCTAAATGCTGTATGTGTATCCAATTACATGTGATGTTTTACAAAAGTACCATTTCTGAGTTATGTGGGTGGGTCTGGACGTTATTGTACAAGTAGATTAGAGGTCTTTCGTGTGAGGTAAACTGTAGGCGTGTTAGCTAGCCAGCTACTACTAGCCAGCAACTACTTCACGATGTAGTGGTGGAACATTTTTGATAAAGTGTATACCCCATATGTAAATTATGAGTATTGCCACTTTCACGTTTATTGTATCTTTTCTCCCTTCACTTCTCCTATTGGTTCATAGTCTACGTTTATTGTATCTTTTCTCCCTTCACTTCTACTATTGGTTCATGGTCTACGCTTATTGTATCTTTTCTCCCTTCACTTCTCCTATTGGTTCATGGTCTACGTTTATTGTATCTTTCCTCCCTTCACTTCTCCTATTAGTTCATGGTCTATGCTTATTGTATCTTCTCTCCCTTCACTTCTCCTATTGGTTTATGGTCTACGCTTATTGTATCTTCTCTCCCTTCACTTCTCCTATTGGTTTATGGTCTACGCTTATTGTATCTTCTCTCCCTTCACTTCTCCTATTGGTTTACGGTCTACGCTTATTGTATCTTCTTCCTCTGATTCATAGTCATGCCACCTTCGCTTATTGTGTCTTCTTCCTCTGACATGCCCCTACAGCGTGTCAGCATGTTTTTGCCTCCTCTTAACATATGAATCCCATTTTAGTTTTATATTTTCTTTTAGGAGTCATACAGCTAGAAAATAAGAGCTGATTGCCTGCTTTGGCCTAGCTGACATCTACTGACAAATGCTTGCCAACTGTATGTGGATTTACTGCAGTTTGTCATAGTTGCCCATCATAGTAGTGCTGAGCCAACAGCCCCCCTTTGCAAGGTTTAATTCTTCTTTTTCTTGTTCCTGTGGTCCATCTCCTGGGCAGTGTCCAGACGGGGCCTAGTTCTTACACTAACCCTTTGTTTTAAGGCCTAACCTTGTAGTTTATGGCACATAGATATCTGTGTGCCTTCTTACAGTCTGTAGCACCGCTGTCTGGCTAACTGAGTTATTTAACCTTTTTTATTATTCAAACGTGGGCCTGGAAATAATGGTAATATTCCAGGCATATGTGTTTAAAAATAAAATGATCTCTGTATTATTTAATTATGTTTAAAAATCATATAGGTGTGGAGTGGAAATAATGGGAAATTTCAGAAGAGTTATGTTTAAAAATAATATACAATTATTGCTGCATTCTGTTGTTTTAAAGCCAAATTGCTAGAATTTAAAAACAGATTTTTATACTGATTAAAACTGATAAATTGTAGTCTTGGAGTGAACTGTGAGGCAGTTGCAAACCATCATGGGACTGTTAAGTTACTACAGACAGTATATCAAGGATTTCTCTAAAATTGCTGGGCCTCTTTACAACCTGCTAAAAGGGGAAACAGGACAAGATGAACAAGACCATAGTAAACCAATGAAGAGACAAAGTACGAATAAGAACAAAGGTGTACCGTCACACAAGCCAATAATCTGGACAGACAAGCATCAGGAGATTTTGGAGAAGCTGATAGATTGTCTAGTCAAGCCTCCCATTCTTGGTTTCCCAGACTTTTCACAGCCTTTCATTCTCCATACTGATGTGGGTAATCAAGGTTTAGGTGCAGTGTTGTATCAAGAGCAGGATGGAAAGCTCAGCATAATAGTATACTGCTCCCGTACACTGACTGCTTCTGAAAGAAATTACCACCTCCATTCAGGGAAGCTTGAATTTTTAGCCCTGAAATGGTTGGTGACGGGTAAATTTTGTGGTTATTTGTACCATGCTCCTACCTTCACTGTATACAGTGATAATAATCCTCTCACTTATGTATTGTCTAGTGCAAAACTCAATGCTACTGGCTGTAGATGAGTAGCAGAGTTATCTGACTTCCATTTCACCATAAAGTATCATCCAGATTGAGAGAATATAGATGCAGATAGTCTGTCCAGGGTACCTGTAGACATCGAGGCAATGATGGAACAGCGCAGAGAAAAACTGTCATCTGACTGTATTGCAGCTGCAACTCACTGTTTGATACTTAAAACACCACCCGTGATAGGGTGTCAGCTACAATATTATCTGTCCCTTTTATGTGATGTATGTCGATGTTAAAATCCTGTAACAACAATAACCAGCGCATCAGACACTGATTGTTATTGCGCATACGGGATAGAAACACGAGAGGATTGTGGTCTGAATATACTAAAACAGGTGTGGAGGTCGAACCAACGTACACTTCAAAATGCTGTAGTGCTAAAAGCAATGCCAGGGCTTCCTTTTCAAACTTCTTGGAAAAATAACAAACAGGATGCTCAATACCCTAATCGTCCTCCTGCAAGAAGACAGCGCCTGCACCATAAGCACTGGCGTCTACCTCCAATTTAAAAGGGCGTGCAAAGTCAGGTGCAGCCAGCACGGGCGCACTGCAAAGAAGTCTCTCGCAAGGTGTTTATATGCTCAGACTAGGTGGAAGAATAAGCCACGATGTTGTCTAGATACGCCTCACAGTTTTTGACACCAGAAAGAACCGTATTCATCAGTCTTTGGAAGGTGGCTGGAGCATTTCTCAACCCAAACGGCATAACGCTATACTTAAGGAAATGATTGGGAGTGACAAAAGCTGAGATCTCAGAGGCACGAGGTGAAAGGGGCATCTGCCAATATCCCTTAAGTAGGTCTAGCTTGGTGACATATTTGGCTGACCCTACATGATGTACACAATCAGCCATACGTAGGAGAGGAAAAGAGTCTGGCTTAGTAACAGCATTCACTTTGCGGTAATCAGTACAGAATCGGAGAGTTTGGTCAGATTTTGGGACCAGAAGCGAGGGTGAGCTCCACGGGCTGGATCTTGGCACAGCAAAGCCATTTTCTAGGCGATACTTAACCTCCTTCTGCATAGCAGCCCACTTCACTGGGTTGATGCGATACGCGTGCTGTTTAATGGGCTTATGGTCACCAACATCTATGTCGTGCTGCACGGCTGTTGTTTGAGTGGACTTCACCAAATAGTGATGCCTGGGAATGGATGAGATGGCAGATATCGCTTTTTGCCGACTCAGACAAAGTAAGACAAATGTCCCTCCAGATTGTCCAAAATTTTGGATTTTTCTGTCCCACTCGGGATTAAAACAGGCGATACACGCAATCCATCCTCCTAAGGACTATAGGACGGTGCTACCACAGTCACCAAAGGAGAGACACATGACACAGAAGACACAGACATGTCGGAGTTATCACGAATAAAATATGGTTTCAGCATATTGACATGACACACACGGGACTTTTTCTTCCTCTCCGGCGTTCTAATTATACAGTCTGTGTCACTCAATTTTCGCTCAACCTCATAAGGACCACAAAGCTTTGCCTAGAGACTGGATCCAATGACGGGTAACAAGACCAAAACACGGTCAGCTGGTTGAAAATTGCGACTGACAGCTTTCTTATCATATTTTTGTTTCATTTTAGACTGCACAGCTGAAAGGGAACTGCGTGCTAACTCGCAAGCTGTGTGCAGCTTCTCCCTGAATGAATTCACATAGTCTAAAATGCTGTGCGCGGGGCTGAACTGGTCTGTAAGCCACCTCTCACGCAGCAAGCGCAGCAGGCCGCGCACAGTGTGCCCAAAAACCAGCTCAGCAGGATTAAAACCAAGAGACTCCTGTGTGGTTTCACAAATCACAAAAAGCAGTAGTGGCAGACCCTCACCCCACTCCTTGTTTGACTCAACACAGTACTTACGAAGCATGGCTTTCAACGTCTGATGCCATCTCTCCAGTGCGCCCTGGCTCTCTGGGTGATAAGCACTGGAGACCTGATGCTTAACGGACAACTCCGACATAACCTGTGTGAAAACTTTGGACATAAAATCAGACCCTTGATCTGTTTGAATGCGTTTTGGCAATCCCAAAGTGGAAAAGAACTTAACCAAAGCTTTTACCACTGCCTTAGTCCTTAACGTGCGCAAAGGGATGGCCTCAAGGAAACGTGTGGCTGCACACATTATGGTAAGGAGGTACTGGTGACCCGTCTTGGTTTTTGGCAAGGGACCGACACAGTCTATTATGACATGCTCAAACTGTTGTAGGAATAACCTGGTTTGGTTTTCCAGTTATTTAGCAAACATGGCACGATCGACAAAACATGACATTGGTTTTTAGCCCTGGCCAGAAAAATCGGAGCACCCGATTGTAAGTTTTCTTGATCCCCAAATGGCCGGACAGGCCGTGGTCGTGGGCTAAACTTAACACTTGGAGACGCTACTGTTTAGGCACAACTACTTGAGTGACCACCTCGCACTCCAACCCAGACAGCGGGGACCATTTACGCACCAGGACACCTTCATCGAACAGATAAGTCACAGGCTGTATGCTGTGTGCTAACTTAGGGTCATAACAGTAAGGTAATGTAATATAAGTAAGGGATAATGTATAGTCCGCCGGTCATTATCGAAAAATAAATCCCGACAGGACGAACAAGACCCCGACACGCAGCGGGATTTAATGATTTTTAAATATCAGGTTTTTATTCTGTCCATTCAGAAGCACATATTATTTCTAAGAAACAGTAATTGTGTTTATTTTCACTGTTTTTTTCAGTGTTGACAAATAAATGCTACGCCAAGGTGGGCCAACCAAGTACCAATACTGTAGCTTTTTTTTTCAGCCAGAGCCAGTGATAATGACTTTCAGAAAAGACAAGTCTACCATCTGACAATGAAGAGTAACAGTGGCAAGAGCCATTTTGCTTAGCACATTTCTCTCAACAGAAGAACCGTATCAAGATGAGTGCAGAGAAAACTGTTGAGAGGTCCTACTAAAGTGTGACACATCCTGACATAGTGCCTATTTGAGTTTCACCCCAAAGGGTGCAGTGGGAAATTAACTGTCAGCGTTTGACAGCTGCACTCCACCAGTTGTGCATATTGTCCTATTCTTTGAGCACAGTGAAACTGTTGCTTTTACCACTTGCTTGCAGCCTCTACTGTAAAAGAGCCGTTGTGCACCATTACACTCAATACTACAACACAAGTATCCATGCCATATCAAAAACTGCTTGTTTGAAGATAATATTTGTCATGTCAAAAGTGCCCTTAGATCTTCTAGAGCAGCTGGTTGAGGGCTTTGTCCACATGGAGGGACTGTAAGGTGGCACACGTCTTCAGCCTGGGCTCCATCTGACTGTGCAGGGCTTTGCACAGAGTGGCAGTGGGCCCTCTAGTGGTTCAGGAGCTGAGGAGGTGCCACAGCAGGGGCAGAACTTCCTGCTCTCCCGTCTGGGGCTTTCTAGAACACAGCTGTATCGCCCTGTATCTGAAACAGAGCAGAACAGGTGTCAGTTACATAAACTAGTGAACCTTTTCCCAAGTCTAACACTCCAATCAGTTTAGGGTTACAATATAATGGCAGCTATATAATTGATCAGTAGAACTATAGCAGAACTATAGCCACCGCTCTACTCTGCTGAGCTGACTCACGTGGAGTATGCAGGAGGTGACCATGGTGGATGGCTTTGGTGCGCTATTGGAAGTCTTTTGACCTCATCTAAGATGTCATTGGCTCGATAACACGCTGCCTTTTCCAGCATTTGGGGCACGCGAACCTGAAACGCGCCTTCGCTTTCTGTGGGGAAAGGACAAGAATTTTCACTCTTGCTTGAGCAGGTGCCTGAGGCATCTCACACATTATCTGGAAAGAACAAAGTAGTCCTCCTCATCACAAATTGCCCACAATGCATACCTTCAAAAATGTCATAAATTCATTGTCACACTTAATTAGTTATTGTAAGTTTGAGATGTCATGACTCATAACACATTATCACACACCTACTGTTGACCGTTAATGCAATGTAAAATGTTGTATTGGTATTAAAACTAAGGACTCTAAATTGAAGATGCTTCCTGTAATTGTGTAGAAATGCAGCTGTAAATTTCAACATACTGTTTAGTTCCTTAACGTAACCTTTCTTTAACTATACAGACAATATGGAAAAACGTTACACTAAAAACTCACCTGAACAGACGGACTCTTAGTTTGTTGTGACTGGTTTATATCAGTCACTGCAACATCTTGCAGCTCCGTTTTTCCCACAAAAAAAGCTTTGGGGATTTCCCCAGCGCGTAAGCATGCCTTCTTCCCATGCGACAGGATTGTCCGTCTGGGAGCCAGGATCTTATGGGCTTCCAGGATGGAGCGGACGATGGCGCGACGTTCAGCGGAGGTCTCACCGAGGTGGGTTTCTACTGTGGCGATTTCTGCCAACTGCTCCTTGGGCGCTGATGCTGAAGGTCCGGGTGCGTGGGAACCTGCTCCCTGGTTTAATTTCTTTCTTTCATCAGCAGCAAGAAAGAGAAACGCAGTGTCTAGATTTAAAAGAACAGAAAATTAATCCCCAAGAGCTGTTGCTATTGAAAGTAATAGAAATTAGGGCAACAATCAGGACTTCAGGTAACAATAGTGATGGTTTATGTTGTCTTTATACAGATTTCAAACCTTGGTTTGAAATTTATCTATTCTATTTTTACTTTTGTAGATGGAAAATGTTTACTTGTTGGAACTGGTAAAATGAGACATGTACTTCCTGATAGCCCTATAACTGAAAAACATTGGTTGTTAAGTCCTCTTCCAGCCTGAATAGAATCTGTGATTGTTTTGTTATTACACATGGCATTAAGTCCAGGGTTTAGATAAAACTGCAATAATGTTTCATTCTTCTACCGTTTTTAAGAAAAAATAAGCGTTGGAGACGAATTTAAGGTTCCTAGACCCTTATGAACAACGTGCAGTATTTATACTAGGCTACTCAGATTACAACCATATTTATTGTTTATTTTACTTTTCACAGCAACACAGACATGTTTGCCATGCTAATTAGGAGGCTCTGAAATACCAAGTCTGGATGTCAACTTCAGAGTTCCCAACTGCGTAGGTAGATAAAAATACAGTAATGTTTTAATATGCATGTGAACTTCCAAATAGTCATGTTTTAATGCGCATGTGAACTTCCATAAAAGCTAAGTTACCAAATGCACTAGGCAGCATTTGTAAGCATGTTACCTTCAGAAAGTGACTTAGCACAGTCCTGGCCGTCCTGGAGCGGTGTCACGGAGTTCTTTTTACGTCCTTTGCACAATTTCTGACCCATAGTAACGGAGGTTAGTCAACAAATTGCAGTTGAGAACAACAGATGGTATTCGAATGGTAAGTACGATGAAAATCATGCGCTGTGCAGATGGAGCGCCTTTTAATAGACTTTTTA
Organism: Megalops cyprinoides; assembly: GCF_013368585.1. Taxonomy (NCBI): domain Eukaryota; kingdom Metazoa; phylum Chordata; class Actinopteri; order Elopiformes; family Megalopidae; genus Megalops; species Megalops cyprinoides. Next base: position 27,863,108 of record NC_050597.1, on the reverse strand, counting down.
AAATTAATTTTGCACGTGACATCACAATACTGGTGAAACGTCACTGGGTGACGATATCACCTTGAAAAACACGTCTGACATGATACGTGTTCGTTTGTTTCTGCTAGGAATATATTTTAATAAAATAAAGTCAGCATCCAAAAGCAATTAAGTTCAACTGAGCATTGTCCATTTGTCGTCTTTCCACTGTCATTGCTGCAATTGAGCCATGACATTGCTAAGCAACTAGCTAGTTCTTCCCATACAAAAAGTGTGATGGTTTGGGGGGCTACCCAGTGGTAGCCTACAGCAAATACACGAACTGATGTTTCGGAGGGGGCCTTTGCAGGTTGAATTTCCTGTTTTTTTCCCCACGTTGATTCGCCCTTGCTACATATAGTTACGATAGATTAATGTTAAACCAAGCCCAAAACCAATTAGCGGCAGCAGAGTGTCCCATAAATCAGAAGATCTCTGGCTGCATTACCCTGAAGCATCGCCATGGATTTGGTGGCAAACCCCTGCAAAAACCGTAGCCGACGTGCATGTCCGACAGTCGACTTTAGTACATTTGAACCTTGCCCTGCAGCCGCACCTGAGACTGTAGGGGGCACATTCGGGTGGACCCTTTTGCTTGGAGAGAAAGACCTGGTCTTGGCTAACAAAGTATAGCTAGCCTACTCGACATCCAATCACATGAGCACTCAGATTGAGAACTGAACAAAATGAGCTGATCGTACGATCTTACATTTCAAGTTGAATAGCGGTCACTTTCATAAACATTGATTAGAAATGTTCTGAAAATTTTTTGATGCATTCGTCAAGCTTGTTTCCCTTGCAAGATTGCTGTGCTGACGCTTGAGCTTCCATCTCCATCTAGTGGTGGAAACAATTTGACATAGTTCGCAGTCGTTTTGCCTTAATTTTTATGTACTTGTATCGGTGTAAACTAAAATTTCGTTATATGCAGTTGAATAGAATCTAGCGAATTGTGATTATCAGATACGAGTTACATTGGGAATTGTGTCCCGTTTAGGAGAGAACAAACCACCAGAATTTACCAAGCTCAATCCTATGTATAAGGTTCCTGTGATGGTAGACAATGGGTTTGTTCTGACTTAGAGGTAAGCAGCTTGGCTAAAACACCATCCCTATATTTGGCTACCAGATCAGTGTATTTGGTAGGAGTCCTACAGATCCTACATAGCCGCTAGACTAGAAAGAGTAATTCTTTGCCCCTTTATTACTTGCTTTTGCCAACACTAATAGATTTGTATTGTTTGAATTGTATGTGTCCGTTTACACATTTTAATATTAATAATAGTGCAATTTAGGTTAAATATCTTCCTTGTCTGCACAACAGCACTCGTTAGCTTTACCTGCTAGTTTGTACCTTGCCTGGACCTTTGGAACTTTGTCATGCAGTGCTTCTATTGTTGACTCTGTATAGTTTTTCACTTGTGTTGTATTGTACCTCACTTGTAAGTCGCTTTGGATAAAAGCGTCTGCCAAATGAATAAATGTAAATGTAAATGCAATTTGCCACCCTGGATTCAAACCTGTAACCTCCTTAATGTAAGTCCAATTCCTTGTCACAGGCACCTATTGTGCTGTTCCTCCACAAACCCTTTGTGGAGCATGCATGTTAACATACACCCTGCTGTGTGGTTGCAGCGATGCCATATTGAAGTACTTGGCAACCAACTACAATGCTCCAGAGTACTGGTACCCCCGGCAGCCAGAGAGAAGGGCAAGGGTAGACGAGTACACGGCGTGGCATCACACCAACACACACCCACACACTGCAAAGGTCTTTATCATGGAGGTAGGGCTCAATCTGACCTTCTCAGTCATCTGAATTTGGAGACTACCATGAAATGAGCATTCTTAACCCCCCCTTATGGGGACAGGTAAATACGCATGGCTTAGAGCAGTGGGAACAGCTGTTGCGGTACTCTGTTGTTGACCAGTTCAATGGTAAGTGGATGCAAGTCTTTTCTCAGGTAGGCTACTGATGCCACGTATGACGGGTCAGCCGACGGACCCTGCAAAGCTGGAGAGAGCATTTTCTGAGCTGGACAAGACTCTGGAGAAGCTGGAGAGCATATTCCTGAAGAGGCAGCCATTCCTCTGTGGCGATGATGTCCCCTTGGCTGACCTGCTGGCTGTCTGTGAACTCATGCAGGTAGGTGCTGTTTGACAAGTGCTGTGACCTTTAGGAGGTTGTGCTTAGGCCACACCACTAAAGTGCATCTCCCCTTTCAGCCCCTGGGTGGCGGCAGAGACATCCTGAAAGAAAGGCCGAAGCTTGCCACATGGAGAACCAGGGTGCAGTCAGCTCTGAAGGATTCTTTTGATGAGGCGCATGCGGTGCTGTACAAGTCCAGAGCGAAGCTGCGAACAGAACTGAGCCTGTGTGGGCTGGGATTCCCCATGTTTTGAACGATGATGTGTTATGACACACTGGAAAATTTCAGCTAATTCTGAATGAGTACATTTGACAGCTCTGGATGTCATAGTTGCTTAGAGATTTTTGACTTGCTCAGTGCCATTTTAGGGTGACAGTCTGCCAAATTAATGGATTATTCATTGTCCACTGTATTAGCATGTCAAAAAATCAATAAGAAGGTACAAGTACAAAGGACACACTTAGATTTATATTCCCATGATTGTAAGTCCACTCACCTGACGGAAATATAAAGAGGTTTTATTCAAATCAAAGAACTTTGTACAACCCTAATAATTTATTTAAAGAATCAAACAGGAATGTATTGATGAGGGTGCTATTTCGGTTACAGTGTTTTGAGTGACTGAACAAGCAAGACATGAAAGAGACAATAAAATAAAACAATGAAATGACCACAGAGGTAGTTTTCATTTGGGCTGAAATGACGGAGGATCTGGCCTCCTCTTCCCTGGCAGCTCATCTTTGTCCTCCAGTGGCCGTTTGCGACTGGTAGAAGGCTACAGATACAGATGTAAAGATGTTGTTATTCATCATTTCTCAACTGTTCCCAGTACACTCTTTTCAAGAACAAAGAAGAAAAGAAAACCTCAAAGCATGTAAAATGTAGATGTTGAGTTGTTTCTCAAAATACTTTACCTGCGCATCTGAAGGGGCTCCATCAGGGTACATGACTTTAAAGGCTGTGGCCTTCATCTGCTCATCCTGAGCAGACAAAATCAGCAGTATGTTATTAACCAGGCTTGCCAGTCCCAAGCCAAAGTGACATTACTGATCAGCCAAGACAAGCAAAAATAAAAAACCCAAAATAAAATCTCCACAATGTTTTCTTTGGAAATAAAAAAGACTGCTCAGGAATGGGCTCATCTTGTGACAGAAAATGCATGTTTTTGTTAAGTTTGAGATTTGTGGAAATGTGAAGCAGAAAGGCATCAAACTGCCAGCTGGTAAGTCAATGCAATATAGATAACTCAATTTGACTGAAAATCTCAAATTGTAGCAACCCTGCTACGACTTGGTGTTCTGCCCTGTTTTTTATTTGTTATAATTAGGTTTTGCACATGTTGTGGTTGTTTGCAACCAAGAGAATGAAAAGGTTCTGTACAGTGCTTCATGGTTGCTGTAACCTTACCTTGTGCCATCTTAAAATCAGTAATATTCAGTACCTGCTGGGTGTTACCCTGCTGTTTAAAGTCTTTTTATTCATCCATTTCTAATTGTGTTTTTCTGCATATGCATTCCTTTCATAATTAAACGCATTAATAGTGAAATCAGGCAAGCTCCAACAAACACAACAAATGGACACTGTTCTGTTCATTTTTCTTATTGTTAAATCACTGGCAAATCCACTTGGCTGTTTTGCATAATGTGCGTGGTGAGACCAATCGCAAGGGAAACCTTATCATGCTTTTTAAAATTCAAAGCTTGTCACTGCACCTTCTCAAGTAATATTAATTGTCAGTGAATTCATTATAAGTCCAAGTGTCACCAAACAAACTGTGTAACATAATTAAGATAAAAAATATCATCCTGAAACAGAATATGAGAGACCTGGTACAACAGAAAATTGAAGTCCAGCAGTTATTTCTTATTCTTTCTTATTTCTACAGTCCAGCATGTCTGCAGTTTGTACACAGCTGGAAGGGAGAAGGGTGTGGCTGACAGAAAATCTGTGGAACCCAACAGCATAGAGGTAGTGAGTTACATATATGTATGGTCAATAACTCAAGACGCATCCTCCAAAAATACGTGACTATAAAGTCATCTGTGAAGAAACTCAGAACTGCATACAACAAGAACACTTTCTGGGTTTATTCTGAAAGGATCACCAAAGAATTATTTTCCAAAACAAGAGCTTTGTCTGCATACAAATCACCTGTTTTCCTAGTTTTAAAAAGTACATTTAAGTTGTACTCTCTCTCTCTGTGCTTGACACATATATTTACATATCATCTAGCCTTACTGAGATTGTCTGTTGTATGCACACACATGAATCTTCTGCTGTTATGACAACACACAGTTCCAGCACTTCAGACTGGCTAGTAGATGCATTTCAGAAAATAACATTAAGCTCATTGTCATGTTTCAGATTCCATAGTCTTCCAAATCTGTTGTGGTTTACAATACCTCATTTGATGTTTTAACTAACAGTGTATTTGAGGTTTTGTAAAAGCTAAAGTCAGGGGAGGGCCTCTCTGATGTTATTTTTGATAAACCTCTCAGATGCACTATGGTTTGTTTAATGCCATCCAACCTGGTGCAGTTATTTTAGTGCCTGAACATTAAGAATATGAACTGAATAATTGCAATTGCTGCTGCTATACATAAACAAAGTGCAAAATGACTTTTTTCCCCCCACTTTAAAAAGAGTATACAATGCTGATCCTGATCACATGAAGATTTACGGAGAGTAAAGTCCAACTTTATTAGGGACAAGAGACAGCTGAGTAAGCCATATTATTATCTTACTACATTGTACTTGTGAACAGCTCATGGCAGCCCGTGTACTGAACATGTTGGCAGTCTGCCTGCCCACGTCCAACCATGTACTGGGTAGAGAAGGCTGATATTTAAAAATGGTATCAGAGTGTGGGGAGAAGTTTCAACTCTGAAAACTTTATTGGCCAGTTAATAATACATTAAATGGAAATTTGCCTTGGCATATATATTGGCTTACAGTGTGGCTCAGTATAAATGTACGCACATAATAAATAAACATTAGTCCTCAATCTGAACTGTTACCATTACACACAGGCATATTCATATCTTTACTTCTTTTCATAGGATGAATATTGCAGATGCAATGCAATTTTTCATGCAAGGAAAACTGTAAACTGCTAACCCAAGGAAAATATTTCAAGGGAATGATTAAGTGGTGTAGGGTCATTCAGAAGATATAGTGATTTCTTCGATAATACCTGGTGGTAGAGATCTGGTAGTTGTGGATATTTAATAACTACCAATTATTTTACTTGCTTGCTTGACATATATTTTTTTTTTTGCTAGGAGAAGATACTATATCTTTTAGTAATGCAGGAATCTCATTTTGTCTGATTTACAGAACACTGCATTGCGTACAATGCTGGATTTTACATTAAAGCAGCCTCCAGGGGTTGAAGTTCCTACCTGCATCCATGGATGCTGCAGTGCCTCCTCAATGCTCAGTCTCTTTTTGGGGTCCACCACGAGAAGCTTCTTAACAAGATCTTTGGCTGAGGAAAAGGAAACAGGAAGTAGATCTGCCTTGAGGTCTAAGAGACTTAGTGGGGGAAGGGGATCAAATTAGCCTGATAAAGGCTTTCCAATTTGAACAGGGCTATATCCGTAGGAAAAACTTTAAGGTAAATGGCTTAATTATAGTTTTTTGCTTGTGTTGTACTCTGCTTCACTTGTAAGTCACTTTGGATAAAAACGTCTGCAAAATAAATGAGTGTAAATGTAAATATGAATATAAGATCTTGTCCCCGTTTCTCTGGTCTCATGTACAGCACAAACAATTCAGCTTTAAGAATATCCAATAACATGATCCACATGGTAACATTCTGTGAGGAGGGACTGTGACTGTACCTTCGTCTGATATCCCCTCCCATTTTGAAGGGATAAACCTGTAATATCCCTGAGTGATCTGCTCCTTTACGGTCATGTCAGTCCCCTCTGTGTAAAATGGGGGATACCCTCCTAAACTACAATAGGAAAAAGGCAGTCAGTATATAACATTTGAACATAGCGATCTGTGAGACAGCATCAACATTGTTGGAAGACACCTCCAGGTTAAAGTCATCAGTTGCTGTGAGAAAGGCTGATATGTTTCAAAAAATCAAATCAAAACAATTCAGTTTTGCTTTCTATTGAGCGAAGATTGCAAAATTATGTAAATTATATTAACATTTCCATTTGAAAATTTGACCAGCAAAGAACTGACCAGCTTAACTATTACCTAAAAATATTAGAATAATATTAGATATTGGAGTTAGTCACAAAATGTGAAATATTCTGTACAGGATTATCTGCAAGATTGTTAACTAGTTAATTTCCTTAGGCTGGCATGCTAAATATAATGTAATACGGTTACAGCTGGCCTCACAGGCTAGTTATATGACCAAGATATTAACCATTTCTACACAAAACTAGTAACTATTATATATGTATTTAAAGTAATCTAAAAAATAGTTATTTTGGTTGTGTGTACCTTAACTGACCTGCTCTAGAAATAATTTAAAAGCGCACATTAATGGGTTTATGCATTACAAAGGAAAATTTTAACATTTCTCCAAAACTGGGTGCATATAAGAAGGGCTCATTCACATTTACAAGTAGAACATTTTAATTTTTCTTATTTTCATTTCACCTTAATTCTGTGACTTCATTAAAAGTCATTTAAAGATCAGACATCAACTGATTTCTACTGGAACTGTTAAGTTGTGAATGGTAGTTGCAACAATGGCCTGGTCCTCGAGGCCTGTGCTCGGGTATTTCTGGCTGTGAAATTTACCATACAAACAAGAGGACTCCTAGGCTCCAGCAGTCCACAGCCATGCTGTAGCCCACCGTGACAGCGTCTGTGAACACCTCTGGTGCCAGGTAGGTGGGCGTGCCACACAGAGTCCTCATCAGCGATGTCTCCTCCAGAATCTTGGACTGGTTGAAGTCTGTGATCTGGGAACAGGAGGGGGAGGCTTGCCATGTTTGGTTAAATCATCTGCTGGGTCATTGCAAGGTTGTGTTTTATCATCATAATGGCTGATGTGTGCAAGCGCAAACAGCCACCAGCAGAAGTATGCAGCTCACATGAAAGGGATTTGGCTGTCAACTGAGATTATCAGGCAAATTTCAGATTAAGACAATGTTAGTATGCACTGGTAAAGAGGGGAAAAAACAGAATGGGTTCACCACTCTCACCTTAATGAGGCAGATGTCATCATTTGAGGCCAGGAGGATGTTTTCCGGCTTTAGATCTCTGTGAATGATTCCATTGCGGTGAAGGTACTATGAGAGAGGAAGGAGTAGGTGCAAGATTAAGGAATTGTTCTCCAATATCTAGCTGACTGTAGGCACAAGGCATAGTACCTTTTCAACTGCTGCCATGATCTAAAAATGGCAATGTGCACAAAGCTTCATTTGGTTAAACTAGGTATTAAATCTCATTTGCCACATAGGGCCAGGGGAGCAACATGGAATTTTCAGGCCTGTGGAAAAAAATCTGTGGCTGGGCTCCCCACACCACCCTCCCTTGTCACATACAGCCTATATGATAACAAAGCTGTAATCTATGTATGTATATATGTGTGTATTTCTATCAATATATCTGATCTCAATATACAGATAATCAATGCATCACCAATACATCAGCAACAGCTAAAATATATAGCATCTCACTATTTTCTATGGACAGCTTTTCAGTAAGTCCTTAATGTCTGCCACAGCTTTTCTCTAAAGTGGAAGCTGGAGCCTTATTGATTTGGGCAATGGATAATTCCACTACAACCACTTCTTGAATAAAATGTTAGCCATTTCCTAAAATACAATTTATGTGATGGTAACCAGCGCTGCGCTATCCCTTTCTTGGCGGCAGTCAAACGGGCAAGCCAGGCCTTATGTCGTTTCTCAGCGAAAGGAAGCCTGGTCTGACACTGTTGCTCATTCATCCTGAACGGATACACTTATGTTATTTTGTGCTGGAAGTCACTCTGGATAAGAGTGTCTGCTAAATGAATGTAAAGTAATGAATATTAAGAATTTTGTAACAGAAGAATTGGTCAAAGGGGGATATCCACACCTATCAAATTTGACAAAATAGATGCCACTCTCCTCCAAAACTTGTCAGCCCCAGGAAACTCCCACATCATATGTTTCAATGTCCCCTGGGTGCCAAGAGGACACAGACTGCAATTAGGTTTCTAATTATGTTTGGTATGGAATCTTAAGAGTAGTGTTCAGTATGACCTGACACTTAAAGAGAATCAGATGATGGTTTGGTCTCTTACAGAATATACTGAATATATTATCCCAGACTGCCTCCTCAACCATGGTTTCCCTATTAATGGTAAAATCCTTTTCCTAGGCTTTAATAATAGGAATATCCTTTTGTCCTGGTGACTGCAGGTGTGAGTAAATAATCAACACAAAACCTATACATGGAAATATTGAATTCCAGTCTATAACGGAGTTAAACTAAACAGCGAATTGTGAAATAAAATACAACACTACATCATCTACATCTACATCAATTTACTTCAAATGCAAGCACAATGTGTTTTTAAGCTTCAATATGAAATCTGCAAAGAGAGGTATATACATAGAAGATTATTGAGTCTTTAAACTGCTGCTGTGTAAAAAATAGAACATGATAATGCATTCACTGAAATTTGTTTTTGATACAATACATTTAGCTTGCTAAAACCTGTAGCCTGGGTCCCTTGTTGGGCATGGTCCCAAGGCAACTTCAGGGTTTACACCCCACCCCCACCCCCACCCACCAGCTCTACCCCTGCATATGGCAAGTTTCAGGACAACAGACACTGCAAGACATCAATCCACTCACTTCTACTGCCAGCAACATCTGAAAAAAATACAGCTTGGCAATTGACTCGTCAAGCTGTTTTTTAGCTTTGACTCTGTCAAACAGTTCTCCGCCTTCCATGCTGAAAAAGAAACAGTGAGCATTAGATGTGTGCATCGAAACCATGTGTCATTAGTCAAAATGTTAGTTCTAGGGCTGATTTTTGAGCAGACGAGAATTGACTTATGCATATCTCATTATACATACATCAAAGCACTGATGTCACTGCCTCACTGGTCACACCTAAGTCACAGCGGAGATGCAGAGAAGTCCACCTAACAATCAGGTACAGATTCCACAGCTGTCTGTTACTTGTTTGTCTAAGAGTGGCCTTACAAATTTAAATTAGCCAATTCCAGGAGGACATGCTTTGATTTCAAATCAGCTTTGTAAGCCATGATGAATGTGCAAGTTCAAAATCAGTACTTTAATTATTACTATCCCCGACATTTGGCGTTAGGTTTCTTCCCGTATTTTTTTCCCTTTAGTCGTACCTGATGCGGGAGCACACCTCCAAGGTTCCGTGAAATGCTTCTGGGGCAGAAAAATATCACTTGTATCTATATGTTGGTTAACTTTCCTATTAGCTGTGAAAAACACAAGCATATGTTTCCACTCTTTATCTTTGTAGCCATGTGTTTCTATCCACCACATAGAAGCAGCATAGTGCTGTTGCTGTGATATCAACACTGAATAGACACGAGTGGCGTTTTTTCCCCCGGAAGCATTTCACATGGCCTCGGAAAACTGGAGGTGTGCTCCCGCATCAGGTATGACTAAAGGGAAAAAAATACGGGAAGAAATATAACGCCACGTGCCGGGGATAGATGTTATTGTGCTAAAAATAGCTATTCGATGTATCGTGATGGCTATACCGCCCAGCCCTAATCTGTGGCTACAGGCTGTGCCTATAGTGTTACCAATAATGGTGGCACCTAAACTGCAGTTGGCTACAATGAACAATTGACATGTACAGGCTGAATATGGTTATCAAAATGAGAAAAACCATTGGTGATAAGTATTATTATTATTAAGAATTTATTATTATGATAATTAGGCAAGAGGAAAAAGGGAAAAAAGGTAAAGAAAACAGAAATTTAGTAAGTGGCCAATTAAGTTTTATCCAAATTCTCTGTATTTAGATTAGGTTTGATGGTACAGAAGTAAATGTTTATAAGGAGTCAGAGGTCAGGATCATGGTGGTTATTTATGAAGGACAACCCAAAAACTAACTCTTAGTGCTGTATGGGTATGGGGTATACCCTGCTAACCCATAATTTGGCAGGTGGTATACCTCCCACCCCTACATGATCTGTTTATTAGAACAACAACATACATGTATTATTAAAGTTTCCATTCTCCAACTTTCTTCACTGAGAAGCTGCTACCACCAATGTCAGGGACAAATGTACAGACTTTTTCCACAGTGCTTTTTAATTTTCAATATGAATAGACTTAATATTTTTTGGGTTGGCTACTGCAGTGGAACATATATTAAACGAGAAATGTCTTTAAATATTAAGTCCACCTTTTAACTATACCTCTGTTGAGGGAAATTCTGCTCTCTGTGCTATTATGATATCTGTACACCATCATATTTATGCAATTAATCTTATGTCTGATCAAGTGGTTATATTCAACAGCGGGGAATGAAGTCATGCACAGAATTGTTTAAAATGCATTACTTACAGTTCTAATACAATGTAATAGGATTCATCCGTTTGGAAAAAGTCCTCTGTCTTGATCAAACAAGGCTGCAGAGTTGAGAAAAAATGAGGCAGCTTTATAAAAGCACATGCTGTCAGAGAAATAATCAACAACTACATAAAACATGTGATTGTGTATATCCACTTAAATGTGGATTGCTGTTAAGCAGCCGTGGATCGGCAGCTGTCTTTATGTATTATACATATAGATAAAATGGGGGTATGTGAGGATTCCAACATATAACACTTTTCTTGTCATGCTCTGGTTAAAACGGAGTATTATCAAAATTCAGCCACAAACAATATCTTTGGAGTAATATTTTTGAAATGTACATATATGAAAACATTGTGAAATGCTTAAAAGAGGGATAGAACTAGCACCTTGAACAGTGTTGGCTATAATCCCTCCCACTGAATTAGAATGATTACGATTCAAAATACTTACGTACATGGTCTACTTTTTTCAGAATTTCAATTTCTCTCTCTGCATTTCGTGCGGCAGTCTAGTTTGAGAGAGAAGACATTATTTGTATTTGGCTGGGATGGCCTTTGTCATTTAATAATCAGACACTGCATAACAAAAAAGGGGAAAAAATAATGTTATATTCCTTGCACTTACTCCGGTGCATGGGAAGTCATTCTTATTTATTGTCTTCACGGCTACCTTTTTGCATGTTGCTCTTTCGAATGCCAGTTTAACTTCACCACAAACGCCTCTGGAACAGAACAACACAATAAAATAGATACTGAAAAATGTCTCATTTCACATAAAGGGGAGAAAGGTGCAGTGACCTATTTGACATAATCTATTGATTGATAATCTACTCACGCGCCAATCTTTCTAGAAATCAGGTACTTGTCTGTGAACTCTCTGGGGAGATTTGACTGTTCAGCCACCATGAGATCAATAAACACAAACACTGTAGGAAAGAAACAATGCCAAACCGGGTATTCTCTGGTTAATCCTTGACATGGTAAAATCAGAATAAATCAGATAAATCAGAAAGAAACCTATTTATGTCATAAATGCTACAGATAACCCCAGGCTCTATAAGCCTGGAAAATTTATGGATTTTAATATTCAATATGTCTGTATGTCAAACATGGCAAACAACAAAGGTTCTTATTCATTGTAAAATATCAGTATGGGTCACATCCTGGATGTGAATTTTGTCTTGTACATCAAAGAAATATTTTAAAACCTATTAAACATTTACACATGTGGAAGATCCACTGAGTTGTGGTATCTCTTTTACAATGGAGGGTTTATGAGAAATACAGAACTGTTCATTTTGTGAACAATTAAAATGTAACTGGGGTGTAATTAATCCATACAAAATAACTTTACTGACAGTTCAGGTGTGGTTCCTACCTTTGTGGTGGGGCTGCGTGAGAGCCAGCTCAGCATTGTTAGCCAGTGGAAGCTTCTTGCCCTTCCCAACAAGTATTCCATCCACAAAGGTCCCATTCCCACTTGTGTCCTCAATGTAGACAATGTCTTGTTCCTGCAAAATATTGTCCTTGACTCAATGCAACTTCAAAAAATTAAGACAATGTTAAAACAGGTATACTTCCAATAAACTAAAAAATAAAGCAGAATCAAAAGATGCATTGCATTTGGATGAAATAAAGGGAAATCCTACTTAATTGTATGTTTTTAATTCTCTTGTTAAAATGCAGGAGCACTCTGTAACATCCTGATTGGCTATACTACCTAAATTCCACTTTGATTAAAAAATAGCATGACCTACCCTGAAGATTCTGAAGTGTTTCTTACTGTAAGTGGTAAACTTTTCAGATGCTCTTAAAATAGGATCATTGAAACAGTAATGACATGTCCGGTCCCGTCCAAACCAGTACTCGTCCTCTGTGCAATCTGGAAAAGCACAAAATGATGGGAGTTCTCACATATGGACAAGAGTGGCTAATATAACATTGCTGAACAACACAACCTTCAATATCACATATCCACTTGCCACTGGTAAGTTAAATGGACTCAATGCCACAGCAGTCTTGCTTGTTGTCACCCTCTACAACGTTTTTAGCTCTTTTGGTGTCCATTTTTACTATAATTGATGTAATTGATAATGCCATACCTGCCTATAGAAACACTGTGATCAGTCTATGAAAGACAGTGGGATGATATTGCAAAGTTATTCTTCAGGAATATGAGTCATTAGCCACATCCTTATTAATCCTTGTTAAAGGTCATCATGACCACATAAAAAATGTCTGCACATCCAGTCAGTTCAAACCTTTCAACAATAAGCATCTTTTTAGAGTCAGACTTCACTGCTATAATGACTGGTTACCATATCAGTATCATGCTGTCTTTCTTGTGATACTATATTTGATACTGAAATAATAAGTTGCTTACCTATGCAAGTGATGAAGGACAAAACTTCACAATTAAAAATTTCTTTCATTTTTGAGCAAGAATGTCAAACAGTGGAGCAATAAAAACAAATTAAGAACTTACTGAAACATAACAGTGTATCTCTAGTTAGTTATGGAGGATTCAACAAATAATACCATTAAAGACCAGAAAATACCATTATGTTCTACATATTTTATTTGTTCTCCAAGGAAAATCAGTCTCTAATAAACTGAAACTCATTGTTACTGACCGTGTACTTTTCAACCATTCCTCGGTTGCAGATGGCATCAAGAAATGCTTACAAGATCTCAAAATCGATTTTAATAATGTGACTGCATTTGTGTCTGAAAATGCAACCTACAGGTTACAGGTATATCAGGACATTATCCAAGGCTTGTTGCCAGCATCCCCCTGCACAACACTTCATACATGTCCACACTGTCTGTGGTTATAAACAGTAAGACTGATTTCAACATGTGACAATGTTGGATCTAAACACTGCTGACATTTGTGCATAATAAGTGGTAATTAATTTATCATCTTCAGTGTTTGGGCTTGTAAACAAGTGGCTGTAAACAGTGTTCTTAAGATCAGTCTATCCCTTCCTCACAGCCTGTTCCCCCAAATAACTGGCCAAGACACATCTCTTCCCTCACCTGTTCCATTTTAAACACCCACCAGTAGTATTTCCTGCTAATGCAATATTGCCTCCTTGGCCAGTCCAGGGCTACTCTCTTGGTCTACCCTCCCAGAATGCTCTCGGCCTTCTTACCTTGCACATACCACTAGTTCCAGCCTACATCCTGACACACACCCTCACATACCACTGCCCCAACCTCTATAAAGATTCAGATCAGGATGAGAGCCCACTCACTGTGTATTTTGAATCCCCTTTCCATGGGAAGGAGACGCCCCCAGGGCTGTACCTCTGGCTCCTCCGGTATGGAAGCCAGGTCCCGCACTGGAGCAGTGTCCACAGAACTAAGTGTCCCAGAGCCTGAGGAGGAGGAGGACTGGCTGGCGGATGCTGGGGCGGAGGAAGAGCTGGAGCTGCTCTGTGACTGTGTCGGAGCCTGGGATTGGCTGGAGTCAGGCTCCTGGGACATGGTGCAGCTGCCCTGGAAATGATACACACAGCACACAGTTGGTGGCTCCCTGTAATTAGGCTTGGGGCCTAAGTGAATCATTGTATTTTATCTCCTAATATCAAACGTGGAGTTTACACTCCAGGAAACAGTTCACTGCATTCAAAGTCCCTTTTTGGCCATCCCTTCAAGATTGTAAAGAAAGTGATTCAGTAGCCTTATCTTGCGTTCACAGACAGAGCCACATCCTGATTTACTTTCATACTATAAACCAAGCAATCTCCTGCAGTTATTCGCATCTTTCATACTAAAAACTGATTGCTTGTTAACCACGGATAGGCTGTGACACTCATAAGAAAATCAGGCCTGCGTTGTTACATAATATAAACTTCTAGTAACTAAATGCGAATGCATTCAAATAATTACAATTTTACATAATGCAGTTTTGTTATTGTTGTAAATTCCAGTTCATCTAGCTAACTAGTATATCAGGCATGTCCATGTTAATAGCAAAACGCGTTCTGAATATTTAGCAAAATTCGTTTTGATACGGTGTCACAGCTATGGTGACAAACGTCCAGCGTAATACTAACACAACAGCTGTCAATAGCAACAAACAGACAGCTAAACATGAAGTTAGCTGACTAGCTATACAGACTTGGAAGAGGTATGCCAGCTTGTTACTCGTACAACCACAGAATGAGATGGAAAGTCCCATTTTCCTATGTCTGGGGGCAATTTCATTTTTGATAAATCACACAAGGTATCGGTTGCAAGATAGCTTATATTAGATGCCACTGGTGCAATTTCTAGCTAGGATGTTACGAAATGATCATGAATCTAGGTACCTGACGAGCTAGTGCATGACATCTATCTTCCGATGCAGACTAGTTGTTGGCTAACTTAACAACCTACCTACATAGCCCAAAAATCCTATGCAACTAGTCAAATTAGCTAATCAAGCGTGCACAGGAACCACGCTGACCATTCGGAAATTCGCTGTGGCTACATTTCCTTAGCATTCTAGAATAGAACTGACAGGGCACGGGGCTAACACCTAGACTCACATTCCAGCCGATATTGATAAACTCACTTGATTTTCCAGGTCAATCGATAACAAACACGTGTCGAAATTCGCCGATTTTTCGCTCCAATCAATTCAGCTGCACCGCTCATATCAACATTCAAAAGACGTATAACAAAACCAACCAATCACTAACCTCAAAATAGCATCCATAAAATAGCCTTGTGGTAAACGTAGTCGTAATGAATGTGTGCGTACTGATTTACTGCGCATCGTGCTGAGAAAACCAATGGAGTCAGTTAAAACAGTAATAATGAAAATAGTACATTCTTTATGTATAACGACTTAGCCATAAATATAACTTTAAAAGACAAGTTAGTGTTCTTTATACAAGCGTTTTTTTCGCCTATACGGCACCCCGGCAATGATAACAAAACTTCCTGTTTGAACTTTAACCTCCCCTGAAAAAAGTCAAGGAAGTGTGACATCGAAATTTGACATTAGAGGTAGTGGTGGGCGAAGCGAGGCTTTGTGAAACACTGAAACGTTTGAAGCAATTGTGCCGGAAATTGTTTCGAGGTTTCGAATCTCCACGGTGACGCCTACTGGCTACTTTTGCGATCTTCACATCTTGATAATGCTATTCTGTGAAACAACGACTCAGACAAGCGTTGACAAATTCTAAACTACTTATCATTCTGGTGGGTTATGCCAGGCTATCAATACATATGATCAATACATATTTAGAAGTCACCATACAACAAACAAAGAAACAAAAGCTTTCGTGTTGTCAGAGACAGCAAATTGGGACTGTAATGAGCAGTGTGTTTATTAACATCTGTGAGGCTATTTCAGTTGCTTGGTATTTCACTTTCATGTGTAAGACATGACATTTAGGAAATCATAGGCTACACCTCACTTCATTTGGGGTTTCCAAGTGGAAATGATCCCACACCAGAGATTGGGATCTCTTACGTGGATTCTCCATCTTAATCTGGCCTAGCAATCAATATGTATCACTAACCTTATATCTAGCCTATCACTCACTAAATCGCACTGTCAATCGCTGTATGTCGCTATCTCTCCAATTAGAAGCAGGAAACGGCAAGCTAATTGATAAGCAGCCACTGAACACGTTAAGGTGCAGTTGCACATCCCGCGGGTCCTAAATTCAAACACATTACTTGCGAATACATAGTGCCTTCGAAATGTGCTGCCCCGAATTTATTGTAGCACGATCTTGGATACAGTGTTCACTTTCAACATTAAAGGCGCACTGGTCACCAGAGGATGCTTCGAGACAACATCACAACTTTTGGGCTGGCAAGACAGTCAAACGATTCCTTTTTACAATATGCTCGAAAAGTGTCTTCATTTGGCGACTCGTCACTCTTGTATGTTCTCAACGATTACTCTGGCCTTGAACAGCCTCACTTCACTTAGTAACAGCACACATTTCCCATATTAACGTCTTTGGACAAATAAAAATTGAAGCGACATTCTATGCGACCTATACATTGCGCTAAAGCTTGTGTATTTGCTGCGCTACATTCAAAGGGAACCTCTGAATTCTAAGTGTGGCCTGGCTGACTGTGCACTGCCTTCAAGAAAAGAGCATGCAGTTTTAAATAATTCTAACGCTTATTTTATGTATTGTTCACATGTTCCCCAAGCTCACTGGACACGTACAATCGACACAAATGAGCAGTAGTTGGAATTACTCCTGTGCTTTTGAAAAAAGTCTTTCTATTCTCGTTGTGTGGCAGGGGCGTCGCTAGGATTTGAACACGTGCGAGGCAAGCCGTGGATCCGAGATTTTGATAGTAATCACAAACGTAAACAACGAAATGTTGGATAGTTAATATGGATACATTTGTAAATACTGCAGTTATGTTTTACGAGACTTCAGTCACCGCAAATGTAAACATCACAAAGTTATACTACAATTATAGTATAGTATTATCGTATAGCTTCGTAAAAAATGTTCAATATACCTTGCACATAGTTCAAAATGTCACATAAGATGATATTTGAGAATATCAGAACAATATGAGAAACATGAGACCTGACAAATATGTTTACCTGTAGTGATATAGCTAATACTGAAATGGATCTTTTAAATGGCCTAACCAATTCTCAGCCGGGTAAGGCGAAATTCTCAGATCATATTTGTGAAAACAGAGAACATTCATTATTCAGTGTTAGCCAGCTAACTGGTTAACTAACTCGCAGACTACCTACATAATCACATTCTTATGCAGCTACACATAAAAATGGGGGGGGGGGGGGGGGTTACCTCACTAGCCAGCTACTTAAAGCGACTTTACACCTTTAGGCAGCCACCGTGCTAGCTTGCTATTGAATTGATTCTAACAAAGGTAATGCAGTTGCCATCTAGGGAATTCTGTGTTCAGCCGGTTATCTTGCTTGCATGTTCAGGTCTACTGTTAATAAAAACATCTCGTAAAAACATTTCTTAAGTGAGAGGTAGCAACCGTAATTACAAGCTTCACTTCAGAGGCAGTCTGTCGCAGCTGTAGCACTCTTATTGTGACGTCAGCTGGACGTTCAGTGCACGTTAATCATTGGGAAAATTTTCGATGTAAAATAATCATCTAAAAAAGTTATGTATTGACACTAGTATTGCCTACTATTTTACAGCTCCAAGCAGTAGCTGTCCGTTAGTGATAATGCAGGATGTTATGATGTTAGTCAATAAAGGATAATGTTTGAGCGGATGATTGGGGAACATGTTCCTAAATCAGCACTTACCGATAAACTTATTCAGGCAGGATCAACACTGACGGCACTAATGACCGCCTTCGTACGACTTGAATCGATGGTATTGGACAGCTGGAGTCCTCCTACTGTTCCAGGACCTTTCATTGGACGGGAAATATCGCGAGAGTTGTTGTTTCTTTCAGGCAGTGTTGTATGTTTCAGTCAAGATCATCAGCTCGCCCTCGTTGCATGTGTACTTGTGAATAGTATTGGCAAAATGGCGATGTTTTGCAGGTCTGCTATCTTTCTAAAACCAACGAGAGCACTAACATACACACTGACAGCTGCACGGCAGTGTAGCGCAGGTACGTATGTCTTGCTGTGCAGTTTGGCCAGCAAGGTGTTGGAGTGGGGCAATGACATAAGCGTCATGAACGGTGCGCCGCTGTTGAACCAACTTTGTGTTTTTACGGTGTATCTGGGTAAAATACAGTGTCTTCATGAGTAAATTGCAGTCTTGATTTTTGCAATGCAATTTCATTGAGTAGCGGGCAGCTCTCAAGTGGACCTTGTGGCCATGCATTGGAGACTGTTTTATTTGTGCTGTTATTTGCATGGTGTTCACTTAATTGGTCTACTACACTTAGCTACGTTTATTTTTGTTGGTGGTCATGTCACGCATTTATCTGCGGTCGGGATGACGGACGAATCGTTGGCTGAATGCGGTCATAAGGCCTGCTGACCACTGCTTAGTGCCTACGTACAAACAAGTGCATTCGGTTGACAGTTTTCTTTAGAAAATTAGACCGCAAATACGGTTTAACCAAATCTTGCTGTTTATAAGTAGGCTAAAGAGGCTCATGCAACTATCCATATACCTACATGGGGGAATTTATCTAGAGGCTTTACTGCTATTTGCTGTTCCAAATGGCCAGTTATGAAAGTTTATAGCCACGGGACCTTGAACCACAGCTTCTGAGCAGCCTGGTTGAAACTCTCTACCAATTGGTTATGCATATTGGCTGCATGTCTGTTGATGGATGTGCTATATATATATATATATATATATATATATATATATATATAAAATTATGCAAATATTACCTTTTGTCAGGTGGTCAGTATCAGCACATTCTGGTGGACAAGAAGGGAGAAAAACAGAATGTGGGGTTCATTCAGTTGAACCGACCCAAAGCCCTCAATGCTCTCTGCGACAGTCTGATGACGGAAGTTGGTCAGGCCCTAGATGCATTTGAAGCTGACAGAGAGGTCGGGGCTATTGTCATCACCGGCAGTGAGAGAGCCTTTGCAGGTGAGGATATTCACGTTTTAAACTTTAAATGTGCACATAATTAAACAAGACACAAAAACAGCTGATAATATTAATATTTTTTTTCTTCTTGTATGTATTACATCAGAATAGGGCTGCTTTGTTGGCTCTGAACATTGTCTTGTGCTGGTTAGGCTTTACTATTGCATCTGTGTAATTTTGTAGACTTTGCAGACCTAACAGTATGAAGTGTATTTTTAACGTGTGCACTTGCTTTTAGTTATAAACACACTGAAGAATGTCTGTTAAACATGGGGGTGGGTCTCTTTCAGCTGGAGCAGACATAAAAGAGATGCAGAACAGAACGTTTCAGGAGTGCTATGGTGGAAACTTCCTTGCACACTGGAATCGGATTTCAACTGTGAAAAAACCTGTCATAGCCGCTGTGAATGGATTCGCTGTAGGTATTATGCAAAGGGAATTTTTAATGATTTACTTTTTGTGCTTTTAAGAGTAACAGATATGCCATTGTAGAGACAACACAATCACAGCATAGTCTTATTCAAGTGTAGTGTTGCTTTGTTTCTGTTTCAGTAATACTTAGCTTCCTGGAGGCCCACATTCCATCTAATGGCATGGCCATCATTGATAGGGTGACAACATTAAGCCTCCTGCAGTGAGGCATGTTGAACTTGTTGAACATACTTTTCATAACATTTTGGATGAAACCAGAGCCCCAAATTATTATAATCCTGTATGGACATTGATCCAGATGACCATGCCTGTTGGTTGTTTGAATGAGATTAGAAGGAAAGATGCTATAGCCCTCCAGGGACCGGATAGACCTCCTCTGTTAGGTCATCGTAAAGGATCCTGTTAAAAACCCAACACTTTTATTCTCCCTGATTTTGCCCTCTGCTCAACAGCTTGGCGGAGGATGTGAATTAGCCATGATGTGTGACATTATTTATGCTGGGGAGAAGGCACAGTTTGGACAGCCAGAAATCCTACTTGGAACTATCCCAGGTGAAAACTTTGCTCATTTCTAGAAGCAGTTCATGGTCTATGGGGGTTAAAGTACCATTATGCTACCATATGGTGTATGTTATGATATAATTATATTTTCACATTAGTATGTGTAGACAAAGCACACAAATTATATAGACTTATTTTCTGTGGTACTGGCAGGTGCATACAATATTTTTTTCTGTGTAGTAGCAGTGATGCTTTTCTCCCTCAAATCAATTGGGACAAAGGAGAATTGAAAGTACATTTTAAAAAAAATCAAAAATAATATCACCCAGTTTCTACATGGGCAGTGAAGTAAAAAACATGACATGAATGTGCAAAGGCTGATAATAGTCAGCATGCGGGACTATATAAGGCATCTCCGCATGGAAATAGTATCATAATGGCCACTAGAGGGCATTAATTAGGGAGCTTAGTTTTAATGAAGGCCTAAGGTTGTGTCAGCATATGTTGTGTCCTGTAAGTGGTCAGGCATAATTCATTTCAGAATTTCAGGAAAGGAATTATTTGCAGTATTTATGCAAGTAATGTATTATGTAACAGATATAATTATTTTGAGTGAAGTTGATGTGATATTAATGTGCTGCTGAACATAAAGCATGCTCACTGTGTAGGGACTGACAGAGCTCCTGGGTTCTAGGTGCTGGTGGAACTCAGAGACTAACAAGGGCAGTCGGGAAGTCCCTTGCTATGGAGATGGTACTGACAGGGGATCGAATCTCTGCCCAAGAAGCCAAACAGTCAGGTTGGTATTTCATATGTGCACACATGGTTTGCTGCTTATGAAAAATAAACCAAGGGCAGGTGACAGGATGGTTGGAAAACAGCCACTAAAGTGTATGCATATTTGAGATTAGGAATGTTTGTGTTGCAACTTGGTGACATTTTTTGTTATTTTCATTGTTGTAAAGCCAGCCCAATTTGATGTCTAACACACATACATTTTCAATGCCCTTTTAATAAAATTTGCTGTACTGCAAACAATTGAAGCTGTATCAGCCACCTGATATGATTTCTCTTATAGGGCTTGTGAGTAAAATATATCCTGTGGACCAGGTGGTACAAGAAGCAATCAGATGTGGAGAGAAAATTGCTGGCAACTCTAAGCTGGTTTCTGCAATGGCAAAAGAAGCTGTCAATGCAGGTATGTACACCAAATCTGGTTTTTAAAAGTTAAAACGTTTTTCTGGCAGATTTTGTGTAATTGCATTCACTGCTTTTCTGAAACTGGTAAAAAAAAAAGTCTAAGTAACAATTTTTGCAAAATAATATTAAATGTGCATTATACTTGTAACATGTTATATTTTTATGTTTTATTCATCTAAACATACTCAACTTGAATTTATGCAGACGTGTCACAGATAAGGGTCAGTAGTATACTTGTGTATAATTACACATCATGATTGTGCTGCAGTCATTAAAGAGTTAATTCAGTAGGCCTGTAACAGATTTCTTTTCTAGAACTAGTTTTCTTAAAAGTATACATTTACAAAACATATACATCAAATCATTTACTGTCATGGGGTATGTATTCCAAAAGTATGACTTTGTGAACACATCTTTGTGACATACTTTAATTTCAGCTTTTGAGTTGACACTGGCTGAGGGAAATCGCCTTGAAAAGAGATTATTCCACGCAACGTTTGCCACTGTGAGTAGTCTTTCTCAGATATTAGTTTAGATCTGCACAATTTTGTTCATGCTCTTATTGTCGGCTGTTTCTCCTCTTCCTTAGGATGACAGAAAGGAGGGAATGACTGCATTTGTAGAGAAGAGGAAGGCTGATTTCCAGGACAAGTAATGGAGGAGTGTGAATTCAAACCTGGATAACTCTGAAAGAACAGTTACATAGGTTCTGAGTCAAATGATTCTTGAGCTTCAGTATTGCCTTGTGGTTTCATACCACTTCTTCCTTCTTGGTTGTATGGGATATTTTCAAACCTGATAGATATCCATGTTACCCAAACCATACTCAAGTCAGACTTAGCACTATATGGTAAAACATTAAATATTGTCATCATTGATTTATGTTTTGGTTTGTTTTTACTGGCAGGCTAAAATAACATTTTATGAAAAAAATCCATGTGTATCTTTTGAATAAAACTGTAATTGTTTGCACATCTGCACACTTTTTGCTTATTTATTTGATGTTACAGGTGTTCAGTAGCAGGGACAGTATCTACATGTTTTATTCCCCCTATGAAGAATCACTTGAATCCTTGGTAGGCAGTGATTAAATATGGAATAAATGTTTTTACTGCCTGATATTTCAGTATGTGTATTCCAAAAATTAAACAGACCACCTTTCAAATGGGTGCTGAAGGCATACTGATTAAAGATTGTTTTGCATCGGGTAGACCAGATGCTAATGCAAATATTACAGATGATGTCATGTAATTTGGTATTTACCTGTCCTGTTAAGCTGTCAGAATGGGCTTTGGACGTTCTTTAAGCAGGTTTATTGCGATAAACAGCTGAATGGTCAAGTCCAAACGGCTATTGACTTCTGGCCAATGAAATGGTAAGAACATTCTCAGCCATTTGTGTTTAAATGGTAAATGTGGTACAGCATTTTACTACCATTGACTTTCCTTTACAGTGAAGTTGGTTGGGTTACACAGTAATTAGAGAGGAGTACATCCTCTGTCCTTGTAAGTACTTGCAATACCAGAACCTATTCTTTAGGTTTTTCCTAATTGACTTTTCTTTGTACTGTACTGTATGTGGAAATGACAACTACTTATGAGAAACCACTTAGAAACTTAGTCAACCGTGCCACTGCTGTCCACCTTGCACCATAATGAATATTTCATGCAATGTAAAGTAAGACTCAATTTGTCAGTGATCAGTGTGATTTGCACCAAATGGCAGGAGAAAAGTACAGTGACCTGAACTGTGAATATACTGAAATTGAACTGGAAGGAAATATTCACTCTGGGAGAAGTATTACTATAGAACTGTTCTATGTGCTCCTTGATTAATTAACCATAAAGTGTTTCACTATACATGAGTGTGATTTTGGTTTATCCTGTACTTTAACACAGGAAATAGGAAAATCTAAATTCTACAGTATACTACAAGAGATGTGTGTGTGAGTGTGTGCGTGTAATTATTTATCTGAACTGTTATTCCATTGAATCACAAGGCATATAAACGGTTACTTATACCTTAAATCAATTACTTATTTTAATCGCTAGGTGGTATCATTGCATCGAATGTGGCACTTTTTTCTCGCAACGCATTTTGGGAATTTGAGTCTATGTACGGGGTTTGAAATTACAGATGGATTTGCTGGCGAAAGGTAATTTGTACTGAAGTGGGTTTACCTACGTGAGATGTCTCCGCACAAAATGAATGATGCTAATATGAAGAGGGCCAAAAAATAATTGCTGTTGTATTTAATAGAACATCTGATAGAACATCTCTTTAGCACGGTGGCTCAGTGGTTAGTACTGTTGCCTCACACCAAAAAGGTGCTGGGTTCAAATCCCAACCGTCCCAGGTCCTTTCTGTGTGGAGTTCGCGTGTTCTCCCCGTGTTTGAGTGGGTTTCCTACTACCATCAAAAAGATATGCACGTTAGGGTTAATACTCCTGTCAGTGCCCTTGACCAAGGCACTGACAAAAGAACTGGAGTTGGTCCCCGGGCGCTACACTGCGGCTGCCCACTGCTTCGGATGGGTCAAATGCAGAAGACAAATTTCCCTACGGGGATCAATAAAGTGCACCATTTTTTCATCCTAAAAAATGATACAATAGTAAGCTGCCTCATATTTAGCGAAGTCCTACGAGAGACAGCGCAAACACGCCGAGACACTCACTGGATTCAAAGTGTACCATAACATGTCTCCCAAATATATGTAATTCTTACATATATAGCTGAATCAACAATTATTGGGTTTACTACCCCCTGTATGAAATAGCAACCTATATTAGCTGAGAATGTCCTTACTGTTTTCTCTTAAGTGCGGTTTGAAGCGCTTTCCAGTTGCATTTTTCTAAGATGCAGCTGGTAAATTGTTTAAATAACAATTCAACCATAACGTTATTGAAAGTGTAATCTCTTCGATTTGAGGTTTCAAAATAAAAATAAATCCAAATAATATAGTTTTTTTTGGTTTAGTAATTTTTTAGTAAAGTGTTTCCTAAGTTTAGACCATATTCAAGCTATTTCATTTCCATAGCCATGCTGATACCGAAACAGCTTGAAAGTATAGGATATGCTGGTAGCGCAGCTGATGAGACATAATGAGGGCAATCAAATATGTTCAAGTGAGATAAAACAGACAATGTGACAGTGAGACAGATTCAAAGTGTGAGTACAATATTGTTTTAGGAATATGTAATATGCGAGTGCGACCTTAAAATAAGTTTGACCCAGATAGAAGCATCGTTTGTCCGTCAGGCTCTACGAAAAACACTTAAAGGGGTCGATTTGTCCGCTGCTGTAATTTTCTTTTTTAATTACAGCACAATGCTTATCAACTGGAAAAAGTACTTGATTTTCCTTCAAGGTTCAAATTCAAGCTAAATGGTGTTCCACTCAAGCTATGTTCGACGTTTTTGCAGGAAGACAATCGTCAATACCTCAAGGTTTGTATATTTAATCCTGATATTTGAGACGAACCTGAAATGTTGAGCGGAATATGACTCGATTATTTTTGAATGTATGTATCAACAAGTGTTTGTGAAGTGTACTCTTGTAACGTTTTTCGTATTTCTATGTTTTTCTGTGTTCTATGTAATTAGTAGTAGCAACCTCACTGTATTCTATATGTAAAAATAAATACTATAAAATAAACGACTCCCTTGAAGTTAAAACAATGACATTTATGGATACACTAAAATTGCACGAATAAATTAGCAGCTTTTTTCAATGCAGTCTATGCCTATAGCACATCACTTTAGAAGTTAAAAAAATCCATAGCAGATTTGATTAAAGGGCCTTTCATTTCCACGCAATCTCTGAAGGCACTTCTTCTGTGCTCTCAGTTTTTCTTCACTAAAGGCCTCCTTATATCTTCACGAGTCCATAGCCTAATTGATTTTTATTTTCATTCAATATTCCCCCAGAGTTGTCTTTCTTTCTCGGCTCCTGGAACGAACTTCCAAAAGGGAGAAAGGGGTCTTCTCACACCGAGGCGACGGCACAAAAGTTCCCTTAAAAGAAAAAAAAAACGGAGGTTCCACTTTGAAGTCTATCCCCTGCTAACGAAAGGTCAAAATAATAAATGTAGACCCAATTGAAGCGTTCAAGAGAGACAAAGGGGGCAAAACGTTACATTTTGGCATAGGCAGCCCCTCATAGCGTGATAAACTCGTTTAAAAAAGCAAAATCAACGGGGGAGCAGCATGGGTCCTCGCGCAAAGAAAAGAGCTTTCATCTGATCAGACAGTCTTGGCTCCTCTGCAGCTCCTTTCTTTTCCCCCCATCAGTCTATTTTTCCACTCTCCTCCATATATTGCAGCTGCAGCGCCTCCACACTTTCATTCACAGCGGCAAAATAGAAATTTCCTCTAAATTACAACCTCATCAAGTGGAGAAAAAGTCACCTTTCATTAGCAGCAGCTGCACGTTCGGGCTGTTATTCTTACCAAGGCGCGAGCCCTATTTACGCATATTGACTTGGTTTCCTAAACCCTTTTTTATGCAGATCTAATGCTTATACAGAATTAAAATTCACTCGATAGCCCACGGTACGTTCCTTTCCCCCCATTTTTTCCATCCTAAAAATTGTCCCGCTTCCAGACGAAACAGTCAGAGTGGAATGGTTTTGATCTGACAAATATTTTCATAATCTCAGATTTTTGGCATTGGGTGATGTATCTGAGTAAGCTTCAGAAGTCTCTTGTTCAAATGCAGCGCCCACCTAGGAGTGTCAAAAATAACATTAGCGCACAGTTTCAAGATATACAATCCCGCTGCACACTGAGAAATATCCAGCCTTTAAATTATTATAAACATACGCATGATTGCATAATATTATTAGATGTATTTCTCATCCGAATTTAAATTTGTAGACAGACCTTAAAGTTGTTCTTTAGACTACACGACAATGTCAAAAAGTATTTTATTATAACATATCTGTATAGGATTCTATTTATTTCAATAATATCAGAAACCGTGTTGGCAACATTAACTTGCTTCATTGTCTTTTTTTTTTTTTTGCACAACGACTAATGTAAATGATTCAACGAATATAAAATTAAATAGGCCTAATACTGCATTGGAAAGAACAACCTGTTAAATTCTACATAGGTTACCAACAACGACGGACCTCTCTATATTGGACATTAATGGAAGATACCTTTAATCAAAATTACATTTTTAAATTACTTATAAAATTTAGAATTACGAAAAGAGGGCTATACACGATCATAGCCCTTACAGAGGGTGACCACAAAGCATCAAAAGCAAGAACTCTCGAAAAACAATTTTTCGGTTCCCAAGAACCTCTGCACGCTCTCTGAATTCCGGCTCATGCAAGGCAGTTTGTTACAAGGGGATTGATTAAATACTTAATTCACATACACAGATTTACTCCATGCATACTTTAATTGCCCTGATGAGCTTCGTTATTGTGATTATACTTACGACAAACTCATAGTGGTACATTACCCGCCTACTATAGGCTGCTACTCAGTAATACGGCTCTACATTTAAAGGCTTAAGTCCTACTAAAAGACTAAGTACATCGTACTGCTGTTGATTTAGTTTCCACTTTCACATTAAATACCTACATTTTGTTTACTTTGCCAATTAAATCCTATGCTTTATGTGGTAGAAGAATTTTATAGGCAATAGTAGGCTATGCATATGGTTCAGTTTCATCTACTCATATAGCTACAGATATATAACTGCCGTTGGCTCGATATCATACTACTTTAATAACCTACTTTTTCATAATGACTTAACTATGAATGTGGTGTTTCTAAATTGTTTACGTTTAACATCATTGAAATGCTTCATCTTTATCATCAGAAAAATGCGTACAACGAAGGAAAGTATATTTAAAGTGTGATTACGGTAGTCATGTGACGCAACGCTTAAATCTGTCACTAGAGGGCTCCGTGTATTATGCGATGCTGACAGCTGACAGATTCGCGAGCACTTGGCGTTAGCCAGCTACCTCCGTTGCTACAAAGGGTAAATAGCACATTACAAAAGCATGGCATATTGACATCACAACAGTAGTGTTCATCTACCTTTAATTTCACCAAAGAGCTTTCTTGTGGTCCATCTTGGTTTCACAAAGTGATTCACACAGCTATACCTCTGTGAGGACAAATAATGTCCGTTTACTTTTAAACATTTTTTCTGACCACATTACACTTCCGCAATTTCCCGGCCAATCAATGAACACGGTGTGATCCCGTGATTTCCTGTTTCTTCATGCCGAATGTTCTGCTGTGATTGAACGATGGTTGTATTAAAAGGAATACCTTCCATACTTTCTCCAGAGTTATTGTATACATTGGCGAAAATGGGTCATGGCGATGAGCTGGGTAAGGATGGCCTACACTTTGTTGAACACCGATAAACCGAACAAAACGAACAGCTCTGAATCAAACACCGTAAATAGTTGAGCCACAGTAACCTCGGAGCTAACCTAGCGAAGATGAGTTACCCACGACTGCGACTTAAACTTGGGGTCGTTGACTTCAACAGAGGAATGTCTTCACTGTCAAATGGTTACAGTAGTCAAAACAAGCGTTGCGACACGGAACTGTAGCTGATGTGGCTGGCTTGCGGGTAGCAGTAGTAATAATATCAGTATCGGAGCTGTACAGCTGTCGCGTTTAGATTAGCTTGTTAGTTGGCTAGCCAGTGTTTTAGATGAACGGAACCAGGTTTAACTCGTTTACATTGATTAGAGATTGGTTGGCAGCGAATGAGCTAGTGAGTAAACATGGAGACGTATGCCAAATCGCACAATTCAATCTTGCATCAATGCACAAATTATATTAGCCAGCTCACCCTGATCTTTGAGAATTTAAATATAAAACAACACGATTTCACTGTGTCCTAATTACCTTTAATGGTATATTCTCTTTTAATTACTCTAGTTCTCGCCGATACAAACTTTCCGACTTCTTCAACGTGCAGGTGTGGTCCAAATGAAATTAGAGCTGATGGTAAGCTTGGTACAATTTTCCAATTCCCGTGACTAAATAAACCATTAAATAAATGTGATGCCTAAGATACATGGGTCTTCCATTTTAAGTGGGTGTTTAATCACTTGCGTATTAGAGCAGTTTCAAGCAATCAAATGTGCTTCTGTGGCACAAAAGTCAAGCTGCTGGTTTTTGAAACCCATCAGTGTGGCAGTCATTTGTGGTAACAGTTTGGTCGTTATTCTCTAGGTGTGGGCATTCCGGAACTTTTGGAAGCCATATTAAAGCTGTTTCCTCTTGACAGCTTCGTTGATTCTCCGGTAGGTCATTAAACTTCAAATTTAAATTCATGTTGTCAAGTAAGCCATACGGAGCCCCTGTTTTGACCAGTTGCGGCTGGTGAGCTGGAAACGGGGGAAGCGGAAACACTACCTTTAAATCTATCATTACTGTCAACCCGTTTCCCTTTATCCTCCTTGATTAACAAGAAAACAAACAATTCACAGAATAATCGACACCAATCATGTAATTAGAATAAATGATTATGCTGGCGAAACACCACAGATTGTCTGAAATGTGTGTGCTATTGCGAAAGCGCAGCATGATATTGTTTAATTAACAAGGATGGCATTTGAATAATTAAGTGGCACGTAATCGCAAAGCTTTCTCTTAAATGTTTCACGTTATAGCTTTCTTGTGTTACGAAATTCAAATTACAAAACGGAGTTAAATTTAGTTAAATCGATTAAAATTACTGAGAATAAATTTTTAGGTTCGGTTGAGTGCAATGAACAATAACATTTAGAACACAGACCTCACAAAAGCTGTGATGTGTCATGAGCATTTAACGTAATTTATATCCATAAATGCCATCCATGTTAATTAAACGATCTCACGTTGCAGCTTTCGCCAGCACAGGAACTACAGACAATCTGCGCTGTTTCGCGAGCATAATCATTTGATTATGCTCGCGAAACTAATCGACACCAATCGCACTATTTATGCGATTGGTGTCGATTATTCTATGAATTATTTGTTTTATTGTTTTGACAAAATGCAACTTTCAGCATGAGATGCAACACAAGCATTTAAAATCCTAAAATGTGCCCATGCTTAATAGTATTTGACAACTCTCTGTTCTCTGCAAAAAGACAGTGTTGGGAATGAAGACTAATATGTTGAAAATGTATGAGTCAGCAGGTTTATTCAAAGGTTTGCTCTTGTTTGTGGTTTATGCAACCTCACTGTTGTTTTTTTTCCCCCCTCATGGTCAAGTTGGTTTCTGGTATCACACCCATGGAAAACTCTGAGTGTCAGCGTGCAGCTTTACAGGTATAGTTCATTAGCCTGTTGCTGAACTGTATGCTGCTGTGTGTGACAGGCAGCGGTCATGGAGCTGGTGGAGAGTGACAGGCAGAGGGGACTGTCCGTGCCTGTGTGGGAGAAGTACAGGTGCTTGCTGAAGAATGCCGGATCAGATGTGAGTTCCTGTCGTTACTGTAATTAGCCCGCTCGCCTGAACCAGCCGCTGCGTACTGACGCTGGAGCTGGAGCTGGTTTTCAGGCACCCATCCCCTCCCTAGTGTACAGCACACACGAATAACACTCATTAATCAAGAATGCCTGTTCTGTGTTTACTCAGCCTGTGCTGGTAATTATGAATCTCCCCTTTTTCCCATTGGCATTTGACAGATACAGTTAAAACAGCCATTCTGCAAGTGCAGCTGATTACAGTTAAAAAAAAAAAAAGTTGCCAGAGTAGCAGTAACCTGTGAAAGTGAAATAATTTGGTCTAGTGTTTTGAATGTCCATATTTTACTGCATCCTACTGCATCTCCTTATTCTCATTTCCGCTTAAAGCCATAAAAATGCATTTCCCATTGACACTGAAGCAATTGGACACCCTGTTGAACTAACTGAAATGCCCAAGGCCTGTTATGTCTGACAGCTACACCACAGCTTATTTGCCCAAGCATGTCTACTCAGACTGACCAGTCACACTAAAGAAAGGCTTGGTTTGACAAATCACAGCAAAGAATGTCTTTCAGCTGCCTGTTTACTCCAACTGCCTCTCATCTGCTGGTGGCCGTTTATTAAGCCGTTTTCTCATATGAACTCCACACAATGTCCAGGGAATCGGGTCCGGACATTGTCCGGAGTTACCCTTTCACACATGTAGCACACAACAGGAGATTGTCCTTGTCAGATGCGTTCTCACCTACTGGAAATACTCAGTTTGATTAGGTGAGAGGTGGCGCCTGGGTACAGCATGCAGGAGGCAGGACATGATGCAAAAAGTATGCTGCGGAAATCAGTGTTTTGTTTACAGCACATCGAAGATGGTGGACGAGGCTACCAACTCGTCCATAACGATGACTGTTTTTGCGTTGATATCAATACTACATGTATTTGGACGTATCCGCAATATCAACAAAAGAGTGGAAAGCAATATACAGGCAAGCAGGCGTCTTCGTGTAAATGACCCTTCTTCTTCACCCTCGGATGTTTGCATTCTTCCGGTTTCACACCAGTCGCATGATAGAAACGTCATCAACACGCCCACTCGCTCGCTGTGAATTTTCTGGACAATGACCTGCTCTATTCACACATGGACTCAGTCGGACATTACACAGACTTTGTACTAGGGAGCTGGCAGGGTATAGTCCGTTTAATGTCCAGTCCAACTGATTCGGACATTTGCGTTCTCACATATAGCTCCTCCGGGTAATGTCTAGATAAATTCGGGGTTGCAGTGCATGTCTGAAAGGGGCTTTAGAGATTGATGTTTGCTGTTTCAGTTCCAAGATTTTAACATTAACAGTCCATGAAATGAAGGTATAATTAAGCAGTAATAGTATCACAGTCAGTTGTTTAATGCACACCAGAAGCTACACATTCACTTCATGAGAAGGCCATTCATTTGAATGTAATTCCCAGCTTAATGTACATAATGTATATTATTTGAAATGTAGTTTCAGGTCCAGTAGCAATCATCCGGTTTTTGTTGTTTGCTTACTCTCTGTATGTGTTTCATCTCTCATATTTTTAGAAGCCTTTAGAAAGGGTGGAGAGGTTTGCATTTTATGAACGAGCCAAGAAATCTTTTGCTGTGGTTGCCACAGGGTAAGGCATTACTATATCATGTTGTTTAATAGGGCAGAGAAACTGTACGTTTGTATTTCACTCACTGTTATGGTCTTAGTTGACTTAGCTCTGTGGTTGAATGGGGCAGATTTACAGTAAATTATCTAAATCTAAATTATCTTTCACTCATAGATAGAGTCTTATGTCTGTGGTTTAATAGGACAGAGTAATAGTACATTTGCTATTCACTCACAGTTAGAATGTTAGCTGTGTGGTTTTGCAGTACAGAAAGAGCATGTTTGATTGAAATTGCTATTAGCTCATTGTTAAAGAGTCTTACCTCCATTGTTCAGTAGGACACAGTATCAATGCATTTCTTTTTGCTCATGCTTAGAGTCTTAGGTCTGGCTTCTCTCTTCTTCTGTCCTAGGGAGGCATCTCTGTACGGTAACCTGATCATTAAGAAAGGGGTGATTCCTCCTGAGGATCTGTGCTGACCTGCGAATTGGAGAATGTGTTTGCACTGCACACACTGTGCCTTGCAGCTGCTGTCTAAAGGGTCGCGTTCACAGCACCGCCTCTCTGCTGAGTCGGACAGTATTTCTAAATGATTTCTATAAAGCACTGGCTGTTCACTCAGTTTGCTGTCAGTTCCTTGTTTTTTCATGTTAAAACAGGAGAAGCTTTTGTGGGGAAATTCTGTACCTGCACAATATTAATTGTAATTGGTTTACATACATCATGTATGTTTTATTTTAATAATAATATTAATAAGCATGGACTTTCCACTTACATTGAGGCAAAACCCTTGTTTTTTTCAAAATGGGACAAGCTTTGATGTGGGACAATACTGTGGCTGTATGATGTACTGTAATTGTCTAACCTATAGCAAATATGTTTTATTTGGTCATAATAATCATAGTAATGGTGCTGATGATGATGATAATGACTCTTCACTGTTGATAAAATGTGTCTTTTTCATACATTAGTACAGTTAGAAGAGATATGTGGCAGAAATGGAAGCTGTATTACAGTATGTCTGAAATGGTGACTTTGTTGGACTTGAAGGAAATAACATGTGGCTCAAACTTTTTATTGTCCCTGTAATTAAATATACTTTTTTGCCATTGTTTACAAGCAGTCATAGTGCGATTTCTTTATTCTTATCAACACAAATGACAATTCCTCGTTTAATACTTTTAGCGTCCCATTTTAAAAATGTGCTGTTGTTGGCTAGTTGTGGTACAGGTGATCTCTGTCCTCCTCAGGCTGGGTGTATACCCTGTGAACAGATTGCTCCTGTTTTGGCTGGGGCTGCTGCTGGAGGTTGTGTTCAGGCATATACCCGTGGTACAGGTCGTCCTTGTCCTCCTCTGGCTCCTGCACATGGGGCGGGTCTTCCAGGCCACCGGCCCCGGGGAACCCGTGGAACACGTCGTCCATGTCGGGCTCAGCTCGCTGGTACAGCCGTGCCATCGGGGAGTTTCCGAGGACGCCCTCCTCCTCATCGGGCTCAGGGGCCAGCTGCTCGTGGGCCTCGGCCATGTGCACCATGGAGGGGTGGTAGAGCTCGTCCCTGTCCTCTTCTGCCACTGCGTATTTCTGCCCCCTTGATGCTCGCATGGCTTTCCAGATCACCATGTCAGGGTCGATGTCGTCATCGGTTGTCGCCATGTCCTCTGGGGGCTCCACCTCCTTCATTCCCAAAGCCATCTTTCCATTGAATTCCTCAGCCCTGCGTCAGGAAAGCACCGCGGTTAAAATAAAAGATTTGTCACAGCCCAGTATTTGGAACCTCTCGTATGCCTCCAGCTTCCAACAACACGTTTAGGTTAAGTGCGGTTTTAATTTGTTCCTGCCCGTAAAATGAAGGCTTTTATATGAATTCCCAGTCATGCTTGGCTTGGAATTTGATATATTTTTGCACTGCTCTTTAAGAAAATGCTTCAGATAAGACCATGCATCTATAGTAGATTATCTTCATTTGGTTTCTCCTGCTCATATGCTACTTGGTACTAGAAAACATAACCATGCAAAAGTCATTTGGCAGAAAAACTCTGTGGTAGTGCAGCTTATTTTAAGATGCTAAAGGGACTGGCCACTTAATGCCGTGAGGGGAATACACGTTGGCTTTTTTGAGTTTTTATGTAAATTGGACATGGTTATGTATTCCTTACAGGCAATGACAGATGTGTTTGTAAACCAACAAAAATGACTCACTTGATGGTTTCTTGGTATTGGCTGTCTCCTGCTTTGTCCTACAGAAACAGCACAGCATCAACCAACTTTGCAAAACAGAATGCAAACCTAACGCATTACAATACAATCTGCTGGCCATTCAACTTGAATGGATACACTTCTGTCCTAGAGGACACTCTTGATAAGAGTGTATGCTACATGAATTTAATATACTGTGATGATATCCCTTCTCAATGTAAATCATATAGGACATATTTACAGTGATTATTAAATTAAAAAATAACCTGTCTTTCTGTGGTGCTACTATGCTACAACAGCAATGTTTTATTATTGCTAAGAATTGCTGTTTTATTAAATTTGCAGAAATTCCTATGAAGAGCTGTGAAGACAGTGTGTAAATGGTTATTCAGTAAATTTGCTTAAAGATGACAGTTGTCTGCCTCCTCAGTGAAATCCACTCACGCACTTGTTAACACATCACCTGGCATGTTTGTTGCTGTGAAGGCAAGCTATTTTAGAAATGCAAAACACTCACTCTGAGCATTTCGGATAGCGAAAATTCTCTGGGAAAAACCAGCTCTTAGCTGTGTAACTTTTCGGGATTGCTGGGTTTTGAGCCAATCACTCAGAGTTGTCCATAAAAAACTTTGGAAATGTGTTCTGTACAGCGTGTCCCAAATCCCAGTCTTTTTGGTTTTGGGTCCATCTGAACTCTAAATTGGGCTTCATCGAGCTGTTAATGGAGTACTGGACTGTATTTAAAATCTTGTGCATTATGACCTGAAAAAAATTTCATCAGCGAGGGTGTATTTGCCCTTATCAAATGACAAATGTAAAGGCACTTCATCAAAATATGTGTATTTGTCAGTGTGAAGGAAAAGCCTTCACCTCCCCCCCTAAAACTATTGTCGTTGTGAGTTGTTTTACATATTAAAGGTTTGCATTAATGAAGGATCCTTGTTTAAAATGACTGTTTAAAAGTGTGAAATAGCACCCTCATCAGCATCATTCTTAACAGGTTAATTGTTTAATGTCTGAATGTAATTGTCATTTTCTGTGATTGTGTATGTGAACCAGCAATTGGGTAAGAAGCCACACCTGCAATAATCAGCAGGCACTAAATACAGGTGTGTGGCTACAGAGCAGGGCACAGCTGTTTTCAGCAGTGCTTGGCTCAAGGATGGTTTAGCATTGATGTGCTGTTTTACATTTACATTTATTCATTTGGCAGACGCTTTTATCCAAAGCGACTTACATAGGTTACAGTTCTTTACAATGTTATCCATTTATACAGCTGGATATTTACTGAGGCAGTTGTGGGTTAAGTGCCTTGCCCAAGGGTACAGCAGCAGTGTCCCAGCAGGGATTGAACCAGCAACCTTTCGGTTACAAGTCCTGCTCCTTAACCACTTTGGTACACTGCCGCCCTGAATCATTTGCTTTTATGATAGTTTGCTCCATCTCCTCATTTGACATGTGGTGCATTGGCCAGTGCTGATACAGTGAAATTAAGCTCCTTATTTGCACTGCCAGCTTGTTCATAGAGGCCATGCATTACCAAAAGCAATAAGAACCTTATAATGTTATTAAAGGCATCTTTCTGTGTTTAGTCCAAATAAATTCAATTATACAGTAAAGATTTCTACTCTCTGTGCTGATTAAAGACTGGAGATGCTGGTTGTCAAATTTATTTACATACCCATATAACAGCAATGCAGGCAGAAAATACTAACCTGCACATACCACACATACAGTATGCAGAGGAAGTACCTGCAGTTTGATTGGCTGAATACATACCCTAGAGTAAGGTGTGGCTGTGATGCCATGAAGGATTAATGAAACGCTGATCAGAAGAGGAATCCTGGGAAAAAAAAAACAATGTAAATGATATCCCAAAATCTGTATGCAAGCACAAACCTGGTGTTTACCTTCTCTACCAGAAGCTCATCATCAATTCAAGATGAGAACCTTTTTTTGTCCTAGAGGATTAGTCGTATCCATCCAGGGAGATTTAACATAAGAATGGCAGCAAAAATAATTGAATAAGACTGGATGGACGGATGTATAGTTGGTGATTTTTCTTGTGTGCAAAATTTTACGAC
Source organism: Megalops cyprinoides (assembly GCF_013368585.1). NCBI lineage: Eukaryota > Metazoa > Chordata > Actinopteri > Elopiformes > Megalopidae > Megalops > Megalops cyprinoides. Next base: position 27,827,395 of record NC_050597.1, on the reverse strand, counting down.
TACATTAAAATAAACTTACAGACACAAAAAAATACAAAGAGTCCCAGGTTTGCAGTTAATCCTTAGCTGGAGGGCCAGTGGTTTAATTCAACAGCATGCAGTAAATTTAAATTAAGCTAAAAGTATAATAAAAGTAAATGAAAAGATGATGACGAGGCTGGGGCTATGGTGAGCTGTGCATGCACATTCATTGCAGCCATCGCAACCATCATGTTATGTTTACAGCCTTATATAACCGTTGGGCGTTACTGATTTAATGTCACACTTTTTGTTGTTTTTTAAAAGCAAAATTGATTGTTTCAGGTGGTGAGCAGGGCCAAGCAAAAAAAATGTGCCAATCTCAGATGCACTATTTCTGGGGAACACTTTGTAAAGAACAAAGCCAAGATGCGATGTGTGTTAAAGGTTTGAAAACAACTGTAATTACAGTAGTTTTATGATTGTAGTACATTAGGTTTTAGCTGAAATTATGGCAATTGAGTTGATTTTCAGCTCAATGTCAGATATTGAACCAAATTTTTTATTACATATAGTAAATAGTTTCAATAATGGGATATCTTAGATTTGGTCATGGGAACATTCACCATGACAAGTTATGAATTGTTGATATTAATCAGCTGCCATTTTTTGTAAATGTGTAAAACTATCAATACATGTCTGACAATTATCTGTGTAGCTACATTAATACAGCTAATCAACAGCCTTACTGAAAACAGACTCTGATTGGTATTTCCTCTGTAAACAACTTGTAAACATCTAGAAAAGCTCTAGAGTTAGGTATACACATTGCAGCCAGAATTAAATCATTTCACTGATGAAGGCAGTATGCTGAAAGGTTTGAATCATCAGCTTCATCTTTATTAAAAATTACTAGCTACTACAATTCTTTTGATCTGAGTGCCTCTAGTTTTCACCCTATAGTATAAAATAATTAGTAACATTATTTTATTAAAATAATATTGTAACATTCCACTCCTACGAAAAATAACAACACATATGCGTGCAGTGAGGGATAACTCTATATGCCTACATAACTATTCTTATAATCCTGTGGTTCTTACCTGAACATGGTGTCCCCCTTAACTCCCGTGAGTATGAAGATGAAGGAAGTCAACACAACGGTAAAATACAACTCAACTGCACTGCAATAAAGTGGAGTAAAGGTCACATGATAAACAGATTGTTACAGATCTTTGTACCTCAATTATAAGTATAACATACTGCATCATATGCTTTGTTGCATAAACTGCTACATCAACCATTAAGCCAATTGTTTCTGTCTATGCATTTCACTCTTTCAGTACTACAGTATGGTTTGGGCCTACAGTCAACTGCTCAGTAAATGACCGTGACATGTGAGATTTGTTTTATTGTGTGTACTTTTTATTGTGTGAGCTTTTTATTTAGTATTCAATTACTGTTTCATTATTGCTTTAATAAAATGCCACCTAGTATGAGTCTACAAGCAAATGTAAACCCAGGGAAACCAGTTTGAAGGCAGCTTAAAACATGGACCATTAGCTTAATGTGCCTGTGGTAAATCCAGTGAATGGCATTCCCCAGATCATCATCAAATACTACATTCAGAAATGAACCTCATGCTACAATTAAATATATGTGTTAAATGTTAACAGTGTGGTAAACTGCTACTGTTTTTAAGAAAGCCCCAGATGGCCCTTACCCCTTTCAGAGATGTTACCGTTAATTATCCTTCTTTTACCTCTGAGAGGAGGGTGTCACATTTCATTCCTTCCCCCTTTGTGGAGGAAGCAGCAGGTTGTGTTACCTTTCACCCTGGAAGAAGAGTGACGGGATTTTGTTTCCTGGGCTTCATTTTTTCCCCATTAACAGTCACATTCACAAATAATATAAAAATACCCCTGGGATGGACAGGGTTGCATAAAAATTCCATTATGCCCAAATGTCCATCATATTAAGAAGAATAAGAAATGTATCTTCAGATATCCCAAATGTCATAATTGTCATTTGACGAGCAAGACACAGAAGCATGTACACGTTTTTACTGTTAGTTGTTTGTTGTCCTATTGTAACACAGCTGGACCACGAGATAAACTTAACATATCAGACTTTTCATATATAGCCTAATAAATACGCTGATGCAAACAAAAGTCTTACTGTGATATAAATGTGTGCTTGACGAGCTGTGCAGCATAAATTGCTGGCACTGCACTTCATTGTCTTGTTCCACTGCAGCTGCAGCTCTTCAAATCTACTCTCGCAGTCAGCTATTGTACTTTGTGCTGAACACCTCAATAACACATAAGCCAGCAGTTATTCATTTACAACTAACCACCTCCACGGGCCCTTTGGTTGAAACCAGAGACTCGTGATACAAAGCATTTTGAGTTTAAATCGTAGTTGAAACTACACCATAAACACTTGCAGTGATCTCTTACAGCAGTAGCGGAACTTGCATGTTGCATTTTTGGATGACCTTGTTAAAATATATTTGCTAAATACCAAGCTGTTATTGTACTCTCCAGCTGGGCGTTTGATACAGCTCTCGTATAACAAGATGTGCACCACTAAACGGGTATTTTACAAATCCACAGCAAGGCACTCCGTGGAAATAACAGTAGCCTACCTCACGCTGTTTGTCACTTTAAAAGCGCGGTGTTGCGCCATTCACGAAGACTGTTGACAACTTCCTGAGCGATGCGGCGAGTAGCCGTGTGCTGGTGCAAACCATACTGAAGAACTCATCACCACGGTAACCAGCCTCCACTAGCCTGCCTTCTCGCTCGTGCAAAGCATCAGGAGGCGCATCCCTGTTGCCATTATCACCCGCGAATACAGTAAGTCATGCTTGATTTGATAGCTTTGAAGCACAGATATTTAAAATGTGTACAATTAGGCCTGATGTTATTGAGGCGATATTAACATTACATTGCATTCATCGTTTTTACTCTTAACAGTTTATTGCGCGCACAAATATCGATGAGAGCAGAATAATAAGCCGGTTTGGTTCAAGATTGAATAAAGGCAAAGAAAATTAGGGGACAAAAAACCTTCCTCACCCATTCATTTTAAAATGCATCATAATACGAAAAAAACGCGCTTCTTGTTCGAATAGAACAAAGGCTAATTTTAAGGAAACAGACATCTCAAAAATGGTGCCTAGTCTGCTCATGCATTCAGAATTCGGTCGTAAAAATGACTCGGAGCCTGCATCCAAGCGTGAACATTTAATCGAAATTGATATAAAATAATCCATTTAGCAATAGCCTCCGCCCTTGCGGACCTCAATGAGGTGATACCGGCTAATAGGTTTGGGGCTACAAAGTTTAACGCTAATAACTGTGTGTTCGGGGATCTATGACTAAACCTGTCATTGAATATGCTTGGTCCACACTGTTTGTGTCCATAACGTGTTCTGGTGATTTGCCGGAGATGCTGCTAGAAGCAGTGGTGCTCTGCACCCGCTACTGCAGCAGGCAGTGCCGTAGCTGCTCTCTGCCCGCGTTTCGGCGACGAATTCGACCAAATTTGAGCAGCAGTGCGCCGTTCTAAAGAGGGTGATCTTATTTAATTAGCCATGAGTCAAATGACCAGTAGGCGCCCTAAATGTACTATAGTGTTGAAGCGTTGTGAGGTAATATATTAGCCTGTCTTTTCAAACTTGATACGTTTAAAAGCCAGCGTTTATTGTTTAAGAAATGGGAAAATATTAATTCAATAAATTACTCAACTTGAAATATAGAGAGGCCTTAGAGATCTGGACATTAAAACATTTTCTTCCTTATGAAAGATTGGATTGATCTCATTAACTATGAGCCAAATGACTGGTTGCTACCCTAAATATACCATAGTGCTGAAGTGGTGTGGCACAAATTATTAGTTATTTATCTTTTAAAACTAAGTGTGGCATTTCAAACATGCTGTATTTATTTTATTTTCAACAAATTAGGAAACGTTCATCGAGTAAATAATTTCAGTTGAAATATTTCACACAGAGGACTTTTGACATTAAAACTTAATGTCCTACTTAAAGGCCTGTAAGGAACTGGGCATTAAAACGTAATCCACCACAAATTTATAAATGACAGACAGTTAATCTCCTTGATTTGCTTGAGAGGAGATGGAAAGGAAGAGAAAGCGTACAGTAAGCCATCTCAGGCCAAACTGAAAATAATGTGCAGGGATAGCGCACCGAGTGTTTGAAGCACTCCATGTGTGGGATCAAGGTGTTGCTCGAACACAAAGGCACCACCAACCAAAGGGGGAAAAGTGTAGTTTTGCTGAGGAGATGTGCCAAGCTACTGGGCCTGCATGTGTGAAAGGTTGTTCTGCCTCGCCGATCGCCAATCAGTAATTTTCTGCACGTCACTGAGAAGATCAGTTGAGGTGAGGTGCAGAGGTGATTCTTCAGAGCGGTCGCTGTGGAAACGCAGGCGGATTTTGTGGAGGTGATGCTTCTCGGTGACCTTCTCGAGGAGGAACGGCCCGGCGTCCTCCCCCTCCGAGTGTCTGCGGAACAGTCACAGACAGCCGCCCTCTGTGCGTTTGGCGCTGCCGATTTGGAGTGACTAATTGTGCCCACACCTCACGCCCACCAGCCCTGCAAGCGAAGCTGGGGGGGTGGGGGGGGGGGGGAATCAGAGGCAGACGAGCACCCTCTGATCTCCATGCCTAACAGATTGGCTCTTTATTCAGGTGGAGCCAATGACACGACACGGCTCGAGTAAAGAGACTGGGAAGGCTGAACTGAGGCCAGCTTGGATCGTGAGTCACGGTCCACCTGGGGTGCCCCAGGCCGCCCCGTCCAATAGAATTTGCTCTTGTGTGAGGGAGCCAATGGGCTTTGGAGTGTTGCTCCCTTGCCCCTGCGCAGCACTGCATCTGATAGGCTATTAGACACGGACCCTCTGCAGTGCTGGGTGTGATGTGCTAAGAGGACTTAACAACCTGTTTCAGGCTGACAATAAAAAAGCACCTTCAAGCATAAACCATGCTTACTCCCTTGAGGTGCTATTAAGGGCTTTGATATCATCGCAAACACCATGGTAAAATCTGCTGCAGATACTTAAACATTTAAAAGAGCTATTTATCTCTCATTATAAAATGGAGCGCCAAGCTTCCTCTGCAGGAGAGGCCATGGGGCTGCTGCATCAGGCCAGAGCTGTCGCAACCAATCCAGCAACATAAAATGGCAGAAGGTTATTATTACCAAATTACTGACCAAGTAATCTCTTAATCTGGTCAAGAACAAATGGCAAAGCATGCTAGGATGACATTTAACATTTTATGCCTTCTTGACCCAGGTGTTGAGTGAAACTCTTTTTGCATTTGTCTGCTTTGAACCACCAGGAGCATTGCACTGCTGTGGAAGACTAAAACTTAAATTACTTATTGATTTCTGTGGACCTTTCCAACAGATTGAATCACCTTTCCCTAGCTATGTGCACTGATCAATAAATACAGAACAATTTTATTTCCTTTGTAAAGGGTGCATGCAGCATCCCACAACAGCGTTGCTTTTCTGAGAAATTAATTGATTGCTGTAGTTTGTGGAAGAAGTCATCATACATGTGCACACAGACGACAGCAAGCGGTGTCTGTCTCATCAAATGTTATGCGTGCCCATTCATAGACTGGAAGGCTGTGCAAGATATTTTGCTGTATCGCCATAGACGAAATGGCTGTTTACCAGTTTCAGATTTTTGGAAAAATATGACACATTTCCTTGAAATGGTGGCAGAGTGCGCTGTGTTTGTTCGCAGGAAACAGGTATAAATATAGCAATTCTCAAAAGCTTATGTAGCCTCCTAAGAAGTATAGAGGCCTAATAGAGTCAGATAGCATGCCCTCTCGCTTCTGGGCTTGAATTTGATTTTCTGATAAAATGGTTAAATGGAGTTTATTGTAAACGGTTGGATTTTTTAGCACTTATGGGGTATGAAGGGGCGTTACCAAAGTGCTTCTGGCATAAGCATTTTTCTAACCCCCTCCTTTACCAGCTCTCTGTTAGAAACAGGAGTAACGGTGTGAAGGTCTTTGTAGATGCCTTCTATTGAGAGGAAACAGCTCTTGAGGACTTGCAGCTTTTATGAGCTTTGGTCATAGAGGGTCACTTTTGGCAGATATTGAATCAATGTCTAGGAAATACATGTAAGCAAATAATTGGAAAGGAGTGATAACAAAGGAGATGTAATTTCACAATGCTGTAAATTCAGATGTAAGCTGGGATCAGTAGAATACAATGGTGTGTATTTTTTGTTTTTTTTTTGGAGTTTTTAGCATCTGCTAATTGGTTGATTGACAGGTGTGGTTTGCTGGTTAAATGATGTGCTGTTGAAATGCAGCAATGCAATTTAAAGTACATGTGGAAGTTAACGCACCTTGCATCAATGAAATTAAAGGTTTTGCTGTTCTGTGGCCACTGGGTGGGATCTTATCTCTCCTGACAGGGCAGTAATAATACTTCTCTGAGCTTTGAAAGGACTGCTGTGAAAGCAAAAACAACAGAAGACTGAGAACTCCAATCATTTCTTTTTTTCTCTCAGGGCTTTCACTGAAAGGCCTTTTTCCTACCATCCACCTTATGTAAAGCTTTTGTAATCATGCTGTGCATCAGAAGCTAATTTTTACACTTTGATTTTTTTATGCATTCTCTCCGGTTACATAACAACATGGAAAGTGACCTCTTCTTTTTCTGATGAATTTCAATGAGGCACAGAGACACATTAACCGAGCCTGCTATTCTACAGGCTTCTAGATGTGTACTAGTTGCAAACTTCAAAAAGTGGGGCAAGGTTAAAGGCAGAGGTTTCTCCTCTGACATCATGACGGGGTCTGAGAAGCCCTCACAGGGATCACATCAGGCAAGGTTCTCAAAACTGAAACATTTCCTTTCCATTTTATTCGCACCACAGTGAACACCTGCTGTATTGTAGGTGGCACCAGGAGAAACACAAAACTACAACAAGAACAAAAAAGAAATTTCAATCAGTCAAGCAACCGGAGCCCGCTCTGTGAAAGCATCTGCAATCTGCAATCTGCATCTGCAATTATTCCCATGGGTCTAGCCTTTCTAAAGCCCTTATGGACGATATTTGACAAAGGCAGCAATTAGCAGCGACAACTGCTACTTCCTCTCCACGACAGATGATCCAAACAAACCATCAAAGTGTGCTGTGCAAAGCAATTTTAAAAGATTCAGAGATGTGTCAGTTGTTGTCTGCATATGACATGGTTTGTTGTGCTGTATTTTTTTTCTAAATCTATTGTATTTGGATTTATGTATATTTAAGCCGGTCCCTCTGTTAACTAGAAGAATGTGACACAGGACAAAGGAAAGCATGTACATCAGAAATGTCACCTCTTATCAAGCTTCTCCTTATTAGCTCTGTCAGCAGAACAAGTGGGTGTAGGTGGAAATGAGTTAAAGCTGCATTTTACACTAACACTAGGGTTTCACACTAACACAGGATTTTTTTCACAGAGAGTTGTTAAGTCATGGACTGGCCTACTAGGATTTGTAGTACAGGCAAAAACATAGGCTTGACACCCGTGGGAAACCAGTGGCAAAATAAAATGTCGGGATGGACTGAGTGACCTGTTTTTAATCATTAAATCTTATGTTCTTACATATACATAAAGACAAGATATAATAAATAAGTAGTATTAATAGTTGTGTTGTATAATATTATAAAATACATGGTTGGCCTTTTAAAATTAAAAGGTAAATTTGCTCTAGAGGGCTGTCGCATGGTAGAGATAGCCAAGTTCTATAAAAGGGAATTTCAGACTTCACACTTGTTGTACGTCGTGGCTTCCATTTAATAACATGACTTTATTGTCCACAAATGTGGAAATTTGTTTACTGGCACATGCATACATGGTGCGATTATAGGATTTATTACCTTACGTTTCTCTTGTAGTTTCAAATCCAACACCAACCTATTTCTCTGTCCAACCTATTTCCCTATCCACGTTTGTTTTTGATGCACTCTGTGGCCTGAAGTCCCTCCAGAGCATATCATGCGAGGCCCAATCAGGAACCATCTATAGCTGTCCAGGATATAGTACTTTGATTGGAGTTCTCAGAAGATTGCATCTTTGCCAGCACATTGCAGCCTGTCGGGCTTTGAGCCTTCAAAGGCTACCGTGGCCATTTGGGGAAGATGTAAAATGGTACTATTCTCAGATTGTGATCTGAGTGCTTTTGTTGCTTTTCATTTTAAAGAAAACATGATGTTTTGGTACATGTTTTTTTATGATATGGAAGTTTGCCTCCAGCAAGTACTCCTCTCTCTGCAAAGCCACACGAATAAAACAAGACTGTTGCATCTGAGTTGCCTGTTTGATATTTGCTCAAATGGAGCTTGGAATGGACTTCTGGTGGGTGTTAGAAAGTTGAACGGATCATATTAAACCTACAGAGTCTGGATTTAGACCATGCCTCACCATCATGAAAAATCGCTCATAATGTTTTTGTTGTTAAGTGTGCAGGAATATTCTTTACAGAAATGGTGGAGCTATAAAACCTACAGAAAAACCTTCACAATATTGACATATTGCAGTGTGCACCGTTCCTGTCCTTTTAATTGCACATTTATATTAATTAACCAATAGACATTAGTAAAACCTGTTGTAGGTTGTTTCTTCTGAAGTTTGTGTGTCTGATTTTTATCATAATCTCCCCTCTTTCTGTAAACCAAAAAAAACTAAAACATTTTCGTTTGTCCTTTGAAGTCAGTTCAGTAATCAGACCTCTTGACATACGTCTTTTAACTTCAGTTTGAAATTGAATCTATCTAGATTCATATATTTCTGAATGCAATTTTGAAGGGATTCCAATGTGAAAGCAAAAACAGAAAGCCCATGACCCCGCTCTCTCATGGAAAAATTCTTAAGAGTCCAGGAGATAAATGGCTCTGTGCCAATGGACTGTATTATTACTGAGATCCAGAGGAAGCTGATTACATGTAAAAGAATTCAGGAAGTCCTGCTGTGTCAGAATTCCAAGTGCTCTCATAACTTCATAATCAGATTTTCAGAACAGAAAGCTGCAATGTTCTTATGGTCTTACTGCTATGTTTTCTTAAAGGTCCTACACTGCTTTCAACATCTGATACTTACCCTATAAATGTGACTTTCACAGGCAGCTAATACACACATATAGCACAATATAGGATGTACTGTTGAATTTAAAATACTTTCTGCTGTAAATTTGTTTAACTGCAGTCTCATCTCAACTGATAGCCAGTCTATGTATAGTGTTTATTCAGAATATCAGAGATGGTTGGATTGTATATCTTTCATTGCGGTTATGTTTCATGCTATTACGTAAGTGATAAAAAAAGGTTGTCTGTGTTGTTGATGAAAACCAGGATGTATTTCCTCTCCTGTAAAACAGTATTTCTCATCAGGACTAAGAAGTCTCTTGCCTCGGTTTTCAGAGCGAGAGGAACAGAAAGTCTGGCTGAGGCGGAGAGCAGGTGGCACAGTGCGAAGCTGCACATATCCTTCATTGCTCAGCTTCAGATTAATTATTTATAAAATACACTATCTTCTTTCACGTTGTCCGGTTGCCAGGGAAAGTGTTTGTGATATATACCGAATGCTTGTCTAGAGTGTCTTGTGAAACATGCATGTTCCATTTGGTCTTTTCTTGTCCTGTGCATTTGTAGTGATTGCAGACATAATTGAATTGTGCTGCACTGTGTGAATAGTTTTTTTCCGTATCTAATCACATGGAAGAGAACTTTTTTCATCCTTGGTATCAAGTGTGCCTTAGTACACCATATGTAGCCTGAAAATAGACAGCATTTTGATGTAGGGCAGGAGCAAAATAGCACCCACTCCCTGAAATTGGTCCTTTGACGGGCTGGCAGGACACAAAAGCGTATGCCATGTCAAATGTCTGTGTGACATTACAGCGGAGCTCCAAAATGAAAAGGGAGTCATTACATGCACAGCAGTTGACTCTATCCTCCAGTCTCCAAAAATACAGAAATTGGTACCAACTGACCTCCTGGATGACAGAAAGAGAAAGTAGGAAAGAGAGAGCTTGAGAGAAACAATGGGTCTCTTTGTATGTCTCTGTGTCTTGTGTATGTCTGTGTAAGAGTAATATGTCTGTGTAATATACTTTGTGCACGTCCAAGATCTTCTTTGTGTCTTTCCTTTTCCATTGAAATCTCGTCCTCCCACCCTAAGATGTCAGTCCTGCTTCATTTCAGTCATTTGAATCAGATGTTCCTTTGCAACAAAGAAAGCAATTAAGAACCAAAACAGTCTACATGGTTTTATTTTGCTTCCCTACATCCTTGAAATCCACCTCACGTTTGTATGATATTTGTTTACCAAGTAATGACTATGTCAGATCACTGAATAAAATATTTGACATTGCTGTCTTAGCTAATCCCTCTTCACTGTACACAGTTCAGAGAATGTTTATGTGTTTATGATAGATCATCAGTGGAACACGGATCTGTATTTCATAGATGTATGTAATATGTTATTGATATGCTATAGTTAGTCTTGGCAGGTGGCTTTCTGATTGCCAGTCAAAAGCATGTCAGGCTGCTTCAGTTAGTAGGTTGGTTTAGTTAGAGCCTAGGAAATGTGTTCTATTTGACATAAAGTAGCAAGCTGTTTTTAAGTGCTTTGTCCCCTCTTTTTTCACCTTTAACTTTGGAATGCGCAGTCGCACATTTAGAGGTGGTGCACCATCACTTCTGCCCATCCTTGTGCAGGAGTCCTGGTGAATGAAATCCTCCAATGTTTTGCACTACAAGTCCCAGAGTGCACCACAGCAGAATGGACACTGAAGGGAGGATAGACACATATCCATTGACATTCTCTTATTTACACACAGGTGCCTAGTGAGCCAATAGGGGTTGTAATGAGCAGTGGGACAAGGGGACACCTGCCAATGTACCCCACCCTATCCTGGGTGCCACTGCTGTGGATAGCCGATCAATGTCACCTAATCACAGTGGGCTTAGCCTGCATTCAGACCAAGCACTGTAACCAGCAGGGCCACTCTGAGGTCCCTAACAAAACTTTTAACAACTACCAAGTTGTTGTTGTGGTTGGTACAGTGCATCTAAACACATTCCCCGGCTTGTTAAATACGTCATGACTTTTCCCAGAATACTTGAGATGTGTCACACTCTAGTGAAATAATGTGTTAAAGATTTGACAGAAAAGGACAATGCGTGCCCTTCGGTGCACCATTAGGGCCTGTCAAATGATATCCTCACCTTCTATCCTCCACCTTCTACGGTCTCTCCCTTTCCCCTGCAATCTTTTTTTGAAATTATCACTGGCAGCCTAGGAAAATTGCAGGCTCTTTTTTTAATGTTGTCAAGACCTCGCTGGGTGGTACAGCAGAGCAAGACTGTGTAATTTTCTGTGCTGTTTCTCCATAGATCATGGTGAAGCTGGGGACCAATCTGGCAGGGAAGCCTGAGAGAGACCAGTTGCTGGAGGATGGCTTTGACAACATCCCACTTCTAACACCACTGGATGTGAGTCAGCTCCAGCCACCTTTTCCCGACAAGGTAAGGGAGAAACTGAAGGACAGGAGAGACAGCTTTCTTGTTTTTCACGTCGATGCCCTTGGTCTGAGAAAGGTACATGCAGCAGCAGATTGTATAGAATAAACATATGAAACGTGTGACTTGAAGCAGCATGCTTTTGTAGTATGTGTCTGTGGTTGTCTGTGTACAGGCTATTCGCTTTCATATCTCACCACCTAATGCTGTCAAAGGACAATAAGGGCTATTTTTCTTAAGATCAATGCTTATATTTATCTATTTTTACACACACCCACTCACATACGTATATGTATGTACGTTACATAAACATAATAGGAGCTTACAGAAAGTTCTCAGGAATAAGACAGCAGGTAATTGAACACTGTGTTACATTTGTTCTATGGGAAAGGTGTGTCTTGATGCACAGTACCAAGTATATATAATCAGAACAGAAGCATAATATCAAGAACAGGCTGTTCAGACTGGCTAGCCTTTTCATTCTGCCTATACACTAGAGTGTATCTAGTACTGTGCCAAGCCTAGTCTTGAATACTCTAAGGGTCTCTGCTTCCACTATGAATCCTGGTAAGGTGTTTCATGCATTTATGACTTGCTGAGTGTCATTGGCTAATTTAGCTACTTTGCTAATTTCTTTATGTCAAGTAATGAGCTAATGAACTAATGTCCTTATTTGATGTGTACATACCATCACTTTCCTTGCGTTTGTTTTAATTCAGAGAACATACTTGAAAGAAAGGTTCAGGACCATTTTCCATGTGTGGCTGTTGATGCACTGCCCTGCCAGTGTGCACGTGTGGATTGGCTGTGTATCTGTGTACCTCCATTGGAGAGCATGAGTGGCCTGTGCTTACATCACACCTCTCCTCAGGTCATAGTGAAGACCACAACAGAGTACCAGCTCCAGCAGAAGAAGAAGAAAAAGTTATACGTTCCTGGCATCAAGAAACTGAACATCAACCTCTATGACGAGGTGTCAGAGAAGGTCAAGGTAAGTGCTGGACTCACAAAAAACCCAGCTGTGACAGCGGTGTTGGTCAGCTGATGCCCCTCAGAGACTGACGTTTTGTTTTGTGTGTGTGTGTGTTGTCTGTCATAGTTAACAGGCCTAATCCTCATCACTATGGCGTTCCTGGCCTGCCTCCTTCTCTTGGTCATGTATAAAGCCCTGTGGTATGACCAGCTCAGCTGCCCTGAAGGCTTTGTTTTCAAGGTGAGCTCATCAGTTCCAGCCCTGTCCTTATACACCCAAACTTGGGAATCTGCCGTCATGCAGGTTGAACCGGGGGTCAAACCTTTCACTTCATCTGGATCATCTTTGGCTTATGGTGTCATGATGTGTATTTTTTTAATTTTCCCTACATTATACACCTCACCCATTATGGCCACAAAATGCAATTTTTTACACCTAAAACACATTTTGATGGCACTCATTCATTTGGGTCACATTCAGCTCAGTGGTTTGTAGATCTCCACACTTTCCTGTCATACCTTTTAGTTCCATGCCACAACCAGCATGGTCACAAGACACAACTCTTCATATCTGACACATTTATTCCTTGTGACCACTGTGTACATAGAACACATTTTCCAGATGTGAAAGACTTTTAGCAGGTACTTATTCATCTCACACCTGGTGTGGTAAATGCCATTGTCTGTATGTGTTTCTGCGTTCATTCTCAAAACAAGATTTGTAATTTTTTATCAGCATTCATGCCTGACACACTTCTCAGCCATTACTCTTGACTATAGCTCAGGCTTGAAAGCTTTAGGGGTGCCTGTAATCTTCGGTTCCTCAGTGTGATGCCTGTGCCTAAGTATATTCATCACGGGGAAATGCCACTAATTATGAACCAGTTATTCAGCAACAAATGGGGATCTTGATGTTTGCCGATAGGCCCAGTGATCAAGCCAAAGGAGCATTTATCAGTAGAGGTTAGAATTGCATTATGTGACTGCATCCTCAATCACATAATCAAATTGTGATTGCCATAATCAAATGGTGGGCCTGAAGACCATTTGGTTAATGCCTCGACAGACAAAATCATCCAATTTCAGGCCGCAGCCTAATTTGCTCGATGTTGTCTTTTAGCGGAAAAATTACGACAGTTTTGCATCCTTAGGTGTAGCGGTTTTCCCTGGCTGTGTTTGGCTCACTGGGAGGGGCTGAGAGAGCATCAGTATGAATAATAGATCTCTGGCTGTTTTGTGATGGGAAAACGAGGATGCTGTACTAAATGCATTTTGTTTGTTACACGTTTATGCATGGTTAACCGTTAGTGCTGGCATTTCTGTCTGGTTTAGCAGGCCTTTATGCATATATCCCGCGGATCCTGCCGCTCTGCTTCAGTATTCAGCTCGTCATTCCGTCCCTCTTTGACTCAAAATATTGGGAAACAAGCAGGAATACTGCTCCCTGGACATGGCCCATTTGAGAGACTGTTAATGGTACTTTATGGTTAAAGCTAGCAATTGATTTAGAAAGTCTTTCCAAGACCAGCACCACGCAACACATGCACTTGACGCATTAAAAAAGGTACTAATAGGTCCAGAATATTATAAACTACAATGTTTTGGATGTTCAGTAAAGGCCGGAGGGATTTTCCCTGTGGTAAACTGAAAGGACATCTTGTAGGCTGTCTGAGGAAGGTCTTTTTTTTCATGATAGCTTTTTCCTGCCTCACATTAAGGCTCCTCTTCTGTTGTAACAAAAGAGCTGTTGCTCTTGGAAGCTGCTCCTGTACTGTGCGTCATTATCGCAGTCTCTCTGCTCGTTTTCATTACTGGTGTGAAAGTCAGATGACAAATGTTAACTAAAGGGCGCATTCACCCACAAAGACTCTCAAATCAGCCGAGGCTCAGAAGAAATGTTATTGTGGGTATGGTAATTGGCTTCCTTTATTGCAAGTTCAGGTGCTGTAGGAAAAATGAAGCTGAAAGACTTTGAGCGGAGAGGCATTTTTTCATGCTTGGCATAATCAGTACTGCTTCCATAATATGTGACAGAGGTATGTGATCTCTCTAAAGTGAGATATCATACATGAGGATATCATACATACTTGATATGACACAAGAATTTTAAAGACTACAATGGTAGCAATTGTGACTTTTGAACTGAACAGTGTTTGAATTGTTTTATAATACAGGGAGATTGCTGAAGTCCAAATTTTAAGGTTGGAAAATTGCAGGTACATTGTGTGCTGTAGTGTATGACACAACACCTTTTCCTATAGAAGTTTTATATAATATTCATTTTAAGGTGCTGTTATATGTGATTTCAATGGCTCAAGAACTTGAAAACCTCATTGGGTCAGTGGAGTGGTCATGTGTTTGGTGCTTTTAAACTGATCATAAACATCACTTCAAAACACATGTTACAGGGACAGCCAGAAAGCCAGAACTATTAAAATCTGGATGTTATCACATGGAGAAAAGGTACAAAACCTGGTCTACTGTGTAAAAACAAGAGGCTTCCACTGCCGCCGTGACTTCAGAGAGTAACCTACTGCTGTCGCTTGTGGTGTGGCATGAACCTGTTTTAAAATTGGATTTCATACTTCTGTTTCAAACAATTGGATTTCATATTTTTCACTTTTTTTGTTGGCTCAGCAGGGGAAACTACTGTTTGGCATGAGAACTGAAAATGATCCCTGTGCTTGCAGAAAGCTGATGCACTATATTCTGCATATTTAGAATTCTGCTACTAGCTTCAAACCACTTGAAAATATTTCATATTAAAAATCTGATATTGTGTAGCTGAGCAGCATGTTCCTGTTCCATATTTTATTGCAGCATGATTTCTGATATAAAATATAAACATGTACAGTGCAGTATATCTGAAGCTTAAACTATTTCATTCTGACTGCAAGAATTTAAGTTAATCAACATCGTGAATTGAAGGTTGGAAGCATCAGTTTCTCAGAGCATAGCAAGTGGGTGGAGGGTATTGTTATATATTTTTAACCGTCCAATGGCAAGTTTTTATTGAAACCATGAACAGAAACGTACCCCTTGGCATTGCATGCTACCATTGTCTCTCTCCTTTTTATTGCATTTCATTCAGTGGCACATAACGATGGTCCACAGACCTACAGTTCCATTAACTCCATAGTGTACCCAGCCTAACAAATCACTCACGTCGCCAGCAGTCAGCAGGTATTTGTTGTTGTTGTTTTTGATGTTGTTGTTACTGTTGCCATTTTTGGCGCAAATGATTTATTTATATCAGCGAGTTACGACAGGGGAAATGGCTCCTCTCCGCGGGGGTGCCTGGTGTCTTTTGATCTCGTCTCATTATCTCTGCACGACACCTGAGCTGGGGGAACGCAAAGGGGGCCACAGCCGAGGCCCCTGGGTAAAGAGTCGTGAGGCTGAAGGTTTTCTCCTGTGGAACGGATCAGCACCAACCCGAGAGATTTCGGGGTGGCTTTAATTAGACTGGCTGTGACTAAACTGCAATTAACGCCCTGCGGGGCTGCCTCCGCCGCCCTTTGATGTTGGAGCCACAGTGTCCATTAGCATATCCTGCAATACCCGGCAAGACCGAAAAAAGGAACGCCACCACTGGCCTTTCATAGAAACCACATTATGTCCTCACTGTGAAAACTCTGACTGGAGATCAGGAATTCTGTGAATTTTCCCTGTGGGAATGCTTTGACCACCACTCTTCAACCCCATCTTAAGCGCCCCCTAACAGGTGAACAAATTGAGAACTTTTCCATCTCTCCTTGATCGATACAGTGCGCAAAATTCACCCCTCTGTGTTCGGTAGCTCAAGGGCAAGATGGAATGAACCATGAGCAAAATGCGAGATGATTCTCCTGAAAAAGTGACATCCGTGCGTCTGGATGTGTGTTCAGTGTTTTATGTATATAGCATGTAAGTTGAAGGGGCACAATGCTCAGATTCCCACTGTGCTGTTACTGTGATGTCATTCCGCTCCAATCCACAGCACAAGCACTGCACCCCGGCTGCCCTGGAGATGTACTTCTCCCAGCAGGAGCCAGCCCCCCGCGGCAGCCTCTACACGGCTGTCAGCCACCTCAACCAGGCCAAGAGGACCATCCCGGAGCTGCTGCCATCATCATGGTTACCTGTAATCAATGCGCTGAAGGATGCAGAGAAGGCCACAGAGGAGTCTGGACGGTCCCGTCAGTAGAGCGTCGCACGAGCGAGGCTACCCGGACATCCACTATTGTTTAAGAAATGTGTCTTTTTTTTTGGGTTGGTGGGGGGGTGGAGATATATGTCAAACCACTGGGGTGTCACACTCTTGAGGCAAAGCAAACAAACAAATGAAACAAGATCTTAGTTGTTTAGGAATGTACCTATTTCAGAGGCTGTTTTTCCCCAGACAAGGATGATTGTGTGTGTATGTGTGTGTGTGTGTGTGTGTGCGCGCGCCATGTGTACATGTGTGTATTTGTACTAGGTTGTTTCTGCCTGTGTGTGGGTATGTTTGTATGTGTACGCATGTGTGTGTTTGCATGTACTGTATGTGTGTGTGTCAGTGGCGGCTGGTGAGCTGGAAACAGGGGAGGCTGGGGAAACATTACCTTTAAATCTATCATTACTTTCAACCTGTTCCCCTTTATCCTCCTTGATTAACAATAAAAGAAATAATTCACAGAATAATTGACACCAATGCGTAAATAGAGTAAATGATTATGCTCGCGAAACAGCGCAGATTGTCTGTAGTTTGTGCGCTATTGCAAAAACTACAGGATGAGGTTGTTTAATTAACAAGGATGGCAATTTGAACAATTAAGTGGCAAGTAATCCCAAAGCTTTCTCTTAAATGTTTCACATTATAGCTTTCTTGCATTACAAAACGGAGCTAAATTTAGTTAGAGCGATTTAAATTACTGAGAATAAACTTTTAGGTTGGGTTGAGTGCAATGAACAATAACATTTAAAACACAGACCTCACAAAAGCTGTGATGTGTCATGAGCATTTAATGTAATTTAAATCAATGCCATCCTTGTTAAACAATCTCACATTGCAGCTTTCGCAAGCACACAAACTACAGACAATCTACGCTGTTTCGCGAGCATAATCATTTACTCCATTTACATGATTGGTGTTAATTATTCTGTGAATTAATTGTTTTATCTTCCTTGATTAACAATAAAGGGGAACAGGTTGAAAGTACTGATAGATTTAAAGGTAATGTTAAAGCCTCCCCTGTTTCCAGCTCACCAGCTGCCACTGGTGTGTGTGTGTATGTGCGTGTGTTTGTGTGTCTGTGTCTGTGTGTGTCTGTGTGTAACGAGGATGCAATGTACTATTCCATCTCTCTGAGGAAGTTCACTTTCAGTGTACAGTATTATCTTGAAAACGTGGGAAATTGGAAAATGTCCCTTTTTAATACCCCTTAAGTTTAGAATGGGATTTTCCAAGGAAAGAAATAATGATCCCTGTATCTCCTAAAATTGTGTAAGGGGAGAAAACATGAGACACTCAGTCATGGCGTAAGGTAACACATAGAGCAAAGCCATGTGATCTTTCTAAAAAAATGTGGTAATTGTAGTTTTACTAACAGCAAACAGCCATGACAGACACTGCAGTAAGTTAAAAAAACTCTTAGAACATCATTCCCTAGCAAACAGATCAGTTTCTATTTTTTACTGAGTTATGAAAACATTCTGTAGAGGTTAACTTATCTGAACGCACTGCAAAAGCCTTACTAAATGGATTCATTTAAATTATTTCTTGGTTTGTGTTGTAGGTTTTTGTTCAGTTTAACATGTACATCATTTAAAGTCCTTTCTAGATAACATGCTGGCCCTGTTTAAACCACATGAGTAGTTTTTAGTGAATTTATGCTTAAATTTGTATATTGTATAACATAAGCAAGTACAGTCAGTACAGTCAGTAGTACGCATTTTGAAAACAATAAGTTGGCACGTTTTTAAAACAGTAGCTTCAAATGCATACATTTGTAGTTTTAAAGCAGGCAATACATATCGCAACATCAAATGTCATAAGCTTTAGAAGTCAGAGGTCAAAGTAATTGGGAAAATATTCTGGATAAGTGCTGGGTTTGTTCTGTATAGTTCTGTATAGTGTCATTTCCTGTTACTCATCAACTTGTGCTGCTACCAAGCAGTGTATGCCCACATCGTTGGGTGCCTGCTCGATCACAGCTTCTAGCTCTCTTCATTTTGTTTTCATGCTATGCTACAATCAGTATTAGATTACCTCTATATTGTATTATATTGCATAAAGTATGTTATATTGCTATGGTAGCTAAATGAAACAAAGCCGCAAAAAAACAACAATGCTACACTGGTAGTTTCATCTCCTGTAATGAATTTCCATACACACCAGCAACACAGAAACAAGACGTAATGCCACAGCAACAGAAACAATGTACATTGCCACAGTGACTGAAACAACACCCATTACCACAGTGGCAGAAACAACACGTGTTACCACGGTGACAGAAATAACGCACATTACCACAGTGACTGATGGCAATGCATACATAAGCTCAAAATGTAACGTTTTAGTGTGAGGCTTTAGTGTAGACAGTGCCAAAATTAAAGTATGGACTAAAGTGTTCATGTAATAGTAAAACTGAATACGAATAATAAACGTGTAACGTACATCATTCACTGTTTTACTGGCTAAACAAGTGAAGATGAACCACAGATGGATATTCCTATTTTGCCACAGATGGTGAAACACTAAGCAAAGGTTACAAAAGTGTGAATAGCTCAAATCAAAAGCAACATCACATATTTGGCTGGTGACCAAATACACAATCAGTATTATGTACTCGTAGTTTAGCGCCATTCGTGTTCTTGGAAATGCACCATAAATAGCATCCGGTTTGTTTGAATGCTTTTACAGATTGTGGCAATTGTGGCTTAAGGCAGAAATTATTTTGAAGAGAATTAATCTTTGTGAATATCATTGATGTATGTCAGAGATGGCTGGTTCCGGTCTGACAGACCGACAAGTTATGCAGCACCTTGGCTCATAATTATTTAATTGGAATTATTTTGACAGGAGCTCACACAATAAAGTGCTCAGTGGCAAATGAACACTGAGAGAGTACTTGTTAGCCCTGTTGGACTCCTATAAACCGAGTTACAGAGTTACATCTGAAATAGAACTAAAAGTTCGGCTATGCAACTCACCTGGTTTATAGTAATCCCAACTTCAAAGTAACTCACATTCCTGCAGGACTGCAGCACCTAAGGACCTGAAACACTCATCTCTGATCTTAATATTGCCATGTCTATATCTTCTACAAGTTGCATTGTCAGTGAACATTGCCGCAGGGTAATAGTGGGGTTTTTTGTTGTTTTGTTTGTTTTGATATTTAAGGATATAAAGCTGATCTCCAAACCACAGTAAAGCAATGACACATCTCATTATAAAACAGATGGTAATTAGTGGGTCATTAGTGCTGTTTATTGTTCATTTAATATATTACTTTTAAGTTGACCGCATCAATGCTGTGTCATTATTGTGGTATGTTAAATTTAACATTGTCTGTCTGTTTCTTGAGGCAGATTAATTACGACTGCCTTGCTTGCGGCTACGCAAAGCAGCTAGCTGCAGAAGCTGTTAAAAATGACACTGAACTGACTGTCTTGTATTTGGAAGCTTGTTAGATGCTTGTTAGGTGTTTGCTAATGCTGTGTACAGAATGGGAAAGAGGACCAATGTATGTGGAAATATCTGTCTATAAATGGACATAAAAAAGTTTATTTCCAATTTAAGAATAATTGGGATTGCAGGTATCACACTTGTCGAATTATGGGTTGGTGGGGTGTACCCCATACTTATACAGTGCAGAGAGGTAGGCCCTTTTTGGGTGTTCTACAGAAAATACTATAATGACACATAGTCATGTTAATTGACATATTAAGCATTCACTTGTGATTTTACTAAGGAGGAGTTTAAAGGCTTGAATTTAAACATTGCATAGCCATTGCACAGTCTTTCATGAGGCTTAACACACTGGTCTTATATTTCAGAAGAGTGTTCATCTTTAGGCTACATGGAGTACAGTATATGGGGGAAAAACAACAGACACTTTAGCCTGTGGGATTGTGTGTGTGGTACAATAACCTGTTGGATGATATGCTGAAATTTGTTGCACTAAAACGCTTCATGCAGGTGCATCCTCTGTTTCTAACATGTTTTTCTTTTCAGTATAAATGTTACATATGTGTTTGCGTGTGCGTGTATATATTTATGCATACTGGCTCACAAACAATACATGTGCTTATTTATTTTGACATTATTACACATATTTTATTGAATTGTTTATATTTGATATATTTGTATGTTGTTGCAGTGTTTCTGTTTTGAAGGCGTAAATGTAATATATGACAGAGGCCATTAGCAGTTGGTTAGTTCAGCATCAGAGGCCTTCTTTGGATATTTTCATTTGTACGGTTGTATCACATTGCGTATCACTTTATATTGCAGCAATTTGGCTTTTGTGGTAAAAAAAACTTTTCACTTTTAGCCACATTTTGTAGTTGCTTTTCAGTGAATGTGGTATTTTCTCAGTGCAGCACACTCTTATTTTTGGAGTCAAGTACTAAGGTGCCAAATTGAATGTTGTGATCATCTGCTTTGATGTTGATGAGAAATAAATGAAGAGTCGAATGTTCACTTTTCAGATTAACAACGTTTACGTGTTTTTGTTGTTGTTATTATTTATTCTTGCCACTCTGTACCATATGTGCCAAAGGGAATACAGATGTGTTTTACTGATATTTAGAAGGATAAATTTGAGAAAGTCAGACTTCACTGCCCTGTTTCCCCGTGCCTGTCTTAATCTGCGAGTGCTGTTCTGAAGTGACCTAAAATGGTGGCTCGCATTGGTTCAGACTCATATTCTGCTCCAGTGCTAGAGAGTTGAGCCTTATGGTCTAGCCAAATGTGTGATTCAGCACACTACATCATGGTAGCATACCATATCCTGAGGCTTGTGCTTTTGCTATGGGTGTTTAAGAGAAAACAACAAGAATATTGACAATGACATTGGTTATATGTGGATCTGATGCACTCTGCAGTAGGTGGAAGAATCTTCACATGTGAACTATGAATGATATGTTAACTAGACCACACTGCTTGGTTAGGAGCAGGCACTGCTGAGCACACTTTCTATCTATGGTATTTTACTTGATAAACCCGCCTTATTCTGCTTGACTAACATACCTACTGCACTATCAAATATGGGGGTGACCAACATACAAGTGGTTTGGGTAAATTTGCGGTGATAACATCTTCGCCTTTGCCAGGCATAAATAATCTACATCTAAGGCAGGTCAGTGGGCACAAGGCACACAGAAATGGAAGAGGAGGGAACCTTTTGTGTTCTAACCATCACCGCTTGGGGTCACATTGTTCTGATCCACCTGGCAGTGAACCGACACTGTGTGGTAGGTCCAAATGAACCAGACTCTGTTGTTTGAATCTGCAGCTAAGCATAGAAGGGTGGGGAGAGAGACACAGCCACTAACTCAATGCACCACGGGGCATTCAGAAATAGCAACATCTTGAGAAGGTGAAATATGACATATCACCAAAGCCCTCGTGACATTTTTCACCTAACAAAAAGAAAATGGCTCTGTAAATTAACAGTGACGGTGACAACAGCTTAGTATTGATTTTTTTCTAAGAGTAGAGCTATTGCAAAAGACTTTGCTGTATGTTAACCTCCACCCAGACACAGACACACACACACATGCACACCAGCACCCTGTGCCTCTTTTCTGCAGGAATTAACAGTTCAGGCAACTTGTCTGCATGATATTTTTCCTCTTCCTTCCCGTCACAGTTTCCCAAACAGAGGCTGCAGCTGGCCAGGCTTGTTAATTAAATCAACATTGCCATTCGTTTTCTTTCTCTTTTTTTACCCTACGCAGTTGCTGAGTGACAGATTTTGGAAGCAATTGGCCTGAGGCATGGAACTAAATAAAGTGCTAAAAAGTATTTATGAGAGGCTTTATAGACCCTGTGTTTGGTCGGGGCGCTCCTCTCGGTGCCAAAATTGCACACATTCAAGTATGGAAAAAGAAGGAGAAAATGCAGAGCTGACACTCTTGGAAGGGCCTGGAAAGAAATTGTTCTTCTTTTCCTATTTACAACATCAACAACTCTCAGCTACAAAATGGCCAAATGACTTTTATAGCTCTCTGAGCTTTTGGTATTCTGACGATTCTAAGAAAAAAAAATCAATAAAAACTATTGGATACAAAGGCTTACCTCTTGTTTACATTCATACAGAGGTGAGGGCTTGAGACAAACTCTCAAGTGCACCGTTCTGAAAAGGTCATGTGACCCCCAGTTTCGGGTTCATTTCCATAGCTGCAGCTGGTGAGGGAGACATGAACGCATGGTGATTGCTGGAGCAGCAGTGTCGTGATACGGTGGTAAGGAGCAGAGATTGTAACACAAAGAATACCAGTTTAATTCCCTGCTGGGACACTGCTGTTGTACCCATGGGCAAGCGATTCAACTGCCTAAATAAATATCCAGCTGTATAAATAGATACCAAAATTGTAAGAAGTCGCTGGATAAGAGCATCTGTTAAGCAACTGTAATGTGATGTAATCTATTAATAATGCCTGAGAGGTGAGCACACAGCTCACTCTTAAGTCCTGTGTGCTGCTCCAACAGAACAGTATTAGAACAGTATTAGAACACATGGGCAGCTGTCTTGCAAGACTCACTTTCAAGCTTCAAGCTGGCTCCTTACTTCCTTGTGGAAAGTTTTGAACTTTTTTCATGGGACCATGTCAATTCTTTGTGCTGAAAGGCCCATGACCAAGTTCTAAGGACACGTCCCTTTCAATTTTCTTTTTATCTCACTGAGTTCCCTTTACCTCACTGGATAAAATACCTTTAAGAGGACATTTTGGAGTGTATTGTGAAGGAGAAGTGAGTATTTTATGTTAACATTTTTAGCCTAATGAGTAATTCAGAATCATTTTAATTACTGGTGATTTTATTAATAATGATAAAGTGAGGCTTCTTGAAGCCCAAAAAGGGTGGAGTTACCGTGTGTTTTAATCACTTTCATCATGAATCAATCAAAAGACATTGCTCTCAAAAGCACAGTGCTTGCATTGGTTCACATCAATGGGTCAACGATAACACGTGTTAACCCCACCCATGTTGTGGTCCATGAAGACAGACTCCCCCATTCTTAATTTTTACACTACAACAGACTCCTGCTCAATACATAGCTTTAGGACAGCTGTGATATTTTGCACTTAACTGGAGCATGCACATAACAGTGCCTGAAGTCAGTGGGACTGCAACAGGACCATCTCCAAAATATGCAATTAAATGGCATATGCAATTATCAGATATGCGGTTACAGGCAGCTGAATGAAAGTCCTAGGCCCTGACTCTGACTTTGATCTATATAATACATATGCATACATGAAGGACTACCATCATTAAATGGAATAACAACTGGTAATTCAATGTTGAGGCAGTGTACTAAATTGTACTGAATTATGTTGGTTTTTCCCTCACTTTGCTGAAATGGTGTGGTAGTTTACGTACCCTTAAGCCTATGAACCTGTCTCAAGTGGTCCGAGTCACGCAGTGTGGGGGAAAAAGGCCTTGCTGTACTGCACACTTTCCCAAGATCCACAGTTAAGATGCTAAATATTTTATTGCCTAGGTTTGTTTTATTTAGAACAGAAAACAAACAGCATAAGTACTTGGGAGCCCGAAAATGATCCGTCTGGCGATCACGATCGGTTATCTGTGGATTTCATCAGCACCCAGAGGGGCACATGCTGATGCCCCGAATCCTAAATTGCTGCAACGGCTAATGAAAAACCAGTAATGTCAGATTTAACCCCATGAAATTGAACAACTTGAACATCACATGAATGTCAGCAAGTCCATAAGCTTCACAGCTGAACCTTAAGTTTAATCACCAGGTATTCGTCAAATACCTATTGACCTCACACACACACACACACACACACACGCACATACACACGTGCATACACACACACAGATTTTATGACTTGTATAAAAAATGTATAGAACAATATAAAAATACATTGTTTCAAGATTAAAGGGAAGCCAGTTTTCAGCCAGATTTCTCCTTATTTAGGTAGAAATATATGTGTGCATTTATTTTTGCTGGATTCTGTCCAAGTTCTGGCTGAGTCTGTTTCGTTCTAGCCTCTCTCTGGAATTCCTCTGCATGCTAAGCAATTGAATCTGCATTGGGTGAAAGATGAAGACTGTGAAGTCAGTCAGGAGCCACGCAGCGCTCTCTCTTTACATATTATGGAGCTACGGAATGCTCTAACCAGTCCTCCTGTCTTATATTGACACATATTTAAAGCATTAGCAGGACATATTTTTTTAATATAAGAAGTATTAAACATAGCCAAGTGTTGTTTTACTTTTTCCTTTGAAGGGGCCATAGGAGCTGTGTTGTCAACAGTTAATCAATACCTATTTCAGCTCACCGTATAGGGAACAATTTGTGGTAAGGAACTAGGTGTTTCCACATAGATTGATTTGAAAGTCTCAGAATTTGACATGCCACCTTTGTGCATGAATAATTGAAAGCAGTCAGCATTTATGTGATTCAGATCCTAGATTTTTATGTCCTGAGTATTTTAAGATTAAAGCATTTCCCTGTATCTGTAAAACATGCACAGGAGACATACGTGAAAGTATGTAATAATTACATGGAGCATTCCTACATAATTGTTCAATTGTGCATTAATTTGCATAGGTGCTTGCACTAACCCTTACAACTGTCAGGCTCATCACCAAATATGTAAGCTTTGGCTATAAACAAAGAGAGTTTTCCAATCACACCTTCTGAATTACAAATGGGTCAAGACTTCTAAATACCCTGTACCTCCTTCATTTCATGTCATGTCACCTTTATACACGGAAACGTTACACGCGCCCCCTACTGAGCCTTGATGTTATTAGATTTTTGAAGGACAAGGTGAACTTGCACCTACGACAGTTTTATCGTCTCCGGTTTCCTGTTCTTGATCTTTCTATTCAATATTCGAGGGGGACTACAGGCACTCGGGTCTGTTCGAATTGTTCAGTCAGTTAACACGCGTTTTCGTTGGGTCTCCAG
Organism: Megalops cyprinoides; assembly: GCF_013368585.1. Lineage (NCBI taxonomy): Eukaryota > Metazoa > Chordata > Actinopteri > Elopiformes > Megalopidae > Megalops > Megalops cyprinoides. Next base: position 27,801,762 of record NC_050597.1, on the reverse strand, counting down.
TCTCCGCGGAGAAGGAATGAAAGAAAGCATGCAGTCTGTATCTTCTCATATCGCAAATCCCTGTTGACATGGCACGTAATTTTCACCCCAAGAATGTGAATTTTCCCACTTTGTTTGTTTTTTTTTCTTCTTGTAAAGATCTTCTAGCCTACCAGTTATACTTGACAGGTTATTTTGACACTTTGTCTTGATCAAGAAAAAAATAAATATTCGGCTTCTCTGAATTTCCATCTCAGCACATTTGCCGCTGGTACATTTGCAGTTTGCAGCAGAAACATGATATAAACTCGTTCGCTTTGGGGCACAAAAGCCTCTTTAGTTTGCATTCGGCTGCTTGAAAAACTGACTGAGCATGTGTTAACTGGATGTGAATTAGTATATCTTTTCTCCGGGGAAGGGAACGCTTATTATCGGGAATCCAACGTGCCCAAATTCGAATGCGTGCCGTAATTAATATCCACAAGTGGAGCTGGTGCCTGGGAAAAAAGCCTTTTCCAGTAACGTGCCTGGGGCAGTTTGTTAAACAGCATTATCAGCCTGTTCCTGCGGAGCTTGCATGCAGGTGGTGAGAGATTTTCAACGACTAAAATAACCCCGTCCTGGTCTAAAAAAAAAAAAATCTGCCATGTGTTGTTCACAGTCCGCAAAACATCCCTTGCGACTAAACTCGGGCTCACTTCTCGGCATTAGAACGCTGAAAGGGAAGTGATGAGGTGTCATTTTTGGTAACGTTTTGTTTGTAATTTATAATAGTTCTTCTCGGGAGCTATATGTCATTATGCTCCACACCATCCCTTACTTCTATCAGTACACATTTCCTTCCGTCCATGTCCATGTCATATGATGAGTTATTGAAACAAGGCTGACGTGAGAGAACTAAGAGAAGGTAGTTGTCTGGACGTTGCAGACGTTTAGAAGCATGCCTCGTGAGCATCATATGCATCCTATGTATATATGAGCAAACTACTGAGTATGTACTACCAAGCATGCGAGTGTGCGCCTCTGCCACATGCACAAAAATGGTTCAATCTGGAATATGTCGCGTCATCGCTGTGCCATGGCCTTTAACTTTGTATATATATTAGGCATGTCGATCTAACATCCCAGTGACATTTCTAATTAAGTAGCCTAAGTCGAGAAAACAAAATCCTTTCTGGCAACTATACGATTTGAAGACAAATTTCTCACCGCTGTCCTCTTCTTCATTTGTGGCGGGACCTTTGGGAATGATAAGCGTAAAGATAAAGTAGACTACGTGTCGATGCACACGCCCATCTACGCTTCTTCAAAGTACAAAGTACAACAGAAAGGTGTCCGAAGCACACTTGTTGTTGTGCATGTAGACTTTATAATCGTCCTCTCAAAAAAAGTTTGAGAGTATACATGTATGTGATTTAGAGGACATCGCTGTGTGTGCTTCGTAGTATAGGCTACGTCCAACAAAACCTTGCCTGGGATACATTTTCAAGCATGTATAAACGTTTATTTTCAGAAAACCTAAGCTGAATGTCATTGTTCTTGTCGATACACAGAGTAAGCAAGGATTTCAAAGAAAACCACTGATTTTTGAAAGGGGTCTGGGCCCCCTTTAGCTGTAATATTGGTACTAGCTTTGAAAAGGCATTGACAGCTTTCAGCGTTTGTCTCTCTTACAGCTTGTTGCATCAGTAGCCTATTAGACATGCTGTGTGTATACTAAAACAACGCTTTCCCTATTGAGCCCCCGTGCAATTCCAAGTGTTTCTTTAGTGCGTTTCACTCCTCCGTTAACTTAACCCTGTTAGCGAATTAATCATCGCAGGGTGGAGCACCAAAACCTCAACCAATTCTGCCTCATTCAGAGGACATTTATAACACTTGTCGTCATAAGTTTAATTACAAGTAATGAATCAAATGGCAATTGTTTTGTGTTATTGGACGACCAGACAACATTTCAGTGCACATACATCACATGGGAAATGTCAATGAAATAGAACAGACGCTAATTAAAGTGAACAGACAGCTGCGAGGCATGGCACTAAATACAACAGGCTTTTCATTTTGGAGACTTTTGGACTCAGGGATGTTGGCCTCATCGTTTGTGCGCAGAATTTGATTACCGTAATTCAGCACGGAGTCATAAAACACATTGCTCTGTACCACCCCGCGTACACCAGGGGATTAGGGCGCAAAGAGCTCCGTAAATTTGGTTTCACTTTTTTGACGGAAAAAGTTTAAAATTGCGAATCTAAAAATGTACTAAAAAGTCAAATTGCAGTAGATTCACTGGGATATGTTGTTATGGAAGGCAGAAACCTACCAGGAGACGAGCAGCAGAATTATAAAATCCCGCTTTGCTTTGGATGCTGTTTCAGATTTAGAAAAGACTCATCTGATTAATGGCCTGTACGAATAATACCGACATTAGCAGCTTTCAGTCACAGTCCAGTTAAGAGAAGTCATGGAGTGGATACAAGCGTGTCTGGGATTAATGAAACGCCGAGTACATTTTAACTGCAATACCCATTAGCTCTCAAAGAAAATACAGAGTACATTAAGTGAAATGCATTCGTTCTCGTTGTTTAATTTGGCGGGAGCACAGTATAATGATGATGTATGAGTATGTGATTAACCAAACACTACTACTGACCACATTTATAGCGAATTATAAAACACAACTGTACTGTCTGCTTCACGATAAAAAAGACAAACTTCTATAGAATTCCACATTAAACATATAGGCCTATTCCGGAAAGTTTCGTGTAGTGTTTTCTCAATGTGAATTTATGTGCACATTTTAAGTGTAAAAGAAACACCAAAATTATTTTTACTTCCATATTTATTTTGAGTGAAACTAAATATTCCTTCCTTACTCAAATCTGAAAACAACTGTTTAAGCGTGCTGCACAAGAGTGTACACGTTTATCACCGTCTGGGACGAGACGTAAATCACAGCAGATGATAAAAGAACGATCAAAACCATCAGTTTGGTATTAATTATTATTGCAAATATTATACGCATCAGAGCAACCATCAAACACTCATCACCATGTTTTTTGACAAATGATCTTGGATTAGGTTCTGACACATGGTCTGTTGTATGCGAGAGCGCTTGGACGTTTTCCAAAGGTCTGCTGGTGTAAATGGGAAACAGTGGCAGACATGCACACCACTCGCTTCCTTTCCCCTACAAAGGATGGCTCCACGTCGTCTACAACTATCTGGCTCGCCAATATGAAATCCATATGTAGCCGTGCTGTCAGGCCCGGAGCCGTGCCTTGCAGCTGCGCTGTTGTGCGACTGCGGTAACCACACTGCCACCTAGAGGCCATGATTGGAAAGGGAATTTCGTTCTATGGGAAGGCAGGAGAAGCCTCTGCTGCATTCTAGATATTGTTTGTTCATGTGAAAGGCCAAAAATACACTTTAAAGAGAACATTATATTTGTTATCATAGCTTTATTATTTATTATGTCTTTTATGAGAAGTTGGGATATTTGCAAAGCAGTATTCTGGCACACGGGAAAAATTCTTAGTTGTGTAGCACATTGGTTTCAGGAAACATTAGAAATGATTTTTCTTTGCAAATAAAATCTGTCTAATATACCTGACTTTACCACATATTCCCCCAGAGACCGCAAATCTGGAATAAATGTACGATATTGTAAATACAGGAATGGTAGCATAAATAATACAGTTTTATTAATCTATATTTTTGTCTGATCCATGGTGAAAGGTCATGGTGCGATAAAACAAAGATAAGTACTGCCTCCTTCAAAGTGAAAAGCAAGCTTGGTCACAGTACATTTTATATTGTCCTCAAGATAAGACTAAAAGGTACGCCACTTAAGTAGAAAGTATAGTGGTGTACTGTAGGCTACTATATGTTGCGGTCTATATTGGCACGAGGTAACCCAAATCAATCACCGAGGGCTTTGACACATCCAGCTGCAGCTAAACGTTCCCTCACTCTGATATATAGTCACTTGACAGTAATGATTTCAATTACCTGACTCGTGTTATATGCCCGCGGTGAAGTCCATGTGGTTTATTTCCAGACCGCTCCTTTCGGGTAACTCGATACATTTACAAATAATAACACCAGGGTGATCAATTCAGGAACGAGGTGAATGACGTCATATCTCCTTTTACGTTGACGCAGATAAATTAAAAGTTGTGGGCTTCTGACAGAAGCGCTTTCGATGAGGTACGGGCGTGCCGCGTTCCACCGGTGATCCTTTCAGATTGACCTTAATGATGTTTTTCCTTTGAAATGTAGGCGATGAGGAGGACTCTCCAACTACAGAGGCTCCGCACACTTCGGACATTTTTACGATTGTGGACGAGAGGGGTGAGGAAAGATTAATAGGTCAAAATGGCAGCCTCTTTCTCCTTGAACATTTTCTATAGTTTTCTTTGTGTTCGTAGCGTTTTATTGAGAGTAACTAGTCACCTTCCCTTCATCACATTGTTGTAAGAATGATATTGTACCACGCAATTAATCAACCGTAAATTCAAATAAAACACTTTACTGTTATTATCTGGAGACCACGTCTTTTATAGTGATTTTATAGTCACGGAAGGCCGTTACCTTTGGTTAAAAGGCAGCGAATGCTGTTCCCCGACAATAAGTGTTTGGCCTCACAATTATAATTTGACATTTATATTTAACTGGAGCTTTAACTGAATTGCAAGTTCTCTGGCCAAAGCCAATAAGCATCTAAAATGAACCCCAGGGAAAGTGTTTAGTCAGATAAACCAAACCCACACCATATAAATCTGTCTTACAAGGCAGATTTATAAATGACTGGTGTGTTCAACCAAACACTTTCCCCGGGTTTTGTTTTCTCAGAAGAACCACCCTAGGTGCCCCCAAAAATCGTGGCAAGCCTTTGTCACTCAGAGGTCAAAGTGACATAAAACACCATGTGAGGCAAGCCCTTCTCTTCCTAGCGGAGGGGGCGTTTGGGTTCCGAATCCCTCTGTTTTTTATTAGGGGATATCGAGCGGGTTTTATTGATGGCGGGTCAATTCCAAGTTGTTGGGATTTTTTCCTTTCATTTGTTTACCACACACTCGAGCAGGCCCGTGTCCCATCTGTGCGACACGTCCCCACAGCTGTTCCTGGGCTATCTCCCCCGGGACTGCAACACCCCCCCCACCTCACCGGGCTGGCGAACACTCAGGGAGAGAGGGTGTCTGACCAAACAGTAATGAAGAGCCCTAAAGATTACAGACCCGTATAGGGAGTGTTTCTCATCAACGCTCAAGCAATGGAGACTTTGGGTTCTAGTGGGCAGTGTGCCCCTCGCTCATAAAATGCAGACCAAGGCACATTTTACCAGTATCTTTTCATGGATCACCTCACTGTAAGAACCATAAATGCAATATAATGATAATGGTCATTTTTGTAATAGAGTATGTATGTGTGTGTGTAGGGGGGAGGGATTTCAGCAAATCTGTGGTCTGGATCCAGTTTCAGCAGGGCAACCTGACTGTGTTTTCCTTTTATTTCTAAAAAGGGTTGGCAGGAGCTGGTCTTTTCTATTTTACGTCTGTTCAGATGTGCCAGAAGTCCCAGGGCATTAGAATGCCCTTATCCCTCCCCTTTTGTCTTGAAGTCTGTGACAAGTTTTATACTAAGTCAGGAAGCTAACCCACCACCTAGCTCCCCACCACCACCTCTGAGTAAGAACAGTTTTACTGTACAAGGGAACTCCCAGCATTCCCACACTCTTTAAAGAGCACTCTGGGTCATTCTCTTAAAATTTATCAGACATTTACATCCAATTGAAGCTTGGAAAGAAGACATTGTTCTTGAGGAAAAAGTATGAACATGAAATCTGGTTGGACTTACAAGGTACATGCTAAGCAATTTCACCTTACAGGTCCGATATATGCATGCATGTCATGGACAACCAATCACTTTCCCTATGTTTTATTCTTCTATAGATGATGTTTGGGTGTCTTTTAGTAACGCAAGCACATGAGCACATGATGAAGAGTGGACTTTTGCTTTTAGTTCCATTTGTGGTTCCTGAAAAGGACTTGTGAGACAGGAAATTTGAACTGAATAAAGTCGTGGATGCACATGTGTCTGTGCAGGACACCACCCTGTTAAATGAGCTCAAGAGCTGTTAAATCAATCCAGTCGGATAGCTCATTATATCGGCCTGAGATTCATAGTATCATGGAGTTTATGTGTAAACATCCACCTAGTAAAAATAAGATTGAAAGCAAGAAATAAGCCATAATTGGCTATGAATGTGGGCCAGAGTATCGAAGAGGCGAATAATTGGTCACATTGATCGACCCACTTGGGAGCATAAATGTTGCTATTAGTCATGGACTGGATCATTTAATGACATCCTGCAGTTGAACTGGAGTTAATATGCTAATGAGGCAAATTAATTGTAAACAAGAGAGTTGGTTCCTACCAGCGTCTGCATGACAGTGAACAGCTAGCGCACACTGGTTTGATTTATGTCCCGCAGGCTCTAATTTAGACCCAGACAAGGGTGAATTAAACCCAGCTCAGTTTGGATCGGGCCATGTCTGTAAAATCTCAGCCTGGTAGGACAGCAGTGGGGTCGAATCTCTGTTTTGTTTTGGCAATTATCATCCCATCGCTGCATTTGTCTTCCCTCTGGTTGAATCTGAAATAAAAATTTATAGAGACCAAACTGGTTGGCAGTCGTCAGGGTCACGATCTGTGTAAGTGTTATTTGTTGAACGCATGTCTTGGCAAACTCAGTGGCAATCTAAGCGCATTATCTATGTATTTCAGATGGAGAAAACTGCCGTTGGTAGGACTGCTGGAGACAGCTTGCTTCCCTCTGTGGTTTTTTATTTGAACAGGGTTCTCAATACAGGTGGAAAAGCTGCAACAAGGAAGGCTGAATTTAATGTGTCCTAAGGACAGCATATAGGCATGAATATTCATGAATTCTTATGAATGTCCCTAAATGGTCTTCAGAATTTTAATGAATGGTTATCAATCAGGTTATGTAGTCTCATGTAGAGTTTGCAGTAATAAGGTATGCACACATGAGGCCCTCAAAAGAAAAGCATTGCCGGGCCCGACTTGGTTTGTCTTGGCACAGCTTCTCAAGAAAATAATTTCAGCAGCCGCTGTGCTTTGCATGGCAGGTACTCTGCCGTGTCTCAACAATTTTTTTTTTGCCACCACATTCGTTATCCGTGTTCCCACCACGTTCAAACGAGATTACAAAACCCATGGATGGCCAGAGTACACTTGACAGGCGTCACTTGAACCTTTTCTGGGCCAGACCTATAGAAGGACGAAGTGGAGGGGCTTCAGGTCGCGTGACAGCATTTATTTCCATTGTTTCTTGTAAAGCAGCTAGCGCGTATTTCATACCAAACCATCAAGGGCTTGTGCCCTAGAATAGAACATTGCGTGGATCTGAAGGGTTCAACTAGTCCACAGGCTCTCGGGTGCAGCACTAAAAACGTACAGTGGAACATTAATAATCAAAAATCATGTGGCAGTAAAAATGTCATGTACTGCACAGGAGCGTAACGAGTGTGTGTGTGTGTGTTTGTGTGATCGTGTGTGTGTGTGTGTGTGTGTGCGTGTGTTTGTTTGTGTGATCGTGTGTGTGTGTGTGTGTGTGTGTGCGTGTGTTTGTTTGTGTGATCGTGTGTGTGTGTGTGTGTATGTGTGTGTGCGTGTGTGAGTATACGTATACATATACAAGTGGGGGGAATGGCTGTCAGAGGCTGGGATAGAAATGATAATTTGACTGCCATTTAACCCCCTAAAGCCAAACAATTGCTTTAAGTCTGCCAGTCAGTTGAATGTTGGTTTTTTCAATTGTTTTCCTTACTTTTTTTGGTTGCTGTATTTTTTCACCCCCTAGCTAATCGATGGCGGGCCCGGTAACACTTGAGAGAGGAGAACGCACAAAGGAACAGTAAAAGAAGAAATGACTAAGAACTGTCAGCGAGTAATGACGGTTGGCAACAACCCGTGAAGAACTAACTGGCAGGCTTTGAGGAGCAGGCAGGCCAAGAATAAATTGTCTGTCTGTAACTATTTAAACGCGGCATTAAGCTGTGATTTATGCCGAGAAGAATGGTATTATGAGGGAACATTTTCCAAGTGTAGCAGCTTGCAGCAATTTAAGTTATATGGGGGGAAAACCGCTGAAACGAATATTTGACTGGAGTCCATATTGAAATGGATATATTTATTTGGATTAATTTGGCTCAAAAACCTGTAATAAATTCCGACTTTATCGAGAGAACTGCGTTCCTCTTATAGTGAACATTTCACGAATGCTACAGGAACGTGCAGTTCACCGTACAAGTTTTTGAAGGACTAAAACCAAAATGGCCCCCGCAAGCCCACGAACATAATTTGATCCGTATTGCTCTAATTGTGGAAGGCAGGGGCAGATTTATTTTGCCTGCCATCCAACGCCTGATGAAAAAGCTGGCACTCGTGCTAGGTTAATTGATTTTCGAGGCAATGGTTTAGCGCTTAGCCCCCCTGTGCCAAAAAAGAAACCGTGATTAATTAATGACAAGTCAGACTTGCCTAGAGGACTGCTCTGGGAGACGCTTTTTTCTTCCACCCTGTCCTAAATGTTATGAATGATTCAGTCATTTCATATTTATACACATAAACATTGTATGTTTCTGTGCAGGTCCTTCTCAATGACCTTGATCTCTCCTATTAAATGGTCACTCACAGTCTTGCAAATCCTCTCACAAAAGAACAACAGAAGTGACTTTGTGTTTAATCAGTCTAGTTCTGCTTTGATACAAGACTTGTGTTTCGGTTCCATTATTTATTAAAGATATAATAGCCTGTGAAAAGCTTCTGACGATACTAATATTGCACTCTGATGTAATGGTAACCCAGGTTAATCTCTTGTGCTTATTAAAGAGCTCTCTGTTTGAAAGGCCGGAGCTTACAGCATTTTCCCAGTGTCTTTATGAGATACTTTCTGCAATGGCTGCTAAACTGTCTTGAAGAAATGAGTGACAAATGCATTCTTCTGTGTGTGAAGTGCAACATGAACAATTAAAAAGCTTTGTAGACAACAAGTGTTTTTCAACCTGAGAAGCTGGTTCGTCCTGTTAATGTCAGAATACACCACACTCCTCAGGAATGCTGTATGCATACATGCATGCACACACAAACACACGACCCCAGTCATTAAAATTTCTCTTTCTAAAAATGGCACTTAACCAATCACAGGCAAAATTTGTCATGGTAACATTTATACCTGTTTTTATATCAGTGTAATCAACATCAGTCATCACAGCGCTTTGCTGGTGAGGTGCTACATACAGCATGGGGTTTGATTAGAATGTCAGAAAGAAACTACTGTAATGACTTAATGACTTACGAGTGGGGGTGGGGGGCTGCAGACATGAGAGTGGATCTGGTGTGCTGTATGTTCCATTTACAGTTTTATGGAGGCTTAATGGCATGAAGCATGTGAAGCAGATTCTCAGACATCTAAATTATACGTCTTCTGGATAGGGTGGTTCTGGAGGATTTGTGTGTAACCTCTGTGGTCCATTTCAGATCCGTGTCTCTTCTAATGAACGCCAAATGTTATCCAGGCAGTTTACATGAGGAAGAGAGGGATCGTTTCTACAGCACCCCCCCAAAGCCCCCCCCCCCCACACACACACCAATCTTCCTTTTTTTAATCTGTGCAAACCTTGAAATACATTGACTCCAATCTCACAGTGAACAGAAATTACTGATAGTGACTTTCACAAACAAATAGTTTCCTGAAACATTCTTGGAACGAAAATTGAGCTACACAGAGTGATGCAGACTCTGACATATGTCTTTACATTACTGGGACATTGCTTATGACATATGAAACTGACTTTGAACCATATATTACATAAATTAAAAATATTTTTCCTCTCATTTCCAAGGATGGTTGATAAACTCACAAAATTTGCAGTACCCATTCACTTCAATAGAGTTACCAGATATTTCTGTGTTTGTTCATGAAGAATTTCTGTTTATATAGAAACCAGCTTGGTGGAATATCACTGCAATAACTTTGGTGGGGAAAGTGCTATTTCTTGGTCCTCTCTGCCTGTAGCTACAGGGTAATGCTCATTTTCACCCAAGACCGTGACAAAAGGACTCCACATTTGCTTAGCATATGCTAGTGATTACGGATTACTTTTTGCCTGGCATTTGATCATACTGAGGAAAGGAGTGTGATGTGTCTGGGCCAGACACTGTAAGTTTTTCAATTAGCATTTACAATGTGTTTGTTTTTTAATGCAAAATTTTCTTTGGTTGGCTTCAGCTAATGACATTGGCAGACTAAGGCAATCAGACTTCTAAGCAAATATTTAAAAGCTCTAATTTATGATGGCATTGAATTGTTTTTGAACTGTTTTGATCTTTTTTGGCAAAATCACACTTGGAGTCATAAAAGAGAATTGATCAGAACACCTTTGTTTAAAAAGGATACGTGTAAGAATTTGGTCAAATTTCTTGTGGAGTAATTGTTACTCTTTTTAAAGCATCTTATCATTTGGAAAAAACTTACAAGATGGTAGTTACCGTAACTGTTTACACTTACAATTTTCTAGATGCTTTGCAAAATCCCCATTTTAAGAGATATTTTCTCTGTTCTTTTGAGGGTTTTTAATAAGTCTGCCATGTACATCACAAGGAATGTACCTGCATATTTAATCAGATAAACTCTGCAAAACTGACCTATCCTCCACGGGTTTATGACGAGCATTTATTTCACTGGAGCATAGTGCTCTCTTCCTCAGCATAACATACAAGCATTCAACATCAGTTCAACAGAGCATTAATCCATCTTGAAATATGCAGCAGGGACACATGAGATCAGAAATCATTTAATCCCATGGGTCGATGAGGGTTGAAAGTTTCCTGTACTGAACATTCGGAAAATAATTTTACTTTGTAATGGACAATGACAAAGAGAAGAGCATAAAAATGTCCCGTTTACCCCAAATGCTGTACAAACAACCAGATTCTATCCCCCTGCCTACTCCAGACTGAATATGTTATTATCATTTCCGGAGACTTCCCATCACGAACAAACACGTCTGTTTACATTCTTGCGAGGAATGCTCTTTTATCTTTCAAAGCAGTTGTGAACTTCGGATCTCGTTTGTAATTCAGATTATGTATTCAAACCAAAGAATTCCGCGGGTAATTACTTGAAGATGATTACAGCATGTTCGTCAACCACATCCTACTCGGTCTCCCATGTAATAACTACCTTAAATTAACCTAGATGGGTTTAAGAATACATTTCGCTTGAAAGCTGTCATTATCAACAGACTAACCATGGTTCAGTGCCAGATCCAGTCTGACTGCAATGCGCTTTATTTGGTTTATGTGTTGGTGTGTGTTACGTCTGTTTTTTATAGAACATTTTGGTAATTTGGTAATTTCAATGACTGCCGAACTGGTAAAGTAATGTAATAACCCCCCAAAATAACAAATAAACGTGTAAATATGTAAGGTGGCCTATCACAAATATTTTTATATTTACATAGGTTTAATAAGGATATTCATGTCAGATTTGCATGTCTTCTTAAAGGACGAAGTGCATTGAATCTGGGCCACAGTGTATTTTAAATCACGACTAGTAGGCTATAAGATCTAGTCGGGGAAAAACACATTAGATCTTATGTGATCATGGAGCAACTAAATACTTTTGCATCTTATTGCAAAAACTAAAAATATATTTCTGTCTGAAACACCAGGTCCTGGTGTTCTTAGTTGAAGCACTGTGTAGACAAACACCACTCTTCTTCCTCCATCTTTCAAAAGGAATGTTTCTCCACATGCAGTCTTAAGTGTTGAGTGTAATTAAAAAGAGTTCTGGGGCGAAGTCTTCCATTATAATATAGTTATTTGGCATTCATAGTACTGCATGGAAACCGTTTAGTAATTTTTTGTGTTTAAAACTACACTTAACTCAATGAGCTACAATTAAGTTAATTAGTACTTTTCTTTTACAACCATCAAACACACATTAGACTTTCCTCGTTTCATTTAGAATGCATAAATTACAAGCTGCCTGACTCCAATAGAACTCCTCGGAACCTAGAAGATGTTATGAGTTATTATGACGAATGGATTTGGTTTCTGGGCAATAAACTCTCACTTTGACTTCCACACGAAAATGTGGAGTTTAAATGTTTCCACTCACAGAGCAGAACTAAACAGAGGACATGGATGTCTTCATCAATATGTCGCGCTCAGACAAATATCCAGGCAACGTCATAATTAACATACAGCCGGATACTTTGCGCAAAGCACAAGCTCGCAGCATATTCACGCAATGATTTACATCGTTTACGTATGTGTAGACAAGGGAAACAGCTGCATTCTATGAACTGCCATTCATAGGTTATGACATTCTTCATATGTTACGTAGGAATAGAGGACAACAACAAAATGTCATGTCAGTAAAAGAAAAAAACATGTTCTACTGTTAGAATTCATATCAAACCGAGGAGCAGGGTGAAGGCGTTCAATCCTATACCAGTGGCTTGCGGGAAGGTAATTGCTACACCCATAACATTTGTGAAAATGAGATAATAAACTTGAGCAAATCATAGAATGGCTTGTCACTTCCATTGCATTGCGTTCTAACAGCGGCATTTTCCTCAGCGCAACTATCAACTAATTTTCAAGAGCAGGCTGAAACAATTAAAAGTGAAAGGGAATCAGAAAGAGAATTTACGTATAAAATGCATTCAAATAAACTTAACGCACTGCTTGTACAGCCATTTAAAGTTCAGACAACTTCACCTGATTCGCTTATGTATGACTTTACACATATTGTTCACCTTTTGCAATGCGGGCTATTGCAGTACGTTCTAAATGACATCCAGAACAATAATACAGCTGATTAGAAGTTCATTGTAAGTTTTCTCATTTAGAATACAAGGAAAGGGATTGATCCGGATTCCATTGCAGACACGTGCAATTTTGCGCCTGGCTGCCGTCGCCCTGTGGGTTAAAGAACTGTGGATGGGGTCGTTAGCCCATTATCCTAACTACCTCACGTCAAGGAAGCTCAAATTTTCTCATTGTCTGCGTCAGAACGATTACCGCAGCCCTGTATTTTCTGTACCGCTGACATGGCAGAAAGCCGTCTGGGTCACAGAGTCGCCTGGCACCGAGGGTAATGGGCGGTTTTTGTGCGGAGCCGCTGCCGGGCACCGATGACAATGGCACCGCCTGAAACACGCCCCAGCGCGATGACAGGCTCATCCTCGCGGGACAATGGCGCGTAATTTGTGAGGGCCCTCGCCGCGGGAGCGGGGACGGGTAATTAAGAGGAAGACAGTCGCAGTCGGGGGACACTGCAGACTACCGTTGACAGCCGTCAGGTGATCCTGTATGAGCCTCGTTATTCTTCCAGTCCCACCGGAATGAGCGGGGCCGGCGATCGCGACAAGGGGCTTTGAGTCCGTATCAAAGAGGGGGCTATCAGACGACATGGCCGCTTGGAGCGCGGGTTGGAGCCAGGGAGAGGCGGCACACATTGTCTGCAGTTCTCCTCTTTGTGGGAAAAGCCATTAAATCGAGCGGCTTATTATGCCCCTCCCATCAGCTGTCGAACTTATTAGATAAATACACAGCGGGGGCTGAATTCTCTGGGCTCTATCAACGGACAGTCATACCACTGATGCCTTTGCGTGTTACATTTACATTTTCTTCTCCAGAGCGATTTACAAAAGCTCATTCTATGGGAGGAGAGTAGATTGTGCTCGCAGGTGTATTGGAATTGATGCGCAATGTCTAAAGACCCAATTCTGCATCCTGCAAAATGAAAAAAAAAATCTTGCTGAATCTGCTATTTAAAACATTTTAATCGAATACTTTGGTCATTTACGTTACAGAAGAGGGACAGTTTAACTGTTTGACGTTTATTACAATTCGTGTATTGGCTGCTCCTTGTTATTCACATTATTGGGTGATGAAGCTTAATTCCACTTAACACACACACATTAGATATTCTAATTGAACTGTATCATATTTTTCCTCAATGTATTTAACAGAGGTACTTAAAAGTTGACTGTTGTGTGCTCTTGCACATAGAAAACAGATGGGAAGGTTTAAGTTGTACTTTTAAAAAAAGCAACAACCTTTTAGCCTGTTTTTTGGCATTGATTTACAGCCAATACAGTTTTTATAATAACCGTTAACTTTTTATGAAGACTAAAAATGACAGCTCATGTTACTGGTTATCAATATGTTCTCATAAGGCTAAGTTCATGCCAAGCATCTGTGATTAATGCCAATAAATCATTGGAGCTTTTAATATTTAAACTTTTTAATACTCAACAACCAACTGAATAGTAGTACATCAGAACATTCCCTCCGGAATTGTATTTGCGTTTTTTTTTTTTTTTTTTGAACATTACAGAAATCCACAGGTTGAGTTCGGGTTCGGTTTCCCAGCTGGGACAACACTGACAAGCAAGCTTGGCTAAGATTCGGGTGCCATTAAGCACAGCAACATCACCACCTGTACAAGTACAGTCCATACCATGTAAAAAAGTGTGCTGCAACCACAAGTTGGTAAATAAAACCTGACCAATTAAAAAATTATTCACTCAATACTGAGAGACAGAACTTTTCAGGTATTTCATACATACAATGGAAAATGGAGGCTTCCCCCTTGCAAAACAAGAACATAATTTTCTGGCCCAAGTATTTATCATGAAACCTTAGACTCCTTGCTTTGGTTATGTTACTGACTCCTTTGTCAGATGAACTAATCTGCCCTGCCCTGCCACTTAACGGCTCAGACTGGACTCAAAGAGCCGCTACAAAAACGCCATTAAAAGAGAGGGGTATTAACAGCAGAGACGCAAACACTAATGCACTCATCTTTCTATGAAAAAGTTACTCAGTTGCTCTGGGGCCAAATATTGTATGACTCAAAGAAACAGAAACAAGACACTATGCTATTCCTCAGTGTATTCAGTCAGTTAAAAACACCTCATTAAATAACAAAGGACACCCCACAGACACCCTCATAAACAATTGTACCATATATTATGTTGTCTGCCTAAAAAACACTCTATGGGCTCTATGGGAAAATCAAACCTAGGAGAGGTGTTTGGTTGGATATACAAGTTTATAATTGAGTCTGGTGAGGGCTTTATAGGATGTCTCTCAGGGTTTGCTTTCAAAGACTTTTGCATGACGATGTAGCATTGATCTCAAGCCCTGTTTAGATTTAGATCGTCATGATAAATTATGATGAAGGCAAAATACAACCCTAGATGCACATTAAGAGCTCCATGAGTTTCCTTTGTATTCAAACAGAAGTAAAACCCTTTGCAGGTCTTTCATCTCACTTGGTGTAAAGGCAAAAAGAAAATAGGAAAGAAATCTTTTTCAGGGTACAATTAATACAGTAAGATTAGCACTCACTGAAATGGTGTTTTAAGAGCAGCTCTCAAGATAGCACATTAAAAAGACAACAGCAACTAAAAGACTGTCTTTCGTGTTCCAGCAAAACAGCATGGAAATAACCAGGTGGATCTCAGAGAACCTGTTAGCATCAGACCACACAAAGCTGACATTTGTGGACAACTTGTATTAAATGACTGACCGGCAAAACATATTAGTTTTTACATTCTAAAGAAGTATACATTGTTTAATTGTTGGTTGGACACTTGCTTGTTGGCAATTTTTTTCCTAAACAGAATTTATTTTCTATGACGGTAACTGTGATGGAGCATTAGCAGCATGTTTGACTTATACTTGTCAAGCGGCTGAGGAAATAACTTCTGATTGGTATAACCTTGAAATCATGCAGTTGGTAAATTTTCAAAGAATCAGGTCTTCTGCTACAGATAAAAAAAACATTTCCAAGACTAACTCTGGCATTGCTGGTTTAATTACTGTGGGAAGCACGTGGGGCCTAGCCCTTCCTATGGTTTACAGTGTTCTGTCTTAGCATTCCTTTTGTGTTCAGTAGCTGTTTTCTCATAGAAAAGCAAGCAAAGTGATGTTCTCTTAAGGATTCAAAGACAGCGTGCCACCACTCTTTGACCACATGACCACATCGTCACAGTTCACTGCTTTAACCACCGCATCAAGCCCTTAGTCACCCTGGGTGGAGTGTTTTACTCTCTGAGACGAGTTCCGGCTGTCTGTAGGTCCCGCCGCAAAGCTCTGCCCTGCTGTTCCATGAGGGAAGCTGTGGATCTCTGGAGGGGATGGGGTGAGGGGGGAAGCATCTGGAAGCAGAGCTCTTGGCAGCACTGCGGGCAGGCAGCAGCTCTCCCAGCATTTCCAACAGTGCTCGCACAGCTGACGTCGCCGCAAAGCGACGAGCGCGCTGAAACAGCCCTGATTTATGCTGCTGAGCGGCATTTATCGGTGACGTTAATGTGACAAATGTCGCAGGCCTCACATCGAGGCGACTCCCGCGCAGAAGTAGTGGGCCTCGCTCTGTTACTTTTCCCCTCCCGTGTGGAGAAAGAAGTTGAGGAAATATCAGTTGCCACAGGCAGAAATGACCATGTGCGTGACATATTTTCCATTCACCCTCTTTACATATATGAAGCAACACATTGTTTCCCTGTTTCCAGTGTTTAATTGCCCTCCTATGGTTTTTCTCATTAAGGCCTGTATTCTTGGCCTGTATACTGAAGTCCCACATCCAGTGCACATAGAACCTATGCAAATTTGTGATTTGTTTGGAAAGCTTACAAACAGCATACAATCCAATATATCTTTCTGCCATTTATGCAGGCTTTGTAAGGCTTTGAAATTAATCAATGTATCCTTTTAGTTGATTTTATATTTCATTGCTTTTACACTAAGCTAAATTTAGAACATCCACAATTTAAGCAAATACATTTTAATATTGAGTCTGTACCTTTATAATGCCATAGATATATTCCTTAAACGTGTCATTACATTACTATCATAGTATCATTGCTATTTTAAACTCTATTTTCACTAGTGACACGAATTAAACATCCATTGTTATGTTTTTCATTGTTTTTTTCATTGTTGTTATAAGACATCTATAACATTTCCAGTAACAATAAAGGAATGAATGCACAACGTTGACTATGGCAGGTAATGCTGAGGGAGCTGATGCAATCCATAGCAGTCTACAGCAAGCAGAGGCAGGTTTGATCTCAACTGGAATGACGTCTCGGAACACAAACCTAAGGATCTGTGATATCACACAAGAGGATGCAAAGAATCCAGTGGCACCAGGCTTGACTAAAACGGTTCCTCCCCACATTTTTGTTGTACAGTACAGTTCGCCACTTTCAGAAATGACCCTTCCATGACAGACAATCCCTCTCCCAGTCTTCTGTCAGTGAAAGCCATTTACAGTGAGAAGGAAGCAGAGGCTAAACTAAGTTACCGTAAATCTTTGTGTTGACTGATCCTGCCCATAATGCATTCATGGTTATATAGATAAAGGATACTTATCCCTGGGATTTACCACCTACAAGGGATAATTAGACGAGGCAGAGGGATTTGTGAGCAGCGTGTAATTATCCCCTTCTTTTCCAAAAGCATGGAACTCTCCCATAAAGACATGCTTGGAGAGATTACCTCATATAAGCCAATAAAAATGCTTCAGACCATAATATAATCATGCAATACCCCTTTTTGACCTGACATGGTGTGGTGACATAATTGTGGGTAAATTATGTGTATTTCAATGAAGTCCAACTGAACAACTCACCAAAACAAAATGCTTAGTGTTAAACTCTGCTAATAATTTGAAGGTGTCAGATGATGTCATCTATCTGTAAATGCACAATAGATGTGCAACTAAATGTAACCCCTGATCATTATGGCAGTTCACAATACACACGCACAGGACTGGATGGAAAAGTACAGAATATAGGCTGTGATTCTTTTTAATACATACCTCTCTTTCTCTTTCTCTCTCTGGCTCACACACACACACACACATACAAACACACATTCTTCAATTTAGTGACCATATGGCAACACTTAAACAGCCTCTAATAGCTTTTTACTGTGATCCGTATTTGTTTTTCATCGAAATACATTTTCCACTCCCGCAAATGTGAGTGCTTCATGGAGCACTTGCGCCTCTCTTTTTTCTTAAGACAGATCATTATCATTCCAACCCGCAGTGCATTTTACTGTGGCATCTGTCTGGGAGGTGACACACTCGTGCACTGGAAAACAGCAATTATGCCTACAGAGTAAGTGACATCAGGCTATCAGCATTCTCTCTTTATAATGATAGGACACAGACGAAGATGACAAAGTTAACAGGCTGAGGAATGAACTGCAGGGGTGTTCGCAAATATGAATCATACTATTTTCATAGTAGGCAGATTATCAGCCATGTTACACTGCAGGGCTCAGTGCCAGTTGTTAAGATCATGCTTAGCCATTTTATCTTTTAAGTATTTATGTGTAAATAAAGTAAACAAATGTATAGAGTACATTTGAACATCACACATCACTGACTTTAAAGAGCTTCCTTGTGATAGCTAGTTACAGCATATGACTTTGTTGTTATTTGAAATGCAAATCTATGTCTAGGTAGGTGAGGGCCTACCTAACTATCATAACCTATAGTGTGTTAAGTTGCTTAAATGAACATTCATATTTAGTACATTACCGGGAGCCTACATCAGTGGAATGAAGGTTGGGTAGATGTGCTAGGATCCCCTCATCTCTCCACTCTTGACACTCTAGGACACATGTCAAGTGACACTTATCCTCCTTCCTCATTGTATATGTGCATGTCAGGATTGCACACACCTTGACCCAATGCTCCTGCATGGATTCAGTGGTTGACATTGCCATGTTGGCAAGCCTAGTGTATAATTAGTAACTACTAACAAAGGGAAAAAAGGGGAAAAAAAAGGGAAAATTAAATTAAAAAGGTAATGATTTTACCTAAAGCTATGATTTTATAGGAGCTACGTCTTAAAACATCAAGAGGTAATTTACATGAAATAAAGACAAGAAAATGTAAGATATATGTAGTGTTTGGTGCTGTAGTCAAGTAAAGGATCTTTTAAGGGCTCTCTGACAGCCATATAAAACTGAAAGAAGGAAGCCTTTTGAAATCTTAGGCCTGTGTGAGACAGCCAGATAAACGGATGCAGAGTTACACTCTTGTTAGCCATGGTTTGAGAGCTTTCATATTGCGTCTTCCCCCCGGCCAAATCCATGGCCGATGTCACACTGTGCACAATACGCATGCAGAATCATTTTACAGGGTCCACTTTGGAGTTATTATACACATGTAAATTGATTTGTACTGTTGTCCCCAGTTTCATTTTTGCCTGTGTTCATGCAACTGCACCAGTAATATCTTGGGGGGAGTAATGTTTTGGTAGCATGATAAATTAATAGGATTCCAAATGAGGGTAGCCTGTCTTCAGAGATACACATACTTCATATATTTTGACAGATCTTTATAGTGCATTCATAAAACACTTTTTATAATGCCTGCAAGTGCTACACATACTCCATGTATTTAAAGGTGTAATTATTTGTGTCTGATAGCTGTTCAGATATGACATAATTTACTACTGATTCATCTGTTCAATCATTTATTTGTTCATTCCTTCACAAATTGAATTCTCCATGTTTTTATTAAATTCATTGTGATTGATTTTTTCCCTCCTATTATTGATTGTGTTTTCATTATTTATATGGTTTGGCAATATATCTTGTGTCATGCCTATAAAGCATAATTGAACTGAATTCAACTAAATGGAATTGAATGGAAGGGAACCAAAATGAAGCTGAACTGAATTTAAATTGAACTGAATATTCTTACAAAGTTAGAAATCTACTTTATACTGGTTTGCACATACTTATTGGATCAAGGGTTAAAAATGAACAACAATGAGGGTTGGCAATTCAGGGTACCATTTTTGGGGTTAAAAAGCATGTTGACTCTTTCCATAATATTTTCACAAAGGATTTATTGATTATGTTTCACATTAACCTAATCAACACAGTGATGTCATAAAGCCTGCCAAAAATCATCAGATACTCTATTACAGATAACACCTAATTTCTTATAAATTGTAGTTCACTATATGTGCAGTACACCTCAAGGTAGCTTCCACTAATAAGGGTGTGGCCTTTCTATATTTGAACTGTAATGTTCATCATCATCTTCAAAACATGAAGGACATGCATTCTGCTGAGAGCAGGACACCGTGACACGCTGACACATGGTACTGGTAGGGGGTGTCGGGGGGGGGGGGGGGTTCTTCAAACAAGGCAGTCACTTCATTCTGATCTGATCTGAGGACCCCATGACAGTGACAATCAGGAAGGACTTGTTCAGCTTTGATGGAACTGAGGGACTAATAGGTATCAAATAGATACAGAGAAGTGAGTGGTAAATTAAACGTGCTGGGAGCAGAAGGGAAAAATTAATGGTACTTACACTTATTGTAAGAGAAAATGAAATCTTAGGAAGGCGCATTTATAAACCAGACTTGTGAGGGCTGGCAGACTTGGCTTGTGCTTGCTTTGTCCTCCTTAGCGCTTTACCAAGTTGGTCAAATTCATAACTCTTTCTAAGGAATGTTTCTTTCGTCCTGTGGTATGACATATTTTCATTCAGTGAATGACAGACTGCTGGAAATCTTTCGGAGTAGCAGCACCATGTGCCTCCCTGCTGAAGCCTCCCCCCACCCCATTCCTCATAGACCATCTGAGATCAAAGTCAAGCTCCATATAGAGACTGAAATTTGATTGGCAGAAGCTGGTGATAGTGCGCTCGCTGGAGCCTGATTTGCGGTCCTCGAAAGCAGGATACACGCAATTGTTATTTCGGTGTTATTTCATGTCGTCTTTTACAAAGAGTTACACTGAGAGATGAATGTAGAAAAGCACTCAATCTTCAGAATTAGCAGCACTGTTAGATGTTGTGCCTGTACATTTGTGCTGCCATTGCATTTAGTTGCTGAGTGTTTCTTTCTGGAAGCTGGATACTCACAATGGTGAATTACAGAGGCCATATTTAGACATGGTCACATGCTGGGCTCTATAGCATGCACATATAATGTGAGGCAGTGAAAACCAAAAAGGAAGCATTTAACTCTGGTGGTAGGTTCTAATACATTCCTTGCATTTTTTGTTGACCAAGCTTTGAAATGCATATATGTTGAACTGTGTTTGTTAAGGTTTTAGCTGGTAGCCAACATATGTCTTGGGAGATTTGATCTGCATATTTTCATTTTGTTTGGTCTTTGTTTTCTATGAGATGGAGGATAGGTGCATATTCCATATTCCTGAGCCTCAGCCTAAGCTTCAGAATGAGTACTTAATCCGATTCATAAATGCCACAGGTATTCAATATTATGACCAGATATTCCACTCTTGCCTAATTTCCATTCTCTATCTGTGAATTCCAGTTTGTAACAGAAGGTTCAGGCTCTATTGTTTGGATCTATTGCTGTGGATGGTCTGTAATTATATATATATATATATATGTGTGTGTGTGTGTGTGTGTGTGTGTGTGTGTGTGTGTGTGTGTGTGTGTGTGTGTGTGTGTGTGTGTGTATGTGTGTGTGTGTGTGTGTGTGTGTGATAATTGTGATTGTATTGGTTTCATCATGTCATTACTATGCAATGCAGTTACTGGATTGTTTTAGCTATTGCACCTCAGCAATAGGAGAGTAACTGGCAAACCATGGATTGAATCTTCACTTGGCTGTCAAGCAGGGGAAAGACTGTTCTTTTTTTATTAAAGGACTCTAAAATAATTGCTCCATTCAGTATTCTGACATATGCTTAATTATTTGGCAGCAGAACTGATTCAGATAAATGGATTTTACCGACTGCCTTATGGATGAAGTCATTCCATCTCACCAGAGAACTACCGCAGTTACACTAAGAATAACAAATTGCTCCAAATTATGCTTCAGTTTTCTGAGAACATTCTGTTCCAGCAGAGAATCTAAATCTCATCTAAAAGGACCAGTTGAACATTCACGCTACACAGTCATGATGTAAGACCTTGAGTGAATTTTATTCGGTTGTGTATTTAGTTTTCCCAATCACACAGAGGAGCGTGCATATTCAGTTGGCAAGTGACAGTATATCAGTTCAATATGATGTTTAATATGGTGGTTGTGAAATACATATCTGTACTGGATATTCATAAGCTGCATATTCCAGAAGCAAATGTGCCTTGTAATCACCAGCACTTGCCAGTTCCCACAGCTCGCATGGAAAGAAACTGCTGTTTAACGTTATTACATGTCATTTCTCTTAAACGGAGGAGCGTGGAACGCACTCTGCGGTTTGCTGTCCATGAGCCTTACACATAACGTGTGTGATTATGGGTGGCTAGAAAATATGCAGAGTTTCAAGGAAGCTTTTTTTATTGTGTTAACACAGGATGAGCCGGGGCTTCACAAAAATCCAGTTGCTTGGGTATGGAGGAAACAGCTTTATTGAAGCTGGCACTTTTTCCCTATCTCCTTGTAAAGCTGGTTTAACTGGTGCCCTCAGCGCTGTAACTGTAATGCAAGGCACGGGAAGTTCAGATGAGCTCAGCCTTGATTTGTGTCGCTGCAAAGTTCTGCATGTAAAACAAGAGTGGAGGGCTGTGGGAGGGAAGCCGTTGCTGGAGTTGCTTGTGAGGGTCTGCTGTCATACAGTAGTCAGTGTGCTTACTTCCCAAATCTCAGCGCACAGTGCATATGCTGGACTTACCAAACAGTGCCCTAAACAGATAGCAGGCTCAAGCAGTCGTTTTAAGTGCAGAACGGTTAGATAATAATTAAATAAATACAAGACATTCATAGTTACATGCAATTTTAAATTAGTATTGTGTGTGCGTGTGTATGTGTGCATATGTATCTGTGTATGTGTTCTTTACCATCTGTTGACCGTATCTTGGAGTTGAACCAGATAAGTCCTCAAGTTCTCTTTATTAATGGACAGTATTCTCTACTTGCGTGTCGATTCGCTGTCAGAACCATAGAGCCAGCATGCAGAATTGCTGTTGATGAACAAGGCGTCAAAGGATCTCTTTTCAAGAGGGGCTGGTCTTTGGCAATCTCTCAGAGGGTGTGTCAATATAGGGCATGTCAACATGCCTTTGCCCACTTGCTTAGCACAGCAAGTGGGACCATAGAAGAGTTTTAGAAGTTTTAGAGAGTGGGGGGGGAGATAGGGGAATGAAAAGGGTAAAGAAGAGCAAGAAGGAGAAAAGAAGGAGAGAGGCAATAGAAAGGAAGAAATTAAATAGAGATGGGAGAGAATGATAGAGGGGAGTGAGGGACTGTAAGGGCATGACAGAGAGAGAGCGGGGAAAGAGAGCGAGAACTGGAATAAAAAGAAAGCAAGGGGTGACAATAACAAAGGGGTGGAAGGAAGAGGAAAGAGACAGAGAGAGATAGAGAGAGAAACAGAGGAGGGGAGAAAGGGGGGTCAGATGTACTGTGAGAGTGAACACATGGCCAGCGGTCCTCCTGTGTAGGTTTGGAGGGGGAGGTGGGGGGTGCGTGTGGGAGGGGGTGCCCCAGCCCCAGCCCTCAACCTCCGCGTCTCAATCACTCCACGGGTTGGTGAATGGGCAGGCTGACGGTCCCTGCCTGCCAGCTGTGGCACCCCCTGACCCCTCCATACAGCCCTAACACCAGGCGCCACCAGAGGGCAAACGTCACGAGAGGACACAAGCACAAATTAGGACCCTCAGAGCCAGCCGAGGTTACAGGGGGCTGGGCGTTTGGTCACAGTGCTCAAGGCCCAATAACATGACCGATAACACAAGAGGAACTGTGTGTCCCGGTCACATGACATAACACATTCACAGTTCTTTAACTGGCAGGGCAGGGGACAAAAGCATGGAGTTCATCAAGTGCTTCTACCATATCAACTCTGTGCACCACTTCAGACATCAGCTCCATCAACTTACTGATCATTTATTACAGGCTGACATAGAAATGGCATAGTATCCAACCAAAACAGTATATGATACAAATGAAAAATTGCACATTTAAACAGATTCCTCAATTTACTGTGCAATAAAATTATATTGAAAATGCTCATGAGTGACATGAAATTTGCCTACTTTTCTTTAGTTTGTTTGCTTTCAAAATATTAGGGCATATTGTGATTGGCTTCTTTCTAAGCTTATTTTGTGTACATTTGTTGTTCCCTGAACCAAACCTTATTCTTTCTGCCAACACTGATTGCTATTTATACTTTCAAGAAAAGGACGAATGACTCTCTAGTGACTCTTTTATTGTGACCAGCAGAGTGGTTTTGGCCAGCTTGCGTCCAGTACATGAGACAAATTACATGGTTGCTGACTCAAGAGACTGTGGCCATGTTTTTTTGCCAACTGCATTGTACCCTTCAGGAGGAAATCTCGGACAGTCTCATAGGGGCTGAGTCAGATGTCAGAGAGAAAGGAATACGCGTTCCCCCAGGATTACTCAAGAGGAAGTGGGCAGACTGTGCTCCTGACGGTGTCTGCTATTCGGGCTGAGTTGGGCAGAGGACTTTCCAGACCTGCAGTCAGTGACTTTCCAGGTCTGTGGCCTGTCGCCTTTAGCTGCGCCGAAGGCTCATTTCATTAGAATTGAGCCTGCACAACCAGTTTTCACTGTAGAAAATTTAAATCAGTTCAACCCAACTAGTATTTGAAGCTCCAAATGAAGAAGTGGGAGGAGAATTTACAGACATTTCCTATGTAATTAATAGAACATAGACAAGCTGGTCTCATCTATGAGTGTAAAAATTCCACTTATTACTTTCTTTCCTCATCAACTGTTTGACATCCCTAAACGCACCCTGAAGCCCCTTTCAGACATGCACTGAAACCCTGAACTTATCAGGACATTACCTGGAGGAGCTGTATGTGAGAACGCAAATGTCTGAATCAGTTGGACCATACATTGAACGGACTTTACCCTGCCAGCTCCCTGGTACAAAGTCTGTGTAATGTCCGGTTGAGTCTATGTGTGAATAGAGCATGTCCAGAGAATTCACAGCGAGCAAGTGGGCGTGCTGATGACGTTTCAGTCAGGGCTCAGGCAAGGACTAAATCACGGACACAAGAGTTTCAGGTTCTGAAGGGCTTTTATTGAGAGCATCAGGAAAAATCGCAAACCAGAACAGGCAGTGTCGTTAACAGGCAGGCAGTCTGTGGGCGAAACCAGGGCCGAAAACGGGAACAGGCAGGGTCAGGAACCAGGCAGGCAGGCAATCTGGCAGTCAGGGCAAGGCGGCAAGCAGGAATCAGGTCGGGGAACAGGCAGGATCATAACTGGGAGTACTCACAGGCAGGAACCACAGCGGGAACGAAACAGGCACAAGGCACTGCAACGAACTAGCAAACAAGCAGGGTAGATATAGGGCTACGCTGATGAGGGGATGGGAAACAGGTGTGCAGGCAGGCAGGTGAAGATGATCAGGTGGGTAGAGACAGGGCTGGAACACAAGGAAAAACAACAAACAAAAGCACATGGACCAAAATGACAGCTGGGGAGAACACAAAAAACAACAGCTAGGGGGCCGGAGTACTGACAGTTTCTATCATGCAACTGGCGTGAAACTGGAAGAATACAAACATCTGCTTTGTATTCTTTTCTGCGTACCTGTATATTGCGTTCCACTCTTTCGTTGATATTGCGGATACGTCCAAATACATGTTGAGTCCAACCATCGTTAAAGAGACAGTTAGCTATAGCTATACTGCCAAAACTTGTCTCTTGCGATGATTAATAATGCTGGTTAGTAGTTTATTATCTGGTTAGTAGCTAGCTAAGCTGTAGCTAAGTAATAGTGATAGGTATAGTGATGTAGGTGAACTGGTGACATAACATTACATAGTGAACAACAAAAACTTACCTTCCTGTTATAATAAATGTATGATTAAATATAAATTATGTGTACCGGTAGCATCATTTGGATGGCTATGTGTGATATTTTTTATGGGCTGCCCAACAGTACAATAGCTATGTTCTCCGTCTCCTCCTCCATACCATATTATGTGCCCATACCACCGAAGGGTAAGACATGGAAAAGAAAAAACCTGAAAATACTTCAACTCGTGAATACTTTTCACTCATGAGAATGGAAGTTGCGTCTAACTGGAAAACACCACGAGGAAATTTGGACATTTCTAAACTATCAATGATTTCACGCAACAGCGTAACATACTACAAATGTAATCATTAATGGTCGCATACTGGGCACTACACTGAAAAATAGCATGCAGTATACAGTATATACTTGTGTAGTACGCAGTAGGCGGTTTCGAATACTTACAGTCACTGCGATTTTTGCAGCGTACTTTTTGCATCATGACCTGCCTCCTGCACGCTCTACCCAGGTGCCACCCCTCACCTAAACCAAACAGTAGGTATTTCCAGTTGGTGAGAACGCGTCTGACACGGACAATCTCCTGTTGTGTGCCACATGTGTGAAAGGGCAACTCCGGACAATGTCCAGACCTGATTCTCCAGACCCTGTCCGGAGTTCATGTGAAAACGGCTTATGATGGCTTGGTCAACAACCTCTGCCTGTGGCCAAGTGGGATGCTTTCAGACTCCAAGGCAAACTTAAATAATGCCATACCCACTTCAGTCACAAGCTCTACACTTTGATTGTATGGAAATCCATATCAACTGATTTCACACTTAGGTATCGGGAGGAACTTGGAATGCTGCTTGAAGTTCATGGGAGCAATTGATGAAGGATTAGAAGAAGAAATTTGGAGAGTGTTAGGCAGAGAGTACCAGGCATGTACCAGGTAGATTTACTTCACAAAACTGATTTGTAAACATTTAAATACATCCAGTCAAAAACTTTCCCTGGGTTTAATTTGCTGTTTATTTTTCAGTGGTGAATGTTTAACAGCTCTAAATTAACCATGGAATGGTATCATGCTAAATGTTTCATTTTAACCAGCTATGCTGCAGAGAAGGCTCTGGTAATCACTGGTTACTAAGTCTGAGGGAAAATTATGCCTGTGCGTAGATGGGAGCCACTTGACAGTCAAGGCACTGATCAGACACAATTGTGGCTGAGGCTTCCCCTGACTCAGGGGGGGGGGTGGTAGAGAAAAGACAAATTCGGGTGATGAGTCAGACAAATTGTACAGGAAGAGATTTTTTCTTTCGAAAGCAGGCTTATCCTCAGAGGGGAAATGGCAAAGTTACTGTACATGCAGCTCCAGAGCTGACAAATAGAGACATACAGCTCGACTGCCATAAATCCAAAGCTGGATGAAGACCTTCACTCCCCCCGAGAGCTGAGAGACAGAGCTGATATTTCCTTCCCAGCCCCACAGATCCCTCCTCTGTGAACTCAGCCTACTGAAAAGAAATGCCGGGATTGCTGACTAATTGATAAGGCTACAATTTGAAACATTTCTTAGCCCTAATTGAAAACACTGGGAAGGAAGACTGGGGACTGGGGATGTGTGCAGTGGGGGGGGGCAAGAGGTTGGGGGTGGAGGGGGGTCTTTGATCTCAGAGCTAGCCTGCCATCCTGTTTTGCTTCAAGGTTTCCTGGTTTGTTTCAGTAGACACCGGCCCACTCTGGGGGATAGGATGTTAATGGATCACTTTAAGAGGCCCAATTTTTTTTTTTTTGCTTTACTGAGGGGGCTAAGTGTTATCAGCTGGGTTAAAGGCAGCCGGGCTGCCGAGCTGGAGTTCTCAAGGAGGAGGCCAGCAGATAACCCCTCTGGGTATTACAGTAGCCATTTCTTAGGGTAATGTTCTTTTCTGTGGCGGTCCAGAGAAATACAATTCAAAGGAAACAGATCCCTGCTTTAAGCCATTTGTCAGGTCTGATCATAGCTACACCACAGACAGATTCCAGAGCTGTGAGTGATCGCCTAGTGGGGAGACTGTATGGACGAGCAGCTATTTCAAATGGCTCAGAATGAGCGATAACCTTCAAAAGCTCCAGTTTTCAAACCAAACTATTCCTCTAACAGGTAATCAGCAATTCCCTTGAGTCTTGAGGGCTGAAGGATGTCCCTGGAAAAACTCGGTAACCCACATGAGGTAGATTCTCATTTATCCATCAGTTGTAAATTTGCCATAACTAGGTCATAAATTGAATTAAAAGTATGTCAACACGACTGGCATGCACACGCTGCTAGCACACTGGGGAAAAATAGAAATACATGGGAAATTTAGTCTATCACGTTCTTCCAAAAATTCATTGTTAAACATCTTGATTTATGAAGTTGTAGTCTGTACCACTGACAGGGATAACCTTCAATGGTAACTAGGCAACCTTGCAGGCCAATCACTGTCTCCATGCAGTGGCCCCCAAGCGAATACAGACAGTAAAAACACAGTAAATGAAAACAAGCATGGGTGGATCCAATCCAGTGTCTCTGAAGTAAAAATGTGGCATCACCACCCTCAGCTTGGTTGTCACTGTTGGCAAAGTCCAACACCTTCCCTTACAAGCCATATAATTTCCTTTTTTTGTGCACCATCGTGCTGTAATTTCCAAAAATAATGCCTTGATTTTTATTGGTTGTATATATGAAAAGAGAGCTCTTCGACAGGACGTGACAAGTGTTACTTTGCGCAACTGATTCCCTGAAAACTGCAGTAAAACATCCTATAACATGTGTTTCAAATTGGCCATTGGTTATAGATCAGTTTACGAGGATGGCCCACTTGTTGACCGCACCGCATTTCCTCTGTTGATAAAGCTCCAGGGAATTACAGGTCAATTGGTCTGGCGCCCCACATTCCTGCAGCTGGCCAATGAAACGTTTGGCTTGTGGTCACAATAACTGGTTCTCCTGATTACTGGGACACTCACTGGTTCCAGTAGATCTACTTTGAGAGATTACTTGATCCAATGTCATTGCCGAGATACAGAATCAACCCGTGCTATCAGAGTTTGCAGACCCTCACCCCTTGCATTCAGCCTCTAGTGGTGACATGTCTGTATTGCACCAGTGCAATGCAGACAGACAGACACACCATGCCAAATGAAATAACCCTGGGGGAAGGGTAAGTAGACAAACATTATAACTGGAAAGGTTATATCACAAAGGCGCATCTCCCTTTGTACTCATCTCCTCTGTATCTGTCGACCACAATATAATATTTTGTTATTGTTCTGTAACAATGCATAGTCACTGAAATTCCAAAGGATTATGCTCAAAATCCACTAAATATCTATTTAAAAGACTCCCCTACATTGTCCAAACTGTTTGCAGTGTTGTTTATAACTGATATTAATAATGCTTAAATATGCACACAGCAGTAATTACAGTCATAATCTGGGTGAAAATGAACAGCCATAAAAATCTGTTAGTGGATACAAGCCCAGAATCTGTCTGCTATTATTCCATCAAAGTCTCTCTGATCATTCTGATAACAAAACGCTACTATAAGGTTTTTATTAATATACTAATAGGCTCACGACTACAGTGATTATTAAATGTACATACTGTCTACCCGGGTTTATAAATTTGATAAATTTGACATTTACAGATGGAATACAGTGTAATGACAACCACAGTAAAGCTCAGATGTGAAAAATAGATAAACTCTAGGGCCACTTCAGTTCATGAATTTTAAAACTTCTCGGGGTACTGGAAAAACAGTTGGCTTTGATAATTCCGTTCCAAATCGCAACTGGCAAAGTATTTTTCAGCAAACCATTTATGCGAAAAAAAAAAAACGTTTGTTTTCATGTCAAAGTCACATGCATTTCAGCGATTCTGAATTATGCTGGAGATCATGCTGTTCGAGTTTGGAACGGAGCCTCCCGAAAGAACTATCAGATTTCACGAATTTTGCTCTTTCATCCTTATGGAATAAACGTGCGCCCCGTCTCGGACGCTGCGAACGCAAACTGCCTTCTATAAAATTCTTCACGGCGTCCTGCTCTTTATCAATAATCGTAATTCCGTTGTAGGAACTGAACGGCAAGGTGAAACATTTGATCCCTCTGTCTTCGGCAGTCTTGGGAGAAATCACGGTATAGGAAGAAATAAAATGAATACATAAAGTACAGAATATTTTCGGATTGCTTTTACAATACTGGCTATAAAAATAGCTGTTACTTACATGTTCTTTGTGTATAACATTTCTGCTATTGCAAAGTGATACATCTCGCTTTCACTCTTCCGCTAAAGTTATTAAGGAGGCATACTTTTAACTGAAAGGGTACACCAACGTGTTAGCATTTTTAATCACTGAAACAATGGTGCCGAGGTGACATATACAACATATGTCTGTGGCTCATCACAAGACAACCATAATTCTGCATAACATCTAAACCAACAGTCACACATAAACGATTCCCTGTTAATGACAAACATGTTTTGCACGCTCTTGTGGCTTTGCTTGACTGATAATTCTCTGACATGCCATCATACAACAGAGTGAAATTGTGTATCACAGTTTGATACTATTTGATTCTGCTCTTCTAAGACCAGCCCTACAAGCGTTTCAGCTTAAGAGTTTTACAAGCCGGGGGGATTTGACTCGCACAGTTTCAGGAGCCGAGCAGAAATTGAGCAACGCTGGGCCGTGTCAGTGCGACCGCTGACGTGATTGCCTCAGACGGTGCGCTGACACCCCGGTAAAAGGAATTCTCTCCAGACTTCACACTTTAATTGGACTGGTGCCACGGGCCCGCAGTCTTTGTAGGTCATAATCACAAACACAGGCTGTCCGGGCGGAGATGACCCCCGGAGCCACTGTCTTACTGAGGCTGTGTAGCTCTCTCCGGGGGTGAGAAACAGCAGGCTTTCATCAGCTGCCGCGGCCCAAACTGCACTCGCCAGACTCCATGCTTTCCTGCACTAACCAGCGCTGGACGATCTCTCTGGTTCTCTCTGGCTAAAATGAAGCACTCGGGAGGGCGCAGGACGTCGGCAGTGACTGAGGCGACATGGTAGCATTCGATAAACACGGCGGTGTGCGACGGACAGCTGTAATTGTGATGGATTCTGCTATTATGTCTTGGATTATATCAATTATGATGATTCTAATAACGATGATGATATAGATGGCGATGAGGATTATGATGATGAATGCAATTAGGACTCTAGTTGCGATTTTGGCCATGATCTTGACCATAATCGTGACTATTTCCATGGTTGCGATGGCTGGTTAGGATCAAGGTTTATATTTACTATCATGACTTATTTTCCTGCATCCTGTATTATACTCTAATGCAGTCACAGAACAGTAGATGAGGCGTCAGCTGATGTTTAAACATAATAAAACCAAACAATGGGGGAGCCCTTCAGAACCTACTCTAGAAGTTATTGAAAGAAGTCAGTCATATCAAAGGCCATCAGGGGAAGATGCCAGAGCTGATAGTGGCCACATGTATCCCATCATGCTAATTGAAGCAGTCTGCTTCTCTGTATCAGAGCCACTCAGAGCAGGACCGAATGAACAGTGTTACACAGACATGCTCAGCAACCAGTCAGTGACATTCTTAAGGACACTCTGGTGAAAAATAAAGGTTTTATAAGGACTGGTGTCTGTCCCTTCATTCATTTTCTTCATATTATTTCAAAGAAGTTTACATTGATAAATATATCGCTATGAAGATAAAATGCTGAAACTTTTTGTATGACTGAAATATTTCATTAATAATTTAATTAGAGGAACCCTTACTTGATTAGATAGTTTGCGTCTTAATTTGGGTAAGATGTCTTGGTTCATACATTTTCCACATTACCTCATATTATTTGAGCCTTGTATTAAAAATCATGATGTTTTCCCTGCATCAATGTAGTGCAATGGAATAAGTCCAAATACTGCTCTGAAACTCAGTGCTTTTGATGCATGCATACATATCTGGGTAATGGGGACTGTTAGCAGACCTTATTTGGCCTAGTGCATAATATGGCAGAAGTTAATGGTTGCTAACTACTATTAAACTGCAAACATATTTCAAAAGAAAATCAATGGTGATTAATGGGACCGTTTGAAGATTTTGTGACATTTGTCTGAAGAACTGTGTTTATCTTATGTACATGGCTTTGACTCAAACTAAAACACTTTGCAGAAGAGGCATGTACACTGTAGTCCATAAATATCCCCTCACTTTTGAGTTGATTGTTCATCTATAAATGTCAGAATTTATTTAAAAAAATGTATGAGGTTCATTTTTCATGTTGATAAATAATGCTTCCATGCAGGAAAACTTCAGACATAAAATGTTGCATGAGATCCTGCACAACACTTGTTTCTGGAGTTACGACCAGTCCTTTTTAATGTGCAGTTAAGAGAGGAAAAGATCAGCACATATTTCTGGGCCCCTCTCTCATCTGCCTGCACTCTATCTCACTAAGCCAACCCAGCTTTTACAGGCAAAAGCCTAAACAAAGGGAGACTAAAATAGCCTCTTTGTTTTACGTATATGGCAACAATTGCTTTACTTTTTTGATTGTTTCAAATTTTTTTTAAATGCAATCATGTTTATGGCTCTTGTTATTTTTGTTTGAATTGAAATTACATTTACGGCCGGCAGTTGTGGCCGACCGCAATGCTTTCAAGTCGAATGGATGGTGACTTTGAGCTACAGTGACGAACATATCTAGAGACCTTGCTGGAGAAATGTTGGAAATAATATGGGTGTGGCTGTGACTAAGCCAAGAGCTATAACTACAAGGATGTGTAGGTCTAGATACCGTACTGTACAATAGTGTTGTCAAAATTATTGACATGCAAGCGTGACATTTTGGCAGCCATGTTGGGTGTGGCCTTGCACCTAGGGCAATGGAAACAACATTTTAATAGGGAGACAGAGCTCAAATGACCTGACTATGCTTGATGGGGGGTGTCTGGTGGTGGATAGCAGCTATAGTCACCGTCCATTTCACCATAAATTTTAACAGCACCACAAATATAAATGTAAAATGTATGAACATGTACAGGGCAGCCATCTAAACAAGCTTTGAAGGCCCATAATGAGAGCAGGGAAGTGCTACGTACCGATGCCTCATGTGTAGAAACTGCAAGGCCAATGGGACAGTTCTCTGCTCTTGATAAATGCTCCTCATCTGCATCTAGTGTGAGGTGAGGAACAACATGGGAATAGAGCTGTTTGGAGGTTTGGTATCCCTTTATGCTCCTATGCATTTATTTTTTCCTTATGTATTTATGACTTTAGCTTTACTAAACTTATATTTCTCTGTGCTGTTGAAATAATACGTATTCATTCCTTAATCAGTCTCAGTTTTTTTTTTTAATACATTTTTTAGGGTTTTTCATGGGGTATTCCTTGGTCAGCTTCAACAACTCCTCTTTTTCCCCCAAATAAACACAGGATCAAACTAAGAACTTGATAAAGTAAATCACAAACTACTGCACTGTTGTGTGTTCTGCCTCTGTTTACTTCCTGTTGCAGAATTTTGAATGATACCCCCAGTGGATGTGTCATTGGAGCTCTGCTTGTGCTTTACCTCTCTGATTGGCTCAGGGATGCCTTTTGGGAGTTCAGGATTAGCAAGAGGGGTCCTGTCATCTCCTGTTCTCTTCCAGCTACCCTAGTCAGGTCTTATTGACCATTATATGGCTAGCATGTACATTAAATGAATACATTTGTATTAGCACACACACATAGGTAGTTGCATGTAACTGTATCAAAAACTGTAAGCTCCTTGAAAAATTAACATAGATTTTTTTTCCCCTGTCAAAATATTGAAAAAACCCCAAACTTATTTTGTGAAGGGAATCACTGAAGTTTCCTGCAATGAATGCATTCACCTATCTTGGTGTTTCCAATTTACATTAAATACAATTTATGTTTTACTCTGTTTCCAGCTGAGACCCTCTTCCATTCAGGTTAAGCACTTGATGGTAAAAACAAAGTGGTAGACCACAAATATCTGCTCTTTAATTGTGTACAATTTCCATACTGGACACCATTGTGTGGAGAGAGAGAGAGAAATGTGAAGACAGCTTCCTAGCAGGGAATTATTCAGCAGCATTGTCCTCGGGACAGTCTGGCTCCAAACCACAAAAAAACCTGATTACATGTCTGTAAAAGCCACATACAATGACATAGCAATCAGCAATTTCACACGAGAGTCTCTTCATACCTCAAAAACCTGATTGTTTTCAGGCAAAGTTTAAAGGGCTAAACGTAATTTGTCTTTGACTGTACACCCACTATATTGTACCAAACAAAAGCAAACAGTGAAATGCTTTGAGCCCGATATGTCTCCCATCATTTTGGAACCCATAACAAACAAAGGGGCCTTTCTCAGAGGCCAAGAGCAAAAAAAAAGTTCTTGAAATAGACTGGAGATGATTTTGTTAGAATGGATACAATTTTACTGTGCATGTAATGTAAATTGCCCACATGTAACAACTGAGAGGGGCATTCTGTCTTGCATTTTTAAACAACCTTGGAAGGATTTGGTGAAGGTTTACTGACATTTGTCTAAATTACATACAGACGGAAAGTGGGGGTGTACTTATCTTTGTTAATATCCAGCTGTTAAATTGGCAGCTGTCCCAATGACACTTCACAAGAGTCTATTTAAACATTATCGGCTGTAAATTATTTAAACGATTAAAATGAACTGGCTGTTCAATTAACGACAATTGCAATCAGTATTATTAAACTGCTTAAGGGGAGAAATGACCAGACATGAGTTTTCTCAGAGGCAACACAAAGGAGTAAGGGCTCATACCTGTCAAAAGATATCAAACTGAGATCAGAATGTATTAACAGCTCTTCAGTAATTAAGAACTGGACATGGGACTTAAGCCAGCTTGTACAGCACCTTTGGGACCACGGCTTGGAAAAGTGGTAAGGTGAGCAACGGCTTAATTTCGGACCTCAGATTTAAAACCCATTTCCAATTCCTTGTGACGTCTGCCATTAGGTCTCTGGCACTAAGCCTGGCGCTGGATGCTTTTATTTAGCGCTGAGCCAGTGGAGCTTTAAGGGCCTCTCCAGTGAGTTACAAGACATGACATCTTCAGAAAACATACCGTTGAGGTCAAAGATGGCGCTCATTAAGAGATCGCACCCCGGCGTAATTCCGGGGGCTCAAAATGTTCAGTTCACTTTGTGTCCACAGATGGGATGGTGAAGCTTTCAGCCTGGCAGACCTAGCAGCAGAGAACTGTGAGTTCAAGCTTTAGATGTTGAGGTTTTTGGGGTTTTTGCTTCATCATTTCTAGTATTAGTTTTGGTGTTGCATTGTTTCACAACAAACCCAGCAATAACTTTTGTGTCTACTTAAAAGGCATGTTTCTGTGAGAACATAGAACGTTGAAAAAAAGTTTTCTTAGATGGCTCCTGAAGGGCCATTTACAGGCTGTTTATTTGTCTTGCGCCTGAACTAAGCACTTTCATTGGGGTTAATTTTGAAATCCTTATCGGTTTTTTATTTAGGCAAACTTCAATCGGTTCCAAAATCCAATAAGACAAAAGTGTTAAATAATAGCTCTGAGACAAGGGAACAATGTGTTTGCTAGAGAGCATTCCATAACATTTCTTGATGTAAAAAAAGTGTACAAATGTCATATTGCACTCTCACAGTGATTTGAAATGGGACAGATCGTATCTTGAAATTTCTGAGAGGTCAGATGTTATTCAGTGAATGCGACATTTGTCAGCCACATCTCCAGGCTATAACCCGCAGAGGCAAGGGAGCTGGAAGGGCTGTTTATTTCAACATCATAGAGACACAAAGTTGTTGTTTTTTTCCGTCCACTTTAGAAAAAGCAAGGCAGAAGCACCATGTCATGTGACACTTACTCCACCAATGTTCATTAGTTGCACTTAAACCTCTTCTGGTGGAAGGCTGTTTAATTGGTACTAATTACTGTGATACTGTTGGGTGTTGGGGTTAGTAGTCATTTAGGACCTTTGGTTTGAGCCTGCTTGCTTTTTTAATGTCACAGCAAGGGCTGCTGGTCTACTGGAAAGTCACAGTCTGAATCCTGGATGAGAGTCTGTGGTCATACCTTTTGAGTATGTTTCTTAGCCCAAATTGTTTCACTGGCTACACAGCTGTAAAAAATGTATAGTATCAAAAAACAACAATAATAACGAGCTGTGTACTTCTGCATAAGAACATCTGCTGAGCAAATAAATAATGCCAATTTGTGTCAGCATTTCCGTGGAAAAAGAGGTTTTCTGTAATGGATTAAAGGACTGAGCACCCTGTGCGGTTACTGTGTGGCTGTCCGATTTCCTGTGAAAAAAAAAATCAAAAACTGTATGGCCTCATTAATGATACAGGCAACCAGGTTTGCATGCCATTCGTTTGAAAACATCTAATGGAAAAGCTGAGCTAATGTCCGTTGTTGTCTTACCTTGTTGTGGTCTCGTTTTGCGGCGGTTTCATTCCTGGGCTCTGACAAGAGGTGCAGCACAGATGGCGGTAACGGGCACACATGCGTCACGTCTTACCGAACGACGACCACGTCACTCAAGGTGGAGAAACTTCGACGTGAAGCACAATCTGAAAAGGCCTAAGCTGTTGGAGCCCCCCTTGCAAGCATGAAGGTACTGATGTTTGCCGTTAACGTGGCAACGGAGGATCCAATAGTTTTCAGTTTCAATATCTTCTCTTTCAGACATGCATGGAAAGACATTCATTTTTGCACATGTGCATGGAGCGACACATTTGCTCCTGCAAAAGTGAATAAAATAACACGTTCACTTACACAAAAGTGCAAGGAAATACACATTCACTCTTGCATGTGTACATTTACAGACTCGATCATTATGGCATTGTACATGTATGCCATCTCTACATTACTGAACTCCAATATAATGTGCACCTGAAAAGACTTATGATACTGTATACTGTAACATATTTTCTATGGTATGTCATACAAGGTACCAAACATGGTGTGTGGACACCAAGTCCCAGCTGCTGTTCCAGACAATGGAGGGTACAATAGCCTGAGAACAGGAAAGCTTTCAATTATTATGAACACAGTGTGAAACTCAGACAAGCCACTAAAGGCCAACAGAAATGCTTGCCCCTCTGTAAACTGTCTTGCGTAAATAATGCAAAAATTGAGTGATTTCTGCTTAACTGGATCATAATTACATTATTTGTTTACATAGTCTCCCGAAAATAACCCAAGGGGAAGTATTTTGGCAGAAACTTGTGTTTAATATGTCTCAAAATTGTTACCAGCTGGCTCTTCTAAGGACATATTCTGCTCTCTTAAAACCTCAAAGCAAATAATATGAGTAACATGCGATGTTCAAAACCCTGTTCTATTTTATTAGGGCCCGTCCAGTCATGTTTATTTGGCTCTTCATTGTACCCTTGTTATACACACTGTGACTTACACTGTCATGTGTATTTACTATTATTAGATGGTCACAAAACAGTTTAAAATAACAAAAGACCATAACAAACTGCAGTCTCATGCAGAGTAGCTATATACTTGTCATTATGATCTTATGATTTTATGAAATGTTTGACCTTCAAACACCCCCAAGGGTAGTCAGAAGAAAAGGGCACCTTGTTGGAAAATTAAGGTCACACCCACAGGAACCTAACGTTGCTTTTAATTTGTGAGGCAGTTGCTATTAAAGGAAAGCAGTTTTGAGGCTACGTGAAACTTGTGCCTGGATTGACTTTACCACTGAAGCAGCCCTGAGCCAAAATGGAGGACCTATATGAGTGAGTGAGGTCTGGGAAGGGTGACACTGAATTACATTTGAGCCAAAATGGAGTACCTGTATGAGTGAGTGGTGTCTGACAAGGGTGCCACTGAAGTAGACTTGAGCTACAACTGAGGTGCTGACAGTGCTGAGGTCTGAAATTTTAGATGCCTCAATGTCAGGGGTAGATAATACTGGTCCTTGGGCATTGGAGGCGTTTCTGGTTTTCATTTCATGTAAACTTGTCATTTGGATTTCTTACACAATAATCAATGCTAACATCATGTTAAATGTTAGCACTGATGGTTGTTAAACATGCATGTTGAAACAGAAATGCGGAATGACTCCTGAAACCTAACACTTAAGTTTTTTGTCCCAGATACAACAACTTCACCTCAGAAGAGAGCAGATTCGAATGTGTATGGCCATTTTCAAACACAAAACTCTTGTAACTGATTCTCAAGTTGATGCTGATATTTCTACCCTTGTGCTGGTTATTACAACAAAACAAACATCTGCTGAGACCTTAAGAACCCCCAACTGAGTGTATGGAGCACAGAATCTGAATGGAAGCTTACCTCTACATTCTAATCCATGATGACCCACAGTTTTATTATTAGATATGCAGTAGAGTTGGAAAATGAGCCAGCGTAATTCCTTTCAAATGTGTATTGACTTTTTTTCAAGTAAACTGCAGTTCATTTTAAACTTCCATTAAGGTGCGCACATTAAACGATGACTGTAAGGATAACAAAATGATGTTTTTTAGAGAACTTAAAAATTTTAAGAGAATGTCTTCTTTGAGGTTCAACCTCACTCAGTGCATAAACTTGTAGTGATCTGTGACTAGACAGATCATATCTTCAAATTGCAGAGGGGTCAGATGTTATTTAGTGGATGCACTTGTCAACCACACCCCTGAGGAAGTTGTCTGTTTCAACACCAACAAGACCGAAAGGGAAGGGTACACATCACGTCCTGTACCACCCACTAAATTGGCTAATTTCTTCTTAATGGTATAGTCACTGACTCCCAGTCACCACATAGGAGGTGAATATTGCACACAAGCAGCCTACACACTTGTTTACACCGTCTAACTTGTTTGTAGTACATACAGACAGCTTAGACTGTCCACCCCTGCAGCCACGAGAACAGAGACCATCAGTTCTCTCAGCCAATTGCAGAGCTTACAGGCTGAGTCTGTGGGCCTCTGAGTGGCAAGGGTAATTAAAAGAAAATACCTGAAAGGTTGCGCAATGTGTGGGAGAAGATTTTAAAGGATTGTCATACCAGTCATGTAACCAAGCCTTGCACTATGCGTGACCACATCAAGCTGGCTCCTCATCAGTTGTGAAACCTAATTATGTAAACCAAAAGATAAGCAAATAACCTTGAGCAAATGATGAGAGAGCAGAGATGGAATCAGACACAAAAGAAAACACCTCAGACATCGCCGAGTGGAGATCAGACTGTTACCGGGGCTTTGAGCGGTGATAACATCTACTTACCGTCTTTAATTAGCACAGGCAGCCTAGCCAAATGAGGAGGGACCGCAGGCTTACCTGCAACAGCATGGCCGTATCCTTGTGTGACTTCAGCAACTCCCGTCAAGTTTCACACGGAAACAATACACAGATGAAATTGAAAAAAAAGGTACAGATTAAGAATGGATTGAGAAATGGTCCATGTTTGGGGTGAAAAAAAAACCTTTAAAAACCTTCATCAAACTCAAACTGAAAGGCAATAAATGAGGCATGGAGGTACAATAAAATGAGAGGCATTGCTTAACAAGTAGTGGAAGCAGCTAACAAGAAACTGCATGGCTGTTAGGTTGTTACGCCAATGGACCGTGGAGTATTCCTCCTGACGGTATCGCCCTAAAACCAGAAGAGAGACGCCTGTCAGTGCAGATATCCGAGTTTATTCTCATTGTCTGAATGTGAATTTGAGGGGAGGGGGGTGGGGAGAGTAAGAGACTCCAGCCCACTGGTGTGAACAGAGAATGCAGCGTTTTCTCACTGCAGCCTCGTCTCAACCCCTCCGATGTGGAGGAAACGCTGCAGCAACTTCAGAAGTCAGTGTCAGAATGCGGCCGGCCCGCCCCGCCCTCGCCGTCCAGGCGATTGATACAGCCGTGAAAGCTGTTGCTAATAAAAGTTTAAAAGAGTGGGATGAATAAGAGGTGAAATTGAGCAGCCCGGACTGCATTCTTCCCTCTCTGTGTGGAACCTGCCCTTTACGGAGTTTTCGGCTGCAGCAACAGGCTGGGCCTGGGGGAAGGGGGCGGGGTGGCAGTGGTGATGCCGGGGGGGGGGGGTAGGGGGGGGTGTTGGCGTCCCTGGATGCATCGCCATTATGGCCTGAGGGCAGGAGAGAGAGAGAGGGAGCGATTTGCCTCTCTGAGGCATCAAAGAGAGCAATTACACTTAAGTAACCAAATGAATAGATATCCCGGCCCGCCAGCAGTTTTGAGAAAACAGAGGAGGTCTTTGAGGGAAGAAGCCACACCTTATGAGTAATGTGGCAAGGCTCGTATGATAATTACGGGGTTCAGGAAAGGGCGGGGGGTGAGGAGGTGGGGTGTGGGACCGGGCAGGGGGGTTAATTCGTCCTGCCCCTGGACCAAGCGGGGACCTGTGACGGCCATTGGCTCAGATGGGAGACAAAAAAAGGAAGGGGGGGGGGCTTTCTGAGGGCTCCAAAAGCCTTGTACGAGCCGGGTATTTAGAGAAGGCGGTCATTGTGGAGGTGCTCGGAGCAGCGGCACATACGAAGTCCGCTGGCCATTGAAAAGTCTGAAAGAGCCTTTGATTGGAAATTGCTCTGGCAGGAGAGCTCACCTGCAGAGAGGGGTCTATAGCCTTTTTAGAGGACTCAACAGCTGCCAGGGCTGTAAGTCTGGGTACCTAGTGGGCCGAAGAATGGGAGATGGGGAGCTTTTCAATGCGAGGCCACTTAGTAACAGAAGGCATGTGCCAAGCTTGCAAAGCGAGAATGGAAAGTGCCCTTCGGAGCCGACTAAATATCAGGGGAGACTTTTTCTCTCTCTCTCTCTCCCGGGCTTCTGTAAACGACAATGGCGAGGCCCAAAGGATCCGCACCGCAGAAATATATCAACAATCGCCAGGGAGAGGGCAGAAAAAAAAACCTCTAACTTCGAAGTGTGGAAGCCATCAATTACCCAGAGCAAAAGTTAAGTCCCCAGCAGGGCGCTCACATTAGAATGCAGAGATACGCAGACTCCAGGAGGCAGATGCCTTGTACCGTGGTCAAGAGGGCAGGAACTATTAACGCTTTCAGTGGCTCCGTGGCAACACGGCTCTGGTTTCGAAGAAAACGGCAAAGGGAAAGTGTATGGACTCAGATTTGTAGAATTTATGGCGTGAGAAACTGGGATGTACCCTCACGAGATCTATTTTGTGACACTATTACAGATGATAAATACTTAACTCTGTTTTATTCCTCAGCCCACATATGAGAAAAAGTATTAAAAACCATGTGATGTGTGTGATGTATACCTTACACAGCACATGAAAATTACAGTTGTTCTGAGTTTCTGAGAGATTTTATTTATTGTTTGGAAACTGCCGTATAAGGTTGGACCAGTGTATGACATTATTCTAATAATTTAAAGCATTTTGATTAGTTAGTTGTGGGGCAGAGGCCAAAATGATACTGCTTCAAATCGAAATGAATGTTGTTAAAATCGAGATGATTAACAGAAAATTGTACCGCTACATCAAAGGGGCAGGCTTTTCATTTTCTTCTTTTAGAATTTAAAGTCTGATCCTTGAGAAATCCACACCACAGCAAACTCTCCAAACTCCAGCTTTTTTTTCAAAACCCTCATGGCCTTTCTCTATGGAACACTACGGGGTCTATGTGCTGAGCACACAAAGGTTCATCAATTCAAGTATCTCCCAGCAGCTAATTTATGATAGCCTCAAAGCAATTTTCACAGTCACAAAAGTGCAATTGTATTTTCCAGCTCATTAAGCACCAACACAACAAAGCTTTCCCTCCCCCCGCTCCCCCTTAGCTCCACCCCCCCTCTTGCATTAAAGAGAGAGGGAAAAAACAAGCTTCAGCTACATATTGAAAAAAGTTGCACCTCTTCGTTGGATCTTTTTCTTTGTGGAAATCTACCTGTGTCTGTGCTTGCTATACAGCAGGCCACCAGGTCTGTTGTCCATCTTCATAGGCCCAAACTACCAGGAGTGAAAGGGATTTTAAGGTTTGTGTATTCAGCGGTCCTCTTAACATTCCTCCCTCCCATTGTTCTGCACTTCATGGGAGGACTTGGAAATTGTAATCTCAGGAAGACCCAGCCTACTTATTTGTTCAAGCCTTTTCTCTGGGGTGATCACAGTAAACCTGCAATCACGTAAACATCTGTCAGAGCTCTGAGCTCCAGCACCGAGCAGGATTTACAGCTTTCTCTGTGTCTTCTGGGTCTGAGATTTGCGTGATAATGTAAACAAAGGACGTGTTATTTATAAATGTGTACATGCACTGTGTATCTATGTCTGTATCTATCACTCTACATTAATCTATCTATCCATCTATCTGTACTCTGTATTTTTGCCTCTAGACATGTTTGCATGATTCCCATTATACTATCATTTCCTGGTGTTTTTTAGATTCAGCTCACATGAGGATGGTTGTGTGGAAGAAGAGGGTGAACTTGTACACTCCCTGATCAGAAAACTATGGACTGCCCCAACACCAATCCCTCATAACATTCATATTCATCAGTTTGGCAGAAGTTCTCCAGAGTAGCATACAAAGCAAAAGTAAATGCATAGGTGAGGCTGTGTGAAGAAAAGTGCTTAGAGAAGACATCAGACCACACTGATAAGGCATGTGATATTCAAAGTTTCATGAATCTGTTCATTTCATAAGTAACATTGAACAATAAAACTGCAAATAACGCCAGTCAGACCTGAGATTGGCTCAGCTGTTTGAATGTTATGATTGGTTACAAATCAACACCCTGCATATCCAGAAAAATACGTTAATGTGTTTTAATCACCAAGAACTGTGATCACTGTGTTGGCAATCCTTATCACTGTTCATTTCAAGGAAGCCTTTCAAACTGTGAATGACCCTTTCTAAGGATACTTCCTCAAGTTACAACAAAATAGATGAAGCAAAGGTGAGTATCAAAACAAATCTGACCCAAACATCATAAATAGGCCTAAATGAAAATTTTTAGGTAGGTAAGTAGATATTTTTGCTGTTTGCTCAAGTAAAACGCATCATTTTGTGCCTTGCTAACTTGCTACCATTGAGCAAGCAGCTCCCTCAATGTCATCACAGACCAGCGTTTTAACACTAGATGGCGCTAATAAGGAGATCCACAGAGTCTGTTCTTGTATCCTGTGCCCTGGTTTATCTACAACCAAAAAAGTGATTTTTTTCTCAAGCATTAAGTCCTTGTGTCAAAGCACAGAGTATTCCCCCTACATGACCTTGGAATACAGCAATTTAGTAATATGCGCTGTATTGGTATAATTAAAACATATGATTATCAGAGCCTTGATCACGCATCTCCACAATGTCCTGCATTCATTTGCTCTGCTGCCAGCTGCCATGTGATTCAGCCCCTGCCTTAATGTATTTAAGAGTCAGGGTGAACTGTTCATAAAACAAAGAATCATGAAAGCCAATATTATTACAAAGCATTCACTTGTAAAGAATAACTAGGCACAAGCCACAGTATTTAAAAAGCAATCCTGATTTGATAGCACACTCCATTGATGACTGCTCAACTTAGCCCACAAAGGCTACTTACAGCTGACTTTAAAATTCATTCAGTGCCTTAGATACATTGGTGATACAGCTCATGCATCTTTCCTAATGGACAAATATGAACCATGGTGAACAGACACAGAACAGATGATATTAATCTGTTGAATAATGATTAATACTTATAGAATATTAGGCAGGGGGCGAAGATACAGACTACATTGTTGGAGCAGTGCCAAAAATATTCAGAATTGAAAGCAACATTTAAATAAATAAAGTCTGACTCTGTGTCCCCAATGTGTTATGTAAAGCAAAATATGACCTGAGATCATTACAAAATTTATACAAGGTGATATTGTCAGTACAGCTCTTACTAAAGAAAAGTCTCTTTTTTGGCCTGCTCTAGTGTGTGGACATTATGTATATTGTGGCCTCTCCAATGCCAGCCTTGTCCTGTTAGGTCACGCTCAAATGAGATCACTCTGACCTGAATTAATCTGTGAAGTTATTCTTAATTTTCAATGATAAACCAGTGAAAGTGCTGTTTTGCTTTGCATATATTATGTCCCATATTCAACAGGCAGTAAAATCAACAAACAACAAATTTCATGTTTCAGTGAAGTATATCAGTTGCTCTGTTAAAAGACTCTATCGATCAGTGGTTGCAAGATTTATTTTCTGATGTTTTGTTGAACTGTGTCCATAAACCTAAAAATCAAATTTACTGGCATTGATAGTTTCAACAATACCTGTCAATCAGTGTCTAATTTACTCCTGCTGTACAGTTGTGAGCTTCCTCCCCACCCAGATAATAACTCCAATTAAACAAAAACGAGCTGAGACTGATCAAAACTTTGCTTCGGCTGACTCCGCCCACTCGTTCAAAAGGGGCGAGGCATGTAGGCGCTGATTATAGGGGTGTGGCTTCAGAAGACAGCAGGGGGTAGTGAGTGGTAGTAGAGCTCAGTCCGTCAATGATCGCCCTAACATTGCTACAAGAGGGCTTTGCACTAGGACCACGCAGCCGAGAATGACCAAAAGCTACTGATGGAGGAGTGCACGACGCAGGCAGGGGTTTTGTCAGTGTATAGTAATAGCGTGGCCTTCGTTTGCCGGAAATGACAAACAGGTAACTTTAATGTGAGCGCGTTAAGGCAAATACCTGTTGCAGCGGGACTCAACTGCACCGTTTAGAAATTCTCGAGGTCGTCCCCTCCGTGACCAACAGAGATGTATTTAGCACTATCTTTAAATATGGCTTAATTCACAAGCCCAATGGTTAGATTAAAGTCATTATTACATGCACATACCGGCAGGGAAGATATTAAGCATGTATATCATAGTAAATTTCAATTACGTTTT
This sequence comes from Megalops cyprinoides, assembly GCF_013368585.1. NCBI lineage: Eukaryota > Metazoa > Chordata > Actinopteri > Elopiformes > Megalopidae > Megalops > Megalops cyprinoides. Next base: position 27,757,050 of record NC_050597.1, on the reverse strand, counting down.
GTCACTGGATCTAATTATCAAACGGGTACATTTTGTTTTGCACATCCTATGATTGCCCCTGTGGAGGCGCAGACCCGTCAGGCAGTGATATTGTAATCCTTTCCTGGGAAGAGACTCCAAACATTTTTACTAGTCACTCTATGAATCAACATCTCACATGACTGCTTACACAGCAAAAGAAATGAGAGAAAAGTGACCCGTTAAAGTGTTTTGGAAAATTGCAGCATCCTCAGCCCTATCATATTTTAGAGAACATATGCCTCCCTACTAAAAGGAACATTCTATAAGGCATACGCCAATTGCTGTCGTTCATGCGATGGTTTGCGGTATGACCTTGCGAACGGTTCGATCGAACACTGAAAGGATAATTGACACTGTGGCTGGAGCTTTTGCGAAAACTAATTTATTGTGCGTCTGGCCACTGGAGAGGGAATGGAGAGAGACGGGGAGTGTTTAAAAGTGCGGTCGCATTCCTTGGTTGCTCACGAGACCACAAAGTGGCCACAATTAGTTTCTCATCCCTATATTCAAATCCGTGTAATCGTCCTCATTGTCCCGAGCCTTTCCACAAAAATGTTGGTTTATTTCCACGGTTAAGAGTCCAGGAGAAATTGAATTCGCGATTGTCCACCGTCATCTTTGTGGTGCACCTAAAATGCCATTTCTTATTTTGGTGTACAGGCGTACCGTTTTAGGAATGGTCTGAACTAAAGCATAGGAGTTTTGCCAGATATGTATGTATGCGTTATTTTTCCATTATCCGTAAGAAGTATGTTTACCTCACCTACAGCAGATGAACGCGTTTGAATATTGTTAATTTCATGTATTACACATGGTAACTACTCTTCAAAAGTAATTTTAAGACATTTTATAATACAGCATCCCTAGAGTATTATCCTGTTCACTGAAATACAACCTTGTTGTTGTCGTTTCAATTCACGTCTCCTTTGCTCTCTGATTCTATATGGGAGCCTTAGGAGCCGTGCCAGCACCAGAACTAGTAAAATGGCTAGTTTAAGAGGGTGTACGATTTTAGTCGTTCAACAAGTTCAAAATCTTTTAAATTTTTGTTATTGTGAATGTAACAACATGCCGCACTGCTTCAAGTTAATTCCAAAGTTTTTAAGGTGTTGTTATGGCTATAAGGCTTTGATTAAATTGGGAGATTAAATTGCCCTTGCATACTTACCTGTACTAGCCTACTGTTAAATTTTACTGTTAAAAATTAAAAGGCAAGTCGTGTTTGTACGCGTTACCTTTTCGACAGGAAAGTGGAATAGTTTTAAAGATCGGGGCAAGACCTTGTTTTGTCAAATGCAAGTCCAAGATACTTTTCACTTACGTGTCACCCAAGGCCAAAACAGTAACTTCCGGGCAGAACGCCTGGTAACCTCATGTATAGAGACAAAGACGTGAACTTCATGGATTCCCGGAGAATTCAGTGTGTACAGCAAGGTACAGTTTGTATTAAATGGAACTCGCCTAATAAGGTAAGAAAAGAATATGGTGAGCAGTACCAATAATTTACACGTGTTTTTTTTTCGTCGACATGAAAACTGTCCATAAAAATCTCTACAAGACAGACATCATTTAATTCGTACAACTAGCTGGTCATAAAGAAAACTTTGACCTTCGAAGGCCGAGGCACTTGTACGGTGGGCTTTCAAAACGTCCCACTCGCGCTAATTTTCAGCACGATTCGGTTACTGATTCCAGAGCCGACTGACAAAATCGACAGAGCACGACCGATCGTTTCATGTTTCCACGTTGTATTTTATCTATAGCGCTGTCTTTGCCACGCGGTGTCAACACCTCGTCTCTTGCACCATCTCACTAAGAGCTGCTATTGCGGCCTTTTGTTCCTCTGTCAGGTTCTCTCAAAGTTTAGGGTTCCAATTGCCCCTCGTTCTTGGATAATACTGCGGTGTAATCCTGTTAACGCTTCTCAACGCACGGGTCTTTGGGGGCATTGTGAGTGAATCACTCAGTTAATGTATATTACATGACACGCGGAGCCCACTGCTTCATTATAGATGTATGGAGACTCCAAATCCTAATAGCGTGTCGCGGCAGACACCCGCCACTTAAACAGTCTCCATTAGGACAAACTGTAAATGCCTGCTGACAATAGGCCGGGGGATAAGGCCCTGTCGGGCGTCACGTGCAATTACTGTCCGAAAGGAAAACGATGTCCAAAATGGAAATTAAATGGTTATATTGTTTCCTTAGAAATACGGCATATCTCAGCATTTATTGCATTTTTCACAAATTTTTAAGGGCAATATACTTTCGGTCTTTTACGAAACCGTCAAAATTCAGTTTACGATTGTTTGCGCAGCATTGTTTATTGATGATCCCTAACAAAGCCACATCTCCATTCGCATTATACGGATGAGAACATCTGAGGACCAATGCAAGCGTTTCGCAGTGCTGTTTATGCAGTCGCACGTTTTGTACATGTAGTCCTATGAAGCAAGTAATGACTAAAAGACATCCTTAGAGCGACTGATTTACGTCGTCTGGCAGCACAAAATGCCCCTCCGGCTTTTCATTAAAGCATTTAGCTAGAGAAATTACAGCATTTTTAGCGGTTATTGACTATATACAGATCATTTGACTCCATTAGTACTTTTATTTCGTTGTTCGTTTGACCTTGGCTCCTTGTTTTATGCATTGGCTGAGTGGTTTCGTAAAAGCTGGAGAAACCCAGCGCTAACTGGCGCCCCCTAAAACGTGCGTCTTATCTGAGAGTAACCTTGACGAACAGATCTGCTTTCAAACTCTGTAATAACTTCTGACACAGTTTATGCGCTCACACGCTGCTAGAGAAATGTCCTCTGGAATTGACTGAGGGGTATTTGAAACCGAACGTCTCAGAGGGGTGCCTTAGGCAAGCGCTACAAACATACTTCAAATGTGGGTTTTCAATAACTGCGCTTGTTTGAATAAATCAACCAAAATAAAAATGAACTTTTGGGCATTTCCTATATACTAGGGCCAGTGCTTAATGTAAAATAAAACGAATGTCGCTGTGTGTTTTGAAGTATGGTTGTGCATGCCATGGTGTCACAAACTGTCTGGCCTAAAGAAACCAATCCAAGGCTACTGTCAGACAACCTGTCATTTAGCGTGGAATCCGCAATGGGAGGAGATTTTATGAAATATCAGAAACTTGAAACGCACAGCTGTATATTACTGAAAACCACAGGTGGTGGCCCAAGCTTAGGTGCACAACATGACAGAATATGACTGTGGGCTGTGGGGCCACTCTTTACACAATAGAATATGGACAGCCAAGTCTTGATGGGACCGTGACAGTTCACACCAAACCGCTTTAAAAGGAGAACTTGGAGGACAGTGATGTGAATGCAGAAACTGGGCTACTGTAACATTCTGGAATAGATCGGGGTTGACAAGCCAATCTATTTATCCTCTCTACCAGATCTGATAAAGAAATCTGGTTCAAGGTTCAAGTCCCTCCTGATGAGCGCTCAACGGGCAAGAAGATCTTGTGTAAAAAGAACGATTTACATTTTCAAAACAACCCTCATATGGAGTTTGTTATCTTGGGCATTGTGAGTTTTGAAACACAGATCAAAAGAGAAAAGAGGCTTTCAAAATAAACTTGATGCACTGGCTCACTGATGGACTCAGTAATGACAAATGCTATCATACACCATGAGATGGACACCACTGTGACAAGGCAAGGCAAAAACACACACCAATGCCACGTGGTGCTTTGAGGGGAGTTTTGATGGCACTGTGCTTAAAACATTTGTTTCTGTTAATATTCAATTAGGCATTATGTGTTTTAATCCATTATTTGTTTCTTTCTTATGGAACACATCAGAAACTGCCAAATGCATAATGCCATGTCATAGAAGAAAATTTAACCTGTGCTCAAATACATTTCCCAGAGACAAGTACATCACTGTTAGATTTAATAGAGGTCTTTAAGATATTATAGCCTTAAACAAAACCCCTTACACAGCCAGTAAGTTTAAGCCAGTTGAGGACATTTTGAACTATTTGTGTAAGCACAAATTCTGAGAGAATATGAAGTCTTACACAATCCTTGAGCCATTGCTTTGGTCATGTCATCCCTCTGTATGGAAACAGCCTTTGTATTTTATACATATTCAGTCTCGTCAGCCTCAGACTATCAGTCGAGTTCAAATGAGTCAGGGGCAACTCCTTTAAATGCTAAAAGGTTACACAGAAACAAATATCAATGACCTTGTTTACTCCCTGATGATCAGACAAGAAGAAGAGAGAGGAGAAAAAAAGTCTACTGAATTGCATGACAGTCATATGCTAGCATGGGATCAGCAACAAAAGTAGCCTGTCAAACCACAGAGGAGTTATGAAATGTCTCCGTTGTTCCTCGGGGTCTGCCCGACCGCGCCACTGGAATGGGCTGGTGTTGTGTGGAGCACGCTGGAGCAAGTGACCGGGTGTGAAATGGTACTGAGCGAGAGCACCGTTCACGGCAAGTGATTGTGTGTAAAAATTGATATTCGTTCAAAGACTAATGCTGCCCCAGCCGCTGTGAAAATTCCATCGCTGTGCTCTGTGCGGGATTCGTGAGATGTCCTCGTGTGACTCACTTTGTGGCGGGGTGTGTGTGTGCGTGTGTAATCGCAATGTGTAATGTGATCATGGGATTGGTGGACAGAAGAAGATTAGGATGTGAAGCATAGACAGGGTCACACATGCAACATGTCAAAAGGAATGCTATGGGGTGGCGCTCAGTTACTGTGGTGTTTTGTCCTTAACTTTGAGTGAGGAATTCAAAGAACAAAGAGCATCGTTTTAGTCTTACATCATATGCTTGCGTTTTTTTTAATTCAGTAGTTTCAAACCTGCATACACTTAACTGAAAAGAGGAAACAGGAAAATAAATGCTTCAATAAGCAGGATATGAAACAAGTGACAAGAAGGAACAGGGCACAAAAACGACGCCGCATTCCCTGAAGGTGAAAGAAAGGTCTGCCATGACTGAGAGGAAATGAATTAACACCAAGTAAGCAGATGCTGTGTTTACATAAGGGAAATGGAGATGCGTCGTGTGTCCGACGGTGTTGAAATGGGTTAATTAGGAAAAAAGAATGTGCGTTATGAAGTTTTTCCCCAGACACTCCTCAGTTGTGAACCGCACGTAATAAGGACACTAATTACATTAAGGGTTCAAACACGGCTTCAGTGTGCTTAATATGGTTATAAAAGGCTAATGTGCACATGCTTTCAGAGTCCACGGTGATTAAATAAAAAATTGGACCCATATGAAAATAACAGTGTGTCCACATCTCTTACAGAGGATTCGCTGAGGGGTGGCGGCACAGGCCCTTAGACCAATGAGACATACATTATCGATGGCAGTTATTCCAGTTGTGACAAATGGGTGACTATCTCTCCAGTCATGTTCTCACACGAATGAAGAACAAGGAGTTGTACCTCTCTGACCAACAAAGATGACAAAACAGGCATGAAACAAATGAAAGAGTGATTGATTGATAGTCAAATGGTTTACGAAAAGCAAGAAGCAATCAAAAAGCATATGAACAAGCTGGGGCCTGTCTGACCAACTAATAACATGTCAGCTTTAGCTTGCCAGTGTTCATATTTGTTTGCACCAAAAAAGGTGGCTGAAGGATGATGATGATAATGATGATGATGACAATTGCGATGCACGTTATTGTTTCATACACGCATTTATTTGAACTTATACCATGCAAGCGCTATTTATTCTTACTTTCAAATGTGAAGTGATGGATGTCTATTAAAAACAAATATTGAGTGCTTTGCGTATCATACTGCTGTTGATTGCTTTGATTTTACACATTTTAGTGCAGAGGTATCACAGTTTTTTTTCCATTATCTGTGTGCACCTCAATGACCTTTCCCCAAGCTGCAGGCATTACAGTTGGTTATTATGCACAATGAAAGAACTTTTCCAGAGAACATAAATTTGCATGGTAATGATGCGCATCTAACCAAGATTTTATAAAAACAACTGAAATAAAAAGGGGGGGAAAGCTTGCTCCAGCATGCCCTTTCCAAGCAACTTCTTAAATCCCACACCCACCTCCTAAAACAATCTCTGTAAGAAGAATATGTTTTTGTTTTTTTAATGCTACAGAAACAGGGTGGGGGTTGCATGAGAAATATATGTAGCCCCCTGGAAGTAGACAAACATTCCATATAAAATCAGCTCTTCATAAAACTTTGAACTTGAAGAGGGAGCAGTGAAGAAAAACAGTCAATGGACTGCTACAGAGCAATTGTTATATTGGCATGACTACAGTCAACTCAAGAGGGACTGTATTCACAAGGAAAAATATTCCATGTTAACATTTTTTTTTGCAAACAGTTATACTAATCCTCAAAGATTGACTGGGAAAATAAATGGTGCATTTAAAAGGTTAGGAAGCCTGTGACAGTGAAAAATGGAACTTAAAAAACAGCACTGAATTCCCATAGTGGGGAAATCCCAGTGGCCTACGATGATAGAAAGGAAATTGTTCAAGGAAACAGCTGTTCAGAAGGTAGATACTGATCAGACGAATGTGATTTTCAAATGCAAGAATGTCTTTGCAGTCAGCCAGGGATTGCCTTATAATTTCTAAAATCTCGTAGGGAGCCCTCTAGGCAGCAAGTATGTGTTCACTGGAATTTTAGGAATGCCATCTCATTTGAGGCGTGAATTGTGTTAGCCAGAAGTTTCATTTCAGGTTGAAGACTGCTTTGTGTCTGCATTATCATTTCCAGCAGGCCTACTCTACAATTCAAATTTAAGGACAAGGACACAATACAATGAATGCGGCACTGTGCAGAGACCCAGGGAGAATATCTCTTGAAGAAGAACATTCAGCTCAATCCAACATTGGTAGATTGACCCCAGGGCATCATGGGAGTCTGAGTGCAATGGATGAAAAATGAGTTCAGATGGAGATATTGAGTGACCTTTAGCTTGAGTATGTGGATTGAAGTGAAGTCTTTGGAATAATCTTGAGACAGCACTTGAATGTTGTGTGGTTGTAGTGATGTCCATACCCCACAGGATGTAGCCAGCTGCTCCTCACTTTCTTGATGCATTTCCCTAATTCATTTAGTGTGGCTTACAATTCTATTAATTGCTTCTAAAAAAGGTAATTGCAGGAATAAAACATCCTAGTGAACAAGTCCTAACAAAAAGATATGTAGACATGAGTAAGTGCACATTACTGATCTAGCCTCCTTTTCCCAACATGTAGTATTGTTGGTGCTGGATTGTAATGTGTCCCAGCGGTACCGCACTGGCTCACACACATGAAGAGGGTGTAAAAAGCATGATGCACCAAGAGATGTTCAGGGACTATATGATTAATACCTAACCTTATTTTAGTCATAAAACTAAAGTATTAAAATTGGATGTTTGTCACTAATATTAAGTCTTGGGAAACCAGAACGCAGCCTTTGAAATATATCCAAGGGAATACACTGGCTGATCTAGGGGGATGTTTGGCTGAGAGCACAGTTCAAAAATCCAATGGATGGCCCTCATGAGGCTGACAAATAAGTGGTCAAGAAGTCCAAATCAAATGCTTTGCTCAGCACTGGCAAATGTGTATGGTACTCATGTGTCCAGCTCTCTGGAGCATCACATGACTCCTACAGCATCCAGCTTCTAGCTGTGTCCCACAGTATTGGCTGAGCATCAACACAGGGGTAGTTTTCACAGAATCCCTCTGACTTCAAAGACGACACGACAGCCAGCTTGCATGCCTCAGCTTTTAGGTATTAAGGTAATTCCTTTGAGTGCATCCTGCTTGGAGAGTCACTAATCGTTCCAGTGGTAGCAAGGGAAATAATCAGGCTTCCGATTCCATTTATTTTCAGAAAGATGATCCAACGAGGGCTTCGATCTCTTAATTTAATCGTAATTACTTAATTGACCCCGTCGGTGAGAATCGCTTAAATAATTAAAGACTGCTTGGAGCCCAGACTTCCAGCTGAAAGGACTTGAGGTGCCATGGTTGTCTCTCCCCTCAGTTGGCATACAGCGTGCAGTTTGAGCCTGTGGAGGGAGTCCAGTGAGAAATGACTGGAGGTGATACTCAGACTGACAGATCTGTCATATGCAGATAGCTTAAGAGACCTGACCTTGACTGTAGTGTGAAACAAATGAGAGATTAAAAAGAGCCAACAAACAGGCTAGACTTAGAGCATAGTGTGAAGTTTTATTGATGTACCCCATCATAGTCACGTACAGTATTCGGCGAAAAGCTACCTGTTGAATCTAACAGTCATGTGCTTTATCCCTATAACTTTAGACAAAGGTTGCAAGATTGTTTCTAACATAACATTGCTCCTTACCCGGAAAACACAAGGGAAAAACATTTGATTACACTTTTACAAAAACGTAAGGTCATGGCGTATTGCTGTTATATTCAACAGAGGCCAAAGTGTCACTTACTTCAAGACTGCAATGAGGATGTGACCCAAAGATGTGCCCATATGGACAAAAGTGCTTGGCCTTAGACAAGTTTAAATGTTTAGGGAATGATTCCTTCACACAACAAAGTCTTAGCACCGTAGAAACATTTCAATTTGTCTCATGTTGTCTGAACGCTCTGCGGCTAGATTGAACTAACCCAGTAAAAATGAGGACTTTCAACATAATAAAAATTAATAATGCACATTAATAATTAGGTCAAACATGACCACGCCAAAGTCATATCTGTAATATTTGTCATTTTCTTAAGTTCTAAAGCACTTTTCAAACAAGAACATACAGCTATGCCGTTTGTTTTGTTCCGTAATAACTCTGGCGACCACATCCCTTGGTGTTATAAATGCTTCAATATGTGCGCTGTTTTTGAACAACACGGTGAGAGTGGTATTCACAAGGGAGGAGGCTACGGGGCCCGCACATTACGCGAGCACAGATTTCCATTGACATCCTAACTTTCAAAGACCGATTCACAAAGCACCGGGGGTTTCTGCCTGAGCTAGGCTATTCTAATCACATCTGACGGGATATGAATGTAATGAAAAGACCGAGGAGACAGAATGGCGAAGGGATCGGAAGATGTTACACTCGATCGGCTTTTCGGTACCTGTCTTTTATTGAGCGCAACCGGCTGAAACGATGCTCTCGCGCTCGGAGCGGTTATGAGTCGAAGGGCTTACGTATATAGGCCTACAGCCATAGTTTAAATCCGTTGACACCTTTGGCTTTTTAAATGGAAGTTTTCAACTTTATTTCCGTAAGATGTCAAGCATTGAGTAAATGCTTTATAAGAAATGTATTTGACAGTATTTGTGATCTTGCTGTTAGATATAGGCTTTATTTTATATGTTATATTTATATGTTTATTTGTCTTGTTAGTTATTTATATTGCATAGAAGATTGGCAATCCGTTCATAAAAATACAAGTTAATTATTCAGATGTGCTATATGGAGAATTAAAATGATTGTGTTAACATAATGACTTTACATACATGTGGAATAATTTATATTACATCTTGATTTTAGTCATGGGAAATTACAGATATTTTCACGTGTGGAACTAAAATTGTTGTCATTTGTGGCATAAAATATAGATATAGCATATATATAAAGACACTAGTGTTTTGCTCAAAATCCTATTTCTCAGACAGTTATTTTTATTAATAATCAATTATGATACAATGGTATCATTAGAAACCTTTTTAGATAGCAGTGACATCTTCACTGAGACCATAAACCATGGATTATGTTTAATGTCAATCCACTTATAACAAATTTACGATAGATAATAGCACACTTTCTGAAAGTTAAAACATAGAAATCATAAGGCATGTGGTAAAGAGACTTTCTGGATCGCACAAAATGAATCTCAAAGTACAAGGACAATTAGGAAACATAGAATTGTAAGTCGTTTAATTGTCAGCATAGATGTATGACAGCTCTGCCATACATTCTTATGATTGTATACCACGAAGATTAGAGTAAATTATTGATGACTATCTTTGTAACCGTCTTTGTTACAGATATTGCTTGCTTCGTTACAGGTTTACTTGAAGGCAAAAGGCCTTGGATAGTGTTATCTAAGCACAGATATACCTGTTTTTCATCCCGTGATAAATCGTATTTAAAAGATTACGAGCTGAAGTTTATAGAAGGTAATGAAACATTGTCCTTTTTCCTACAGCGAACTAAAAGTAGGCTACGGGTGTAAAATTTATTGATACGTTCTTGCCGCTTTAAGAGAAATATGTACACATAAAAATATCTAACCACCCCAATATGAGACTTTAATTCGCACCTTAATTATCCTCTGGAAAGTATTTTAAGCATGCCTTTTAAAGTGTTATTGACTTAAAGAGACTACGGGCTAGCTGTCATTAAGATGATTTACAAAGTTACATTTGTTAAAATAGCATATAACAAAAGTGGTATAAATTAATAAAGAAATATGTGAAATTATGAACTTCAATTTAGAAAACCAATTTATATTGGTCCTGTATTTATCACGTTACACAGTAACTTCAAAAAAATCGATTTTTACATGAAACAGGTAGTTCTGTTCTTTTTTCTTTTTGAAATGCCAGTATATGAGCTTTTAAATTTCATATTGTTGATAGATAGTTCACTATATTGACAATGGAAGAATTTTCAATGTTCCTTATTTTCGAATAGGACGAATAGAAAGTAATCCTTGTCGTGTTTTTGTCACAGGAATATATAACCTGAACCAAAGATTTAAATTTTAAAATGCAACCAATGAAATTACAATTTTAAGGACAATTTCACAGCGTCTATAAATGTAATACTGTTAAAATGATCAGGCACACCCCACTTAAAGTTAAATATTTTTAATCCAGGTATTTGCAGATTGGCACCTTGGGAGACAAATACATGAAACTGACTCTTCAATGGATTGTAAAACTGTACGCCAAGTAAAGTCAAAGACCCCTCATTATTAGTTCAGTTTTTTTTTTGAACATGTAATATACATTTGTGATCATTATAGTCTAAGTGAGTAACATCCCTATTTCTTGTACACAGTTTTCTTAATTAATTATACGTAGCCAACTGAAACCGCCAAGTAAAATATTAAAGAAACCACAATAGAACCCTGTACAACTTTTTTGATTGACATTTTCTATAAGATTTTATGTACGCCGAAAAACAAGCCCTCTTGAGTTGAAAATCCAGAAATGCAACAGTTAACAGGCTCGACTGTGAGAACCGTTCCCCCTCCAGCCATGCACGAGACATTCAACTTTTCGTGGACAATTGGTTAAGTGGAGTTAACTGTTGCCTTTTTTCCCTGAGGTAGCTTCCTTTTTGATCCTGCCGAGCCTGGCGCCTTCCAAAACATAACTTGTCTGCCTTATTAAATGCTTTGACTCACGGTGAAGGATTGCCAGTTGCTATTCAATTGAAGCTTTTGTAGCCTTAAAGGGCCAAGACAAGCTTTAAATTGCCGTAATGCTGCGTGACTAACAATCATGCATCATTCATTTAATCATTTAAGCAATTTTACGTTGCAAAAATATTTTCTGAAATTTATTTTATAGATGTTTAAACATCTCTAACTTTCATCCAGCCGTTTCAAGTTCAAAGAATATCTAACCCCATTTCATATCTTTTAAATGCATACCGGTGCGTTTATCCAAGGCGGGTTATGGATTAAATATTAAATATCAATATTTCATAACAGAAACTATTTTGGTTAACTGAATAAATAGAAGCAAGTTGTGGATTTTAAAAAGTTGTCTTATAACGGTATTGTTTCATTAAAGCACACAATGTAAATGCCACGTTTTGTTTTGTATTCTAAAACCCTTAGGCTAAATAAGAAGGAAAAGGGGTGGTTACCTCACTGTCTGGTTTTAATAAGTGTTCATCTAATGAGTAAAGAAACCTTTTGGAGAGACTACCCAGGAGAGCACCCCTTGAGCTATCTATCAATAAACCTTCCCAGCAAGACATCTATGATTAACTATGCTCATGTCTTTCAAAATCACTCTTGATGTCCTTTACAAACCAGCTGACCAATCAAAATGGAAGGAATGCAACGTCATGTGGCCAAATTAACAAGCTGATTGGAAGGCGGCGAGATAAGAGAGAACTTGTGGAACTTTTACGCCTAAAAGCGAAGCGCAGTCACAACACAGCCAGAATTTTGACAGAGTCGACCCTGCAGAACTGCACGCCAGGACGTGGTTCAGGACTGTCAAGCTATTTATTCAAAGGTGTATGGCACCATATTCCCGTGTCATGAATCCTGTTCAGGGGTCTCTCTCCCAAGAGATAAAACTACAGGAAAGGGAGGATTCTGAGAAGGAAGACGGCCAGTCAAATGTAACGACAACGACCAAAGGATACAGAGCCAAGACGTCCAGTCTCCCGTTTAGTGTCGAATCGCTCATTGCAGACAGAACGACATGTCGGACTCAAAACTTTCCCCCAGAATCGGGACTAGTTCCACCGAAGTCTTTGGCAGAACGGACGCTACATCTTTCTCAGAGGACCGTTCATGTAGAGAAAAATATTTCCCTGGAGAGCTTTCCAAATATACCAGAATGCAACAAAAAAGAGAGCGAAGAGCTCAACGATAACGACCAGAGCACTTGGTTTCAGACTTCATCTTACTCCACCCCACCAAGTAAGTCCATTATATTCTGTTTTGTTGTTGCACACACACACAGATACAGTCAAAATAGCTTGCCGTCCTGCTCTGTACAACATACAATAGCATACAATTTACTTTAAGACACGAATCAATCAAAGAAGATAACATTTTAATTGACAACAGTAGTCATATACAGTATGTTGTTGGTTTAAATGTCCTGTCGGTCAAAACAGATCAGTTGCCAAGTCTTACACGGACGTCAAATTGGAACAGTTCTGCTGAAAGACTCGGACACTGAGTACAGCCAATGCGTTCTTTTCTGGAATTGCTCAGGACCTTAAGAGTGATTGTGTGTGTGTATTTATTTTCACTCTTGACAATGATACTGAATAAGAAAATCCAACCAGTTATGTTTACTGTAATAATGACGGTGTATAAGGTATGTCATATTTACACACTTGCTTTCTGTGTTTTGATTTGCTTGAAGTAATGTTGATTCGTTTATTCCTATCTCGATCCAGAATGAGCTAAAAATTAAGAACTGCCATGAGCCCTGTGCGGTCTTAATGTTATCAGAATGCATTCACCTATGTTTTTCTTCCTCTGAACAGGACACCCAAGTCCATCACCTTGCGCCCTCAGGAAACACAAGAACAACAGAAAACCACGAACGCCTTTCACCACCTCGCAGTTGCTTTCCTTGGAGCGAAAGTTTCGTCAGAAACAGTACCTTTCCATTGCAGAGAGAGCTGAATTCTCGAATTCGCTCAACCTCACGGAAACGCAGGTCAAAATTTGGTTCCAGAACAGAAGGGCAAAAGCTAAGAGACTCCAAGAGGCCGAGCTGGAAAAACTTAAACTCGCAACTAAACCGCTCCTACCTGCTTTCGCGTTCCCGTTCCCGCTGGGGGCTCACATGGGTTCGCCGGCGCTCTATGGGCCTTCCAATTCTTTTCCAAGGCCGACTTTGCCAGTTCCTGGACTTTTCAGCGGACCTGTTACCTATGGAATGTACTATTTGTCTTAAATGGGTAAATACGTCGATGAAGCAGTTTTTGTGACTTTTTATAAAGCCATGTTTGTGTGCGCAGTTCTTGTAGCCCAGGACGTGTAAAATGTCACCGCCCGATCACACTTTTGTATGTACGTCCCTCTAATTGCGAAAACCATCATATCTGTCAATAACTAATTAAAGTGCTACCGTGTTGTTACTTATACAACTGAAGTGATTGTACATGGCCAAAATCAAAAAGGAAAATATACTGTGTAAGTAACAAATACTTGTTATTCGCAGTTAAGGACAAACTCGGAGGATTGAATTAGTTTATTAATTGTGCAAATACACAATTATTAAATGACAGTCAATTTAAAAACTAGCAATTCAGCTTTGTGATGCTGTAGTAATTGCATTACTTGCTGTTCATATATTTTAAAGTGCAGTCCAATTATACTTCAAGTAGGCCTAGGTGTATATGTATTTTCGATATTACCCTAGTATGTCTCCTTTCGAATACACAGTATTCGAATCACAATGACCGTCTGAATGTCCGTCAATTTGTCCACAAATAAATACACTGCATACATGTATATTTTGCAGTAGATATCAGACCAGGCTAAATACATGTAAGAAGACAAAATGAAATCTCCCAAGAAGTTTTACTTTCAGATGTAATAAGCCGTTTCTGAAGACGCTGTCAGTTTAAATGCGGCTTCTGGTTCACTTCTCTGAAGCTGTTCTGCTGTCGTCCAGTTTAGTGGTCTCAAAGGCACAGATGGACGAAGTTAACCGTTCGGACCCGCAATTCACTGTCTTAGTCAGAACACTCCAACAAACCATGTAAAATGTATAATAACATTGAATAAATAACTGATTGTCATTTTAAATTTTCTATATAGCAACCAAATACCTGTCAGCTCGGAACAAAGAATTATCTTTTAAGTCCTGTTTAATAACGTCGCAGTAAGCGAGATAATTTGGAACTACATATTTTCACTTATTTGTATATTTCAGTAAACGTTTTTTTTTTGTAATGGAGGTATATTCCTAAAAAATAAAAGGGTGTATTTTTTCTAAAGCACGTAACTCTTATTCTTACTTTTTCCAACGGATGCCGGACCAGCAATATAAGTATTTTGCTGCATCTGTGTAGTCTGGCATAATTTTGTTATCTCGTACTTGGAAAAAAAGTGAACTTTATAAGTTTTCATGAATGCTGTGTTGGAGATTTAGATTATTTTTCCTGAATGACCAAGAAAGGAACCCACATTTTCTATTTCAAACTGAGGCCTTAAATAGAAAACATTTTGGCAAATACAAACGTTCACCATTTAAGGTAAACGCACATATGAATACTAATTTTGTACTCTATGTAAAATTGACCTATATATGACTGTAAATAAAAACATACAAATGGATTCCTGCAACCACTTTCAAAAGAGAAAAATAAAAAACAGCGGAGTTGCTTATATTTATATACTGTGTTTACATCTCTGTATATATTTTATTTGTACAGATAATTTAGAAACGAACCCTTTGTACAAAATATTCAATAAAGGTTTTTAATTTACACTACGCATGTTGAAATCTTCTGGTGCTCTATCATGCTCTTACCAAAACATCGGGTTTATTCTACCAGAACGGTAACCTATTCATTAACAATTACAACAACATTTGAAATTTACAACTGTGTGACAGTTGGATCGTACATTACTTATGCATAAAATAAAACACTGGTGCTTATTTTTGGGGAGGGATTCAAAAGTTTGGCATTTTTGTTTAATGACATATTTAGAGTTGTTTGCTTATGATTTACAAGACATTGCTCGATTATTAAGGTTTGAAATAAATGCGGGTAATGTTGTCGGAGTTATGTAGAAAATAGCACTACCATGTTCCTCATCGAAGTCAAACCCCTTTGTGGCTGGGGTGAATCATGCTTCAACAATCTCATTAATATAACAAGAAATTCCTCACTTAAAAAATGACATGATAAATGATTTTTATACCATCATCCGGTGGCAATGTGGTTTGTCATGTTATCGGTAAAACAATGAAAGCTGTACGCAGAACAAATCATTTAAAACTTTAAAAGTGTGAGATCTTCCCCTGATGTACATATGTGAAGCACTTGAAAGAATAAAAATAACCATAAATGACCTCATAAAATGATGAGGTGGACTGACAGTGGAATTTATGTGTTTGAGCTGAATTACATCCTCAGTGTAAAACTGTAACCATACATTTAAACCATGTAGAGCAAATACAAATGATGCGGTAAGATTTTTCTTCAGAAATATTGTTAACAAAAGTAGCAATTTGTAATTTTAAAACTACCACTGCTGGAACAAGTTTATTATTATTGTTATTACTACTACTAATAATAGTGCTATGTGGGCATAATATTCAAATTATAAAAACACTATATATAATAGTACATGACACTATTACATAATTATATATTGTATAATCCTTCCAGGCACGCACTTCAATTATATATTATAGTAGGCTACTTCGGACCGGGGTCGAGCAAACTTTTAAATTGATTTTGCCAGCAGCGCCACCGTGTGGTATAATTATGAACTACAGTACATTCATTTCAAACGCTACTAACACTCCACATTAAGACGTATTCAGTCGGTCTCACGGTTTGACGCATATCGAAAAAGAGGCTTAACTAGACCCAGCTCCTGCTGTCACAAATACAAACTACAAACTAAGCTTAAAGGCGACTGGTCACACACTGTGTTCTCATTCATTGGAAGAACGCCTAATCATCCTTGTAAGTCATTTATGTCTTCATCGCCTGTATTAAAAACACCCTCTGCCCCACTTTATGTTTCTTATTAGCACCAACACAACACCACATCTGCTCACATTACAAGATCCTGCCTGTGAAGAAAAGCACAGGATGGTTGTTTTCTGATGCAAGTTATTAATTTATTCTTGAAAAAACACACTTCACAGATTGCAAACCATTTTATCATGGGAGGCGCAGGGAATGTGCTCCATGTTACACCGCGTCTGCTGAAAACAATTCGGCCTACTTCTTTTTCCTCCTGCCTCCAAATCCCCGGGTCGAGCCTTGGCCAAAGCAGATTGTGCGCGGCACCCTGCAAACAGAGCAAACACAAAGCCGTTTTTCTAGGGTCCCGTGTGACTTGTCAGTCCTTTTTAAAGTTGCCCCGAAGCCGAAGACATGAATAGGACCTCGTTTCGAACCCACACCACCTTGCCTGACGTAAAGCCTTTCCCTCGCGAGTTTATGCTGAGGCAAGACCAGACCAAAAGAAGCCAAAACGCAAAACTCCTCAAAACACACAGTTCCATTTCTCCCCAGGAGTATACAATGTTCCTCCAAGCTGATATTTGGGTTTTGGTGTGCTAACTTCTATTGTTAACTACATGAACACATGCTTCCAAAGTGATCGCAGTATCCATGCCAACTGTGGCAAGGCTCACTGGACCTCTGTTTCATATTTTTCTGTGCTTTAAAAATGCATGTAGGGTTACACAGTGGCAGACAGAGGCGTTCATACACGCAAGGTAAAATCCAGTCAGCGTATGAGGAAAGGCTAAAAGGCACTTCTCGACCCAAATTGGGCAGTAATGCACATCATCTCGTCCCACTGACCTAAGTGTTGAGACAGGTAGCATCCTAAACTGTGCGTCTGCCTGCTAAACTCAGTTCCCACAGCTCTCAGTAAAAGGCAGAGAGGGATCTAGGCAAAAACAGCGAGCACTGACTTGTAAGAATAGCGTGGTTTTGGCGGCTTGGCGTCCGCAGACTCTTGCCCGGGCAGCTGGGATGGACAGAGCTCCATGGACTCGCTGTGCTGTGGCTCGCCGCCTTCAGGCCCCGCCTCTTCAGACACCTCCATGCTCACATCACTCCGCTGCTGAGCTCTGCAGGGAAAGTTAAGCGGGAGGCGGCCCGTCAGTCTTCTGCCTGGCCAGTGAAAGCTGCTCATCCCTCACTTCCCCTCCCACTGCAGTGCAGTCACTTCACAAGGTCCATTATGACATGAATGGAGAATTCTGCAGACAGAGAGGAAAACTTACATTCTCACTAACTGTTGGTCAAAGTGAGGCTTTACAGCTTTTTAGCTGTAGTATCCAGCTACTTAGATGTTTGTTTCTGTTTATGTAATTCTATTTGTGTGTGTGTTTTGGTGGTGTGGAGCCAGAAATTATAGGATTCATTTCTACCTATGCTAATTTAATAATCTCACATAAAGATTACAGGTGACCCCATTTATATCAGAATTGATTTAATGCTCAAAACTGTGCTTTAATTACGTTTTGACACCAATTGTTGATATTACACATACTATAATGTGACAAAATGTAATAATAAATATTTACATTTATATCTCTGCATATTGTCCATTCACAATAGTTGTTTAACAGTACAAGATGTAAAGAACACAGAAAACAGAATCCACAAAGAATAACTTTCGTTACCTTTTGCTCTTTTTTGACTTGTCAAATCTGAAGTCTGGAGGATAACGGTGTATTTTGATCAAATGATTCTTCCTTTCCTTGCTGGTCTTGAATTTTAAATCGCATCCTTCAACTAAACACTGATACTGAAAAGAAGTATCAGATCACATTCCTGAATCACAGGCAGCCGCACACATGTCACCACCAGATGGCAGCATAACACATAACAACATAAGGAACTTACATTTTTCTATGATACAGACACATCTTTCTTTACAAATTGTTTCATACTGCACGATAAACATCGTAATGTGAAAACCTAATCTGGACGTTACCATGTTCTGTTTCCCCGCCATAATCTGAAATAAGGAATCGTGCCACTCCAGAATGTGAATATCCAGCAGGCGGTCTGAAGGGAAGGAGCGCTTGCAGGTGGAGCACACGTGTCTGTGTAGCGAATTGTAGTGGTGTTCGTAGGCCTCCAGGGTGTCAAAGAGCTGGTTACAACCCGCAATGTGACACCCGAACTCAGAGACTCTAGGAGGGCAGAAAAATGAATGTTGTGACATTCAGGACACATTAGATCTTCCGTATCTAAACGCACTGCAACACAGGTCATCGTTTCGATTCCGGTTAGGTTACGTTACTCACTTCGGTGGTTCAGAAACATCTGCTGTGCTGGTGGCAACATCCTGTAAGTACAAGTGCCTATGTATATCCCCATCCTGCAGAGATAAAACTGTAAACATTACTTTGTTTCCCATAATTATATACTAAGTATGTCTTCCACCAAGTTACAAGTTGGCAAAGCATGCACCATGGGTCTATCTGTACCCCACAGCACCAAGAGTTAGGCCGTATTTGTTGGTGTCTCATACAATAAAACATGGTGACGATACTGGGATGATGATGACGATAATAACTAACAAAAATGATCGCTAAAATTATATATCATATGCATGGTCTACTGTAATCAGTATTAATGGGTCTAAATACCTGAATCACGTGTAGCTACGATTTCTTATCATAGGTGTTCATTTAGTTAGCCAGATGGTCCTAGAGGTAGTTAAAGAGCTACAGGAACGAGGGCGAGCAAAGAATAAGAAGGCGTCTTCCTGGCCCTCAACAATGAAACATAACATACAGCAATCTTAAAAAATATTGTGTAAGCACGAAAATGAAGTCTGAAAAGCCTACTGCAGTTTCACATGCGAACTCAACTGAATGCTGCACTACGGCTCAATGAGCTAATTGAATTTAAGTTTTAGAGCATTTCACCACAAACAACTACCTCAAATAATTCGTGGTCCTTATTTATCCAAATTCGCTGCGGTGTGAAATTGAATGGTGAGTTGATGTCTTCGATATCTTCGTGTCCATCATCGCTTGCTAACTTTCCTAAATTTGGTTCCTTTGGTCTTGTATCGACTTGCAAAACTGGAATCGCTAGAATGTCTGTATCCGTGATTTCAGCCTGTGTTAAAAATCTATGTAATTCCGATTGCAACATATCAGTAGTAGGCATTTCATGAACAAAATAATATAAGCAGACAATAAAAGATATACGAGGACTTTACTTCAGTACCTGCCCATCTTTCCGTTTACTAACGTAGCTAGCTATCTAGTTATCCCAAGTCCACGAATCCTTCCCCCCGGGTCCTAAGTTCTGTCTGAGACGGCCACACTTTAAGTGCCAAAACAGGCTCGATCTGAAGTACTCTGTGGTGTATAACCTTATTGTGTTTGTTGTAGCCTGACAAACGGCATAAATATTACATCACTAGCTAGCTAATAAGTTTGATACATTTGTATATTACCTGTGTTAGCCAGGGAGTAGCACAGCGATGTAACTGGCTAACAAATCCAGCAAACTTGCTTTTTGTCTGTTAAAAGATTTAGTCTGTCTCTCATTTTTACAGTTTAAGGCTTAAAGCAGAGTTTCTTATCTTTGCAAACCAAGATAGGTGCAGATTAATGTAGCGATTGCATTTTTTCTTGACTGAATGAATAAAAATTCCGTTGCAAAGCGGAACCTTTAAACTAAGCAGTGTTTCATTAAGCAGGGGGAAGTTTATTGCCAACGGATGACACGGTTCTGTCATTCTCTGTGTACATCCGTTCAGCAGGCACGGCGCAGATCAACAAATCTGGACACGAACGGAATGGGACTGTTTTGGAAACCAATATCTGATTTACGCATCTTTATGAAATAAACTTTATTGAGTCTCCGCGGGGTTTGCTCTAAACTGGAATCCCGTCGAGTAACAGGTCCGAACAGCTGGCTTGGGATAGCCAGTGATACAATTGCTTTTATGGTCATCAGATCTGCATCATATGTCGGATCTACATATGTTCTTTTTCTGTTTTGGAAATTGAACTATCAAGGGAAACGGGTTCATATATTTTGGTCCATTTTAAATTATGCATAAAATATTGTATTAATATAGCTCATATATATTCTATACAACACTGAGATGAATGTATACAAAAATAGAGAGAGGGAAAATCTCTATCCATGCAAGCAGTAGATGTTAATATCTAACAGTGCTACTGTGGGGACAACTGACAATGCTGTTAAATAATGTGTGTGGTAGCAATGCAATTTTGTGTGCTTATTTTAAGACATCTATGCTGCAATGACATTAGAACTCAAAATTGACTAACGGATCATATCATCATTTTGGTGGTATTTCTCTGAGCATACTGCCAAAAGAGAACCGCTGAAATGGATCAATGTGACTTCTTGGCATACCATTTAAACAGTATTTTCTAATAGGTATGTGAGCATTGGTCTTATGGACTTGACAAAGAAGCTTCTTGGAAATATTGTCTTGGCCCTGCCTTAGAGTGATGTTACTAGTGCTTGTTTGTGATCTTTTTGTGTGCCGACCTCTAGTGGCTGATTGCTTATTGCAGAGGTTTTCAACCTTTTTGGGGCTAAGGCACATCAAAGGTCAAATCAGAACATCAAGGCACGCCAACTTAAAGTTGGTTATCGATTATGAAGAATGTCACACACATTATGATAGGCAATAATGTCATTAGTGAGATTTGACCCATATTGCACTACAGCAGACTGTCAAATAATTACCAAACAGATAGTTAAATCAGACAAGCAATCATTTAATTTATTAAAAATGCATTGAAGTGCATCGGAGCAAGGACTTGTCTGACATACCAGTGCGTCTCAGAAAATTAGAATAATGTGAAAAAGTTCAATATTTTTCATCAGTTATTTAAGAAAGTGAAAATTTAATATATTCTAGACTCATAACACGTAAACTAAAATGTTTCAAGCATTTTTTTATTTTAATGTCGATAATTATGGCCTACAGCTAGAAAAAAAAAAGTATCTCAAAATATTAGAATATTTCAGTTTGAGTTTGATTAGGAAAAGTGTGGTAGGAAAAGGTGCACAAGCAACAGGGATGACCGCAGGCTTGAAAAGATTGTCAAGAAAAGCCGATTCAAGAACTTGGGAGAGCTTCACAAGGAGTGGACTGAAGCTAGAGTCAGTGCTTCAAGAGCCACCACGCACAGACGTCTTCAGGAAATGGGCTACAACTGTCACATTCGTAGTTCCAAGCCATTCCTGAACCAGAGACAATGTCAGAAGCGTCTTACCTGGGCTAAGGAGAAAAAGAACTGGACTGTTGCTCAGTGGTCCAAAGTCCTCTTTTCAGATGAAAGTGAATTTTGCATTTCATTTGGAAATCAAGGTCCCAGAGTCTAGAGGAAGAGTAGAGAGGCACAGAATCTAAGTTGCTTGAAGTCCAGTTCTGCAGTCGGTGATGATTTGGGGTGCCATGTCATCTGCTGGTGTTGGTCCACTGTGTTTTATCAAGTCCAAAGTCAACACAGCCATCTACCAGGAGATTTTAGAGTACGTCATGCTTCTGTCTGCTGACAAGCTTTATGGAGATGCTGATTTCCTTTTCCAGCAGAACGTAGCACCTGCCCACAGTGCCATAACTACTACTAACTGGTTTGCTGACCATGATATTACTGTGCTTGATTGGCCAGCCAGCTCGCCTGACCTGAGCCCCTTAGAGAATCTATGGGGTATTGTCAAGAGGAAGATGAGAAACACCCGACCCAACAATACAGACGAGCTGAAGGCTGCTATCAAAACAACCTGGGCTTCAATAACGCCTCAGCAGTGCCACAGGCTGATCGCCTCCATGCCACGCCGCACTGATGCAGTAATTCGTGCTAAAGGAGCCCTGACCAAGTATTGAGTGCATAAATGAACATACTTTTCAGAACGACCATTTCCATTTCTCTACGTGTAATGAATCTAGAATATATTAAAGTTTCACTTTTTGAACTATATTACAAAAAAAAAGAACTTTTCCACGATATTCTACTTTTTTGAGATGCACCTGTAGTGTGGCTCCATGAACAGCAACATACAAACATAACATAAGAAAACATAAGAACATAAATAAAATAAATAAAATAAAACAAAACATTACTCCATTAACCCTTTCGCACATACGGTCACACCGGTGTGATTCACTGTATAACGCGTATGCTAAAACCAGTGCAATTACTCGCAGTTACTAAACACTAGTTTGGAAAAATTCTAGCTAATTTTAGCTTTGAGGAAACAGCGATTTAACATTAAAAAATATAGTAAATGCTAACTGAAAACTATGAGAAGCTTAATAACGCTAATGAATGCATAGGGTTCCTCAAAATTCCACGGCACACTTCACTTTGCCTCACGGCACACCGGTTGAGAACCACTGGCTTATTGGATCCACCTGGGAGCAGGTCTTTTAAGCCATGAGGCCTCTGGGTGTGGTTGTCTCTGTCTGCTCATTTGGGTCTCTGGCTTCCAACAGCCTCAGCTCGCTCTCTTTCTCCCTGGGGGGTTCTCTCTCCTTGATTTAGTCTCCTGGCCATAGACAGGGTCGTCTGTCTCTTTGCATGTGACATACACTACATCGTCACCCATGCAACACTCTGCAGCCACACTGACTTACTGATGGACTGTCCACATTGTTGCATATAGTTTTAACATTTAGTGCTTTAAATGTTAGTGATATATGTTAACTGTTTGGTGTGGTGGTCCACTATTGGTTGTGACTTTCAACAAGGTCATGACAAAATAGAGCAGATGACATCATCCCTCATTATACCATAGGTCTTTATAGAGATTTGTCTGAGAATCAACACTGCCAGTGCAAAGACAAAGCCATTCACAGACACCTGAAAGGGACAGCTGGTGTGTTAGAGTGAGTTACAGTACCAGTCAAAAGTTGGGACACACCTGATTAAAATAATGGCAAACATGCATTCAAAGACATTTTGATCTAAAGAATTATGCTTATATTCTTGAAATTTGTTTCTTAGACAAAGATAGTGAAGTTGATGCCTATGCATGAATTTATTTGTAAAAATAGTTAATTAAAAAATGGCTATTTTGAAGTAATCTAAAATATATGATAGTTTTGAATTGGCTGCAGCAAAATTCCATTTGTGTTATTTCATAGTTTTGATGGCTTTACTATTGTTCTAAAATGTGGAAAATAAAAATAAACAAATGTGTGTCCAAATACTGGTAGTGTATATCTCTTCATGTACATCTTCATTGAGGGGCATAAGCAAATCAGAACATCCACGTACCTTCAATTCTGAAATTAAGAATGTGGTGTCAGTGGTTTATTTTTATTTTATTTTACCCAATCCTGTACCTCATATTGTCCCTGTTTTGTAGTCAGTGCATGTAGGGTGCAGTCCAGGGGCTTTGACTTCTTTGCCGCAAAAGTGAAAGTAACAGTTTCTCAGTTGTCCATATGATGGCGCCAAATATCTTCTATATAGAGAACTGCCATAGGAAAAGGAAACGTATTTCATGGAGCGAACGTTTTCCTTGGCAGCCAATGGCAAATTACTTCCTCTTTTCCAGACAGAGGGTAGTAAGAGAGTAAACATGGGTTCACATGAAGGTTGCTGAGACAAAGGCCATCTTGCTTTTGTCCGTCTCACATCCGTTTTGATTCCTTTTCCATTTATTCCTGAAATGTCAACGGAATTTGAATAACTTTTTCTTGTTCTATTGGCTCCATTCGGCAAGGTAATTGTGTACAGACCTTTTTCTGGACAAATTTATATCCCAATTTATTTGTCTTTTTTATTGAACCCCTATAACAGGATAGCATTTCACATATGAAACCAATCATTCGTTCCTTTGTATGGTTTCGAAGTTGTCTAGGATGCTTCATGATGTCATCACCTTGCTGGGAAAAAGCTGACATAACCCATAATCCTCTGAGATTTCTCTTGATATGGTTTAGCCTCTAATTACATCATCAAATGGCCAATGTAAGTCACTATCCACTACAGAGGACTCATGTTCACATTGGAGATGTTGATATTAATGCATGTCCTTTCTTAAGCTATCATGCATAAACTCCTCCTCCCCTTTGGTTCCTATATCAGTTTGTACACAATCACACACTGTTATCACACAGTCTCGAACCCAGTAATTATCCCTTCATTGGGACACATGAATCTGGTTTTGTGAACAGAGGAATGCATCAGCTTGACTTTACTGTATGCAATTTTGTACTCTGTAAGTGACCGTAGACAAGAGCATCCATAAGTGTATCAAATTTTTTCCCAGCATGCTTTTCTCTTCTATGAATGGATAATATGTAAATTTGTGATCAGATGTAAATTAACAAAGGAATTCTCCCTGCTGCTTGTTAAATGGTGGGCAGAGGAGAAGTGTAATATTTCCAAGTTGTTTCAGCAATTAGATGTTTTATTCCCATCTGTTTACAATTGGTGTGGCTGTAAACCTGAGACAAGGCATGCTGCACTTCATCCACAATTCCCAGCATTCCATGGCATTTGAGGTCATAGATCTCTGCTGAAATCTGTTCTTAAAACAGAGAACAAATCTGAAACTGGCGAGTATGACTTGCTCTGGGTTTTTCCCGATGGCAGCACTGATTAAGAGGTTCTCTGATAAGGATACAATAGTGTGTCACAGTGTTATCTCACATCTAGTTAATAATCAACATCAGCACTGATGCCCACAGATGGATTTTAAAAGAACACTAATGTAAACTTTAGAGAGTGCCTCAGCACCTCCGGTTTGATTGTAGCCTCTCAGCCTCCGAACATCAGTGATGTCTTGTACCATCTTGCCAGCTTTCTTGACGGCTTCCCGACACGCCATATGTTTGCTTAACTGCATGCAAGTTCAGTGAGATCTAATGTTAAGAAAGAAATCTAAAAGGGGAATGCCACTGGAAAAATCATGATTTTGCGTGCTGTCCCAAACATTGAAAACAAATGGCAAGTCTCCAATCAGACCTTGTAGCCTGGGAACAAAGAGCACACTCACTGTCCCCTACATCACAGGAAGGAAAGCCCTCAATAGCACTCTGTGTGGGAGATAATTGGATATTGGGCCTATTTTTGGAGATTACGACTGGGTAAACTCTGGGTGTCTGATGTTGAAACAGTCAATTGGACATTCTGAACATGTATATATTTGTGTGTGTCTGTGTGTGCAGTTTGCCATTTTCACTCTAAAAGCACACTGAACACTGAATACATTTTCCATTTTTTGCCATTTTATGGCTATGTGCAAAAAGCCCCATTCAGGAGCATTAGAGTAATGTGTGAACTACATTTCTGCTTCAGTCCTACACACACTACTGACTTGCGGAAGCATGTGTGATTGTTTATGGTGCTGAACTGAACACAGCCTCACAGGAGAGCTCCTCTCCCCCCGCAGAGACACTGAGGGCAGGGCACTGCTCGGAGGGCGTGCTTCCTGTCCTTCCAATGCCCCGTCATGCATCAGCACTAATGCTGCCCATGCAGTGTTCCTTCCTTCCTGAACAGTTTGAAATGCGTCAGTCACATCTGATAGAGGGGGGGTGTCACTGCTGTTTGATAAGATGATGTCGGCTTACAGAGGGTGAGCCCCCTGAATCACAAAGGGCACGTAGCAGGAAGAGGAGGTTTTGCTCTTGTGTAGGGGTCTGTGGATTGCCCCCCTTCTAAGCATAGCACCCCCTGGTTTATTCAGGACTCCAATCCTTACCCTGCCCCACCTCTAATACTTGTAAATAAACCACATATATATGTGTGTGTAACGTGTATAACGTGACCTAGTCTCAATCATCACAAGATAAATATATAAGTAAATGTATATATATATATATATATATGTATATATATATATATATATATATATATATATATAATGTGCGTGTGAGTGTGTATCGACTGCATATATTTCCATTCACACACGTTTGAGGACATTTTTGCAGGTGTGTAAGAGAATGATTTGCTTTTATAATTTTTCATTGCAGTAGATAACGTTTCAACCAGACACCTTAAGATGGCATTCTTTCCTTGGCAAACTCAGATTTCATCATTTTGAAAACAAAAATAGTAGAAGAGGCGCGTTTGGGGATTAAGTTTTCTCAAGGATTTCTTGTAGGCTACTTGTTACTGTTGAAGGTCTTCCGGTAAAAATCTGACTGAATGGTGAATCACTGCATGACTTTAAATGAGCTGTTGCCGGACAGGGAGGTCAGTTCCCATATGCTAATACTCAGGATATTACAGCAAGGGCATTTCAGAGAGGCGGGGCTCCGGCTTGCAAGTAGTTTCTCCGGCCGACAGTCGCACTAACAGTCCCAGAGAACGCGGTACGCGTGGTCAGAGCAATGCAACACATACTGTTTTTTCTGTCACTAACTGCCATTTCGTCATGGGGTAAGTTTCAAAGCTATGCACGACAACATTTTAATGTAAGATTTTTTTTTTTTTGAGACGTATAAAGTAAATTTCGGCAACGTTGTATTGAAGTAAGTAGATTTTGAATTATAGCTATGGGATATAACAGCGTGTTGGAGTATAGTCATCTGCGTTATCTTGGAGATGGATTAGTTAGAAATTTATTTACAAACCATTGTAATTTTCTTCTGCGTGCTCTTTAATTGTTAGCCTAATGATGAATGAAATGTTCTGTAATGTCAATGAGATGTAATGTACTTCGTTGTTATTATATACTGCAAATGAACGAATCTGGCAATATTTTTCAGGACTTTTTGTAAGAAGTTTGCAGACGCTACCTCATGTACAGGACTACGACGTTGTCCGACCTCAGATGCTGAAAGTTCGAGCGAAGAGGAGCTTGTCTTTGGCACAGGTGCGTTACGGCACTGGGCAGAGGATACACCCATGTATTACCCTGACATTCACAATGACTGTCACACAGTGTCCTCGCTTAGTTAAACATGAATTTTTAAAAATCTGCTAATAAATCGTTTTGTATTACAACTGTAGTCATTTTAGAGGCTGCACTGTTACGCTCCCTCAGCCAAGAAGCAACGTCGTATTTGATTTTTCAACATAAAAGTGCAACTTCTCAATACGTCAAGACATCAGGCATGTGGGGAAAGAATAATTTGTCTCGGCATCCTGATTTGTTTGCCGATTTTCACCTTTTCCTTTTTCGTCGCACCTTGGATTTTATCCGATAGCGGGTAGTGTTTAGTTGGATTTATTTCTCTATAATTCGCGCTCTGCTCGTGATGCCTCGCTCCTTAAACTTGTGCTGTTGAGAAGAATCGCAGCTCCTGCAATGCAAGACTCGTGGTCTGCTTCTGAAAATAGAAACCGAACCCATCTTCTGTTTTATGTAGTGATCTTGGGAAAATGCGTACGACAACAGAGGTTGATGGGAACACTAGGGCCACAGCTTCCTGTGGTATTGAGCGGTTCAGTCTACGGAGATATAAATTAGAGCCATCTGTCTTTCATAAACGGATCCTTCGGTCGCTTAAACATGATTTGACGAATGCCACTGGAACCCGTTATTCCGCTGTTGCGTGTTGGCCGTTGTTACATGCTCATAATTTTATTTCCATTGCTTATAAATTATCTGGTAGACTTTGGTGGTGTGTCAAAAATACTTATTTTTGCAACGGGGTCATTTAGTTGTATAGACTGGATTCCTATTCAAAATGACCATGACTTTTGTATTTATTATTGCAGACATATCCTGAAGAACTTCACTATGCATTGACCATAGAAGGAAAGAATTTAACAGTTCATCTTGAGAAAAACAAGTAAGATATTTTCACCAATGATTAAAAATGCTCCAAATCCATGTATAGTCAGAATGTCACTGAGATGAGTGAGCCTGCTAATGGTTACTGATTTTTCATATATATTTTTACTTATTTTTATATACATTTTTCATATGTATATATTAATATATTTGTCATCGTAGAGTAAACTTTGCATTGTTTTTGTTTCAGGTTTCTCATAGGGAAGTCTTACACCGAGACATACTACTTAGAAAACGGAACAGAAGTGACCACGTCGCCAAATTCTGAGGTGAGCAGGAGAGTTTATCACAGTCCTAGCCTGTGGCAATGTCTGTGGAATCTGGTACATTTAAACCTCACCACTTGGCTGCAGTCTGCATGAATCTTCCATGGTTTTGCCTTTAATTTAATTGGCAGATGCACCCATTCATGGCATTTTGAAAGGCAGTCACAGATTTGTGTTGAGGGTAGTACAACATATAGTGTAATTGCCAAGTTCAAATATATCAAGTGGTTACATGGGATGCAAGTGCTGACATATATCCCACAACAATGGCCCCAAAGCAGTGGGTATCCTATCCCACAGCAGGAGGGTCAGAGGTGAGATTAGCAGGACCTTGTCATGGGGCTGGACAGACAGGAAGATAGTGGAAAGAGGAGTGTTGGGGGAGGGGCGGATAATGTGGTAAAATGCCAGGAGTGCAGTTTTTATTTAAACTGATACAGGCTGTAACTATTA